>NC_082672.1:10617500-11867500 GCF_025265405.1 Mesoplodon densirostris | reverse complement strand
CATAAGGCTGCCTCATAGAACCTGCATCATTTACTTATATTAATGTCATTCATCATTTTATTTATACTCATTCCTTCATTCATTCATATTCAAATGTTTAAATGTGTCCTAAGAAGTATGACCATTGCAACAGCTACAATAACAACAAAATGGAATCATGGATTCTGCTTTCCTTAAATGGAGATGAATAATAACCATGTTTACAGGTTTATGTTTATGTTCCCTTGGGTTGTACTTAGTATTTAATATATTTAAGTCAAATAATTCTGTTAAAGTGTCTTTTGTCCCCTGGGAACCCTAAGAAGCCAGAAAAGTATAAATTAAATGTACCAGTATCCAAAGATATAGCATTTATATTTTTTGAAAAGAGTAATATTATTTGTTAGAGATCTTGTTCGGTCATTTATAAATAGTTGCCTTTGTAAAGCAAGAAATAACCTTGTTTAAAAAACCACTGACATTGTTGTTCTAGTGTCACCTACTGGTAATTGAAAATGTGTTTTTGTCAGTTCTAGCTAAGATGGAATGTAATTCCTTCTAAGATCTTGATCTTAAATTGGTAGCAAGAAAGCCAAAGAGGAAAAGCAAGAAGTCTTTACTTGTTCTTTGCACAAGTAATTTTGTACTGCCCTTTCTGATAATGTGAGTTATTATTCTTACTGACTCTTGGAAGGCAGAAATAGGCTTCTTTTTTTTTTTTTTTTTTTTTTTTTTACAGCTCTCAGCTCTGTTTTACTCAATTGATATGGAAGTGGGTCTCTGCCTGGCTTTGGAACACACATTTCTAATGTTTATTTTAAAATAAAATCCAGATTGCTTTGTTAGAACAAGCATCTACACACAGTAAATAGCTAAATCCTTGCCACAATCTCTTCAGCTTCGTTTGTTTTCTGCGAGACCATAGATTTGTTCTAGAACATGTGTAACCTTACAGCTTAAAGTATAACAATGATTGCAGAGAATTAGTCTTATTCTCAAAATCATGGATCCAGAATAATTCAGACTGTTACCAGCCTCGATTGGAAAATTACCCGAATCTGATGTTTCAGAATGATCACACCCTGCAATGCTTATCTATATTTTGAAGAGTGCAAACAGAATTTTAATTACACTTGTAACACTGCCTGAGGTAATCACATCACAGAAAATACTGAAGAGCTGTTCTGAAATTCTTTTTTTTTTTTCTATTTGAGGGAGTACAGAGGACAGCTAGAAATGAGTAAAATTCTTTCTTCATCATCAGAGAATTTGAAAAATAAACAAGCTGATTTGGAAGAGATTATACCTTCTCATCAATTAAGGAGTCACTTAATCTTGGAATAGGGATGAATTTATGAGGTCACATAAGCAAATCTTTGCACGAGAGCAACAATTCTATCTTTATTATTCTGGGTAGAGGTCACCCTGACTCTGTTTAAACACGTCTAGAAACTGGGAGTTTCCTAGTTAGCAAAGAGGTCCAGCCCAACACTTTTATAAAGAGTTCTAAATGTTCAAGAGTTCCCTGTATCGAGGCAAAAAAATTCACCTCCCCTAGAACTTCTTTTTATTGTTCTTTATGCTGTCCTTTGGAGTTAACAGAGTGAATCTAATTAACTCTTGTTTCACCCGACCGTCTTTCAAATATTTGAAGATACCTACCATGACCAGTGTTTGTGGTGCAGTGGTTCAGTGCTGTTCATTTTATTTCTTTTGATTTCCTGCACGCTGCAGGGATCCACGGATGGGGTGAGCTCCCACCTCCTTTGTCATTTTAACCACAATAAAGGTGTCTTTTAAAAAGCCTACTCTTCTGTTGCCTTTGTGTAAGCCCTTTCCTAAGTTAAGTATCACACCTACTTCAGCCCTTCAACATATATGATATTTTATATCAAGTATATATGGACTTTGATGTTTATAATGTATAATCATGAGGCATATAAGCATTTGGACTTTTAAACAAAAGACCATATTGATGATACCATGTATGAAATAAGTACACATACAGTGTAGGTTAAAAACTAGAATCTTAAATGCCATAGTTTGTTGACATTTAAAAATTGGTTCTTGTGGCATATGGCTGTTGGAAATATAAATCTGAAGCTGAACTATCACATGTTCAACTTTTTTCAAGGTAATATGATAAATAAGAAGCAGCACTGATCTGCATACTCATTTATCTAGCTGTTAGTAGAAGGAAATCACGTAGGTATACGTGTTGGTGGGTGTCAGATCTGCAGTATGTCATTCTCAAAAATGCAAATCAACATATAATGCATGTTTGGGAAGGTTTCTTGGTAAATTTATTTGCTGAGGTGTTCTGTCATCAACATGGCTACATGAATTATCTGAGCCTGCAGATACTCTTCTGAAACCTGGAACTCCTTTGTGCTACGGACCTAAGAGACTTGGGGGGAGAGGGGGGCAGTGGTGGTATGAACTTGGAAAGGTCAAGAGGAAACTTTCTAAATTCCAGATTGTGGGATTTCCCTGGAGGTCCAGTGGTTAAAACTCCTCACTTACAATGCAGGGGGCACAAGTTCAATCCCTGGTCAGGGAACTAAGATCCCATATACCACATGGCACAGCCAAAATAAATAAATAAATAAATAAATTCTAGATGGTGACAGGTGGGTGGGCCTTCATCAAACTAATTGATCAATGAGTTGCATTGTATATAAACCAGACTTTGACTGGAAAATAAAATTTTAAAAAGCAAATGAATTTTGAAGGAAACTTTCTGAGACCACATTAGAATATCTGGACATGGCTTTGTTTCCTTGCAAGTGAACCATCACCACCTGGTTTTCCAGAAGTTAATATCTGAGGACTGAAATACTCAAGACTGTAGGAGCCGGGGAAGGAGGAAACTTTAATTTATTAGGAACCTTCCACGTATTCAGAGGATGAAAATTGATCCTGTGGCTGCAGTAGTGCATAAATCCCATAAAGCTAGTCAGCCATTGGCTAATGTTCTAAAATCCCTAAAGCATTAGTTAGAGCCAGAGAAAGAAATCCCAATTAACCAGGCATCTAAGATGCTTTATTGATAAAGCAGGACCAACAGCTCTGTCTGAGGCATTGCAGCATAGAATTCCCCAAAACTAATGGGATTGCCATACTTTTATTAGCCTTTCTTACAAAGCGTCCATTTAATGAAGATTTGGATAGGAATTAACTTTTTTTTTCCCCTTTGGTGCCAAAAGAACTTCCATCTAGTTAAGGACACTCCACTTGAAAGTATTTTTCTCACTACTCCTCAAATACATCAACGAAACAGAGATCTCAATTTCTTGCCTCAATAAAATGATGCAAATCCCAAATGGGGGAGCTTGATAAACAGTGCATGAAGAACACAGAAAATATGCAGAACCCAGTTTCCTGGACCAACTGTAAATACAGTCTCGTAAAGATTAATGATTGTAGAAAATGTTCTGTCAGATAAGACAGGAAGAGCAAGGACAACAATCTTCTTTTACATAAGATTGTCACACACAAAAATCCTGGGAGGTACCTACATCTACAATTTTCTCTTAAGTGTTATTTAAAATACAGAGTCAAAAAAAAAGAGAAATATTTCTGAAGGAAATAAAATAAAATAAAATAAAATACAGAGTCAAAAACATACTAATATTTAGTATTTTCAAAAGGTTACCTCAAACAAAATTTTAGAGAACAAAATGTTAATATTAATTTAGAATCATTACAAGAATATGGCTTAAAACATTTTACTCTTATATGGTATCCACTTTCATTTTGGAGCCAAAGTTTAGGAAATTAAGAAATATCAATTATCAATCATCAAAGTATGGATTTAAATGTGCAAAATAGAAGAGAAGTATATGACAAGATCCTTACTTCAAAGATACTATCTGCTTAGGAGAATAAAATGAACACATATAATCAATATTGAAATGATAATGAGATAAACTGTTAAGTCATCTGGTATGAAATGTAAATGTAAGGGGACATAAATTCTAAGGAAGGAAGGGTCGGTATAGCCTACAGTTGTCATACACAGTGTCACGGAGAACTTAGGCTCTAAACAGCCTGGAAGGATGGCAAGATCAGAATTGGCAAGGATGAGGAAGAAGAGCAGGTATCTGGGCAGCTTTGGGGTTGTAATGAAGGGATGGGGCTTATAAATGCTGATGAAAGGAGGAAGGTGTGACTGTTTTAAAGAAGAAATGTTAGGAGGATCTTCAATGCCGTGGATCTGATTTGATGTGAGAACTAACCAACAATTTGGGAAGATTTCCAAGTAAGGTAGACATAGGATGGCAGTTGGAGGAGAAGGTAAAGCAGAGTAGAACAAGTCTTAGACTTAAATCCCAATATCCGGGTAAAACTTATGTTTGCATCTCAGTGTTGAGCAAGGTGAATGAAGGATGTCAAAGACTATAAATCGCTACAAACACACAAGGTAGTAATGTTTTAATATCACGCTGAGAGTAGAGTTGGCGGGAATAAAGAGGGTCCAGAGGCAGTCGAGCGTTCGTGCGTGAGGGGACCTAGTCAAGTTGATTCATGATTCAACGTGGAACTAAGGACTTAAATATAGGAACTGAAATTATTTAATTTTGTATATTCTAACATCTGTCTTCTATCTGATGAGGTAAATATCTTTCCTGCTTTAATAGTCTTAGAATATATTTCAGGTCATAAACTTGTAACTCTGCAGTAGCTGGTATTTTCTGTACAGATATTATTTGTCATAATTTGCTCAATTATTGCCTAGCAAAACCCCACACAACTAACACTCAACAAAAAGTTAATTGATGACAACTGTGTCTAACAAAAATATATATTCTAACAAAACAAAATAACAAAACAAATATATATATTCTAACAAAAATATATATTCTAACAAGGTTCTTACAACTAAAAGCAGCTAGAACCAACAAAAATATATATTCTAACAAAAATACATATTCTAACAAGGTTCTTACAACTAAAAGCAGCTGAAATGCCCACCAAATAGCAAGAAGTTGATAATGCTCTAGTTTTTTTATTTTCATTTGAGGGAGGAAAGTGAGAGAATTTCCAAATCTAGGGTGCTCATCAGATGTGACATGGGAAAAGATGAAGCACATTCTAAGGTTCTTCTCTCTGACCATCCAAGAGAATGGAGACTATTATGATAAGACCTTATACAAAGAAAGCCAACATTTTATCCCTAAAAGAAAACTAGCAAAGACTGCTTAAAAATGAAATTCCATTAGGAAAGAGAAATAAACAAAGTCTTGTTTCAAATCCATATAAACTGCAGAAGCTGATAGTTGGGAATATAATCTGATGGCCTCTGTATATTTGCACACACACTGTTAGTGGCAAAGAAAAATATCAGGTGTGTGTATTTTCTCTTTATTTCAGAGAACCCCATGAATTGAAGGCTGGCAAAGTCTATCACACAAGCTTGCAATAGCAATAAGAGATAAGAACTCTAGTTAAGGAAGGCCTTCCTGTAAAAAGTGCCTTAGAAATTTCTCATCACACAGAACTGATAAAACCCCAACACTCACAGGATGCCACGAATGCCAAGGGCTGAAATGAGGTTGCTCCCCAAACAGGATGATGTCCGGGAGAGTCAGCTTGTAACAAAGGATAAGGTAGGCTGAGTGAGCAGGGTAACAGGGAAGCGTACTTAGTGGGAAAAAAAAAGACACACAGAGAACAAATACGTCACAGCTTTCAGCAGTGAGGCCAACTCCTAAAGCAACGGTGAGATGCAAACCAATTAGAAGGGCTCCTTGCTAAGCCCAGCTTTTCTCTTCAAGGACGTTTCCAATTGTCTGTTCTACACTTCTTGGTGCTTATTCGTATGCCAACCGTGTGGTTTGAATTGCATCCCTTAAAAGGTATGTTAAAGTTCTAACCACGGGTAACTGGGAATGTGACCTCATTTGGAAATAGCCTCTGATGATGTAACTAATATATAAGGAAAAATCAGGTCCTACTGGAATAGGGAGGGCCCTTAATCCAATATGACTGCTGTCTTTGTAATAAGAGAAGAAACACAGAGTCAGACTCACAGAGACACAGAGGGAACTCCAGGTGATGATGAAGGCAGAGATTGTAGTGATGAGCTAATAAACCAAAGAATGCCAAGGATTGCTGGAAAACCCAGAAGCTAAGAGAAAGGCACGGGATAGATGCTTCCCTAGAAACTTCAGAGAGACCATGACCCTATAGGTACCTGACTTTGGACTTCTGGCCTCCAGAGCTGTGAGAGAACACATTTCTATTGTTTTAAGCCACCAGTCTGTGGCTTTTTGTGGCAGCAGCCCTAAAAAAATGAATATACTGACCACGATTGATTATTAATTGTTTCCTGTGTCTTGCTTTTTTCAATGAGATGGCAAACTCTATGAAGGCAGGGTCCTTATACTATACTCTCATCTGTCCCCCAACTGCAAGAGCCTAGCTCACTTTTACAATAGAAACCAAGCCCTTCATTGGAACCACCATCGCCTAGCTGTGTTCCAGAGCACAAAGTCTAGTGAACAGGTGGTAAATGGGTGCTAAAACCTGTCGACTGCTAATTGCCAAATGGATGAAGCCTCCGGAGTGTATTTGTCCTAAAGCAAATCACTGTGTATTTTACTACATAATTGTTTTCTAATGATTTCTATGTTGCTTGCTTCCATAAAATATTTTACTTGAGTGACACAACTAACAAGCATAAAAACAGGACAATTAAAACAAAATGAAAAATGCTGGAGAAAAAAGAAGGATAAGAAAAGATCTACTTTCAGCCATGAGTTAATTATTACAATTGATCAATATCCCTCTGAGCTTACTGGCAGCCAAGGAAAAAATGGTTTTATGGTAGGTGCTGGAGAAAAGGGAATACATTTATCTTCACCTGAAGAGTAGAATTGTTTCTTAACGTAAAACTACAGTAAGTCCCCTACATCCGAATGAGTTCTGTTCCCAGAGTGTGTTCGTAAGTCCAATTTGTTTGTAAGTCCAGCAAAGTTAGCCTAGGTATCCAACTAACACAATCGGCTATATAGTACTGTAATGTAATAGGTTTAGAATACTTTTCACACAAACAATACATAAAAAACAAACACAAAAAATAAAGAAAACATTTTAAATCTTACAGTACAGTACCTTGAAAAGTACAGTAGTACAGTACAACAGCTGGCATACAGGGGCTGGCATCGAGTGAACAGGCAAGAAGAGTTACTGACTGGGGGAGGGAGGGGAGGTGGGAGGTGGTAGAGCTGAAGGATCGCCAGCAACAGGAGATGGACGGCAAGCTGCAAGTTCACTCATGTCTGACGCTGATGGAACGCACGTTCGCAACTTGAAGGTTCCTATGTAAGGGACTTCATTAGAATTTTTATGAGAATTCTCAATGAGACTTTTTATGTGAACTCAGTATATATTCAAGAAACTAAATTGTTAGTTTCTTTAATAACAATTTTGCAGAAGATGTTGACGTGTTTTGCGAATGGACATTTCCTAAGTAACTCCTAAAAGGACATGGAGGATATTTATGGATTTAGTCATTCATTCATCCCACAGAATTTTTTAACTGCCTAAAATGTGTCAGGCACTGTCAAGGTGCTCAGATCTAGATACAGTCCCTGTCCTTAAACAACTCTCTGATTAGTGAGAAGACAATTCATATGATAGATACTATAATAAAACATGGTAGGCACAAAAACAACAACAAAAAATGAATAGAACATTGAGAAACATGGAACTTAGCCCAGGACATACAGGAAGATGTGATTTCAAATAAGATTCAGTAGGAGCCAAAATTCCAATGTCCAGTTCTTCCTGGTATGCTGGCAGGACTGAGGCAATCTAGAGAACAAAGCAGAGGTTAAAAATTAATGACTTATGGGCCACATCTGACCAGTAGACGTGTTTTGTTTTGTCACACAATGATTTAGCATTTTTTGGTACATTTAAACATTTAAAAATTATTTAAAAATTGGATCTCTGGCTTCTTTGAAAATTGGAAGAGCTGGTCCACACAGCAACAGTTGACTACATGTGTTGATGGTCTAGGTTTGGAAAAGCATTGCATTGGACTTTCTCCAGCAATAATCGAGAATCTTCAATCAACTCATGGGGTTTGTGGAGCAGATTCATATAATGGGTAAATTATCTAATGAGCTCCAAGTGTTAACACTCTGGCTTTTCTAAAGTAACTTATGTTTATAGATCAGAGACATGCACCTTGCACAATTGTCATTCTGTTGTAAAAAACTTAAGCTATGCTTTTATTAGTACCTGAGTGGAATGTCAAGCTACTGTCAACCAAAATGAACTGCACGGGTACCTGCAAAATATACATATGTTGTTTTTCCATCAAAGGAGAGGTTCAGTCTGTTCCAACAACTGAATGAACAAGTCCTCCAAACTCCAGTTACACAGCACCTAATACGGCAAGTGGATTTGGATCACAAAGGATGGTAATGACGAAAGCCACTATTTTCTGAGCATTTAATAATGTGTCAGACATTGTGTTTCAGGCTTTATCTACCTTTTTTCATTTAGTCTTTACAACAAACATATGTGGTCTAAGTTATTATCTTCATTCTCCTGGCAAGGAGCCTGAGGCTCAGACAGAGATTCAGCAACATTCCCAAGGTCATAGAGCTGGTACATGGCAAAGCTGGAATTCAAATCTAGGTCTGTCTAACACCCAAATCTGAGCTCTCAAATCCTTGACTGTATACTATCTCCAACATCAAAGATCACCACAAAACTACAATGTGCATAAACTCTGCATATGTGTGTGTACACACATCTATATGCACATACTTAAAATAAATACTCTGTGCGCCCAATATTTTAACAGTTATGACAGACACATCTTGTCTGAAATAGTTTTCAGAATTATGTATTTGATGAGATTTTGTGAAGTAAATGGATTTACCACATTCCATTTACAAAGAGCTTGGTAATCTGGAGATTCATAAATCAAAGGGGAAAGGTCAAATGGTTTAGAAGCCGATCTTGGAAAAACAGGTTTACTATATTGAAAATAATAAAGATACCTAAGATTAAATACAGATTCAAATAATAATCAGACCACACTTAGCATCTATTACATCGGCAAAATTAGAAAGCTGGAAAAAGTCAAGTGTTAGTGAGGATGTGGAAATAGAGCAGGTAGTCGCAACCTTACTTGCATATTGGAATCACCTGGGAAGCTTCAAGCACTCTTGTTGCCTCAGCTGTACCCCTAGAGATTCTGATCTCATTAATCTGGGTTACAGCCTAGGTGGCTGCAGTTTAAAATCTTCCCATGTCTTTACACTCTGGGTGGCTGAGCACCACTGGGATAGAAAAACTGTCATTGGGTGCCGATGCCTGGGTAGCCAATCTGGAGAACAGTCATCACTACTGACATTACATGTACATAAGCACATGATCCAGCAATCCTGCTCCTGGAATATACATCCCAGAGGAGGTTTTACAACAGCTCAGAGGACACATACACAACCGCGTCCATCCCAGTGTGGCTATAGGACTGGAGACGATCCGATTCGTTCACCCATCTCAGGGGTGAACGAATACCCAGGGGAAATATTAAGCAGTGTCTGGCAGGCAGGGGAGATGCCTGGGTGTGATACAGAGAGTCATCAACATATAGATGGCATTTAAAGCCACAGGGCTTACTGAGATCACTTCGGACTAGACTGTACGCCCTTGAGAGAGGCGAAGGCCAAACCTTAGCTCTTCCTACATTTAGGGAAATGGCACCGAAAAAGGAGCCAACAAAGGAGAATGAAATGAGGTGGTTGGTGAAGAGGAGGCATAGGGGGAATGTGGGCTCAGGGGAGCTTGGAGAAGCAGGGAGTGTCCTCCATGTCACCTGCTGCTGACGAGTCCAGCAGGCGAGACTCTGGCAAGTTGCAGGTTATCCTCCATGACCTTGATAAGAGCTGTCTCTGTTCTGTGGGAGAAGCAAAGCACCAATTCAGATGCATGGGAGAGAATGGGAGTTAAGGAAGAGAAGGCAGTGAGTCAGCTGACCCTTCTGAGGAATTTTGCTAGGAAACTTATAGAAAAAGATTATGGTCTCTAACTGTCTAGTGGGAGATGTGGAACAAGGTGAAACTTGTTTTAAAAGATGGTTATTAGGGCTTCCCTGGTGGCGCAGTGGTTGAGAGTCCGCCTGCCGATGCAGGGGACACGGGTTCGTGCCCTGCTCTGAGAAGATCCCACATGCTGCAGAGCGGCTGGGCCCGTGAGCCATGGCCGCTGAGCCTGCGTGTCCGGAGCCTGTGCTCCGCAACAAGAGAGGCCACAGCAGTGAGAGGCCCGTGTACCACAAAAAAGAAAAAAAAAAGATGGTTATTATTAAGACATGATTGACAGTCCTGGGGAAGGAGCTAGTCAAGATGATTTGATTGATGTTGCAGGAGAGGAAGGGAGCAAGGTACTTGAAAAGAGGTGAGGGATGGATTCCAGCTCATACATTCAGGACAGGCTTTGTGACTACTGGTGCAGGTTGGTTGGTGGAATGGGGAATGAAAAGAACAGTTGCTTGTTTCTCTTTTCTCTGTGAATGTGAAACATAGCCATCAGCCAAAAGTGAGAGGGGCACGGAATGTTGGAGATCTGAAAAGAGAGAATCTGTGAAAGAGTCACCTCGTTTATGAGAGAAATACTGCTGTTGGCTGGATCATTCCTGCCGTGATAGAGGTCACAGTGTACATGCTATTTTCCTAAAAAGCCTATTCTTAGCTGCTTTAATATTTATAGCCCTTACCACATTATGTTGCCATTATGTTTATTTGCCCCCAGGTTCCCTCTTAGCACTGCCTCGGTCAGGGTCTGGGTTCAGAATTAGAACCCAGTGCCTGGCTCGGTAATTCTCCCCAGATATTTTAAATGAGTTGTTACACGTGTATGGAAAGGCCCTCCATCAACAGAGCTGATACCTGCTTTAAGTAGATTTTAAGGCATAAATGATTATTTTCAACCAAGTCTAAAAGTGCCTTCTCAAGGACGGAAGTAAATAAAAGCTAATTATCAAACAATAATACTGTCACCTTGATTAAAGATTTAAGCATATAATTCCTTCTGAAACAATCCCACAAGTTGTTTTAAAATAATTGTAGCAATAATTGCATATAAATAGATATTTACATTTAACTTTCAGAGAGTTAGTAATGGAAAAATGACTCATAAGGATGTACACTTCCCAGGCCAGACTTCGTAGGGATAAAGTCTTAGCAAGACCAGTGTCTCTTACCATTTAAGTCAATGAGATAATGTTTAGAGTGAAATCAGTTTAGAAATATATTACCTTATTCTAGACATTTATGGGTTCCATATACTCTTGATAGACTGCAACTTTTTTCCAAGCTATATCCAGATTTGGAGGAATAAATTCTCATTACATGTTCCAAGTAATCTTTTAAAAACTGACATCAGTGTGGGTAGCTGACACTTAGATGCCCTTAAAATTACTTTGCTTGAATGTTGGCTGTGAAACTATAGCTATATGCATGAGATATGCATGAAAAAAAATTTTTAAGCTGGATCTGTCATAAAGACTCTCTTTAGGCCCCTTTCTTTTCACACCAGGAAGAATTTTTTTTAGCTATTGAAAAATATGTCCCAATTACTTTCTAGATTAGGAAGAAAAAAATAAATAAAACATTTGTCTTTTGGGGCTTAGAATCATATGATTATAGTTAAAAAGGCCTGACTTGAGTTAAAGTATAGATTTCTTTCCTTCCTTCCTTCCCCCTCCCTCCCTCCCTCCCTCCCTCCCTCCTTCCCTTCCTTCCTTCCTTCCTCCCTATCTTTCTTTTAAACAAACATTTATCAAGGGCCTACTAGGCACCAGGAACTGGGGATATAAAAACAAGATACATGAAACTCATACGCTGTTGGAACAGAAATGTACACCAATGAATAAGACAGAGTAATATGTATCATAGGAGAGAAATAAATTTCTCTGAGAGAACAGCAAGTGAGGGAATTCACAGTTTTTAGAATAAGGGTAAAGAGCTGGAGTTGTGTCAGAAAAGTCTTCAGGGAGAGGGTGACATCTGAATTGGACCAGTTGACAGATACATAGAAGAATAGATTAAGGTAACTGATAAGTCAGTTTAAAGAATCATAAAGGAAATTTTGATGGGATACTGTTGATTATTTAAAAGTGTGTTAATTCTCAAATATGTGAGGTTTTTAATAATATTTCACTGTTACCAATTTCCAATACAATTTCATTATGGTTAGAGATTTTGAAATTTATTAAAACTTACTTAGTGGCCCAGCACATGGTCTATTTTGGTGAGTACATTCTCACTTATAGATGCAGTGTAGTATGAAGTTGTTGAATGTACTGTTCTATGTGGATCCGAAAATAGAATACATAGAAGCAGGGAGTAGAACAGTGGTTACCAGGGTCAAGAAGGTGGGGGAAGTGGGAAGATGTTGGTCAAAGGGTGCAAGACTGCAGTTATGTAGGATGAATAACTATAGAGATCTAATGTACAGCATGAGGACTATAGCTAATAGTACTGTATTGAATACTGGAAATTGCTAAGCAGATTTTAGGTGTTCTTGTCACAGACACACACATACACACAAATGGTTACTATGTGAGGTGATAATTCGTTTGACTGTAGCAATCATTTCACTATATATATATGTATACATCAAATCATCATGTTGTACATCTTAAATATAATACAATTTTTATTTTAAAAAAATAAAAACAAAATAAAATAAAAAGGTTTAGAGGAAAAAAAGTCAATTAGGTCATTGTGGTTGACAGCGACTTTCAGGCCTTCAGTGTCATTCCTGATATTTTTTGCTCAGTTCTCAATTGCTTAGAGAGGTGATATTTAAAATCTTCATCCATAATTTTTATCTATTTCTTCCTCTAATTGTCAATTTTACTTAATGTATTTGAAGCTTTTTTTATTAGTCACATATACTTATAATTGTTATATCTTCCTGATGCGTTGACCCTTTTGTCATTTCAAAATATCTCTCTTACCCTGTACTCTTTGTCCTGAAGTCTATTTTATCTCACATTAATATGTCCATGGAATACTCTGCATGCTCAGTGTTTGCATAGTGTATGTTTTTCACCCTTTTACTTTCAAGCTATTTGTGTCTTTATATGTAAAGTGTATCTGTTATAGAGAGCATATGGTAAGGTATTGCTTTTCCATTCTGTTAATCTCTGCCATTTAAGTGCTTAGTCAATTAACATTTACTATAATGCCTGATATGTTTAGATTTATGGTTACCATTTTACTGTTGTTTTTGGTTTCCATCTACTTTTTGTTCCTCTTTTCTTCCTTTCTTGATATCTTTGGGGTTAAATAATGTTTATTTAGAAATTAGATTTGTCTATTAGCTTTTTATAATGCTATACCTCTTTGCATTATTTTTAGCAATTGTGATAGAGATTACAATAAACATTTTTAAATTTTCACAGGACTTTAGAATCAATATTGTACTACTTAATGCCAAATGTAAGTACCTTGAAATGATGTAAGTCCGTTTATCCCCATCACCACCCTTTTTGCTGTGTTTGTCATACTTATTACATTTATGTATATTACAAATACAATTAAATGTTATTTTTTAAGTAACTCATATTTTTATAGTATTAAGAAGAAAAAATTTCTTTAATATTTACCCATATGTTTATTATTTCTAGTGCTCTTTATTTTTCCTGATAATGTAATTTTCCTTTATTTCACTTCAGCCTGAAAAACTTCCTTTTACAATTCTTTGTAGTACAGGTCTGAGGATGATGAATTCTCTTAGGCTTGGTTTATGTGCAAATTTCTATACTTTTATTTATAATGGACATTTTTACTGTGCGTACAATTTTGGGTTTTGGTTTCTCTTCCACTCCCTCTAGCACCTTGAAGATATCATTCCACTGTGTTTTGACCTTCTTTATTCTAATGAGAAGACTAATCATTTCTATTATTTTCTATATTGTTGTTTTTCTGGTTGTTTTCAAGTTCTTTTTCTTTATCTTTGGTTTTCAGCAGTTTGACTCATGTGTCTAGGATGTAATGTAGTTTTCTTTATATTTATGCATCTAGTCTGCTTGGATTCACTCATCTTCTTGAATCTATAATTTATGTATTTCATCATATTTAGAAAATTATGGCTATTATTTTTCCAAATATTTCCCTCTTTTTGCTCTCCTCTATTTCTGGGACTCCAACCGTACTTCTGATATTAACCCACAGGTACTGAGGCTCTGTTAATTTTTTTCTTTTTCTTTTCCTATTGTTAAATAACCTCTATTGATGTATCTCCATGCTCACTGATTCTTTTGTCATCACCAATACATCATTTTTTTAATTGTATTTTCAGTTCTAGAACTTACCTTTAAATCTTTTTCAAATACCTTTATTGAGGTATAGTTTACATCCAATAAAATTTATTCATTTTAATTATATACAAGGAAATGAATTTTAATAAGTTTACAGAGTTGTACAACTATCACCACAAACTAATTTTAGAACATTTTCATCATCCCCAAAGGCAATCTGAATTCTCAATTTTCTTCCATTCATCTAGATGTTTATTCACATGCTGGTATCCTACTCTCTTGATTGTAGTAAGTTCTGAAATCAGGAACTGTTAGTGTTCCAAGTTTGTTCTTCATTTTTCATTCTTGTTAATAGTTAAGAATAGTTTCTATCTCTCTGCTGAGATTTTCTAATTGTTTATCATGAGTATGTCTTTATATATGTTCTTAATAATTGTATTAGCCACTTTACAACTCTTACCTATAATTCCAGGATCTCAGGGTTGGTCTCCACGCTTTCCTTTTCTCTTGAGTCTGGGTCATATTTTGTTTTTTTGTATGTCAACTAATTCCCAGCTGTGGTCTGGGCATTGTTCATGCTGCATTGTAGAGACCCTGAAATCTGTTATATCCTTCAATGTTATCATCCAATAAATGTAAAAATTATGATAAAAGTAGAAACTCACTCTGAAACTCCTAATAGATAATTGATTCAGATACCAATCATCAATGGATAAAATATCAATTACAGTAGGATAGTTGCATAGGATCTATATACAGACTCACATATTACTTGTTAACTACAAAGTGAAAAATGTAGTTTACAGTAAAGTGTTCTTAATCCCTAACTCAGGTGATCAAACTAGTGTCACTAGCAATAAGGGGCAATGTTACTTTATATGCTTCCTGATATGAAGTACACAGCTTCATGTCTGAAATATTCTGTTAAACATATTTAATATGAATCTAATTAAACCTTTAGCCTGCTAATAGGAAATATAATGGAAAGAAACAAGGTAAAACATCAGGAAGAAACAATAAGACAAATCTGAAATGTGGAACATTTCAAGACAACAGGTCAGGACTCACTGGAAAGTTAATTTCATTAGGTTAAAAAAATGCAGGGGCTTTTTTCAGATCAAAGTAGACTAAAGAGATATAACCAAATGCAGTGTAAGAACTTTGATTGGATCTTGATTCCAAAAGGCCAGCTTTAAAAGACATTTTTTTTAAAGCAAAACAACTGATGAAATTTTCATAGGGAAGAAGATTATATGATCTTAGTGGGTTTTGTTAATTTTATCAAGTATGATAATGGGCATTTGTTTGTACAGGGAGGTGTGTTTTTTGGAGATGCATACCGAAGAATTTAGAGGTGAAATGTCATGATGTCTGAAACTTATTTTCAAATGGTTCAGAAAAACATAGAAAGATTGAATATCTATCAAAATAAATCATGTGTGATAATACTAAACAATTGCTGAATCTAGGTTATGGGTGTATCAGTGCTCACTGTATTATTCTCTCAACTTTATTATATGTTTGAAATTTTTCATAATAAAATATCAGAGGAAAAATGTCTTTTCAGCACTTGCCCACCCAACAGCTATCAGACTTTTAGGTAAGAACTGATCCCAACACACTCTTGCTGATCTGACTCCTACCAAGGCTTTGTCATTTATTTCCATGCCAGCACTGCCTGTTTCTGTCATACCTGGGAATTCTGTCTTTATCCAGATATAACATCAGACGGAGAAAAAAATTTGAGACTGAGAGAGAAGCTTCCACTGTCTCTGGAGCCTTCCATTATAGTGGATGATAAAGACCTGATCTTATCTCCCAGATCTGGATATAAGCATCCCATCCCATCCCAGCTGCCTGCTGCATCCTTGACCTGATAGTGCACAGCTCAAGCCTATGTTGATCCCAGGGCATGACAGCATTATTCCAACTCAGCAGTTTGAAGAGAACTCCTTTTGAGTGTATTCTATCAGTGATTCCATCTTTCCACTGCCCAGGAAGGTCCTCCCCAGCCCCCAACCCCTTCATCCCTGAAATAAAAGCCATTGAATAGTTCAATCAGCTTCATTAGGTGGCTGGTGTCAAGTGCTATTATAATCTCTGCTGTGATTTGAAGATATTCCATCACTTTGTTATTTTTCAGCTCCTAATTGCACCCTATACTTTTGACATCTCTCTTGGACTGATAATGTCAAGTTGTCCTGATTCATGTGCTCTATTGAAATCCGGTACTGAGGCAGCTAAAAAAATGAATCGGTTGAGGACTTTTTGAAGTGCTATGCCTACGAGCCTTTTTTTTTTTTTTTGACTTCTGTAGCACCTAGAAGTAGTTTTATTTTTGAGAAAAGAATAAAGGCTTATGAGTTTGAAATTTTTCATGATGTTAGAAGTGCTGTTACTAATGTTCAAATTAGAAAGGGAGAAGTCACGAGAAGTAGTACAATAATACTTAATAGTAAGTTTTTGGAAAAGTTAAAATAACTCAAAAAATTTTACACACACAGACATCCTGAAAATAGAAAGAAGTTCAAAGAAGAAAATAAAAACTTACCATAAATAATGCCCCCCCTCCGTTTGTTATCTTATTTTGGACAACGTTAGAGATGTTTTTTGCATACAAATATCTACTTTTTCATTTTTTATAAAGAAAAGGAAATGAGACAGTATGCATTTATTTTATAATCTACTTTATATACATCATGTACCACTGGCTTCTTTTCATGATCGTAAATATAGAAGTTTATGATTTTTGTGGTTTTGTAGTGTTCCCTTCTTTAATAATTAATTTAAATAACTTCCTACTTCTGAACATTTGCATTGTTTGAAAAACTTCCCTTAATGGCATCATGTGTCCAAAAAACCACTCTTCCCCACCTAAGCCAACTGCTCTAGCAGTCATCTCTCTAGCCTTGCCGTGTAAAATTCCAGCCTGTTGCCTCCCAAGGTGAATTCTATGACAAACAAATTCTTTGACACGTAAATTTGAGAGACTTGAATAACAAAGGAAAGTGGTCTTTATTACTCATAGATTCTTGGGATTCTTACTAAGGTAATAATTGTTGGGTATCTACAAGAGAGGGATGTGGCAATCATCTTTTCCCAAGCTCATTTCCTCACAGAACGTTTCAAGGACCGAATGTTCCATGGAAAGCACTTTAAGACACAGTGTTCTGATCCCATGCAATCACTGACATTCATTCATGTTTATTTGGGTATTTTGCTACCAGAGTAAGGTTAGACGTTTCCTCCCAAGAGATTTAGTATTTTTATAGTTATTAATTAATGAAAAAATTCAAGTTCACTTCAGTGAAGGAGACATTTATTGGGGATTTACTATGTGCCAAGTATTGTGTAAAGATAAAAATACTCATAAAAACCAAGTCTTTGAGCTCCTTTATCATTGAGTCCAAAGAATAATTAATAACTTTAGTGGATGTTTAGTATTTTGCTGTCCCAGTTCTGGCCAATCCAAAAGTCATAATCTCCTAGGCACAGACACTCAATTGAAGCCAATCAGGTGTAATCTGGGGCTATTGCGATTGCTGAGAAAGAAGTACCAACTCCTCCCTCTGGATTTGAACTTGGGAGAAGCAGGTTATGGGGCTGCTGGCAACTGTTTTTGTCACAACTCAAGGTCTGAGGATCAAGTCAAATGAAGAAATGTGAGCCAAAAGATGGAGCCCAAGTCCCGATGAGCTGGATCCAACTGTTTTTGATCCACGTGGGGTTTAGGTACCTGTCTGGGCTGGGTTTTCTGTGACTTACGTACAAAAGGGTCCTCACTAATATAACATTGTGCTTCTTCCCTTGTGGAAAATCACTCAAAATATGTTAGGAAACTTTGTTAGCTGAGGATGAATATAATTTGGTATAAAATGAATTCCTTTTTGATGATTTAGAAAAATGTAGAGTGAATTCTAAAAATTGTTTTTTAACTAAACCTTTGATCTCAGCTTGTTTTCTTATGACTTGACCTATTTTTCCTACAAATGGAAGCACAATGAACTACAATTAATTGAGGGTTTCATTTGGGTTTAGTTTTAGTTGATAAAGTCCTCCCTGTATATAACCATCTCAGCAAAACCAGATAGCCTAGATAAGTTTAAGCAATCCTTACTGTTTCTCTGAAATGGAGGGCATTATTGTTACATGATTCTACATGAGTTGTATTTCACTAAAGCCTGAAGGAGTCCACTTGAAAAAATTGGTAACACCAGATAAATCTCCGATTCTGAGACTCCCTGTATTCTAGATAAACTAGAGAGTCCTCCAGTAACCCTATCTTAATAGTATTTTTATTGGTTATTTATTCTACTCATCCCATCTTGAGGTTCTGAGTTAGAACACTTCCCAGGTGGAATCTGCCAAATTTCCATTTTGGCAATTGATCAAATTTTTAATCTTAGATCCTTGGGCTGTTTCTCCCCAAAGTTCAAACCCAGTATCTCTAGCAACAACATACCATTTGTCCATTTAGGCTTAGACTGGCTTTTGCAGACAGACTGGTCTAGAAAATTTACAATAATAAAAAATGGTAAGTTGTGGTATTTGTCAGCTCAGATGAAATAGGCCTACAAGTTTTAATGGTCTTATTCAAACAGCTGTGATAAATATATAATTGTATTACATGAGTCTATAATACTAGCTAGATAGGTCAAATTATGGCATCCTTCGAGATACAACAGACAAGCTGGAATATGCCTCCTGATGTTGAAGGTGTGCCAGGAGAAGACTCAGAATGCAAAGTACCTTTTCCATTATTTTATTTAGGCTATAAGGTTTGCCTTCAAGAGATATAGATTTTAAATAAAATAAAATTCCTCCCACTCCATGTCCTTTTATCCTTTTCATTTCCTGATTCATGAGGAAAACATGCTAAACTTCCATGCAAGGACAAAGTATCTCTGAGCTTTTACATTCACAAAGCCATCTTGATTTGATTTCCCAGAGTTGAAAAACATGCTTTAATCTTTTTGCGCCATTCACCAAGTTGCAGAATAATTTGTATAGGTTTCTGGTCTGAATTTGACTGTCTTCACAACAGCTACGTAACTTCACATGCTCAATGGCTATATGAGATCCACATACCAGAATTGGCAATGATGTGGCCTGTGGCATCTCTGGAACAATATGGAAAGAAAAATTAGTTTCTTTCTTTTTTTTTAATTTTTAAAAAACTTTCTCATTTATTTATTTTTGACTGCATTGGGTCTTCATTGCTGCACGCAGGCTTTCTCTAGTTGCGGCAAGCGGGGGCTACTCTTCATTGCAGTGTGCATGCTTCTCACTGCGGTGGCTTCTCTTGTTGTGGAGCACAGGCTCTAGGTGCACAGGCTTCAGTACTTGTGGCACACAGGCTCAGCAGTTGTGGCTCACGGGCTTAGTTGTTCCATGGCATGTGGGATCTTCCTGAACCAGGGCTCGAACCTGTGTCCCCTGCATTGGCAGACGGATTCTTAACCACTGCACCACCAGGGAAGTCCTGAGAAATTAGTTTCTTGATGGGTTATTCCTCTAAGACAGAATTTTCCAAAGTATACCCTATGGAATGTTAGCTTTTGGTTTGATCAAGAGTCAAGGGGAACTACAACACCTATAATATAGAGGACAAAATGTAACTTGCAATAAAAGCATGACAGCATAGCAAATGGAATACAGAAATACAAAAAGGAAATGCTCAGTTGCCACTTTGGAAATTTTAACACTTTTTTTTCCTCTAGAAATATGACAGAACACTATTGAGCCTGATAAGAAGCTATAGCTTTATTGTTCCATTAAAATTATATTTGAGGACAGAGTTGGATATGGTATGATTTCAAAAGGTTGTAGAAACACAGTCCTCATCAACATTGGGAGGCTAATTTTTCCAACAACCTTGTTCCTGTTTCCATTTTGTTAACATAAAAAAATATATGTATACAAAATATATATATGTAGGCTGAAATTCTTTGGGGAAAAAAAGGAGTGTAAATAAATTTGTAAGTGTGATATTGTATGTTTGTTTAAAGCAGATATTAAAGTAATATTACATATTTATATTGTTACCAATTAACACTTTAATTTGCTCATTTGCAATGTCTGAGATACTATTCACTGAAATTAAAGGCTGACAAAGATCAGAACTAATACACAGTCGGTCCAGCCACTGACAAATCTAAATTAATACAGATCAATTCAATCAACACATGGGAACCTGAAATTAAATTAAATTGCATTAGGAAATGCCTACTTGGATTGGTTTATACAAATGGGTGGGTTTATTTGGAATTCATCAATATCCTGTTTCTCATGCAAACCATCAGCTTATTTTCAGTGTCTGTCCTTAGACCCCTAAGAGATGGAAGTGGCCAGGTGGATCACAAAGAACACATGGAGTGCATGCATGGCCAAGCAATTAGAAAAAACTGTCTCCTCATTTCAGAAGGGAAACACTTCAAGTGTTCATCATGCTTCATGAGCCATTGCACCTACAGTGGTGGAAGATGCTGGTATCAGGGTTATAATTTCAGGCTCATGCTTGATTGGCCCTAATCCAATAAGCCTACTCAGTCATTTAGTTTGCTTGACCCTAGACACATGACTTCACAGTGTATTGGGAAAGTGTAAACATAGTTGTGCTTCCAAAAGTAAACAATGTTGAATGGAAGCTTTTCTTGAAGTTTCATTTTATACCACTTCCCTCCTAAGCATTAACAATATCTCTCTTACCTTTGTGCTTAAAACCTCCTGCTTCTGGTATGGATAAGACACTTCCGAACAAGACTGCTAGCTTTTGCCTAGTTACTGGGAAAATCAGTGTCGTAGTAGAAAAGGCATGGGATTTGTCACTGTAAGACGTGAACATACAAAGATTTTTTTTCTTTTTTTTTAAATTGAAACATAGTTAATTTACAATGTCGTGTTAGTTTCTGATGTACAACAAAGTGATTCGGTTACACATACATATATACATATATTCCTTTTCATATTCTCTACTATTACAGTTTATTACAAGATATTGAATATAATTCCCTGTGCTATATAGCAGGATCTTGCTGTTGATCTATTTTATATACAGTAGTTTTGAACATGCAAACTTTTCAACTTGGGAAAGTCACTTAACTTGAACTTCAGATTTCTTGTGGGAAATATTAGATTAATAGTAACAACCTTCCAGGTTTTGTATGGGTCAGATTAAGTCACACACTTGAAATTTCTTTGTAAACTGGGAAGCAAGTAGTGAATTTTTGTTATTGTCAAAGAACTTTAACTTTCTTATCACTCACAGGCATTTACATGTTGCATGTTTCACGATAAAATAAGTTGCTGAAAATCAACTAATACAATACTAAAATTATATTTAAGTTTAATCCTCAAGATCTCAAGTACCTGAAATACATTATTGAATTACATGCTATAGAAGCAAGAAAAAGCATGAGCATATTGCTGAGGTGTGAGATGCAGGGCTAGAATTCCTTCTACATCTCAAAATCAAAATAGTTGCAGAACACAGGAAGGCCAAATGGGAGGAGTTTTCTGGCTGTAAACACATTTTTGGAAAAGGCACAAAGTGTTCAGTATTTACAGTTTTATAAAAGTATAATTATTTAAAACTTTGCCATAGCTGAAAAACTGCCATATTTATAGGCTACTCCTCTGGCATTAAACCTATTTCCTCTTTCTTCCCCAAGCAAAAGAAGATATTTAGTGGTTTTTAAGAGGTTCCCCTGGTTGAAATCTTCTGTATAATACTTGCTTAATGAGCTGATTAACAACTGTTACTGAGAATAAATGAATCAAATCACAGTGGTAATCTCCATATTGCAAATCACTGTGTTGTATTAGGTTATGATGGAGCCATACATTTTACAGCGATGGCTCTTTTGTATAATGAAAGTATCTGAGCAGATTGTATCCCAGGTCTCATTTAAGGAACTCCAATAATGTTTTGGATACAGGAAAGTCTTTTGGAATTCTCTAAACAGTAAGCAACAAAAAGACTCTATTAGTAGAACATTATTCCATTAAGCACAAAAAGCATTTTGATTTTAAATCATTATTCAGAGTGCTTCTGAAACCAATTTTAGTCTTTATATACTTATCGTTAATACAAACACGTAGGAACCTTGCCATCTGATTAGGCATCTGCTTTTAACATGGTTCGCAGTGCAATGGCAAATAAGACCTAAATGGTTACTGCAAAGGGATTTTAGTTTTGACAGTTTGCTGTATTGCCAGATAGTTTTCAGTTCAGCATATCTAATAAAATCATTTTTTGCATTTAAGATAGTTCTCAAAAATCTCTTAATATTGAGTTTTTAATTCCATTAGAGAATGCTTTAATAATGAATACTAATCTCAGTAAAGCTGTTATAAACATAACAGAGAGATAACTATGACTGCTACCTAAGCAGCAAATAATGTATTGCCATGTACTAATATGAAATTAGTTATAACTAATTGATTTTTGTGTAGATGGTTTTCTAAATATTTAGTTCAAAACAGAATTATGCATTAGCCTCACATAAGTTACATTTCCCTTTTGCATTTAAGCATTTAAGCAAGTAATTCAAAATGACTTATCACTATCACATTGGGGGGGAAATGGCTGATTGAATTAAAATATCTTTTCTTAATTAATGCACCCAAACTAGGTTTGCAGGTTAAATAAATAGAGTTATATAAAGGAAATTTATCAAATTCAGAATATTTTAAACAAATTCAGCATTTATAATTTATTCTAATACATACAAAAGATTATTTAATAAAAATTGCAAAGAAGGCTGAATCCCAGCTTGGATTTCCTGGGGAAGATCCACGTATAAAACAAATTTTCCAGTTGAAGTCCAATTTATTTCAGCTGGCTAAAAGTCCCATGCATACAGACTTTTAAACAACTGTACTTTTCAATTTTATACAGACGTTGCTTCTAAGAAGATCTCAATCCTGTATTATTATTCAGTGTAATGTATTTTGAATATATGCTACTTTTTCTCCAACTTTACCCCAACACAAACCACTTATCAATCAAATTAACATACTCACTGCCTTCTAAACACACTATGGAAATTCCCCTTCAGAGTGTAGAAGGTGAGCACACACTATGGAAATTCCCCTTCAGAGTGTAGAAGGTGAGTGTAGACTCTGGGGCCACATTACCTAGATTCAAATGCCAGCTCCATCATTTAGCAGCTGTGTGACCTGAGGCATGTTATGTAACTTCTCTATGCCTCATTTCTTCACTTATAAAGAATTAGTATCTATTTCAATAAACTGTATGTAGATGGAGTGAGCCAGTACAGATTTAGTGCTTGGACACACCCAATCTTGAGTAAGCATAAGCTATAACAAAAGGAAAGAGAAGTTAATATGTGGCTTATTACATTATTTCTAATTCCTACAAGACATCTATAATCTAGGAAGCATTTCATTTTACAGATATAGAAACTGAGTTTCACTGAAGAAAAATTTTATGAGTATAATTGATATAGTTAGGAGAACATAAAATAGAAGCATGGAAAATGCTCAGTCAAAACCAGAGAAAGCAGAAGAAGACAGAAAAAAAAATAAAGAACAAATGAAGAGAAAAGTTACACGCATGATAGATATTAATCCAACTAGCCTGCAATCACTTTAAATGTGAATGGTTTAAATACACTAACTAAAAGAGAGAGATTATTAGAGAGTGGATAACAAAACAAGATCCAACTATATGTTGTTAACAAGAAACCAGAAACAAGTTTCTCAGACATACCTTTACTTTGGGTCACCTTGACGATTTTGAGAAGTACTAGTCAGATATTTTGTAGAGTGCCTCTCATTTTGGATTCGTCTGATGTTTTTCTCATGATTAGACTGGGCTAATCATGGACTTCAGGGAGGAGGACCAAAGAAGTAAAGTGACATTTTCATCACAGGTGTTGCTGTATGCTGATTGGTATTTCTCATGATTATGAGATTATGATTCAGTTAGTCTCAAAGGAAGACCTGGGAATCTGCATTTTGGCAAGTGGTTCAGGTAATTCTCATGGTCAGGAAAGTTTAGGAAACACTGTACTAAAATCAAGCTTTAGTGAGAGAACCTTTCTTGCTAGAACATGATATGCTTGCTTGCTTTCTCGGGGATCACCAGGTAGGGGTGGGGTTCTCAGATCCCCAAGCCTCTCCGCACTCACTCCGCTGCCACGATCACTGGCCACAGCATTCTCATGTGTTAGCAGGCACATAATTATCCTGAAATCAACCACACTGCTACACCATTCTAATCTCCTGGCACGTCCACAGTTAACTCACGTCTGACCCTAGTGCCGTTTCATTTTCTTCGAATACAGTCAAATACTGCCTTTTCTCAACATTACTAGATTTTTTTCCCCTAGAGCCTCCATGGGGCCTATGGGCTTATGGTTTGAAATTTTGCCCTGGCCTGTCCTAGCCTCTCTCATCTGGCTTTCATTAATGGGGTTATACATTCTGGGGCCCAATATTTATCATATGTAACTTGAAGTAAATACATCTGCATCAATGTCAGTATTTTTTTTTCACTGTAGATCTATATTATTTCAGTTCTACCACGTGGCCTTTTTATAAGCTGCCTAGCGGACTTAACCAACATTTTTTTCCTTTGTTTCTAGAGGCAAAATTTCTCAAAGTTCCAATAGATTTACAAGTTAACTTTGAAACACAGCCCTGATATAAACTAGGAACTCTCTGCATTTACTAATCCAAAATTATACGGGGAGAAAGAGTAGAAGGCAAATAACATGGCCCAACGATCAATAACGCATACAAGTGGCTGAACCCGAGCCTCTGGCGTCCGCCGACACCAGCACTGTGGCTGGAGAGAGTCTCTCAAGGACAGAGGGAGGCTGTCTGGAGATGGTGGCATAGCTGTCATTAACTGAGAGCCAGCAGAGCTGATAGGAGGTGCTGGCACCCAGCAGTCAGCCATAGGGTGGCTTGGTTTCCACAGTAAACCTCACGCTGATCACGCAGCCAGCTTGAGGAACCACGAGTGGCTGGGAGTGGCGATAGCCCTTAACCAAAGGCTGATAATGCCTGCATCCATGCCATGTGAGGGGCGTCAGGTCACTCAGCAATAATCTTTTCACAAACCATTCCTTATGTAGGAAGAAATAACATCAGAAACTTGCTGGCTTCTCAGCCTAAGAGATGACTTTATGCACTGTGATTTCAACAAGAAAAAAAAAGAAGGATAATTTAGGATCCACTGCCCCCTTTGTAGCTATGCAAGTTATAAATTATAGTGTTACAAAGTGGAGCCGTTTTTGTTCCCAGTGGGTCTTGTTCTTTGTGTGCATATTTATCCAATTGTCTGATTCACTTAAGTTTGTAACTACAGGGTCTTGCTCTGGGTTTTAAAAATGAATAGCTCTAAAAAGTCAAAGCAACAATCAATTCTTTAAAACCCAGATTTGCCCTGCTTGGAGTCATATAAGGATAGCTCCAAGATTATCAAAAACAGCCCTGACCTAGAGACAAGAGATCTTGGTAACTCCGAATGGCAAAATAAATTGTGATTTTGCTCTTTGCTTTCTGTGGGTCTCAGTCAGCAAACACCTGCCCCAGGTGACACTGATCTTCTAGCCCTTGTTCAAAAGTGAGATGGCTGCGGTCTCTTTTGGATGATAAGTAGATAAAGACTATGAATTCTCCTTGACAATAAATAAAAATAGCTCATCTGAACTTTTATTTATTTCCCTCCAAATAAGAGGAAGTTAATGTGAAGGGATCATCTTTCCTGCTCAGGCATTATAATGGCTTACAAACCCCTCAAACCTGCTTTTTATCAACTTTTAATAATTTTTACACCACTGAAAGGATCATAGATCTTATCTTTCTCTTAGTATCTGCCTCAGTCTGTTCTAAGAGTCATTACTGCAAACGTCTTAGAGGATACCGTACAGGCCTTGCCACTGGCACCCAGCATGATATTTACAATAACGCCCCCCCCAGCCCCGCACCATCCAAATTCCTGAACATGTTCCATCTTTTCATTTGTGAATTTCAAGCTACTAACATAAATTCGGTCTAACTTTTACAGACTGTACCTACAGAATGATTGCAAATCTGGACTGTAATAAAGCAAGAATATTAAAAAGCAGTATGATTTTGATCATCCCTTGGCCTCGCAGTATAGCCGGCTAGTTGGGTTACCTGCTTGCTTGTGGCCGCACATGTTCACCAAGAATCCGCTTTGTGCCAGGAATTTACCAGAGTCTTGAAATTGTCTGAGAAAGAACAGACACGTTCCCTCTTCTCACACAGGTCATGCACCAGTGATAAGAGAGAAGCAAGCAAGCAATTGTGGTGCCATCTGTTGGATTCTTTGACAAGGTGAGTTCAGGATGTTCTAGAAGCACAGAGAAAGGGCACCACTATGTGCTGGTCAGGGAAGGCCTCCTGAGCCTGATATCCATGGGAACTAAAACCAGTTCACCGGATCTCAGGTGCCCTAAACTCAGCAACAAGGATGATCATTCCCTTAGCTGCTGTCTTTTACAAAACACTATTAAAAAACAAATAAGGTGAAGATTACAGGGAGACCTCTTTATCCTATTTTTGCAAGTTCTTATGGATCTATATTTCCCAAAAACTGTTTAAAAAATAGCATCAAATAATGTAACACATAAGGAATCTTGAAACTGCCTATTGTCCAGGTCTGACTTTGTGAAGGTGTGACCTCTGTAATCACACAGTGTCCCAGTCAGAAGGGCCCTATAATAAAGAAAGAATTCAGAAAGTGTTGACACTAGGTATCCATAGGCACACATTTACTTCTGCTTACTTTAGTTGTGTCTAGGGTTGGCTCTTTCAATACAGAAATCTTTTAAAAATAGACTAGGAGAAGCTATATATTATTCTTCATAATGATACCTGTGGCTTGTCTTAGTAATATACATTTTACTTTCATAAGTATATGAAATGTTGCATGATAATTGGGTTGTTAATTAGCCAGTAATTGCTGTATTCTATTGCCTTAGTCATGGTCATAAAACTTCTTATGTATCTTGTGTATAGTGAAATGCTTACTGTAAACTTAGAAGTTTCCTTTTAGAAGTGAAAGTGATTTTGTATGAAGAGGGGATGAATGGCAAATGTGGAATAATGGCAGGAAAAGACGGAGGTGAGGGAGGAGAAGAGAAAGAGGAGAGATAGGGAGGGGAATGAAGTAGGAGACAAGGTAGTTAGAGACGGCTTCTCAGTGGAGGTAGCATTTGAGCAGAGGCCTCACTGAGGTGAGGAAGCAAGTTCTAAGTCCCTGAGAATAGAAGAGCAGGGAGGCTGGTGTGCCTGGAGTCCAGTGGACAAGTTCGAGATGGTGGGGAAGGGGGTCAGAAAGGTATCACAAGAGACCTGGTGGACTCAAGTAATTCTAATTATTCTAATTTGAGTGTTGAGACATGAGGTTGTAGATAAGTGCTTTTGAATTATCAGCTCTAGTAAGCTGAAAAATGCCCCCCAAAGATGTCAGGTCCTAATCCCTGGAACCAGTAAATATCACCATCTAAAGAAAAGGGGTCTTTCTAGATGTTATCAAGGATCTTGAGATGGACGGCTTCTCTTGGATTATCTAGATGAGCCCTAAATGGCATTACAGGTGTTAGAGAGGCAGAGGGAGATTTCACACTCACAGAAGAGGAGGAGGCAATGTGACCAGGGAGGCAGAGATTGTAGTGATGCAGCCACAATCCAAAGGATGCCTGCAGCCACAGAAAATGGGAGAGGCAAGGAATGGGTTCTCCCCACATGTGACTTCAGAAGGAGCACAGTCCTGTGGACTCCTCCATTTCAACTCAGCGATACTGATATTGAACTTCTGGCTTCCAGAACCATAAGAGAACAAACTTCTGTTGTTTTCAGTCACTAAATTGGTGGTAATTTGTTACAGCAGCCTTAGGACACTAATTCATCAGCCTATGGTTGATATTTAAGGACACGTGCTAGACGAGATGAAAAAGAAGGAATGTAGATAAACAAGAGGTCAGGGGCTTCCCTGGTGGCGCAGTGGTTGAGAGTCCGCCTGCCGATGCAGGGGACACAGGTTCGTGCCCCGGTCCGGGAAGATTCCCACATGCCACAGAGCGGGTGTGCCCCCGTGAGCCATGGCCGCTAAGCCTGTGAGTCCGGAGCCTGTGCTCCACAACGGGAGAGGCCACAACAGTGAGAGGTCCCAGTACCACAAAAAAAAAAAAAAAAACAAAAAAAAACAAGAGGTCAGAAGGTGAGATCTGGGACCTTCTAACACTTAGAAATAGGAGAGAAATAACTGAGATGAATGAGCACGTGACTTTGATATGTGTGTGACACCAGACGTGTGAATGGGAAAATGGTCAAACAGAGCTAAACCACCAAAACAGAGGTGATCATAAAATTCTAATTTTCCTAGGAATTTGCAGAGTTCTTAGGAAACGTGCAGACTTTTCACAAACTATGGAAGATAAAATGTGAGTGATCTCATGTACATCCTAAAGGGCAGGTCATTCTAGCTAACATCTGAGTGACGTGTGGTGACTATTTGATTTCTTTTTGTAATGTACGTGTATGTATGTGTATAAATGCACTGAATACAAAACATTTATATCAAGTTTGAAAAAAAAGCATAAGTAAAATGATTCACTATGCTTTGATTCTATTTCAAGAATTAATTAGAGTCTATAGAATATGTTTTAAAATATTGGGTTTAAGTCATAGCTTAAATGAATTAGCATGATGTTATCAATCTGACAGCCTTGTGCATGGCATCATCTGATTCATAATTGAACAGACAGTAGTCTCTGACAAATTTAATCTTCACCACAAAATATAAGTCTTTTTGCTTGAGTCAGTGGAGACTTCCTTAAACTTGGATGATGCATCATGTCATTTTCAGTAATTCGGGTTGATATTTTTTTTTTGAGCAAAGCAAAATTAAATGATGAAATATGCAGTCCTTATATAAAAGAAGGTGCTTAGGAACAAAATACCATGAATAAAAATTAAATGAGTAGAAATCTCCTATATAAAATTCCAATTACTTTCGCTGAAGTAAAAAGGATGGAGTGATTGGGGTTTGGGGTATGTCCATATGAGCAAAACTGAATTTATTCTTTAAGGTAATCAGTAAATTATGACACATGAAACCCATACAGATTCATGGTACCAAAAAGTCTAAACAAAACAGAGACACCATGAGAAATGTCCTGCTGGATCTCTGTAATAATTTCAAATTATTATTTTTTCCTTTCCCTTCATTTCCTCCATCCCCACTCCTTCCTTCTTTCTCTTTCTCTAAAAAGATCCTGTTATCACAGACAAATGAGGCAAGTCAATAACATTCACCCAAACAGACAGGATATATTGAGCCAATTCAAAGCTGGGTGAACAGCAGCTGTGGTCTTGCCTGTGAAATTAGTTCAGAGGTGGCTTCTGCACAGTAAAGCATCAGAACTCTTTCATTTACACTTTCCTATAAACACTGAAAAATGTGGACTTATGTAAAAACCTATTTGCCATGATTTCAACACGTAAGTCTGTGAGTATATGTGTGCAAGAGAGAGGAAATCACGAGAAAAGGAGAGAGAAGATAATTTTCAGTCTATTCTAAAAATTTTTAAGTTAGGCAGCAATGAAACAGATTGACCTCTTATTACTTCTGAATTGAGGACAGCTTCCTCCCTTTAAAGGTTCAATTATATTGCAGGTTTTTATGATTTTGGAAGATGCCATGGTAACTTAGGTAATGAACCCAGACCAGGCTGTATGATGTGTTGAACTGTGTAGCATAAACCTTTGCAGTTTTACCAATCTGGCACTGGAAATTACCCAATTAAAATGTTTTAGGCTCAGTTTTCCAAATTCAATTAGAATACAAGGCTTATAGAAAATACTAAATCGAATGAGCAGAAAAAAGTGAATAAAACAGGTATATGTAAATTCTAGATTAATTCACTTGAAATGTTTTCATTTAAATGTTGAAGAAAAACTGTAGAATTGTATCAGACACTAAATTGTTTATAATTCTATTGGTACTGTTTGCATTTCAGAAAGGATTTAATAGTCTAAAATTAAGCTCTGTTGTTTGTTGTGGAAAATTATTTCATGACATGAAAAAGTGCTCATAATAAAGTTGCAGTGAAAAAACAGGTTATAAAAACAGTAGAATACTATGTAAACTCAATTTTATTTATATATACTTGTATGCAAATATATTCATACATATATGCTAAAAAGACAGAAATATAAAAGAGTTACAGCAGTTATCTCAGAATGTTGGAATTACCAATGATTTTTTTTTTGTTTCTCTGTTTGTTTTTCTAAATTTTATAATGTGACCATTTTATCTGGCTATAGGAAGTCTAAAATACATACAAATACACCAACTCATTTTAAAAGAAAATAATTTCAAGTTTCAGCTATATCAGAAAAAATGGTTATAGGACTTATCATTTTTTAAAAAGCTATAAAATTGAGCAACATATATGAAACAATTGTTTTCTGGCAAATCGAGTTTGTGATCTTTGAAAGAATGGAAACACATAAGGTGTGTTCAACACTAACTTCTACTTTCTATCTAGGAGCTCTTTGAAAATCCAGCACTGGCACTTGAAGCTCAAACAGAGAGCAATGGTCTCTTTGGGTGGAGGAAACAGAGACTGGAACTGAGGTAGGTGAGGTAGCTTTTGAGGAGCAGGTTCCCAGAGAGAAGGAAGCTGTGTAGAGAAGAAACCCTAGAAAACTGCATGGGATCCCTTGACTCTTTGGCCAAATACTAAGCTGAGCATGTGTGGAATGATGAGATCTAGTACAGAATAGCTACTTGGAGGCTAGGAACAGAAAAAAAAAAAAAGATATAGCATTTGGACAGAGCTGAGAGATATAAGCTTTCAAGTAGCCAGAGTGAAGGGTGAGTTCTCAAAAAAGCTGTCCCTTATGAGTAGGGCTCGGGTAGTCTTAGATACAACATATCAAACCAAAACTCAACAGGATAAAGCATTCCAGAAGAAAGGACAACATTCCTTAAAGAAAGACAATGTAATACTCAATGTGTAATACAAATAATATTGAAGATCAAATATGTAATACAAATAATATTGAGCATATAAATAAAAATTTTTAGACATACATAAGGAAAAAAGAAAAAGATATACACAATGAAAAACCAAATAGCAAATCCCAAGCAAGAAATAAAAACCACAGCAATTGAAGTGTTAGCATTTCAAAATAAAATGAAATGAAATGGTAATTGTATTGTATGCATTTAACAGCAAATTGAACACCAGTGAAAAAAGATCAATAAATTTGAAAACAGGTATATCAGTGTGAGTCTAGTAAAGAGACAGAAATCACAGAGTGATTTAAACAGGGGAAGACATATATAAAGAATTAAGCTATGATAGAAGATCATAAGATGTAGAATAATTCTAAAGGGTAACCTGGGACTAATAAATGGTAGACAAAGAAGGACAAACTTGGCAGAGTCCCCTCCTGAGGACTGAGGTTCAGAACTTGTTGGAGAAGGTATGGTTGCAGCCCACTGGATGGTAGAGGAATTTGCTGAATTTTGCAGGCCAAAGCTGGTCAATAGTCACCAAGCGATCAGGAAATAGCTGTGGTATGAGTAAGCCACAGATGGTGAGCAAGTGTTCAGAGCAAGGCAGGTCTGCACTGGGAGGGCTGTGAAAGACACATCTTTAGGGAATAAGTGAGCTGCAGCCTGTGAGCTGGTGCACAGAAAGAGTTAGGATGTTGCTGAAGGTGGGTGCCTGTGAATGTGTAATGTCTGCAGCAAGAGGTCCACAGAAGACAAACCTCCAGGGTGATGGAGTAAAGGGGCAAGTACACAGAAGGAGACAGGTTGATGCTGCATTTGGAAATCTTAGAGCGTGTTGGGAGGGCTATGAGAAAGTGATCACCAGTCTGGTCCAGGGTTGCAAGGTCACTAAGAGATTGCACATTTGGGGCATATGGCTAGGACAGAGCAGAACCAAATGTCCACATATCTGCACCGCTGACCATCTATGCAGCCGTCAGACCAATAAGAGAAGTCCTCTTCCTTTTCAGTGTCCCTCAGTGCTATCTACTGAGAAGTTAATATCATCCTCAGTGTAAAGGAGAAATGATACAGGAATCCCATCCATTATTATAAAGAGGGTATTGAAAGGTAAATTTGGAGCTGGGAAGCAATAAATGAATAACTGTCACAACAGGGCAACAGAGATTATACAAACTGAAATGCAGAGAGAAAAAAAAGATTTTGAACAATGAACGTAAGCTCAGTGGCCTGTAGAATAATATTAGGTGGTCTAACTTGTGTGAAACTGAAATTTCAGAAAGAACAATTGGAATGGAAAAATATGGAAAGAAATAATGACCAAACTTTACCAAATTAAAGGAAAATCAGAAAACTCTATGATCCAGAAACTCAATGAACCCTAAACAGTAACTATACAAAGAAAATCACACTAAGTCACATCAAAATAAAAATTTTGAAACCAAAGATAAGAGAAAAATTAAAAGCTGTCAGAGTAAAAGACAATCTTCATATAGGAAAACAAAAATAAGAATAATGGTTCACTGCTCACAAAAAACTAACACAAAATAGATTATAGATTAAATATAAGATCTATAATCATGAAAATCCTAGAAGAAAACAGAGGAATAAACTTCCTTGAACTGGGTCTTGGTAGTGAGTTTTTGGATGTACATCTAAAGCACAAGCAACAAAATAAAAAAATAAAAAGTGGGACCACATCAAACTCAAAAACTTCTGCACAGAAAAAGGAACCATCAGCAAAGTGAAAAGACAATATATGGATTGGGAAAAGAATATTTGTAAATGATATATGTGATAAGGGCTTAATATTCAAAGTGTATAAAGAACTCATACAACTCAATAGCAAAAACAAAATAATCCAATTTAAAAAATGGGCAAACAATCTGAACAGACATTTTTCCAAAGCAGATATATGAAAAGTTAACAGATACATCATCACTGATCACTAGGGAAATGCAAATTAAAACCACAATGAAATATCACCTCACTCCTATTATGTTGGCCATAATCCAAAAAACAAGAGATAACGAATGCTGGATGTGGAGAAAAAGGAATCCTGTGCAATGTTGGTGGGATCTTGAATTGGTGCAGCCACTATGGAAAACAATATAGAGGATACTCAAAATTTTAAAATAGAACTACCATATGATCCAGCAATTACACTTCTGGGAATATACTCAAAAACGCTAACTTGAAAAGATATCTCCATCCCCATGTTCATAGCAGCATTACTTACAATAGCCAAGACACGGAAGCAAGTAAGTGTCCATCAGTAGATGAATGGATAAAAAAGTTGTGGGATATACATCTATATATATATATATATAGTAATTTATCCATAAAAAATGAGGAAATCCTACCATTTGCAACAACATGGATCGACACCGATGGGATTTTGCTACATGAAATAAGTCAGATAGAGAAAGGCAAATACGGCATGATCTCACACGTTAAATCTAAAACAAAAGCAAAATTAAAAACTCATAGGAAAAGATATCAGACTTGTGGCTAACAGAGTCAAAGTTGGGGGTGGGGGGAATTGGAGGAAGGTGATCCAAAGCTATAAACTTTCAGTTGTAAGATAAATAAGCACTAGGGATGTCATGTACAACATGATGACTATAGTTAACACTGCTGTGTGGTATATAGAAAAGTTAAGAGAATAAATCTGAAAAATTCTCATCAAAAGGAGAAGTATTTTTTCTTTCTTTTCTTTCTATTGTATTTATATTAGAAACTGGATGTTAGTTGAGCTTACTGTGGCAATCATTTCACAATGTATGTTAATCAAACCATCATGCTAAATGCCTTAAACTTATGCAGTGACATATGTCAATTATTTTTCAATAACACTTGAGAAAATAAGGGTAATGGTTCATTTCACATCAGATGCAATGGAGGCCAGAAGACAATGTTTAAAGAGCAGGGAAAAAATACCATCAATAAGAATTCCATATGCAGCAAAAATATTTTTTAAAAATTGAAAATGAAATAAGGATTCTTTCAGACAGAAAAAAGTTAAGTGAATTAATAACAAAGAGACCTGCACTATGAGACATAATGAAGAAAAGTTTTCAGACCAAAAGGATATGCTGTTAATGGAAGCCTAGAATACACAAATAAATTAAAACACCAGAAAATGATAAATATCATGATAAATATAAAATAACCTTTAATTAATTTTACTTTGTCATAACTTTGAAAGACTGTCAAAATAGAAACAATAACATATATTATAGGGTTTATAACATTTGTAGAAGTAAAATATTAATATATGTGATAACGAGAGCACACCAGAGGGCAGTGACATTCAATAAAATTACAGTTATAAGGTTCTTACATAGGGATGAAGGAAATATCTTACATAATACATGAAAAAATATATTATTTGATAATAAAGCATGTAAGTTAAAGATGCATGTTGTAATTTCTAGAGGAGTTATTAAAATGATTTAAAAAAACAAAGAAAAAGGTATAGCTAAAAAGCCAAAGAGGGCTTCGCTGGTGGCGCAGTGGTTGAGAGTCTGCCTGCCGATGCAGGGGACATGGGTTCGTGCCCCGGTCCGGGAAGATCCTACATGCCATGGAGCGGCTAGGCCCGTGAGCCATAGCTGCTGAGCCTGCACGTCTGGAGCCTGTGCTCCACAATTGGAGAGGCCACAACAGTGAGAGGCCCGCATACTGCAAAAAAAAAAAAAAAAAAAAGCCAAAGGAAGAGGTTAAATTCAATAATAAAAATATATGAATTATGCCAAAGAAGGTAAGAAAGGAGCAACAAAAAGAAAATAACAGATGGAATAAGTGAAAAACAAATAGTAAGATGGAGGACTTAAACATAAATATGTCAATAATTACATTAAATGTAAATGTAATAAACACACCAACATAAAGGCACAGATAGTGAGACTGGATAAAAATGCAAAACCCAAATGCATGCTGTTTATAAGAGAAATATTTTAACATGAAGATGGGTTAAAGTAAATGGATAGAAAAGGAACACCAATCACAAAAATTTTGGAGTAATATAGGAAGTGCTTATATTAATAACAGATGAATTATACACCAAATAATATCATAGACAAATAGAAATATTTCATAGATACTGGAGATAATACAGTAGAGAAATATTCTATAAACATTGACAATAAGGAGGAATACTTGTTAATGATAAAAGGGTCAATTCATCCTGAAGGCATAACAATCTTAAAATGTGTATGCATTTAACAACAGAGCTTTAAAACACAGGAAGAAAAGACTGAATTAAGAAAGGTGGGGGGCTTCCTTGGTGATGCAGTGGTTGAGAGTCCGCCTGTTGATGCAGGGGACATGGGTTCATGCCCCAGTCTGGGAAGATCCCACATGTCACTGAGCGGCTAGGCCCATGAGCCATGGCTGCTGAGCCTGGGCGTCTGGAGCCTGTGCTCCACAATGGGAGAGGCCACAACAATGAGAGGCCTGCGTACCGAAAAAAAAAAAAAAAAAAAAAAAAAAAAAAAAAAAAAAAAAGAAAGGTGGGGAGATTGGGTCAAGATGACAGAGTAGAAGCATATGCTCTCACTCTCTCTTGCAAGGACACCAGAATCACGACTAACTACTGAACGTTAATTGACAAGAAGACACTGAAACTCACAGAAAAGATACCCCACATCCAAAGACAAAGGAGAAACCAAAATGAGATGGTAGGAGGGGCACAATCACAATAAAATCAAATCCCATAACTGCTGGGTGGGTGACTCACAAACTGGAGAACACTTATACCACAGAAGTCCACACACTGGAGTAAAGGTTCTGAGCCCCATGTCAGGTTTCCCAATCTGGGGGTCCAGCAATGGGAGGAGGAGTTCCTAGAAAATCAGACTTTGAAGCCTAGTGAGATTTGACTGCAGGATGTCGACAGGACTGGGGGAAACAGACTCCACTCTTGGAGGGCACACACAAAGTAGTGTGCACATCGGGACACAGGGGAAGGAGCAGAGACCCCATAGGAGACTGAACCAGACCTAGCTGCTAGTGCTAAAGGGTCTCCTGAAGAGGAGGGGGGTGGCTGTGGCACACTGTGGGGACAAGGACACTGGCAACAGAACTTCTAGGAAGTACTCCATGGCGTGAGCCCTCCCAGGGTCCGCCATCAGCTCCACCAAACAGCCTGTGTAGGCTCCAGTGTTGGGTCGCCTCAGGCCAAACAACCAACAGGGAGGGAACCCAGACCCACTCATCAGCAGACAATTGGATTAAAGTTTTACTGGCCTCTGCCCACCAAAGCAACAGCCAGCTATATCCACCACCAGTCCCTCTCAACAGGAAACTTGCACAAGCCTCTTAGATAGCCTCATCCACCAGAGGGCAGACAGCAGAAGCAAGAAAACCTACAATCCTGCAGCCTGTGGAACAAAAACCACATTCACAGAAAGATAAACAAGATGAAAAGCCAGAGGGCTATGTACCAGATGAAGGAACAATATAAAACCCCAGAAAAACAACTATATGAAGTGGAGATGACAACCTTCCAGAAAAAGAATTCAGAATAATGAGAGTGAAGATGATCTAGGACCTCGGGAAAAGAATGGAGGTAAAGATCAAGAAGATGCAAGAAATGTTTTTAAAAAGATCTAGAAGAATTAAAGAACAAACAAACAGAAATGAGCAACACGATAACTGAAATGAAAAGTACACTAGAAGGAATCAATAGCAGAATAACTGAGGCAGAAGAATGGATAAGTGACCTGGAAGACAGAATGGTGGAATTCACTGCTGCAGAATAAAATAAAGAAAAAAGAATGAAAAGAAATGAAGACAGCCTAAGGCATCTCTGGGACAACATTAAACACAACAACATTCGCATTATAGGGGTCCCAGAAGGAGAAGAGAGAGAGAAAGGACCCGAGAAAATATTTGAAGAGATTATAGTCAAAAACTTCCCTAACATGGGAAAGGAAATAGCCACCCAAGTCCAGGAAATGCAGAGAGTCCCATACAGGATAAACCCAAGGAGAAACATGCCAAGACACATAGAAATCAAACTGGCAAAAATTAAAGACAAAGAAAAATTATTGAAAGCAGCAAGGGAAAAATGACAAATAACATACAAGGGAACTCCCATAAGGTTAACAGCTGATTTCTCAGCAGAAAATCTACAAGCTGGAAGGGATTGACATGATATACTTAAAGTGATGAAAGGGAAGAACCTACAACCAAGATTACTCTAGCCAGCAAGGATCTAATTCAGATCCTATGGAGAAATCAAAAGCTTTACAGACAAGCAAAAGCTAAGAGAATTCAGCACCTCCAAACCAGCTCTACAACAAATGCTAAAGGGACTTCTCTAAGTGGGAAACACAAGAGAAGAAAAGGACCTAGAAAAACAAGCCCAAAACAATTAAGAAAATGGTCATAGGAACATACATATCAATAATTACCTTAAACATGAGTGGATTAAATGCTCCAACCAAAAGACACAGACTTGCTGAATGGATACAAAAACAAGACCCATATATATGCTGTCTACAAGAGACCCACTTCAGACCTAGGGATGCTTTCAGACTGAAAGTGAAGGGATGGAAAAAAGATATTCCATTCAAATGTAAATCAAAAGAAAGCTGGAGTGGCAATACTCATAGTGGATAAAATAGACTTTGAAATAAAGAATGTTACAAGAGGCAAGGAAGGACACTACATAATGATCAAGGGATCAATCCAAGAAGAAGATATAACAATTATAAATATATATGCACCCAACACAGGAGCACTTCAATACATAAGGCAACTGCTAACAGCTATAAAAGAGGAAATCGACAGTAACACAGTAATAGTGGGGGACTTTAACACCTCACTTACACCAATGGACAGATCATGCACACAGAAAATTAATAAGGAAACACATGCTTTAAATAACACAATAAACCAGATAGATTTAATTGATATATATAGGACATTCCATCCAAAAACAGTAGATTACACTTTCTTTTCAAGTGCGCATGGAACATTCTCCAGGATAGATCATATCTTGGGTCACAAATCAAGCCTCAGTAAATTTAAGAAAATTGAAATCATAACAAGCATATTTTCTGACCACTACGCTATGTGATTAGAAATCAATTACAGGGGAAAAATGTAAAAAATGCCAAACACATGCAGCTAAACAATACGTTACTAAAAACTCTTCAGAAAGTGGGCACAGAGGGTACTTACCTCAACATAATAAAGGCCATATATGACAAACTCACAGTAACATCATTCTCAATGGTGAAAAACAGAAAGCATTTCCTCTAAGATCAGGAACAAGACAAGGATGTCCACTCTCACCACTATTTTTCAACATAGTTTTGGAAGTCCTAGCTATGGCATTCAGAGAAGAAAGAGAAATAAAAGGAATACAAATTGGAAAAGAAGAAGTAAAACTGTCACTGTTTGCAGATAACATGATACTATACACAGACAATCCTAAAGATGCCACCAGAAAACTACTAGGGCTAATCAGTGAATTTGGTAAAGTTGCAGGATACAAAATTAATGCACAGAAATCTCTTGCATTCCTACATACTAATGATGAAAAATCTGAAAGAGAAATTAAGGAAACACTGCCATTTACCACTGCAACCAAAAGAATAAAATACCTAGGAATAAACCTACCTAATGAGACAAAAGACCTGTATGCAGAAAACTATAAGACACTGTTGAAATTAAAGATGATACCAACAGATGGGGAGATATACCACGTTCTTGGATTGGAAGAATCAATATTGTGAAAATGACTATACTACCCAAAGCAATCTACAGTTCCAATGCAATCCCTATCAAATTACCAATGGTATTTTTTACAGAAGTAGAACAAAAAAATCTTAAAATTTGTATGGAGACGCAAAAGACCCCAAATAGCCAAAGGAGTCTTGAGGGGAAAAAGCGGAGCTGGAGGAATCAGACTCCCTGGCTTCAGAGTATACTACAAAGCTACAGTAATCAAGACAATATGGTACTGGCAGAAAAACAGAAATATAGATCAATGGAACAGGATAGAAAGCCCAGAGATAAACCCACGCACCTATGGTCAACTAATCTATTACAAAGGAGATAAGGATGTACAATGGAGAAAAGACAGTCTCTTCAATAAGTGGGGCTAGGAAAACTGTACAGTTACATGTAAAAGAATGAAATTAGAACACTCCCTAACACCATACACAAAAATAAACTCAAAATGGATTAGAGACCTAAATGTAAGACTGGACACTATAAAATTCTTAGAGGAAAACATAGGAAGAACTCTCTTTGACATAAATCACAGCAAGATCTTTTTTGATCCACCTCCTAGAGTAATGGAAATAAACAAATGGGACCTAATGAAACTTCAAAGCATTTGCACAGCAAAGGAAACCATAAGCAAGACGAAAAGACAACCCTCAGAATGGGAAAAAATATTTGCAAACAAATCAATGGACAAAGGATTAATCTCCAAAATATATAAACAGCTCATGCAGCTCAATATTAAAAAAACAAACAACCCAATCTAAAAATGGGCAGAAGACCTAAATAGACATTTCTGCAAAGAGGACATACAGATGGCCAAATAACACATGAAAAGCTGCTCAACATCACTAATTATTAGAGAAATGCAAATCAAAACTACAATTAGGTATCACCTCACAACAGTTAGAAAATCTACAAATCATCAGAAAATCTACAAACAGCAAATGCTGGAGAGGGTCTGGTGAAAAGGGAACCCTCTTTCACTGTTGGTGGGAATGTAAATTGATACAGTCAGTATGGAGAACAGTATGGAGGTTCCTTAAAAAACTAAAAATAGAACAACCATATGACCCTGCAATCCCACTCCTGGGCATATATCTAGAGAAAACCATAATTCTAAAAGACACATGCACCCCAATGTTCATTGCAGCACTATTTACAATAGACAGGTCATGGAAGCAACCTAAATGTCCATCGACAGGTGAATGGATAAAGAAGATGTGGTCTATTTATACAATGGAATATTACTCAGCCATAAAAAGGAACGAAATTGGGTCATTTGTAGAGACGTGGATGAATCTAGAGACTGTCGTACAGAGTGAAGTAAGTCAGAAAGAGAAAAACAAATATTGCATATTAACGCATATTTGTGAAACCTAGAAAAATGGTACAGATGAACTGGTTTGCAGGGGAGAAATTGAGACACACATGTAGAGGACAAATGTAAGGACACCAAGGGGGGAAAGCAGCAGTGGGTGGTGGTGGTGGTGTGATGAATTGGGAGATTGGGATTGACATATATGCACTAATGTGTATAAAATGGATGACATAAGAACATGCTGTATAAAAAAATAAATACAACTAAATTTTTTTAAAAAAGAAATGTGGAAATAGGGAATTGTCTAGCAGTCCAGTGGTTAAGACTCTGCTCTTCCACTGCCAGGGGCATGGGTTCAATCCCCAGTTGGAGAAGTAAGATCCTGCAAGCTGCATGGTGTGGCCAAAAAACTAAAATGATTAATTGAGAAAATATTTTTTTAAAGGTGGGAATAGACAAATCTGTAATTATAGCTAAAGAGTTTAATACTCCTCTGTCAGTTACCGATAGAACAAATAGACTAAATTTTGAAACAATATAAAAGACCTGAATAGCATTACAAACTAATTAACATAATTGACATATTTAGTATAATACATGAAACAAGTTCAGAATGTACACTTTTTCTAAGTACAAATTCACTAAGTTAAATTAAATCATAATCCATAAAATGTCTCAATAAATTTCAAAGGATTGCAGTGTTACTAAGTGTGTTTTCTAATCAGGTCATAATTAAATTAGAAATTAATAACAAAAAATCTAGAAAAATCACCAATATCTGGAAATTAAGGAAAACATTTTTTAAATAACTCATGACATTAAGAATAAATCACAACTGCATTCAGAAAATTTACACTGAATTATAATGAAAACATAGTGTATTAAAATTTGTGGGACACAACTGAAGCAATGATTAGACAGGTCTTGATAGCTTTAGAGGCTTATATCCCTAAAGAATAAAAGTTTAAAGTCAATGATCTAAGTTATAAACTTCATAAGTTAGAAAAAGAAGAACAAATTAAAATTAAAGTAAGCAGAGGAAGGATAGGATTCAGATAAGAGCAAAAATCAGTAAAACAGCAAATGGACAAACAATAGAGAAAATCAACAAATACAAAAGTTGGCTCTTGGAAGAGATTAAAAAAAATAATAATAAGCCCATAGCAAGACTGATCAAGAGAGAAAGAGGAGAGAAAAAAAGGAGAGGATATGGAGAGAGAGAGAGAGACAACCATAAATTACAATATCAGGCATAAAAGGTATATATCTTCAGATTGTACAGATATTAAGAGGATATTAAGGAGAATATGAACAAATTTATACCAATAAATTTTACAACTTACTAAAATTTACATATACCTCGAGAATCACAAATTTCCAAAACTGACACAAGAAGAAAGAGAATAGTTGAAAATTTTACATATTTGTTAAAATGTTGAATACATAATTAACAACCTTCCCTCATAGAATATTCTATGTGGGCCAAACACTTAAGGAAAAAATAATTATAATCTTATACAAACTCTTTCATAAGGGAGTAGAAAATAGAAAATGAAGGGTGAGATAAGTATTAACCTGATAATAAAAACAAACATATTGTAAGAGAAGAGAAGAACAAAATCCATCATAAACATGGATACAAAAGTCCTGAAAAAAATGTGAGCATATCAAATCCAGTTATACGAAAAGGACAATATATCATTATCTATTTATATTTCTCCCAGGCAAGCAAAGCTAGTTTAACTTTCAAAAATCAATTCATATCCTTCACCACGTTAACAGAATAAAAAAGTCATCATACCATCTCAGATGACAAAGAAGCATTTTGAAAATGTTTAACACACATTCATAATAAAAAACAAATCAAAACAAACAAACAAAAAACACCTCTTAGCACACTGGAAAAGAAGGGAACTTCCTCAATCTGATTTTAAAAATCTATGAAAAACTTACAGCTGACATCATACATATTTCAAACATTGAATGCTTTCCCTGAGACTGGAAAGAATGCAGGGATGTACTTTCTCGCCAATTCTATCGAACATCGAACTGGTGGTTCTAAACAGTGCAATGAAGCAGAAAATAAATAAATGAATGAATAAATAAATAAATAAATAAATAAAATCTATATTGGAAAGAAAGAAGCAAAACTCTCTGTTCACACACCATCTGATTGTGTGAGGAGAAAATCCTAAGAAATGTGCAAAACAGTTACTTGGAGTAAGGAGTGAATTTAATAATGCTACAGGATACAAAGCCTAAACACAATTTCTAAAGATTTTCTATAGAACAGTTAAGCAATTAGAAAATGAAATAAAGAATACCATTTAAAATAGAATGAAAAATATAAAAGAAACAGAAATATGTTTAATGTGAAGTGTGCAACACCTCTACAATAAATTTTACCAAAATAATGTTGAGAGATGTAAATATGTGAAAAGCTATTCCATGTTCCTGGATAGGAAAATTCAATGTTAATAAGATTCTTTGCAATTTGATTTATAGATTCAACACAATCCCAACCATAATTTCACAAGATTTTTTTGAAAAAGCTGATGATTACAAGGCACTGTTAAGGATAATAAACACGATCTCAACAAAATATTTGACTGTGACTAAATTTGCAAAGAATATATCTTTAAAAAGACATATACCACAAAATATAAAAACTTTAATAGCTCAATATTAAAGAAACAAAAACATCATTAGAATGGGCAAAAGATTTAAACAGGCATTTCAAGGAGAAAGATATACAAATGGCTGGTAAACACATAAAAATGTGATCAAAATTATTAGCTTTCAGAGAAATACAAATTAAAACCATAACCAGATACCACTACAAACTCATTTGAATGACTAAAATTACCTGTTTTTTTCTTTTGGTCACAGCGCGCAGCATGTAGGATCTTAGTTCCCCAACCAGGTATTGAACCCATGCCCCCTGCAGTTGAAGCACGGAGTGTTAACCACTGGACAGCCTGGGAAGTCCCAAGAATGACTAAAATTAAAAGACTACATGTTGGCGAGGATGTAGAATTGGAACACTGCTACACTGATGGTAAGAGGTACAGTGGTATGATTATTTTGGAAAACATTTTGATAGTTTCTTACGAAGAGAAAAATACATGTACACTATGATCCAGCAATTCTACTCCTAGATATTTTCTCAAAAGAAATGAAAATAAATGTCTATAAAAAAATTCTTGTCCAACAATGTTCATAGATGTTTTCTTCTTAATAGCCCCAAACCCCAAAGTCTATCAACAGAAGGATGGATAAAAATTTGTGGTATATTCACAGAATAGAATGTTTATTATTAATAAAAGGAACAAACTACTGACGTATACAATAACATGGATGATTCTCAAAAATATTATGCTGAGCAAAAGAAGCCAGACACAAAATTGTACATACTGTGTGATTCCATTTACATTAATCCAAACCAGAAAAATTAATATAGTGAAAAAAGTCAGAAATGTGGTTGCTTCTGAGAGGGAAGGATTGATTGGGAAGGAGCATGAGTTAATTTTATGAGGAGCTGAATGTTTTCTGTATTGTTTACACAGGTGTATGCAAGTAGGAAAACAAACTGAATTATACTCATATTTGTGTACTTCACTGTGTAAATATGTATGTTACCTTTTAAAAAGAACTGTAAAAAAATTGAATTCTCATTAGTAGATTTCTATTTCATTGTATTATGGGTTAGCAATTTTGAAACTATTTTTTGTATTTTTTAGACTTGAACAAATCAGTGCATATATTAATAATAATAAGAGACAGTTTTCTCATCGTAGGAGTACAGATTTTTAAATATGAAAGTATACAACACATCCAGTGGTGTCAAATTGGAACTGGAGGTATCAGTATGAACACACGATTTTAAAGAGATGAATATAGGTAGGTGTATGTGCATGTGCCTGTATATGTATAAATTTCCTAAATTGCATGCATTTCCTAAATATTTCTAATGAGAAGACCTGGAAGCAATGAGTTGCCCATGGCAGTGAGTATACCTAATGCTGAGATATTGGTTTCCAAATACTATCCTCTTCTGAAAAGGACCAGGACTCCTTTAATGAAAGGTGACCCCTAAGGATGGATCAGGGAAAGTACATGAAATTTCTGGAACTTCTTTTGTGCCACGAAGTTAAGAAGGAGCTCAAAGAATTGACAATCTGGAACAAATTAAGAATCTAAATATAGTAATGGGTTACAATCCACTGGATAAAAAACTTCACAAGTCCATTCTGATACAAATAATAAATGAACAAACAAACAAGCTAACAGGGCAAAGGAAGCCTCTTCCCTATAGCAGATTGCCAATTTATAAATATCAAAGGAATGATAGATTTAGAGAATCATCAATTCATGCTAAAACTATTAAGTGAAGATTTTATGAAGAAGGGGATATTTATATAGTCTGAAGGTATCCCCACAAACTATTTATTATTTACCGAAAGAAAATAGTATGTTTACAGGGTGGAAGTCTGTCAATTACCACTTTAACCAAATAACCTAAGTTACTGTCACCAATACTGGGACAAACTGACATCATATGTCTCCTCATGTTATTCACTAAGAAAGGCACAACACTTCAGTGGTGTTCCTGACAAAAAACACGTTATTATAATCTAATAATGAGGAAATATCAGACAAACTCAAATTGAGATACTCTATACAATATCTGGATGATAGTCTTCTTCAAAATATTAAAGTCACAACAGAGGCTGAGGAGCTGTCCATATTGAGGAGGTTTTAGACACACAACTAAATAGAATACATGTTCCTCAATAAGATCCTGGACTGAGAAGTGTGTATATATAATGCATAATGTGTAAACCTGGGTGTATGTATGTTTATATACATACACATGTGCATATATAGAGAGAATATATATATGTGTGTATATATATATATATATATATATATATATATATATATATATATATATATATATATATATACACGAGAGATAATGTTAGAATGACTGACGAATTTAGGTATTTATATGCACTGAAGGTTATAAAATACATTGTATCAGTATTAAATCAGTATTAAATTAAATTTCCTGAATTTGATAATTATACTTTTGTTACAATTTTTTAATTGAACTATAGCTGATTTACAATGTTGTGTTAATTACTGCTGTACAGTAAAGTGATTCAGTCATATATATATATATATATATATATATATATATATATATATATATACACACACTCTTTTTTTATATTCTTTTCCATTACGGTTTAGCACAGGATATTGAACATAGTTCTCTGTGCCATACATACACTTTTGTTATATAAGAGAATGTCCTTTTCCTTAGGAAGTCAATATTAAAGGATTGAGGGTGAGAGTAAAAAAATCCTGCAAAATCCAATTTCAAATGGAGAGAGGGAGGGAGAAGGGGAGAGAAAAATGGGGCAGATCATACAGGATTGTTAAATTTGGGTAAAGGCTATATGGCAGTTCCAGGTATTATTCTTGCAACTTTTTTATAAGTTTGAAATTATAGAAAATTTAAACTTTAAAGAAAAAGTGGGAAAAATCCTTGAATAGAGATTTCATGAAAGGTTCATATGAATATGCAGGTTCGTTTCCTGGAGGACTGCTGGGGTGTTTGATGGGGTTTGTGGCAGTGCAACCAGGCAACTGTACCCCAAGGCAGCTCTATGATGGACTTCAGGGCTGTGCAGGGCTGTGGACCACCTGGGTTGTGCTCAGCATCTCCCAGAGAAACTCTACAAGGTTGTGGCTGCATGTCCTGTGCCTTTTATCTGTGCCTTTTTTGGAGAAATGTTAGCAAGGATGGTAATTACTGGAAATTGTATCAACCTCTTTTTTTTTTTTTGGAGCAGAAATTTTTACTCAGTTAAAACCAATTAAATCAAGAAAGTAAAAGGAAAAAACTTGCTATACAACTTAAACGAATTGGAAGGAAAATGCATCATTCTTAAAAAGTTTAACCATGTTAAAAGAGATACGGTGTTCTAGAACCATCTTTAGAAGAGGCCAGATTTTATAAAGAGTCAGCAGGAATAACAAGGTCACCAGTGAAGAGGTAAACACCTCCAACTGTGTTCTTCACAGGAAACAGATTTTAGAGGAGAAAAGAATTGAAAGAAGAAACCTAAATGAGAGAAGTGGATGAACGAATTGATTTCTCACATTACAAGAAGGATAAAGTCCCTAGAACAAAACTGAATATTCATCAAACAGCCAGTGGCTTTTTCAAATAGAGCATCTGGTAGCTTGTCCTAAGGGCTGGCCTTTGTCTGAGAGGAGAACTTTAGCCCTTCCCCACTCAGATTCCTTCACTTCTTCCTCCAACTCAAGGTCCTTCATTGCTGGTGGAAGCATGGAAACATGTCTTGAGAGGAGGACTTCTCTTTCTTCCTACTCCTACAGAAAACGGGGATGCATCACCTCTGGAGTACTTTTTGCCGAGGGATCGCTCTGGCTTACTACAGTATTCAGTGATAATAAAAATTCTCTCGGGCTTCCCTGGTGGCGCAGTGGTTGAGAGTCCGCCTGCCGATGCAGGGAACGCGGGTTCGTGCCCCGGTCCGGGAAGATCCCACATACCGCGGAGCGGCTGGGCCCATGAGCCATGGCCGCTGAGCCTGCGCTTCCGGAGCCTGTGCTCCGCAACGGGAGAGGCCACAACAGTGAGAGGCCTGCGTACCGCCAAAAAAAAAAAAAAAAAAAAATTCTCTCTACTCCAAAGTGTTCCTGACTCTCCCCTCCCCCATATACTGGCTTTCCCCCCAAACCCAAATAAACGTAAATAACAGTGAGTAACCTACAGGGCCGATCCAGTTTGAAACAGTCTGCTACTGAAGCCAGAAAACTTGAGACATTTGTCTTCTTTTTAAAATAATTTTAAATTTCTCATGTTTTTAGCTTAGGGAAATGCCATTTCTTGAAAGATTATACCTTTGCCAGAACGAAAGCTTTACAGAACTATAACGCTTGAGATAGTGTTTTATAGATAAAATGTACATAAATATTTTTAAAGGAAATAATGATATCATGTGGAAGAGTGAGTAGGGTCTTATGTGATTTTTTTTTTTTTTTTTTTGGCTGTGTTCTGTCTTCGTTGCTGCGCTCAGGCTTTCTCTAGTTGTGGTGAGAGGGGGCTACTCTTCACTGCAGTGCGCAGGCTTCTCATTGTCGTGGTTTCTCTTGTTGCGTAGCATGGGCTCTAGACACGCGGGCTTCAGTAGTTGTGGCCCACACGCTTAGCTGCTCCGCGGCATGTGGGATCTTTCCGGACCAGGGCTCGAACCCGTGTCCCCTGCATTGTCAGGCGGATTCTTAACCACTGTGCCACCAGGGAAGTCCTCTTATGTGATTTTTATTGGAGTTTTTCAAGACAACATGCAAATGCTACTCTGGCCAAGCCCAGCGTTTGGATGTGAATGAAGAAGCGACTACAGCACGTGACTGGTACGAGTACGTGGTGTTTGGTACCCGCAGGAGTTCCTCTTGCTGTTTGTGATTGCTGCCTGCAACTAGGGCTCCTGCTTGTTTGCTGTGCCGATTCCGCATACATGCTCCATTTGTGATTCATTTACAAACACTCGTCAACTGAGATTTGAACCCTGTGGTGCTGGATCTGAGGAATAAAAAAGGGCAAACTAGCAGAGCTGAGTCACTCATGTGAAGAAGGAGTCTATTAACCTGTTTATTCCTAAGACTGAAAACAGTAGTCTTTCAAATTACGTCTCTACAGTAGGAATTTCCCTGTGTGTGTGTATATATATCATAGTATAATTTAGTTTTACTTCATAAATCACTTTGCTTATCTTTAATTTCTCCCCAAAGTTTTTCATAAATTCAAATGGAATATCAACCCATATGTAAACTTTGGGGGGAGAACATGAATTATATAAGGTGCTCATTTAATTCATTCATTCATTTAAATGGGTTAAATTAAGATATTTAAAGTGCCAGAAAATCTAGCACTTAATACGTGGAAAGTCTTTTATTATTATTTAAAAAAGGGAGGGGGATGATTTAAATAACTTAGAGCCTCTTCAAGAAAAAAGAAATGCTCCATGAATACAATTGTTTTATTTCTTGGTATTGTTAAATTTTCCCCCTGGTTCTGAGTTGGGGGGAGGGAAGCGTAACAACTGTGAATAAGAAAGAGCTTAGAAAAAATATTGGAGCATGTGAAGAAAACGAATCCTTGGAGGAGGAAAGCAGCAGATGGTGGGGAATACAATGGATAGGATAATTTCCTGATCAAGCCTTCAGGTGGCGCTATAATTCCTTCAGAACTCAGTTCCTGTCCAGCTGGTAGTGGCTCTGAGCTGGAGGACACTGTCAGAAGAAGAAAGGAATAGGTGTGGTTAAAGGAGAGGAAGGGTAGGAAGTATTCATTTGGCAGGAGGTATTAAACAAATTGTCTGAAACTTGGGGGAGTGTCTGTAAACCAAAAGAGGAAATGTGTACCTCCCAGGAGAGAGAAGGGTTCTATAAACTGTATTGCTAAAATCATGTTTTTCTGATTAAAGCAAAATGGGTTGAGTTTTCTGGAAAGAAGATTCCGATGTTGTTTTTCTGATGTTTCACGTGTTTGATCTGGTGGCTAGAACTCTGTGAGCAAAATAATGTACAATTGAATTTATAACCTGACACATCTAAGTAACACTGACTAGCACACCTCTCTCTGGCCAGAATTGTATGCAAGCCAATATTAAAACAAATTAATATATAACTGCATGAACAGATCCTTATTTCTCTATTGTTTTGGTGCCCATTTTCCTGTCCTGAAAGAAGGAATGGATCAGCCATTTTTAAAATCCATTTCAAGAGAGATTATAACAATTACCTATCCGGTTGGTCTGTGTCATTAAGTATAAATGAGTCTGTGATGAGAAAAGTCAAACCTCGGTTTTATTTGTCTTAATTTTAGTTTTTATTTTTAGATACCTAATTTGCTTTCACATTTGATACTTAAACAAAAAAGCAAAGTCAACTGCTGATCTCTTTGTTTTCCCTGCAGTGAGCGTAATTGGACACTCTTTAGCAGTGGTGCGACTGTTCGCACAGATACCACAAAGCAACGAAGGCTGCTAGATTAAAAAGAAATCTTTTAATATACTTGTGATTAACTGGCAACTACAATAAGAAATTGCAGGGGAACTGAAATAAACAGAAAAGGTTAACAAGGTAGGACACAGGATGATTATTTGCGCTGGAGGAAGAAAGGCAAAACAACACTCAAGCTCTCCATCTGACACCAACCTGTTTGATAAATAAGTAATAGGGCAAAAGAATTTCCACCCTCAGATTTATCTGTTTTGTACTCTTCTAGTCCTGACCTTTGTTCATAGCCACAAATCTGATGCTAAAGAGCAAGTCTATGAATTATGGAAAACGAGAGATGATTTGGAGGATTTGTGTTAAAAGGATGTAGCTCTGATCTCTTTACCTCTATTGAGGACACAGAGTTCTTCCTTAGTGTCTTCTTTTCCTTAGAGCTTTGAGGAGATATATTTTAATTTTCTTGAGAACTTTGTTTACTCACTTATCCTCCAAAAGGTTGACCAAAAGAAAGTCATTCTGCCTAAAGGAGAGCAGAGCCAATTGTTAGAATAAAAACTATTGTCACTGATATCTATCATGGTTAATATCATAAGCTAACATTTAGGTTTGTATCTTTGAGAGACTGTGCTGGATAAATGACAGTCTAAAACAACAATATGTTGGCCTGTTTCCAAAGATATATTTCAGGAAAGTTAGCACTTGGAGGACAATATTCTTGACCAGGTGTTTCATATCAGCAATTGACCATAACTCTAGAATCTGTGTGACAACCACAAAGTGATTCCTGGTAGCTGATTTCAATCACCTTAAGAAAAAAGAAAGTAAGATGTAGCCAAACCTGCTAAAGGGGGAATAAAAGACAAGAAAACAAGAAAATTATTAAGACTAAAAAAACAGATATTAATCCTGTGAAATGTAAGCCTCAAACAATCCCACAAACCACCTTAAAGTGGTTAATTACTCCTACTTCTGAGGAAGTTACCTACATGAAGAAAGTGAGTCTTCTTAAGCTTAACCCTCTGTTTCCTTAATTGTAATAATATTGCCCCCCTTCTTTAGCATTTAATGGGTCAAATGCTAAATTTTATACACATAAACTTTTTTAAACTTTAATGATTTTTTTTTCCGGAGGGAAATATGGCCATATGCCATTTTTATTTATTTATTTATTTTTAACATCTTTATTGGAGTATAATTGCTTTACAATGCTGTGTTAATTTCTGCTTTATAACAAAGTGAATCAGCTATACACATACATATATCCCCATATCTCCTCCCTCTTGCGTCTCCCTCCCACCCTCCCTGTCCAACCCCTCTAGATGATCACAAAGCACTGAGCTGATCTCCCTGTGCTATGTGGCTGCTTCCCACTAGCTATCTATTTTACATTTGGTAGTGTATATATGTCCATGCCACTTTCTCACTTCATCCCAGCTTACCCTTCCTCCTCCCTGTGTCCTCAAGTCCATTCTCTACGTCTGCGTCTTTATTCCTGTCCTGCCCCTAGGTTCTTCAGAACCTTTTTTTTTTTTTTAGATTCCATATATATGTGTTAGCATACGGTATTTGTTTTTCTCTTTCTGACTTACTTCACTCTGTATGACAGACTCTAGGTCCATCCACCTCACTACAAATAACTCAATTTCATTTCTTTTTATACCGAGTAATATTCCATTGTATATATGTGCCACATCTTCTTTATCCATTCATCTGTCGATGGACACTTAGGTTGCTTCCATGTCCTGGCTATTGTAAATAGAGCTGCAATGAACATTGTGGTACATGACTATTTTTGAATTATGGTTTTCTCAGGGTATGTGTCCAGTAGTGGGATTGCTGGGTTGTATGGTAGTTCTATTTTTAGTTTTTTAAGGAACCTCCGTACTGTTCTCCATAGTGGCTGTATCAATTTACATTCACACCAACAGTGCAAGAGGGTTCCCTTTTCTCCACACCCTCTTCAGCATTTATTGTTTGTAGGTTTTTTGATGGCGGTCATTCTGACTGGTGTGAGGTGATACCTCATTGTAGTTTTGATTTGCATTTCTCTAATGATTAGTGATGTTGAGCATCCTTTCATGTTTTTGTTGACCATCTGTATATCTTCTTTGGAGAAATGTCTATTTAGGTCTTCTGCCCATTTTTGGATTGGGTTGTTTGTCTTTTCGATATTGAGCTGAATGAGCTGCTTGTAAATTTTGGAGATTAATCCTTTGTCAGTTGCTTCATTTTCAAATATTTTCTCCCATTCTGAGGGTTGTCTTTTCATCTTGCTTATGTTTTTCTTTGCTGTGCAAAAGCTTTTAAGTTTCACTAGGTCCCATTTGTTTATTTTTGTTTTTATTTCCATTTCTGTAGGAGGTAGGTCAAAAAGGATCTTGCTGTGATTTATGTCATAAATTTTAATGAATTTATTCACCTTTATTGAGATATAATTGACAAATAAAATTATAAGATATTTAAAGTTTACAACATGATGATTTGATATATGTACACATTGTAAAAGGATTCCCCTCATCAAGTTAACTAACATATCCATAATCTCACATATTTACAGAGTTCATCTTTTTTTTTTGTTTGTTTCCACATATAAGTGATAAGTGATACTATGCAGTATTTATCTTTCTCTGCCTGGTTTATTTCACTTACCAAAACGCCCTCCAGTTTCATCCATGTTGTCACAAATGACAGGACTTATGTTTTATTTTAAGGCTGAATAATATATACATATATATTTTCTTTAGGCATTCATCTGTGGATGGACACTTAGGTTGTTTCCATACCTTGGCCATTGTGAATAATGCTGCATTGAATATGGGAGTACAGATAACTTTTTGAGATGATGATTTTGTTTTCATTTCCTTTGGATATAAACCCAGAAGTGAGATTGCTGAGTCAAATCGTAGTTTTATCTTTAATTTCTTGAGGAGACTCCATAGTGTTTCCCATAATAGTTATACCAGTTTACAAGTTTACATTCCCACCAACAGTGCACAAGGATTTACTTTTCTCCACATCCTTGCCAGTAATTATTGTCTCTTGTCTTTTTGATAATAGACATCCTAACAGGTGTGAGGTGATACCTCATTGTACACAGGATCTTATACAATCTTTCTGATAAAGCTGGGAGGGACTTACAGGTAAGCAAACTGCCCCACAAAGAATTGAAGTTACTTCCTCAAAGTCAATTAGATAGAATTAGTGTTCACACCCAGGCCAAAACCAGAGCCAGTAATCAATGTGCTCCCATGACCTTCATGGCCTTGTTTTCCAAGATAGCTTAATCTCAAAGGATGGGTCCCACACCTGCTTTTCCAGTATGCAGTCAGCCATGGTTCCATTCAGGAAGACCAGCTTTTTAGCATCCCAGGACAGTTTTACTTTCCAGAATAATCCTATCAATTGTTATCTTTTGTCACTGCAATGTGATTGCTGTTTCTTCTCTTTCTTTGGTTTCTTTCCCTGAGACTTTTGTTACCAACATATTTACACAAAACTAGCTGGTTTTCAAATCCTCTCTATATCAGGCTTTTATTATGTCTGTGATACCTCATTGCCTCAGGCCCTCAGTGGGTTAAAAACACCTCCTTGCCTGAAAAGATATATGGATTTACACTCATTAATCCCATGGCACTTTCAAAGACCTGCCCATATCTATGGACTTTGAAACATGGCTCCATTAGATTTGTGCAGGGGCCAAGCTTTGATTATGTACCTTGAAAAAGTCAAAATCTATAATTAGACCAAAATAAAACCTGAGGTTTTCTAAGTCTCTATGGAAAAAGCCACAAATCTATTCACCTGTTCCACTTAGCTTTGATTCAGCCAGTAATATTTATAGAGCGGTCATTATGCTCACAAAACTGTCTACCAGGAGCCTGAATGATGATACCTAATAAAGATGGGTTTCAAATACTCTAAGACCTATGAGAACAATCAGGGGATTTTAAAACATTAAGTATCATTTATTAGAACAACAAAAAATAACGTTTGGGGGATCTTGAGAATTTTTTTTCTGTATATTAACATCAAGGTCTTATAGCATAGCCAAAATAATCAATGTAAATTATATTATACTGAACTTTCTTTTTGCTTATATAATTATGAATCACTTGGCAACACATAAATCAGAAATACTCTCATTTGTGCACAGGTTGTGAAACTGCAGGACAGACAGACTCAGCAAGGGTCCCTAGGCTTTAGTTTCAAAGTTGCAACCAGGTGGTCTTTTGGTCTACCTGGGTTTCAGTGTTTCTACTTTAGTCCTGAATGAAGTTCTTTTTTTTTTAACATGAGGTCTTGTAAACAAAAGATTGAGAGCTAAGGTAATAATACAAGAGAAATATTTTGGAGTTTTCCACTCACATCCATCACTATGTTATGTATATTAAGGTATGACTCATTTGGTCCCTGGCATGACTCCACCAAAGGATTGGTAAATGCATACAATCACGATGTTCAGAAACAAGTTCTCTGTTCTGTTTCTGGTATTCCTCATCCTCTCCTTGGATGATATGACCAAATTGGTCATGGTCTTTCTTATGGTAATGATTCCAAATTGAACAACATAATATTAATGAGCTTAAACTACTGAATGGGGTTAATAACTATCATTCAAACTGTTGTTATGTTATGTTATATTATGTTATGACCAAACTGATGCTCAGAGGAGTGAAAAGACTTGCTCACAGACACAAAGATACTTCATACCTGTATTAGGTTTTAAGTTCAGTCTATATGTCTCTGAAGCGCATAGCATTCCCTCCACTAAATCAAATGCTTCAGGGTAGTCTTGTGATTTTTAAAAACACTGTTTAAAAAATATGTATCCATTGCTGCATTTGGGCTTTTAAAAAAGTAGTACTAAACAGTATGGAAACTTAAACAGCTTGATTTATTTTACTCAATATTTTGTTTCTAAGAATCTCCCAGGTTGTTACCCTAGAGCTATCACTCCTGTTTAATATTCCACTGAATGCATATTCCACAATTTCATATTCTTATATTCTTGCTGATGTTTTTCCCCCTGTTGCTGCTGTGAAGAACAATGCTTCTAGAACATTCTTATAAATATCTACTTGAGTCATGTGTGCAAGTGTTATTTTACATTACATACCTAAGAATGAAATTACCCAGTGTAAGTTTAGAAGGATAATACCAAATTGCTTTCCAAAATGGCTACAACAATTTACACTCATATGTGTATGAGCTCTCCAAATGGTCCACATCCTTGCCAACACAGTATTTTTAAGACCTTTTAATTTTCTTTTTCTATGGTAAAAGATGATTTCTTCTTCCATGAAAAGCCTGTTCATATGATTGGCCTATTTTTCTATTGGGTTGTCTTTTTCATAGTGTTTTAAAAGGAATTCTTTATATATTGGGGCACAAATTCTTGAATACTTGTCCTGAAGAATATCTTCTCCTGGTCTGTGGCTTGTCTCACATGCTTGTTCTTACAGGTGTGTCGTGTGACGTTGCCCTATGTTCACTGCAACTTCTCCATCTTATCTCCTATTTTCTTCTTTGTTTTTATACCTCAAGGCCATAATTTCATTAGCTACCTGGCCTGCAGAGACCAGTCTCAGTCTCCCTTCTGTTCTAGGATTCTAACACTGCCTTTATATCAACTCATGTGATAGCCTTCTCTCTGGTCACATCCTTCTTTGGCCCTCTCTGTCCCATGAGCTACACTAAGCAACATGGCAGTCCAGTCACCTTCTCTGACACATATATATATCTATATACCTATATAGATCTATATAGATATTTTTGCTGTTGAGCCAAAATAATATGAAACTCTCCTTCTAAAAACGAGGTGGCTGAAGTCAATAAGCAAAAGCTGCATCAAACTTAAAACCGCTGCCTTCCGCTGCAAAATGTGCTCTTCAGCACTTTTACATCATTTACTCCTTACTGCCTCATTGCATGTGGGTAACATTTGTGCCTGAGCTCGTTTGCCTTTGCTCCCATACATACTTATTCTGCTGCTTGAATGTCCTTTGAGTTAGTTCATTTCAAAATTTTCTCCGAGTGCCTGGAATGTATCTGGGTGACTCACTTCACACACAAGACCTGAGAAAGCACTGCGGGTAGTTAAACACGTAATCGATACTTCTTCTTAGTGATGAAAAGACACTGAAATATTATCAGCATTGGGTTTTCATAGGTTCCAAAAATCCTTTATGCATCATGAATAAAAGAAAACCAGGGGCTTCCTTGGTGGCGCAGTGGTTGAGAGTCTGCCTGCCGATGCAGGGGACACAGGTTCATGCCCCGGTCCGGGAAGATCCCACATGCCGCGGAGCGGCTGGGCCCGTGAGCCATGGCCGCTGAGCCTGCGCGTTCGGAGCCTGTGCTCCACAACGGGAGAGGCCACAACAGTGAGAGGCCCGCATACCACAAAAAAAGAAAAAGAAAAAAAAGAAAAGAAAACCAGGGGCCTCCCTGGTGGCGCAAGTGGTTGAGAGTCCGCCTGCCGATGCAGGGGATACGGGTTCGTGCCCCGGTCTGGGGGGATCCCATATGCCGCGGAGCGGCTGGGCCCGTGAGCCATGGCCGCTGAGCCTGCGCGTCCGGAGCCTGCGCGTCCGGAGCCTGCGCGTCCGGAGCCTGTGCTCCGCAACGGGGGAGGCCACAGCAGTGAGAGGCCCGCATACCGCAAAAAAAAAAAAAAAAAAAAAAAAAAGAAAACCAGTAATTAGGTCAAAAGAAATACTAGCCTTTTATAAGATTGTGGTCAAATGAACAAATCTGCATGCTCTTCTGCCAATCTGCAATTTGCTATTACCCAGCAGGAATACGGCTACAAATGCAGTCAATGTTGATTGCAGGTTCCAGGCCTCCAAGCTGAGGTCTTTGTGATTCTTCTGTCTCCCAATGGGACCATTCTGACTTCAGACTCCAGTCTGCAAGTGACCCGCAGCCATGATGGGCCGCTCTTCCTGTGCATCACTGACAATCTGCCACCTACTCTGGGTTGTACCATTTGAGGTGGCACCTGCATGGGTGAAAGGGCTGGGAGGCTAAGAGAGGAAGGGGTCCCTGCTCTCTGGTCCTGGCTTGAGAAGAGACATGAGAGGCAAAGACTGGTAGCGGGGCTCCTCCACATCTTGAGAAAGGAACAGGCGAGTCTGTCACAGCCCAGGTCTGTCCCACTTCCCTGATATTATTCCTGTTAGAATTTAGACATGTACTTTGGAGGCAACACCAAAATTCTGGCAAAAGGATTAGCTCTAAAAGTAGGCCCGCTGAGGTGGTGGGTAACTGGGTCTCGATTACTTGCTCCCATCCACGGCGGGGCAGGGGGGGAAGGGAAAAGGGAGGGAGTGTGGGAGGGAAGGGGGAAGAAGGGCAAGGAAGGAAGGAAGGAAGGAAGGAAGGAGGGAGGGAGGGAGGGGGAGGGAGGAAGGAAGGAAGGAAGGAGGAAGGGGGAGGGAGGAAGAGAGGAGCCAAAGAAAGAGCAAGTCTCTCATCATGAAAGTACGTGGCTGCCTGGAATTGCAATGAATGCTTAATCCCTTTAGTCCGAGGTCCTGACTTATTTAGGAATGAAAATATCACATGCTGGTTGGTTGAATAAATCTTTACTTTGTTGTCCTGTTGTTTACACTTTAATATGACAGAGGAATCAGAAAGGCCATTTGGGTAGAGGACGAGAAAGGATTGGGGGCACCGGGCAGCTGAAAGATGAGCAGAGGAGGGTCAGAATGACACGGGCAGGCAAGTCACCAAAGCCTCACCCTCCTTTCACACATTGGCCACGGGCTGCATCCCAGCATCCCCCCGGGCAGACCATCCTCCTCCTCCTTCTCTAGGGCTGCCCTACCACCACCTTGGATTACTGATGCATGTAAAGTGCTTAGCACAATGCTTGGAACGTAGAAAGTACCCAGTAAAGTTAGATAGTAAATTTTTAGTAAATTCGTATGGTGCCGAAGCAAAAAATAAAATTAAAATAGTGAATTAAAGAGGACTTAATTGCCAGTTATCTGAACTGGATACTACCCTGGGATCTGCGATCTCTCTAGGTCACTGATATATTCTGAGCCTGACAATTTTTTTTTCTCTCCATGTGCCTCCTCCGGTTCCTCATGTATAAAGTGAAGTGATTTTATTCTACAGGTCTAGCCCACCTCTGGTCTCACTTACTTGTCTCTCCTACACACATGCATTCACTTCCAAATGAAAAACTGAGGCTGAAAAACAGTGGTGCAATATGATAGAACTGTCAATATCCTTTCCACGTTAAACTTCTTGGAATATAGATTTGTGCTTGAATGTAAGCTTCACGAGGGCAGCGATTTTTGTTTTTTTTTTTTGTTCACTAATATAGTTCCACCTAGAATAATTTGTGAAACATAGTAGATGCTCAGAAACTATTTGTGGAATGAAAAATATTAATACCCTATATAAAAAATAATCATCTCACAAAGAAGGAAAATGACTGACAAATAATCATTTTCAAAGACATTTTAGTAATCGAAGAAACCCAGTTAAGATAATGACATATGATTTGTCACCTGCTAAACTGGCAGGTATTAAAGAAAGAGCAATACTCACATCACTGGTAAATGATAAAGAAATTATCACTTTTACCCTGTTTCTAGAATTCAGTGTGGCACTATTTATCAAAAAGCTTAAAAATGTACATATGCTTTGACCCGGCGATTCCACACATCCAGAAATGTATTTTAAGGAAGTGATTAAGGTTATGCAAAGATTTAGCTACAAGAATGTTGTTTATACCAGCAAAATTTGGAAATGACCAAAATGTCAATCTATAGGCAATTTGTTAAATACAAGATAATACAGCCCTAATGAAACACTAATTAGACATTAAACATATCACAAATGAAAATTTATTATCAAAAATACCCATAATAAATGTAGTGAAAAAGTTTATGAGATAGCATGTATAGTATAATTCCACATAAAAACCTATATAAGTCTAGAAAAGATTCCCTTGGCTTATAACTACAAAATTAACCTTGGTCATATCCAGTTTTTGTCATTTTCTCCTTTTTTCCTATTTTCTCATTTTTTTTCTACAATGGCCATAAGTTGCTTTTATAATGAAATAATAAATCATATTAATTATAAGTTTGCCTTTTAGCTTTAATAGATGCAGACTTTCAGAGAGTCTTTTTTTTGTGTGTATCTGAACTGTGTTCTTTGCCAACCCAGACTTTCTTAATGCTATCATTAGCATGGCTAAATTAATCAGATTTTAAGCTCCTTAAGGGCAGGGTTTACATCTTTTCTTTACCCTTTATAGTATCTTGCACCCATTCTGGCTGCTTAATAAAAACTCACTGCTCTGAATTGAGTCAAGTGTAATTTCAATTCCTATTCTCATTAAATGTCCTCTATAAATCAGTTTAAACAGTTCTAGTAATCAGAGTATACCTCAGGGTATCCTTTATATGTAAGCCACTTTCTCACACTCTCTGACACTCAGGGTCTGTGCCTTGTACACTTGAGCCCTTAGAAGCAGGAAGATATTTATTTTGCTTTGCTCCAGTGTGGCTGAACTAAGTAACAGGAGGGTGGATTCCGCTCATCTAAACAAGAACTTTCTGATAATTAAAGATGGATGTCAATAGGAAATGGCTGTGTAATGAGTTTATAAATGCCCTTTCACTAGAGATACCCATGCTAAAAAGAGAAACAGCCCTTGCACATGGGGTCAACACTGAGCTACAGTTTGGACTAGGTGACCTTTGACAGTTTTTCCAAATCTAAATGTGCCTTACATCTCATCTGCTATGAAATCAAGGGCCAGGGAGAGGGAAAGGGTACAGATGACTGTTTTGTTTGGCTCAATGCTGCATCTGGCTTACCTCTGGATCCCAGATGCAAGAACCCTTTCCCAAGCATCTCTCCATCCCTTTCCTGGACACTTTTCCATCTTGTGATGCACCAGTGAAGAGCACTTCTCTTCCTTCCTCCAGCATCTGAGATGAACTTGAGCTACCATTTACTGAATGATTTTTTTAATTATTATTTTTTGGCTGACCATTACAATAAGCAAGTAAGCACTTGATGTGAATGACTTCAATTATACTCCCCAAACTACCCAAGGAGGTAGGATTATACAGATCAGGAAACTGAGGCTATTGAAGGTTAAATAATGCACCTAAAGTCACCCCACTTGAAGAAGCAAAAATAGAATTTAAACCCAGTTTGGTCTGACTTTAGAACAATGTACCTAACAGTATCCTGCAGTGGCTGATGAAATGCTATCCAGGTTCTCCAGAGCTGCTCTGCAAACCACCTCTACTCTTGCTTCTCTGCCCCATCCAGTCCCTTCCTGTCCTCCTCTCCCCCCAGCCCAGCTCTGACTCTCCTCTCCATGGCTGGTACTCTTGCTCCAGTCTTCAGGGGACTCCAATAGCTGGACTCTGTCCACTGTGTTTCTTCTCATTCCCGGCCACTGGAGCAATCCACAGTTTGGACAATCCGTAGTCATCCAAATCACAGCATTTTTCTAGGAGGCACTGGAAGCTGGGGCTCGTGGGCACTGACGCTGCACCATTGTCCCTTCTCCCAGAGCAGCCTCTCTATTGCAGAAGTTTCAGCAAACTTCTAGACAAAGCTAACCTTCAGCTGCACCTTCTTCCACAAACCCTCCCTAGAGGACTGTGACATCATCCCAGCAGTCCTTCGCCATGAAGACACTTCGGGAATTCACTCCCTTTTGATGAGACAGGCAGCTGTGGGTAGAGCTCCCTTTGGGTCTGCATAGTTCTCCCAGCTACACACATTTTGGCCATTCCTTACTTCCTCTCACCATCACAGCTGCACCTTGCATTGCTGTCTGGAAATTCACACAGTGCTATGTGTTCATCTGATCACATTTTTTCCCAGTGGGATTGCCCAGCTATGTTCTGCTGTGACCTTCTGCTCCTTTTTAACTCTGTTTGCAGTCTCAGAATCCAGGGCCACAGCCCAGAAAGATATGCTTGGTTTATCTACCACAGCCAGAGGAGCCTGAGGGATACTTATTTCATAGCTAATGTTGGATGGCTAAACTTCTTTATAAATATTGATAGATACTGGTGTCTTATTACTGGGTACACTAAAGGAGACTGCATAACTTCCCTCCAGGTTTCTTTCGATAGTGATATCATGAAATTAATGCAGGAAACTTCCTTTAATACTGCTTATACCCATGCTGTAAACTATAAAGAAAAATGTCCAAAGAACACCTTTAAGAAGCATGAAGCCAAAAAGTAACATAAGGAATTCTAATTCACTTTGGCTGCCATTTTTGGTAGAGAATGCGCAAAGCTTCCCACTCTTAGGTTCTCAGTTGCTGTGTTTTTGCTGTATTGTTTCTCTGTGTTCTTTATGTTTGTCCACACTTGTAATGGTCCAGGAGATCAGGTATGTCATATGCAACAATTTCTAGCACAGTGTCATGTTCAGATTCATGTACAACATTTATTTTTATAATCTCAGTTGATTAGCAGATATCTTTTCGGTTTTGTGGGGAACGGTGTGGTTAATACGTATATCTTTCCCTGAATACCAGTGCCTGATACTGCATAATACATCCAGATGATCATTTGTTTATCATTTTCTCTTCCCAACTCACACTGGAATGTAAGTCCGTGAAGCAAGGACTTCGTGGTATTCACTGCTGTAAACTTATTGTCCAGAAAAGTCAAATATCATGAACAAGTCATATTTATCAAAACAGCATAAGGGTTGATTCACAGTAGAATATATATTAATGTAATTTACCACATTAACAAATAAAAGAGAAAAAAACATATGATTATCACTATAGATGCAGAAAGAACATTAGGTAAAGTTTAATGTTCATCATGATAAAAAAGTTTTCTAGCAAACTAGGGTAGAAAGCAAACTTCTTAACCTGACATGGGTATCTAGAAGAAAAAGAAAACATAACAACATTAGAAAATCTTTACCTAAAGACAATCAATAAGACATAAATAAATGGAGAGATAATCTTTGTTCAAACATAGAGTGAGTCAGTACTGTTAAGATGTTAATTGCCTTCAACTGATATCTAGATTTCATGTAATTGCAGTCAAAATCCCAACAAGGACTTTTTATGCTTCAAAAGCAGATTTTAACGTTTATGGAGAGGAGTAAAAGGACCAATAATAGCAAAAACATTCTTTAAGAAGAAAAACATAAGGGAATCTGTCTTAACAGATACTAAAACTATATACATAGTTATGGTAATTAAAACCACATATATAAGGAAACTTAACATAGTAGAGAAGTGGCATTGCAGATGAGTGGGAAAAGATAGATCATTTCATACACAGTGCTGGGGAAACTGATTACTCATATGAAAACCAATAAAAAATTTGATCCTTCTTTACAACATGCATACAGTTAAATTTCACAGTTTAAATATCTATATAGTTAAAACAAAAGATTAAACATTTAATTAGGTATTAAAAGGGATGTGTTTTAAAAAGTTTAAAATATAATACAGGAATATATCTTTATATTGTTGAGGTATTCTTAAATAAAATGTATTTTGTTTTGTATATTCTTAAACAAAATGTAAAAAAGCAGTACCCCTAAAAGATTGGTAAATTCAACTTTGTTAAAATTAAGAACTTCTTTACACACATGTAACTGTCAAGCTTAGTATCCAAAATATATAAATAATTTCAAAAAATTATATATAGATATATATGGCAATTGTTTGAAATGAATGAAGGTCATAAAGAGGCATTTGGGGGAAAGAAAATACAAACATTTAATTAGTTTGTATAATGCTCAGTCTCATTAGCAATCAAAGAAATAAAATAGTTCCTTTTAAAAACACCATGTGCCATAAAATACCCACTAGATTGGCAAAAGTTTAAAACTCTGACAATACAATGGAGTTGAGCAAGGGGGCCTCGCATCCTGGGCTGGTGGGAATTTATGCTGGTACCAGGTCTCTAGGTGGTGTTATCATTGTCTTGCAAAATTTAACTTGTCTTGTAGTCACGTACCCTCCCCTCCCCACTTGGCCAACCCTGGAGGTGAACAGCAGCTCAGATAAATGGACTCCATATATGTTGGTGGCTTTGCAAGCATCTGCTGGAAGCTGTGCTTGGATCAGATTGGAAGTGCCAAGGTGTCCACTCCCCCCAGAGCAACCCTGGGTGAAAAGGGACGGAAGTGGTGGATAAAGGGCTCAGCATTCTTTCTCCTTGGAGGGACAATTCTGAGGTAGGTTAACAGTCTCTTGACTCTTCAGTTGCCTACAGCAGTGACCACTCATTAATACACCACTTATTGGCATTCCTTCTTTTTCCCCACTTCTTCATTTCCCCACTCCGTCATTGTGCCTTCTGGATAACCACTCAAATAAACTCATGTGCTCAAATCCTTGTCTCAGGATCTGGATTTCATGGAATGCAAACTAAAGCACCCTACTATCTAGCTGATCCACTCCTAGATAAATACCCTAGAAAAATGCTTGCATGTCTACACCAAGAGATATTTATAACAGTCTAGCAGTATGGTGTGTGGTAAGAAAAATATATAGTAACAAATAAATTTCCATCAGTGGAAGACTGGATAAATAAATTGTGCTATAATCATTGGATGAAATACCATTCATAAGTAAAAAAGTAATGGACTGTAGTCAAACTAACTGATCTCAATAAATTTTAGAAACATAATGTTGAGTGGAAAAAGATGCCAACAGTACACACAGTATTTTTATTAAATTCAAAGTAAATTGAACAACATTCTGGCAAGGGTTGAAAATATATGTAGTGAAATTTTAAAGAAAAGCAGAATAATAATAACCCAAAATTTAGGTTGACAGTTACCTCTAAGAAGGGAGCAAAGGAGTGAGCTGAGGAAAGAGCCCCTGAAACCTACCAACCATCGCATAGGTCATATTTCTTAGGTTAGGTGGTAAGTTCATGCATGGGTGCTTGCTTTAATATCATGCTTCATGGCTTATACGTTTATTAATAAAACTGAAAAAAAAACTGGCAACTCTCAGATACAATAAAAACATTTATTAAATCTCATGTTTTATTTTGTGGATAGCATGTGATACAATATACTATAATACATCAATTAGTTGAGAGATATAATTATTATACCCAAAGGCTTTACATATTTCATGGGTTTTCTAGTTCATGTTTTATATTCTGCAAACTCTGTCAGATTTATGAAGACTCTTTCATAGGGAAAATCTACTTTTAACATTTCCACTGTTTCTTAGGTTTCTTTGAGTAGAATTTCAATATGATAACTTGATTCTCCAAATTGATAGCTGAAATATCCTATAGATGTTCTAATAAGTGATAATACTTTCAAATTAGTGATATATCTTGTATTTCATAGTCCTACATGATTCCAATTTACCTTTGCTATGCTTGGGATTTGTGTGACATTACACACTCTGAGTGTTACTAAAATCATGCAGAGATAGATAACTTACACATAAAAGGTGTAACTTTGCACTGAATTATTTTTGACTTAAAGGTATATGGTGTTAGAATAAATATTTATATACCTTATACAGATACAAATCTCTATTCATTTATAATGGCTATAAATTACTGAGCCATATTTAATGAAAAAACATCTGGTCTAACTTTCTAAACTTAAGACAGTGTTAAAAATCTGCAATTCTATATGATGAGAATAAAGCCCAATCCCTTATCCAAAGCAAGTGGCTGAAGTTACAAGGTGATTATGTGGAAAAGATAGAGAAGATAAAATAAAAGGAAAGAACACATGTTCTTCTAAAATACCATCACCATTTATAAAAAGCCTTTAATCAAACCAATGAAATAAATTAAAATACCTGTTTTGAAACTGTGTATCTTACAATGATAAGATAAAAAGTTTATAAAATAAAAAGAGTTATAGCTACCTGGAAAATTTACCTAGATACTTCCTTGTTTCTCTAACTAGATGTACAAATGATAAATTTGAAATGATTCAGCATGGATCCTGGATTTGTAATTTTAATAGTGTTGGTAGAACCAAGTTACTTAGGAAGCATGGATACCCCACACTGACTTTGTAGAAGGTAATCACTGAAGACTTGTCCTGATTCCTATAAGGATGGAAAATGAACATATGACCAACAGTGGCAAACATGGAGATGCATGTCCACTTTGAGAAGTGCACACGTGGGGGAAAGATCCCACTGGCTGAATCAGAACACCTTTTCATCACTTGCTCTGATTTCTGATACATACTCTTGATTTTTGTCTAAGAAAGAAAGGGAAGCTTTAGATTTAGTATTTCTTCTCTACCATACTTACGACCCTTCAAAAGGATATTTTTGATGTTTGCTAAGACAAAACAAAGAAACATTTCTTTGATGTAGGAAAATCTTTGTTTGACATACCATTTCTGGGCTAATAAGTGCCAAAAAGTTTGGACAATGGTGAGAAAGATGACTCCTATTGGGTACTTATATTATGCCAGGCATTGTAAGACAATAACTAAATTTCCTTTCCCTTTCTAAAACTCTTTTGTAAGAACCTGAATCTGGAAGCGACACAATATTAATAAAAATGACTTGTATTCATATAAAGCTTTTATAATTTATTAGCAGTCCTTCTTACTTAAGGAGAAAGAAACCAATATTTATTACATGCTGACTATGTGCAGTTCAGAAGCATAGAGGTTTTATGCATTAAAATTTTATTCCTTGTGATACATTTAAGAAATGGATCTTATTTCTCCCATATTTCAGATGAGAAAACAGAGATATTAGAAGATGTGAGTGGATTGTCCAAAGCCACATTCAGAAAGTGTTGAAGCTGAGTTTCCAGTTCATTTTTCCGGATCGCCTCTATTCTGCGTGGCTTCAGTCAGGAGGTAGCTATTAAGAAACTCAACATCTGTAACTTATAAAAGGCAATACTGCAGGGTTTTGTTGTCCAAGTCTCCGTGTTCAGCATCAGAAGCACCCAAGAACCTTGATTCACTCCATCTATGCATGCCTATGGCAAAGGAGTTCATAAAAATTACAACTGTGATTTTTAAGAAGGAAATGCCCCTTTTTTTCAATTATTTTGCAGATGAGATTCCTGTCTCCTTGGGTAACGATGCTGTCTCATCATAAAGTTACTCTAACCAGCTAAAAGCCCACAATGGTGGAAACAATAAGAGACTTGGCCCAAAAGAGAAAAACCCAAAATAAAAGAGAAATAAACGACCAGAATCTATTACCAAAAACACTGAAGAATTTGAGACAAAGGGAATTCATTACGTTCCTTTTAAAATAACAAATGAAAACTCATGCATCTAGAAAAACAAAGGACAAGGCTTTGAGATTTCAGGAATTGTGCTCCCATCTTGGTGGTGATTCTTTTACAAACTCACAGTGCAGCTCATAGACCCTCCAATATTAATTAGAATGAGTTTTGAGAAGACTTTACCCCCCTGCCCAACTAGTGTCCATACACTACTTAATTTGGCACAATTCAAATTCCTTGCAAAAATAGAAAACAGGAAAAATATCCCTTTTCATAAGACTTTACCACTGAAATGACATGGAGAAATCCTGCCACAATCTCTATTTGTTCCTGGAATGCACTTAGTTTTCCCAGTTAGAAATACTGATTCCTTTCTCTCTATCCACTTGGCTTTTCCTAATGCAGCAGTTTCTAGGAAGTAAATGGATGGTGATTCTAAAAATACTCCCTTTCACATCTCCCTGAGTTTAACCTCAGGGTACCCAGCACTACACTATAAAAGTCAAATTCACGTTAAGTACTTAAATGTTATCTGCTCTGCCAAGTACACACCACATTTTGAAAGAAACAACTGGTATATTTTTCATTGCTCATATGTTTGATGAACCATACATTGACTGAAGAAGATGGAGTGGGGTGAAATTATGAAAGGCAGGAACCACAGAGGCTGAAAAGTGACCTAGAAATCTTAATTTTAGCAATCATAGCTATGGCTGAATTCAAGTTTACAGCAGCAGGGGAGAAATTATAGTACAAATTACCATGCTAGGCCAGAGAAATTATTCTCTGCTGCATGGTTATTAAGTGATAGATAAATAAATAACACTGTAGGACTAATTGACAAAATATAAGCGACCTAAAAGCTAAAAGGGGCACCATGCAAATAGTACTGTGTAATCACCAGGCATTTTAAAACTGAAATGAGATTTGTCACAGTACAGAAATCTTAAAATGGTGGCTGCTCCAGCCATTGCTGAAGTCATTGAACAGGAGTCCTTAGTCCCAAGGAATTTGCAACTCAAATGGCCATGAATTGGTGTTTATTTTAATTTTTGAGGAAGGTCACTAACGACCCATGGTGAGCAGAGCCACGTGCCGGAATTGTTTTTCAAATACTATATTTTAGCAATTTTAAAGCGTCTGCCCACCCCCCTTACATTTTAGCATCTCTGAGATCTGCAATGTGTAATGTATCAAATCAACATGCTGTATATTTTAAACTTACACAATGTTCTATGTCCAATGATTTCTTAGATTTGATGAAATAGGGTAGTAAAGACAATGTACATGGGTTCTTCCATCTCTTCTCTTTTGCCAGTTAGAAGTATGGGCAAACTAGAAGGTAAAATTTACTGCCACCAAAGACAATGTGTCCACTCATTGCACCTGGCATTGAAACTTCACGGGCTCTGTTAGCTGACAGAGCTCTCTGGCCCCAGACAACCTCAGAATGCAAAGACCTGACCAACTGTGCTGTGAAATGGGACCAATGTTCACTTTTAGAAATGCCACTCCACTGGGTTGTGAGCATAACCACTTAAAAAAACACCCAGTTGATGCTGTTGAACAATGTGCTTCCTTTTTGAATTGGCCAAAAGTCCCAATACTGTCCAATAATCCTAAAGCTTCTTCATAGAAGATATTGCCTCTGAATTTAACCAATGTATCTTTTTTTTTTTTTTTTTTTTTTTTTTTTTTTTTTTTTTGCGGTATGCGGGCCTCTCACTGTTGTGGCCTCCCCCGTTGCGGAGCACAGGCTCCGGACGCACAGGCTCCGGACGCGCAGGCTCAGCGGCCATGGCTCACGGGCCCAGCCGCTCCGCGGCATATGGGATCCTCCCAGACCGGGGCACGAACCCGTATCCCCTGCATCGGCAGGCGGACTCTCAACCACTTGCGCCACCAGGGAGGCCCTAACCAATGTATCTTTGATTTAGCTTATTGATAAACAGGTGTTTGGGTACTTGGAAGGTATAATATATCCTTAATATATCCTATTATCTCTGTTCTCCCAAAGCTAAAGTCAAATAGGGACACAAAACAGACTCATAAGTATTCAGAATTGTACAACATTTCCAAAAGTACAGTTAAGAAGTAATGGATCAAAGATTAGTCCTCTGGGCTATAGAATGGGTACACTTAATAAAGCAAAGCAACTGTAATGGCTTTTTCTGGGAGCTAAAACTTTCACTTCTGATGGAAGTGTTGAGGCTTATGGCTTATGGCTTTGCCCATCCAGAATCAAGAGCAGTAGAAATATTTCATTAATTTGTCAAAATGTGGCAGCTCCAAAAACTCAAAATTATCAGTTGCACCAACCACAATAAAATATTAACTTTGGATTAAAATAAACAAATATTTGAAGGACTCATGGGATAAAACTATATTTTTTTTGAATCTTCTCCATTAACTACAGATTATGTTCCACACCTAGTCTTGTTTTCTTGTCTTTGCCCCCCAAATACAAACACCTTTGAAAGGTGAGGATATGTGTGTCTTGACTAAATGATATGCCCAAAGTCACGCAGGGGCAGTGTCTGGAGAACAGGGGGAAGATGAAGGCAGGACTCCTGACTTTTTGATTTTTTATTACAATATCAAAACCTGGGGTCAGAAATGTACATCAGTTTTATCCACATACAAAAATGGAATCTTTAAGCAACTTGTGCATTTGCTCTCTTTTTGCTGCTTCTAGTAGAATCAAGAAGAGATTTTAATAATTTATGACTTTTAGCCTCACTTTAAATCCATTTTTATCATTTTTTATTATTTACCAACAAATTGTCTTCCCAACAAAATGTTTAAATGTGTTTTCTCAAGAAATTATAGCTTATTATTAGCATCAACTTCTCTCCCTCTTCTGGAAAATGTTCAACTTGCTACTGGGAATGACACAATTTACTGCAAGTTCAGGAAATCCATAATGATGACTAATGCTTCTGAGGATAGCTTTGGAGCAGCATCTTGCCCCTTGTGGTCTATGTATCTGATATTTGACACAGGCTGAGTTGGGCACATTTTTGGGTTTGGAACCCTGTACTCAACATGCTTACTTAGTGTGAAAATCTAGACTTCTGAAAAAATAATTTTGAAGCAGCTGTTGAGAGCAAGTCTAAGGAGAAATTAAAAGCTAGTCGAAGGTTGTCTTGGGTTCTATCTGCTTCTGCTTCTGTATTTGAGTTCCCTTCCTCTTTGCTTTTTAATCACCACATTCCTCTCAATGCCAACGCTTTCATTCCTTCTGTGATTAATCCAAATTCCTACTGACTTACCAGGATCTCAGCCCCCCACCGCCAATTTCAATGTCTAGAAATCCTTTGTCTTGTTCTCTCCAAGTTCTGATTTCCTACTAGCTAATTGGACAAATTCTTCAGTTGTAATAGCATAGTATCTACTAACACATACTTTTCATATTATATTTAAATAGAGTCTACTTGTCCATTTTATGTTTGAGTCCACAGAGCTGATACTTAGAGGACTGTTGAGTTGCATCAAGTGCAAACTGCTTCCCTGCAGAGGGCACATTAGGACCAGGGATTTCCCTTAAGACATGGCTTTAATGTAAAACCATCATGGGATGTTATAAGTATAAACACAATGACAGGAGGCCATGGAACATTCTGGAATCTTTCATCCCACCACGTAAGCAACTCAATGACCATGAGACTGCCAAGTAAGATAAAAGAGGATGTTGTTACAGAAGCGCTACAAAGATTCTCACTGTACGAGACTCCGTTTATAGGTTTCAGTAACTCTATTTTCTATACTTCCCAAACGTTTTCTTTTCAAATATCTTCAAAATCTCTACAGGCATTAAATGTCCCAGATAATAGAACATTTTAAGCATCCATCTACCAGTCCCAGACTGGCCCTTATATCTGGAGGTTTGTTTATTAATTTGTTTATGTGTGTATCAAAGCAACACATGCATATAGTCTAAAAAGGAAGACAGAAAGAACACAAATAGCATTAAACTATTATAACAAAGGGTGAAGCTCTGCCTCGCGCTTTCCCGATCTCAAAGCCTACTCCTAAGAAGCAGGTTTCTAATATTGTTTCTATTTTCTGTTTATTTTAGATATTACTATTGACTTCTTGTTTTATAAGAAATGGGGAAAAAACCTCCCGTCTTCAATTACCTACCTTCTTCATCTAAAAAGTTACATCACAATTTTTGATTGAAACGTTGTTAAAGATTTAGCTTACTTTGACCTTGAAACATTGTAAGCTAAGTAATGTACTACTTTCCTTTCTGGTATGACTATTAGTACTTGTTCTCTTTCTCCTGATCCTTTTGTCGCCTCCCCCTCTCCCTATTCTTCCTTCTCACCTTCCTTTTCCTCTTCTTTCTACTTCTTTTTCTCCTGGAGTTAGCAATTACTTTTTTATCTTCTTAGTTTCTATATGCATATTGGAATGTTTTCCCAATATATCTATTAAGTGACTGTTAACAATTTTTGTTTCTTTAATCACCTTTTTTTCTCATTTAATGAATGAATATTCTATTTTTTCTACTCCTGTATTAGTGAGTATATCTGAGGTTTTCTTCTGCTCCCTGGATTATCTTTGTTTCTTGGGTCCTTTTATAGTGTTTGTTTATTTTATTTTCTGTTTTTCATATTGAAGCCTTTCCTATATTCTATGATGATACTGGCTGCCATTCATATTAAAGAATAGGCCCTAAAAAAAAATAACTGGAAGAGCCTACTTTCCTGGACAGAGCTTGTTATCAGTGAGCTGTGCTCTAGAGTGATAAAAAGCTGGCATTTCATGGAGGCATGCAAATGTCAATTTCTGTGGGTCTGCTCTGGAGCAATTCAGTTTCTGCAAAGAAGAATCCTTGCTACTCATTTTGAAAACTCCCACCTTCATGGAACTGGATGTCCCCAAATCCAGGCTCTCAGTGGATCATTTTTCCCAGAGCATAAAGTTATGGTCTACTGCAGTGTTTAGGGCATGTTTCTTACTGGCTGTTTGGAGGGGGAGGAGGCATCTGGGTATCTAACTATTCCTTACCTAGATGTCCAGTCAGTCCCTCTAGATTCATCCTTGAGTCTTCCACCACTTTCCAGTTCACCTGTTTCTTGCCACACAGGAGGCTTTCTGTGACTGTAAGGTGGATTGGCTTGATTTTTTTCTCTGCAGAGATGTAGGGTTTTATGTGTTTTGTTCTGATATGAAAATTTTTAATGTTCAGTACCTTCTCAAAATTTGGTGATATCTCTTAATGGCTCCTTACCCATGCTCTTTGTCCTTGAGAGTTTTATTTTTTTTATACTCTCCATTTATTATTTTAGTGGAGTTCTATGAAAAAGTAGATACATAAACATGAAAGAGTATATATAAAGACATGTGCTTAACTGGCCATCTTTTACTGGCAGTCCCAGCATGTATTTTTAATTCCCAAGAGAGGCTTGAGTGATATCTATTTATTGCATGATCTTATACTAACTTGATCATGATAGTAACTTGTAGTAACATTTATATACCAAGTTGTCCCTATATGACTTCTTATAGTAAGCAACTGATAAATTACTGTTTCAAGATAACATCAAATTATACATGATTATAAGCTGTGCTATATAAGTTTCTAATGTTTTCTGTCTGACTTTTATATTTATAATAAGTAGCACTTATTATAGTAAATAACACATTATATAAGTAGCACTTTAAAGTAGCACTTACAGATATTTAATCATTCAACTTTAAAATAAAGTTTTTTAGTTACTAATATTTTAGATTTTACAATCATTTTAATTTAGGGGTAATCTGAAATCACAAGGCAGTCTATGTAAAAGAGCAAAAATGTTACTAGCTACAAGTACTAACTGATATGAATGACAATTATTTCTAGTACTGTGCAACTAAAAGAACTAACAGAAATAAATGGGAAATAGGAAATAAAATGCATTCACAAATTAAGGAAGTAAAGGAGGATTTCATGGAAAATATAATATGCCTACAGACACTAATAACAATTTCAAATTTTGGATTTGTCAAAGCGGTCTCATTGTTCTCACACTGATTTTATAAATAGACAATGTTATAAATTTGAACTGAAAAATAAATAAAATATCACTTTAATCTGTTTTATAATATGAGTTTCTACATGAACATTGTGGTGAGAAAAAAAATAATCTTTCTTGGCCAACAAAAAAAGGAGAAAAGGGGGAAAAATACATTTGAGAATTACGTGATGATCTCTAAATTCCATTCTCACCTTACAATTTTATCATTGTAAGTCTCTTAAATTATTCTGTTTCACCTCGCCTGTAAAATTGCAATAATAATACCTGCTCTTACAGAATTATGAGTACCAAATTAGGTACTGTATGAGGAACTATAAATTCCTTTAGATTTGTAATTTTTATTACTAATCAAATCTGTGGAAATGATAAGAAAAGTTAAAAGTCCATGACATGATCAGACAACTTGCAATTTTCTCCTTCCTCTATTAATAGTTATATACCGAGTTGTCCCTATATGACTTCTTATAGTTTTTAATCCTGACCCAAATAGTAGTGTAGCTCTAGTCACATGGACAAATCACATTTGCTGTCCAAAGCTGCCTCCATAGAAGAAGTTCATGAGATATAATTATGCAGTTGTTAAGTTTTAACAGTAGTGCCCTTGCTTTGCCAGAAGATTTCAGAGAAAACTGAATCCAGAAGCTGGAAGTCGTCTGCTGTCTCAACTGAGCTCCTTCATATCATATATGTAGGGGACTGCTAAGAATATAGTCACGCAATTCTGTCAAAATGGTTATGAAATACAGCTTCCAATTTCACTCCAACCTGTAACCTCAAAACTCCCCTTATAAAAGTATGGGGATCAGAGGTATTCATTCAATTGAGGTTTTATTTTTAATGGCTTCTAATGAACCTGCCAGAATTTCTGTGCATCTATGAATTCATTTCATATTTTTTGTTAGTTTCTTTTGCAAAGGAAAGTGGTGACAGAACTTCTTTTGGTTCTAAAGATGAATTGCTAGAGGAAGAAGATTCTCTAGGGACAATCTTACTTTCACTCCTTGAAGTCTATTAAAATCTCATACAAATACATGTGAGTTACTGTCTTTGCACTATAAAGAGATGCACTATATAACAACAACAGAAATAATGAAACCCAGCACCAAAATCCTCCCACACCTGCCATCCAGCATGAGAAATTGTCCCACGTAGTGTCTGTATTACTGGTTGCAGATGCTCAAATTAAGGGGCAGATCTGTCATGGTAACATTTCACCTAGATCTGATTCTAGCTAAACACCATTTTGCTCTTCCTTCCTGCCCTGGGTTTTGAGGTATGTTTACCCTATGATGTCTAATGACAGGCAGATTGGATCTTAATTGCTGGTGACATGTCAAGTATGAGAATGAGTGAGCAGTCTTCATTGAACTGTAACACTTAGGAGTCCATGAAACTATCTGATTATAATGGAAATATATAAACACAGTAACTGTGAATTTCTGACAACTCTGAGCTGCCTTCTTTTCTGAAAAATAGGTAGAAGGAATCCCAGCACAAGTGACATTTGTCACTGAATAAGAATACTATAGTCCATGAGTAGTCTCTTAATGTCTGTTTTACAAGACAAGTCTGCACTGACTTCAGAAGTCCAATACTTAATTTTAAAGACATTTCTGAAAAGAATTTCATTACTGAACCCAGAACAGAAAAAAAGATTCTGAGAAGCAGTTTGATATTTAGAAAAAGCATCTACTCTTCATACACAAAACCAAATCATCAACGACCATGACTAGGTCTTAACTCTGACATGTAATCCTATAAATCCTATTTTATTTCACACAGCAGTTGAGGAAGGACACTCAGGTTAATATCGATTGTCTGTATCACCATTTTAAAATTAAATATATTATTAAAATATACTTGAAACTACATTTGGTATTTTATTTGGGTTGGTTTTTTTTTTGGTTTTGTGATTTGAAAGGTATATTTGGTTCTTTCAGGGCTTATTACAGGCATATTATGATATACGAAAGTGTGTGAAGGTACCTATCACTAGGACTAGAAAAACTTAAGTCTAGAAGATTAAATAACACTTATGTATCATATTTCCCACACACAGGAAATCATTTAAAAAAGGGATAAAGTTCATTTGATATAATTTTAAGCTTCCTGAAAGGGAGTCTGAGCCTTAACTGATGGACAGGTGGACACATATTCTTTACCCAAGGTTTAAACCTTACTTAAAACTCATCTGAAAATTGTCCACATGGCTTCTGTTTAGGGATGGATGCCCTGCTAACTCAGAACACACCTCTTTCCACTTTGGATATTCTAGTTATTCAAAATATATTCTTACTATTAAGAGGCTTTCTTATAAGGCTTATGAATATATCCTTTCCCTTTCTTCTCCCCTTATTTCTATCTTAGCCTTCTTTATCCAAATATAATTTGAAGTGGTTTTTTAAAAAATACCTACTGGGAGTTAGGTGGCTAAATAAGGGTAAGAAGAAAACAGGAGGGAAAATAAGATGAAGCCTGTGGTCAAGTTAGTAAGAAAAAAGCAGGGCATGTGTCTTCTACACTTAGTACAGGGAAGCTGCAGTTGGACTCTGAGCTTCTGTGTTTCTGAAACTAACAGGAAAATTTGATCAAATACCTGTTTCAAAGAATGCTTTGGATAAATAAAATATTTGCTCAGAAAAGGTGTAATTATTTAGTTACTGAGCCCTGAGAAAATTTACCCATACACATCACTCTAAAGCATCTAGTATAGCAAGCTTAAATTAAACGGGAGGGGGCAATACTGGTGGCTGCAGCATCATGAATGTCACCAACTGTGACCCTGAAGCTTAACAACTGCTTTTACCCTTCTCCTTTTATCTGCAGTTCCAGTAGAATGGTCTGAACTCAATAAATGCCACAGAGTGACTGGTCAGTTGCCAGGTCCCAATTCTACACTGAGCTCCAACTCAAATATAATTAGTGATTAAGAGGGTCAGGCAAGCATGCTGGGTTTGTATGCTTACCAGAAAAGCTGTTGCTAAGCAGCTAGCTCTTAGATCCCAAACATTATTAGAACACCAAAACAGGAAAAACTCAGTGACTTACAGACAAATGAATTTGTGAGCCTTACTGATAGATTTTGAGAAATAAAGTGGTATCTCAGTCGTTCTCTATAGGTTGTTAGAAGAGGTAGTTCAGGGGGCTATTTGCCTTTTGTTTTACTGTCATGAAAATCTTCAGATTTAGAATTGTCAGAGTATCATCAGAAGAGGTGATAAATATAATCATTACATTTGCATGTATTTGTTAAAAACCTTAACTAATTAAATATAGTCATTTAAAATATACCACAATTCTTGCAAATCTCTTGACTATTGGCAAATATCTTACTATTTTGTAAGTTTCAAGGAAATAGGCTGGACTTTTCTCAACTACTGAGAGACCTTAGATAAATGCAAAGGTTTACATCTACTCTACATGGTTTCCGCCAGTTGCATGAGTACCAGGATTACAGCTAAAAGTAATAAGCTCGTCATAAATAAACTGACTTAACCTGGAATGGGAATGTTCATATCAGGTTAGAGAACGTTGTATTATGGACCTAGCAATGATGTGGTAGTCAGCCTCAGAAGGGTCCCTAATGATTTTTGTAGAGTCCCCCTCAAACATTACTAGGGCTGATCTGTGTGACAAATATCATATGGATGAAGTAAAAAAGAAATGGTTGGTCACTTCTAAAAATACATTATAAAAAATTGCAGCATCTCCCTTTGTCTGTCTCTCTGTCTCTCTCATCACTCATTCTGGGAAAAGCAAGATAACATATTGTGAGCAGCCCAATGGATAGTCCCACATAATAAGAAAACTGAAGTCCTCTCTGTAACAATCCATAATGAATTGAGGTCTGCCAATAATCACATTTAATGAGTTTGAAAGCAGATCTTTCTACCTCAATTGAATCATGGGGTGACTCTGGTCTTATAAGTGATCCTGAGTCAGAATAACCCAGCTAAGTTGGCACACTATTAAAATATCTATGCTAAACGATATGATAAAAAACACAATAGATCAATTAAAATGTTATCTTAAAAATGTTCACACTAAACAGAAAGAAGGTAGGAAAAAGGGGAAAAGGGAGGCAGAAACCATAATGAACAAACATAAAACAAATAATAAAATGTTACAAGTGAATCTAAACATACAAGTACTTATATTAAATGTAAATGGTCTAAAAACTAATTAAAATACATATCATCAAAATGGATAAAAACAATGACCCAACTCTATGTTTTCTGCAAGAAACTAACTAGAAATATAAGGATATAGGTAGGTAAAGAGTAAAAGGATGGGAAAAGGTATACCATGCAAATACTATTCAAAAGGAAGTTTGAGTGGTCACATTAATTTAAGACAAAGTAGACTTTAGAGCAAAGAAAATTACTAGAGACAGAAAGGGATATTGCATAATGATAAAGTATTACTTTACTAGTAAGACATAACAATCCTCCATATGTATACACCTAACAACAGAGCCCAGAACATGTGAAACAAAAACTGACAGAATTAAAAGGAGAAATAGGCAAATCCATGATTATTGTTAGAGACTTTAACAATTCTTTCACAGTAATCTATAGAAGTAAGAGACAGAAAATAATCAAGCATACAGAAGAAATGAACATCACCATTTGCCAAATGGGATCCTATTGACATTTATAGAATATTCCACTCCACAACAACAGAATATGCATTCTTGTCAAGTGCATTTGGAACATTCACCATGATAGACCACACCTTAGGAGGGAAAAACATTTTAACATGTAAAACAATTTAAATTATAAAAGTAGGTTATCAGACCTTAAAGAAAGTAAATTGAAATCAATAACAAAAAGATAACAGGAAAAGCTCTATAAATACTTGTAAATTAAAAACCCATGTCTAAAAAATCCATGGATTAAATAGAAAGTCTTAGTGGAAATTAGAAAATATCTTCAGTTGAAATAAAATAAAAATACAGCATATCAAAATTTGTGTGATAGGGCTAAGGCAGTGCTTAGAGGAAAATTCTTAGCAATATTGCTTATATTTGAAAAGAATAAAAGGTCTTAAATCAATAATCTAAATTTCCATCTTCAAAAAGCAGAAAAATAAGAGCAAATAAACCCAAAGCAAGTGGGAGGAAAGAGATAATAGAGATTAGAACAGAAATGAATGAAACAAACACAAAACCAATCAGGAAAATCAATAAAAATAAAAGTTGGTTCTTTGAATAGATCATTAAAATTGATTAAAATTTTATTGATTAACTCTAATGATACTGACAAAGAGAAGACACAAATCACCAAAATCAGGAATGAAAGAAAGGTTACCACTACACTTGGCTGCCATTAAAATGATATAAGAAAATATCACAAACCTGGGCACATAAAGTCACAAATTTAGTGAAATAGACCAGTTCCTTGAAAACCACTAACTACCCAAACTCACCTAAGTTGAAAGAGATAACCTGAATAGTGTTATAACTATTTAAAAAATTGAGTTCATAGTTGAAAAAAAACTTCCCCCAAAGGAATTTCCAGATCTAGATGGTTTTACTGGTTGACTCTATCAAACATTTAATAAAGAAATAAAACCAATTCTGCATAATCTTTTCAAGAAATTAGAAGAGGAGGAAATAATAATTCTTTTCATGTGGACAGCATTATCCTGATAACAAATCATGCAAAGACATTACCAGAAAAAAACATTATGGACCAACATCCTCATGGACATAGATGCAAATATTATTAACAAAATTTTAGCTAAGTGAGTTCAGCATCATACAAAAATTATACATCATGACTAACTAAGATTCATCATAGAGATGCAGAAGTGGTTTAATATTTGAAAAATCAGTGCTCTTCACCATATTAGTAGCCTAAAAATGCAAAACCTCCTGAGCATATTAATTGATGTGGAAAAACATTTGACAAAATTCAACTCTATTCATGAGTTTTAAAAAAAATTCAGCAAACCAGGAATAGAAGGAAAATCCCTCAATCAACCCACAGCTTACCTTATACTTCCTGGTGAAAGACTGAATATTTTTCTCCTACAGTCAAGAATATTGTAAGGATATATACTCTCACAACTTCTGTTAATCATTGCAGTTAAAGTTCAAGCCAGTGCAATAATACAGGAACAAGAAATAAAAGGTATGCACACTGAAGTGCAATAAATAGAATGTCCCTATTCTCAGACAACATGATTATCTATATAGAAATTCCCAAGGGAATTTCTGCACAGAAACATCTAGAACTAAGTTAGTAAGGACACAGGCCACAAGGTCAACACAAAAAAATCAATGATATCTCTATGTAGTAGCAATGAACAACTGGAAACCAATATTTTAAAATAATTCCCAAGAAATGAAAGGCTTTGGTGTACAAATCTAAGAAAACACATATAGGATCTGTATGCTGAAAACATGGTGCTTATGAAAGCAATCAGAAAAGACCTAATAAATGAGAGGCATAGATTTTTAATGGATTGGAAGACTGAACATAGCAAAGATGTTCATTCTTCCCAAACTGATCTACAGATTTGATGTAATCCACTGTAGAATGTTTTTGTAATATAGAAATACTGATTCTAAAATTTATGTATATCAGAAAGAAACTAGAATAGCCAAAGCAATTCTGGAAAAAGAGAATAAAGTTGGAGGAATCAGATTATTCTTTTAAGACTTACTATAAAGCTAAGTAAATAAGACAGTGAGATATTGACAAAGGGATAGACCCATAGATCAATGGAACAAAATTATAGTCTAGATATAGACCCAGACCAGTATGACCAACTGATTTTTTATAAAAGTGCAAAAGTTATTCAATGCAGAAAAATAGTCTTTTCAACAAATCATGTTGGAAATCAAAATTAGTATGCAAATTTAAACTCATACTTCATGCAAAATTTAACTTAAAATAGGTAATAGGTGGAAGTATAAAGCCTAGTATTATAACATGTTTAGAAGAAAACATAAGAGAAAATTTTTGTGATCTAGACTTAGGCCAAGAGTCCTTCGAAATGAAACAAAAAACATGAACCATGATATAATTTATAAATTATACTTCATCAAAATTAAACATTTTTCTGTGTGGAAGCAACTACTGGGAAAATTTTTAAAAATCTACAAACTGGGAGAAAATATTTTCAAATCATATATCTGACAAAGAACTCGTACCCAGAAAACATAGAGAATTCTCAAAACTCAATAGGAAGCAGACAACCCAATTAAAAAGTAGGCAAGAGACTTGAACACATTACACATAGGAAGATAGGAAAATATAAGCTGTGGAGGTCAGTAAATATCCATTATCAGGCTTATAAAAATGTGGTCAGCATCACTGGCTATTAAGGAAATGCAAAGCTAAATCATGATAAAATACCACTACATACCTATGAGGATGGCTAAAATAATAATAAAAAAATAATGATAATACCAAGTGCTGATAATTAAGCTGAGCAGCTGAACTCTCATACATTGATGGTGGGAATGCAAAATAGCACACTGAAATGGGGAAAATACATCTGGCAGTTCCTCATAAAGTTAAACATATTTCTGTATGACTCAACAATCCCATTCCTGGGCATTTATCCTAAAGAAATGAAAATAATGGTCATGCAAAACCTTGTACATGAATGTTTGTGGCAGCTCCATTCAGAACTTCCCAAACTGAAAACAAAAACAAATGTCCTTCAATAGATGAATGGATAAACAAAATGTGTTAGTGAAGTGGAATATTATAAAGCAATAAAAAGGAACAAACTATGGATACCAGAAAAACCTTGAATTAATATCAAAGGCATTGGCTGAGTGAAAGAAGCCAGACTCAAAATGCTACACCCTGTAGCCTTCTATTATATGGTGTACTTGAAAAGGCAAAACTGTAGGGGTGGAGAAGAGATTGGTGGTTGCCAAGGTTTAGGGGTCAACAAAGGATGTGATGACAAAGAAGTAGCAGAAGGACACAAAAGGAAATTTTGAGGGTGATGGAACTGTTCTGTATTCTGATTTTGTGGTGAATCTATGCATGTGTTAAAAATATACAGAACTGTATGCTCAAATAAAATTTTCAATGCAACTTAATTTTTAAAATAAAATTAAAATAGAGAAAAAGCTATTATAAAAAGTGAGATAACGTATATCTTTAGAAGAAATAAATATTAGCTATAGGTGTCAAATAAAATATAATGACATTCAGAAACATTGAAAATAAATCTTTGTTAAAAACTGGAAAATTAGAGAATCTTTAGTGACTAAACACTGTTGAATCCCAATCTTGATTTCAGATTTACCTGAAGCTGTGGACATTCCCACTGTCTTTCCTGCTGGCAGGAGGGCAATGACAGGCTGAGAGGTACAGCTGACAGAATGGAGTCAAGTCTTAAGCAAAGCCAGGCGTGTGCCTGACAAGGCAGCAGATGTGAAGGAGACAGGCTGCCTGCCCAGGACGTCGGCCTCTGCGGGGCACAAATGACCACCATGGAGATAGGATGCACTCACTCAGCTTTGCCTGGAGGCAGATCTGATCAGGATCAACTGGCTTGTGGCTGTTCACTTTAAAATTAAAAAGCACCTGTAGAAAATGTCCCACTTACCTACTCTATCAATGGGGAAGGGATAGAAAGACAACCTAAAGATTTTACTAAGACTTCTGCATTTTTATAAATAGCTAATAAAATTAGAGCAAATCTCAATTATATTATTAGCTGAAAGAAAAAGATTCCAAATGGCGTAGTTAGTATGATTTAATAAGAACATTTAATAAGAGAAAGCAAAATAAACATATTTTTATATAAAGCGTATAACGCAGAGGCACACCTTTGTATTTAAAATATATACTCTTCAGCCATTAAAACAAGAGTGACAGCTCTTTCAGTCCTGGCATGATTTTGCCGAAGAGCTTTATACTGCTTGAAGAGTGTGTTGTTCTGAATGAATCACTTTCTGTTAAAAAAATGTGTGAATTTATATGTAACATATGAAATATAGATATAGAGATAATATAGATACAGGTGTGTGTATTTAAACATAGGAAAAACAAGAACTGTTAATGGGGCTATCTCAAAGGTAGGTATACATGTAGGGGACAGGTAAAGGGGAAAAGGGAGTCCTTTTTTTTTTTATAATTTGTGAAAATGCTTCCCATCCAAATCTAAATATGCACACTTATCTTTTCTATGAACATGGAAGAAAAGACAAAAGTATGTATATCAAATGTTAACATTGGCTCTCTTGGTCTGGTAAAATGAGAAGCAAACTTTATCTTCTTCTTTGTGCTTTTCTGTGTTACCCAAATTCCTACAGTAAATAAGTATAACTTTAGAAAACTTCATTAAAATTACCATTGAATAGAAAAAATATTTATGCCATAATACCTTTAATATAGAACACCTCCACTATTATTAAGAACCGTTTATTCTGCAAGTTCCACTCTACACATATTCTCATCCCATTTTTACTTTTATTAGGTAAACCTAATCTCCTAAAATATCAAAAGGGCTTATAGATTGTTAGAACATTTTTTCGAACTTATGAACAGAGTAGAAATGTCTTCCTAACATTTAAGAAAATCACTTTTATCTTTCTATTCTCTCACTGATACATATGACTCCATCCTCCTCCCCAACATTCCAGTTATTTGTTGTTCATAGTTACATGTAGTCAAGACGTGCTCAGCTAGGGTTTTATAATGAGTAATCCCCAATCTCAGTAGCTTAAAAAAACACACATGTGTTTCCTGCTTACGCTATGGATTGGTTATATGCCCATCAATGGTCTCCTCGGTCTTTGCTCTAACTCATCTCAACTCAGGTACCCAGGCTGGGGGAGTCTCCTCTGTGCTTCCACATTTGCTGGTAAAAGGGAACATGATGAATCACATTATTGGATTTTAAATACTCCCCACCAAATTGAGGTGAGTCACTTCCTTTCACATTTCATGAGCCAAAGGAAGTCCGATGACCATGCCTCACCACAAAGGCATGGAAAAATAAAATCCTACCACTTGCTCTGAAGAAGAAAGGCCAAAAAGTTTGATGAATAGAATGAATGTCAACCGTAGAATCCTAGGACAAGCAACAACTGACATCAGTAAGAGTCCAGTGGATTTAACCCATTAAACGTGTTTTTCACGTAACAGGTTTGTTTTAAGTTGCATGGTAAAAAAATTTTACACTGCTTCTAGTCCCCCAAAACTGTGGGGCTTAAAAAAGGAAATTGACAGATATTATTTCATTTTTTTCAAAGAAAAAAGTTTAAGCTGATTGGCCATTTTCACATATCAGCCACTACCAAAGAAAAGTAGAAAAATATTAGAAAAAAAATTTACTAGTTTTAACCAGAGTACTGCCATTAGTAAGTTTTTGTAGAGTATTTTTATTTATCTGGTTTGTTTATCTAGCTGTAGTTATTCACTTTACCAGAATATTTCTTAATGCCTACTAAGAGCTGAAGACTTTGCTGGGCACAGACTATATCAATCCTTTGAACCCTTATGATCAATGCTAACTAATATTTAAGCATCACCAGTAAAATGTAATCTAAATCTGCCTGGAAATCTGCATAAGCCAGCTTCTGAGTTACTTTAGGATAGATTCCATGCCTGGCGAATATGGAATATGAGCATAGCTCAGTGAGGTTATCATTGGCACTTGCCTCAGAAACTTAAAATTCCAAACCAATATTTATGAAAATGTGTGTGCTCACAGAAGTTAAGAAGCTATGGTTTTTGACCTTGAGAGTAAGTATCTTTTCATAAAATATTGATGGTAAGTCATTATGCATTCCTTCCTTCCTGCCCACCCTGCTACTCACCACCACTTTAGAATCTCCCTGTCTATACATCGTCCTCCTGGTCACACCTGACTGTCTCTGGAAAAAGACCTCTGGTTTCAGATGTGAGGAAACTGTTTTCTAACCCCCAAGGAATTAACAAAGATCAGAGCTCTTTACTTACATTTAAAAAATAGATGTGCTGCATATTCACTAACATCAGAGCTCAAGTTTTCGAGAGTTGACACTATGGCCATTCACAGCCAGCATACTTTAGGTTTAATTTAACCACTTCTGAACATGCTCCATGGTCCAGTTTTGAAATCGATCATTAATACAGTAGTTAAATCCTGGCATTTGGAGGATAATTTTTCTGTCAAAAAAGATCATCCATTGAATTAAAAAAAGACATAATGGGGAATAATGTGTATCTAATTATTAATGTACTATAGAAATTAGCTTTCATATTGCAATTTATATTGCAATTACCTTCTTTGTGTTATAAAGCAGAACAATACAGAAGAACTTCTTTATTAATGCCTAATAGCATGGTAATTTAAAATATTCAAGTTTCTTTAATAAGGTAGTGTATGAAATGTTACTTAATTTGACAAGATTAATTATACAATTAATTTAAGACTGCTCTCAATTAAATTAGTAAAAATTCTTAAGCTTGCTGCTTTTGAAAAGAGTGCAGGAACCTAGCATGAAGTGAGATATCTATTAAACATGATATTAATTAGACTGAGATGGAATAATGCATGTTTTGTTAATGTAGAGGGCATTGTCAAAGAGTTGGTAAAGAGGCATTGTTTCATTACTTTAATAATAATGATACCCCGGCCCTCTAAACAATTTAGAAGGGTCTCCAACATTACTGGAAAATACAGTAGCTTGGAACAGGGACGATGCTCAGAGTATTCAAGACAACACAACAGTCAAACTCCTGCATTGGCAGTCCTGACTCTACATATTTTGGGGTTCTGTTCAGATAGAGTTATTACTAAGGGAGATAACAGGCTGTCAAAAAATACCTCCAGGGTAAGATAATCTTGGTAAATTCACCGTGGTCCAGGGGCTAATCCTCAGCTTTTCAGGTCCAAGACTTAAGCTTGTCAGAGTCCCAAGGTCATGAGATCCAAGTCAACTGAGCAGTATTAATTAAAGTCATAATTCACTGAAGTATAATCACAAAATCTTCATTTATATATTTACAATGGAAAAACCTACCTTTTAGGGGACCAGAGGGCCCAATTCCTGTATTTACAGTGAACACTTGCATGATATCAGAGTACCTGAACAATCATTTCAGTAATATAATGTTTGGTATACAAAGAAGTGTTGAGTGTAAATCATCCAGGATATGGTTAGAGTCAAGAGCATCGTTCCTTTGCCACAGAAAACACCTCTCTAGTGACTAGAATTCCCCTGTTGCTCAGGTTTTCTATATCTTTCTGTGTATCCCCAAATCCCCTCTCCTCTCCATGGGGCTAGATTCTGGCTGAAGGACAAAAGGATGGAGGTTAAGGTACCAATTATATATAGTGTTTGGTTAGGCATACTGTACAAGCTGAGTAGGGAAATGGGCTAAGAAACCGGGAGAAAACCCACTGATCTGTGTACAATTAAGTCTCATTCTGGTCTGGGAATCATTCAGAATATTTCACGCAACTTTGCATGTTTTTGCACGGTAAGTGTTGATTTTTCTTAATTCAACTCTCATTCTGGGGGAACCAAAATCACCTAGCATATCGAACCCCATCGTTACCTGAATTGAGGTTGGGGTTGGGGTTGCGGGAGAACAGGGTCTCTATTAGCTTTTACAGAGGGAGGAGGAACCCTTTCCTGTAGGGTGATTCAGGACCGCATCAGGGCTGTGGCTTGGGAGGAGAGGATGGTCTGGAGGTGGCCCCTCCTTCTGCTAAATTTCAGCTCTCTTTTGGGCCTAAGAAGGGGAGCTATTGAACAGTGAACAAAACGCACCCAGAGAGATAACTTTTCCTAAGCTCATCATTTTCAGATGAGAAAAGGAAGTGCCATGCACGTTAAGCTCACACAATTAGTGGTAAGGCTGGAGGTCAAGCCTAGTTTTTCTGACACTCAATCCAGTGTATTTTATATTATACCTTGTCATTAGGTGAATATTATAAAGCTGCATACAATATAAATAACCATACATGGAAAATCTCCCAAATTGCAAAACTACTGACAAATGTGCTTTTAGTTCATATAATGCATACTCAATGAGTAGTTGTCCCAGGGTGATGGTCATTATGGAAACAATAGCTTGCATTTATTGAATGCTTGCTATGTGCCTGGCATCGTTCAAAAGAAAGATTTTCTGTTGACTTCCACTATGAATCAGGAGCTCTGTTTCCTCTGAAACAAGTGATGGCTCTAAGACACTTAAAATTAAAATTCTTAACATAGAGTAGAAAGAGCATCATGTTAGTATTCATAGTCTACATTCATTTAACTCTTCTATCCAGCCACTTCACAGGGATTTTAAAGTGAGCTGATTAAAATGCACCACACATGCATTAAAATTTCCATCTTACAGGGAGTTCTTGCTGACTCCATCTGAGTGGAATGCTTAAGTAAAAACTATATAACCATTCTTAATTAGAATTTACTAGAAAATACTAGAGCTCCTTTAAATGGAATTGCTCTGTTGTCTGTCTATCTATCTATCTATCTATCATCTATCTCCAGAAATGTTTGTTGAAATTAATCCGTATTTTACATGCACACTCACACACACACTCACACACACACACACTCACACTCACTTCTGCTCAAGCCAGTCATGATCCTCTCAGGTCTCCAGTGGGCCGTCCCTTCTGAGAATAATGGGTTACCTACAGGGACATTAAGTATTTAGCAGCAACCCACCAAGCTACTGCTGCCTGGAGATGTTTAATGGAGTTAAACAGGAAGTGCCATGATGTTACACAAGTGCAGAATTTGTTTACAGGAAAGACACTAAGCAGGAAGTTATTCTTTCTAGCAAAAGCCATGTAAAGAGTCTTCACATTGTCACAAGGTAGAGAAGGGCACTGCTTACCTGGGAGCATGCAGTCCCCAAGGGAAGGAAGAATTGGTGTCTAATATCAGACTCAATGTATATCTTTCATAATTTAATATGCACATTTATTGGGGGCATAAGACTCTTACATTTATAATAGATGCCTCTTTGCAAGCTTAGAAAATCTTCCAAGTTTCAAACACCACTGAAAAATTTTCTTTTAATTCCTATAATATGTAATTAATGGGTGGTTGTTCCAAAGTGACGGCCATTATAGAAATAATAGCATGCGTTTACTTATTGTGTGCCTGGCATCATTTATTCTAAGCACATTTGTGTATTTCATTTAATTCCCACAAGGACCTTGTATGATAAGTACTATGATTATCCCCATTTTATAGAAGAGGAAATTCTACAGGAGTTAAGTAATACGCCCAAGATCATACAACTAAAAACTGGTGGAGCCAGTTTCAAATCCAGATAACCTAACTCAGATCCTACACTCTTGATCACTACACAAAAACCTAGCAGAAAGCCACCCACAGACCCATGCAGAGAACGCAAATTCCTTTAATATAAGGAAAGGATAGGAGAACCTATTTGGGCACAAAGACACACAGAGAGCAAGGCATACAGAGGCATCCTCCCAGGGTCAGGAGCAAGCTCCTTTCACCTTTAAGTTCCCACAAGGAGACCACAAGGGGAGTGGTCCCTTCTGGTCCTTTAATAAGCTCCAGTCTACACACTCTCTCCATGATCTTCAAACCCAACTCAACTGGCAACTCTTTTGGAGATTCTGGCTAACAGCTTGCCTGTTCACTAGGTACACTTAGCTGGTAACAACCCCAGCGTATTCTTGAGATTAATCAAAGCTTGATTTCACAGATAAAGCACCTCCTAGAGTTCCAGGATTCAGGACCCTTGAGGTCTGTTCTTGGATCCCACAACAAATAAACTACGATATGTGTCTGTAAGACAGTCTGACTAGACTAATTTATTTGCCCAGAAACTTACTTCCACACATAAACCTAAATGTTTGCATTGTTCAATTTGGGGTTGAATCAAAATAAAAAATGATCACATCCCACTCTTTCAAACTTGTCCCAAAATAGTTAAAATCAAGAATGGCAAGTTTGGGAATACCAATAATTTAGAAAATGTACCTAAACATTTACCTCTTAAGCTATCATGAATCCTTCTAGGAATCTACCTCAAATTTGGATAAACTGTCAAAAATACAGTGATTTATGGGTAAGATTATTCATAGTGGTATTATTTGTAATAATGAAATAAAGGAAACAACACAAATGTTCCTCAGTAAAGGACTGGTAAAATAAACTCTGGTAGAACCATGCAAAGGAATTCTATGCAGATGTAAAAATGAATGATACGAATCTCTGTTACACCAATATGATGTCATCTCTAGGGATATATTATTAGGAAAGAAAGATAAAATGCATAAAAGTATAGGTAGATGGTATTTAGAGGAGAATATGGTTAAATACACCCACAGATTTACTTATATTTGTGCAAAAGGGCACTCGAATGGCATATAAAAAAGTAATACAGGGCTCCCCTGGTGGTGCAGTGGTTAAGAATCCACCTGCCAACACAGGGGACACGGGTTCGAGCCCTGGTCCGGGAAGATCCCACATGTCACAGAGCAACTAAGCCCATGCACCACAACTACTGAGACTGCATTTTAGAGCCCACGAGCCACAACTTCTGAAGCCCATGTGCCACAACTACTGAAGTTCGGGCGCCTAGAGCCCATGCTCTGCAATAAGAAAAGCCACCGCAATGAGAAGCCCTCACACCGCAACAAAGAGTAATCCCCGATCTCAGCAACTAGAGAAAACTGTGTGCAGCAGCAAATACCCAATGCAGCCAAAAATTAAATAAATGAATAAAATAAAATAAATTTTAAAAAAAGTAATACAAATTACTACCTATAGGATGAAGTAGGGAACAAAGTAGAGTGGACTTGGATGGAAGACAGACTTTTCTGAAAATAACTTACATTTTTTTTTAGCTTAAAAAAGCTTTATTGGGGGTCTCATTAACACACAATAAGCAGCATCTATTTAAAGGCACAATTTGGTAAGTTCGGACTAAGATATATGCCCAGGAAACCAGCACCATAATAGACATGATAACCTATGTATTAACCAGCGAAGTTGTCTCTGCCCTCTGTAATACCTGCCCCCAGCTTCTGCTCCTGCTGGCCTTTCCTCCTTTACCCACCACCCAGGCAACCACTGGTCTGCTTTCTACAGATCCGTTTACATTTTCTACAATTGCTCATAAATGAAATCCTACAACATGTGATCCTTTTTGTTGGTCTTCTTTCACTCGGCAGAATTATTTTGAGACTAACTCACATTGCTGCATGTATTAATAGTTCATTCCTTCTTACTGCAGGGTAGTATTCCATTATATAGATAAACCACAATTTGTTTATATTTTCTCCAGCTGCTGGGTTTTTTTTTTTTTTTCTCCCAAGTTTTGGCTATTGAAAATAAAGCTGCCATGAACATTCATATGTAAGTTTTGTGTGGATATATGTTTTCATTTCTCTTTGGTAAATACCAGGGATAGAATCACTGGATCATATATTAGGTGTATATTGAACTTTTTAAGGAATTGTCAAATGTCTACAAAGTGATTTATGATTTTACCTGAACAACAGTGTGTGAGAGTTCTGGTTCTTTTACATCCTTCCAACACTTGGATGGTCGGTCACTCTTCTTAGTTTTAGACGTTCTAATAGGTGTTTAAGATTATCTCATGTGGCTCTAATTTGCATTTCCCAAATGATTAATGATATTGATAATGTTTTCTTGTGCTTAGCTGGCAAATGTTTCCTTTTTGGTAAAGTATCTATTCCAATCTTTTGCCCATTATTTAATTGGGTTGTTTGATCTCTTATTATTGAGTTATTTGGAGATTCTGAGCAGATCTATACTTTTTGCCATATGTTTAGAGCACAGGTAGCTCCAAGCCAGGGGGTGGTAACCAAAAAACATGACTGTGTGTGCATTTGCCATAAGTAGAATAAAAATGAGAGAATAAAGAGGAGAAATATCGTTTGAACATAGTTCAATCATAGTTTGAGAAATTGTAGTAGCAAAGTTCTATATGAAATAAAAATCGGACATGAAAAAAAAATGACAAAATTTTTAAAAGACTAGGAGGAGAAAAACAGCAAACACAGAACCTTTTTGCAGAAATTTCCTTGAGATAAGGCAATCTAATATTAGTGTTTCCAGCACAAGAATTTTGGGAGGTCAAGCGGACTACTGGCATGACTAGCTTGGGCAAAAGTTACTTAAATTTTCTGAGCCTCAGTTCTCTCTTCTAAAATATAAGGCTCTTAATTGCACCTAAAACATAGGGTTGTTAAGATAATTAAATGAGTTGATATAATAAGTACTTAAAGACTCTGCCATATCAACTTTGAAAAATGTTACCTGTGATTATTCTTTTAAGGTTCTGCATAAGTCTAACAACTTACAGATATATCTGAGTGAAATTGTACACTACCAATTCACACCTCATGGGCTGGAGTATCAAACAAACTGAGTACCTAAGGGTCAGGGGAAGGGTCATTGGGGAGGAAAAGGATGGAGAAAGGATTAGAAATGGGAAAGGTGTAATTTGAGGTGCTGCAAATATGGGTGGTGTTTTAGTGTTAAAGACAAAAATGACCTTTTTGTAATTTTGCTGATGGCCAGCCTAGTTTTCAGTTTTATGAGATACTGTCTTCAGTAGCGACGTCAGTGATCAACAGGAGAAGCAGCTCCTGGTTGGAGCTATTTATTGCTCAGATAATTTGAATAAAAAAGAACTTCTGTTTTATCAGTGGGTCTTCTGGTTCTCCGTGTTTCAGAATTATTCTCTTGCATGCCTCTCCTTTTCTGAGTTAAAGGTCAAGTCACCTTTAATGCTGCATTTCCTAGTTAATTTACTGCTGGCTCCCCTCCTCCCTTATTTGTTCCCTAGCCTATAACTGAAGGCAAGATTTTATTCTTTGATGTTTTCATGTTAATCAATAGGAATCATGGAATTTCCTCAAGAAATTGCTGCTGATGCATGGTAGGCATCACTGATCTTAATAATGATCTTAATAGAGAGTTTGATTGTTCTGAACAAAATATTATTGTCCTAAAATGATAGTTTGTAGACTGAGGGGCAGGAAAACATGTTAGTCTAGATACGAACAGACTGTAGATTACTTAGGTAAGCACAATTTATTCTACCCGCAGTCCCTGATGTTTGGCCATGAAGGAACTCTAACAATTGGTGAAAGTCATCATAAGCCTAATAGTTGTCATTCTTAAGAATTCCTAGTGAGATGTCTTATGCCAAGAAGGAAATACTATAATCTGTATTGCTTCTTTTTTTTAAAGCAAGGGAAAGAGAACTCAAAGAATTATTGGCTAATAATTTCTAGACTGAAAAGGCTGTCTAATTAATCATCCAAAAATCAATTTTACAACATCTACAGAAGAACAGGTCACTGGTATTGTTATGAACAGGTCTAGACCGATCTAATCACCTTTGATGACAGGGCCCCTGGACTGAGAAGAAATAATGGACATAATCTATCTTGACTTCAGCAAGGTGTAGATCCTGGCTCATATGACACACTCATTAATAATCTCGGCATGATATTCACCACCAGCATTCTCCTTGCTGCGCTTCAACACAGATTTCTGTCGTTCCCTGTTGCTCCTCTAGGTGGTTTATCCCTATGTTCATGAGGTCAGACATTGGGTCCTAAGTGTCTTACATTTAGCCAAGCTGTGCCCTCTGCAGGGAGGTCCTGCTCTATCTCACTTTCTCAGACAATGACATTTTACTCTTACTTCCAAGCTTCAACACAAAAGTCAATAAGTATCCTTGTTCTGAATCATCCGTTCCTTCCCGTGTTTAGACTCCAGCTTTGTTTAGACTTCTCTACTCAATTAGAGACCCACATGCTCTTGACTGTTTAAAAATCATGCCATCTGTAGGGAGATAATTAATGTGTCAGTTTTGGTTACTGGCTCTGTATTGGTGGATGACTTCTGTGGATATGGCTTAATGAGAAGATTCCAAGATATTTTAGATGGTGTAGAAGCAAAGTTTACAAGTGATGAAAACATATATAAAGGCACATTGAGTTATATCAAGTAGAGGCAGCACAGAGTCATAATGCTTAAGAATATAGACTCTGGAACCTACTTCTTTGAGTTTGAATCCTTATACTACCAGACTAGCTGTGTATCTTTGAATAACTTACTTAAACTCTCTGTGTCACAGTCTCCTTATCCACACCCTGTTTTCATTGACATTCCTTTTCTCTTTGTTTACTCCACAGGCCCTTATAATGGGTACTATGTCAGTTTCAGCCAATAAATTTTGAATGAATGAAAGGATGGATGGATAAATGAACAAAAGAAAACTATAAGCATTAGTCTCACCTGGGCCACCCCATTACCAAACATTTAAATGGGTTGAGTTTGACAGTCCTTCTAGTATATTATGACATGATCAAGGTTTATACATTAATGTTAGAAATTAACAGCACTGTAAAATTATTTCAATACATTTTTTCTTCTAGTTTTATTGAGATATAGTTGACAAACAGCATTATATAAGTTTAAGGTATACAGCATAATGATTTGAATTATATACATCATGAGATGATTGCCACAGTAAGTTTAGGGAACATCCAACATCTCATGTAGATACAAAATAAAAAGTATTGTTTCCTTGTGATGAGATAAACATTTTTTGAAGAAACTTTTAGAACTTTTTTCCCTAAGTTTGAGTCTGCCCTTGTAATGTACAGCTAATTCTCAATGAGGTTATAGGGCCACATAGAGCCGAGACACACACCCCCAAGGGAAATCTGGTTTGGCTTTTTCTTTCCATTTACAATTAAAAGCAGTTTTCACTGAGTAAGCTGTCCCCGTAATGCCTATTTTTAAACCTCTCCTTTCTTTGTTCTTTCTGGTAGACAAGAGGTACTGCTTTAATAAATGTGAACCTTATCTGGTGGCTGATTAGCTCAGTTGGTTAGAGCGTGGTGCTAATAAATGTGAAGAAAGGTGCACTCCTGTAGGATTGAAATTCAGAAGCCTGGGGGGATTAAAGGATCTTTGTGGTTCTTCGGTCCCTGCAGATTACAAACTTGGTAGGAGATTTTGACTTTGGACACCCCACTGTCCTACCCTGATGGGAAGGACCAACTCATTGTAAGAACAAGTTCCCCTTACACAGTAGAATATGGCTCTATCCAGTTAGCATTGAGACCTCTACTCCCAGGAATGGGAACACTCTGATGTTAGGAAGGTCCAGAGAGCAAGATCAGAGGTGTCGTCGCTCTGGTTTGGCCCCCTTTCCCCGTCCTCTCTCACATTGCTTCTAGGTGTGCTTCTTTTCCATGGATTTGCATGGGGCTATAAATAGACATTTGAAAATACCTCTCAGGAAGACTCAAGTACTTCTAGAAATCCTGTACTTCTAGAGTAATAGCTGCAGAGAGTACTAGAAGTTTCTTAGAAAAGTAAGTCTTCAGGATTCTTAAGCAACTGTTTCAAGAATCAGAACAAGGGCTGATTGGAATCAGCATCTGGAAACATAAGGGGTTTTTTGTTTTGTTTTGTTTTCTTAATCTAACTTAAACCTCTTCTTATTCAGCATTCTCTCAGGCATGGAGAATAGAGTCCAGGCCTCTCTCAGGAAGGTCACTCTGGAAAGGGAAACACTGCATGTAGTTGAGGATCAAGAAAACCAAAAGTTAAGGGGTCATGGTCAAGGGCTTGTGGGTTACTTGTCTGTGGTAAGGTCCTAGCCCAAAGCAGAGGCAGCAGCAGGAAACAAGGCTGGGACATAGTGAATTTGGGTGGAATTACTAAGCTAGGTCAGGAAGGGTAGAGACAGAGAGAGTTAGAGGATTCTGGGATGAATTTCAAGGGCTGGAGGGTGAGAGGGGCAGTCCTCCAGCAAGAGGCTATACCCAAAGATCTTAAATATTTGTGTGCCCATCTGGCCCACCTCTGTACTTAGTACAGGGCTTTCTAATATTATCAAACATATTCCTTTTTAATTCTGAGAACTAATCTATAAGATTGAGAAAAACTAATATTTTCCAAATATGTTAGCAGGAAGTGGAATATGTGAAATTCTGATGAATCTGGTCTTTCAACTACAAGTTAATACAGTAATGAGAATGCCAAGCATACAAATGCACCCTATGGTATGCTTTAACAGGCTGACCAATAGGTCAACATAGAATTCAGCTACACTCTGCTAGTTAACTGTAAACCAGAGCATATCTGCTGCTGTTTAGCATGGGTGACACACACACAAGGTTTGAGGTATGGGAGCATTGCAGATACACCCCACTGTGTTCTTTAGCATCCTCCGTGGGCTCCCATGAAGCCAGGGAGATTCACAAGCAGACGAGGGGAAAATAATATAATAATTTTCAAAACTATAATAATTTTTAAAGCAGTCACCTAAGAGTAGGAAGCAGAGTGAAATGGTTACAATGGAAAGGCTCCACTAACAGACTAGCTATGTGGCCTTGAGAAGATATTTAACCTCTCAACCCCTCAGGTACAATAAAAGTACAATGGGAATATGACAACACCTCCTTCAGAGAGTGGCTGTGGGGATTAAATGAGATAAGCCATGTCAAGTGCTTAGCACAGTGCTTGGCACTTAGTAAATTCTCAGTAAACATTACTGTTATTCAGAGTTGAGGATCATTGGAGCACTGAATATGATATATATGTGCATATATACACACATATATGAGCAATTTAATATATATGTCTTAAATATATATAAGCAACTTAAAACTTGTAATGTTTACAAAATAGCATATAATATAATAGAGGAAGATGGAGGGGAAGAAATAAATGTTTCTTCTGAGAACTTCTAATACCTGTACCTTCAAAAAGAGAGAAATTGAAGACTGTGTTTTTGGTCCTAATCAGAACAAAAATATCCTGAGGTCTGTGGAAATAAAAATATGCATACATTTTAAACTAAGCACATTAGCTTGTTTCTATATTTTCTCTGACTTTCAAGAGATTTTTGTGAGACATGTTGAAGTGGAGAGGAAAGCAGAAGATTTTCTAAGTAACCCAACTAGTGAGGGTTCTGTAATTTCTTCAAACTCTGAAAAAGAAATATGATATATCATTAAAACTTTCCATCTATCAAGAACTACTATTTTTTAGGAAAAAAAGAATAGGTAAACTGTATTTATATTAGTAAATTAAAACTAGAAAAAAAATAGTTGAAATATCTAACCTTTCTTTTTGAAGTATTTTATTTTTGCAGCATATATTGGAATGATGGAAGGTATTTCCTGTTTCAGGAGGTTCTTACTCCAGAAGATTATTGCAAACAAGTTTTCTTCTTTTGAGAGCACTTGCTTTTCTTCCATTGATGCTTGTAGTTGAATATTAGCATGTTTTAGAAGTTTTTATTTATGTATTGTTTAAACATTTTTATTTTGAAATAATTATAGATTCACATGAAGTTGCATATATAGTAGAGGAAGGCCCAATTTCCCACTCTCTCCCAATACTTAAATAGCAAATAGCAAAACAAAAACAATAGTTTTATTTGTAGTGAAACTTTCTTAGAGAAATCTCAGAATGCCTCTCCTCTGCACACATATGGGCATTCACACACACACACACACACACACACACACACACACAGAACAGCTATTTCACCTAAGAGCTTCAGCCTGGAGACAACTTCAATCAATAGCAGCCTACTCGCCAGAAGGGAAAGAGGCTGGGAAGACTCTAAGAGTGACAGGAGTCCTGCCTGAAACCAGGTCAAGCCCAGGAGGCTTGACACAAATGGAAGAATCATCTGGAGTTGCAACCAAGACCCCTGCATCAAAGCCTCCACTATCAATGACCAGACAAAACAACCTGACAGATTGGAAGAACATTTATATGATACATTGATTTTTATCCATTATCCCTTTTCAGTCTCACAGAGAAAAAGGCATAATACTAAGCACTTATAGCTCTTAAGAGGTTTGGTCCTTAAATTCCATCAGAACAAAAGTACACATAGAGTGCTTCCCAGTCTACTTGTTTTATGTCTGTACTATCTTAAATACAGGTACTCTGTGAGGAGGAAATATTTTTCAGGTCATGTCATGCTTTTGAAACTGTAATGCATTAATAAAAGTAATCAAGCTATGGTTGGCTTGAGGTAATGGGGTGACACACAGCACAGATCATAGGTGTGCTTCCTGACACTTCTCCCACCAGAGGCCTTGCCAGGCATCACTCATCAAGTATGGCATCATTTCCCATTGAGTCAAGGCACCACTTTCACATGGGGCTTCAGGCAGCCACTACCAGCTGGTTATACTTGGCATTAGAAATGCCACATTAGATACAGTTGATTCACTTCATTGTACAGCAGAAACTAACACAACATTGTACAGCAACTATACTCCAATTAAAAAATAAAGGGTATTCATTGATAGCTTCTATTTGTCAGGCAAAGAGTGAGGCGCTGGAAATACAACAAACAAGCAGCCACTGACGGTGCCTTCACAAAGCTGATACTTTTGGTGGGAGAAAATTAAGGAAGAAGTGAAATTTGTGGCCCTGAACCAAGACGGCGGAGTAGAAGGAGGTGCTCTCGCTCCCTCTTGTGAGAACACCAGAATCACAACTAGCTGCTGGACAATCATCAACAAGAAGACACTAGAACTCACCAAAAAAGATACCCCACATCCAAAGACAAAGGAGAAGCCACAATGAGATGGCAGGAGGGGCGTAATCACAGTAAAATCAAATCCCATAACTGTTGGGTGTGACTCACAGACTGGAGAACACTTATAACACAGAAGTCCACCCACTGAAATGAAGGTTCTGAGCCCCACATCAGGCTTCTCAACCTGGGGGTCCAGCAACGGGAGGAGGAATTCCTAGAGAATCAGACTTTGAAGCCTAGTGGGATTTAATTGCAGGACTTTGACAGGACTGGGGGAAACAGGGACTCCACTCTTGGAGGGCACACACAAACTAGTGTACGCATCAGGACCCAGGGGAAGCAGCAGTGACCCCAGGGGGGACTGAACCAGACCTACCTGCTAGTGTTGAAGGGCCTCCTGCAGAGGCAGGGGGAGGCTGTGGCTCACCGTGGTGGCAAGGACATTGGCAGCAGAAGTTCTGGGAAGTTCTCCTTGGCATGAGCCCTCCCAGAGTCTTCCATTAGCCCCACCAAAGAGCCCAGGTAGTCTCCAGTGTTGGGTTGCCTCAGGCAAAACAAGCAACAGGGAGGGAACCCAGACCCACCCATCAGCAGTCAAGCAGATTAAAGTTTTACTGAGCTCTGCCCACCAGAGCAACAGTCAGCTCTACCCACCACCAGTCCCTCTCATCAGGAAACTTGCACAAGCCTCTTAGATAGCCTCATCCACCAGAGGGCAGACAGCAGAAGCAAGAAAAACTACAATCCTTCAGCCTGTGGGACAAAAATCACATTCACAGAAAGATAGACAAGATGAAAAGGCAGTGGGCTATGGACCAGATGAAGGAACAAGATAAAACCCCAGAAAAACAACTATATGAAGTGGAGATGACAACATTCCAGAAAAAGAATTCAGAATAATGAGAGTGAAGATGATCCAGGACCTCGGACAAAAATTGGAGGCAAAGATCAAGAAGATGCAAGAAATGTTTAACAAAGATTTAGAAGAATTAAAGAACAAACAAACAGAAATGGGCAACATGATAACTGAAATGAAAAATACACTAGAAAGAATCAATAGCAGAATAACTGAGGCAGAAGAACAGATAAGTGACCTGGAAGACAGAGTGGTGGAATTCACTGCTGCAGAATAAAATAAAGAAAAAAGAATGAAAAGAAATGAAGACAGCCTGAGAGACCTCTGGGACAATATTAAACACAACAACATTCACATTATAAGGGCCCCAGAAGGAGAAAGAGAAAGGACCCGAGAAAATATTTGAAGAGATTATAGTCAAATACTTCCCTAACATAGGAAAGGAAATAGCCACCCAAGTCCAGGAAGCGCAGAGAGTCCCATACAGGATAAACCCAAGGAGAAACATGCCGAGACACACAGTAATCAAATTGGCAAAAATTAAAGACAAAGAAAAATTATTGAAAGTAGCAAGGGAAAAATGACAAATAACATACAAGGGAACTCCCATAAGGTTAACAGCTGATTTCTCAGCAGAAACTCTACAAGCCGGAAGGGAGTGACATGATATACTTAAAGTGATGAAAGGGAAGAACCTATAACCAAGATTACTCTAGCCAGCAAGGATCTCATTCAGATTCTGTGGAGAAATCAAAAGCTTTACAGACAAGCAAAAGCTAAGAGAATTCAGCACCTCCAAACCAGCTCTATAACAAATACTAAAGGGACTTCTCTAAGTGGGAAACACAAGAGAAGAAAAGGACCTAGAAAAACAAGCCCAAAACAATTAAGAAAATGGTAATAGGAACATACATATTGATAATGACCTTAAACGTGAATGGATTAAGTGCTCCAACCAAAAGACACAGGATTGCTGAATGGATACAGAAACAAGACCCATATATATGCTGTCTAAAACAGACCCACTTCAGACATAGGGACACATACAGACTGAAAGTGAGGGGATGGAAAAAGATATTCCATTCAAGTGGAAATCAAAAGAAAGCTGGAGTAGCAATTCTCATAGCAGACAAAATAGACTTTAAAATAAAGAATGTTACAAGAGACAAGGAAGGACACTACATATGATCAAGGGATCAATCCAAGAAGAAGATATAATAATTATAAATATATATGCATCCAACATAGGAGCACCTCAATACATAAGGCAACTGCTAACAGCTATAAAAGAGGAAATCAACAGTAACACAATAATAGTGGGGGACTTTAACACCTCACTTATACCAAAGGACAGATCATCCAAACTGAAAATAAATAAAGAAACAGAAGCTTTAAATGACACAATAGACCATATAGATTTAATTGATATTTATAGGACATTCCATCCAAAAACAGCAGATTACACTTTCTTCTCAAGTGCACACAGAACATTCTCCAAGATAGATCACATTTGGTCACAAATCAAGCCTCAGTAAATTTAAGAAAACTGAAATCATGTCAAGCATCTTTTCTGACCACAACGCTATGAGATTAGAAGTGAATTACAGGGAATAAAACATAAAAAACACAAACACATGGAGGCTAAGCAATGCATTACTAAATAGCCAAGAGATCACTGAAGAAATCAAAGAGGAAATCAAAGAATACCTAGAGACAGATGACAATGAAAACACGATGATCCAAAACCTATGGGATGCAGCAAAAGCAGTTCTAAGGGGGAAGTTTATAGCAATACAATCCTACCTTAAGAAACAAGAAACATGTCAAATAAACAATCTAACCTTACACAGAAAAGAACTAGACAAAGAAGAACAAACAAAACCCAAAGAAGTCATAAAAGTCAGAGCAGAAATAAATGAAACAGAAACAAAGAAAACAATAGCAAACATCAAAAAAACTAAAAGCTGGTTCTTTGAGAAGATAAACAAAATTGATAAACCATTAGCCAGTCTCATCAAGAAAAAGGGGGAGAGGACTCAAATCAATAAAATTAGAAATGAAAAAGGAGAAGTTACAACAGACACTGCAGAAATACAAAACATCCTAAGAGACTACTAGAAGCAACTCTATGCCAATAAAATGGAAAATCTGGAAGAAATGGACAAATTCTTAGAAAGGTATAACCTTCCAAGACTGAACCAGGAAGAAATAGAAAATATAAACAGACCAATCACAAGTAATGAAATTGAAACTGTGATTAAAAATCTTCCAGCAAACAAAAGTCCAGGCCCAGATGGCTTCATGGGTGAATTCTGTGCAACATTTAGAGAAGTACTAACACCCATCCTTCTCAAACTCTTCCAAAAAAATTGCAGAGGAAGGAATACTCCCAAACTCATTCTATGAGGCCACCATCACCCTGATATCAAAACCAGACAAAGGTACTACAAAAAAAGAAAATTACAGACCAATATCACTGATGCATAGAGATGCAAAAATCCTCAACAAAATACTAGCAAACAGAATCCAACAACACATTAATAGGATCATACACCATGATCAAGTGGGATTTATCCCAGGGATGCAAGGAAACTTCAATATATGCAAATCAATCAATGTGATACATCATATTAACAAATTGAAGAATAAAAACCATATGATCATCTCAATAGATGCAGAAAAAGCTTTTGACAAAATTTAGCACCCATTTATGATAAAAAACTCTCCAGAAAGTGGGCACAGAGGGAACCTACCTCAACATAATAAAGGCCATATACGACAAACCGACAGCCAACATCATTCTAAATGGTGAAAAACTGAAAGCATTTCCTCTAAGATCAGGAACAAGACAAGGATGTCCACTCTCACCACTATTATTCAACATAATTTTGGAAGTCCTAGCCATGGCAATCAGAGAAGAAAAAGAAATAAAAAGAATACAAATTGGAAAAGAAGAAGTAAAACTGTCACTGTTTGCAGATGACATGATACTATACATAGAGAATCCTAAAGATGCCACCAGAAAACTATTAGAGCTAATCAATGAATTTGGAAAAGCTGCAGGATACAAAATTAATGCACAGAAGTCTCTTGCATTCCTATACACTAATGATGAAAAATCTGAAAGAGAAATTAAGGAAACACTCCCATTTACCATTGCAACAAAAAGAATAAAATACTTAGGAATAAACCTACCTAGGGAGACAAAAGACCTGTATGCAGAAAATTATAAGACACTATGAAAAAAATTAAAGATGATACCAACAGATGGCGAGATATACCATGTTCTTGGATTGGAAGAATCAATATTGTGAAAATGACTATACTACCCAAAGCAATCTACAAATTCAATGCAATCCCTATCAAATTACCAATGGCATTTTTTACGAAACTAGAACAAAAAATCTTAAAATTTGTAGGAGACACAAAAGACCCCGAATAACCACAGCAGTCTTGAGGGAAAAAAACAGAGTGGGAGGAATCAGGCTCCCTGACTTCAGACTATACTATAAAGCTATAGTAATCAAGACAATATCGTACGGGCTCAAAAACAGAAACATAGATCAGTGGAACAAGATAGAAAGGCCAGAGATAAACTCACCCACCTATGGTCAACTAATCTATGACAAAGGAGACAAAGATATACAAAGGATAAAAGACAGTCTCTTCAATAAGTGGTGCTGGGAAAACTGGACAGCTACATGTAAAAGAATGAAATTAGAACACTCCCTAACACCATACACAATAATAAACCCAAAATGGATTAGAGACCTAAATGTAAGACCAGCCACTATAAAACTCTTAGAGGAAAGCATAGGAAGAACACTCTTTTTGACATAAATCACAGCAAGATCTTTTTTGATCCACCTCCTAGAGGAATGGAAATAAAACCAAAAATAAACAAATGGGACCTAATGAAACTTCAAAGCTTTTGTACAGTAAAGGAAACTATAAACAAGATGAAGAGACAGCCCTCAGAATGGGAGAAAATATTTGCAAACGAATCAATGGACAAAGGATTAATTTCCAAAATATATAAATAGCCCATGCAGCTCCATATTAAAAAAACAAGCAACCCAATCCAAACATGGGCAGAAGACCTAAATAGACATTTCTCCAAAGAAGACATACAGGTGGCCAAGAAGCACATGAAAAGCTGCTCAACATCACTAATTATCAGAGAAGTGCAAATCAAAACTACAATGAGGTATCACCTCACACCAGTTAGAAAGGGCATCATCAGAAAATCTACAAACAACAAATTCTGAAGAGGCTGTGGAGAAAATGGAACCCTCTTGCACTGTTCGTGGGAATGTAAATTGATACAGCCACTATAGAGAACAGTATGGAGGTTCCTTAAAAAACTAAAAATAGAATTACCATATGATCCAGCAATCCCACTACTGCGCATATACCCAGAGAAAACCATAATTCAAAAAGAGTCATGCACCCCAATGTTCATTGCAGCACTATTTACAATAGCCAGGTCATGGAAGCAACCTAACTGCCCATCGACAGACAAATGGATAAAGAAGGTGTGGTACATACATACAATGGAATATTACTCAGCCATAAAAAGGAACAAAATTGGGTCCTTTTTTGAGACGTGGATGGATCTAGAGACTGTCATACAGAGTGAAGTAAGTCAGAAAGAGAAAAACAAATATCGTATATTAATGCATATATGTGGAACCTAGAAAAAAGATACAGATGAACCCGTTTGCAGGGCAGCAATTGAGGCACAGATGTAGAGAACAAATGTATGGACACCAAGGGGGGGATGCCACAGGGGGTGAGGAGGATGTGATGAATTGGGCATTTGGGATTGACATGTATACACTAATTTGTATAAAATTGATGGCTAATAAGAACCTGCTGTATAAAAAAATAAATTAAATTAAATTTAAAAAAAAGAAATGCCACATTAGAACTTAATGTGGAGTTATTGGTGATTAGGAATTAGGGAAGTTTCCCCCAGAGAACTGAACTGAATGCAGTTTGCTAGAACTGAAGGAAGATTGGACAAGAGAGAAGAGTCAAACATTCCATGGATAGATTACAATTTTATTAGTAATCTTAGAATATTTGTTCATAGATATAGCCCTAACACCTAACAGCATGTGTCATATAGTTGATACTCAATGCGGTTTCTGCTGAATTAATGGATGAATGATTTTTTTTGTTTTTCCTTCTTTAGCCATCAAAGAATGATAACAGAGAGAGAAGCCTGCTGGCTCTTTGAAGCAGATTTTCATAGGAGAGTAGCTCCTTCAGTAGTAAGGTATAACATGAGTTTGGTTCATAGGTCTATATGTCCAGAGATATAATGCTATAGTTTGCAGTTTCTAGTATCCTTGTTCTCCCAGTCAGAAAACTTTGGAATCTTTTTGTTTGTCTTCCTCCCTTACATAATCAATCAGATACTAGATCTCCTTCACAATATTTCTTATTTTCATCATTTCAAATTTAGTACATGTGCACTGAAATTGTATCACATAATGTCTTAATTGCTACATTAGCTTCATAAATTTTCAATGGGCTTGATTTTCTCTTTGCTTAAAAGTATTCTGTGTTCTATCAAAAGATGAACACTATAAAAACAAATTTGTTTTCTTTTACTATTACAAAAGAATTTTAGGTATTGTAGAAATTTTTAAATAAATAATTCTGTAAAAGGAAAACAATAAAAATCATTCTTTATCCCATCAAACAGAAATGATTAATGTTAGCATGTTGATTTATATTCTAATAGCACTTTTCTTTGCTGATATAATGTTTTTATTTCACAATAATGTGTTCATATTCTGCATGTTCCTTTTAACATGCTGTACCCTACTTAAAATATATTAAATATTTTTCCATAATATTTTGTTCAGTAACATTATTTCTGAATAGTATTTTATCTCATGGGTAGTGAATAACTTATTAACCATTCCCTTGCTGATTTTGTGCAATTAGAAATACTAAAATAAATACTGTTGTCATAATATTACAGTGAGTAAATTATTCAATGAGTTCCTCAGAATAATTCCTAAAAAATGAAAACATTTAAGTTTTTCAATATATATTGCCACATTGCCTGGCAGAGAAATCATATCAACTTAAAGTCTCACTAGAAAAATGTAAACAATTGGCAATTCAGTAGATAAATTAAACAACAGATTAGATACAACTGAAGAAAGAATTGGCAAACATAAGATGGCAATTACCCAGAATACAGAACACAAGGAAAACTATAGAAAATATTGAAGGGGGGTTAAAGGATATGGAAGATAGAATTAAAAGTTTATAATCTATCTAATAAGAGTTTATAAGGAGACAGTAATGAAAATTTGGGAGGGGTAATATTCAAAGATATAGTGCAGAAAATTTTCCAGAATCAATGAAAGATATGACTCATCAGATTAAAAAATCACAAATACTCCTGAAGAGGATTAATAAAAATAAATCTCAAAACAGGTGAAAGAAAAATTATTAAAAATAACTAGAGATAAGGGAATTCACTTCCAATGGAACAGAAAATAGAATAACTGTAGACTTGTCAACAGAGCAATGTAGGTTAAAAAAATGGAATCATATGCTTAACGTTTTGAGGGAAATTGGATTCTATACTAGCAAAACTATTATTCAAATGTTATTTTTTTCATACAAAAAGTGAGAGATTTTACTGCCTGAAGTTCTTCACCAAAAGTAAAGAAACAATGACTAAAGAGTAGTATTCCAGCAAAAAATATTGAACTTAGAAAATTGGTATGCATGTGGTTAAATATAAACAAATATTGAGTGACTAAAACAGTAATCATGATAATGATTACTTTTGGGAGTTGAAAAGCAGGATAGAACTAAAATACCAGATAATAACATTTTAAAAGGGAGAAAGAATATTTGCAATTAAACCTTTCAGAAGGATAGTAGACATATTGCTTAAATTAAACTTTGTTAATTCAATTTAACCGATTAAAACTTTCAGCATAACTCCTACAGTAAATGAAATAGATGGTAACTTAGAAGCTAAAGGGGAAAAGAATATAAATAAAACAAGATGAGTCCTATAAATTAAAACTTTTCATATTTTCGGACCAAGCTAATGGTTTTCTTTTTCTTTTTTTGTTTTTAATGTTTTCTTTTTCTCTAGAAAACAGATGCTAACATACATACATACATGCATACATACATACCCAAGCTATAAAAGATTTTCATTACAAGATGGTAGTAAAGAAAACACCGAAAATTAAGTGGATAAATAAACTTTCATTTATTCATGAAATGAAATACTATACATGATTAAAATAAATAAAGTATATCTGCATATATAAACATAGCTAAATACCCAGAATACTGAGTGAAAAAGTAAGTTGTAAAGAAAAGCTAGCATATGACACTATTTTTGTAAAATTTTCAGACAGAATAGTACTATATCCTATGTAAGCTACACAAAAAGTAAAGTACAAACTATGAGAGAGAATGCAGTTTCCAACTTCAGAATATAAGCAGAGTAATTCAACAGAGATTTAGCTACATAAAACACTTTATTTCTTTAAACAATATCAATTTGAAGGAAACATGGTACTATTTATTAAATCTGGTTTGTTAGATCCATGGATGTCTTATTTATTATTTTCTGTATCTTGCTGTGCATTTGAATCAATTCAGAGTTAAAAATAACATTTAAAAGGAAGCCTTTTCATATCCAAATTACACAAATTAGATAAATGTTTTTAAACAGGTTTCTTTAAACAGCTTGCTGCTCAAAAACTACTTAGCCAAAACTTACACTTCAAAAGCAAATGACATCCTTTTTAAAGTAGTTTGGCTAAAGACTGAACACTTCTTCCAATGATACTCCAATTGTTCAAAAACAATTTTAGAATCCATTTTTGTAATTTCTTAAAGCACTTTGTTGTGATGAGTTACCATGAAAACAATATTATTTTATGTTCAGATCTTGGGTATTACTTCATGAGCACTTATTCATCCAATCACTATTTTTTTTTTTTTTCTTTTTGCAGTATGTGGGCCTCTCACTGTTGTGGCCTCTCCCGTTGCGGAGCACAGGCTCCGGACGCGCAGGCCCAGCGGCCATGGCTCACGGGCCCAGCCGCTCCGCGGCATATGGGATCCTCCCAGACCGGGGCACGAACCCGTATCCCCTGCATCGGCAGGCGGACTCTTAACCACTGCGCCACCAGGGAGGCCCCATCCAATCACTATTTTGAGGTGTGCTTTATGGTCAGGCACTGTACACACATGCAGCCCTCAATGCTGAGCACCACGTGGTCCCTGCTCTCATGGGGGTCTATAGTCTAGGCATCTCCAAATAACATTAGACTGTTCTGAACATGAAATTCGTTTTAAAAGCCATCGGGGGAGGGTGTCGTTTCATGTATGAGGGAAGGAAAAAAAAGATATAAAACATGAAATAAAAGTCCAAAAATAATAGGAAAGAATTGTCAAGGTATAGAAAGATAATAAGAGTAGAATGAAACAAAACAAAAATAAACAAAAACTATGATGTGAAAGGCTTGGGATTCAGAAAGTAACGTGGAGAGAAACAGAGCAAAGAGAAAGACGTACGGAAGGTTATGATACAGAAAGACAGTAAGTGGTAGTGGTAACTGAGGCTCAAGGCAGAATGAGACAAAATGCAAATGCTTTCAAAGACCATCTCTAAGATGAACGAGAAAGACCAAAGAGCTCTCTACCATGAGAGCTTTCGAATTCCACCTCAATGAAACAGCGGATATATAACCCAGTAACTGTAAATGCCATTTTTGTACTCTATCCAGTCTTCTAATTCCAATTAAGTATGCCGAATTCTTTGACATATGCAGAGCTCAAAAAGACAAATTTCCAACACTCTCATAAAAGAATTCATTAGAACTTATCTTTTGGATCTGACTGCAAGAAACCCTGACTGCCTAGCACATGATGGAGTGCTCTTCATAAGGAAGACAACCATTTTTAATTTGGTGTTTGGGAGTCTGTTCCAAAAGAAGATGGAAATCACCTCCTGAACGCTTCAGTTAAAACAGTGTAACGAATGTTACAGCAGATCTCAGATATTGTAATTTGTCACATGTTTATCCTCCAAAGAAATCTGCAATAAAATCTCAGAGTGTGTGCAACAGAAATACAGAACACAGAGCATTGCTCTCGAGTGTTGAGCTCCCCACTCAGACAGATCTGGGCTTAAACCCTGCCTGGGCAGTTTAGCAGGGGTGTGGCTCTGAGCTGACTTTCCACTCTGAGCTCCAGTGTCCCCATCTGTTAAATATGGCAAACACCACCTACTTGTACAGATTTGTTTTGGGGAAAAAAGAGGTTGGATAGGTAAACTACTTGGCACTGTCCAGCTAGAGTCAGCACTGTCACTACTTACAGGGGTCCCGTTAATGGCAGGCGCGGTGGTGTAGCAATGCTACCTAGGCAGTAGTGATCACCGTCACCATTACCCCAAAAGCTTAACTTGCCTGCAACAGTCCGGCTGCCTGCAAATCATTTCCACAGGGAACGCTTCCCTGACTGTCCGCATGCATCTGGCCCCTCTGTCACAGCTCCCCTCTAAGCTTTATTTGATATTTGCCTTTGGGTCTTGTTGCCTCCTCTCTATGGCTAAGCACCCTTGCACTTAGCTCCTAGAGCTGAGGCTGACAAAATTACCCTGCAAGAGGAACTTTCAGGAAGGCACTGAATTATAGATGACTGAAAGGTAAATGAATGATCATTATTAACAATGATTGAATTTATAACTGGATCCAAAAACCTTGGGCATCTGTTTCTGCAACAGGGACATGCCCAGCAGTGGAAACAAGGGCACCGTCTCCTTCGTATTTGAATTAAGTTCTAGCTAAGTCATTCACTGTGCTCTGGAAGGTGGATATCTCTGATTTTATCCAGTATGTGTTTATCTCGCAGAAAGCAGTCTTATTTCCCTAATGAAAAAATTGTTGGGAGAACGAACTGGAGCATGTAACAAAGAGACCATTTGAGAAAGACAGAAAGAGAATGGGAACTTATTCCTTTATCCAGATGCCAGCTATCTGCACACCTACAGCTGAACCTTATATTTTATGTCACAGTTGTATTCCTTAAAATAAGGTGGCAATTTACTGTTACTACAGCAACTGTGAGGAAGAACAGGGTGTAGGATATACTGTAAAGGCCACAATGTCCGATTGTGACCATAGGTTACACAGGGAGTAAACAACAGCCATGAATCATCTAAGCAGAATAAGTACCTACCTTCCTCACCACCCACCCCTCACTTCCTAGTTGCCTGAATTTTATCAATTGGAGTGAAAATCTGAATACTAAATGCTATACTGTGATAAAGAAATCACTCAATACTAAGTGAAAATGCAGAAAGTCGATGCTGTTTGGCGGAGGATCTCAACCCTGGTTGCAATTAGAACTTACCCAGTGTGCTTCTGAAAAACGCTCTATATCTGAGGTTCGCCCCCAAAGTTTCTGACCCATGTGATTCCAGGGTGTCTTGAGGGTTGAGAACCATGGTCTTAATTCATCTTCTGATAAACCATTAATTAGTATCAATGAACTGATCATTGAGGAGATATATACTTTTCTCAGTGGGTTATAAAAAGAAATGTTCCTGTTTTAATATATTAATGTTCTAAGTAACAAGGAAAAACAGATTATACACTCCCCAATCAAGAGAGACAGAGAACTTTAAAGGACAAATTTCACCTCCAAAAGTCTTTTATGGGTTTACAAAGGAGGGTCTAGAAGTGAGGGAGAGGGTTGTGGTTGTCATATTAGAACCACCCACATAGATTTTTCAAAATGCAAATTTGTAGTATTGTCCTCTTCCCCAAAAGGCCAAATCAAAAGGTCCTGGCAGACCCAGCATGCATATGATTCCAGCATGTATATGCTGAACACATGTATATGATTCCAGACCCCAGCCATTCCACCAGCCCTAGCTCCACCTGTGCTCCTGGCCCCTGACTGGGGTCTTGTGTAGATCTTCCCTAGGATGCTGCAGTCCTCGTGTAAGATGAGAGAAACCAGGTGGTTGCTGCCACCCTAGCAGACAGCCTGTGCCCCATGCCATTTGTTCTCAGACTCAACACACTTCTCATCACACTGGGACCCTGGGGTGGCTAGCCCTACCCTACTTGCAACCCTTGGATTCTTGACTGGATGTCCAGAGGGCTGTTGGTCCCTGAAATTTCAGAAATGCTGGGTCTAAGCTAAGGAAACACTGTTGAATATAAATTTGTCATTTGCACCCAAAAATATTTTATTAAATTCTTAGATGGGGGACTTCCCTGGTGGCGCCATGGTTAAGAATCTGCCTGCTAATGCAGAGGACATGGGTTCAATCCCTGGTACGGGAAGATTCCACATGCCATGGAGCAACTAAGCCCGTGTGCCACAACTACTGAGCCTGCGCTCCAGAGCCCAAGGGCCACAACTACTGAAGCCCACATGCTGAAGCCCGCACACCTAGAGCCCATGTCTTGCAACAAAGAGAAGCCACGGCAATGAGAAGCCCATGCACTGCAACAAAGAGTAGCTCCTGCTCAAAGCAACTAGAGAAAGCCCGCACTCAGCAACGAAGACCCAATGCAGCCAAAATAAAAAAGAATAAAGAATTAAAAAAAAAAATTCTTAGATGGATTATGAGGCAACCAGATGATTCACAAACTGAACTTTGCTCTTGCCATTGAGTGGAGTTTAAGAGAATTCTAAGTCATTCTTATGGTAGGTTTATCTGTAAGAAGACATAAAGCCTGGTCTTTCATACCCTCTGCAGACATCCTGAGATCCGATTTCCTAAATTTTTGTCAGGCTCTTCAACTTTTCTGTGGAAGGGTGTGTGATATCTTTCCTGTACTCAAAATTGCTGTCGACTGATTGGTCGTTTGTCTATGAAGAAGAGAGTCTGTTTTCTTCATCATTAGCAACACGTGTATTGTTCTAATTCCTATTTGAATGTTCACAGAGATGAGCTGAATATGTGCAAGCATATCTTTAACAAAATGTCTCACAAACTCTCCATTGGTCGAGTTCTTATGTAATCAGCTAGGGAAATATGATGTCTATGTTAGGTTTTTAATCTATCAACATGCTATAGCTTTACTTGATGAAAGACTGTTCCATGCTGGGTTACCAATAAAATATGAATTATAGGTAATCATCTCTTCAGAGTTAAGTTCTTTATATTTAAAAAATATGAATCCTACTTTAGGGAAAGCTTCAATTTTCAAAGAGGAGTCTTTTCTGATTACTCTTGAAACTACAGTTATTCTCAAATGCCTTAGAGAAAGCAAACAGCTGTTGGATCTTACTCAGAATTCTGGGTTCAAAAATCAGTGCTTAGACTTTGCATTTTAACTCAGCAGGGCCACCCAAGTGACATTTCCGGGGAATAGAATCAACTTCCAGTTAATTAGCAAACTTCCACTACAAATGGAAATATTCAATTGAATATTTATAAGAAATAAAAAATTGAAGGTATATTGAAAAGAAAATGGCCTTTTATTGTTGAAATGCCTGATGCTTCAAGCTAACAATTTAAACTAAAAATCAGGATGTTGTTGGGTGGGGAGACTAATGAACATTTTATGAGTAACTGAGCAATCATGTTTGTTATTACTGAAGGAAAAAAGAAAAGGAAACAATGCCCAGAGCACAACGTTCATTTCGATTTCCAATGACAGAGACAGTCATGGAGTTTGGTGGCAGAGTGGAAAGAGCGCTGATCCAGGGGTCAGAAAACCTGAGTTTGACCACTGTCCCCTTGGCCTGGGTTTCCTCCTCTGTAAAATGAGAAAGAAGGCTCCAGGTGTCTGGTCACATGCCAAGCCTCGTCCTCAAAGATTCTGTAGGTCGGGAGATCCCCTCTAAGGGTCCTGGGATTAGATCTCACAGGGACAGCATTTGGCTCAGGTAAAACTAATGAAGGGGTCAAAACACCAAAGGACTAGCATTGCTGAGTACCAGGAAGGAAAGCAGGGAGGGTGGCTGGAAATGGTGAAAACAGACATCGTATTCAGAGAGGCAGTGGGGAGCACCACTGAGCCTGAGCCACCAAAAATACATATGTTTTTATCACACATTTCTGAAAGAGAGATATACCCACCAGAGTTTGAAGGTCTCTGCCATGATTCAGGGGTCCCCACAGGCAACTGGGGCTCTGATTTTCCTTTTCAACCAGAGCATCTCTGCTCAATTTTATTTTTAAATTAATTTATTTTTTAACGTCTTTATTGAAGTATAATTGCTTTACAACGGTGTGTTAGTTTCTGCTGTATAACAAAGTAAATCGGTTATACATATACATATGTTCCCATATCTCCTCCCTCTTGTGTCTCCCTCCCACCCTCCCTATCCCACCCCTCTAGGTGGACACAAAGCACCAAGATAATTTCCCTGTGCCATGTGGCTGCTTCACACTAGCTATCTATTTGGTAGTGTATATAGGTCCATGCCACTCTCTCGCTTCGTCCCAGCTTACCCTTCTCCCTCCCGTGTCCTCAAATCCATTCTCTATGTCTGCGTCTTTACTCCTGTCCTGCCACTACGCATTTTTATTTTTATTCCATATATATGTGTTAGCATACAGTATTTGTTTTTCTCTTTCTGACTTACTTCACTCTGTATGACAGTCTCTAGGTCCGTCCACCTCACTACAAATAACTCGATTTTGTTTCTTTTTATGGCGGAGTAATATTCCATTGTATATATGTGCCATATCTTCTTTATCCATTCATCTCTTCATGGACACTTAGGTTGCTTCCATGTCCTGGTTATTGTAAATAGAGCTTCAGTGAACACTGTGGTACATGACTCTTTTTGAAATATGGTTTTCTCAGGGTATATGCCCAGTAATGGGGTTTCTGGGTTGTATGGTAGTTCTATTTTTAGTTTTTTAAGGAACCTCCATACTGTTCTCCATAGTGGCTGTATCACTTTACATTCCCACCAACAGTGCAAGAGGGTTCCCTTTTCTCCACACCCTCTCCAGCATTTATTGTTTGTAGATTTTTTGACGATGGCCATTCTGACCAGTGTGAGGTGATACCTCATTGTAGTTTTGATTTGCATTTCTCTAATAATTAGTGATGTTGAGCATCCTTTCATGTGTTTGTTGACTATCTGCATATGGAGAAATGTCTGTTTCTGTGGAGAAATGTCTGTTTAGGTCTATGTAAGTCTTCTGCCCATTTTTTGATTGTGTCAATCAAAAAATTTGATTGGGTTGTTTGGGGTTTTTTTGATATTGAGCTGCATGAGCTGCTTGTGTATTTTGGAGATTAACCCTTTGTCAGTTGCTTCATTTGCAAGTATTTTCAAGTATGGTTTCCTTTGCTGTGCAAAAGCTTTTAAGTTTCATTAGGTCCCACTTGTTTCTTTTTATTTCCATTTCTCTAACAGGTGGGTCAAAAAGGATCTTGCTGTGCTTTATGTCATGCAGTGTTCTGCCTATGTTTTCCTCTAATAGTTTTATAGTGTCTGGCCTTACATTCAGGTCGTTAATCCATTTTGAGTTTATTTTTGTGTATGGTGTTAGGGAGTGTTCTAATTTCATTCTTTTACATGTAGCTGTCCAGTTTTCCCAGCACCACTTATTGAAGAGGCTGTCTTTTCTCCATTGTATATTCTTGCATCCTTTATCAAACATAAGGTGACCATATGTGCGTGGGTTTATCTCTGGGCTTTCTATCCTGTTCCATTGATCTATATTTCTGTTTTTGTGCCAGTACCATACTGTCTTGATGACTGTAGCTTTGTGGTATAGGCTGAAGTCCGGGAGCCTGATTCCTCCAGCTCCGTTTTTCTTTCTCAAGATTGCTTTGGCTATTCGGGGTCTTTTGTGTTTCCATACAAATTGTGAAACTTTTTGTTCTAGTTCTGTGAAAAATTCCACTGGTAGTTTGAAAGAGATTACACTGAATCTGTAGATTGCTTTAGGTAGTATAATCATTATCACAATGTTGATTTTTCCAATCTAAGAACATGGTATATCTCATCATCTGTTTCTATCATTTTTAATTTCTTTCATCAGTGTCATAGTTTTCAGCATACAGGTCTTTTGTCTCCTTAGGTAGGTTTATTCCTAGGTATTTTATTCTTTTTGCTGCAGTGGTAAATGGGAGTGTTTCCTTGATTTCTCTTTCAGATTTTTCATCATTAGTGTATAGGAATGCAAGAGATTTCTGTTCATTAATTTTGTATCCTGCAACTTTACCAAATTCATTGATTAGCTCTAGTAGCTTTCTGGTAGCATCTTTAGGATTCTCTATGTATACTATCATGTCATCTGCAAACTGTGACAGTTATACTTCTTTTCTAATTTGGATTCCTTTATTTCTTTTTTGTCTCTGATTGCTGTGGCTAAAACTTCCAAAACTATGTTGAATAATAGCAATGAGAGTGGGCAACCTTGTCTTGTTCCTGATCTTAGTGGAAATGGTTTCAGTTTTTCACCATTGAGTGTCATCTTGGCTGTGGGTTTGTCATATATGGCTTTTATTATGTTGATGTAAGTTCCCTCTATGTCTACTTTCTGGGGACTTTTTATGATAAATGGGTGTTGAATTTTGTAGAAAGCTTTTTCTGCATCTATTGAGATGATAATATGGTTTTTCTCCTTCAATTAATTAATGTGGTGTATCACATTGATTGAGTTGCATATATTGAAGAATTCTTGCATTCCTGGGATAAACCCCATTTGATCATGGTATATGATCCTTTTAATGTGTTGTTGGATTCTGTTTGCTACTATTTTGTTGAGGATTTTTGCATCTATGTTCATCAGTGATATTGAACTGTACTTTTCTTTTTTTGTGGCATCTTTGTCTGGTTTTGGCATCAGGGTGATTGTGGCCTCGTAGAATGAGTTTGGAAGTGTTACTCCCTCTGCTATATTTTGGAAGAGTTTGAGAAGGATAGGTGTTAGCTTTACCCTAAATATTTGATAGAATTTGCCTGTGAAGTCATCTGGTCCTGGGATTTTGTTTGTTGGAAGATTTTTAATCACTGTTTCAATTTCAGTGCTTGTGATTGGTCTGTTTATATTTTCTATTTCTTCCTGGTTCAGTCTCAGAAGGTTGTGCTTTTGTCCATTTCTTCCAGGTTGTCCATTTTATTGGCACATAGTTGATTGTAGTAATCTCCCATGATCCTTTGTATTTCTGCAGTGTCACTTGCTACTTCTCCTTTTTCATCTCTAATTCTATTGATTTGAGTTTTCTCCCCTTTTTACCTGATGAGTCTGGCTAATGGTGTATCAATTTTGTTTATCTTCTCAAAGAACCAGCTTTCAGTTTTAGTGATCTTTGCTACCGTTTCCTTCATTTCTTTTCCATTTATTTCTGATCTGTTATTTATGATTTCTTTCCTTCTGCTAACTTCGTGGTATTTTTGCTCTTCTTTCTCTAACTGCTTTGGGTGTAAGGTTAGGTTGTTTATTTGAGTTTTTTTTGTTTCTTGAGGTAGGACTGTATTGCTATAAACTTCCCTCTCAGAACTTCTTTGGCTGCATCCCATAGGTTTTGGGTTGTTGTGTTTTCATTGTCATTTGTTTCCAGGTATTTTTTGATTTCTTCTTTGATTTCTTCAGTAATCTATCAGTTGTTTAGTAGTGTATTGTTTAGCCTCCATGTGTTTGTATTTTTTACAGATTTTTTTTCCTGTAATTGATATCTAGTCTCATACCATTGTGGTCAGAAAAGATATTTGATATGATTTCACTTTTCTTAAATTTACCAAGGCTTGATTTGTGACCCAAGGTATGATCTATCCTGGAGAATGTTCCATGAGCACTTGAGAAGAAAGTGTAATCTGCTGTTTTTGGATAGAATGTCCTATAAATATCAATTAAGTCCATCTTGTTTAATGTATCATTTCAAGCTTGTGTTTCCTTATTTATTTTCATTTTGAATGATCTGTCCATTGGTGAAACTTGGGTGTTAAAGTCCTCTACTATGATTGTGTTACTGTTGATTTCCCCTTTTATGGCTGTTAGCATTTGCCTTAGGTATTGATGTGCTCCTATGTTGGGTACATAAATATTCACCATGTTATATCTTCTTCTTGGATTGATCCCTTGATCATCATGTAGTGTCCTTCCTTGCCTCTTGTAATAGTCTTTGTTTTAAAGTCTATTTTGTCTGATATGAGAATTGCTACTCCAGCATTCTTTTGCTTTCCGTTTGCGTGGACTACCTTTTTCCATTCCCTCAGTTTCAGTCTGTATGTGTCCCTAGGGCTGAAGTGGGTCTCTTATAGACAGCATATATATAGGTCTTGTTTTTGTATCCCTTCAGCCAGTCTATGTCTTTTGGATGGAGCATCTAATCCATTTACATTTAAGGTAATTATCGATCTGTATGTTTCTATTATCATTTTCTTAATTATTTTGGGTTTGTTATTGTAAGTCTTTTCCTTGTCTTGTGTTTCCTGCCTACAGAAGTTCCTTTAGCATTTGTTGTAGAGCGGATTTGGTGATGCTGAATTCTCTTAGCTTTTGCTTGCCTGTAAAGGTTTTTAATTTCACCATCGAATCTGAATGAGATCCTTGTTGGCTAGAGTAATCTTGGTTGTAGGTTCTTCCCTTTCTTCACTTTAAATATGTTCTCCTTTCTGGCTTGCAGAGTTTCTGCTGAAAGACCAGCTGTTAACCTTACAGGGATTCCCTTGTATATTAATTGTTGCTTTTCCCTTGCTTCTTTTAATATTTTTTCTTTGTATTTAATTTTTGATAGTTTGATTAATATGTGTCTTGGCATGTTTCTCTTTGAATTTATCCCGTATGGGACTCTCTGCACTTCCTGGACTTGATTGACTAATGCCTTACACTTAATAAGGAAGCTTTCAACTCTAATCTCTTCAAATATTTTCTCAGTCCCTTTTTTTTTTCTCTTCTTCTTCTGGGACCCCTATAATTCGGATGTTGGTGCATTTAATGTTGTCCCAGAAGACTCTGAGATTGTCCTCAATTCTTTTCATTCTTTTTCCTTTATTCTGCTCTGCAGTCATTATTTCCACTATTTTCTCTTACAGGTCACTTATCCATTCTTCTGCCTCAGTTATTATGCTATTGATTCCTTCTAGAGAATTTTTAATTTCATTTATTGTGTTGCTCATCATTGTTTTTTTGCTCTTTAATTCTTCTAGGTCCTTGTTAAACATTTCTTTTATTTTCTCCATTCTATTTCCAAGATTTTGGATCATTTTTACTATCATTACTCTGAATTCTTTTTCAGGTAGACTGCCTATTTCCTCTTCATTTGTTTGTTCTGTTGGGTTTTTACCTTGCTCCTTCATCTACTGTGTATTTCCCTGTCTTCTCATTTTGCTTAACTTTCTGTGTTTGGGGTCTCCTTTTTTCAGGCTACAGGTTCATTTTTCCCATTGTTTTTGGTGTCTGCCCCCAGTGGGTAAGGTTGGTTCAGTGGGTTGTGTAGGTTTCCTGGTGGAGGGGACTGGTGCCTGTGTTCTGGTGGATGAGGCTGGATCTTGTCTTTCTGGTGGGTAGGACCACATCCGGTGGTGTGTTTTGGGGTGTCTGTGAACTTATTATGATTTTAGGCAGCCTCTCTGCTAATGGGTGGGGTTGTGTTCCTGTGTTGCTAGTTGTTTGACATAGGGTGTCCAGTACTGGAGCTTGCTGGTTGTTGAGTGGAGCTGGGTCTTAGCATTGAGATGGAGATCTCTGCGATAGCTCTCACTGATTGATATTACATAGGGCTGGGAGGTCTCTGGTGGACCAATGTCCTGAACTCGGCTCTCCCACCTCCGAGGCTCAGGCCTGACACCCGGACAGAGTACCAAGATCCTGTCAGCCACACGACTCAGAAGAAAAGGGAGAAAAAGAAAGAAAGAAAGAAAAATGAATAAATAAAATAAAGTTATTAAAATGGAAAAAATATTAAAAATAAAAAATTAATAAAAAAAGAAAGAGAGAAGGAAAGCAGAGAGCAACCAAACCAATAAACAAATCCACCAGTGGTAACAAGTGCTAAAAACTATACTAAAAAAAAAAAAAAAAAGGACAGTCAGAGCCCTAGGACAAATATCAAAAACAAAACTATAGAGAAAAAATCACACAAAGAAGCATCCACATACACACTCACAAAAAGAGAAAAAGGAAAAAATATATATATATATAAAAAAAAGAAAGGAAGAGAGCAACCAAATCAATAAACAAATCTACCAATTATAATAAGATCTAAATACTAAACTAAGATAAACATAAAACCAGAAACAAATTAGATGCAGAAAGCAAACCCCAAGTCTACAGTTGCTCCCAAAGTCCACCTCCTCAATTTGGGATGATTCATTGTCTATTCAGGTATTCCACAGATGCAGGGTACATCAAATTGATTGTAGAGATTTAATCCGCTGCTCCTGAGGCTGCTGGGAGAGATTTCCCTTTCTCTTCTTTGTTTTCACAGCTCCTGGGGTTCAGCTTTGGATTTGGCCCCGCCTCTGTGTGTAGGTCACCTGAGGCCACCTGTTCCCTCCCAGACAGGACAGGGTTAAAGGAGCAGCTGATTAGGGGGCTCTGGCTCACTCAGGCTGGGGGGAGGGAGGGGTATGGAATGCAGGGCGAACCTGTGGCAGCAGAGGCTGACATAATGTTGCACCAGCCTGATGCACGCCCTATGTTCTCCCGGGGAAGTTATCCCTGGATCACGGGACCCTGGCAGTGGCAGGCTGCATAGGCTCCATGGGGGAGGTGTGGATATTGACCTGTGCTTGCACACAGGCTTCTTGGTGGCTGCAGCAGCAGCCTTAGCGTCTCATGCCCGTCTCCGGGGTCTACGCTGATAACTGCAGCTCGCACCCATCTCCGGAACTCATTTAGGTGGTGCCCTGAATCCCTTCTTCTCACACACCCTAAAACAATGGTCTCTTGCCTCTTAGGTAGATCCAGACTTTTTCCCCGACTCCTTCCCAGCTAGCTGTGGCTCACTAGCCCCCTTCAGGCTGCGTTCACGCAGCCAACCCCAGTCCTCTCCCTGGGATCTGACCTCCGAAGCCAAAGCCTCAGCTCTTAGCCCCCACCCATCCCGGGGGGTGAGCAGACAAGCCTCTCGGGCTGGTGAGTGCCGGTCGGCACCGATCCTCTGTGCGGGAATCTCTCCACTTTGCCCTCTGCACCCCTGTTTCTGCACTCTCCTCCGTGGCTCTGAAGCTTCCCCCCTGCCCACCACCCATCTCTGCCAGTGAAGGGGCTTCCGAGTGTGTGGAAACTTTTCCTCTTTCACAGCTCCCTCCCAGAGGTGCAGATCCCATCCTTATTCTTTTGCCTCTGTTGTTTTCTTTTTTCTTTTGCCCTACCCAGGTACGTGGGGAGTTTCTTGCCTTTTGGGAAGTCTGCGGTCTTCTGCCAGCATTCAGTAGGTGTTCTGTAGGAGTTGTTCCACATGTAGAGGTGATCAATCTGCACTTCTTACTCCTCCACCATCTTGAAGGCGCCCCTCAGTCAATTTTAAATTTCACAGTTCGCTGGCTAAACCATATCTGAAAACATATTTTAATTATGTATTCTAACACTATGTATTAGTACCTGGTGAATCTGTATTTGCTCCCAATGTCTACATCTGTTCATGCCACTGCCATTCTCCCTGTCACCCAGTTTCAAGAGCCCATGTCCAGCCATGACCTTACCTTTATCTGAGTCCTTCACCTCCCATATCCAAGTCCTGATGACAGTCATCTAAATTATTGCAACAGCCTTTTCTCTAGTCTCGTAGCCTCCAGTTTCTTTCTTCTCCAATTCAAATTAACCTTTTGGGTTCACAATTCTTATCTTGTTATTTGCTTTCACAAAGTCATACTTTTGATTAATTACTTCTAGGTAATGATGTCAAAACTCCTTAGCCAGAGTTGGAAGGCTCTCAATAGCATTACAAATTATCTTATTCTATTTGTCTATTCATAGCCCATGACTGAGCCAAACTAGGATGGTTCCTATATCATGTATGTGAGCCGATGTTTCTTTTACTCTTTCCCATATGCTATTGAATCTCTACCCCTTTTCATTTATTAAAAAAAAAATAAAAGAAATAAAACTACATAATGCTATTTTCCTAACACAATTATTTCAATTTTTATATAGTCATTTCTCTTTTATTTTTATACATGCATATGTATTTTCATCACTATGGTTGATTTTACATACATTTTTGCATTCCAGTTACAATCCCTTTCCATTTGGCCACATAATCGTCATAATTTTCATTTTAATAGTTGCATAATTTTCCAATCAGCAGATGTGCTATAATTCAGTTAACCATTCTTCTATCTATAGTTAGACATTTTGTTTTTTTCTGAATTTTAGTTATTATAAATAATGGTGCAATTTTAGCTATTATAAATAATGGTGCAATTAATAGCTCCATGTATAACATTCTCTCATGGGCTTATTACCTTTGGATAACTTTCCAGGAGTGAATTAGGCCAAAGATATAAAATTTTTTATCATTTTTTGATGTACATTGACAAATTGTTTTCCAAAAAGGTTATAGCAATTCATACAGCCGCCAATAATATAGTCGAGTATACTATTTTTACTACAAACTTGCTGGCTCAAAAGAAAAGCAACTCTACCTTATTAATATATTAATTTTCATATGTTTAATACTAGGAAATGTAAATTTTGTTTATTGCATTTTCTTCTTATGTCTGTTTGTGTTATTTTCTGGCTAAATTTATAAATTTCAAAAGGTCATGGGCTATGTCAGCCTTATTTTCCACCCTATAGTAGATCTCAGCACTGTTCCTGATGCATAAATAACACTAAGAATATCTTTGTGCTATAAATAAACACATTTATTTTTTGAGGTCTTATATGTTTTTACCAATTCATAAGACCTTTTTATATACTATGGTATTAGCCTTTTGTCACAAAGTAAACACTTTTCCTTTTATTTTAGTTTCATATGGTTTTTAAAGACAAAAAATTGTGGTGGAAACAATTGCTATTTTCTTTGTGCATCCTTTTATTGCCTTCAAAGCTAAAAGTTGTACTCTATAGAGATGAGAACATGTAAGTTGAAATTTTTGTTTATTTTTCTATTTTTTTTAAAGTTTCCTTTTGGGGATAAACTCTTACTATTCTTCAAGGCTTATCCAGAATGCACCCTTTCCAAGGTTCCTCTTGGGTTTTAGGAAGTGGTTGTTTACTCACAACCATAGGCACCAAAGACTTATCACAGAAGCCTTTGGTTTGGAGCCCACTGGGAGCCTCAGCTTTTCTCCTGGGTGTAGACCCTTTTTACCTAGGCAGGAGGGATTTAAATTAATCCAGCTAACACTTTGAGATTCTGGATTAAGCCAGCATTGCTGCTATTTTAGCCATAAAACTTTATTCCATCTATAATAACAGAGGTTTTTCTTTGTTCCCATGTTACAGTGCCTGACATTTTAATATGATTATGTTGATAGAGGGACATTTTGATAGGATATTTTGATATGGCCTAGAAAAACAAATTTTAGGTACATTTCAATTACCAAGAAAGAGTGCACCAGCTATTCTCAGCCCATCTGTAACCCTCACTATACCTATCTGTCACCTCCCTGATTCCTTATGTTCTTGCTCCCTGGGCATAACAGCAAAATCAAAATAGTTATTAGATCAAACATCCAGCTTTGTCATTGTCTATCCTAATCTTAGTAATTAAATTTCTGATTTGTGTTTCCATCTTTGAAGTCTTTTCAGTATCATAACCCACTTGGGCCTAGAAAATCCTGAGTGTCTGTCCCAGGGATCTGACCAATACAGTACTCAATCACTGTGTCTTGGATATTTCCACCTGACACTTCAGCCTCTCTGCTGGAACCTCCTTGATTCTTCTTCCCTTGTGTAAGTCCATTGTCACGTCTCATTTTTTTCTGATCTTCCAGGATCGCTATGTTTTAGCCAATCCCATCCTGAAATCTGGCTGCCTCTTCCTTGAAGCTTTCCTTGTAACTGCTCCATTACATGATTTCACCCCTATCTTGCCCTCCAGGGAGACCCAAATCATTGTTTAATTCCCATTCTTCTTACCCTTCATGGCAATGACACAACTAATGTTATACTAAAGTTATTTTTATTATGGCTTAGCTCATGTCCAATAAATTGCAAAGTCCTAGAAAGCAAGAGCCATGCTATTTCATATTTATGTTTTCCTAAATCCCACTGACTTACATATGCTTTCACACAGAAAAATGTATCTTGAAATACAATTGCCGTATGATCCAGCAATCCCACTCCTGGGCATATATCTGGATAAAACTATAATTAAAAAAATACATGCATCGCTATGTTCATAGCAGCTCTATTTACAATAGTCAAGACATGGAAAGAACCTAAATGTCCATTGGCAGGTGAATGGATAAAGAGAAGATATGGTGTATATATGTACAGTGGAATATTACTCAGCCATAAAAAAGAATGAAATAATGCCATTTGTAACTACATGGATGGACTAGAGATGATCATACTAAGTGAAGTAAGTCAGAAGGAGATAGACAAATACCATATGATATCATTTATATGTGGAATCTAAAATATGACACAAATGAACATATCTATGAAACAGAAACAGACTCACAGATATAGAAAGCAGACTTGTGGTTGCCAAATGGGAAGGGGACGGGGGAGGGATGGATTGGGAGTTTGGGACTAGCAGATGCAAACTATTATATATATAATGGATGTATATATATATCCTTATTGTATTACACAGGGAACAAGAGTTAATATCCTGTAATAAACCATAATGGAAAAGAATATGAAAAGGAATACATATATGTATATATACATCTCACTGAATCACTCTGCTGTACATCAGAAACTAACAAAACATTGTAAATCAACTATACTTCAATTCAAAAAAAGAAAAAAAATTTTTTAAATAATAGATTAATTTTGTCTCACCATCCTTCTCTTATCTTTCTCCTTGTACTTCAAAATCCCTCTGCTTCAGTCAAACCTGGATATTAAGTACTACTGAGTCTTAGTTTATATTGCTTTTCCAGTAGAGAAAGAAACACCAAAACAACAACAGCAAAAGCTTCCTTTTTGTTTCTGTAAATCATACAGTGCTTCCCAGGTATCTTACGTATTACGTCTATGTGAGGCATTCTCCCACCTAACTTACAGCTGCTTCCCAGTTTGACATTTCCTTTTCTACTCAAACTGTTAGGCTTTATGTATCAGCAGAGTGCTCCTTTTATCCCTTTGCTCTCTAAACAGAGTAAGGGCAGGTAGATGCAAGAAAATAAACTTCACAAATGTAGTGCTGATGAGCTAGGTTTTGGGTTATTTGGGAGTGTTTTGAATTTTTTGTTTTGTTTTGCTTTGTTTTTAGTGGTGGTGATAAATTTTCATTGATTTATTCACACTGCTTCATACTGCTACTATAGTTAGTGAATTTGAAAAATGGCTAGGTGGATCTTGGGTTATATAGTTTGCTCATAGGATAGGGAAAGTCAACTGACCCATGGGAAAACAAAAAATAAATAATGTTGCTTCATCATAAGTTGGCAAACTACCCTCTCTACCAAGAAAAATTCTCATCCATTATCATAACACCTATTTTATGTATTTCAGAGAAACCTCAGTTGCAAACAATGGAACCCATTCAGTTTTATTTCTGTGCATGTAGTTATCAGGGAATCAGATATATAATAATCTTTGATTTGTTGTGTTCACATCATGTGCACAAAAGTATTAGTATTATCTATCCTTCATAAACATTAGTAGTGCTGATTTGGTTACTATCAGTGATATTACCAAGGCTACATAGGTCAAAACAAGCACTGCAATTTTTCTCTTCATGCTTGGCACATGGTCCACACAGGCAAGGAAGTGGAGGGACCCTCCAAAATGCAGGCATATTGTTCTGTAACCTCCACCCATGTCAGACAAATGTTCATTAAAATCCTTTAAAAATGACAGGATTACACTCGCAGAGTTATCAACAAGAGATAATGCCTTCATAGTGAAACAAAAATTCAGATAAATAAAAAAAACAAAAACTGAGCTTCCGAGTTGAAATAGAGATTTATTTTGACTAAAATATTCACCCTTGGTCTCAAGTGACAGGTTTCAAGGGAAACAGAATTCTGTACTGCCCTCCTACTCCTGAAATGGCTGTGTGGTCCTGAACTGTTTATTGTGTTTTGCCGAGAAGGAAGGTTTATTGTGTTTTGCAGAGAAGGCAATGTCAATAGGAAGGCTAGTAATACTCTAGGGAGGGAGTGCCAATTTCAAAGGCCAACTTTGAACAAAGAACTAGGTACCAAATCTTTATACACATCAAATTTTTCCTTAGAAATAAAATATTCATCCACTTGATATTGTGTTTTTAAATTCTCTTAAGTGGTGTGCTGTTTATTGTGGCCTATTATATATTTGTTAAGCAGCTCATAGTTTATTATAAATACTTTTAAAGTATTTTTACCTCATTTGATTTCCCAAATACACTATAAAATAAGCTGGTAGCATCATCAGTCTTACCTGAAGAGAGAGGAAACAAAATATGGGTATTGGAGAAACAGGGCAAGGACACATCAGTGGAAACTGGCAGAGGTGCAACACAAATTCACATCCCTGACACACTGGCTCTTTTGGGTGATACTGCACTGCTTTCTGGTGGATAAATGCAAAAACAGTTTGCCTCAAAAAACTGAACCCAACATGGAGGTTTTGACACATTTCCCATCTTAGAGCAATGGCGTCTTCTTTTGCTGAAAGAGTTTCCTTAGGAATTAACATTTATATCCTCCCGATAAGATACCACTTATCTTATAATACCACTCCGGAGTGCATATTATAGACAAGCAATAATATGTCTTTGCAGTTAATGGCACTCAGTCAAAATTACCAGGGCATGTCATTATTAGGTCATAATACCCACCCTGGAGTGTCTTACAGCTTAATTGTTCCCTCTTCCATTCCAGAAACCAGCAAAAGACATATTTTACTAATGTCTCTGCTTTGTTAATAGTTCAGAATGGATGAACACATGTGTTCTGCCTGCTCTGTGCATCAAACATGTATCCAGAAATAAATGCAGGTCTCATAATCTCCAATTCTAGCTTGCATATTTTGCTACAAAATGTTTGTCATGGCTCTGATACTTCTGAAAATGAAGATTTAGCATGCAATGTCTGTCTAAATAGTCAGACTCTGAAAACTCATAAGACTTCCCCTTCTGCCAATGTCCTCAGCATTTATCTCATGATCATCATCTGTTTTTCTGCTGAAAGTTTCCATCAAGAGAGTTGTATTTTAATCTGGACTAGAATCCACAATCAACTATTCCTAATCTTTTGAATATACAGTTAGTTATGTCTTAATGAGTATTTAAGCTTAGGTTTTTTCTTATCCACATTCATCAAAAGTCTTCAATCAGAATAGGAAATTCATCATGCAACCTTAGATTCTTATTTGTCTACCATAAAGTCATATTCTTCTTACAACAACATTTTAAAGAACAAACAAATGGCTGAGAAATTACAAGAAGAAGTAGCTGACCCAGGTGCGGGTGGTTCTAATGTATGGCTGGCTAGAAATAGAGGGAATTGGCTATTCAAATAAACATGACATCAGAACCCACTACAAGGCATTGTTCTTCAGGTGGCCTCATGATTATATGTATATAGTAGTGACCCATGGGGTTGAATACCTCCCACTGCTTAAGAAGTGCTTAGTGAATGCAGTAGAAATTTGATCAATGAAACAAATGTATCTGGGGAGCTATCTATGGGAAACCTCTCTTGGAAAGTGTGTGGTGAAGAGAAATTGATTTTGGGTGGAGTTGTGTCATTTAGGTCCTTACCTTCAGAAGAATAAGTAACATATAACAAGGAAAGAGATTGACCTAATAATTTTAAAACTTCCCATAAAACCCAGTTCCCAGATGGCTTCTCTGGTGAATTCTATCAAACATTTAAAGAAGAATGAATACCAATTCTTCACAAGCTCTTCCAAAATTCAGAAATGAGGAGGAATCCTTTTCAACTCATTCTATGTTGCATGTATTACCCTGATGCTAAACCAGACAAAGACATCACTAGAAAAGAAAATTACAGACAAATATCCCTTATGAATACTGACACAAAAATCCTCATCAAAGTACTACCAAACCAAGTCCAGACATACAAAAAGGATAATGCACCACGACCAAATGAGATTTATCCAGAATAAGTTGCAAAGTTGGATTACCATCTGAAAAACAACTATGTAACATGTCATATTAAAAAAATAAAGGACAATATCTGCATTATCATATTGATAGACATAGGAAAGTTATGTGATAAAATTCAACATTCTTTCATGATAAAACCATTCAAGAAACTAGGAATTGAAGGGCATTTACTGAATCTGATAAAAGCCATCTACAAAAAAAAACCTGATAGCTAATATTACACTTAATGACAAAAGACTGAATGATTTCCTCATAAGATCAAGAACAAGATAAGGACATCTGCTCTCACTATTTCTATTCAACATTATACTAGGAGTTCTAACCAGGGCAATTAGGCAAGAAAAAGAAATTCAAGGTATCTAGATTGAAAAGGAGGATATTAAAATATCTCTGTGTACAAATGACATAATCATATATAGAATATCTTAAGTAATACACTAAAAACTTATTGGGCTGGCCAAAAGTTCATTCAGTTAGTGAATACATTGTTCCATAAAGTTCTTGGTGAAAAATGAAAAATGTGTCTTATTTTTACTTAAAACTGAATGAACTTTTTAGCCAAACCAATATTAGAAGTAATAAGTTCAGCAAGGTTGCAAAATTCAATAAGTACAAAAATTAATTGTACTTCTGTATATTGGCAATGCATGATCCAAAAATAAAATTAAGAAAATAATTTATTTATAATAGCACCAAAAAGAATAAAATATTTAAGAATAAATTTAACAAAAAGTGCAAATCTTATAGTTTTGAAAGCTACAAAACATTGTTGAAAGAAATTGAAGAAGATCTAAATTAAAGATGTCTCATATTTATGGGTTGAAAGACAATATCAAATTAATCTACAGTTTTAACACAATTTAAATCAAAATACCAGCTGGCTTTTATCTTGTGGAAATTGACAAGCTAATCCTAAAATGCATATGGAAAGGCAAGGGAGCCAAGCTATCCAAAGCAATCTTGAAAAGAAGAACAAAGCTGGAGGAACCATATTTTCCACTCTCAAAACTTACTAGAAAGCTGCAATAATCAAGACACTGTAGCACTGGCATAAGGATAGACATATAAATCGGTGAAATAGAATCTGGAGTCCAGAAAGGAACATTTACATTTATGGTTAATTTTCAACAAATGTGCAAAGATAACTCAATAGAGGAAAAATAATCTTTCCAACAAATTACATTGTGAAAACTGGATATCCACATGTAAAAAAACGTAGTTGTACCTCTACCTCACACCATACACAAAAATTACTTCAAAATGGATTATATTCCTAAATGTAAAAGCTAAAGCTATAAAACTCTTAGAAGAAAGTAAACAAATCAATCTTTGTGATCCTGGGTGAGACAATAACTTCTTAGCTGTAACACAGAAAGCACAACAGATAAGAGAAAAAATAGATATATTGGGATTCATTAAAATTTAAAATCTTTGTGCTTTAAATGTCACTATGGAGAAAGTAAAAAGACAGTCCAAGGAGTTGGGAGGAAATTATAAAATATGGGCAAAAAATATGAATAGACTTTTTTGCAAAGAAAATATACAATTGATCAGTAAGCACATGGAAAGGTGATCAACATGATTAGGCATTAGGAAATACAAATCAAAACCACAAGAGATACTGCTTCACACCTACTGGGATGGGTAATATAAAAAAGACAGACAATAACAATTGTTAGTGAGGATGTGGAGAAATTGGAACCATATATTGAGGATGGGAAGGTAAAATGGTACAGGCACTTTAGGAAACAGTTTGGCAGTTCCTCAAAATGTTAAACAGAGAGTTACCATTTGACTCAGCAATTCCAATCCTAGGTACATACCCAAAAAAAGTGAAAAGATATGTCCACACAAAAACTTGTATATGAATATTTAAAACAGCATTATTCATAATAGCCAAAAATTAGAAAAAAACAAATGTCTATCAACTGATGAATGGTGCTAATATCCATATAATGGTGTATAATTCAACAATAAAAAGAAGTGAAGTACTACTACAACACAGGTGAACCTTGAAAACATCTGCTAAGTGAAAGACACCAGTCACAAAAAATCATGTATTATATGATTCCATTTATATGAAATGTCCAGAACTGGCTAACCTATAGAGACAGAAAATAGGCTAGAGATTGCCGAAGTCTAGAGAGGGCAGGATATGGTAGTGTCTGCTAATGGAAAAAGAGCTTATTTTGGGGGTGATGAAAATATTCTAACACTGGATTTTGGTGATGGTATAGTGATGGTATATATCTGAGAATACACGAAACCCACTGAACTGTACACTTTAAATGGATAAATATTATGGTATATGAATTATATCTTGGTAAAATTATTTTTAAAAAAAGAAACAGTAAAACTGAGGCATGCTCTGAAATGAAGTCACAAATTATCAGCCGTATAGAGTTTTAGAAATAATCAAGTCAAGTGAGAACAAAAAGCAATAACTTATACAGGAAGAAGAATGGGAAGAATTGTTTCCAACAGAATAAAATCTGAAATATCTTTGTGGTTTGGCAAAAAAGCATATCTTTCTTTTGTAAACTGGGAAAAAAAAGAAAGACAGGTAAAAACCCTATGGAAACAAATAGCTGTAGATAAAAGATAATGACCAAATATGTAGAAAACTAATAAGATATGTCATAATTTTAAGTAATGAACAAATATCAATATAAGCAAGGCTAATCCATTTAACCTTGAAACTTGGAATATTTTTATCCAAAAGGCTAAGCCTAGTAACCTAGGATTTTAGTATTTTCCTAAAGGTAACCTAACATGGATCTACAATAAATTATATATTTTTTAATTATGTTATTAAAACTTTGTAAATTATATTGGTTTCCAGTTTCTAGAATTAATCCATAGACAAGGCACAGAAGACTTACTTACAGTACAGAATAAATGTGAATGTATAAAATTTGACACTTTAGGCATTACTTTCCTCTTTGTCCTACATTGTAGAAAATCAAGAGCCTCTGTATTAAGTTTAGAGATGAGGCAACAGGAGAATAATTATGTTATCTAAAAATTCAAAAGTAAGCAAAAGAAGAACTGAAGCTGATTTTTTTAATTTACAAAATTTAAGAAGGGGATTGGGATGGATATTTATTTGCCACCTAAAGCTAATAAAACAAGAAATACAGGTTAAAACATATTATTTTGAAATTATAAAGTTAAAAGAATATAAACAAAACTTTAAAATGGTTGCCTCTGAAAACTGTGACTTTAGTAAGGGGTAAGTAATCACACTTTTCATTTACTGAGTTGAGGTAATAATAGAAAATGGAAGGTTCATGAACATGTGCTACTTTTAGGAAACTAAAAGTATTAACAACAATCCTAAATTGAAGTCTTCCCCCCCCAAAAAAAACCCCAAACAAACTAAAAAAAACAAACAAACTAGAAAACCATAAGGAATTATTTTAAAACAAGCAAAAGCAAAAACAGACCTCATTAAAAAACTACAGCTGACGAGGTTCTCACTTGGTTTTCCACACTTTGCTTTTATGAGTTCTAAAGATTTCGGTCCCTCAGTAAGAACTCCAGGGGAAAAAAATACAGTCTCAGGTGGCCAAGGGGTTCATTAGAGCCTTTGCCCAGGACTGATCCATGCAGCAGTGAGGTCCCAAAGCCTGGGGCTGTGGGGAATCCTGGCTGCTGGTAGAGTAACATGCAACTGAAGAAGTTGAGCAAGGAGGGGCCCAGGCTTTCTCTGCATTCAGCCCACCGAGAATTCCTCTTTCACTGAAATTCTCCTCTCATCAAGGTTACTAGACCAGTAGTCAATAGCACTGAACCCTTTTATCAGCCCCGCTTGGTAATTATAAAATATTTGCAATTACACAATATGCTAATTCTTAGACATCTACAAACAGCTTAATCAATTGAGTGCATTTTATTATTTCTCGTCTAAACATTATGAGCTCACATGAAGTCTCTGAGATCCGTAAATTATTCTAGATTGTTAAACTGCTGACAAACCAATCAGAAGCTTTATTTGAATTTATTAGGTGTGCTACATTATTTAGCCAGCAAGAGTGAGGAAAACAACAGAAGTGAAGAGGCATCCTGGAGTCACACTGTGAAGTTTGATCGGTTCCCATGAATTACAGAGAGGGGGATCCATCTAAATTCAGGGGGAACTGGATTCACCTAAAACCTTCACTGTCCCGTTGAAATTATCATTAGGCCAGGTTCTTGAGGCATCTGGAAGTGTTAGTTCCTCTGTCACACATGTTTGTGTGTGTGTGTGTGTGTGGTGGTTGACTAGACATCTACACTGTATGGGTATGTATATGCACTTGTGGTGTATCTGTCTCCAGCAACTCTATTGAGAAAGAAAGAAATATTTTTTCAAGCCCATCAGGACCTCTAAGGATAAACCATATTTGAACATCCCCAAATAGAGCAAGAGATGAAGTGTTCTGTCAATATTTACATTTAAATGCATTCAGAAAGAAACATATATTCTCAAACATGAGGCAAGGCTTTTACTCACCTCCAAATGAATTCTTCCTGTATTCAAATTTTTACAAAACCTTTGATACCACTGGGTTATACTCTTCAGTGAGCTGATTTTTTTTTAACAACTGAGCGGTCTTTGGAGAAAACATATCCCCTCTAAAACCTCCTGAGACAATGCTGGTTTTAGAGGCTTATGAAGATCATCTGATTAAATAGGTTTAAAACATTTTTTAAGAAGTTAAGTTTAGTAGAGATTTAGCCATTATTCTTGGAGGCAGAATCTCCTGATTTCTAAGGGTAGACGTTGTTTAATAGGTCAATTAAGCTGATACACCCAGTGGTTATGTTGTATGGATCATGAAATGTTCTTATTAGCACAAAGTGCAAAAGTTTACCTAATATTCAAGTGAAGGTGTTTGTAACCTGAGATAAAACTTCTGTCAGCCCATACCCAGATGAAGGGAATACTCTATTTTAAAAATTTCGCTTAGAAGTAAAAATGACGTGCCCTATGGCAATGTTTCTCAAACTTTAATCTTCATGCTCATCGTCTGGGGATCTTGGTAAAAATGGAGATCCTGATTCAGGGCCTGGGATGGGGTCTCAGGACCCCACTCTGAATAGGAAGACCCCAGAACACTTTGTTAGGTGACTCAAAAATCAGCACTCAGAAGATGAAGACGGTGATCACTGATGTCAACCGGGCAGGTGAAAGCTGGGTAAATTGTTTTCAGGTAATGTGGAAGTAGAAGGAACAGCACACACACACACACACACACACACACACACACACACTCCAAACACATATACCTAACATGTGAGTTAATTATGTACATATGATTTACTATAAATTAAACAATGTAGGAAGGCATTTGACTATTCAATCCACATTTTAAATATGTGTGTGTATATATATATATGTTTAAGTTGTCTGGAATATTTTTGTGGGGGATATAGACTACTTTCTATTCATGGTCACATGTGTGGCATCTCTCCCAAAAGTTTCCTGCTCTGCTTAACAGCTCTGAGATACATAGCCAAATTAGAATTTTTTTTGAAGATCAGTTATTTGAACTGGAATAAAATGGGAATGTTTAGATTTATTCTGGTCAATGATTAAATAGGGTATTATGCTGAATCGATTCATTTCTGCCACATAAAGAAAGTACAATTTAAAAAAAAATAAGATGCCTAAGTAATATATGGTAGACCAGACTTTCAAAACAATTGTACATGATAGGAGGAGAGACAGAAACCACTCCTACTTCTGAGTTGTATAGACCCTAGGACCAGAACCCAAACAGGAAATGGGTTCGTGCCTTGGAAGAGAAGACTTTCATAACAAAGGCATTTTTTAAAGGAGCCAAGTAAATATGAAAATATCAGACCTGTTAAAGCCAAATAAAAATTAGGCCTTCCAAGCATATTTTCAGTTAACTTCAGAAGTTTTTAGAAAAAAAATTCATTTCCACACTTCTCCAACTATATACACAAAGTTAGGCTGCCCTCAGAAGTTTCTTTCTACAATGGGTCTCTATTTTGTTGGAGGGAGGTGCTTCCAAGAAAAAATTATTGCCATATTTTCTAAAAATTTTCACATGATGCAATAGAATACACCATTGCTATAGTAACTACCCTAGAATTTAACTTTGCATTTACATGCAAAAAGTAAGAAAGATGTGTGAATGTCATTAGTTAAAATTATTTTTGCCTCAATTGTAAATCAGGTTAATCGGCCTTGTGTAGAAATGAAAATATTAATGCAGTTTTACAATACTGTATTTTGTTTCATCAATGAAACCCTTCCTCTGCTACAGAAAGGATCAAAGGTCCCATAATTTTGGCTTTGTATTTTTGTTAACACTCAAAAAATGCTTCTATAAAAATGTGAAGTATCTAGAATGCTTAAACTGGAGTAAAGTTGCCTAAAAAATTGTACTGCTTGAGAAAAAAAAGCAAAATGACAAAAAACCAATTATATGTGGGGAACGGGTGGAGAAATGAATATTAATGTCATGAAAATGGTCTTTAAAAAATAGTGCTACCACAGTTGGTATTGTCAGAGACCTTTGGTTACAATCACTCCATTTTTGTTCTTACTATGATCTTGAAAAAATGTGTTAATTCTAGAGACATAGTCATTTGACCTTAAATAACTGTGTTATGTAGCCCACAAATAAATAAGCCTAGGGCTTCCCTAGTGGCGCAGTGGTTGAGAGTCCGCCTGCCGATGCAGGGGACACGGGTTCGTGCCCCGGTCCGGGAAGATCCCACATGCCGTGGAGCAGCTGGGCCCGTGAGCCATGGCCACTGAGCCTGCGTGTCTGGATCCTGTGCTCCACAACGGGAGAGGCCACAACAGTGAGAGGCCCACATACTGCAAAAAAAAAAACCCAAAACAAACAAAAAAACAAAAAAATAAGCCTAAAATAGTTAAACAACAAAACACTAGGCATCTTTGTTCAGATTTTATGTGGATCCTGCCATATTCTATTATATTATTTGTGGTTAATTGTTTAGAAAATATTTATGTATACAGTTTTTATTCTACAGTGTAGGATGAGATCTTGATCTTTCTGTTATCATTTATAAAACACTAAATTTAAATGCTTATCAATGCACATGCACCTAATTGACTCTAAGAGATAATTAGTAACATCCTAGTGTCCAAAAGGATATAAACAGATCATTATTAGAAGAGAAAACACAAAGAACCAGTCAATCTGAAAACATTCATCTTCACTATTAATGAAGAGCAATATTAAAAACAAAAATGAATAGTTTGAAAATTGGACCCCTTTATATAAAATTGGTATAAATTGGTTTAGAACCATTTGGCAATATGTATAGAGTCTTAAGGATGGATGTACCCTTTGGCTTAAAAAATGTTGCTCCCAGGGATCTATTTTAATAAAATAATTAGATATGTAAATAAAATTAATGAACAAATATACTTAATGCAAGATTATTTTCAATAGTGAAAAATTGGAAATAACTCAAATGTTCAACAATAAGTAACAGGTTAAATAAGTTATGGTACATCTATAAGTAGGTTGTTTTACATTTATTGTGCTTTTGAAAAATTTTAGTGACATAGAAAGAGACAAAAGAAAACTATGCACTTATGCTAAATACTGTATTTATGAATATATATTAATAATTATACTTATATAGAAAAGAAAGTATTATGTATAGAAAAAAAAGCTGAATGGTAGCTCATCAATTTTTTTTCTTTTTTTTTTCCTTCTTCATTTTATTTTGTAGTTTGCCAGTCCCCCCTCTGATATCACTTAAAGGATATTGCTTTCAGAATAAAAAGAACCCCCCCCCCAAAATTTAAGTGTACATTATAGTTTCCAGAGAAGGCAAAAGAATTAAAGTACACCCGTTATAGGACAGGCCCTAAATGATACCAGTTTGTTTGTGCCCCACAAGAAGCTACCGCCCTGACATTTTTCAATAATAAGGCTTTTTACTGGGCTTTCTTTTTCAGTAAATTTCAGAACCTAGTTCTCAAAATTCCTTCAGCAGTTCAGTAGCAGATTCTGAATTTATAGATGAACAATTTACACTTCATTACCAACAACATTAAGATCACTGGTCCGTGATGGGGGAGGGCCCTATAAGAAAAAATTTGGTTTGTGTAATTCTACTTATATTTTTTGCATCCTGATTTCATCAGAGCCCCTGTAATACTGCCCAGGAGTCACCATTACTTCAGGTCTGGCGCTATGGCTGATTGCTTTCAAAAGTCCTGCAGCTAAAGAAGAGACCCTAGAGAAACATTCGGGTCATATAGGCACCATAACTTAAAACCACTTTTAAGGACTTGGCTTCAAACCTCACTTCCTGGCTTAGCTTATAACAAGATGCTTGCAATGTAATACCATTGGTTTCATGAAAGATGGCAAAGGAACTATTAATGACACAAATTAAGATGGGTGAATATCATTTAGAGACTCCTCCTTGCTGCTTTCCAAGTACAAGCTATGTTACCTAACATATTAATTGGTAATGATACAAGTGCATATCTTTCAACTGCAAGGTCAGTTTTTAATGTGGGGCTTTTATTATTAATGCGTTTTAAGTTCCTACACAGTCCACATAGAGATTCCATTAACAAACCTTAACTGTGCCCCTTTTTAACCCTATTACAGCCCTATCACTTCTCACCCACCCGAACATTATGGTATTGTGGGTTGGAGAATTTAGAACATTTATCTGGTCCTAAATATAACTTCCAAACATTTTATATACACCCAGAACCTATTTGTTTAATTGTTTGCATTTTCAAGTAGGCTCATTCACTGATCTTTTTGACCAGACTTACAAAATACAAAATCAAAATGCTATTTGTTTGAAACCCACCACTCGCCTATTCAGTATGTCTGCCTGAAGTAAACGTTATCTCTAAAGTCAAACCTAGCATCGAAAACAAAAGAATATTAAAATATAGCGCCCAAACAATGTCACATGCTCGGAGTGAAAAGACTCTGGTTTAATCTGTCCCTGTCTCAGATTCAACAAAGATTAAGGACAGCTAACAATGTGTGAGATCCCTCATATGCCTTCTCCAATGTAGACCTAGTAAAAGACTAGGATTGTCACTCAGGCAACAGGAACCTACATTGACGCAGTACCTGGTAGCAATCAAGTATTCTCCCACTTATGACTTCCTATAATTCTCACAACGGTTCTGTGAAGTATGTATTATTACCCTTAATCTATAATTCGGTATGTAAGAAGTTCCTTTTGTTGTGATCATATATGAAAGACTATGTGCTTAAGTATATAACCCTTGGGTATTTTTTTCTCCCCTCCCAAATCACTATAGTAATTATTTCATTGTTCTCCAGCATTTGGAACTGCAGAAGAGAAATCTGAGGCCTGACTAATGTATTTCGTTTTTTTCTTTTTTTTTTAATTGAAGTATAGTTGGTTTACAATGTTGGGTCAATTTCTGCTGTACAGCAAAGTGATTCAGTTATACATATATATATATATTCATTCATATATATATATATATATATTCATATATATACATTCTTTTATTTAGTATACTTTTCCATTATGGTTTATCATAGAGTATTGAATATAGTTCCCTGTGCTCTACAGTAGGACCTTGCTGCTTATCCATTCTATATATAATAGTTTACATCTGCTAACCCCAAATTCCCACTCCTTCCCTCCCCCAACCATCTCCCCCTTAGCAACACAAGTCTGTTCTCTATCTGACTGATGTCTTCCTCTAGAGGTGACCTTCCTTTTCCCCATGTGAGATGCAGTTTAGGACATTTTGTTTGTTTTCACATTTAAATATTGTCTCCATATGTCTATAGGCAAATCTATTTTTATTCACTGTTACTTGAGTTCATTGGATCTAAGGACATAAGTCTTCAATCCAAGAAAGCTCTCTTTGCCAAGAGTTTATTATTGCTTTGGTTAGGTTTTGTCTTGCCTTTTCTTCAAGCGTGTTAGTCACACCCAGGTTAGCTCCTTTTCCTCTGTATTCCATATCAACCATCTCCTCTCACTGTTTTGTTTCTATTAATCTTTTTTCTTCTGCATTCTGGGAAAGCTTCTCAAAATAATGGTCCATATTAGTGTTTCCATTTTCCACAGCATCAGTTCTGTTCTTTACTGTTCCCAATGCTCAGTTCAGTTTTATGATTGCTACCCTTTCTTACCTCATCCTGTTCCTTCTGGTCTCGACACTCTCCTCTTTCCCTTGCAGTGCCTAATTCATGGAGCTCATTAATTTTTCTATCATATTGAAGATACAGAGAAATTTGCTACATTTTAAAAATTCTTGTGAAGTCCTTTCCAGAGATATTTTTCAGGATGATGCACCAACTACTCCACATTGTAATCTTTCTCTTTCCTTTTCTAAAATGAGAGGATGTGTCTGCAGTCCTTGTGTTTGGCACTGGACAGAGCATCTAATTTATCCTTTTGCTCTTCCTACTTATTTTCCAGGAAAAATTAATAGCAGGATAACAGTGTAAGTCCAAAGAGGTTAATAGAATTCTCCTTGTCTCAGATTTAAACCTAGAGAACAGATTGACAAGGTCGGTGCTCAGCCCAGTTTGCAGTGTCTAACTCTGTGTTTCTTATTTGCACAGTAAGGATGGGGGTCAAATGCATATGATGTTTTGGAGGGGATGTATTGCTTTTAAAAAAAAATCATACTTCATGTGATTGTTGTGTTTTATACCCAAAATAAAATTCTGTAAAGCTTGACAAAAGCATGACTAGGAGGAGATGCACAGAAATTGAGTCAGGATACATTTAAGGTGATATAGACTAAATCATACTGAAAAACACTGGGATAATAGTTGCTGAACTAAAGAACATGGAAAAATGGAATGACTTTTCAGATTCCTCTCCATCTGTTCTGCTTAGTTAATTGTAACTAAGCTTCCCTGGATCCAAATATCACTGTCCATCTTCTTCCTCTCCTATTTTTTTTTCTCCTGAAGTCTAATAAATGGCTTAAAGGGAAATTTTTAATGGAGGGTGGGCACAGATAGAATTCAGATCAAGTTAAAAAGTGCCACCTCAGAGAGAGACCGATAATTCTCAGGTTGGTGCTTCAGATTCAGAACAAAGAACCAAGATGCAGGTGGGTGTGTGTGGAGGGGTGGCAGGGGGAGAGAAATGAAGTTCTAACTTCTCTTCTTATGGGGACAGATTTGTTCCTCCAAGCAGTAAAATCTGCCTGTGCTTCTGATTATAATTCTCTATTCCTCTCCATAGGTTTTGTGGTTGGTGGAATTTTCTCCAATATTCTAGCAGCTATTGGAATGTCAGTCTTGGTGTTCCATTTTCTTGGAGAATTTTCACCCTTTCTGATCCTTCAGAAGTATTTTGGAAGGAGTGAGAAGAAGCTGCCTCAGGAACTGTGAGCCACGTGCCATGTTGATTCTAATTTTAGTCCCAAATCACTCAATTCAGTTGTGCAGATAAATGAATTGTCACAAATTATTTACAGAACCAAATTGAGAACAGTCTGCTCTTATCCTTACCTTACTGTTCTGAATAAAATCTGCTCGGGAACAAATCTGGTGTGAGTTGTTTCTTCTTTAGTAGGAAATCATGTCAATATGCTAACTTTCCACATGTATTAATCTAAAGCTTACTTCTAATTAAGCAATAACTGCAAATTAAAGGAATTCAAAGCATCACTGCACAGGCAGGGTTTTCTTCTAAGCTGAAGACCCTGGGGGAATTGTAATCCAAACTCTGCAGCTTTCCTGTAATAAAACTTGCCCTGTTATTTTAATGGATTTGTTCCTTTGTCCATACATATGCACTTAAACTCTATTTTATTCTGACCACATATAACAAAATAAATATAAAGCAAATCCATAAACTATATTGATAAAATTACAAGTGTTTTTTATTTCAACAAGCACGTGGCCAAGCTATCTTGCAAGCTATTTTAGGTACCATTAGATGAATTTTTGCTGAGGACCTCACCCATAAGCAAGTTTGCAGTCAGCCTGGCCGAGGACATCAGTAGCAGCTGGAAGATCCCTGGGATGATGGCACAGGAGGCATGAATTTCCAAACTGATGGATGTCTTGCCATTGAGAGGAATGGGAAATATGAAATTATAGAGTTGAACCGTCACATCTTCACAGATGAAATCCAAACAGATGAATGTCAACTACTTGCACGTTGTATGATTGCACATTGCACTACTTGTATGATGTAGAAGGGACACAATGGCACAACATCATGTGCTCAAGTAGTTGGGGTTGACTGGTTGCTCTCACTAGATGGTAATACTGTTGAGGAATTGCAACACAGGTGGGATAATAGACTTCTATGGTGTCTAACATAAAAAAGATGGTAGACTTGGTCTACTGTTCACAGCTCAGATCTCAGCAGCAACAATGAACCATGGCTTCACCCTGGGAGCTATTCAGAAGAACAGTAAGGAATTAGAATGTGTCCAGGTGAGGGTCATCAGAAAGTGAGACCCTAGAAACTGGCATGGTGAGGAACAGGTGAAGGTCCAGTCATATTTGTTTAGCCATTTATACAGGATGTAACTGAGCAGACCTGTCTTTGTAGAGGGTTGAACTAAATGACCTGTATGATTCCTTTAAACTCTAAAATCCTTAGACTTTAGAATTATCTAATTGATTCAGTAGTTTTTCTTCACTCTGCTTTCTACCAAGTAGGTTTTTCTGAAGAGAAAACATAGCAGTAAAAATGTCCAAATAGCATTTCTCAAAGTTTAGTAATTCCCACAAAGTTGTCACACTAGGGAGTAGGATAAGAAAAACATAACAAATGTTTCACAATTTCTTGGTTACAAAAGTGCTAACTGTGGAGAACTATATTTATTTGTTTGTTTGTTTTCTAGGAAGGAAGTTTTTATGTGTTCACACCATTTCATAAATAGAAAGAACAATATATCACTCAACTTCTCTCCTCCTTTTTCCCTGTCAAAACGATAAAGAAATAACCCCAAATCCAAAGGGTATTTTGTAGGTGATGAGCATTTTCAATATCCCACAGTCCAGAGAGCTGGTGCTACCAACATTTTAAATGCAAAAAGCTGAGAACTGCCAAAAAGAAACCACCCCTCCATGACATCTTTCTTTTAAATTGGAAAATACTTGGTATATCTATTATACAAGAATTGCTTCTGATAATATGGTACCTGAAACTCTGATTGTGTCAATTTTTTTTTCCACAAAGGTAATAACCAAGTAATATTTCTAGGTCTCTAGAGATCTCAAAATATCATCTATGCTGTCTTTATCTTTAATCTTGCACATCTCAGACCAATAAGAATCTGTTACTATGGATGTTCAATGGTGCTCCATTACACTCCAATATTGGGGAAATTCTTATTAATGACTAAGCCAAGTCATCTATGCTTCCTTTGATGCCATTTTCTACTTTTCATTCTCATTGAATATAGTGAACTATAAATAATGAATTTCTTGGCAAACAGATCTTCACATACCCACTTGACTGGAGAAAACGGCCCTTGCTTGGGAAAAGCAGGGGACAGGAGTAGTTCTCTGCCACAGATGGTCAGGTCTGAACTCATCTTTAAGATTGCAGGAGCCAGTTTCATTTTACTCATGTGGTAGGCAGAATAATGCTACCCTAAAGATGTCCACGTCCTAATCCCCAGAACCTGTGATTATGTTACCTTACATGGCAAAAGAGACTTTGCAGATGTGATTAAGGGTACTGCCTTGAGATAAAGAAAATTTCCTTCGTTATTCAGATGGGCCCCATCTAGTCACATCAATCCTTAAACTTAGAAAGATTGTCCTGGCTGTGGTCAGAGAAGGAGATGTGACAACAGAAGCAGGGTTAGAGAAATGCTACGTTTTTGGCTTTGAAGATAGAAGAAGGGAGGCAGAAGCCAAACAAGTGTGAGCAACATCTAGAAGCTGGATGAGGCCTCCAGAAGGAATGCAGCCCTGTTGCCGTTTTGATTTTAGCCCAGTGAGACCCAAATCAGACTTCAGACCTGTACAACTGTAAGAAAATAGATTAGCATTGGTTTAAACAACTTAGTTTTTCATAATTTGTTATGGCAACAATAGAACCCACCCATTAAAAACAGTAAAAACCCATACATTAAAGATATGGAGCCTAAGTTATTTTCCCCAATAGTGCCAGCCTGGAGCTTAACCCAGACTTTCTAACTCTCACTCCAGTTGTGCTTTCCACTTAGCAATTCTGCTTCTAATTTTTTTAGTATTTGGAAGAAAAGAATAATAAGATATTACTTCTCCATATTTAATTATTCTAACTGAAATTGATCTTCAAGGCACAATTTTATACAGAATTTCCTTCTGCTGACAAAAAATTGAATACATAGTTGCAGAATAAAATATTACTCTAAATTAACCATGGTTTTCCTTACTCTGAACAAATCTAGCTTACTACTGGTTACTCTTCACTTTGTCTTACTCTGCTTCTTAGCACTTTTTTTTTTTTACCTGTTCTATTCTATCTATTCTTAGGCTCTCATCTCCACTCTCATTGAATTCTCAAAGGAAGTATCAACACATTAACTTTTCTATTACCAAGGTCTGACATATCAAACTACTTAATAAATGTTTTTTTTAAAAAATAAATCAGCAAGTATAATACATACTTATTTAGCCAACACTTACTTCATGGTCCCCCATATGCTGGGCATAGAGAATATAAAAATAAGAAACACTCACTGTTCATCAAGAGTGCACAGCTCAGTGGGCGGATACATACTTTATCAAATAATCAAAGTGCAGCATGATTAAGCAGTTGTGGGGATCAGAAAACATGAAGGTGGGAAATGTACATTTCCTGGGCATTAAGGGTCCCTTTACAATCAGGGACATCCTTGGAATAAGCAGATAGCTTAAAAATACCATTTCACCAACACTGCCCCAAAATCATTTGTTCATTTATTTGATTGCTGTTAATTTGGTCAGTCAGAGTCCTAATTAATATTGATCATGGAAAACTGTTCAAGTTGTCTCCTAGGGACTTCACAGAGTTGTGGGTGGGAACCATCAAAGGAGCCATGGAAATGCTCTTCCCTGGCATCGGGACATCTCTTCCAGGTACTTCAAACAGCTGCTGAGAAACAGCGGGACAACCTATATCTCACTATATTTCCAATTGAGAATTTGCTTTTTTTTTTTTAATCATCTTACAATGAACTTAACTTCAAAGAGTATTGTTCCCAACCAGAGGGGATTGGGAGGAGGCTTGGGCAGAGTGTGTGTGTGTGTGTGTGTGTGTGTGTGTAGATTTTGCCCCCCATGGGACATTTGGCAGTATCTAGAGACATTTTTGACTGTCACAACGTGGGGAGTGCTACTGGCATCTAGTGGCATTTAGTGGATAGAGGCCAGAGATGCCACCAAACATCCTGCATCCATAGGGCAGCCCCACATAACGAGGAATTATCCACCCCAAGTGTAGGTACCACTAAGGCTAAGAAACCCTTTCCTAAGGTTTGCACACTACTTTAGAAACAGGATGTTAGCATTTTTGGTTATATGCATATTTACTTAATAATATTTATTTACAAAACTAACATTGTAATTTAAAGGAAATTGACTTTCAGCTTAATCTATGGATTTTTCACCCAATGACCAAGGTATTAGAAAGGCATGTATTTTGTGTTATTCTAATGTCACCTGGTGTGGGAGACACTACAGAATCCTAAACTCTCATGGTGCCAAAGACTAAGTACAGGACAATTTAGCCACGTGTTCTACAAAGTGGTTATAGAGTCCCCATAGACAAGAGGCTTATTGACATCAAACCTTAACTCCTCTTCACAATATTCAACTTGTGACACTTTGCCAACTTCTGGAGCTTTGGGGAAAATATTCTGCTAAAGGAAAATTTGTATTACTAGCTCTGAATGGAGCACTCAGCTAATGAGAGGGGAGGGAGAGGTACGAAGAGTCTCTCTTTTCTTTATGACACACACTTAGTAATGAGGGAGCTTCATTCCAGAATAAAATGTCAAACCCAACGTGAAATACTATCTATAATAAATGAGGCTTCTCATGATTATTATGTAGCACATTTTCGCAGGTAATAAAGTCATTGTGTTTTGCATAGCTTTATTCTTTTAGGCAGAGGAAAAGGGAGGGGGCGATTGTTGGTATGTTGTGCTTGGCCTTTTTTTTTATGGGTTTCATTCCATTCTTCTTGTGCCAATTGTAATGTTTTATGATTATTCATGACTTAGGCAATGGTGCTTTAGGCAGTCAATAGCAATTATGCCTGTTGAGAAGAACATATAATTCAAATTAAACCGATATAGATTTTTTCCCCTTTACTTTAATGTTCAGTTACCCAGTTAGATTTAAACTGAGTATACAACATTTAATAAATGATTTTCACTAAAACCTAACTGACATTTAGAGTAGTTTTTTTTTTAATACAGAGGAATAAGACAAAATACTACTCCACTTGAAAGGTACACCATATCCGTTAAAATTAAATACTTCAAGTTTATTCACTATGTGATGTGTTTATACCTGTGCTCTGATAATGCAATTTTGTACACTAGCCAGCAAGTATGCAAAGAACAGCAAGTGGAAGGCATCTAAATAATCTGTTTTAATGAACAATAAATTCATTCATGGTTTAGGTTTGTAGCTGTTAAATTTAAGAGTATTCAGAGTGCAGTTTGGAATATGTATTATCTATTACTCAGGAATTAAAAACTAGAATAAGTAATACCACAAAGATCAAATGAGAGACTATGGTAGGTGCTAAGGACGGAATTGTGTCCCCCCAAAATTCATATGTTGAAGCCCTAACCCTCAATGTGACTACATTTGGGGGTGGGGCCTTTAAAGAGGTAATTAAGATTAAATGATATCATAAGAGTGAGGCCCTAATCCCATCGAACTGTTGTCCTTATAAGAAAAGGAAGAAATGCCAGAGATCTCTCCTGCATGTGCTCACAGAGGAAAGACCATGTGAGGACACAGTGAGAGGACAGCCGTCTGCAAGCCAGGAAGAGTCCTCACCAGAAACCAGCTCTTGGTCTTGGACTCTGAGCCTCCAAAACTGTGAGAAATTAAATTTCTGCTGTTGAAGCCACCCAGTCTGTGGTATTCTGTTATGGCAGCTTGAACAGATTAACTAGCCATCACTAGGATCAACCAAATTGACCTTTTCACCAAGTTTCAGACTTGTTTGTTCATTTGTTTCTTTGTTTTCAGCCTCACAATACATTTTTCTCTCAGACATGTGGCTCAGCCCAGGATGGTCAAGGTGATGACAAATGGTTGGATCCTGGATTTATGTGGAAAGCAAATTCAACTGGATTTGCATGCAGACTAGATATGAGATGAAAAAAAAAAAAAACTGGTTGAGTAGGGTTTCCCTGGTGGTGCAGTGGTTGAGAGTCCGCCTGCTGATGCAGGGGACATGGGTTTGTGTCCCGGTCCGGGAAGATCCCACATGCCGCGGAACGGCTGGGCCCGTGAGCCATGGCCGCTGAGCCTGCGCGTCCAGAGCCTGTGCTCCACAACGGGAGAGGCCATAACAGTGAGAAGCCCGCGTACCGCAAAAAAAAAAAAAAGTAGTTGAGGATGACTCCACACTTTTTGGCCAGAGCAAGTGGAAAGACAAAATTATCATAAACTGAGATGGGGAGAGTAGATCTTAAATAATCTCTTAAGTATTCTCAAAAAAAAGGGAAATTATGTGAGGTGACAGATGTGTTATTTTGATGGGAATCATTTCACAAGGTGTATGCATATTAAATGATATGCATGTACATCTTTTTTGAAAATTAATTTTTAATTTTTGGCTGTGTTGGGTCTTCACTGCTGCACGCAGGCTTTCTCTAGCTGAGGCGAGCGGGGGCTACTCTTCATTGCAGTGCGTGGGCTTCTCATTGCGGTGGCTTCTCTTGTTGCGGAGCACGGACTCTAGGCACGCAGGCTTCAATAGTTGTGTCTTGTGGGCTCCAGTAGTTGTGTCTCGTGGGCTCTAAAGCACAGGCTCAGTAGTTGTGGCGCACGGGCTTAGTTGCTCCACGGCATGTGGGATCTCCCCGGACCAGGGCTCGAACCTGTATCCCCTGCGTTGGCAGGCGGATTCTTAACCACTGCCCCACCACGGAAGTCCTGCATGTGCATCTTTAAAAATCACATTGTACAACCTAAATATATACAATTTTTGTCAATTATACCTCAGTAAAATTGGAAAAAAGTAAAACTGAGCTGGGGAAGGCTTAGGGAGGAATATCTTGGTTTCAGCTTTGGACACGGTAAGTTAAAATCACATTGTCTAAAAATTACAAATGATTTGGAATTGCCACAGCTGAGTATAAACAGAGGCAAAAAGAACAGGCTGAGGAGACAAGGAAGTAAAGCCACTGGCCTACAAGTCATGTTGAGGAACTTGGACATGACCCTGTAGCAATGGCAAAGGAAATGGAGGCTAGTAATAAGGCAGAACAAGCTGCTTAGGGGATTAATTTACACTAATATTTTCTTTGAGACCAGACCATTAGCTTCTTGATGGCCTATATGATTTTTATTGTTTTTGTGGTTGTTTGTTTCATTTTGTTTGATAATCCCTAGGGAAGAGCTTTGCCCACTGTTCTGATGTCACAATTTCTATAAGAAAATAGCTTTACTGACATATTTTTTTTTTCCTGGTCAACTACCTGACTCTACATTTTTTCACTGAAAGTATATCGCAAATGATCTCAGAGAGATATGGCAAGAATTACATTTCTCAATTTTATAACCTCATCTACTATTGTGAATGCATTCTTAAAATTAAATGATAATAATTCCACCAAAATATCTGACCTAGTTATAGATTGGGATCATGTGAAACTGTGAGAGAAATTGAGGACTTGTAGAGGTGGGCAATGGGGTTGGGATGAAGAGAATTAAATGGATCAGGACAGACCAGGGTACAGATGTCACCTCTCCTAATCCCACATTCCAGTTACTTTTGATGAGTTCTCACTCCCCTTGAGATAATGGTGGGACTCCCTAAGAAATTCTAATAATATTTTGTCACTTACTTGGAGAGACTCTAATGTATTTTGAATAAATCAAATAATCATATTTTGTTATTTCAATAACAGTCATGCCCTTGCTGATCACATGCTTAGATCTTGGTCCTAGGTGATACGTCTCTTTCCACATGTTGAGAAAATATAAATTTTAGAACCGTTAGTGAGAAATTGAGCAGCAGTATATTTACGAATAGAAATCATCTACATGTGCATCTTATAAGGTATTTTTACATATACACATTACAAGGGGTAATAAATTAGTGTTATTAGCAGTATAGTATCACATCATAAAAATAAGGATAGGGCATTGAGGAAATTTGAAGAATTAATGAAATTAGTGGTATTGTTCAGCTGACAACATAAAAGATGCCAAGGATTCAACTTTATCTCTTTCCTCTCTTTCTGACCTCTGAGGAGTTATCAAATTCTTTCCGTTCTAATTTATCATTTCTCTTCTGTCTATAAAAATTGAATCATAAAACCCTCTCATGTGAGTAAAGGTTCTCCAGAGAAACAGAACCAGTAGGTTAAATATCTATCTACTTATACATCTATATCTATAGCTAAAGAAATCTATTTTAAGAAATTGGCTCAGACAATTGTGGGGTCTGGCAAGTCCAAAACTTAGAGAGCCGACCAGCAAGCTAGAAACTCAGGCAGGATTTCTATACTGAAGTCTTATTTTTTTAATTGAAGTATAGCAGATGTACAATAGTATATTATTTTCAAGTGTACAACATATTTTTATGGATTATGCACCATACAAAGTTTTAATACGATGGGCTGTATTCCTTGTACGTTACATCACTGTGACTTTTTTATTTTATAATTGGTAGTGTCTATCTCTTAATCCTCTTCACCTATTTTGCCCATTCCTCTACCCCTCCTACCTTCTGGCAACCACTAATTTGTTCTCTGCATCTGTGAATCTATTTCTGTTTTGTTATATTTGTTCATTTGTTTTTTAGATTCCACATATAAGTGAAAATATACAGTATTTTTCTTTCTTTGTCTGGCTTATTCACTTACCATAATACCCTCTTGGTCCATCCACATTGTTGCAAATGGCAAGAAGACTTCATTCTTTTCTATAGCTGAGTAATGTTTGTGTGTGTGTGAGTGTGTGTACCACATCTTCTTTATCTATTCATGTGCTGACAGACACTTGGTTGCTTCCATATCTTGGCTATTGTAAATAAAGTTTCTGTTGAATACATATGAATTGCCAGGCACTTTACAGACATTACTTACAGAATACCTGCCATATTCCAACAACCTTATTTTTATGTATGAGAAAACTGACACTTTAGAGTTTAAATTATTTTTCTGTGGTCACTCTTCTAGAAAGCACCAGATTAGGAATTAAACCCTGGTGTGCCTCATTCCAGAACTCAAACCTGAACCATGCTGCTTTCCTAAAGAGAAGATCTGGAGAGATCTCTTTGAGCACTAAACTTTCCACGCAGTAATTCCTCTTAATAGAAAGCTTGCCCTAACCAAGGTATTCACCAAAGTATCAAAAGGTGTTTCCCCTGCCCTAATCATTTTACTTGAGGGTGGGACACGGAAGACATAGGCCCCGGCATCGTGTCCACAAAAAAGCAACTCTGTTGAGACAGAAAGTAGATTAGTGGTTGACTGGGGCTGGGCATGGGAATGGAAATAACTGTAAATAGGCATAAGTGATCTGTGGGGGGTAACGAAAATGTTATAAAATTGGATTGTGGTGATGGTACAAAACTCTGGAAATTTACTAAAAATCATTGAACTGTATACTTAAAAATGGTAAATTTTATTATATGTAAGTCATATCACCATAGAGATGGTAGAAAAAAATACACTAACACATATTAGATGAGACTGTATATATATGTATGTGTGTGTATATATATATATACACACGCATATCTACACGTATTATATATATATTTTAATAAACACATCAATAAGCAAAGATTACATGCTTTTTTTCCAAATACCATTTAAGCAGCAGCCTTTTTGTTTTAATAATAAATATGATAATCACAAATTATTTGTATTCATTTCAAGTTGTACCACCACACGTCTCCCCGTCCTACTGCGTAGTTAATAAAGCCGACTTTTTCTAAATGTTCTCCTTCAGACTTTTTGCCAGCTCAAACTGAGTTTCTCTAATTTAAGACAGTGAATAAGTTTATTTTTCTACATTACAGTACAGAATCACGAATGCTGTTTCAATTATCTATGCTTTTGGAAGGTGCAAGCAAACTGAACGTTTCATACCCAGGCCTAATTTCCAACTCCCATTTTAGACAGTAAAAGTGCTGCCCCACAGAGAATGTTCCTATAGAGAATCCATCCTACTTTTGCCTTGTTCTCAACTGTCTGCTACACACAATACTGGTCAAATTCCATGACCAGGAAAATGCTCTGTGCTTCACCAGCTGACATTCCACCTATATTTTCCAGTGACAACATTTTTTTAAAACACTTTGCATAGCAATGCACTAAAAAAAAAAAAAAAAAAAACCTCTGTCTCTAACCAAGGCCAGTATGAGCCATATGGGAGTCATAGGCAAACAATTAATTGAGTGCTTCTTACGCTATCTTCTTTAAATATTTTTTTCAACAGTTATTTAGAGGAAAAGGTGAGAGCTGCATAGAAAGAATAAAAAGTATAAGGAACTCCTTGGCCTCACCATCATTTTCTTGGATCTTGGGTCAGACTTACCCCATTCAGCATAAAAATACATTTAATATTTTGAAGGTCTTTGCAACTAATCTATCCAGATCCTTGGTTCTTTAAATGCAATCAACTACTGTCATGGAGCCTGCCCATGGGGAAGTCACATCCAGCCACCAGTGGCTCAGTAATTTCTTGCTTCCTCTACTAGTCCCTGGGAGGATTTCTGCTACATAAGTTTCTCTCACCTTGCTACATTTCTGAGCACAGCACTCCTTGTGGGTGGGTACCCCTGTTAGCTGTCCCATAGATCTTTATCTCAGCTTTAAATCTTTTAATTTTAAATTTTTTTTTCCAGTTTTATTGGGATATAGCTGACATATAACACAATATTAGTTTCAGGTGTCCAACAAAATGATTTGCTATGTGTACCTATTGTGAAGTGATTACCACGGTAAGTTTAGTTAACATCCATCCCAGTTAACAATTTCTTCTTGTGGTGAGAACTTTTAAGATCTACTCTCTTAGCGACTTTCAAATATACCATGCAATATTGTTAACTATAATCACCATGATGGACATTACATCCCCAGGGCTTATTTATCTTATAACTGGAAATTTGTACCTTTTGACCACTTTCACTCATTTCCCCCACTCACCACCTTCCACCTCTGGCAGCCATCAATTTGTTCTCTGTTTCTAAAATTTGGTTTCTTTTGGATTTCACTTATGAAACCATACAGTACTTATCTTTCTTTGTCTGAGTTATTTCACATAACATAATGCCTTCCAGGTCCATTCATGTTGTTGCAAATGGCAGGATTTCCTTCTTCTTGTGATTGAATAATATTCCACACACACACACACACACACACACACACACACATTTTATTTGTCCATTCATCTGTTCATGGGCACTTAGGTTGTTTCTATACCTCCACTATTGTAAATAGTGCTGCAGTGTACGTGGAGGTACAGATATCTCTTCCAGATACTGGTTTTGTTTCCTTCAGGTATATGCCCAGAATAGGGATTGCTGAATAATATGATAGTTCTATTTTTTATGTTGTAAGGAATTTCCATGCTGTTCTCTATAGTGACTGCACCAATTTACATTCCCACTAACAATGTAAAAGTGTTTTCTAGTCTCCAGCACTCCTTGAAGACAGAGAGTCCTGTTAGCTGTCACACAGATCTGGCCTTTATCTCTGCTCCAGTTCTGTTAGATTTTAGTTTCCTTACAAATAAAATTCCATGTACGTCAAGTCTAAAGAAAATAGAAAGGTACTGTAAAATATAATAACAGCCCATTGCCAAATTTCAATAAATCTTGCCTTGTTTTGTTGTCTCCATGACTTTGCTGAGCAGTGAAATTGCCAAAAGGCAAGTAAAAGTAAGGGAAAGAAAAGCAAAGGATCTGGGAAGAAAATTCTGCCCTCCGGCGATTAAATTTTCTTTGAGTAGTAATATAATGTTTTTTTGCTGCAAGTATTTTGTGTTTTTACATCTATTAGTATTATGTCATTTCCTATAGGAGGCAGTCCAAGTGTATGTGCTGAAGACAGGACTACATGCCTGAAGATTATGAATGAAAATGACTTTTGGAGAAAACTGATGAAATAAATGATTAGATTGCCTGTCACATTTGATATATTTATTTTCTCTGTACACAAATATGACATCAGCTGGTTTGTTTTAAATATTATCCACTTGTGACAAAATCCAAAAGGTTTGTATTTTGTAGTGTTTTTCTTTCCTTGCATTCCTTCAAGTGCCATGTGGAGTTTGATGTTGAATAAAATGTTGTAACAGATGTCAATATGTTCCAGAACTGAAATGATACTTGGTTGCAAATCATTTCACCTGCCTTGTCGGTTTCAGGTTGACCTAATGGAACAGATTCTGCGGGTCAACTTGACTGCTTCGTAACCTCTGAAAAGCTGACACACTTATTTCTGTGAAAGGGAAAGTTTCAAACCTGAGAACATAAAATACTCTACTAAGTGAAATTAGAAAGAGCTGGTTTCTAGAATAGTGGATGCAAAACAAATGTCATATATTAATGCATATATGTGGAATCTAGAAAAATGGTACAGATGAACCTCTTTGCAAGGCAGAAATAGAGACACAGACGTAGAGAACACACATATGGACACCAAGGGAGGATAGGAGGGGGGTGAGATGAATTGGGAGATTGGGATTGACATATATACACTAATATGTATAAAATAGATAACTAACGAGAACCTGCTGTATAGCACAGGGAACTCTACTTAGTGCTCTGTGGTGACCTAAATGGGAAGGAAATCCAGAAAAGAGGGCATATATGTATACATACAGCTGATTCACTTCGCTGTACAGTAGAAACTAACACAACATTGTAAAACAACTATACTCCAATTAAAAAAAAATAGTGGATGTATATGAAGTCTTTTCACTGGTTTAACATTTCAGGTTGTAATTCTGAGTTTTCACGCATCACTATTGAGCCAGTTTCTGTCAGCTGTCTATCCAACACTTAGCTACCTGGAAAAGCTGTATATAGAATAAATTTTGAGTCATTAAGTTTGTTTTATCTCCCCTCTTTTTTATTTTAAGGGAGGATGAGGGGAACAAACAAATTCTGGAAATAAGTTATATTTGTTTTTTGGGAGGGTAACATGTTCATTTATTTGAAAAAATGTTCTTTACTCTTTTACATAATATTTCTGATTCTCTACTTCAAAAGACTACCAAAATAGTGAGAAAAGTTGTGCAACAAATTTTCTATGTGTCAAATTTTAAAGAATATGGTTTTATAATAAAATTCCCATTAGTATCAACATAAATTAGAAATGTCATTTTTTAAGAAAAAATCATGATTTTAAAAATCTAGTAATCCATATATATAGGAAAAGGCAATTAATAGCATAAAGGAGGAAACTCAGTGCCAGAGCTAGTAAGAGCTATCCACTCAAACATTTCAGTAAACACAACTGTTCATGTATTTCTCGACTTAAAAAACTCTGAACTTTTTCCACAATATAATGGGAGAGAAGCAGGAAGTACATATATTAGGATTCCTAGGTCTTTTAAACATGCAATTTAAAGCATTTCATTCTAGCAATCATTTTCTTTAATTGCCTGCTGAGCCTCACTTTTCTTAGATACTGTTTTTATATCTTTAGATAACAAAGATCTCTTCTCTCAGTGTATTTTAGAATGCCCTAAGTAGGGTTGTATAATTTTAAGTACTTCTTATGTATCCGACTCAGAGAAAGGGATTAGATGCTTATATCGAAACACAGGTCAATTCAGTATTTAAAAAGAAACATTTTCCAAAAGGAAGAAAGAAACCTCTGTAGCACTGACAAATAGTGTAGTGAGTTTAGAGAATTCAGGTGAGTCAGCACTGTCTCCATTACTTAGCGCTAATGTAAAATGATAAACAGATTTCCTTTTAAAAATTGAATATCACATGTTAATATTCTCCAAAGAGCTGATGGTACACCATAGACTCCAAAAGTAGCATAAGGAAAATAAAAGTCATCAAATACTAAATTGGACTCTCAACACACAAAAAATTAAATTAAATTAAATTTTAAAACAAATTCATAAATAAACTCAGAATGGGGGGAAATATTTACAAAATATATTTCTCACTAACCAAGTATTCCTTTCACTTTTGTATTTGTTTCAAGACTTCTGTAATAAAACATTTTTTAATGACAAAAGAATAAAATCAGTAACATACAAATATATCACATAAACCAATAAAACAACTATTCCAAGAGAAAAATGGAAATAAAAGGCATGAAAATATAATTCTAGAGAATGAGAAACTGAAATAATCAATAAACATATAAATATTAAGCCTCACTAGTCATCAAAATAACATAAATTGCATAACTTTTTTTCTCTTGATTGGTAAACAAAAAAAGTAAATTTTACATAATATGTATTGTTATGCATGTGGGAAAATATACATTTGCACGCATTGCTATAGGAATACAAACCTTGAATTTGTTTCAGAGGAATTTTGCAATATTTATCAAACCAATTTTTGTTTATTTCTTCTATCCCAGCAAGGTGGCTTCTAGGTATTTATTCTAAGAATAGTTGTTTAATTGTGCAAATATACATGAAGAAGTGTGTTCATCACAACTTTGTTACATTAAAGATAAGTCACAACAGTCTAAATGTCCTTCAGTGTTACATAGTTATAATAAAAATGTTTATTTCTTGATCTGAAAGACTATGACATATTAGTAAGTGAGAGTAACAGGTTATAGCACTGTATGTAGCATATTATTATATTTCTCTTAAATATATGTGTGCAAATTACATAATATACACATATGTATGTGTCTACATATGCGTGCCTCTGTGTGGAGAGAGAGAGAGAGAGGATATATATAAATGGTAAAATGGTAATAATGGATGGATATCTTTGGCTAATTGGCTTGTGGTTCTTATTCATATTTTCAAATAATCCTACAATAGCCCATATTACGTGTGTAACAAATTACAATAATGAATAAAATTGAAAGTGTCTTACATGGAAAATTTGATGATCTACTCTAAGAATACTGATGGCACACTGAGATATCTCTAACATACCCTAAAGTATTTTGCAGTATGGCAGACACAAGAAGACCTGGTACCAATTGCCTCCTTCAAAGGAAGGTGATACACAAAGGGTAGTACTTATTTTCTGATTTTAGAACATATATATTCTTCTAGTTCTTTTTTTCACCCGGTAGAGTTGATATCTATCTTTATGTCACCTGCACATTATTTCCAATTCTACTTGTGATGGGCCGTGTGGTCAGTATAGTTTAAGAGGTTATAGAAGATTTTCTTCATTTAATTAGTTTACTAGCAATAAACAAATAGTGTTTGAGGTTTCATTTGTATGTACTGTTGAATGGCACAAACTCATAGGAAATAATTGTCTTTAACCAGTGAGGAAAAAAAATTCACTGGTTCTTCTATTAAGAGGCCAATAGGAAATGAATGTCTGTGTCTCCCCCAAATCTGTATATTGAAGCCCTAACCCCTAATGTGATAGTATTTGGGGATGGGACCTGTGGGAAGAAATTAGGGTTAGATGGGGTCACGGGGGGTGCTATTCTGATGGGATTAGTACCCTTATAAGAAGAAACACCAGAGAGCTTGCCCCGCCTCCCCACACCTGCCTGGTGCACATGCACAAAGCAGCAGTCATGTGGTCACACAGTGAGGTGGCAGCAGCCTGCCAGCCAAGAGAAGAGACTTCAGAATGAAACCCACTTTGCCAGCACCTTGATCTTGGACTTCCCACCCTCCAAAACTCTGAGAAACAAATTTCTGTTGGTGAAGCCACCAGCCTATGGTACTTTTTTATGGTAGCCCAAGCTAAGACAGAGGTAGACTCACCTTCAGAAAGTGGGGTAGGGGAGCAGGAACCATGAGAGCTGTAGGGGAAAGGAGGGAGGGAGACTGAGGGAGAAGGTCAACCAACCTTGTTCTTTTTTTCCCACAGGAGACAGCTGTACATGATGTAGTTCCTTTTCTGACCTGAAGAAGCAACAAAAAAAGAAAGTTTGCTTATCATTTTGATCCTTTGTAGACCTGACCAAAATTTGACTTCCTTCTAATTGAGTCATGGCTCAGCAATAGAGAAAATATTGGTCAAAGCAAGAAATTAAGACTTAAGTCAATATACTTTAAATATTAAAGCCGACTTGGCCTGACCATCTGATAGAGAGACTGTTGCAAAGTGTCAGATATGCCACATTCTAATATATTTGACTTGTAGAAATGGATCTAATAACAGCTTTTTGTGGTTTGGAGAGCAGGACAACACTTAGAAATATTGTAGATACTCATTCACAAAGATTCTTTGGGGTATATTCTAAAACAATGAACTACCTTGAAAACATGATTTTTAAAAATATGAACCAAAAATATTAATGAAAAGACTACAGTTGTAAGGACTGTAGTAGAGCTATAAGGACCATCTGATAAACCCACAGTGGTACTTACAGGGAAGCCTTGAGATCTACAGCAAAGTGCTAACGCTATGTTCACGGTCTGCTTGTTGCTGCAAAGAAAGTTACTGCCTGGGTCTGTGTCTTGGGAGTGTGCTTTAACTGTTGAGTCTTGCTCGACTCCACTTCACAGCATTTCTCCAGCATCCTGTACCTGACTGACCGCTACAAACTGTATGTGCTTAACTGCCATCTTGGCATCTACCCATCAGCAGCCAATAAAAGACTGAAGGGGTGAGAATATGCTAAAGAGAGTCAGGAGGCAGATGATGCTGCAGCATTTAAAACAGTCTGTTGAAAGGATACAGCAGAGGGGTAAACTACTGTGCTTGTCCTGTGGAACAGCCCTGTGCAAACTTCTCTCTATGCCTCTAGGTTTGCCTCTAACAAGACTCCATCTAAGAGGTCTCCATCCTTTACAGTCTGTTCTGTGAGAATGGAATTTTGTTCATGTCTCTTTGTTTCCTTCTTCCCTTTCTGGTCAAACTGCTGCAGGGAACACAGGTTTGCCTGCTACCCACATTGATTCATTTCTCAATGGAAGAGCGTCAACCTGGCTCTACCAATTTCATGAACCAGTTTTAGTTTACTCTTAAGGTGATTACTTTTTGCCATTGGTAGAGGGGATTAAATGCCAAAAACACATGTATTCACTACATAATACTTAATCAAATGCCTATAGATATTGGCAATATATTTCCATTGGAATTAAGCAATTTTTGAACATGCTTTTTAAGTTAAATAATAGTGAGCCCTTTTTCATGGCATGAAATGCTTGACTGATGTCAGTTAAGACTGGATGAGTCTATCCCTCTTCAGAAATGGCAGTGGGAGGAGGTCAGAAAGAACTCGTTTGCCCTGTGGGTCTGATGTCTAGATAGTATGTCTGTTTTAAATGTTTTTGTTTTTAAAAATATTGTCACAATGCTTAAAAGACAGCTGATTTCATTGCATCTTGTTTCTTATATACTTAGTGGAAATATACAAAACAGCGTTTGATCAGGAATTAAATGATTTATCAACAGACGTGGATATCAAGACAATACTTTTAATAACATTTCTATAATGAAGTTTCAAATACCAAATTTTCCCAAAGCCTTTTACTTTGTACTCTAGCAATTCAAAGGCTGACCATAGACTTTGTTTAAATCTTACATAATCTATGTATATATATATATATATATATATATATATATATATATATTGTTTTCTCCAACTCTTTCAGAACAGGAACCATTTGCTACAATTCTATGTATCACCCACAACGTCTAACTCAGAACTACATATAGGAATGTGTAACGTGTATAAGTGTCCAAACATTCACTGCAGTGTATCAATTACTTTTCTCCTCTATTTTTGCACCCTTCCTCAACATCAATAACTGATTAAAAAAAAAAGGAGGCTCTCATTTTCAGCAAACTTTCTGTACTAGGTTACAAAAATAGAGTGAAAATCATATATTCACAATAGTGATAAAAGGCTGAAGAAGTAAACTCCTACTTTCTTTCCTATAGTAATATGATTTATTTTTTACATTTCAGTTTAAATTCTTTCCTTTCCTGGATTTATCCAATTCAGTCTCTTTGTTCTTGATCTTTTTTATGATCAGCTGAGTCTATAGCCCTGAGCTGTGTCTTCCTGAGCTCCCATCCACGAAAAAAGCACTATCTGCTGAGAGGTACAGGTGCTCAGCTGGGACTTGGCTGAAACAGAAAGAAAGTGAGCCCCATGGGGTGGACTCAGCCCACCCTTCAGCTGAATTACCTACTATGGAAAATTGTGTGCAACTCCTCCAATTTGGACATGCCTCAAATGACCCATAGAGAGGTAGGTGGGGTTGAAGGAAGTTTTCTCAAAAAGAATTAGGGCATAAACAATGCAATGATAATGATGATTTTCCCTGCCTTTTTGCACAAATAACCCTAAAGGGAGAAATGAGAAAGTAGTTGCAAAGGAGTATGGCTTTAAAATCAAATGTCCATTGTCTATATCTGAGTTGAATCATAACTGCTGGCTTTTATTCCAGAGTGATTAGGTTAATTTCAAAACCTTCAACCCTCAGTGACTAAATCACCTATGCATTCCAAGGTATGAAAAATTTAAGAATATAGTGCGTTCCTTTTAAAAATATGTCTTTTTCCTTAAGAAAAAGGAGGGGGGAGGAAATAATATACAGAATTATAAAAACGACTCTAAAGGAAACCAGTGATTTAAAGCAATGGACTGGAAAATGTTGAGATTCTATTTTTAACTTAGAATGCTACTTTTGGCAAATCCCCTAAATCCTCCACCTCAGTTTTCTTACTTAAAACATGAAGATAATGATCTTTCTCACAAGGTGATAGATGATTTATCCAGTCTTAACTAGTGTTAATCAAACACTTCATGGCAAAGAAGTCATTATTAGTTAACAGTAACGTGTGCCTTAAGTTGCTGAAATCTATTGGAAATATTCTACTGGAATCTATAGGCATTCAGCCAAATATTATTTAAGGCCCATAGAGCAAGTGCACAACTTTTAGCTCTTAACCCCACTAGAGATGGCAAAAATAAATACTTTAAGACTAAACTAAAACTTAACACACACTGGAAACTTCAGATCAAATTAGGAGCCAGAGAGGAGGGACCATTGATTTCCATAGCTAAGTTTTTTGTGTAAAATTTAGATGACATAAAAATAGTAGGAAAGAGGAGTATTTTGGCCCTTGGGCCATTCACTGGTTTCATTTAGATAGAGTTTACTCTGTTATCCTTTAAAAAGAGAAAGCAAAAAAGTAAAGGGAAGGTTCTACAAAACTGATCTAACCCCAGACATTTCCTTTTAAGTCTCAAGTCTACTTTTCCCAAAAAGAATACTGCTGTGGTCTGAATGTTTTTGTTCCCCCAAAATTTATATGTTGAAATTTACATGCCCAGTGTGGTGGTATTTGGAGGTAGGGGCTTTGTGAAGTGCTTAGGTCATGAGGGTAGGGCCCACACGTATGGGATTAGTACCTTTATAAACGGGTCCCCAGAGAGCTCTCTAGACCCTTCTGCCATGTGAGGACACAGAGAGAAGTCGCGAGTTTGCAACCTGGAAGAGGGCCCTCACCTGATCTTGCTGGCACCCTGATCTGAGACTTCCAGCTCCAGAACTGTGAGAAATAAATTTCAGTTGTTCATAAACTACTCAGTCTGTAGCATTTTGTTATAGCAGCTTGAACGGACTAAGACAGGTATTTATATGAAACAGGACATTTCAGCAGAAATCAGTTGTTGATAATCTCTCCTGGTCTATAAAATTAGCAACTTTGACAGTATCTGTAACCACATAGCTTTGGCTAAACAAGAACCAGTGAACAATCTTTATTTTCAAATTTCTCTCTGGACCAGAATCGTTTCTTAAAAGCCATTTTATGGTTTTAGGCTGCCATGATAGCAGTTCCCATATATGATCATAAGAGTGCAGTTGTTTTCATTGATATAACTTCTGGAGCATGAAGCTGTTATCACAGAGCTCAGAAATATACCAGCAACAAATACTGAAGCATCTACCAGCCCATGCTGTGTCATTTTTAAAAAGTCTCAAACCATGAAAAACAATCATATTTAACAATTCCTTTGAGAGTCTGTTGAAGAGGTGGTGGATAACTAGAAAGTACATCTTGGGTGGGATTCCAAATAAGCCTGCAGCTGTGTCACTACAGGGATTTGATTTTATGTCCTCTCTCTGGAATCTCAATGGAGAAAGTTAATTCTTGTTATCACTTATAATTTGAAAAAGCCCATGGCAGTTTTTAAATTTTTTCAAATTTTTTGTAGCTTTGGTAATGTGTAAATTGAGTCAAACCCTTATTTTTCAGAGTTCTGATCTCCAAAGTAAGAGGTACAAAATAATAAATCGGCATAGAGAAAGAAAAATGAGAATTTCTATTCATATTTGTTTTGTATCATTCTTTTAAAACTCTATTTTTTGTATATTTATTATGTTTCAAATGAAATAATATAGTTAAAGTTTTTAATGTAGGGAATACACTGTTTGAAAATTACAGGCATATGACTGAAATATAAACATTCAGAGGCCATAGATTTTTAAAAGCGAGACTGTTTCTGCCTCAGTTTTGGCTGACATTTCAAAAGATTTTTTTAAAAGAAATAAAGAAACCCAAACCAAAAAAAAAAAAATAATAAATATATATATATATATAGAGAGAGAGAGAGAGAGAGAGAGAGAGACAGAGAGACAGAGAGAGACAGAGAGAGACAGAGAGAGAGAGAGGGCAAATATTCTCATATTCACATATGCAGGATTGCCAAGTAGTTATGCAATCCTTAGGCTCAAGGTTATTAAAAGGTTAAAGACAAGGCAAGAGGAAAAGTTTTGGGGCTGCTGTGTTGTTTTTTCTCCTTACCTCCATGGGGAAGATATAGGACTTGCTTCCCTCTCACTTGAAGCTGAATGAGAGAAGTTTCAAGAAGATCACTTTGCAGGCTGGATTTTTATCCTCCGTGATTTGAAAGACACAGTGGATTGGTGTCTGAATTGTGCCTACAAAAGATGTTTAAGAGTTTGGTATTTGACCAATATAATAGACCAAGTATTCTGAAATGCCATAAAAAAATAATCAGTAATATCTAATGAAAGAATGTATGCTATACATGGATAAAGATATGATTTATCCTGGGAACCTTCTGAGCTTCTAGTTCTCAGGTGCCTCCACACACCAGGGACATAAGCTTTGGTTTAAGGTATCCTGTTATACTACCCTGCTATGTTTTTACTTCCCTAGCTTCCCACAAGGGTAAGAGATGGATCTTTCTGCCCAATACAGGATTTATCTGTCTATCCGACTGAAACAAGCACTTCTTCCTGGTGTCTGCTCATGCATTTGCTAAAGTTCACAGACTTTCCCAGAGGACTCTTGAGTCCAGCAGCCTTGTCTCTAAATTAGATTTTCCTGGTCGTATGGCCTCTTTGTCCAAGTTTAGAAGTTTCCAGAGACAGCCTTCTCTAGGCAGTTCAACCAGGAATCACACAAAGGCCAGAGACAATGAGAGGCAGGCTAAAGGGACTGGGAGTTTCCACTGCAATGTGTGCCATTGTTTATAAAGTTGTGCTGATGCAAGGGGGAAAATGACTGGGTGAGTATCCACAGTGACAGTAATAGTAACTATAAAATACATGTTCTTAAAACTGATAGCGACACTAAGAAAAGAAACTATTAGAATTTAAAAATGTATAAGTATTAAAAAATAAAATCCAGAGGAAAGGTTTAATAGCAGATTGCATAGAGCTGAAGAGAATTAGTGAATTATATTACATGTATGAAAAAATTATCCAGAATGCAGCAGAGAGACAGAGAAGGAAAGCATGAAAAAAGAGTTTAAGAGACCTGGAAGGTAAAAATGTCCAGCAAAAAAAAAAAAAAAAAAAAAAGGTCCAGCAATCACTTAATGAGCATTTCAAAGAAAAAGAGAATTTGAAAGAATGGGAAGGAGAAATAATGTTGAAATGTATCATAGCTAATAGTTTTCAAAAATTATTCAAAGATAAATCCTCAATTTCAGGAAATTTAATGAATTTCAAATAGGATAAATAAAAAGAAATAGATCTCTCCATGTATACTAAAGTGAAAATATAGACTACCAAAGATAAAGAGATGATATTGAAAGCAGCTATATTCTTTGAAAATTCACACTCAAAAATGAAATTATTAAACTGAAAAACAGGCGACTTAACAGTAATACTGGAAGCTAATAGAGGAAATCAATATCTTCAAAGTGCAGACAGACAATAACTATCAGTCTAGAATTTTATATTCAGAAAAACTTTTTAAGAGCAAGGATGAGACACATTTTCAGATCAGCAAGAACAGAGAGTTCACCACCAAAACACCTTTACCAAAGAAACTTTTAAAGGACATACTTCAAGAAGAGGCAAAATGAAAGCAGAGAGCAGACCAGAGATACAAGATGGCACTGTGATTGAAATTAATGAAAACATACCTGTAAATGTAAACATTGATGCCATGAAACAAGAAATAGTAACTTAAATAGGTACAGTTTAAAAATCGGATAAAATATAGCATTAAAACACCAAACAATTTCATACATATCTTCAGGACAGGACTAGTGATAAACATTCTAAGAACTGTTCATTTCTACAGAAGGAGGATATTGTGCAGTTTCACTTTAGCATTTAGTTAACTAAATACATTAAAATTAAATAGAATCTATCATCGTATCTGGGAGAGAAAAAAATAGAATGAGGAAAAAAACAAAGCAAAATCTCAAAAGAGAATTAAAAGAGGGTAGGAAAAGGAAAAATACTAAATAAGTACAGTAAACAGATGGTAAAAATAAATACAAATAAATCATATTTATTTTTATTTAAAAAGGCAGGCTATCAGAATGGATAAAAGGGAGCAAGGAAGGACTAGAAAAACTCAGAAAACAGAGAAAGAGGAGCACTCCCTAACATTCTATGAGGACACCGTATTCTTTTCTTTTATTCTAAAAGAGCTTTATTGAGATACAATGCACATATCATACAATTCACCCATTTAAAATATACAATTTGATGGGGTTTAGAACATTTAAAGATATGTATGCTCATCATCATAGTCAATCTTAGAATATTTTTTCATTATCTCAAAAAGAAGCCACCATAGATACAGAGAGAACAGATTGGTGGTTGCCAGAGATGGGGGTGGGGATGGGACAAAATGGGTGAAGTTGATTGAAAGATACAAACTTCCAGTTATAAAATAAACAAGTCCTGGGGATCTAATGTACAGCATGGTGACTATAATTGATAATACTGTATAGTACATGTGAAATTGTGCCTTACTTATATATATAGTTATATAGCTGTATATATTATATAACTATATAACTATATATGTATGTATATATGGCCCCATATTCTTTAGCTATCACTCTCTTATTCTCCACTCAATCCCCCACTAGATAAAGCAACCACTCATACATTTTCTGTCTCTGCAGATTTCCCTATTCCATACTTTCATATACATGGAATTGTATATGTGGTATTTCATAACTGTCTTCTTTCATTCTTTAATGTTTTCAAGTTTTATCTATGTTGTTTATCAGTACTTTATTTCTTTTAATGGCTAAATAATATTTCTTTGTATGGATATACTACATTTGTTTATCCATTAATCTGTTAATGGATGTTTGAGTTGTTTTTACCTCTTTGCTATTGTGAATAATTCTACGATGGGGATTCATGTATAAGTTTTTGTGTGGACATGTTTTAATATTTCTTAGATATATACCTATGAGTGAAAGTACTGGGTTTTATGGTAACTCTATGTTTAATCTTCTGAGAATTGCCATACTATTTTCCAAAGTAGCTGCATTCCCACCAGCAGTGTATGAAGGTTTCAGTTTCTCATCTTCACCAACATTTGGTATTATCTGATTTTTTGATTCTAGCCATCCTAATAGATATGAAATTATATTTCACTGTGATTTTGATTTGCACTTTCCTAACTCTAATGATCTTACTATCTTTCTATCTAAAGATGTGGCCATCTTTATGTCTTCTTTGGAGAAATGTCTATTCAGAAATGTCTATTTATTTGCCAATTTTTAAAATTGGGTAATTCATCTTTTTATTACTGAGTTGTGAGGGTTGTTTATATATTCTAGATAAAGGCCCTAATGAGATATATTATTTGCAAATATTTTTCCATTCTTTAGGTTGTCTTTTACTTTCTTGATGATATCCTTTGAAGCACAAAAGGTTTTAACCATGATAAACTGCAATTCATCAATGTTTTGTTGTTGTTACTCATGTTTTAGTGATATCTAAGACTCTTTTGCCAAATTCAAGGTCTTGAATATTTCTCCTAGTTTAATAGTTTAGTTCTTACATTTAGATCTTTGATTTATTTTGAGTTAATTTTTGCATATGGTATGAGATCTGGGTTCAACTTCATTCTTTTTCATGTGGTTATCCAAATGTCCTATTACCATTTCTTAAACTATTCTTTCCATAGAATGGTCTTCTCACCCTTGTTGAAAATCAATTGATCATAGATGTACAGGCTTGTTTCCAGGCTCTCAATTACATTCCATTGACTTATATGTCTATCTTTGTGTGCTATCACATTTTCACACTATAACTTCATTACTATTGTTTTGTAGTAAATTTTGAAATTGGGAAGTGTGATTCCTTCCACTTTATCCTTTTTCATAAATTTTTTAGCTATTCAGGGTCTCTTCAATTCAATGTGAATTTTAGACTTCACTTTCTATCTAGGAATTCACCCATTTCATCTAAGTTATCCACTTTGTTGGCATACAATTGTTCATAGTATCAATATTTTTATAATGCTATTTATTTCTGTAAGATTAGTAGTAATGCCTTTTCCTTCTTTTCTGATGCTAGTAAATTTGAGTCTTTCCTTATATTTTCTTGTCCCATTTAGATAAAGATTTGTCAATTTTGTTAATCTTTTCATAAAACCTGGTTTGGGTTTCATTGATTTCCTGTGTTTCAATATTCTTTGTTTCATGAATTTCTGCTCTAATTTTTATTTCCTCCCTACTGCTTTCTATAAACTTGTGCTGTAATTGGCAGATATATCACGCATATATTGTAGTTCTATATGATATAGGCTCAAAATTATATCATACACGTATTACTTTAGGCAATTGCTTCTCAAATAGGTCAAGAGAAGAAAAGAGAAAAGGTATTAATTGCTACTGTCTTTTGTAATTACACAATTACCTTTACTGGTACTTTTTGTTTTTTTATGTGGATTTTAATTACCACCTGGGATCACTTGCTTTCACTCTGAAGAACTTCCTTTAGTGTTTCTTGTAAGGCAGGTCAGCTAGCCACAAATTCTCTCAGTTTTTATTTATTTATGAAAGTCCTTGTTTCACCTTCATTTTTGAAAGAGAGCTTTACTGGGTATAAGATTCTCAGTGACGGTTTTTCTTTGAGCATTTGAATATGTTACCCACTACATTCTGGTCTCCATTGTTTATTCTGAGAAGCCAGATGTTAATTTAATGGAGTTCCTTTACTTTTGTTTATCCAAGAGTGCCTTTATTTCTCTTTCAGTTTTGAAAGGTAATTTCACTAGATACAGAATTTTAGGTTGGCGGGTCTTTTTCTTTCAGTACTTTAATATTTTACTCCATTTTCTTCTTCTTACATGATTTTTAAAAAGATGCCCAATATAACTTTTATCCTTGCTCTCTGTAGGCAAGGTGTTCTTTTCTCACCCTCAGTCTTCTTTCAAACTTTTCTTTCTGTTTTTGATATCTTCAGTTTGAATATGATACAACTAAGTGTAGAATTTGGGGTATTTAACTTGCTTGGTATTATCTGAGCTTCCTGCATATGTGATTTTGTGTCTGTCATTAATTTTGCAAAATTATCAGTCATTATTACTTTAAATATTTTTACTCTGTTCCTTTCTTTCTTCTCCTTCTGGTACTTCCATTACATGTATGTCACACCTTTTTAATTATCTTGGTATTTTGTTCCATATTTTTCTTTTCTTCTCTTTGTATTTCAGTTTTTGAAGTTTCTATTAACATACTTTCAAATTTCACTATTTTTTTTATTACCCTGTGTCCAGGCTATTCATAAGCCCATCAAAGTCAATCCATATTTCTGTTACAGTTTTTTTTTGTTTTTGTTTCTTTTTGGTTTTTAACATTTTCCTTTGATTATTTTTTAGAGTTTGCGTTTCTCTGCCTATGTTACTCATTTCTACTTGCACGTTCTTTGCATTTTTTCCATTAAAGTTTTTAGTATATTAATCATGGGTATTTTAAATTCTGGTTTTGATCATTCTTAAATATCTGCCATATCCAAAAGTGTTTCTAATATTTGCTCTGTCTCTCCAAGCTGTGTCTTTGTCTTTTAGAATGCCTTGTAATTTTTTTTGTTGAAAGCTAGATATGATGTATACTATTGGCTCTAGCTGTAGGCTAGGCTTCTGTTCCAGTAAGCTGTGACTCTGTATTTGCCTGTTTCTCCATGTTGAGGCAGTAGTTTTCCCTGTGACCTCAATTCTCTGATGGATCTAAAAACCAAAATAAAAATTAGAAAAATAGAGAAAATCAATGGAACAAAAAATCTGGTTCTTTGAAAAAATTAACAAAATTGACAAACCTTTAGCTAGCTTGACCGAGAAAAAAGAGAGAAGACTCAAATCACTAGGATCAGAAAAGAAATAGGAAGCATTACTACCCACCTTACATAAATTAAAAATGTTATAAAAATACTGTTAAAATAATGTCTTGAAGTCAATGAATATGAGTTTTTCAATATTATTGTCCCTTTTCAAGAATGTTTTGGCTGTTTTAGAATGTTTGGTTCCTTTGAGATCCATATAAATGTTAGAATTAGCTTTGCAATTTCTTTGAAAAATTCCGATAAGCTTTGATTGGGATTATGACAAATCTACAGATCAATGTGGAGAACAGTTACCTAAAAATATGGAATCTTCCAATCAGTGGTGTGCTGGTAAATGTTTAACAATGGACTCTGTGGGAGGGGGTAGGCCACTGATTCAGAGTATTTGCTAATTTATAGAGTGTAGATATTTCCATCATAGTTGATATCAACCTGCTAACATGATGTCATTGAATGGGCATATATATATATATATATATATATATCAGACACTCAAATTTGGAGTCCTGTATCCTGTCAATCCTTTTCTTCCTCAGCCTAAATGTCTTATTTACATGGAAAAATTATGAAATGAAGCAATGATGACAATAAATGACCCTAGGATTTAGCTAGAAAACATTCCTCTTACGCATACAAAAGGATTAGACTTTTACAAGTGTCTTCATGCTCCAAATCAGTAAAAGGCTTTATTTGAGAAGAACTAGTGCAAGATAGTTCAGTTAATAGCTAAAGATCACAGAATGCCTCAGACAGTTTTAGAGTCACTTCTTTTACCATCCTGTATGGAAATTATCAATATGTACTATGTTTTGAACCAATGAAGCATAGGAAATAGAAAAGGTGCCATTATTGAATTTACCATTATAGGTTCATTGTCAACATACTATATAACTTGGGACAACTTTGATCCAGAAAATTATAAAAGCAAAATGGCTTTATTTCAGATGGATGAATCTGCAGATATAATTAAGTGTGCTCAGTTAATAGTACTAATTAGAAGTCCTCAAGAGAAACGCTTTACAGAACATTATTAGTTCTGCAAAGACGTACCAAAACAAACTGAGTGTGAAATATTGAAAATGATAAATGAATTCTTTGAAACAAGGTATTAAACAAATACTGTGTATATTTTGTATTGATGGTACAGCTGAAAAACAGGAAAACACAAGAGCTTTGTTTCAAAATATTTTGGAAAACCTGAGAGCCAATGTTTCTTCACTGAATGTTTCTACCTGTAAAGATTAACGTTATCAAAATGGTGAATTGAAAAAATTAATATAATATAGACTAGCTCCATATGAAAAAAATTGAGTAGCAAGATTCTGGATGTCCTTTGAAGAATGCTTGGTGTTGTCTAGCAGACACTTTTGGGTTGTCTGATTTTATGGGAGTCTGTACCTTTTATAACTCTGTAGAGATAAAACTTACCTTGTAGGGGGCTGATGGTGATGAAGATGTTTCTGGTTAAAGGTAACGCAAATAAATGGTCCTATTCATAAGGATGCAAATGAGCTTTGTTTCTTGGAGTGTAATTGATTTCTTCCTATGTGGAAGAAATGATTCCAAACATCACATGTTATTTTGCTAGGCTTTTGAATCAGTTTGCTTCTATTAGTAAATTCATTTCAGCATTACTGATTGCCTATGTATGAGCCTATTCTTTGGATTGTCTTTTGAACTTGTTTTAACATCTTACTGAATCCCTCATTAATTAATAAATTGGATAAACTCTTTGACACGTATTCATTTTATAATTTCATGGGAGTCACAATTTTACCTTTTATAGAAATAAAATCCTTCAGCAATATGAATATGTTCCAGTTTCTCATTAATATTTTTAAAATTATTTTACATGTATTCTGTTAAAGTAATTAAACAAGGAGGCCATTAGATTGAGGTGGTTTTAATGCCTTAGCCACCCATGTAAGCAACCAAACCTAATCCTGTAAATGCCTCAAGGTCAAGAAGTCAAAACCTAAAGACTGCCAATCACAAACGGCCAACCAGGTTTTCCCAAATATACAACTGCTTAAGCTACAGCCAATCAAACAATTGCTTTGTTTTGCTTCCCCTTCTTCTTGATAAAAGTCTTCCCTTGGCTCCTGTGGGCAGAGAGCTCCTAATCACTTGGTGCTGCCTGATTAGAAGTGAATTTTCCCCAAATAAACTCTTAATTTTTAAAAATATGTCTAAGCTTATCTTTTAACAGTTCAATATTTAATATTTAAAGACTTCCATAATATTTGTATTTTATCTTTATCACATTTATAAGATAAAATGAAAATATAATGGAGTTTGTTTCACTAAGCCCATAAACAAAGGGTGACCATATAACTTTTGTTCAAATTAGAATATTTTGAGAGTGCAACGGGCACTGTTAACAATTACACTGGCAATTGTTTGAAATAGGAGAGTCCTGGAAAAAACAGTATGGTCCTGGACAAACCAGGAGGCATGGTCATATTACATGTAAGTGACCCTAAATCCCCTCTAGGTATACCAGCATGCCATACAAATGTTATTTCCTATGTGTGCCATGATGTGGAAAATGTTGGGAAGTATTGCTGTATAACTTTACAGTATATGAACATTCTATAATTCATTTATTTTTCTGTTGGTGGGTATGTAAGTTGTTCTCAAAGTTTTACATTACAAACCATCATACTAGGAGCATTTTTGCCCATGCTTCCTTGTAGGCACGTGGGAGAGTTTCCCTAGTGTATACATCCAGGAGTATGACCATGTTCTACTTTTCAAGAAGTCTCCTGTTTGTTTTCCAAGGTGGTTGCCTTCATTTATACCTACACATCAGTGTTAGAAATGTTCCTTTCTCCATATCTTTGTCAATACCTATTAATTTTAGACATATCAATCTTTGTTATTTTGATGAGTTTGAAATTGCGTCTCAGGGTTTTCATGTGCCTTTCCCTAACCACAGTGAATTTAAACATTTTTCAAGTATGTTTTGCCTATCCCTGTTGCTTATGTGAAATACCTATTTATTTGTTTGGCTTATTTTCTTCTAACTTACTTTGCTTTTCTATTTCTTATCACTTTGTGGAATTTGATTTACTATCAGCAGTAAAATTTTTGTCACATTTGCTGCAGATATCTTATCCCAGTTTATAATCCTCCTCTATTTATGGATCTTTGGATACAAAGAAGTTTTTAGATTTCATGTTGTCAAATTTACCAGGTTCCTTCTTTATGGTTTGTGCTTTTGGCATCTTGTTAAGAAATGCTCTCACAGACTTTCCTTGTGGCACAGTGGTTAAGAATCCACTTGCCAATGCAGAGGACACAGGTTCAATCCCTGGTCCAGGAAGATCCCACATGCCACGGAGCAACTAAGCCCATGTGCCACAACTACTGAGCCTGTACCCTAGAGCCCACGAGCCAAAACTACCGAGCCCATGTGCCGCAACTACTGAAGCCCATGTGCCTAGAGCCCGTGCTCCACAACAAGAGAAGCCATCTCAGTGAGAAGACCATGAACAGCAACGAAGAGTAGGATCCCGTTCACCACAACTAGAGAAAGCCTGCGTGCAGCAACAAAGACCCAACGCAGCCAAAAAACATAAAAATAAATAAATAAGAAATGCTATCACACTTGGAGTAATAAAGATAATGTACTATATTTTCTTTCAAAACTTTCAGAATTTGCTTTTCACATTTAAGCATTTATGCAACCTGGAATTGATTCTTGTTCAGGAGTGATATGTGATACTCATTTTAGTGACTTTTTATCATTACATTAAAAACCAGTAATCCCAGATCCACCTATTTCATTGCTCATCCTTTCCCCACTCATCTAGAGCATCAATTCTGCCACAAATCAAGTTTCTATGTATATGTATTTATATCTATGTTCTCTGTTCCATTGGTTGATGTATTTGTCTCTCCTTATGGCAATAGAACATGGTCTTATAATAGTTTTATAATGTATTTTGATATCTGGTAGAGAAAGCCCCTCTACCTGGTTCTTCTTCAACACTTTTGGAGTATTCTCAAACCTTTGATTTTTCCATATAAATTTTAGAATAATTCTGTCAAATTCTCTTCAAAATAGTTCTGAGAGTCTACATGGAATTCTATCAAACTTATAGAAAAATATGGGATAAAAAGATATATTTAGGATACTAACACTTGCTATTAATGAACATGACATATTACTCCATTTATTTTGGCTTGTTTATTATATTTTTTAAAATTGCTATCCTTTCCTCCAAAAAAGCTATGTGTGCATTTTATAGGATTCATTCCCAGTTACTGTCTATTCTTTATGCCATTGTACATGCTATCACTTTTGTAAAATTACATTTTCTAATTATCATTGCTATTGTTAGAATTACAATTGACCTTTGTATGTTGATCATATATCTAGTAATCTTTCTGAACTCTTGTTAATTAAGTACAAAAGCAAGAATGATAGAACCTGTATTTTCTCCCTTGTAGTGAGGGCCCTGGATGTGATGTGCACACATTAGATTTAAAATGTGGGATCAATATTTTTGCCATTTCGTCAGATAAACAATTATGAAGGCATTAGGCTTTTCTACAGCAGCTACAACTGAGGTGTTAGGTCTGAACCATGGCTTCAAATGTTGTAGAAAGTCTTTTTGCTGGTGCAGATCATGGTAAAAGTAGTATGATTCTGAAACCAGCAAATGTCAGTGTAGTTTTTAGACTCAACAAGTGACTTCCTGATTGCTGAAAAATATTACCCATCAAACATGTCTCAAGAAAAAAAAAAATAGTATGCATCCCATGCTTTTTCTGCTTTTAAAACAAAACAAAAAACAACAAACAAACAGAATTGGCAAAGCCTTCAGGGTATCTGTGGCTTTCAAATTCACTTAACAGTTTGTGTTTATGGTCCTTGAGGATTTCATTTAAAAAAAAAATTCTGATTCCTAAGCTCCACTCAAAACCAATTAAATATCTTGGAGTGGGCCCAGCATTCACATATTTTTAAAACCTCACCAGGGTATTTTAATGTGCAACCAGAGTTGAGGATAGACTGTACACTTAGAGCTAACAAATTCCAGGAGAAACACTACTTCTCTGGACATTACGCCATCAAAAAGAGGAACCAAACAGAAAATTTTAAAGCTGGTGTTTTAGCAATAAATAAACAAACAAATAAATAAAAGTTTAGCAATGTGGAGGAAACATGAGTCAAATGACCACATCACCCTATGATTTATAACGGTCAAGATAAAAATAAAAGCAAAAACAAAAAACCAAGAGCCTCATTCCAAGTCAACCTAATTGGACCATGGAGGGGCGGGGGCGGGACATTTATCAAAAGCTTCTCAGGTGATTCTAATGTGCAGCACAGAGTTAACAAAGGGGACTCAGGAATATTGGTGGCTAGGATTTTTTTAAGTGTATTTCAACCAATGGGATCAAAATCTTCTTGGGTCTAGAGTCTCTAGAGGGTGGGGCTTTCCCTTGAGGGGAAGGAGTGTAGCTACATTCAATCAACATTGGAATAAGTTCATCGGGAACAAGAAATGATTTAAGGAAGCAAACCTTGGCTTAAAGCAAGATTTTCCTCTTGTCTTTGAGAGCCATGAGAGTGAGCCTCAACTCCTAGGCATGGAGATGCCTGAACATCCCAATGTGAAGAGTGAACTGGCAGGAGAACAATATGGTAGAGAAACCCTGCAGTTAGATTTGGGCTGTGGATTCTGAAAGTAGCATCCTGGGTAGTGTGAAAAGTACTCACACTCTGTTCTTCCCATCTCTTATCCAAGGAAGAAGGTTTTAATCAGGACTAGCCACCTGCTTTTCCATAGAGACAATCATAAATAATCTCAGCTTGCTTTAGATCACCATTTACCTCCTTACCCCAAGGCCAGAGAGTTGCTAAGTGTAAATAGGAGTCAGTGGCCAAGAATGAACACAACCCTTGCCCTGCAATACGACTGACTTCTAAATTAACCAGCCCTCAAAAGACTCCATTCTGACCTTAACTTTTCCATGTTCCTTTATTCAAACATATTTTTCCCTTTTCAGAAATTTTTTTCCCTTCCTTTCTTTTTAATCCTCCAATGCGCCAAAGAAATAACTGGCCTTGGTGGTGACTTCAGTGGGACAAAGTTTGCTGATGGTATGACTGGATGTGAGTTCATTCAAAGGCAGTTTGAAGTTTACTTTGGCTTTTGCGCCTTCTCAAAAATAAATACATTTAATTCAATAAATTTGGAAATGTGAATTTTCTGCAGCACTCTGAAGGAGGCAGGTCTGGCAGGGTCAGGTCTATTTGGAGATCAATAATTGGGGCTAATTCTGGCTTGTCTCAGCACAACCAGGGCCCTAAAGTGTTCAGAAATGCTCCACGTTTCTATTTAGGGGTCAGAGTTAAAAGAAAACATGTGCCCAGCTTGACCTCTGCATTTGAGAATCACAACATCACAAAAACCAAGCTAAGAACTATAAACTTCTATGGAAAAAAGAGAGGCAGGAGTGAGGGGAAGAGAGAGATTGAATTTGAAAGGCAGTTAGAAAGAGGTTGGAATCTAAGATTAGCTTTGCATTAAAAAGGAGTTGAGTTGCTTAAGACCAATACTCAAAATTTGATATTTTGGCATCTTTATTCTTAGGAATGAATCGTTTTTGCATGCCACCAGAGTAAGTTCCATTGATTTGTTTGGTTTATTCATGTACTCTTTCACTCTTATTTATGGAGCATATACTATGTAGCAGACATTGTGATAGGCATTCCAAGAGGTAATAACCCTGTCTTGCATCTTAGTGGCCAAGCATTCACTATGCAAGCCTGCTGTGCTCATGGCAGTCTTCTTAAACCCAGCTCCTTGCTCTCACGTTCTGACTACCTTTGACTCTAAACTTGAGGCAGTTCTCAAATATCAGCCCGATCTAGATGCTGACTTCAGTGGGGGCTTGGTGCTTTCCTTTCTGGCCTTCTCACTCTCCCTAAGTAATTAAGTTCCCTAAGGATAACGGAGCATCATTACAATAATATTGATACCTGCTGTAATCACTGGCATTCTGGCTTTTCAATTTCCAGTATTTGCCTTGGATCAAGTAGCTCTGTGCTAATGCAACAGAAGGTCACCCGATGAAGGAGCTGATAGCGAAGAGGACAGCTCTACTTAGCATGCATGGAGGATTATGCTTTTTGGCTTGTAGAGCTAATCTTTCAAGTTGTCCTTTTTTGACTTTCTCAGTTTAATCAGTTTAATCTCATCTTCCCTGTTTTCTGATTACAAGGATTTTCCATAGAAACCTTGCCTCCGCAATAAAGACCATGGGGCAATTTATTCTCATATTGATTTCAACATTTCCGTTCCTCTACCAATGAGTCAATAATGGGGGGAGGGGGAAGAAAGGTGTGAGGAGGGGGGAAGGAAGAAGGAGGATGAGAGGGGAATGGACAGTGAAAGCCCCTCGGTACTGTCATTAGTAGAAAAGCCACACACTCCAGTTATCTGGGAAACCTGAATACATCTTAAATGCGCTGGAAGCAGAAATGACAGCCAAATAGGGACGTCTCTATAATGATTAAAGTCAGTTGAAGACAGCTATAACAAGGGATTCTTCCCATTGCCACAATAAAGAGATAGACAGACAGAAAGACACACACACACACACACACACACACACCTTCTGCAATCAGAGACATTGCACGTATCTAAGAAGATGAATCACACAGTGACAACCTTCCTCACGGACGTAGTCGATTCTGCTTTCATCCCTCCTCACTGTCCACACAGAAGGGTGGGCAGTGTCTTCCTGAGAGCAGACAGAGAGCCATTTGCCAAGAGAGGGGAAAGACCAAAAAATGGGGTTGGAAGGTGGTGAGTTCACTTTTGAATGTTATCTTTGAACTGTTACTCCGGGCGGAGCTGTCCAGCTGGGGCGGGGTGCGGTTCTGGATTGCAGTAGGGTGGACTGAGGTGGAAAACTCTGAAATAGAGCAGAGTTTGGTGAGTGGATGAATTGAAAAAGCAGTTGTGCTCTTTAGATAAAATCTAAATATTGCATATCAAACGAATACAAGCGGTTGTGTCATTTTTAAAGATTTGGGAAACTGATCCACTTGAGGGTTGCATCAACCTTTTGTTTAACTCCATCGAGCCCACTGGAAAAATGACACAGAACAAAAATAGAACCCTTTTTTTCCTTAACAAGAAAGAACCAAATGTCTTTTTAGGCACCAAATTTTTTTGTGGTTGGCTAAAACGATCAAAAAGATAAAAAAAGAAGAAAGAAAGAAACAAGGAAGAAGGAAAAGGAACTTTCCACAGGAATTCAGGCATGCTGGAGGACAGAAATAAGTTACTCCTTTTTAAATTCTCAACCCCTTTCCATTTGTTCTATATGAACTACAATCATTAAATGTTCAGTGAGTGCCAAAACCAGTTTTATTTTGCAATGATTACACTAGGTTCTAAAAATCATAAGTCTGTAAATTTAAAATGCCCCAGATATGTGTCTCCTAAAATGGGCAGTAGTGGGTGGGGTGCATAGAGGAGTACAGAGCGGAGTATTTTGCACAGTAAATACACTGCATCTCCACTATCGCTAGTGAATCTTTGTACTTTCTCTTCAGGGTTCCTGGAGATAAGGATATACTTTAGCCAGCTGAAAAGAACATCTGTTTTAAGAACTCTGAACTTACAGGTGCCATTTGTCTGTCTGATCCATTCCCATTATTTCCCTTCCATTTTGCAACTTTATATTTCTGCATTGATCAAATCTATGCAAAATAAAGGGACTGAGAACAACACTAAACAGCCATAATTTCTTCTCCCTTCATAAGGTTATCCACCACCTCTCCTGTTAAATAATTCTGCTTGCTATAAACACCCAACTTTTTTTGGTAAGTATGTGTTTCCCTTTCCCTTTAAATTGAAATCTTTGGTTCATTAGGGCTTACTGCTTAATGACAATGTGGTGGAGTTAGCCCAGGAGAACAATGCATCCATTAATCTGCCTCATGCTTAATTGGTAACTACTGTATGGGCTGGCATTTCAAACACAGATTGCAAATGTACTTGAATTAGTTACTGTTTAATTGATACAACTGGCACTCAGCCTAGAACCAACATGCAGCTACTGTAAAAAGAGCAAGGCTTGAAAGGAGAGAGAAAAAAATACAAGGTATGATTGTGATTCATTCTTTATATCAATTATTCGTGGAATATAATTACATAGTTTTTCATATTGCTTTAACAAGCAATAGACCAAAACAGGCTGCTAAAAAACGCCTGTAATGCTTGCTGACATAAAAAATAACAGCAGTGGTTCCCAACTCCCTCTCTTTCTTGATTCTACCCTTCTCTCTGCAAGAATAGTTATGTATGTACAACTGAGTTTGGGAACTGCAATATTTACAAAAGAATGAAATGCCTAAGAGGATAATTTTGACAATGTCTCCAGAATAGCAGGAATTCAAGGAAACAGAATGCTATCATGGCCATAATTCAACTCTATTACCATTCACACCAGTGTTACTGTGAACATATTTTCAATAGAAAAAAAACTAATATCTTGAGATTAATCCCCAAATAATTCCACTTGGGCACATCATGCAGGAACCATTAGATTCTACAACTTGCCTTTGACTAGAGAACATTTTAATTCCAGAAATGTTGTAATGATACTGATGGTGATTGTTTCGTGAGGATCTTCTCCACATCGAGAATCACACTAGGTGATTCGATATAAAATTTCCCATGTAACCCTCCAATGTCCATGCTTCCCTCCCCAGTTTGAATCTTCATTTCATTGTTTAAGTCTATGTAAAATAATTGGACTGAGAAAAGCATTGAACTGAACTTTTTTACCCTATTTTAAAAGTTAACCCATTTCTGGGCTTAAATGATTTGCTTGATGTAAAACATCCAACGGCCATTTGATTTTACAGGTATATGCTAATCATATGAGAATTTATGCATTTTTCTTACCCAGAATTCCTGTAAAACACCCCAAACTCTCTTTGCTAACCTGAAGTGAAAATCCCCTCATTGGTTCAGTAAGCAGTATTGACAATCTACTGTATATCCAGTTTGGTCCTTGCATTGTGTGAGATATTACATAAAACTGATCTTAATAATATTATCAATGAGTTTCTAATTGCCAAACTAAAAGGGACAGTTTCTATTTTATTTTTTAAAATTATTTGTCATTGGGCCTCCCTGGTGGCGCAGTGGTTGAGAGTCCGCCTGCCAATGCAGGGGATACGGGTTCGTGCCCCGGTCTGGGAGGATCCCATGTGCCGCGGAGCGGCTGGGCCCGTGAGCCATGGCCGCTGAGCCTGCGCATCCGGAGCCTGTGCTCCGCAACGGGAGAGGCCACAACAGTGAGAGGCCCGCATACCGCAAAAAAAAAAAAAAAAAAAAAATTATTTGTCATTGACCTTTGTTTTGTAATACATGACTTTTCTTTGGTTGAATGTTTGTAATAGTTAACATTGTTGTTCTTGATTTCTCTGACATAAAGCCCTCTGGTTTTCTTCCTGCCTCTCTGACTACTTCTTCTCAATTGCTTTTGGGGGTGTCTTTCTCCATCCAACATTTAAACATGGGGAGGGGATGTCAATATTTCAGATCTCTTTCACTCTATACACTTTCTCTGTGCAGTTTCATCTTATGCTACAGACTCTACCTACACACCACAGAGCCCTAAACAAATATCACAATTCTGGAGATTTTTTTTTTCCTGCAAAATAATATATGCAAGTTTTCAAAAATTACTGAGAGTAATCGCTTGTAAAGATTCCTAATTCTCTTCTTACCCTGCAGATTACTCCATGGCAATCCAGTATCAGACACACAAAGCTAACTGGATATCTCTGCTAGAACATCTAATAACAGCACATTAGTATGTTCAACAATGGACTTCCTTGCAAACGCACTTGTTTTTGCCACTTCTCCTTTCTTGTGAAGTGGTGCCCCTAATACACAGTCACCCAAGCTGCCAACCTGAGAGTCAGGATGTTTCCCCCCATCCTTCATTGCTCTCCTCCACCCCCCGCCAACCTGACTAGATCACAGGTCCTGCAGGGTTTCATGTCCATTGACTATTTTTCAAAAGTATTTTTTCTTCCCTGTCCTCAGTGCCACCGTGTTGTTCAGATCCTTCTTACTTTTCACCTGAATGTCCACAATCACCTGCTGACCAGTTTTCCTGCCCCTACTATCACCTCTTCTCCAATCCATTCTGTAGAGATTACTCCAAAGCAAGAACATGGACCCTTTCTTGAAGAAGATCCTCAAGAACTGCCATATGCTTCAGGAAGAGGCTTGGTTGTGTTCTAATTGCTGCTTATTTTTGTTTTCTTTTTCCCATCTTTCCAAATGTCTCCAGCATCTGATTAATTTCCACTTTCTTTTTAAGGCTCAGTTCAATGGTCATTCATCCATGAAGCTGTCTCTGGCTTTTCTTGCCTAAGCTAGGTGTCCATCCTCTGTCGTCCCTTATTTCCCCATGCATCCTTCTGTTACAGACTTGACCATACTCCTGTGGCTTCCTTGTTAGACTCTAACCACATTCTGTTTTTGCTGAAAAAAAGTGAAAATCAAATTTTAATTTTTAGACTATTGATTTGCCTTATATACTAAAAAATTAGTCTTATTTCTTAGTATATTAGAAGAGATGTAAAACATAATATTGGAGAGGGGAGGGATAAATTAGGGGCTTGGGATTAACAGATACACACTACTATATATAAAACAGATAATCAACAAGGGCCTACTGCATAGCACAGGGAACTATATTCAATATCTTGGAATAACCTATAGTGGAAAAGAATTTGAAAAAGAAGATATATATGTATTCTTATATTCATATATATATGCATGTATGTATAACTGAATCACTTTACTGTATACCTGAAACTGTACAGCATACAAAATACAACATTGTAAGTCAACCATATTTGAATTTTAAAAACCATAATATTGGACTCAGTTTTATGTACTGAGTATATAAATAACGATTGTTCTCTAGTTTCTTTTCTTTGCCACTAACCAGCTGAGTAACACGAGGCAAACCATTTAGCCTCTTAAAGCATTAGCATCATCATCTGCAAAATTATTTCTAAGATCTTCGTAACCCTAATCTTCATACTTATGTGGGTTTTTCTCCATGTTACGTTGTGTAATTAGTCATTTAATAAAAGTTTTAGTGGTTTACTGTTGTTGAATGAAAATGATCTCAAAGGTTCTGGTTCAAAGTGTTTTTAGACACTGATTTTTGTCCCTACACTCAATGTAGAATTGTGGGAATTATTCTATTGGTATCTAACATGATTACACAATGGATTTGAGGTGGTTTACAAGAATATATCCCCAGAATGGTAAAGAAGAAGTAGAAGGAGAAGGAAAGGGAGAGGGAGAAGAAGGAGGGCCTGGGGGGAGAATATGATGATACAGAATCGTGTCCAAGAGAAAAATAAATAAAGGGAGGAGTCAAACCTGGAAGCAAGTGAAAATAGATGCCTCTGCCATAATGGTCATACATAATTGTAATAGATCATTTTCAAACTTGATTCTAAGCTCCCCGGCATCCAAAAATGAAGAGACCAACAGTCTCAAATACAAAAATTATCATAGGAGAAGCAAAGTTTCTCCAGCACTAATTTCTAAAGTAATTTTTTCACAATGAGCTCCAGGTAACAGGCACCAAATAGTATACTAGACAATGCCTCAACAACATTCTTTTTTTCTTTCTTTCTTTTTCTTTTTTTTTTTTTTTTTTGTGGTACACGGGCCTCTCACTGCTGTGGCCTCTCCCGTTGAGGAGCACAGGCTCCGGACGCGCTGGCTCACGGGCCCAGCCGCTCCGCGGCATGTGGGATCCTCCCGGACCGGGGCACGAACCCGTGTCCCCTGCATCGGCAGGCGGACTCCCAACCACTGCGCCACCAGGGAAGCCCCAATAACATTCTTAAACAAAATATAAGAAGAGACTGAACTTGCAATACCCTTCAAGAAAGGCAAAGCCATGATCTTGAAAGTCTGTAAAGTCTGTAAAGACAATTCCATGGTATATGGTCATGGTATGTTTCAATTGTGTAGCCTTTTCCTGATCAAGTCTGGTTAAAACTAAAATCAAGAATAACTGAGTGAATAGCAAAATAACACATTCTTTAAATTATCTTCTGCAAATATCACATTTGCCCAGATTCTGATGGGGGTCACTGTGGTATATTTTGAATAAAAATCTACTACAGGAAGTGGTAGTTGATCCCTCCTTCAGATTTTACAAGCAGTTTTCTGTCAACACTATTCCCCCAGCTTATGCTGGCTCCGTCATTAACAAACTGTGAACTTGAACAAGTGACTCGATCTCTGTCATTTAGTTTCCTCATCTGTAAAATGGGGATGATAAAAACAATTTGTTCATTGGGTTGTTACAAGGATAAAATGTAATAAAGCATATAAAATGCTTATAACAAAGCCCATCATATAGAAAATACTATTATGTTATATTGCTTCATACATTTATATGTGCTTTATTGATTAGCATCAGCACTAAAAAAAAATGGATCACATATCTGCAGATTGTTTAAGCTATCAGTAAACTGTGTTTTTGGTTAGTTTGGTGATGCAATTCTTCACTTATCAGAGACACAGAACCTGTTTTTAAAATTTATATACATCTAGGTTCATTCATAGCCTTTCATTATCATTTTTAAACAAAGTTGCTCTCTTGCAAGACGTAATCATCCACTGTAATAGTGAAAAAAGACTCTGTATATGAGCCTGGAAACTTGGATTTAGTCTAGCTTAGTGATGTCCATGTTTCAGCCTCCTTATCTATAATGTGAGAGGATCAGGATAGTTGTTAAATGTTCATTCTAGTTTCAAATTTCTGATTCCAAAAATTCCATTTTCATTTGAGGTTAAACATACTTTTAAACAAAGGAAAACAAATGAGTTTTAAAAAAATCTGTATGTAAAATATTTCTTCTTTCTGATGTATAGTTCTTATTTCCCTAAATTTCTTAACTCTAAGGAGAATTGATGTTTTCCCAGTTAACTTTCAGTTTCCTTTGATGTTCTTGAAATTTTCAGGCTAATCAATCCCCAGATGGCTCTATTTCAAGTGCTACCCTTTTGCAGCAAAGAGCATCTCTCTGAGCTTTAGACCTAATTTTGCTGAGTATTCTCGCCTCATTTAAGATGAGAGCAAAGCTTCCTCTTTATTGGCCTGTTCCTCCTATGCCATCTTTATCTCTCATCAAAATGGTGAGCATTGACCTCCAGAAGAAGCTCACTGAGCATCTCTGCTTTCTTCTCCATACCTCTACTCGCCCATCCCCAAGAATGAATCAGGGTCATATGCCCTAACCCCAAGGAAAAAGAGTTGTGATCTGAATGGCTGAAACCCTAGGACTTTGTACTGGCATATCTATCAGACAGATGAAGGTGACAGCACCTGAATGTGAATTTTTCCTTTCTGGTCTCTGTTTCTTACATGACAGATAGAATGGTAATGAGGACCAAAGCTATTTCCCCTCAGAGAAATCCCAAGCATCTCTCTTTATCTTTAGCTCTCTCTGTCTCCCACTTTGGACTCTCTCCTTTCTCAAAGAGCAGCTCTAGGTTCAAGGGTCCAGGTTTGATAAAGCTTGGAGCAGGAGACTTTGCATTGAGACAGACACCTTCCCCCTTCCCTCCCTTTCTGTCTACCTCTCTTTACTTATATTTCCTCCCAGCTTGGGAGGTCTACTTTAGCTCCGCCAACAAGATTGGTAACTTTAAAGAATAAGGATTGGGTTTAGGGTATAAGCCATGTGGCTCAGAGAGGAAGAATGGTCCAGGAACAGCTGACTGGCTGGAGTCTGTTAAGGATGAAGGCCAGAGTTGAAGCAAAAAAATGGGGAGTTTTGTCAGTCTTGGTCAGTCTTTCTCTCGTGATTATATTTCCCTAGAAACCTCACCCCAAGAGGTATCTATGACAGGGCAGAACTCAGTTATTTCTGAGCTCCTTTGCCAAATAACACATGACATCACTTTAATTGCAATCCAGTGAACATAGCACCAAGTGGTATAGCTGATTTTAACTCATTCCATTATTTCCAGTAAGAATTAGACAGGTGGTAGCTAGCTCCTTTCTGTACCATTCCCTTCTTATGATCAGTGGGAGTGGAAAGATTCCTCTTTTAAAATCTCTGCTTCTTTCTCATCCACTATGAACATGTAGCAAAATCGATTAGGAAACAGTGGATGTATTTTTTAAATCTATGTGTCTCAGAAACTAAACCTTGCTGAATTAGGACTTTATGCAGATGCTTTCCAAACTTGCTTTTTTTTTAATTTTTGAATATTTTTTCCTTAATTATTTCTCAGTGAGGTTATTTCCTAAATTTTTCTTATACTTATTATTCCCCATATGATATACTCTTTTCACTGACTAAATAAAATTCTGGGGTGTAGAGACCATAGATTGTAATTATTATCTTTACCTCCTATTTTGCAAAGCATGTAATGGGGGTGCAATAAATATTGGTTTGGAAAATTAAAAAAAAATAATAGAAGGATTATCACAGATGAAATACAAATAGCTAATAAATGAAAAAAAAACCCCACATTCATTCTTCCCAGTAATTGTAGGTGTGCACATTGGAACTGTCTATCAAATTAGTAACAATATTAAGATATTAGTGATTGATTGATGTTAGAAAAGAATTATCATAAACTGTTGCTGAAAGATAAAAATCTTTCTGGAAAAAATTTGGCAATATGTATTAATAATCCTTAAAATTTATATTGTCAAAGAATAATGTCATGGAACAATTCTTGGTGTATGATGCTAATTTTACTATTATTCAACAAATATCGAGGCCCACCATGTGCCAGGCAATTCTCCAAGTGAGCAAAGCTCTTTCTTTCAAAGAACTTTCATAGACAGCAAAGTCAACTAGTGATATGTGCTGTGAATAGATGACCATATGCCCCTTTGTCTGGGACAGTTCCAGTTTAAGACTCTCATCCCAACATAATTATTGGGAGGAGAGTACTACAGTAGAGTGATGGGAAGTGTGTTATTTTAGGCAGGTAGTCAGGGGAGCACTCGTGGAAAAGGTGACTTTTGGGCAAAGGCCTGAATGTAAGAAGAAGGAGTAAGCCCATTTTTATGGGGACATTATGCAGGCAGAGGACAGAGCATGTTTGAAGAGTGGCATGAGGTGAGTGTGGGTGGAGTGGCCATGATCAAGGGTGAAAGTGAAAGGACAAAGACTCAGGTGAGATTGAGTCACTCACGTGCAAACATTACTTAAACATTCATCTCAATCTTCTGGAAATGTTTAAACACCTTTAAGGTGGGCTCAACATTTTTTCTTTTTCTGACAAAGTTGTTAATAATACTCCCTGGTTGGCAGAATTTGTTACCAAAATTAAATAGAGAATGCCATGATCAGATCACCTCTGCTCAAAATGAGATGATATGTCCTTTACTACAAAAAGTAAAGTTGGGTCTTCACAACTGTAAAAGTGTGGGGCTGTGAGACACAAGTGAGACACAAGTGAGTCTGAACTCCCTGGCTAATATCCAATGTCAAAGCCTGTCTCTCTGGCACAACCTCAGTTACTTTTGTTCTAGTTACTACATTTGAAAATATTTTAAAGTCAATGTAAGCTTCCAATATAGAGATGAATTGGCCAATGTTGTTATTTATAGTCAAGAAGATGATAAATTTTGAGGGACTTTATTTTCATATTTTTAAATTAAACCCAGAGAAGCATATGAGCCATGCAGGAGGTGAAAACTGGGCCATCACTTTTGTTCTCTTCACCATGACCAGTGGACCAAACTCTTTACTGGGAGGAAATTAGCCAAGAATTACACCCCATCTGTACAGGATTTTGAAAAGATAACATAAGTGTTTTATACCTTCTATTAATTATTGCTTTAGATTTAATCCATCTCAAACATTTATTGAGCACCAGTGAAGTGCAAAGCACTCTGTCTTATAGGGTAAATTATTATTATTATTTTTTTTTTTTTTTTTTTTTTGCGTTACGCGGGCCTCTCACCGCTGTGGCCCCTCCCACTGCGGAGCACAGGCTCCGGACGCGCAGGCCCAGCCGCTCCGCGGCATGTGGGATCCTCCTGGACCAGGGCACGAACCTGTGTTCCCTGCATTGGCAGGCGGACTCTCAACCACTGCGCCACCAGGGAAGCCCGGGTAAATTATTTTTGACTATCTCTGTTCATGTCCCCCCCAAAGAATTTTGAAAACCCAGGTATACTCTCACACATTTTTGGGTCAATATCTGAATTTTTATCACAAATTCAAATTGTTGAAAAGGGTTTAATTTCTGGTTATTGCAACTATTGACATTTTATAATAAAATTGTTACATACCTCTTGGAAATGCATCAAGTTGAGTATAAATACCAGAGCACTCACCTATGGTCAATTCATCTATGACAAAGGAGGCAAGAATATACAGTGGAGAAAAGACAGTCTCTTCAATAAGTGGTGCTGGGAAAACTGGACAGTTACATGTAAAAGAATGAAATTAGAACATTCTCTAACACCACACACAAAAATAAACTCAAAAGGAATTAAAGATCTAAATGTAAGGCTGGATACTATAAAACTCTTCGAGGAAAGCATAGGCAGAACACTCTGACATAAATTGCAGCAAGATCTTTTTTGATCCACCTCCTAGAGTAATGGAAACAAAAACAAAAATAAACAAATAGGACCTAATTAAACGTAAAAGCTTTTACACAGCTTTTTTCCTTTCCTTTCCTTTTTAAGGAAACCATAAACAAAACAAAACGACAACCTACAGAATGGGAGAATATATTTGCAAACGATGCTACTGACAAGGGATTAATCTCCAAAGTATACAAACAGCTCATGCAGCTCAATATCAAAAAAACAAACAAACCAATCCAAAAATGGGCAGAAGATCTAAAAAGACATTTCTGCAAAGAAGACATATAGATGGCCAAAAAGCACATGAAAAGATGCTCAACATCACTAATTATTAGAGAAATGCAAATTAAAACTACAGTGAGGTATCACCTCACACCAGTCAGAATGGCCATCATTAAAAAGTCTGCAAATAACAAATGGTTGGAGAGGATTTGAAGAAAGGGAACTCTCCTGCACTGATGGTGGAAACGTAAACTTGTGCAGCCACTATGGAAAACTATATGGAGGTTCCTCAAAGAACTAAAAATAGAATTGCCATATGATCCTGCAATCCCACTCCTGGGCAATATATCCACAGAAAACTATAATTTGAAAAGACACATGCACCCCAGGGTTCATTGCAGCACTATTTACAATACCCAAGACAAGGAAACAACCTAAATGTCCATCAACAGAGGAATGGATAAAGAAGATATGGTACATACATACAATAGAAAATTACTCAGCCATAAAAACAGAGTGAAATGATGACATTTGCAGCAACATGGGTGGACCTAGAGATTATCATATTAAGTAAATTAAGTCAGACAGAGAATGACAAATATCATATGACATCACTTATATGTGGAATCTAAAAAAAATGATACAAATGAACTTATTTTCAAGAGAGAAACAGACTCACAGACTTAGAAAACAAACTTATGGTTACCAAAGGGGAAAGTTGTGGGAGGAGGAATAAATAAGGAGGTTGGGATTAACATATACACACTACTACAGATAAAATAGATAATTAACAAGGACCTACTGTATAGCACAGGGTTCTCTACTCAGTACTCTTTAATAACCTATATGAGAAAATAATCTGAATAAGAATAAATAAATAAATAAATACCAGAACAATTTGTTATCCACCACCATCAATTAAAAGATATTAACAAGCTCTTCAAGAGTCAGTACTTTTACATTGTTCCTTTTTCTTCTTGAACTGATGTTTTCATTATACTTAATCATTCACCTCGGCCACTAAAATAGGTATATAAATTAAAATGCATTTACTTATTTCACTTGGCCATCAGGGTCTAGGTACTAAAATATTCTTCCTCATTGACTCATCATTATCATTATAAGTCTTGACAAGACATTATTAAAAAATAAAAGTTAAATTTTACAAATGCTTCATTATTGCTAGAATTATATAGTATTGGAATTAAATCCATTTTCAATGTCTTTTTCATAGTTGTAGTGCTGAAAACATTTGTTGACATAAATAAACAGGTAAGAATGAAAATTTTGCTATAGCACTGTCACTGAAATCCACAAACTCTAAGTTATATGCAAATACCACTAAGTGATCTATGATCAAACATTTTCACGATGAGTTGAAAACTTGTTGAGGATCTCCTTCAATTTTGTGGAAAGCAAAATATTAGAAAACACATGACTTGCAAAAGGCTTTTTTTTTTTTTACCTTTACCCAGATACTGAACACATTCTTCTTCATTATCCAGGAAAGAAATTTAAAGGATTTACCAAGACATATCAAATGACTATTAATTATATCAGTTACTCTTTTACTTGGAGGTATGTTGCACTAAGCATGCTAATATTTTATACACAATATACTAAGAAAGATTTATTTAAAACAAAGTGTTTCATTTCAAAAGTTCTTTGCTAATACAATAAAATATTTTTATCTCATTTCATGCTTTAAATATATTTTTGTCAACATTTGAAGATTCAGGCTTAGCTCATTGAATTGAAAAGAATGTCCACCATATAAACTAAATGGCAAACAATTCCTCTTTGTCAAATCTACCAGTCCAGTTGGACTCCCCCTCTGCCTGAAAATGTGTGATTTCACTTTTCAGTTCAAAGGAATGTCTTAATATGTATTCCATGACAACCCTCTCCCTATTGTATACTAATTGTAAAATAGAGAAAGATAAAATCATTGATAGATATGTCGATAGACAGAACAAAGAGCCTAGCTAAGAATTTGTCACTTGGACAGAATAAGAAGCCACCACTCTCATGGAACTTTGTAGGTGATGGGGATGGAAAAAATGATGTGATTGCATGAAAAAATTCCAACTGTTCTTTACTTTGGTGCCCAGGAGACATTTATACATTAGGGCAATGTTTATTTGTTTAGTACAGTGGGAGACGGTGATTAAAAAAAGGAGATGGTACAGGAGCACCAGAATGGCACCTCAATCCCAAGCCTGCATTCTCAGTTTGGGGACTGAGTACACGTGGAAGCTGAGGATCTAGACTTTGATTCCTTGTAAGTTTTCATGCCTGTATTCATGCTCAAGAGAATCGTTCCCCGTGTGAATGCTGGTGTAGAAGACTCAATGAAGAATAAGATCCCCTGCTCTCAAGGAATGTATAATCTAGAGAGGGAGGCATGCATTTGTCAATTTGTTCAGTGAGCACCCCTTTGGGAATAAAGAAAAGACTATGGGCTCTGCTTTCAAAGATCGTGAAGTCTGGTCATGGGAGGAAGAGAGACAGAGATGTTATGAGAGACCAGAGACAGGGGAATATGTGAGATGAGCAAGATTATTTCCTGCTGGGCATCTACAAAGGAGGTTATATAGGATTTGGCCAGGATAAGATGGAGCAAGAACGTCCCATGTGACAGATATTATAAGAAATTCAGGGGACAGATAAAACAAACAGAAATATATAGTAGATGTCAAATGGACAGACTTGTGGAAAGTAGGGCTGGAAGAAAAATTATGACTAGGACATCGAAGAGTCTGATGTTTATACTAAAGAAATTGGTATTTACAAAATTGTAGAGTTACTGTAGAAATAGTATGTAGTACATATACATAGTACAATAGTACATATACATTGTAGAAAACCTAAAAATTATTTTACCACCTAGAAACCTTCACTATCATTAATATTTTGTATATATTCTTCCAAACTTGCTATACATACTCATATTCCCAGCACCTAGAATAGTACCCTGGAACAGAGCAGGTACTCAATAAATAGTTCCTGAGTAAATATTTCTGAAACTAAAAGATTTTTACATGCCGTTTAAAAATTTTTTTTGCATAATATGCATTATAAAATATTTTCATGTCAATAAATGTATTTGTACACAATCTTTTTAGTGACTGCCTAGTATTTTATTGTAGGGATATGTGCTTCCCATTGTCACGTAATTGTTACCAAGTTTTAGCTATTATAAACAATAATGCAATAAGAAATTACTATAGCTTATAGAATTTAATTGGTTGAAATTATGCATGTGTGATTTATGAGGATTTCTGAAAGACTGTACCAAGTTACACTGAAACCGCTGTTCCTAAAATGTGTTTTTTTAGCCCTAATTTCAATTATTTTGTATATATTTTTTAACTTTATCAATAACAAAGGTGAAAAAATGGATCAAACTATAAGATATTTTTCTTTGCTTACTAGTTAAGGTTGAATATTTTCCACATGCTTATTGGCCATTTTTTGTTTCTTTTTTGAGAATTCCTGTTCTTTTGTAGACAAAGGTTTTCTGTGAGGGAGGGAAGTAACACAGTAAGAACTACATTTGAAAAAGAAGTACTTAGCGGAGGAGTTTAGGGTGAATTGGAGAAAGAGCAATCAAGCAAAGAGAAGGCTTAACTGCCAAAGTAGCAAAGAAACATTTCTTTAGAGGATTATGGGTATGAGGCCCTGATTTAAGGGTGGAAAAGTGAGGAGGAGAGGAAATTAAGGCAGCATTGCACTCTGCTTTTTCATAACCTTGACCGGGAAAGGAAGGCAATGGGAACTTGTGTTAGGGTTGGGGACATCTAAGCATGTTTGTGGGCTCAGGACATGAGCTCCATTGACAGGAAGGAAAGGAAAGGGAGCCCACATGATTGAGTAACTACTCAGAGGAGATGAGAAAGAACCGTACTGGAGGCAAACATTGTGGGTTTAGTTCTCGGAACCAGGAGGTAAAGAGGCATAGGTGAAAATCCAGAGAAGAACGGTAATGATACATAAGGTAAATAGGTTAGTGTTGTATGTGATAATATAAAACAAGGCAGTATGTGGTAAGTCTAAGAAACAGAATGAACAATGCCTTGGGAGCCAGCCGAGCAAACTCTCCTACTGGCAGAGAGCATGGGTGATGGACTTATGGAAGTTGCAGCGTTGATGGGTGAGTTTCTGGGGATGGGGCATTCTGGCACCAGAACAAATGTCAATAAAGGCCCTGAAACAGTAAATCACTGCAGGGAGTGTCCAAAGAATGGAAAATAGAGGGCTCTGGACGGTGGAGAGGGCCCCGGGAGGTAGAGGGGGAACCACCCCAAGACTTTCATCGCCATGCCTAACAACCAGGCCTGCACTTAGGACTCTCAGACGTATTTTCACAGACACTATGGCCTGCAAACCTCTATCCGACCCCGTGATTAATATTCTTATGTCACAGATGAGGAAACTGATGTCCAGAAGGCTGCATGTCTTGTCGAGGATTACCAAGGGTAAAGAGAGAAGCCAGAACCAGAGCGTGGGTCTTCTGATTCCTGGCACAAGGGTTTATTTTTTAACTTACCCTAATGTCTTTTATTTGACTCTGACGCAGTGAGAAACCTCTGAAGATTTCAGGGTGGTGAAATCAGAGCTTGCAGATGATATTATAAAGCCAAATATATTAGTCACTTTCAGTCCTTCGAAAGTTCTCAAAGAATAGAGTAGAACTTTGCCATGACTGGCATATTTTTATCTAGTTCAAAGGTTCATCAAAGTCTGTTACAGATTAATTAGTTAACGTTTGCTTGCGACTGTGTAGGTAAACGGAGCAACCTAATTATGTCCTCAGCATATCAAATACTGCAGCTCACTTTGCCTAAATCTAATTTAGCTATTTATACACTTTCTAAAAATAGAAAATTGAGAATTATCCATTATCCAGAACTAGTCATTCAATTAACAAGGAGATAAATACTAAAGAGCCTGATCCCAATCATCAGAAAATGAGGGCACCGTGAGATCAAGGACATGAAAGCCATGTAGTGCCACAGCACACCTTGGCAGGAAAGAACTCTGGTCCCCTGGGGTAACTGGCATTTTTTCCACTATAATCTCTGTGCTGGATGCATTACACTCTTAATCTTTGCCCACTCTCTGGGGCATTACCATTGTTCTTTTACAGATAAAAAACTGAGGAGATCAACAGATCCATAACCTGCACAAAGAGGTCAGGATGTGATTCTAACCCAGACCTGTCACAACCCTATGTGCATATTCACTGCACTTGAGTACCCATCAAGTCCCCTTAAAAGAGAAAAGTGTTCCATTTAGTGTGGCATGGCCCTAGTTCATATTACTTGAGCATATACCAAAAGCATAGCCTATTTCTGGCCATTCACCTTTGTTGACTAACTCAGACAAAATGAGAGTTTTGTTACTCACAAAATGTAAATATGTAACCCCACAGAATTCAAAGTAAGAAATAAATGACTTTGTCTCTTTTGCAAATCACAAGAGAGGATTTGCTTATGTTAAAAGAAATCGGGGGGCTTCCCTGGTGGCGCAGTGGTTGAGGGTCCGCCTGCCGATGCAGGGGACACAGGTTCGTGCCCCGTCCGGGAAGATCCCACATGCCGCAGAGCGGCTGGGCCTGTGAGCCGTGGCCGCTCAGCCTACGCGTCCGGAGGCCGTGCTCCGCAACGGGAGATGCCACAACAGTGAGAGGCCCGCGTACCGCAAAAAAAAAAAGAAAGAAAGAAAGAAATCGGGTGAATTCCTTTATGTCTTCTTCTCTTCTTAGGTGTTTTCTACACTTGCCACCTGATTGGGTAGAGGCTGGAACTGACAGGTGAGGAAATGTAAATGTAATCAGTTGCTATGTAAATGTGATACTTCTGTTATGTGCATGCTAACACCCTCTGATTTCTCCCCAGGGCTCCCTGCACACTTGGAGCCTGAGGAGTCCTAGCACCAAGTGTTTCAATGCCAATACATTGAGGGATAAGAACTTCCAGTAGGGGAATGATAAGTAAAGATCCTACTTACTTAGCCAACTTGTGGAAACTAAAGACTTTCATAAAGTTAACCCAACTCTTGGGGAATATAGAAGAAGTAAGACACAGAAAAAAGACATGAAGGCAGATTTTGGAGCCAGACAACCCGGATTCAAATGCCAGCTCTGCGCTATGTACTAAATTGCATGATTTAACGTCCATTATTGAACTGGTCTGAGGCTTAGTCTTTTCATCAGCAAAACAGGCAATAGATCTGCTTTACACAGAAGTGGTAGAATTTACATGGAGTAATTTATAAAAGCCCTTAGTTCATTGCCTGACAGGTAGTAGAGACGTAACAAAGGTGGATATCCCTTTGGGTAAATCCAAAATCAATCCTTGAAGAAATCAAGTTAGAAAAGGAATTTTAGCAGATTTACAGTAACTCTGAAAATATTCTTATATCTCACAAGGCGGTGGGAATATAAGGTGGTGACCTGCTGATATAACTCATGTTAATAACACATAATACAAAGAAAACATATAAATATTTTTACTGTCAAATAACTCATAAAGTTCCAGTTATAGATTATGTAGGTAACAGTAAAACAAGCACAGTGGTTTATCTGAAAAACTTACTATTTTGTATTCCAAATCGATTTGAAAGTACAGTATTTTATAATAGTATAGTTCCTTTAAAATGTAACTATTCTCAGCAGCAACCATTTCCTCACCTAACAAAATCTTCAGTTTCAGTAAATACTTCCCATTACACATTAAATTTTACCTCCTACTGAAAAAGCAAGGATGCTAGGTGACTTTCATCACCTGTAATATCAGAAGATTGAAAAATATTCTGGAAAGGCATGAAGACCTAAATTTCCACTTCCTGTTTCTCAGGTTAGACAGACCACAATGACAGCATCAATTGGAAATAGATCTAGAAATCAATTAATATAATAGAAAGATGAAACTTGAGCTGTAATCCTAAACTAAGGTAAATTAGTAGTTATAAAGAACCTTATAGAAGGTGATACCAGATTTCTCAAAATTACCTCTGTGGTGTTTTAAAATTTCTTACTTTAAACTGGATTATCATTACCTATATCCTTTCAATAGAGAATAAGTTATTGTTTTTCTTTTGATCCTAATTTTTTAATAAAGGGATAGTTTGTTAGGAAAATACACATTTCTGAAGTTTCTCTTTCTTACCCTTTATAAGAGACTTAGATCAAGATTCTTAAGGACATAGAAAGAAGAGAGTAACAATATCATCACTGTATATGCAGAAGACTAAAGGCCCTGATACATCACATCAGCGTTAATCTGGGTGAGTCAACCCATTTTAGTGACAGCAGAAGATATATTGCATATTCTATATTTATATATATTTATAATATTATATAACTTATATTTATAATATAATATTGTATTATATTATAATATAATTTATATAATTATAAATATATATTCAAATTTATCACATATCTATATATTCTACATAGAGGATGAAGGGAAGAAAATTGTGGTGATAGAACTAGGTATTTTTTAAGTTATTCTTTAAACCCTTTAGCATCATACCAAACTTTGAGGTAAATGTACTCTTGTAGGGCCCCACTCTATAAATTTAAGAAGTGATTCATCCTATTTATTCTTCTGATTTAACAATTTAAATAGAAAAAAATCAAAATGTATTAATACAGCAATTAATGTGCTATTTTTCTGCAAAGAGTGAATTTGTTTGTAGATGTGCTCAGTGCAGTTCAAAAATAACACTTGTGAGAAAAAAATGTAAATTTATTCTGTAGACACTAACTATATAAACTTATTGACTCTTTGTTTTAAGAGGACAATGAGACTTGGAACCTATAGTGAATTAAGTGTGTGATCTCTTCAATGAAAGACCACGACTCTTCCAACATACACAAAACAGCTCACAACCTTGACCCCAAACTGTAGCTCACTGACATTCTTGTTCTTTTAGGCAGGTCAAGTGCTTGCCCTGGAAGTCTCCAGGTTTGGGGAAGGCTCTCAGACATGGATTTCTGCCACTTACCAGTTGGGTTACCCGAGAGAAATAACTAAGTCATTCTGGGTCTCAGTGACCTCATATGTTAAAATGAACACAATGATTCCTAAATGTTAAAGGTCATTATGGAGGTTCAACATAATGCAGTAAGTAAATATACGTTGTAACCTGTAAAGCACTCTAACAATTTCTTTTTTTAAGAATATTTATAGCTGAGCCCCACTAGGCACCATCTAGTCAGTAACTCTTGGTGATCCTGAGTGAGAAAGAAGGATTAACAACATGAGGCAAATGTAAATCTCAAGTTTTATTTCAAATTGAATAATTTTGAATACCACAGCATCTAACAGAGACACGTAGGTCTTCAAAGTTATCAGCTCTGCCTGACTCTTCTTGTGGGCTCTAAACCTGTCACGGTAGTGGTTCTTTTGTTTCTGTCTCCTTTTTTTTTAAGATTTTAATTTTATTTTATGACTTACAGATATCAAAATAATAAACCTTAAAAAGAAGATATATAATGTAAAAACACATCAGCAGTTAACTCTAATACTTCAGATTATGTCGGAAAAAAATGTTCTGAATTTATCATCCTACAGGGGGAGTCACAAAAGATTCTCTTTCATCCTTAACATTAATGATTTAAGGTTCAGTCCCAGTCAGAGGGAGAACAGAATATACAGCTAGTAAATAGCCAGGGGTAAATATGTAAAGAAAAAAGTCTGGAAGGAAATGGACCATCACGTTAAAGCTGTAGGAGGGATTGTTTCTGAGCAGTTGAATAGTTTTATCACTTGGTTTTTCTGTACTTCCTGAGTTTTCTGTAATGTGTACATTTCACTTTCATGGAAAGAAAAAAAAATCTACAAACACTTAAAGTACTTTATGAGGGACCATGTATACATTCAGCTCTGCAGACTGCACGTTGCACAATTTTAGAAGGAACCCTTCACATCCAATTCTATGTGAAGGGCCCACTCTAGTTGTAAAGGGAGCACCTGTGGCAACCCAGCTCAGAGACAGCATTGGAAAGTAGCATAGTGCCTGGCCGAGCATGGCAGACAATATAAAGTTCTCTACTTCAGGAAGTGGCCCGAAGACGTCTGAAGCCACTCCTCCTTGAAAAGTCCTCCTATTCGCTAGTTCCTACGCGGCTTAATGGCAGGTGTGGATAAGGTGCCTTCTGTTTATCAATCTCCTGCAATGGAGAGAAGTGTTGTCCTGGGAAATTAATGTGTGCTATTTCATGGAATTGTCATGATAAGTCTGGGAAGTAGATGCCATCTTTTATCTTACGCGTGTGGATCTCAGGTGACGTGGTTAGGCAGCTGGCCTAAGGAGGAAGAGGTATGAAGGAGCCCCAGCACCCCCTGAGAGCAGAAAGCAGACCTGCCCCGGGAGGCCTTCGTTTCTCTCATGAGAACCCTTCTTCTCTGCCTCCTCCTCCGAGTTGCATTTTTCTATTCACCCAACCTCTAGATTTTTATCCCCTTGATCTAGTGAGACCCTCTATCTTATATGTATAATTTCTCCAAAGTATCCTGCAGAAAAAAGTCATTTTATATTCGAGTTCTTACAAAATCAATCATGTCATAGGGTTCCCACTCAGAGACTTTGCACTGAACAGAAAGGTAATTTAAACAACTGCCCTAATGTAGCCCAAATATTCATCTCTTCCTTCTCTTCTATGTACCATTCCTCTTGCCTTGGGTTAAAAATTGGCCATCAAAGCTATAGTGTCTCTTTAATGGAGGCAGCTTGAGGCCTGTGCCATGAATCCAACTGGAAACCAGTGCAGGTACACAGAACTTACCTGCAAGTGTTTCTGGAATACATCCAGGTTCACTAAGACTCAAAGTGTATGACTTTTTTATGCCCAACTCCATGGAAACTGCCTGCTTCTGGACTATATCTGCTCCTTAGAAATGCTGTTTGGATAATTAATTAGGTCTACCCTCCCCTTCCGGCTAACTTGACAGCCTGCTGCCAGAGTTAATAATTAACAAGGTGTCACAATACCTTTAACAGTCGTTCAATTCTTTGCTCACCTGCCTCCCTGTCTCTTCCCGCTGCTTCTGAATTGCTTAAATTCCCCTGGGACACAAGTTCCCTATAATAAATCATGACACAAAGGCACAGGCTTTTGTGGCTCTAACTGAAATTCACAATTGGGCAAGCCCAGGAGGCAATCACCTGGCCATTGCCCTAACCCATGTGCATCCTCGGTGCTGCTTAAGCACAGGTGAGCATGAAGTTTTAATGAGGCCTTAGCTGCAAATGCATTGTGCAATTACTGTTAAGATGGGTGAACATTTGGCCCAGAAAGAATTGCATTTTAAGCAATAGGGTTTCCCTATTAGCTGTTCCCAACTATTAATTCAACCAGTTTGTTTATACACTTTGACAATTGTTCATGTGAAAGAGATCCAGGGATTTTATTTGACCACAATTTCATTATAAGCTAACAGTATGATATGGTTGCTAATAAAAGTTAATGTAAGTTTAGGCTACATTAAGTGAATAGTCCAAATAAAGAAAGGCAATATCCCCACTACACTTTATGCTTATAGGTACCTGGGTCTTATTTTTCCAAACCAAAATTTGGCAAGTGCGATTATGCCTGTAGAGACTCTGGCATATGGAACATGTGAAAACATAACTATCCTTAAAAATTCAGGATGTGTGGCTGGTGTATATGAAGAACGTCATTTGTTTATTCATTTATTTCTTTGTTGCAGCAAATATCTATTCAATACACACTCTACTCTGGCTTTGTTCTAGATTCAAGTGTAAGGAAGAATCATTCTCTGATTCTAAGTATTTTTGTTCTCCTATGAGGTGCAGACAAGCAAAGAGGTGAACTAAGAACTGGCTTTGGGGGTAAGCAGAGTCACTATGAAAGAAGTACACAAATGGAGCATCTACTACAGCCTTGCAGAGTCAGGAAAGGCTGTCCTGAGGAAGCGATGTCTATGGGGGAACAGAACAGTTGAATAGAGGTGTGAAAAATGGAATTGCGGAAGAACGGTGGTGGAAGGATGAGGATGGAAGAGTGACCCAGGAAGAGAGAACAGGATTCAATGTGGGTACAGCAGCCAGAGTGTGAGAGCAAAACTAAGGCCAGAGAGGTAAGTGGGGACCAGACCACTCAACCTCTATGTTCAATTGGAAAAACAAACTGATAGACAAATATATAACCAAAACAAATGTAAACAAGCATGTCACGGACGATAAAGAAGATGTGTGTATTAAGTGCTATAGCAACATAGAGGAGTCAGTGGCTAACCGCCTGGAGAAGGTAACAAAGGAGGGGATATTTGAACACAGTTTTGAAGGGTGACAGCCTGACCACATGGGAAAGAAGAAGATGGTCCTTCATGCAGAGGACACAGCCTGTGCAATTGGAGAAGAGACTGCAAATCAGGTTATGTCCTGATTTGACAGGCTGACAAGACATGGAAATGAATTTTAATGTCACCCACAGGAAATTAGAAACCAACAGAGGATTTTAAGCTCACGTGTGGTGTTTCAGCTTTCTATTACTGCATAACAAACACTTCAAAATTTAGTGGGTAAGAATAATAGAAATTTATCATTTGTAATGATTCCATGGGTCAGCGGGGCAGTTCTCCATGTAGGTTCAGCTGGAGTTTCTCATGCAGCTGCATTCAGCTGGGAACTCAGCTGAGGCTGAAAATCCAAGACACCTCACTCATGTCTGGGGGCCTGGTGCTGACTGTTGGCTGCAGCACCTCATTGGCCACAACATGGCCACTCTTCCTCCAACAGCCAGTTCTAGACCATCCTCCTCACTGCATGGTGGCTGGATTCCACAAGGGACGATTTCTAAAGGACAAGCTCTGATGTGCCAGCACTTAAGCCTGCAACTGCATTGTGTGTGATGATATATGATTGGGCAAAGCAAGTCACATGGCCAATCCCAGAGCCAATGGAGGTCATGACTACTCAAGGGCATGGATACCAGGAGACGTATTTGTTGAGAACCCACCGTTGTGACAGTTTGCTACACATGTGAGGAAGATACCTTCCCACAGTATAGAGGATGGTATGAGAGGGTTAAAAAAAAACAGACATGATTTAAAGGGATTATTATATTCCAGGAAGATGATAAAGAGGAACTATACTCGAGCATAAAGAATAAAATTAAGGCAAGAACCGTCACTGGAGTAGCATAAATAAAACCTGGTGATGTATTTGATGTGAGGGGTTGGGAGTGGGGAGAAAGAGATTGAGAATAAATAGTTTAGTTGTAGACATTTAGTAGAGAGTTATACATAATCAGTCTGGGGCATTTTTTAAATATTGACAGTGTTTTGGGAATGATAGCTAAAGCCTAGGAAATACATCAGATCATGAAAAAAAATAAAGAATAGAGAAGAAACCATTAAAAGAGATTAAGGTGTATGGTTAGAAACATAGAAACCAAAAGAGAATAGTGTCACTGGGGAACTCAGGATAAAAATCAAGAAAGAGAGAGATCAATGTCAAATTTGAGGTCAAGTAAAATAAAGATGAAAATTTGTCATTGTGATTGGTAATTAGGAAGCCAACGATACCCTTTGGAGTTGGTGGTTGGGTACTTGGGGATAGTAAATAAGTCATAGGAATAAATGAGATATAAAGAAGTGGAGGCACCAATTCAGCTTAAACTTTTTCTAAGATCCTCTGACCCCTACAGCCTCTAGTGGCTAAGTTAGTCTTGCCCTCATGGCTTTGTGAGCATCAAGATAGACCTACCCACCCGTCCATCCACCAGATATCAGGCTGCTTGGGATGCAGTACAAAGGTCATGTGCACATAGGCATCCCATAGCTGGAGGATTAAGCTCTCACACTGGTTATATTGCTGTCACAAGATATCACTGGGAATAATCTAAGCAACTGTAGTTTAATGAGAGAGAGGAGGGAAAGAGACAGAGACAGAGAAGCTTCTCAAAGAGAAAAGCAAGGACTATTTCAAAGTCAGAGGGATTATATAAATTACTAGTGGGTTGATATGCTTGTCATTTACAGCTGGAATCCATGGTGACTATTATATACAATAATCAGTTTAGAAACTCGTTAAATGTCAGGTTGGGGACATATGGAAGCCATATTGCTGGGTACCAGCCTCTTTTATAAGGCAAAATTCCAATTACCTAAAAAATCATTCCAACTGTGACCAAAATTCTGCTTATGAATGCTCTGTTTTATTTTATACAAAAGTCTTAATATCCTACAAAGTTAAACTCCAGGCCATGGGATAAAGAAGGAATCTTTATTCCTTCTTGATCCCATGTTTAATGTAAAAAGTTGCAAAGACCCAATCAAAGTGTGTTTATAAATGTATTCAAATATCACATGGGCCTCCCTGACCCTTGAGTTCTAGGTGCTTTTGGCTCACAGTCCCCTACCCTTGCACATACTTTGGTTTTAGGACCTAAGGTCTTCCCTCATACTTCTAAGAATCCCCAAGCAAGGAGAGAGGGAAGTTAAACTCTGTTCATGGATCCCTTTACCTTCTGGGCCTCTGCTTTTTCATGTCTGTTCTTTGTTCTGCCGCAACTGATGCCAGTGTTTCATTCAGCCACTATGAGTTTTTCAAATATCTCAAACCACACACAACCTGTAAGAATACAGACTTTATTAAGATTCCCAGGCAATGAAAGATGGAGGATGGATTTTTACACAGCAGCAGTCTCAGAATCTCTTTGTCTTTGTGGCTTCTCTATCTTCTTCCCTTATTCTCATGACTAGTCCTCATATTCCTCCCTCTGTTTGAGATGAAAAATTAATCTGCATCTTCTCTGGTCTCATGCAGGGAACCCACCTCTGATGTCTCCATTTGTTCTCACTTCCCCAAGCAGGTTTCATCTAGGTAGTTTCCCAACCAAGATACTCTCTAAGATACTCTCTAAGAGGAAGTCTGACACCAGCTGCTGGTATATCCCCCAACCCTCTTACATAATGAATCATATCTGTTCAAAGTCTGGTGATCATATGCTTGAGTTTTTCCAGTATAATTTGAAATTTCATGCAGTATTATTTTCAATAAAGGATTCATTCTATGTATGAAAAAAATAATTGTTATACCCTTCTATAACATTCTATAATTATAAACATGTATTACATAAATTCAAAAACTTGAAAAAAAATAATTTATCAGATCATGTGTTTAGTTATTATTTGAAAAGCATGGTCATTGAATGGGTGGTAACCATGGCTTGAAAAGATGGGGAAAATTGAAGCAATTGAAGTGATGGAAGCCTATTCCATTACTTATGCCCATATTCATTTTTGCAGAAGGAAGCTAACAAGATCTGGATATGGTGTTTCTACAGCCTGAAACCATCACCTGCCTAGTGCCTAAGCGCCCACCCATCTAAGAGCTACTAAGAGCTAATGGCCCTTAAAATGCTCACACAAACTTCACAATTCTTAAGTCAACATTAGTGTACTTGTTTCACATGTGAAGATACAGAATCTCAGAAAATTGTTCAAAGGCTATTCTCATTGGAAACTATTTCTAGAATGATGGAGGAATACATGGGCTTGCAAGGGAAAGATAAAGGCTTGAATTTGTACTCCAGTGTTTATATATTAGCTGTCTAAGTTTCAGGAAATTACTTACCTTCCTTGGACCCCACTGTGTGTGTCTGAGACACAATAACAGCATTTACCTCCTAGCCTCATTGTAAGTGTTGATTTAATGCATGTGAAGCTCTTGGAAGAACACCTGACATAATAAACATTTACTAAAAAATGCGGCTATTTTACTTATTTTCAGACTAAGATTAAAGGGACTTTCTGCAAGGTAACATCTAAAAATTTTTTTTTGGTCTCTCACCGTAGAAGGTTAGATAAGATTCTATGTAGTAACATATATGTGATTAAATTGTATCATTCCTTTGATGTTTCATTTATTGTTTACTGCCAGCAGTGCAAGGAGTTGCAGGATTCCCAAGTGCCTCATCTTCACATGGCCCCTGAGGTCCCTGCTTCAACTTGCCCAGCCCCTTCTCAGGCCCCATCACCCCAAGGAGGATGGATCACCTGCAGCTTCAGCACATTTGAGTCCCCTCTGCAAGACACACTGGTCACATGATCATCCAAGTTTAAATCAGGTTTGAGGGTCCTGCTGAAATTTCTACTTGGAATTCCAGAATTTAAACTCATTTGACAAGTATCACCTCTGAGCAATTCTGCAGCAGCTCTTTTTCCCTAACCAATAAAACACCATATTCAGAATAAACCAATCCTTTCCTGACTTTTACAACAGATAACCGATACAGTCCAATAAAACAAATTCGTCTTTCCTAAGCTTTTGTACTAGTGGTTGGGATTATAGTTTCTCTGTGATCTTCTTTTTAATTCATTTTACATAGTACTTGGTATTCATCATAAAATATAACTTACCATATTCAGCAAAACTTCAAAAAGATAAAAATGACCAAACCACTGGGAGATAATCACAAAGTTTGGTGTAAATGTCCAGACTCAATTCTTGCAGCATACATGCTCAGAAATATATACTTTCACAAAGGTTGGAATTATATAAAAATATGATTTTGTAACTGGATTTCTTACCATCTTTCCATGCTCACAAATGGGGCTCTCTGTTATTATTTTTTGCTACATATTCTGATTTATAAAACAAACCCCTAATTACTATCCATTTAGATTTTTCCATGTAGGTTATAAAAACTGCTAACTTATTTCTATAAGTTTAGTTACCAAAATAAATATAGGGAAAGAAAAGGACACACAAAGGAAGAGACTGAAAAAATATAAGCATCTGTGTTGTGTTTAGGTTTGCCCCTAAAATTATATATGTGGGTGTCTATCGCTGTAAGCGTGAATTTACACTGGAGTCAGAAGTGGGCTCCTCATTAAGTCACACATTTTATTTAAGCCCTCAGTGCTCGTCAGGCCCTTAAACTCTGTAAACTCTGTCGTTAGGCTGTTCCTTTTAAGAATTTAATAATTTAGCATTTGGGAAGTTTCACTGAAGTCTATAGCTACTGTCTCCATGACTCCCTCACCAAAATGTTAAAGCATCTTCATTAATAAATTTTGGCTCTAAATCAAACCACCTGAAATGTGCCCAGCTCAGGTACCACCCCCAGTATCCCCATTTCACTGGCCATATCAACATGGGAGACTGTTAATCAATAACAAACAGCAATGATCCAATAGGTTGCCTGGGACATTTATGAAGAAAAAGTGTTGCATGTGAAAAAAACTTATTTTTAGCTCTGCCATGATATATATATATATCCTGAACTCCTAACAATCCTAAACTTGTAGCAATCTTCCCCACTCTTTTGATAATTGTTTGTTGGGGGCTTTAACTAAAATTTATCAAAAGAATATAGGCTAGAACAACAATTTCTTTTTTGGAGACTCAACTAGTAATAGCTCATGCTTACTGCAGCAGCTTGCCCCAGAAGGATCCCCAAGCACTCAGCAGAATACATACATAGAATTAGCATCACTCACACAGCAGAGGGAGGCATGCGGAATCCAATAGCCATTCTTCACCTGCCATGTTACAAAGCCCAGCGCGGTTGGATTTAAGAGCATGATCAAAGAGTAACTTTTCTAACTGAATCTCCAGGGGAGTATAAGGTGACAGAATAATTACCCCAGTTAGAATTTAGCCAGCCACGGAATTAATACTACCACTACTCTTATAGGAAACAAAGAGACAGGAGAGGTCTTTAATGGCCAAAAGAGGTCAAGCCCTTAGTTTTCTATCTCACCCCAGAGACACATGAGATATTTCCCCCCTGACCAGTATGCCATCCAAGGCTGTCCCTTCTATTTTTTAACTAGACTGAAAAAAATAGTCATTATTTTAATAGTGCATTGCACTTATGTTGCCAAGGATACCTAGGGACCCCAAGGCCTACAGTCTCGGCAGGTAATCACAGTGGAAAAGACAGCTTGGTCTCTCTTGCCACAGTCATGGATAGAGAAATGACTTTGTCTGCAGGGGGGCTTTCATGTTTGAAGGAGGAAGACACAGGATAAAATATAGCCCTTTAAAGGTGAGGACTTTAGTTATCTGTCTGTACTGACATGAATTAAAAACCCATGACAATGGGAGCCTTGGCATATTACAAAATGGAAGAGTCCCCGAGATTTTCTTTATCACCCCCAATAGCAGAAGTAAGTAGAAGCCGGGCCAGGAACTTCTCTCTCCTCCTTACACATTTGTCTTTTATGTGCACCCCCCAATCCAGGGTCCCTCAAGGTCAGTGTGAAGGTCTGAAGGCCAGAGAAGCTGTGGAGGCAACCCCACGTTTCCCCTAGAATGGTAGCTCTGTGCTCACACAAAGAGTTTTTCTAGAAGTCTTTTGTAGGCTGTTTTATGAAAGTTGATCAAAAGTTTTCAAGTGTTCACACACCCTTAATTAGCAGCATCTTGGCTACTTCCCCCAAGATGCAGGAGGCACACATGCCCTCAAGTAAAGCGGGTTAGATCTGGGCATTTTCTTCCTTTATACTAGGAAGGTTTGAAGAATAATTTTACAATTAGATAACATTAAGAATGATGAAAGCTAGAGAGCGGAAAGCAGCCAGAATTAATTACTTACTTGAGGGTCTGCTCAGGCCTCTTTGGCAATGCTCATGCTGATTTTATTATGGTGAATTAACCCTTGGTATCCAAGTTGAGCTGGCTTAGTACAGCCACAGACTGTCTAGAATGGATAGATAAGCCTCTGAATAAGCGAAAGACTGGTGTACAGAAGTCAGTCGTTACTGCTACTCCTTTATCTAATGCTTGTTTAACAAATATTTATTAGATACTTCATGCACAGGGAGTTCTTTTAGGGTTATGAGAAATATAAAGATGTTTAATAAGATATGGTTCCTGACACGAAAACCTTATCTATAAGGAAAGATATAAATTCAAAAAGAAAAAGTTTATGTACTCTGTTTTAGAAAGCAATGTCATACTTTCATCACATAGCCTAAAAGCTATATATCATATTTAGAAATGCTGCTCTACATATAAATAATTGTATGTATTCAAGATAAAATGTAACTATTTAGAGAAACACAGGGAAATAATTACTTGAGTGCCCATGTTTTGTATAAAGGCTATTTTGGACTATATCAGTCCAAGAAGACCAAAAACAATGTCATGGCACTAATGAAAATTTTTGGCTTTCCCTTGTGTTGGATTAGAAGTAGCATCATTCATATTCAAATATGATGAAAGTGAGATAGTGAGATACTTTCAAAAGAAATTTGGAGCTGCTTAATTAAAAGTTTGTATACAATAAAACCATAAACACTTAATAGAAAAACTGATCATGTGGGAGGGTGATCACTTATATCAAAAACCTAGAATAACATAATATCCCTGATTAAGCATTAAATTCAGCACTGAAATTCCTCTGTCCAAAGCAAAACTGGAAATATTATGAGAATACAATTCCCATTTCATGATGAAAAAGCTCACACTAGCTATGTGGAAGAGGTAAACTTTCCTTATACAAGAAACCATGTTTGAAGAATGTAAGAAATATAATTTCAACAGCAATTTTATGAAATGTGCAGGAATGTTTTTTATGTAATTGTTCTTACAGTAAGTCTTTTTTTTTTGGTTTTCAAAACTAATTTATTCACAGATGCCAAATACCAAAGAATTAAGGTATAATTAATCAAAAAGCCAGGAATTGTAATTAAAATTATCTGCAAAGAAATTTTACAGATAGAAAAATCAGATGGCATTTGTATTCCATTTTTAAATGTAGATAATCAGGATACTGGAGATGTAGAATCACATTCAATCCATTAAAGGGAAATTTTAAATTATCTTATTTAACAACTATGTGATTGCAACTCTGGAAATAAGGAACAAATATTGCAATGAGATTCTTAGAACCTAAGAAATACCAGTTACAGGAAATAGAATATTATAGTTAAAAAGGAACTTTTACACAATCTACTACATATAAAATAGATAACCAACAAGGTCCTACTATAAAGCACAGGGAACTATATTCAATATACTGTAATAAACCATAATGGAAAAAATGAACTTTTAATTTTCTTGATAAGGCCACTGAATATAGATGTATATGTGTGAAGGTATATACAAACATACCATATATATATATATATATATATATATATATATACACACACACACAAACACACATGCATATATATATATATATATACACATTTAACAATGCATAAAAACTGAGACATAGCCTATTAACATAGAAAAAAGAACACAAATTTAGAAAGAAGTTACAAAAGAGGGGAAAAAATAGAAAACAAAATAATAGAAGGAATGTATAGAAAGGGCAGAGGACCGAAAAAAAATATGGGAAGGGACATTCTGTTATTCTAGGACTGGATCCTGGCCTTCTGCCTTCCCACCATTGCCTTCTACTTTCTCTTATTCTACCTGTGGGGTTATCTAGCAAGATTTTATTACCAAATGCACTTGTGAAAATGTAGTGATTGTGCCTTAAAGTACCTATGAGAATTCACAACTACACCCTCATGTTCACTTTACAGTACGTCTTAATAAACATTGAGAATAAGAAGACAAACAACTCGATAAAAATGGGCAAAAAAATGAGCAGACATTTCATAAAGAATATAAATAGTCAATAAGTACATGAAGAGATGCTCAACATCATTAATCATCAAAGAAATGCAAATCAAAATCACAGTGAAACACTGCTACACATCTATTATAATGGTTAAAATTAAGAGGTCTGAAAGTCCAAGGGTTGGCAAGGATGTGGAGCAACTTGAACTTTTGTACATTGCTAGTGGGTTTGCAAAATGGTAGCATAATTTGAAAAACAGTTTGGTAGTTTCTTATAAATTTAAGTAGTCTTACTATATGACAGAACAATTTCATTCTTGGGTATTTACCCAAAAGAAATATAAACATGTATCTACACAACGTCCTGTATATAAGTGTTCCTAGCAGGTTTTTTTTTAACATTTTTATTGGAGTATAATTGCTTTACAGTGGTGTGTTAGTTTCTGCTGTATAACAAAGTGAATCAGCTATACGTATACATATATTCCCATATCCCCTCCTTCTTGCATCTCCTTCCTACCCTCCCTATCCCACCCCTCTAGGTGGTCACAAAGCACCAAGCTGATCTCCCTGTTCCTAGCAGTTTTGTAACAGAACCCCAAACTAGATTAACTCAAATAACTGTTCACTCTTGAATGGATAAATATATGGTAATATATTTATACAATGGAATATAACTCTTAAACAGTCAAAGAAAATGTGTCCCTATCATCATGGACTTTAAAGTCTCATGAGGGAGATAAATTAGTAAGCAAATAAATATATATGAAGAGCAACCAACTGTAAACAGTATTAGAAAGAAAAATGGAGTTGACCATAAAATGGAATGTAAAAGGATATGAGTAGATGAGAGTTGTTATTTTCCAGCCTGTTAGGGCAGATGGTCAAGAGGACCACCTGAATAAGCATTATTTGCATAAAAATATGAAGGAAGGGAAGGAGTAAGCTGTGAAAATATCTGGGTGTTGCTGGGCAGAGGAAACAGAAAGTTTAAAGACACCAAGAGGATGAAGCAATATCAGAAAGATATCCCATGTATGGGGATGACAAGAAGCCAAGGCAAGAGAGCACCACGTTGATAGATACAAAGCCATTTTTTATTTAGTATGTTACAAATCTTGCCTAGAACTTACAACAGGAATTTACCTTTGCAACATGGTTCTATGTAAATGGCCAAGTGCCATTTACAAAGTTCAAAAGCAGTTTTAGCACTCTATGTATAGTTTGTTATTAAGTATAAGGAACTGGTTAAGCAAAATTAGCAGGCAGCATATATTTTTGAATCCCCAAGAAAACTTTTAAAGCGGCTACCACATCTGTAGCAAGCTGGAGATTTTACATAAGATGTACTGTTGCTGTGGTAACATTAATACCACTCACTCTAGCAACTGTAAGAGCAAGGTGTCGACATAACAGACTTTAGTGATTTTACCATCTTCGAATATAGGGAGGAATCCGGGGAGATGTTATCTCAAGTAATTGTCACTTATTCTTGGGAAAACATCCTCAGAGGAATTGCAGCTCCTAAATCAGTCCTTCATTTTCTCTTAAGGAGCTCTATGAGTATTTCCAGTCCCTCCCAGAGATCTGTGACCTTCCTTCTTTGCCTCCTTCCTTTCTTCCAATGATTCATTTCATAATTATTTCTTGACCACCTACCATGTGTTAGACACATTCTAAATGACGGAGATATCATGGTAGTTGAAGTAGACAAAATCCCTCGTCTGTGGAATTTACATTCCAATAAAGAAGACAGATAATAAATGTAAGTGAAAAAAGATATATAAATGTAAGTAGTGATAAGTGCTGTGAAAAAATAATATTGTATAACCAGACAGGATATAGGTCAGTGTGGTATTTTAGAAGGAAGTCTAAGGGAAGTCTATCTAAGGATCTATATTTTTAAGTACAGACCTGCAGGAACTGAGAGAGTAGAGATTCCAATATTTGGGAAGAGGGAACAAGTGCAAAGAAGCTGGTGTTAGAGTACACGTAGATCTTACACGGAACGTGGGGAGTGGGGAGAGTGCTGGGGGTGACATAAGCAAGTCTCAATTTATAGAGGGCATTGTCATACTTACAAAGGATGTTGGGTTTTAGCTTAAGCATGATCATGAGAAGTCATTGAGGGATTGGATTGCTGACTGGAGAATGTCAAGGTCTGGTATATATTTTTAAAGTATCACTCTGGCTGCAGAGTAGATAATGTATAATAGTAGAAATGTTGGTGAGAAGAGTTGAAGCAAGAGAGATTAAGAGGTTGCTTCTCAATTCCATGTTAGAGATGGTCACGATTTAGACTTGGGTGTTTGCCTTCGGAAATGATGTAGCATTTGAATTTACTTCAAAGGATGGTGTGTCAAGATTGTATTAATCTGAATGTAGAAACCCCATTGCAATGATTTAACCACATAGGGAATTCAATTATTTTTCTTAATGAAATAAAAAGTCTGAAGATACACAGTCTAGAACAAATGCATCTGCTCAAGGAAGTCCCCAAAATACAGCCTCCTTTATGTTTCCTATTTCACTATCCTTAATGCGTGCCTCTCATCCTCCTGGCTGCAAGATGGTGGGCTCGCCTCCAGGCATGGCAGCCACATTCCAGGCAGAAAGAAGGGAACAACCAGGAGGAAGGAGCAGTAACTATTATATCAGAAAAGCAGAACTGTCACAAATGCTCCTCAAAAGCTTTTGCTCCTATTACATTGGCCTGAACCGGATGACATGACCAACCCAGGAGGCACAGGACTCCGAGCAGGGAACTATTTTTGACAAGGTCCATTTCTACCACAGGGTTGGGGCTTTATTGGTTAAAAAAAAAGAAGAAGAAGAGAAAATGATTATTTGTTGAGCAACTAGCAGTGTCTACCAATGGATGAGTAGGCTTTACACAGTGAGGATGGAATGGCTGAAGAAAAGAGTGAAAGGTTAAAAACAAAAAGCATAGGTACTCCAAAAGAAAGGAAGGATAGAGTAGTCAGAAGAGTCTCTGTCATTCAGGTGGCTCAGTACTAGGGGTAGTAACTGTTAGATAAATCTAGGAAGTTGGTTGATATCAGACCATGGGGGTGTTAAAGGTATTTTGGCTTTATGGGTAAATTAACATCAATGCAAATTCAAGAGAATTAAAAGAAAGTCAGTAGTTTATCTGCACAATAACAATCCTTCACCCTCAGGGCACTAGTAAAAACACACTGAGATAATTTGTGCAAAATGCTTAGTCCAGTTCCTGGCACCTAGGAGCTAAGACCATTATTATATGATGAAATGGAGAAGGACCACAGATAGGGAGCCCAGAGACGCGGCTTTTGCCAGAGCCCAAGGAGAGGAAGAGAGAGCTAGAAGCAGGCTGGGTGAAAGGAAGTTTTTATCATCTTACAGCAAACACGTAGGAGCCATGGAAAAGCAAAAGAACAAATGTGGCTGTTTCTCATGTGTTGGAAGAGAAGAGGAAGAGAGACTCAAGGATGTTTGATCATGCAATAGAGAAACACTGGTGTCAGTGTAGAAAAAAAATTATTAATGTATTAAACCGTGCAGAAATAAATGAGACGTATTTCCCCCACTCCCATACCAAGAATTTTTGCGTGTTCTAAAGCTGGGCTCTCTCAACTCAGGAGGTAGTGAACAGCTTTTTGTCATGGGGCTAAAAACAAAGATTGAAAATACCATCAGACAATTTCCCACCCAGGCTGCGATTTGGGGAGTTTGGCTCTATTGAGGAAAGCTTGGACTGGAGTGGAAGGCAATACAAGGCCAAGGAGAGGTGAGAGAAGGGGTCCCTCTCCCCAGGACTAGCAAGGTGCTGCTAGGGCCAAAGCTGCTGGTTCTAGGAGGAAAGGACACCTGTGTTCTCCTCCCAGAACTCAAAATCAGAGGGGTTTCCTTTTGGGGTTGACACAGAATTGGGGAAACGGGAGTTGCCAAAACCAGCAGGTGGGATGTGAGCAGAGAGAGGCAAAGCAGCAGGCAGAGAGGAGTGCTGATGAGGCAGAGGGGGCCCGGATGGCAGAGCGTAAGGGATGGGCTTGTCCAATCCATGGTTCCCATGAGAGCCCCAGGCTGGGCTGGGGGCAGGTCCCACCGCCTGTGGCAGCTGCAAAGTCCCAAGCATCAGCACATCTGCCCAGCCAGACGCTGGGAGGGCTCACTTCCCTGAAGGACTTGCCTGTTCATCTCATTTAATCTAAAGATGGAGAAACCATCTTCTGCGAGAAACGTTGGCTGCTTAGGAGAACCATTTTGCCTTATCCATTGTCTGAAGGGTGTAGGAGTCTAACAAAATGGAATGCTGCATGTTAAAGGTTTGGTGACTTCTCACCTCCAGAAAACTGGAGAAATTAACCATTCTAACCCCTCACCTTGTGACCCCTCCAAACTTTAAAGAGGACAAGTGTGAATGGCCACACGACTTTAGGGAGTTTGCAGGTCAGATCCGCTTCAATCAACTAAAACAGATCCATGTTAGGGAGTCCAGATTTAAAATGTCATTTTAAGGTTTTATGGTCAGACCATAAAACAAAACAGATTTATGATATAAATAAAATACAGCTCCTTTTCTTAGAGCTTGGTCACAAAAGCCCTCTTTTTTTTTTTTTTTTTTAATCTTGGATACTATACCCTTTGGGGCCGTGCCCTTTGTCTGAAAGGAAAACATGTCCACCTCCTGCCCTATGGGAGAAGAACAGTAGCCTGCCTGCCTGCTCCTCTTTTTTCTACTGGGGTCATCTTAATTGGTCCCAAGCTGATTTGGAGAGAAAAAGGCTGGGATTCTCACCTGGAGAACTGACTTCCATTATGATTAAAGAGCTGGGAAATGCTCTGGGGAGGGGAGATGCCTCCCCTCGCTGCGGGGAAGACCTCTCCTTTAACACACTCCCCCAGTGCAAACAACACGTGCTGGAGCAGGACAGTCCTCGTGCAAATCAAAGAATAGAAGCTGCTACCAGATGCCCCTTCACTTTGCTCCATCCGATTTTGGTTAACTAATTGAATCTCTCTTTTTTATGCTCCATCCTCATGTCAGGCTGGCAGACAGCAATGCCATTGGCGGCACAGTTCCATGTATGAATCGGCTGCCAGACCCGCTGTAGTCAACTCCTTCTTGAACTCTCTGTGTGTTACTTCAGAGAACACTGTTCTCCCATCATCCCACCATGGCACTTCCAAATAGCTGGATATAATTGGGTTCAGAGGAGTTCAAAGCCATGCTCCGGCATCCTTGTATCAAAGCTCATTGAACAACAGGGGAACCATGCACTGAAATGCAGGCATGGGGTGAGGAGAGTTATTAGTGGAATACATTCAAATCTGTCACACTAGATTCCTGGGTACACAACTGGGTTTTGGTTCAGCTTTTAAGAGTTCAGGTGTGGTCTCCAGGAGATGGCTCCTATAATCACTGTAAAAATATCTCATTTGTACGGATGCACTTTGCCTATTTCATAGCAGATCCTTGTGAGACTAATTTCCATTTTTTTTTAATGTCAAGCCTTTCTCCAGAGATTGTTCATTCATTATATTTATTTTCTTGGACATGATTTTAACAAACCTTCCCCCGAAGAGCTTGTGGCTATTAACTTTACTGAACAGTCGCTCAAGAGAGAGTTAAAAGCAAATGGTTTAAGGGAAGGATTGGGCCACAGCCCCCCGTGGGTATTCATCTGCCCCCAAACTCATTTCATTGATTCTTTATTCACAGACCGTGAGCAAGGGGAAGCAAGATGAAAAGCCTTCTATATCATTCGACGGGATGGTGGGTTCCAACCACTGCCAAACGTTACATTGTGCCACATTCTGTTTTTTGTGGGCTGTACTTTGGGACCTCAAGAATAGAAATCATGTTAAGAGAGTGACATCAAGGGATTCAGGAAAAGAATTCACAGGGGGGAGCATGAATTACATGGGTGTCAGATGGCTGCCTGATGTCCCTCATTTAATTAGAGTATCCTCTCAACTCTGCCATGGTAAAGTCCCCAGACACAGTCTTGGGAAATTTCACACTTTCCAGAATACATATTGCCCATCTCCCACATTTAGGATCAGGGACTTTTATAGTTAAAATGATCCTAAATGTCTCCTGAAAAACTTCCTGTTCATTGGAGGAATATTCTCCAGGACACAACGAACAGAGGTCATCCATCCTCCATTTGAATACTTTCAGTGCCTGGAATTTCACCTTCTCCTGTGTCCTCTGTTTAACAATCTGAATTATTATAAAATTATCTTTCCATAGAACAGCATCTGCTCCCAGGATTATCATTGTTTCTGTGTATCTTTTAGAACAACAGACAATTATTTACTCCTATTCTCACAAAAATACTTCTGCCACTTAGAAAAATACATTTTCATTGCTATTCACTACTCGTGCATTCAACAAATATTTATTGGGCACCTACAACAGGCCAGGTTTGGGCTGGGTGCTGGAGATATGATGGTGCCCCTGTCTTCATCGGACTCAACATCCAGTGAGGAGAATTACATCTGTGCTAAGTGCTCTCTTTCCCTGAATTTACTTTTCTCTACGTAAAACGTTTCACATTACTCATTCCTTTCTAGATAAAGACAGCATCCTCTATTCACCCTCTGGGTACCTCTTTTCATGATGCCATGGACATGTGCTACCTAGAAATAAGCACAGATGTTCACATTGTGTCCCACTGTTGTTTCTTCTGGTTTTTCACCCTAATGCGGCATTCATAGGACACACTAGTTGCTAAGATTTGGTTTATGTTAATGAAAACCCATTCTATCTTGTTCTGAAATAGGAAGGGAAGAGGGAGTTGGAACAGGGGTGTGGGGATAGCTAGACTTAACTGATACAATCAATCCCCTTTTTATATTAGTGAAGGGAGTCTAAACTCAGACCCCAAACCATTTTGGCGAGAGTCCTTTCAGAATATCGTTCCCAGCATGCCTCAGACACAGCCCCCTTTGATCTCCCAGGGAATACTGAGGATACTTGGATATCATGACAACTGTGGGTTTTCTCCATACACTATTGAGAACACATTTATATTAATAATTAATAGTTCTTGAAACATTTACCTAAGCGATTTCGAAGCAGGCTTAGCAAGATGGAAATAACGCAAGTCACAGAATTGTCTGGTGCTCTCATCCTGCTCTTGCTTCACCTGGGGTCACTGTCTTTGAGCCACTCAGTTAAGGTTATAGGGCCAACTTCTCCAACACTCCTGATGTTGTTCAGGATTTGTTCATTTTCACCTCAGAGTGACCTTCCCTGACCACTTCATTTAAGATAGTGTGCACCATCAGCACCAAGTCCCTTACCTTGCTTTACTTTTTCTAGCACTTACAATGAACTAAAATTAGACTATTTTGTATTTTTGTCCATTTTTCATCTCCTCCAACAGAGCATAAGCTCCAGGAGGCCAAGAACTCGGTTTTGTTCACTGCTAAATCTCAATACCTAAAACAATGTCTTGTATTGAATATTAGGTACTACAGAGATGTTTGTCAAATGACTGAATGACTGGATGGATGAACGTGCTAAGTAGACGAAGAAATACCTGCACTGTCTCATCCCAGAACACAGGGCTCTCTGCCTGATGACCTCTCACTGTCCTGCCCAGCTCTATGTTTTATATGTAACTGGAGTACTATTTTGTTACTGCAGTGCCTCCTAAGACCAGGGAAAATTGCAACAAACTTTCACTGTAAATTTGTGGAGAAAACAATGCCCATCTGAAGATGTCACAGACCGCTGGGTCCACCTCTAGCCCTGAGCTCCTTCTTCCACTGAATCAGTGTCATACATAGAAAAATCACAACCCTGGAATTCAATTTTCCCAAATTTTCCCGGAAAGCTACACACACTGAGCACTGTGGGGAGGTCTGAGAAGACAAACCAACCAAAAAGAAAAATCTCAAATATAATATGAAATACCATATGAGTTCATTTGTATCATTTTTTTAGATTCCACATATAAGTGATAACATATGATATTTGTCTTTGTCTGACTTACTTCACTTAATACTATAATCTCTAGGTCCATCCATGTTGTTGCAGATGGCATTATTTCATTCTTTTTTATGGCTAAGTAATATTAATGAACTTATTTACACAAGAGAAATAGACTCAGACATAGAAAACAAATTTACGATTCCCAAAGGGGATACCAGGGGTAGGGTGGAGAGATAAATTAGGAGTTCAGGATTAACATGTACACACTACTATATATAAAATAGATAACCAACAAGGACCTACTGTATAGTACAGGGAACTCAATCCAATATTGTGTAATAACCTATAATGCAAAAGAATCTGAAAAAGAATATATAAATATATATTTCTGTATGTATAACTAAATCACTTTGCTGTACATCTGAAACTAACACAACATTGAAAATTAATTATCCTTCAATAAACATAGTTATACAACATAATAATAAAGGCAAGTACAATTCTTGGCAAGAAAAATAAAAATAAAAATAAATACCATATGAAATACCCTGATTCTTAAAACTCCTCAGTTTCACTGCCATGTGCCTAAACTCCTCTCTCTCCTCTCCATCCAGTTCTCATTTTACAATCTCCTCTGCCCTCTCAGGAGCAAAGAAATGAATTCTGCTTCCTGATTCAGAACAGTTAGGCAGTTTCTACCATCTGCCTCCAAAATGAGCTTCAGTGTTCCCTTTGCATAAGGAAGAGTAGTCAGAAGGTTGACTCCTCAGTTGACATCACCCTCAGCATCACCAGGACAGGTGGAATTCTAAAGATTTCCTCCCCAAGATTCCTGTCCTTTGGTTTTCCAATCAAGCATGGATCAAGGTACTGCTTGGAAGAGATATTGCAGATAGTTGAAACTCTCAGTCAGTTGACCTTAAAATACAGAGATGGCCTGGGTGGGCCTGACCCAATCAGGTGAGCCCTTTAAAAGCAGAGAGTTTTCTCTGGCTAGTAGCAGGAGAAGAAGTCAGAGAGATTCAAAGCACAGGGAGATTTGACACATTGTTGCTGGTGTGAAGATGAAGTCGCTCACGTGAGAAGGAATGTAAGTGGCCTTGAGTTCAGAGAGGCCTCCACCTGACAGCAGGCAAGCAAACAGAGGACCTCTCCCCTTCAACCACAGGGAACTAAATTTGACCAACAGCCTGAATGAGTTTGAAAGCAGATTCTTCCCTAGATAATCCAGAAAAGAACTCAGCCCAGCTAATACCTTGATTTCAGCCTGGTGAAACCTTAAGCAGAGACCGCATCTGAGCCAAGCCAGGTTTATGACCCACAGAACTGTGAGCAATAAAAGTGTTTTGCTTTAAGCTGTTACCTTTGTGGTCAGCTGCTACTCAGCAATAGAAAACTAATACCATCGCCGTGATTTTCATAACTTCTTACATTCCAGGCCTTTTGCTGAGCACTTTACATAATTATCTCACCTAATTCTGGCACCAACCACTGCTTGGACAACACAAATACCCTTCCTTTACAGGCTACAAAGGTCTTTAGAGGGGTGGAGCCTAGACATATGTATAATAAATGGCAGAACCATAATTCAAATCCAGGCAGCCAGGGCTCTTAACAGTAGGGGTTTCTGCCTCAAATTACTACTTGTCAGGTTCCATGTAGTGACTTCTGCACAAAGCCCTTCCTCCTTCCCGGATCCTAACTGGAGGGGTGGGGGGTATTCTTTCTTTTTTCCAATTACCTAACTGGAGCACGACCTTTTTCAGATGAATTCTTGCCTAGTTGCTCAATCCCCAAGAACTTTTCCAACAACGAACTAGAAAAGAAGTAAAAACTTCTTGGTGAGGGCCACATCTCTTGAGAAGTGATGGATATTTCCATGCATCACTCAAAGGCCAGCTTTCATCTTCTGCTGTCTTGCAGGAGGACCTCATCACAGCAATTTGGACATCCTCACACATTTCAGCGATAAGCAGATTGTGGGCTCAAATGCCTGAGGAGCCACTAGAAACTTGGCCTTCAAAGTACAGACTGGACCTCAGGATGACTTGCCCACATGATAACCCAGAATACTAGCTCTGGAGAACATGCGTGCATGCATGCATGTGTGTGTGTGTGTGTGTGTGTTTACACATGCACATGTGTGTTTTCATAGGTAGATACTATTGCTTCCTGAAAGCTTTCTGCATCTTGGGTTTCACAAATCACACATGCCCTTTATGTTGGTCTTTGAAGTCTTAATCTGAAGCTAACCAGAAAAGCCAAGTCCAGGGACTTCCCTGGTGGTCCAGTGGTAAAGAATCCACCTTCCAATGCAGGGGACATGGATTCAATCCCTGGTGGGGACCTAAGATCCCACACTCTGTGGGGCAACTAAGCCCACACGCCACAACTACCGAGCTCTCACACCTCAACAAGAGAGACTGCATGCCACATACTACAGACCCCACACGCTCTGTAGCCTGTGAACCACAACTAAAGAGAGAAAACCCACACACCACAACTAGAGAGAAGTCTGCATGCCACAATGAAGAGCCCACGCACTGCAATGACAGATCCCACATGCCTCAACGAAGATCCCGCGTGCCACAGCTAAGACCTGACGCAGCAAAATAATAAAATAAAATAAACAAATAATAACTAATTATTAAAAAAAGACTTTGTGACCACTAAAAAAAAAATAGAAAAGCCAAGTCCAAAGGTGATTTAAAAGGTCCATGTTGCACGGTCCCAAGAGAACATAAGTCCCTCAGCTTTTAGAGTGAGAGACCCAGAGAGGAAGGTATTCTATGGAAACTGTGTGAGATCTTAAGACTATAATAGTAGTTTTCACTGAGAAATTTTTAATAGTAAAAATAAAATACCCTTGTGACTTTAGATGTTTCTCACTCTTCTTTGATTCAAGCAAAGTCAACAAATCACACTGCTTCTTGGAAGCAGGATGACCCTCTAGCAGAGGCAGGGCAAATGCAAGAAGATTTGGGTTTGGGCGGTAATATGGTAAATGGAACTCTAGCCCACCCCTGCCATCATGCTGTCTACCAGGGTAGATCTGGGGTCAATTTCTTCCATAAGCAGTGCTTGTGAAAGGAAAAAAGTATTTTCCTTTGAACCGTGGTAAAAATACAGCAGAATCTTATTACTTCAGGAACATTCCAGACTTCAGTGAACTGTCTCAACAGGCTCACTGCTCCAAATTTAGATCTGATCCTCAAGAATCTTATAAATCCTGTAGGTGGGGAAAAAATATTTTTTGGACGGGAAGGAGGGGGCCCATTTCAGTTACACATGATAAAAAATATCCACCAATAATGAAGACAGTGGACACTGTCAAAGGGAGAGACTCTGGGAAGGGTGCTGGGTCAAGACCATGGAGTGAATAAGTACAGCAGGGAAAGGTTTGTGGCTGAAATCGAGGCACAGGAGACTCACAGATGACTATGGGTCTCTCTAGCCTGGATTTCCAAACCCAAATTAGAGTTGATTCTTTGATAAACTCGAAGGAGTATGGCAAATAGCTTGAATAGTAGATAATTCTTATTCTTCTTAGAACTGAGTACAAGTCACATAGAGGGAAGTACAGCATAATGTTAAAGCAGGACTGTGATATCAGAGTTGGATTCAAATTTTGGCTTCACCCAATAATGTAAATTAGCACCAGTTATTTTAACTTCTATGCATCTGCTTTTCTGTGTCATCAGAATGACAGTAATATGAAACTGAAATGAGGTCACGGATATAATATAATGCTTGGCACGGTCGTTGCACTTAGAAGATACTGAGTAAATGTTGGCTATTATTAAGTAAAAACAGAATGGGCTTTGACGGTAAGAAAATATTTAGAGAATTAGCAAGTCTTGTATGGATCACACACACGTGGCACACTGAAGGTGAACAAAAAGAATGAAATGGTAACTAGGCTGTGATGAGATGAAGGAACTATGACAGACAGAAAGGGTCAGGGGAATGAGAAAAAGAAGAAAAGAGTCATCTTCAAGATCGTGAAAAAGATCTTCCATTGATGTCCGTGTTCTCCTTTTCTGACTCCCAAGGAATCAGGAATAGAACTGAAGGTTGCGTATCCCTGTTTCTATTTACAACCACCGCTGGTCAGGAGCAGCCATAACTAATGCACAATAGTAGTAAGTGTTAGGCCAGTGCAGCTCAGTCCCTTTTGCAACATGACTGCCTCTCCTAACCTCCTCCTATTTTTTTTCCAGGACTAGGAAGCAAGTAGGAGTCATAGGGAGAGCACACCAGAGCACCCTAGTGTATTTTGGAGACTGTGATGAAATTGGAAACAGGAATCTAGAACAATTTCCGCTCCAGGCAATACTGGTTAGAGAAATGATGGATTAAAACCAAAATGGGCAATAAGAACCAGAAAGATGCAAGTTGAAAGACTAGAAACATAGAAAGATAAAAACTTTTGGTAGACACAGCTACGAAAGGGCAGCTCAAATCACAAGAAGGCTAGGGTAACTTTGACAATCAAAAATCAGAGATTAACAAAAACCAAAGGTGCAAAGCAAGATCATCTGGAGTTACCAGATTCAGCAAATAAAAATACAGGAGGCCCAGTTAAATCTGAATTTCTGATAAATCAAAAATTATTGTTTACTATAAATACGCCCAGTGTTTACTATAAATACGCAATGTTTAGGAATTACTGTATTTATATTAAAAGGTAAGTCTGTTTTATCCAGAATTCAAATTTAATTAGGTGTCCTGTATTTTACCGTCAACGCTATGCAGAGAACTTGTGAATTCACTAGCCGTTAGGTAGCTTGTAAGAGCAGTTATGGTTGGAAACGCCTAGAGCAGGAAGGAGCAGATATCGGTGTCAGAGCTGTGAACTGAGCAACCATCGAGTGCCAGTGAAGGAACAGAGAGAGCAGAAAATGCTTATCAAAAAGTGAGAAGCTGTGGTTCAGCCCAAAGCCAGCCAGAAGAGTCTTGTTGTCATGGAATTGTAAAGTTCCAGGGCTTCCTACCCCGATTCTTACTATTTCTCACTTTCCCTCCCCTGCTACCAGGAAATTGACACCTTAATTTCCGATAGAGAGCTCCCCAACCAGTAAGCTTCTATACATACCACAGGGCAAGCAGCCTGTCTTGATGTGGATAGGCTAGGCCACCACTTCTGCATTCATTCAACAAATATTATTGAATGCCTACTACATGTCAGATGCTGTTCTGGGTGCCAGGTAAGTTTATCAAGTGTATTTTAGTCTCAGCCCAACTGCATTAAATTCGCCAGGGTTGCTTCTTAAAAATGCAGGTTCTTGGGCCCCACACGAGCTATAAGCACCTCTAAGGGAATCTGGGAATCCGAACTTTCATAAATGCTTGAGGTGATTCCTAAATTTTTGAATCACTGGTCTACCAACCGTTTAATACAAATGGCTATGTTAATGCCTTTGACTTGTGAGAAATGTTTAGGAGAAAAGCAAAATGCAAATAATGCTATCTGGAAAGTTAAATATGATTAGTTGGTACTGGATGAAGTTAAGGAGCTTGCCCAAGCCGCATGGGTGGGAAGTGTCTGAGGTGGGACTTACATGGAAGTTTTCTATTTCAAAGGGAAGCTCTTGCTCCTCTGTGACCTGCTACATTCTAGACCCTGAGTCTCAAAACAGGAGTTGATCTGCTACACTTTTAGATCGACGTGTTGATGCAGGATAACAATGGGTTGAGACAGGAGAAAGGGGTGGATATTCATCTCTTTGGTTTATTAAGGTCAATTAGTACTTTTTTTTTTTTTTTTTTTTTTTGCTGTACGCGGGCCTCTCACTGCTGTGGCCTCTCCCGTTGCGGAGCACAGGCTCCGGACACACAGGCCCCGCGGCCATGGCTCGCGGGCCCAGCCGCTCCGCGGCATGTGGGATCCTCCGGGATCGGGGCACGAACCCGTGTCCCCTGCATCGGCAGGCGGACTCTCAACCACTGCGCCACCAGGGAGGCCCAGTACTTATTCTTTATTCTCCGTTTTAAGTTTGCTTCAATGCTGAAATGCCCCTTTATTTTTAAGGCTCATGAGACTTAGCTGCCCAGAGAAGGTGCTCTTGATTCACAGAGAGAAACACTGCGCTGAAGAGTGAGTGTCAGAGCCTCTCTGTACACCTCTCTGCAATTCCAAGAAACAAACCATGTTCCATTCACTAACACCTGCACCTGGGGGCTCGCAAAGCTTTTAACAAGCAAGACTTGCTTATTCCCACCCTACCTTTTTGAAATAAAATGGGGGACGAAGGTTTTATTCCCATTTTACAGGTTGAAAAACTGGAGTAGAGAAACCAATAATAAATTCCTTTCCTAGGCACTGGAGGTAAAAATTAGACAAAAACTGAGGACAAATCCCCACCTATTGCCTCCTCCAACAGAATACATAGAATCCTTTCCTCATTTCCATCTGTCTCCTTCTGACGTGGAATTCACTGCTCCCTCTTTCCTATCTTTCCCACCACAGCTCTCAAACCAAGGATAGCAGAAGAATAGGAGCCTACCACACTAAAAGATTCATAATGAAATTAGAATGAAGAATGTGCTAATATGTACTTAGAGCTCTTCAGCTTTCAATGACCAAGTAGAAACACAAACTATGATTCAACTAATCTCTGCAATTACCTTACAGAAATAGCTCAGAAATAGCTCTCTGGTCCCATCTTATAAAGAAGAAATAGAGACTCAGAGGGGTTAGGGATGTGCTTGAGATCCAGTGAGTGTAAGGGGCCGGGCCAAGAGGACAAAACCCACTCCCTGATCCCAGGCCCAGAGCTCCTGTCACTTCAATGAACTTTACAGGTGGGTCTGCTGACAGTTCAAATTTGAAGGTCTTTGTCTATGTCACTCTCTGTTATACGGAGAGGATGCTTCTTTTATAAAAGAGCATTTGCCCCCAATGCCCCTGAAGTCTTTGCAGGACCCAATTCTTTCTGTTTAAAATCCAAAATTCACCATATCTGACAGGTACAAAAAAGTAAAAGTACAAGGGTCATAGCTGAAAGGGGAAACGAAAAATAGCATACCAGATAAGCTTAAGATTATTATAAACTTAGATTATTATAGCTTCCTCAGGTTTTTTATAAGTAGAGTCTTTTTTAACTCATAAAAATATTCATATATATATATAGACACACCCTTATAATAAACACAGAAGCACACTGTTCCCAGAATCTTTGGCTTGGCTAAAATATGATGATATTCTTAGTTCTTAGTATGGGGGAAAAAGCCTCCAAACACTCCAGGCTTTTTATAGCTCTGGCTCTGGGGCAGCATTTGCTGCAGTAGCAACCCTGGATAGCAAAGGAGCCAAATAATGCTAATGGGGCAAACAGAATGTAATTGCTTATGTGTGCTGGTTATATCCTGAAACAAATTGTTTCTTAATGCTGAGGTCAGACAGGGTTTAATTAGGAGAAATACAATTGGTGTAAAATTTTGCAGCAGGCTGCTTGTTTGGTGTCATGCCAAGTCAACATCTAGTCTCTCCAAATGGAAATTTTCATTAGAGGCCATTGGCAGCCCTAGTTAGGCTGAGTTTCAACTTTTCCAAGTCTCCTGGTAATGGAAACCTGAAACTCAGCATATCTCTTGCCTAATAAAGGGCTGTCCCCCTTGCAGTTACAAACACCTGAACACGTGTGCACTGTCTTTCTCTGTCTTTCACATACCCAGCTGCCCCAGTTTCCCCACCAGCAAAACACATATTTCCCATGGGAGCTGGATAAACTAAAGCAGTCTTCCTCTTGTCTTGACCATTTTTCTTCCTTCCATAATTCCCACATTAATAATCTTCGATCAGCATATTACTACTTGAAACATATTTTCATATACATCAACTTATCTAATCTGACCAATAAACCTGAGAGGTGAGCAGTTTTTATATTTATAGGAAGGAGATGAAAGGAAGGTCACATCTATGATTGGCTAAGAATAGATCTCAGACCTCCTGACTGTGGAGCCACAGAATTCTGCACACACACACAGAATAGAAGATACACTGACAAGTCCAAATTTGTTCATGTAAATGAGGCATGTGCAAAACCATCCCTTTGTTATTTTCTTTTTACTTCATTTTATATAATATCTATGAAAAATAAGAGTGAAAGGTGTTATAATTCAGTGCTGCACAAATTTCTCCAAGGTTTTGCAAACACTCTTTATTGGACATGACCCCTTCTTTTGTTGCCCCTCGTTTTTATACATAGCTTTTCATACACTCAAAGATCTCCATTGATGCCTGAGGCAATAATAACTGCTATTTACATTAATTTTAAGAGCCTAGATCTTCACACCTTCAAGGATAAGGTTGTATCCGTGTTTCTAATATAAATCCTGTGTCTCAAAAGTGCTTAATTTATTTGGAAAATTCTGCTTCTAGGCTGCTATTGTTTCTCTCTCTTCCTTTCTTATTTCCTCCTAGCTAAAGGCAGTTTTCATTACAGTGACAAAGACCCCACTATGTTAAAGAAAATTGCACAGAAAGACCCCCCAAATCCATCCACCCAACAAAAATCTAAGTCATTTTCCCCTGCAGTATCATATCAGCAGTAACCGTCATGGGTTTAAAGACATATGGGACCAAGTTTTCATTTTTATACGTGGTTCTTATTTGCTGAGACTCGGGCTCCTTGTGAGTTGAGCTACATTTCATTTAGGTGCTGGGCCTCTGGGCTTGAGCTAATGTGCCTGGTTAGGGTCAAGGTAAAGTTCTGCACAGGGCAAGCAATTACTAAGCAATCCTTACCTTCAGCTCTGCTGGGGCCAGAAGGCCATGGGAGATCCCACTAGGAGGGAGGTTTCTGAGCTGCCTGGGACCCAATCCCAGAGCAGGTTAGAGACTGGGAGTTATTGAAACCCTTCCACCATGTGAGGTCTGGTGCAGATTTCCCAACAAATTTCTTTCCATAAACTGAAGTCCCATTTGACTTTAGACCACAAAGTCCCCTCTTCTATATCAGGTCTACACCAGAGATGAAAAGCACTCTTACATTTGTTTTCTACACAATTTAAAATTCTAGTATTTTAAAATTTTCCTGTGTTAGTATTAGTTCTTCCATAACACTTGTTCTGAAATTGTGTATTTGTTCCAGTGCAATTGATAAACAGATCAACTAGGGAACAATTTGAGCATAACATGAATTTTGTATTTGCTGATGCCTGATTTTGTCCCTGAGAAGCAGAGAACTGCATCCAGCTGAACTGAGATGCATGGGAATACACAGGACCACACCTCAAACTGTTACCAAATGCAAGTTCATGTGCCCAAAACACAATGAGGTCAAACAATACCAAAACGTCAGAGTTTGGAGCAGAGAAAGGTTTACTGCAGGGCCATGCAAGGAGACAGGTGGCTCATATGCAAAAATCCCTGAGCTCCCCTAAGGGTTGCAGCAAAGCATTTTTAAAGGCAAGGTGAGGGAGGGGCATGGTTTGTTGTTGCAAACTTCTTGGTGTCAGAATTCTTTGTTCTTGCAGCTGTCCACCTGGGGAGGTTAGGCCACGATGTTCTTGTAAACCTCCCACAAGACAGATGTTATTCTTTGTTCTGCAACTTTTTATCTCTATATGAATGAAAAAGTGTTATACCCTTAAAGGTCAGAGCCCTGAGAATGGGCTATCCTGTATATTTCAGGCTATAGGCAACTTTCTTAACTGGAAGCAAAAACAACAGAACACAAAGGTTAAAGCAAAAGAAACAGATCCAACATGGAGTCAGATACGTTCTTCCCTATTACAAAACATCTACCAGCCACACTGGTTCACACAGTGTGTTATTCCACAAGGCAATGTTTTGTTACCCTTCTGTATTTTTGGTTTTCTATTAACACAAAACAAGAGACAAAAACCAAACACACACACATGCACACGTACATGAATACACACACATGCACACACAGCAATGAAATATCCCAAACTTGTCTATATGTCCTGGTTTAAAATGCCAAGTAGTTCATGTAGGAAAATTAAAAAAAAAAAAAAAAAAGACTGTCTGTATTCAAAGACTTTCAGCACAAATCACTGAATCCTGAAGAAGTGGCTCCTTTTGAGGTTAGTAGTGGCTAGTTTAGTGATTTCAAACATTGCTACACTTTCAACTCCATAAGAGAGTTTCCAGGTTATACAGAAGTTAATTAAAGAAGGATATATACTGCATCAAATTTTCAGTTTTGATGAAACAGGCATCTGCTATAAATGTATGCCTTGAAGGACCTTCATCTCAAAAAATATGCCCAGAATTTCAGGCTGGGAAAGATCATTTAACTGTGATGTTTAATGCCAATGCTGAACCAAGAACAATAAGCCACACCCATTTCCACTCTGGTACTTTCCAGGCATTTTAGATACTCCACCTTTCACCACTTCACAATAACTCACATGCTACAACCCTTCTAAAGCCCATTTTCCCAAGTGAACTAGTTTTTTCAGGGCAAAGTGCCATTTTTTATCTTAGTGTTTATGTATTCCATAAGCATTTAACAGATGTGAAACTGTGCTGCTGTTGTTGTTGTTTTTTTTGATGTGTCTCTGAAAAAGTTTAATGTTATGCCCCCTCCTTATTTTTCCCCATAAGCCCTACAGTTTTTATTGTGCAATTTTGCATGGCATGATGATTATTTATAGACACATATGTCCATTACAGCAGAACAGACTACATTTGATTAGCATGGGCATGACAAGTGTCTTTAAACATTGGGAATATCACGGATTAGGGATTTCAAATCTAACATACCCAGAACTAAACTCCTGATTGTTTCTCCATATTCTGTTTTACCCATAGTCACTCTCATCTGAATTAAGAGATGGCTCCGTCCTTTCATTGGCCCAGTCTAAAAACCCAAGAGTTATCCTTGAATCTTCTCTTCATCTTACCCCACATTCTGATGGCATTATCTTCAGAATGTATCACTTGTCAACATCTTCACTGCTTCCAAGTCACTGGGTGACTCTAATAGCCTCTAAATTTATCTCCTTTCTCCACTTTGCCTGACTCACAACCCTCACCAAGTCTAGTCTAAACCCAAGAGCCAAAGTGCTCCTTTCACAGTTCGATCACATCACTTCTCCATGACCTCCGGTGGCTTCCCATCTCCCTCTGAGTAGGAGCTAGAGGCGCACAGAACTCTAGCTGCACTGCCCACCTGCCCTACTAGCTGAGTTTCCTCCCCAGCATCTTCTCCTACTGCTCTTCCTCTAGCTCGTGCTGCCCCAGCTGTACTGCCAGGACAATAGCCATTCCTTCAGGACATGCCATGTACACCTTCCTCACTGCGCACCCTGCCTGAAATGCGATTCACCCAGGTATGTGGGTGGGTGGCCAGCTCATCCATTCACCTATTTCAGTTCTGTGATCAAATGTCACCTTCTCAGCACATTGTTTAAACTGAACCCCACCCCCCTAATACTGCCACTGCCCTCCCCGTTATTTTTCTCAATGGCATTATCAGATCTATCCCCCTACATAAGTTTCTTGTTTTGCTTCCCATCTTCTTCCACTGGAAATATAAGTCCCCTGAACATGGGGATTTGGGTCTGTTTTATACACTGCTCTCTCCCTAGCTCCTAGAATGACGCCTGGCATACAGTGGATGCTCACTAAATATCTGTTGAATAAATGAAATAAGGGATTGGTCTCTCCTTGTGCAGTAAACAGAGGAACATTATGGACCAGTGGGCAAAAGTTACAAGAAATCTCAATCTCAGAAATTGTATTTCAATGATCCAGTGTGTTTTCGAGACTAGAGAGTCCCCTGTCACCAGAAGTGTCTGCGGGGGGTCTGACGCTCCACAAATGTGCGATGCAACAAGGACACTGGTGATCATGTCGTCCCTGAGAATGAACAATACCTGCGGTCCCTTCCTGTGATGAGTGCCTATGATTCCTGCTACTCGTGTTGAATTTCTTACCATTTGCATTCATTCCTCAGAAAGGGCTGGAACAAGATCCATTTTCTCATAACTATTTAGCAGTAGAGGATACAAGCTATGTTATCATGAAAAATGCACTCCACCACATATAAGTTCCTACTAATCGGCTTATCACCTTTCCTGTCCCACCTTCCTCAAAGGGCTACGGTAACCATCAAATAAGATATTTATGGAGGCACTTCGGAAAAATAACGCGTTCAGTAGACATGGCAACAAAAAGGCATCTATATAATGTGCTCAGAGTCTAACATCTTTTGAAATGTACAACTTCTGTACAATAATACCACAGAATGAGCTTTCCACCTTACAAGGTATTAAAGTATAATTATGAATGCTTTCCATACCAAAGCTATGCTGGGAAAAAGAAACTCATTATTTGTTGAAAGAGAAAGCTTGTTGTGTTCCCAGGAATGAGGAAAGTTTGCGATGGTCATTTGTGGCTCTTATCACAAACAATATCTTAGTAGACATAATGGCCCTCAATATAAGATCAATACCAATAAAATATCAGTATCATTCTTGATAAACTTTATCAAGATTTATAAACTTAACTCCATACCAAGGAAAAATACACATATTTTCCCCATAGAAATGAACTTTGTGGAGGCATAATAGATAAAATTCTGAGAGGCACATGCAACCAAATCAGGAAGGCCCCGTGCCCCAAGAAAGCCAGAAATTGATTAATTGCCTGCAAGGTAATTATGGAGAAACCTGCTTACAACTTTACATTGTCTTTGCTGTTTTCATGGTCTTTTCTGTCCACTGCCAGCTCTCCCAGGGACTACACCTGGCCCAAGCAGAGGCACAGAAAAAACCCCAAACCCTTTGGCTACTTCCAAGTGATTTCACAGGGGTGGATTTCTCTCAGGGAAGGGGCACAAAGAACGGAACTAAATAAAATGGATACTTGAGACTAGTGGGAATTTTCAACCTCACTTTCCTAAGATACAGACAACCCACCCTATGTTAGTCTGCAAGTTGTTCAATGGTCAGCACGTGGTGGGGGGAGGGGGTGCTGGCAGCCACATGCACTCTTTCCTGGAAGAGAAAGTACACTTCCTTCTTAGAGATGGCACTGAGCTAATGAGCTAAGGTGTCGCCATGATACTATTCTTTATCGTCCAGCATGGACAAGCTAGCTGCCTCTGCACAGTTGAACCTGGAGAAAGGAGGGAGAGCCTTTCTCCTGCAAGAAGCAGAAGATGGAGGCCTACAAATGCCCTGGGAGCAGGGCTCTGAGAGCAGCTTGGTGGTCACCAGTGCGCCAGTGTCTGAGGGATGAGTGCCCTTCAAAAGGCTTCCCCAAAGTGATGGTTTTCCAGGGCCGAGATGATCCCCAGGAGCCTGAGGGAGCAGGGGGGAGCTCTGAGAGCCCTCCTATTTGCATGCAGTTCAGGGAAGTGAGCTGTTTAAAGGTAAAGATTTTAGCTGCACAGGGAGCTTTGGCCTTTTCAGTGAAGAGGCCCAAGAGACTGCCTGTCAAAACAGAAGTCTCTTGCTAAAACTACCTTAGCCGAGAAAGCACGGGTATTCAGGAGGGGCTGGAGGCAACAGAGGGGGAGACGGAGGGAGGGTCAGCTCTCCACCACCAGAGTCTGGGTAATGTGCAGAAGGAAGAAAGGGGGCCTAGGGCACACGGGGAAGGAATAAAAGAATAGATGAGTGGCTGTGCGTGTCTCCAAATGTACTTCCCCCTGGGCAGCGCGTTGTGGCAACAAATGTTTAAAAAAATTCATTAATTCAGTTTCACAAATAAGAAAGTGGGTTTCTTTGCCTTTCCCCTGATTACATCTTCCCTGTTCCCTGTTCTACCTGATTCTCTCCATCGTGATTCCCACTGAGAGATTGACATGGAGGCACAGAGCTGAGAAACTGTACGGTATTCTGCTAGTTCTTTGCTCTCTTTCCTTTTTAAAAAACGTGTCAAAGCCCCTTTCTTCAGTAATCCTTGATATTCCCTCAGGAGCTGAGTTAAGATTTAATTGTGAAATTTGCATAGTAACTCAGCAAATAAATTCTGCCGTCTCTCATAGACCTTTCACTGCAGAGGGCCATTTTGGTTATAAATCACTTATTTCAAGATCTCAACTGCATCAGCATTTTATACCCCCAAGGAAAGTGATAAGGTGGGAAAAAATCCAGTGGCATGCAGAGTTAGTGTTTGGCTTTTATGTCTCTGTGTAGAGCAGGGTGGAGGGAGAGTCTGGATGGGCAGTGACAACAAGTGCTCTTTTTACCTACTGCTTCTCCAAGGAAAAGCTTTGTGGTGATAGCCTGGTGCTCGGACTCCCAGGAAACCTCACACGCCTCTTCCCCTTTCAGCACATGTGTTAAGAAATCCAAAAAAGTAAGCAGAACCTGAATGTAGGTGTGACGATTCACACAGAAATTCCCAATAACTAGATGCTCATAGTAAAACATGTGGGGAAGGAATCTGGCAAACAATGGTGCAAGGAGAGTTGTATTCCTGTGGAAATATTAAGGACCCAAAAGATGATGTGTCCCCAGCCTAGTTCAAGTCCACCTAGAGGTCTTGGGCTCCATTTGGTACTCAACTCAGAAAAAAAGGTTTGCTTTGTTTTGTTTTCTTCCCTCTTCCCCAGGCTAAAAACACTTAAATCTGGGCCATCCCAGAATGTTGTAAATATGGTTGTTTGGTTAAACCGAACAAAAACATTTTCACCAAAGCCCAGAGAACTGAGCTTTTTCTATAATATCTTTACATGTTTCATTTAAGCATCACCACTATCTTCCCCTTTCTAGACTGGTTCCAATATGAGCATGGTTTAGACCATAAAGGCAGTCAGAATGCATTGCATGGCTATGATGACAGAAGAAAGAAAGAAGTATCATCATAGGATACCAAGGAAGAACACAAGAAAGTCTAAAGAAAGAGAGGGAAAAGTATATTTGATTATTTACCCTAGGTATCCAATATCTCTGTATCCAATATCTCTGTCTGGAAATACCAAAATGTAAGGAGGCTGTGTTTGACCTACAGAACATCTCCGTCTCAAACTTTTCTGGTCTCCAGGAAGGAAACCCTAGTAACCCCTTGAAACAACTCATTTATCTGGTTAATCAGAGGTTAAACTGCTAATGAACCAAGGCTTGAGAATTAGTTTTAAAGAATATTGTCACTCTTTAAGAAAAAATTTACAAAGAACAAACAAGGAATTTTATGCAGATACCTTGCATTCAGCTAAAAATTTGAAGATGGATGATCAAACGCAAGCCCTGTAGTCATATTTCTTTCAAACAACTGATTTCAGTTCCTTATTTATTCTGAAGCTGATCAAAACATGGTGCCCTAATTTTCAAGTTATGCTTTTCAGCCCCAGGAGATCAGTGAAAATTTGAATTCCACAGATGAATCAACAAGTCAGCATGTCTCTACCAGATGCTTATCTCCCCACTGATACATGCCAAGTGGTCCTTCAATACAAGAGTTTCCTTTTCTTCTCTTTTCCAAATCTTCCATTTGAGTCAATGTAAGTTTCTAGAACTCAACTTGAGCTGCTTTTTTCCTCCCAACTCTATAACTAAATCAATAGTAAATTTTCCTCAAGAAAATGTTTTCTCAAGAGCTCATTATGAGTATAATATAGATACTAGCTTAAAAAACAATACTTGCTTAAAACCAACATTAGCCTATAATTGAAGCATGAGTAATAGTTAAATTTAAATCAGGAATAAGAAAATGTGTCTACTCTAATCTACTAGTCATTATTATTTTGGAAATTCTGGCTAAAGTAATGAAACAAACAAACAAACAAAAATACCAAATATGTAGAAGCTTGAATAGTGGGGGATATAATTTATAAGTTATATAATTGTATGCCTAGAAACTCAAAAGATTTTGTCAAAGATCAATAAGGATTAGTACCAAATGAGAAAGTGAGACTTTTTAAAAAAGCATTCCATTCATTTTAGTACTAAAAGTAAATTTCTAGGGAAATAAGAAGAAACAGAAGTAGGCTAGAGTAGCAGAGAGAGCTTCCTTGCAAAACCCTGGAGAGTCTCAGCATTCCAAATCCCAGGAACAGAAGTTGGGAATCGGACATGACGGCTGAACACAGGAAGATGAGTTGAGAGTCAGAATGCCCAACAATGAGTTTTCTTACCCTTCACTCCTATTCTGGCAAGTAGCATGCCTGGTAGCCAGGCATTGAGTGGTGTTGGTTGCAAAGCACAATTCACTCATTTCGATGGTCTCAAAGGTTTATCGTCTCCTCCTTATTTCATGTAAAGCTGCTAGTCCATGTACAGGACAAGACTTGCAGTAAACTTTGTAGCTGCTCAATATAATACATGAACAGGTAACTTAGGAAAGAATGGAGCATTTAAGAGAAAGACAAGATAAGCCCCACAGAACACAACATGAAGGAATTTTAATGGAACAATAGCCTCTCATTAATATCCTCAAAGAAATTAAGAGGAACAGATTTAAAAAACAAGAAGAGGGTGGCATTACAGAAAAAAAGATAATAGGAAAACAAGAATGATTTCTTGGCAAGAAAAATAGTTTGATCAAACAAAGAATCTCACAGAATATCTAGAAGATAAAACACTTCTCTCACAAAGAAAATTCAAAGAGAAATTAAAAATATATGAAATAAAAGTTAAGTGACAGAGTTGATTACTTCAGGAGGTAAAGTATCTGACTAGAGGAATTTCAGAGGCAGAACACAGAAAGCAGAAGTGAGGATAATAAAGAAATGATATAATAAAGATTTCTCAGAGCTGCGGAAAGACAAGAGTTGAAAAGATCCACAGAGGAATGCCGAACATAATGAACGTCAATACATTCGACACAGGGTCTCATTACAACACCAGAAATGAAGAGACCATTCCAAGAGCTTCCAGGGGAGAAAAGCAGGTGACAGACATGGGAATTAGATCAGTATCTGTTGTCCCACCTGGAACACAGTGTACAAGAATGTAATGAAGCTTAGCTGATAATGTGCTAAAAGGAATTATATTTAACATCAAATTCTATGCCCAGGCCATCACCCCTCTACCCTGACAAAGGGCTGAAGAGATGCTCTTAGAAAAGGTCAAAGCAGAGTGTTCTCTAGACTCAGGGACTCCAGGCACCTCTTGGGCCAGGGTTAGGGGCCATCTCAGAAATGAGGTTTGATACATATATACAATGGAATATTACTCAGCCATTAAAAAGAATGAAATAATGCCATTTGCAGCAACATGGATGGACCTAGAGATGGTCATACTAAGTGAAGTAAGTCAGACACAGAAAGACAAATATCACATTATATCCCTTATATGTGGAATCTTAAAAAATGATACAGGGCTTCCCTGGTGGCACAGTGGTTGAGAGTCCACCTGCTGATGGAGGGGACACAGGTTCGTGCCCCAGTCCAGGAAGATCCCGCATGCTGCGGAGTGGCTGGGCCCGTGAGCCATGGCCGCTGAGCCTGTGCATCCGGAGCCTGTTCTCCGCAATGGGAGAGGCCACAACAGTGAGAGGCCCGCATACCACAAAAAAAAAAAAGAAAGAAAAGAAAAAAACGAACTTATTTACAAAACAGAAACAGTCGCACAGACTTCAAAAACAAACTTATGGTTACCAGAGGAGAAAGGTCGTGGGGGATAAATTAGGAGTTTGGGAGTAACATATACACACTACTGTATATAAAGTAGATAATAAACAAGGACCTACTGTATAGCACAGGGAACTCTACTCAATATTCTCTAATTACCTATATGGGAAAAGAATCTGAAAAAGAATGGATATATGTTTATGTATAACTGAATCACTTTGCTGTACACCTGAAACTAATACAACATTGTAAATCAAATATACTCCAATATAAAATAAAAACTAAATTAAAAAAAGAGAAGTGGGATTTGAGTGAGAACCTGCACATCAACAATGAGGTCCCAGCCCCTTCCCTGATGTCTCCAAGGATACTGACGAAGAAGCTTATATTCCATGGGCAGAAAAGTGGAGGATTCCTCTCCAAGGAACCTGATGAGCCCAGGGGAAGGGACATAAACTAACATTTAAGGCACTCCTAACAGAAAGGCTGGTTCTCCTCCTTGTCTCTGGACCATGAAGACCACTAGTTAGCAATCCCATATTTTCAGTGCTTTGTCTTTACATATGAACAGACACACCAGGTTCACCAGATGTGTGAGGGAAGCTGCACCATGAGAGAAAGACAAAAAGATGAAAACAAGCAGGTTGGAAGGGGATTTTGCATCAGTAGACATGATGAATGCAGCCAGGAGTGGGAAAAATACTTCAAAAATATTCTCAGTGAGATAAGCAGAGATATTAATCCGTAAAATAAGAACAGTAAGTTATAAAAATAATACTCAGTGAATAAGAAAGAGGCCTTAGAAATTAAGTATGATGGTAGAAATTTAGAAAACATATTGATAGAAGGTATGAAAAACAAGCTTAGAAAATCTCCCAGAAAGTAGAATAAAAAGTCAAAGAGATGGCCAACATAAAATGATATAAAATTACAAGATCCATGTAGAGGGTCCAGTATCCAAACCTTAGGAATTTCAGAAAGAATAAAGAAAAAACAGGGGAGACATAATAAAATTTCTTGGATATTAGTTTCTATCTTGAGAAATACTATAAAGTGTCCAGCCCTTTAAATAAAAATATCCTTATCAATTCAAACCATTCTGACATTATTTAAAAGTATACACCATAAAAAAAAGATACTAGAAATTTCCAGAAAACAAAAAGAAAAAGCAGTTCTCATACAAAAGGATCAGGAGTATGAATAGTAACTGACTTCTAAAAAGTAACACTGGAAGCTGGCAGACATTGAAGAAATTCCTTCAAAGTCCCATGGAAGGTTATTTCTAACCTAGAATATAATTGAGCCAAATTGATAATTGAGTGTGAGTACAGAATAATAATATTTTCAGGTGGTACAAATACATCCACAGGATCTCAGAAGGCTACTAGAAGCTGTGCTTCTTCGAACCTAGAAATAATCCAAAAGAGAAGAAGACATAGATTTCAGTGGACAGTGGGGGAAGCAGAAGGAATTTCTTGGATGAAGGTCCAAGGACACCTGGAGAGGCAGCTGCACATCAGGCCCAGCAAACCATCAGTCTGCACAGGGACAGGAAAACATTCTGAGATAAATAATTGAACAGAGAGATTCCCTGAGGTATTAAGAACTTATCATTGTGTGATTAATTAATAAGAAATTTACAGAAAAATAAGTGGAACAAATGTAAAATTAGAGGGAATAAGTAAATCCAAGGGAAGCAGAAACTTACCAGAAATGTTGACTTCCTGTGAATGAATGGTGAACAAGGTTTTATGTGAACTCTGATCTCTTCTAGGGCCCAGACCTAAGTTGTAAATATGTGAGAATTCTGTGAAAGATACAGATTTGGGGGAAAAGGGAATAGATTCCCAGGAACGGCACAGACTTCAAGTAAAGGAAGATGACTTCAGCGTTCAGGAGCTGGGGAGGCACCGAGGGGAGGGAGCTGGTTGGTCCTTTGGTAAAAACGGAGAGCAGGACCACTTATACGGATGGAGTGGTAGGAGCTGCTAAACATTTGTGGTTAATTTACAAGCTGAGTGACAATAAATCAAGAATGTTGAACAGGTAAATATTTGGAAAATGCTAAGGCCTTGCTCAAAATTACAAATTTCTACTGTGAACGGGAGTCATTGAATAAATGATGTCAAAGGGCAAAAAAGAAAAATTTAAGAACAAGAATTATTCATATCTTCTTATGTCAGATTTGTATGTTAAACATTATTTATTGAATATATGAGGCCCCAGCTTTTTCCGTAAAGACCAAACTAAGAAAACAAACAAATGCATTTTGACAGAAAGCACCTTGGACTGATGTTGGGAAAAAGAAAACACCCAAAATAATACAAATCTGCTCAGCTAACTAATGTGGCACCAGGCCTACTTGCATATTTCTTGAGGAGGACAATTCTTTTTGAAGGAATTTTCACCCCAGACCCTGGAATAAATTAAGAGTAGAAAGGCTGGATCAGAATGCATGCAAATTCAGGGTGCACATTTGATTATGAAAGTAAGATTGGTTGACTTAAGCAATTCTGTTTTAATATTTCACTAATTAGGTAGGGGACAGCTCTGATTGTGATGAGATTGTCCCACTCTATCTCAGATTTCCTAGGAGACACATTAATTAAAGCAATTCTCCTTCCTCATGAACTGAAACTTTATGGAGGCCAAGTGAACCTCCCCCACCTTCATCCTGTCACACACCCAACTCTGTACCTTCCTCTGGAGAAAAAAAGAGTGACAGCAAAAAAATAAGAGGCAGAAATAGCATCACAACCCTGGTAAGGTTGTCTGAACATTTTTAGAAAATTCCAAACAGTACAGACACAGTAAATCACCAATGGCTTAGAAAGACATGACATGACAGATCTTGCTATAACCATGGGGAGAGAAATACCATCAAATAAAAACTTTCTAAATGTAAATGTTTAAAGCCCTACACCAATGCATGAGCTAAAGTACCATATGACAGACAAGGAGAAGAATTAAAACTAGATACACATCATTGCTTACATGTCTACTCAGACCATCGTTCATGAAGAAACACCTTAACAGATATTAAAGATACCCCTGTTATGACTGGTGGGGAGTATAGTGTAGACAGGACACAGCACACTTAATGAGCTTCATGACAGCTCCCCTCCATCTCGGGCCACGTCATGGGAAAACCATGAAATCGGAGTATGGCAGGAAGAACTATTCCCTCTTCTCTTTCACCACTATCATCAACACGCTCACCAATGTTGGGGTTTGACAAACAGAGAGCATGCAACAAAGTAGGAAGAGCTCGGACTCTGGGATGAGATCAATCTAGACTGTATTTCATTTCTGTGACCTCTAATCTGTAATTTCTTAAGCAGTTTCTGACCATGCTTCCTCATATTTAAAATGTAAATAATAACATAAACTTTGCAATTTTTGACCCAATGAAGTAATGTAAAGTCCTTTACATTAATTTCATTGCCCTTAAGACAGTCCTCACTATACGGTAGCCTTCCTACCATCAGCATAAATCAAAAGAGCATACTTCCACTGGTCCACTTAGGACATTTTAGGCATGGGGAGGTATAGAGAACAAGCAGAAAAGAGGAGATCAGAAAATTCTAAATATGCTTATTAAGCAATCTAAAATGAATGGTTTTTTTTATTAAGTTAAAAAACATTTATTGTCAACTATATGACAGAAATCATCTCTATTCTTCAAATTCCTAAGCTTACCTAACGAAAGTGTCATAACAGAGGGGAGATACTTTACAGGATTAGTCATAATTGGAATTAATTTAATGTACTTATTAACTATATACACTGTATTGATGTCCATTTAGTTGCAGAGAGAGAGAAAGAGAGATCAACCTTTTTATCTAGGGATCTTGAAGCCAAGGCAACAACAGTTACTAATCTCTGATATGTATCCCTGCGTCCCTAAGGACATATCTGATTATTAAAGATGGACATGCAGAGCCCATGATATAATCATAAGGGAGTTATGAATTGTTAAGGCTCAAATAAGGACTTCTAAAAAAATCTTTTTATTGGAAGTTGTACACAAAAGAAGGGAAATAAAGTAGATACTAGCACCTTACCACCTACTTTCCAGAAATGAAATTTGTACAGATTTCACTAAAGGTCTCTGTCTTAGCTTAGGCTGCTATTTTTAACAAATACCACAGATTGGGTGGCTTAAATAACAAACATTTAGATCTCACAGTTCTGGAGGCTGGGAAGTCCAAGATCAAGGTACTGGCACATCTGGTGTCTCATGAGAGCCCTCTTCCTGGTTTGCAGACAGCCGTGTTCTCACGGTATTTTCACATGGCAAAGGGAGAGAGCTCTGGCCTCTTAACCCCCTTATAAGGGCACTAATCCCACTGATGAGGGCTCTGCCTCCATGACCTAATTACCTCTCATAGGCCCCACTTCCATCACATTGGGGATTTAGACGTCAACATATGAATTTTGGGGAGACACAAACCTTCAGTCCATAGCAATTTTCATTAGTCTTCTAGTAACTTCTCTAAAACCTCAATACCATGTAATGGATTTTGGATCATTCCAGGTCTAGAACTGTCATGAAATAGGGCACACAGCAGAGAGCTTTTGAGGAACCCCAGGAGACCCATGTGACAGATGATGAACCTCAATTCAGAATCATGATCCTACTCTTCACTACATTTCTGCAGTGATTTGTAGAATAAATCTCTCAATCTTCCTAAACCTGCTTTATTATCTTAATAAAGTAAAATGAATGGTTCTCATAGTCTTGCCTCGGAGAAAGTCATGAGCACATACAGAGCAATTTCAGAGGGAGATTCTGATAGATCAGAGGAATGAAGATGGATGGGGGGAGGAGAGCACAGCTTTTGTTCTTGCTGTGCCTTCTGCTAAGACTGGAGTACTGTGTGCTCAAGCCCCGCACAGCCCCTAAACCTGCAGGTTCTGAAAACCTGGCCCTAAACGTCAGCTCTCTAAAGTTCTGTAGTGAAACCAGGGTAAGAATTCAGGTCCATGACACTCAGCTGACAAATAAGAATAGAACTGGTTTTATAAGCAATGCTGTCAGGCTCCGTGGGTTGGAGAAAATGGGAATCAGGATGGGTGGGTTTTCTTGTCAGGCTCCTAAATAAGAGGTGTGGAAAGCTCCTGTTGTGTCCAGTTCTTCCCAAAACTAGGGAGAAGCAGGATTCAAGGGAACACCTTGAGAGAATGTCTGAGGGGTTTCTTATTTCATCTGAACCAATGTCCCCATCCCTGAAGTTTACCAGGATCTGCAAGCCACACGTTTGTATCTGTCCCTGTGCTGATCTCTCACTGGAAATGTATTTTTGGCTCCAATTCAAATTCATTGGGTGCCTAGAAAGAGATATTAGTTGTTATAAAGCCATGCCAAGATTGCTTCCAGCCTCAACGCTTCTTTTTCTAAACCTAGGGACCCGTGTTTAGGATGTCTTCAGATAAAAAGTGATAAAGATTAAAGAAATACAGACCTGATGCTGCATAATTTAAAATTATATTGATACAATTTTTTCAGAAACCCTTTTTTAAGATATCCAAAGTTTCTAAATCCATGTTTCTAAATGCATTAGGCTGAGTTTATCTCTCAATATCTTTGGGGAAAGTGTGATGTCTGTTAATCCCCTCTTCTGCTTCCCTAGCTCAGTGCTTAGAAATATGTAAACTACCCCCTTGGAAGCCCATTACAAGATAGGCCTTTCCTCTGCCTCACTTCTTCAGCAACTGGGGAGGAGCTAAGAATGTAGGGCTAATAACTATGATATAGTAATGCACCTGCAAGAGGAAGTTTTCTATAATAAAGACATACTTATTTCTGTACAGGGGAGAGTGCTACTGTTTAGCTTAGAGAATGTTCTGAAAGGTCTTATTTTAAATGGAGATAAAGGAAAATTGAGTGCACAAAACAAATTCAGGCTTCCAAAGATTTTAGTGACTTTTTTGGGGAAACCTGGTGAACACATAAAGCAAGATGTGAAATACCATTATGGGTTTTTAGAACTGGTTAAAAGACAGAAACTAAAGGACAGAAATCAATGGTCATTTCTCAGGCTCAGACAAAGTTAATAGCTACTGCCTTAAGAATCTGATTATACTTAATCCTCCGGTGCTAATTTTCTTCAATATATTTATTAACAACCTGGAAGTGCAAAATGTGCTGATAAAAAATAATTACACAGTCTGTCAAGGCTAGCAGAAATTGTGGGGCAGGCAGAAATAAGTCACAAAAATGGCCAAGGAAAGAAATTCAGCTTAGATAAGGAAAAGTAATGTTACACTGGAAATCATTTTCAATAATCTTTCCAAAAATCCCTTAAAGTGAATATGAGATGTTAGAGGGATGCCATTACATGGAGCAAAAGCACAGGTCCCCCTTTATTCTAAGAACCAAGTTCAGTTTTAGCCAGATCAGTTTAAACAAGACACAGCAGAATTCAGGAATAGCCTGAAAAGGATGACCCAAGTAATAACCAGAAGAAAAAAAAAAAAAGCCTGAACATGCTGTTCTGGGGAGAGATGTTAACACATAATAAGTTCAACATGGTCTGCCTTGACTCCAAGAACTGGAGTGAATAATTGGAAACAATTGCTATACCTTAGCTGTACCGTGGATGATTCATGATTCATTGTAAAAATAGCTATTCTGAAATATTATCTCCCCAACCTGTGCCTTCAAAATGGGTCAATTAATTCAAAGCTCCTCAATTAGCAAACTTAAAAGACTTATCTATTAATAAGTACAAGTCATCAGCAGAAGGGGGAAAGGGTTCAAAGCTAAGCAATGGAAACGTTGCCCTGTGTTTTCATCTCCTTCTTCCTCCATTCCCACACTTCTGGGGACTTATGGGATCCATCATAAAGGACCAGGATCAAGTACTCTGCTTTCCTACCTGCCAAATATTATTTAACTTCTTTCAAATTTAGTTTTTGGACCCTCTTGACTTTCCGATTTAGAGGACTGGGCCATGGTTCTGTTTTTAGAACAGAGAGAGAAAACAGAGAAACTATAAATGTATGAGTAGAACTAAGCACTTTGCACTTAAAAATCTGTCATGGGGAGGCAATTATAAGATGACAAAATAAAGATAACACTGCCTCTTTCTTGTCCTTTCTATAAGCCAAAAACAAGGGTGGGGGGGGACCAAAAGAAATACTGTGTTTTCCATGAAAATAGAACTTAGAACCCAAGCCAAAAAATATATTTTTTTTTAAATACCTGCCAAGTGCAGGGAAAATTGCACTGGAGTGAAGGGGACACCAAGAGAGGATGCCAGCTCCCATCCGTCTAAAAGGACTTCTCCAAAGTAGTCTGCAAAACAGCTGTGCAGAGCCTGCCAAGGTGGGAACCCTGGTAAGTGGCCACACACTTAAGGTTGGGGCCTGATGGGCTGTGGCTGGAGTGTGGAGGGACCATGGGAAGCCAGTTCTTGCATGGTCTCAAAATCACTGCGCAGCACGGGATGTTCCAACCTTTGAACTTTTTTGGAGTAACGTGACTGTATTCATTTTCTTGGGCTATAACAAAGCACCACAGATTGGGGGGCATGAACAACAGAAACCTATTGTCTCATGGTTCTGGAGGCTCAAAGTCCAAGATGGAGGTGTCATCAGAAAGGGTTCTCTCTGAAAGTACCTGGGAAGGCTCTGTTCCCTGCCTCTCTCATACCTTCTGGTGGTTGCTGGTCATCCTTGGAGTTCCTTGGCTTGTAGAGGCATCGCTCTAGTCTCTGCTTCATCTTCACATGGTTTCTCCTCTACGTGTGTTTGTCTCTGTGTCTCTTCTTTTCTTACAAGGACACTAGTCATATTGGATTAAGGGTCTAATCTACTCCAGTATGACCTCATCTTAACTCATTACATCTGCAATGATTTTACTTCCTAATTAGGTCACATTCTGAGGTTCCAGGAAGTACATGAATTTGGGGGAACATTTTTCCTCCTAATACCATGACCCAGGATAGCTGGTACCTTCAGGCCTCTGGCAGAAGCAACAGAAAAATGGACGAAAATGTTATCATCCCATGCCTTATATTATTACTCATATTGAAAGGAGAACCTTCACCCAGTAACAATTGATACAGATCAAAATTATTGAGTTCCTAGGCTCAAATAAAAGAAAAAGAGAAAAGAATCTTTCTTTAGTGTACTCAAGCTAAATAAACACATAAATACATAAAATAATCAAGCACCCATAAGTGTTAAAAAAATAAGAATAAAAATTAGCTTCAGACCTCTCTACTGAAGCATTCAGAACAAGGCATACAAGTTCACAGGGAGAGAAAGCATGATTCAAGAATTTATGCCTCACGTTAATATTACTTAAAAAGAAAAGCAATTTGCACAGAATATAATACTAATAACACTTTGAAAAGAGTTAACAGAGGATTGGAATAGAATTCAGCAAAAATGAGTAGAGTTTAAAATGTTCCTACTCTTCAACCCCTTTGAATCCACTCCTAAGCATATAATGTTACACATGTAACAGTGAGCAGCTTAACAAATGTTCAAGGAAGCATTGTTTATACAGACCCCATACTGGAAACAACCTAAATATTCGTCAACAGGAGATTGTGTTATATTTCTGGAGTTGGCAAACTGTGTTTATAAAGGGCCAGACGTAAATATTTTCAGCTTTGCAGGTCATATTTGTCTCTACCTCCACTACTCAACTCTGCTGTTCTAAAAAGCAGCCAAAAACCATTCATAAACAAAGAGGCATGGCTATGTACCAATAAAACTTTATTTACAGTATCAGCTGATAGGCTAGATTTTGGGAACCCCTCATACATAAGGATGCAACAAAAAATAAATTGAAGAATGCACAAAATACAAATTGGAAGGATGCACACTAAAACTGGAAGACACCTTTAAGGAAAAAAAAAAAAGATGAATAAAGAAGTTGTAGTTAAAAGATGGTCAGAAAAAATACTTAAGCCAGTGAATTTCTTTCAAATTCAGATGCAGGTATTCAGTACAAACAAATGGCTACTTGCAAAAGCACATACTGTCATGAATTTTCCTATAGATTGAACCCAAAGACAATACCCACATTATTGATGAAAATGTCAAAATAATACTTAATGCCCTATACCCAGCAAAGATATTTTAATTTTCCAATATTCCACATTCTCCATAAAAATACATTCTTTTTTAAAAAAAGAACAGCTTTTCACCTGAGAAAATAATTTTAAACTAAAATAATTTATTTTTCTCAAAATATTTTAATAAATCTGAAAACAAATACTTAAAGGGACTGGAATTCTAGTTGCAACAAGTCAGAAATTTCCCTATTATATTAAAAAATAAGCTCCTCAATATTTTTTCTCCATAGCCCCACCTCACAGTAAAACTCCTGTTAATTCTCTAACACAGGGGTCCCCAACCCCCCGGCCATGGACCAGTACCAGTCTGTGGCCTGTTAGGAACCAGGCCACATAGCCAGAGATGAGCGGTGAGCGAGCGAGCAAAGCTTCATCTGCCGCTCCCCATCACTTTCCGTCACTTGCTTTACCACCTGAACCATCCCCCCGTGGAAAAATTGTCCTCAACAAAACGGGTCCCTGGTGTCAAAAAGGTTGGAGACCTCTGCTCTAACAGACCTTTCACTTGCTCCATTTCTGGCCGCTGAAACCACCCACATGTGCGAAGGAGATGGGGAGGAATCCCATATTTATCAACTTCTGGAAAATTAGATTCAAAACTTGATGCATGAATAATTATCTACTGAGTACCTGTCTGGTGCTTTGCCCACTCATGGCTGAGGATGAGGAATATCTAACTCTACAAATGGCAAACGAAGTATGTGGATAAGTGTTTGGTGATCAGAAATGTAGAGGAAGGTGAAGGAATTACCAGAGGTAGTGGTATAAAAACAACAATAACAGGAACTGAGCCATGATAGGTGTACAAACTGATACTCAGAGGTGTCAAATAATTTGTCCATAGGTCACACCCAAAAATGTGGTAGATCCAGGATTCATATCCTAGTTGGCAAACCCCAAAATGAGTGTTTATACATAAGTAGAGTTTGCCATATTGTAGAAGGTTGGAGCACGTTCTTTATGAGAATCCTGCTTTAGGACAAGGAAATATCATGACTGTGTATTTTCTGGACTGTGAAGGAAGGGGCTGATGATTCAAGAACAATCAACCATCACTTAATGATTATCCACTACGAGTGTAGCACTTTATCAAGTCCTGGACAGAAACAGAGCAAATCCAAAAGAGCTGATAATCAAACACATTGCACACATACGGGCTTCCCTGGTGGCGCAGTGGTTGAGAGCCCGCCTGCCAATGCAGGGGACATGGGTTTGTGCCCCGGTCCGGGAAGATCCCACATGCCGCGGAGCGGCTGGACCAGTGAGCCATGGCCGCTGAGCCTGCGCATCTGTAGCCTGTCTCCGCAACGGGAGGGGCCACAGCAGTGAGAGGCCTGCGTACCGAAAAAAAAAAAAAAAAAAAAACACCACATTGCACACATAACAGGTGTCATCACTAAATAGCTGTTGAATTAATGGATGGATGAATGAGTGAATGCCAAGGTCAATCTTATGACCATGAGTTGGACACTAAGTTTACTAGAATAGTCACGTATCTATATGAAGGAATCACACCCGCCATTTGGAAGAAGAAAGCTCCAAAGTGTTTACTGAAGGTTCTCCTCTCTCTCTCTCTCTCTCTCTCTCTCTCTCTCTTTCTCTCTCTCTCTCTCTCTCTCTCTCTCTCTCTCACACACACACACACACACACCAGGGAGATGCTTCTTGACTCCCTTAGACACAAGTCCTGCGCTAGACTTGGCAAACTGCCTTTTCTGCCCACCCCACAGGATTGAGCATCTGAAGTGAAGTGGAAAATAAAGGCTGAAATGAAGCCATATTTGGGCACAAACCTTGAGAGATGAAAAGAAGAGAGGCATGCAAGCCCGATTAGAGAGTCTTAAATACAAAGTGTTATCATACAGAGTGGAGAAGATGGGTGAGCTACAACCCATCAGCTCTGTGAACAAACTCCAGGTGTTCAGCACTTCTCCCCTCCTCCTCCTCCCTTTCTCCCTCGGCTAGACTAAGACGAGGAGACACCCTACAAGTCTTTTCAGTGTGTTTGGGTGGGATTACTTCCTGTCACTGACAGACACACATTGTACTGATGCTCCCGCATGGACAGGAGAAAGATGGGGAATCCTAAGCTTCATTCTTCACCACTTTGATGGCTGGGGCTGCAATCACATTTTCCTACAAAGTAACCTCAACTAAGAGATCAAGAGAATGATGCTTCCCATTCAGGTCAAGAAAGATGCTCTAGGAATAAGCTGGAAATGTTCATGTTTGTTGTACTCATCCTGGAAAGGCATTCCGTTGTCAAATGTTGGCCAGGAAAGGGAGAAATAAAAAGAGATGGAAAGAGAGTTGAGGAAATGCAGACATTCATTATGGTGAAGGCTCTGGAAGACAAAGTGGATGTGCCTTCCACTCACCAGAAGGTTCAGGAGGAAAGGCTTCTTATAATTCTACAGCCCCGTGCTGACAGCCCTTGGCATATTTTCAGCATGAGGTACATTAACAAATAAGGAAAAACATCCCCCTGAGCCTCTAATAACATTTATTTCATGCATCATTTCCTCTGAGGAATAGTAGACCATGTATTTTTTATTCCTAGTGTGTCCTGTCTAAGAAATAATGGCCAAACTCACCTGTTTACTTCTGTGTATTTTACAACCCTCCTTGAGATTTGTCTTTCTCCAGCTTCTCTTCTTCTTTCTCTGCACTCTACACCATGCAAGTTTAAATAAAAGGGATACAGATCTTAAAAACAAACCAGATTTACTGAATCTGTATGTCTTGGGCAAGACATCTCAAATATTTATGGAAGAAGGCAGAGTAAGAATCCAGAATAAATAAATCAAATGGCCTATGCGGCCTAAACTGGAATTAGTATAAAGAAGCAACAATTTGAGTGATTCCCAAGCTTTATCAGTGCTATCAGTCCTAAGCACCCACCAGGTCCTCTAGGCTTTCTACTGACCAGAGTTAGCCTGAGTCTAAACATGCTCCTGTGCCCAGCTGCACAGAATATCCAGCAGAGAAAATGTTCTTCTTGGCCCTAGGATGAGGATACTATACTACCAAGGCCCATGCTGGGTGATTAACAGAGTAATTCCAAATTCTGACTTCCCTTTTCTTCACTTCATCACCAAACCCATGGGCCTTAATTCCTCCAACTCCTACCAGGGCCTATTCTGGAAAGAAAATGGAAAAGTTGATCTTTGCACACAATCCGAAAATTCCTCTTCCCCCAACCCTTAGCCTCATAATACAATAAGCCACCACCAAGCTCCCAGCCAGAACAGGCAGTGGAAGGGCCTGCCTAGTCCCAGAACAGACCTCACCCAGCTCTATCTGAACCTCCTCCAGGGAAACGACAAAGCTGGGTGCCACATATGCTCCAGTCTACAAAGCTTTGAACTGTAATAATGACATAGAAAAATGGTTGTGATAAAATGTTAAATGTAAAACAGAATGTGGAACTGTGTCTACATTACAGTTATAACCACATAAAAATGTATTCATTTGGTAAGGGAACACAGAACACAAAGAGATGAAAATGGCCATTTACTGGAGTGGTGAATCACAGGCAAAGATTTTCTTTCATTTCAATTTTCATTAACATATTATGTTATTTGTGTGACAAGGAAAATAAATGAAATGTCTGATCATGTCAAGTTGCATGCTACAGTTAGCACTGTAAGCTGAACTTGCAGTTCCGTTTCCTCAAACCTACAAATACACTGACAATACAATGAGCTCACCACAGTATCAGTCCTGCAAATATGGCTACAGAGATAACTTACCAAACCTTCTTACCTGGGTCATTCCTTCATACTGTCCCACCTGGCAGCTCTCAAGGAATTTGTAAGATTTTGAGCAGTTGAGGAAAAAGATAACCATATTACCTTAGCCCCAAATGTATATCAGAGCAAAGGTATTTGTCTTCTGCTGCCTTTTCAACCCACCAGAAAAATGTCAAGTCTTTCACGAGTGGGTGTAGGGGTATCATGCCATATCCTCATCATTTATTAATTTTGCCCAGATTTAGTTAAAGGTATGTGAAGTTCTAAACTACTGACAACGTTAAATCAGTTTAAGAAATTCTTGAATATTTTATTATCACGTGTTCAGAATGGCACCCAAAACTGCAAGGGACCTGAAAGAAATAAAAGGAGAAAGGTCCCTGTTCTTGGCAATATCAACCAGGGAGACTCAAGTTAGGTGTGGGGACCGTAGTCACAGAAGATTCAAAGGAGGTGAGCTGTGTTGTACAAGATCCATTGTTTCCCACATTATGCCTGTGTAAGGCTGGGTCACTTTTGTCATTTAAGAAACCATTCTCTTTATGTCATCATTTTTAAGAAAGAACACAGTAAATCTGTTGCTGGGCACATAGGGTAAGGAAGGAAAGACAGGGAAGAAATAGATGGCAGAATAATCTTTATGAAGGGAGAAAAAATAAGTAAAATAGAAAGTGAGTAGTTAGGTTGAGGAAGAATTTGCTTAAAGACAGTCCAGGAAAGATTTACAGCAGTAATCCCCAATTTCTTTCACCACCAAGGGCCACCTTTCTTACTTTCCTCAGTAAGGTACACATTTTACAAATTTTTATCTACTAACCACACAACCTTTATGGCTTGCTGATTAATTTGCTTCATCATTTGTGTTCACTGACAACATGCAGAATTGCCATTGGAGCTTTTAATCATCACAAACTAACTTATATGAGTACATCAGATTTACAGTGATTCCCTCCTGCCCAAAATGGTGACTTTGTGGTTAGTCATCAGAGCTCTGCTGCAGAGAATCACTCATTTTTGATAGATTAAAAATAGCTCAAGGGTCCAATTATCTCAGAGTGCCAAGAGGTGCAGGAATCCCAGGATCAAAACCATGGTGGTCAGGTCCGGAGCACTCAAGAATACCGGCAAGAATGGAGAACATGCTCAGCCAGGAGGCAGCTGGGCTTGAAGGTGGTAAATGTGCTCAGGAGAAGATGCTCAAGGTTCCCCTGAAAAGCCTCACACTCACAGGGTGGGGGGCAGCAGCCAATGGCTGGGGAGCTGATGAAGTCTTGGGAGAGGCAGACGGCCTTCCTACATGTTCTTGATTTCCATTTTCCAATTTCTCCTCAAATCTCTCTTTCATTATCTTTCTCGGCATTCTTTGAAGAATCACCTTTTTAAGAATTGTTTGTGTTTTAAAGAAACAGTGACTTATCAGTATTTTTCTAGAGACCTAAGGTATATTAAGATAGCCATTATTACTTTCAAATTTGGACCTTCTGTGATCCTACTCTGAACTCAGTGTAGCCTGTATGCTACAAAGGGCAAAAGAGAAAGAAGAAAATTTTGTATGCCTTTACCCACAAGGAGCTTTACAAATTGGATTCTAGTTGAAGTTCAGAGTTTGGCATGAAGAAGAAAGAAAATTGTACCCAGCAGGGGACTGTGCTGGGCCAGCAGTGTTTGTGGGCAGCGCCATTAGGAAAGGAGCTCTTCTAGCAGAAGAAGAAGAGCAGTCCTTCTCTAGGCAAAGCCTGTGGGTACAGACGCTTTCAAGACAGGAATTAGGGTTTAATCTATAATTAAATCACCACTCCAGCAGCCATTTCCCAAAGAGTACCCCATAACACGTTAAAAGAGAAAACCTCTAGTAAAGGACTAGCATTCTTTCACTTTGTTTAACCCAGCGAGTCCCTAGGTAATTAAACTGTAGAAATCCTCTTCTGTGCAATATGTACTAAGACCCCTCACATCTTATTAACTCAATGAGAAGAGTGAGCAGAAGGTTTAGAATGTGGAAAAGCCTCACACTGGCTAAGTAGCAACTGGAAAGCTGAGAGCAGAGATGCTGATTTAGGAAGTCACAGGATTGACAGAGGAGATACAAAGACTCAAGAAGGGAATTTAAAAGGGAAGTGGGATGATATCAGGAGACCCTCCTTCATTTTCTCTTTCCAACTGAATGATCATAATCCATAACTAAATTATAATTCATGAATGTACCTATGCTTGTATATTAGGTTTTCATATAGTTGTTTTTTAACAGTAAAAGAAAATGACACACTGGAGTTAGGTTTCTGCTTCTTTTTACTTGTGCATATTCCCTGAATAATATTTTCCCAATGCCTACTGACCTCAATAGATAAGAACGTTTTTCATGTCCTATAATTTGTGCTCTGTTTTTCTCAGTCTGCAATTGCCCTATCCTACTCCTTTTTTCCTTCTTCCATCCTGTTCTCTGTCCTCCCACCAGACCTGGCCCTCTTCACCCATCTCCTAATAAGGAACCCGAATGTCCAGCCAATCATCTACATACAGTTGAGAAAGAAGAGTCACGGAAATAGCAGAAAGGAGGGAACATGCAAGAATAAGAAAGATACTATTATATTTTTGATGGAAGGACTAAAATCAGTGATAAGCAGGAAGGCACCAATCACAGATATACTTGCACAATCAAGTATGTAGAAACATGACAGAATTAGCAAAAAATAATAATGATGATAATCAAAATAATATGTTTACAGGCCTTCTCAAGAATTCATGTTTTTGTTTTCTACAGCATGGCTAGGATATTTATTTTTAGAGAAAATAAGTACCCAGTGATGTCAGGTGCCCAGTTTATCTCATCTCAGAAATACCTTATGATATCTTGGTGGTTAAGGGCTTTGGAAGCCCCAATCTTTTGGAATAGAGAAAAGGAGAGCTTATAGGAACATTTAAAGGTGTGTGTCTTTATATGCTTATATCAACTTTATTTGTAATAGCCCAAACTGGAAACAACCTAAATGTCCATCAACTGGTGGACAGATAAACAAATTGTGGTGCATCCATGCAATCCAACACTACTCATTAATAAAGAGGAATGAACCACTGATACACAGACAACATGGTTAGATCACAAAACACTAAGCCTGACTCAAAAGAATGCATTCTGTATAATTTCACTTACAGAATGGATAGGAGAAATTAATGGAATCCATGCTGACAGAAAGTATATCAGTGGTTGCCTGTGGCCAGGAGGTTTGGGGACATTGACTAAGAAAAGCACAGGAAACTTTTTAAGAGTGATGAAATTATTCTATATCTTGATGTACTCACGGTCACATGCATGTATGTTTGTCAAAGCACATTAAGTACACTTAAAACGAGTGCACTTTATTATGTGGCAATTATTATATCTCAATAAAATTGATTTTAAAAGTGTGCACTCTGGGAATTCTCTGGTGGTCCAGTGTTTAGGACTCGGTGCTTTCACTGCAGGGGCCCAGGTTTGATCCCTCATCAGGAAACTAAGATCCCGCAAGCCACGCGGCATAGCCAAAAAAAAAGTCTGTGTGTTCCATCTTTGGGTACTAATATTCCTTAGAAAAATATTGATGGTGTTTTCTCTGCTTTGAAAAAGTTGAGGAAGGTTGACTATCCTGATTCTAACTGGGTTAAGGGGGAAAATACTCCAGTCCCAGGGGGAAGGAAGTGCAGTCCCCATACTGCACCTTCTGGACTGGAAGAGCTTTGCTGACTGAGGGTCTGATGCATCCAAAAACAACCCACAAAAAGGCAATAGATAGAGGCAAGGATTTAAAACATCTACGAAATACGGAAAGAGAGAATCTGCAAATTACTATTTTCACAGAAAGAACAATGATCATTAATGGCACAAAAACAATTTTATTGAGCAGTCCCATCTGAAACCCTTGTGCCAATCTTCTGTTCCGACACTGTGGTGATCTATATGACTTTTTAAAAAACCTGTTGCTACAAAGCATGTAGCAATAATGAATTCAACATAAAAACATTCCTTTAATGCAAAGTTGAATTTACAAAACAATAAGGAAATTTCCCAGGGGAAAATAAGAAGTGGAAAATGAGTGGTTATTAGTCTTGGTGTGACAGGAGTTTTATTGGTTAAGCCAGGGGAGAAGATGAGGACTTGTGGCTGCATGATGTGGGTAGTGTTACCAGAGACACCTGTATTAATCCAGGACCCCAAATGAATGCATGGTCGTGGAAGAGGGCTGGCCTGTTGTCACTGGTTGCTTTCCCTGGGAATCAGACTACAAGACAGAGCTTAGCATGCAGGGTGGTTTACTAGGGATCAATGCCCCTGGGAGGAGAGACAGAATCAGGATTGGGCAGAAAGAGAAGCTGAACTGCCATGTACTCACAACAAGGCTTTAGTTAGCCCCACAGAGGGTTCAGAAGCTATATGGCTCTTCAGACTTGTCTTTAGTTGGAATAACGGGGACCCAGATTTTGTACCTCAATGGATCCAGGCTGACCCTGGGAAAGGAGCATGACCTTTAGCTGATAAGAATTCCCTGGCCTCATTTGTCAGCAGATAGAACTCCCAGCTGGGGAAACAAGTTCTTCCACCCAAACGGGGTGGTATAAGTAGAGAAATCTGATAAATTCTGGTTTGTATTAATGCCAATATCCTGGGAATGTAGACCACATCACAGCATACATTATATTGTTTTAGTCTATCTCTCTTAGCCTGAGTAGACCAAAAAATTTTTTTCTGAAACCCTCACATGGGTTTCAGGTTTGAATTCATGCTACTTGATTGGTCTGGGAAATCCCAAGCAAAAGAATCAATCTAGAAGCAGTCCCAGACTAGAAATGCCCTGGGCACCTGGCTTAAAGAAACAGAAAATCTTTCTGGAAGGATACATCTTCAACCCAGGCAGCAAAAGATTCCCATGGGTAAAGACCCCCAAAAGCATGAGCTCAAATGCAAAATAACAAAGAAATGAAAAAGTAATCCCCCATAAGCAAAAATAACAAGTAGAAGAATTAGATGCTTAAGAAATTCAGGTAAAATATTTATTAAAAACAAATATTAAAAGAAGGATATTTATATTAAGAATTTACAAAATTAAAAATATGAGAAAGCAACAAAAACTATTAAAGGGATCATCAGTTATGAAAAATAAATTTTAAATATAATTAAAGGATTAAACACTAATTTGGATACAGAGAAAGAGAAAATTGGTAAACTAGGAAAATATAACCAAAGAAATAACCCAGAATAAAGAGATGAAAAATGTGAAGAGGGATTAAAAGACCTGGGAAATTGAATGAGGAAGCTCAAACTTTGTCAATTAGAAGAAAATAAAAGAAATGTGGAAAAGCAAAATTGGAAGAGTTAATGACAGGATTTTCCAAAAAGGATGAAATATATGAATCCTGTGATTCATAGAATTAAAAGATACCAAGCAGAAAAAGTGTGTCTAGAGACCACCAAAGCAAAAATAAGATCTTAAAAGCAGCCAGGTGAGAGGGGGCGTGGAGAATCAACTTAAAGCAGAAAAGTAATTAAAAGAAAAGTGACAATGAAGTCAGAATATAGCAAAGAATTTAAATTTTACAAACAGCTAAACTATATTTTAAAAAAATTGAGGTTGAATATGACCCAGCAGTTGCACTTGTGAGCATTTGTCCCAGAGAAATTTATGTCCATGTGGAAACATACACGAATGTCCAGAGCAATTCACAATAGCCCCAAACTGGAAACTACACAAATGCTTTTCAGTGTATGAATGGTTAAACAGACTGGCATACTTATGCCACAGAACACTACTCAGCAACAAAAAGAAATGTACTATTGATACACACAATTGATAAACACAACCTGGATGAATCTCCAGAGAATCATGCTGAATAAAGAAAAGCCAATCCTAAAAAGTTACATAGTACATGATTACATTTATATAACATTGTTGAAAAGCAAAATTATAGAGATGGAGAACAGATCAATGGCTGCTAGAGGTTACAAATGGAGGGAGTAAGGGGTGAGTGTGTCTGTAAAGGGTACTTAGAGGGGAACTGTGGTAATGGCTCACTACGTATCTTGACTATTGTATCCTTACACAAAGATATACACTTGACACAAACTGAGAGAGAGTAAGAAATGAGTGCATGCAGAAGTGGAGAAATCTGAATAAGCTCTGTGGTTTGTATCACTAGCCAATTCCCTGGTATGGATACTATATTACAGCTCTGCAAGACATTCTCTTTACGGAGGTGGGGGGAGGTAAAGAGAGTGCACAGCACACTTCCTGTAAATCTATAATTATTTCAAAACACAAACAGCATAACAAATCAAAAGTGGAATAAAAGAATGTTTAGAAAAAAAATTCATTTACCCCTAGCACACCCTCACTGAAGGACCCTCTAGTGGACATGTTTCAAGAAAGAGAAAAATTGTCTCATAGGGGAAAAAAAGGAATTGTTAACAAGGAAACTTCACAATTCAAATTCAACAAAAATTGACCATTTAAAAAGATAACAATAATATTACCCATTTTTGAGTGATATAATAACAAAGTAGAAATAAACCACTATAATAGCATGTAAGATGGAAAAAGGTTTACCTAAGATAAAATGTTTAAGGTCCATATATCACTCAGGAGGAAGATAGAGATATTAATTGATTTTAGACTTTCTATCATACATGTTAATATTTTAGAGGTAACTACTGGAAAAAAAAAGAGCAAATCAAAAGAAGATAGGGGACTTCCCTGGTGGCGCAGTGGTTGAGAGTCCACCTGCCGATGCAGGGGACATGGGTTCGTGCCCCGGTCCGGGAAAATCCCACATGCCGCAGAGCAGCTGGGCCCATGAGCCATGGCCGCTAAGCCTGCGCATCCGGAGCCTACACGTCCAGAGCCTGTGCTCCGCAACGGGAGAGGCCACAATAGTGAGAGGCCCGAGTACAACAAAAAAAAAAAAAAAAAAAAAAGAAGAAGATAGGAAAGCAGGGAGAAAGGAGTAGCAAAAAGGACAAATTAAGTTGGTAGAAATAAACCCCTAAATTCACAATGATTGTAAATGGAATAAATTTTACAGTTAAAGATTAGAGATCATTAGATCAGATTATTGTAAAAATAAGAAAATAAACTCCAGCTATGTTCTCTTTATAGAAATTTCAACTGAAACATAAAGACATAGAAAGTTTGAAAGGAAAAGGAAAATATTAACCAAAATAAAGCTGGTGCAGCCATATTAAATTAAGCAATAGAGATTTCAAGACAAATCTTAAAACAATCAGTATTGTTTTTATCCCTGAAAATCATGAAACAATCTAAATGTTCATCAATAAGACAAATCATGGTAGAGTTATTTAATGGAATACTATATAATCACTAAAATCTGTGAACTAGAACAACATAAGCAATGGTATGGAAGAAAAAAATCAAATTGCATTAAAATAAGTAAACTATGACACTTTTAATATAAAGGTTAAAAACAAGTAATAATAATTTTTTTCAGCTTGGCACATTCCTGGTGATATTTGGCTTCCCTGGCAGCTTCCTGCTCAAGGAAACTGCAAAACCAAGACTCATCCCCTTATCCAGATCTCTACCAGAATGGATGGCAAAAGTCTTTGACTAGCCCAAGTCTGGGTCAATTGCACTAAATGAAGAGTTAAGGGCTGTGGACCCCAAATGGTCAGAGCAGAGAGGGCTGAAACATCAAAGGACTGAACAAAATCGACTACGTTTTAAGAGGACAGTGAATGTTGGAAATAAGGGTTCCCCTGGAGCAATTTCAGCAAGCATTTGTGCCTGAAGAGAAACAGTTAAGATAAAAGTAATTATTTGGGGAAAAACATGGTGTCTAAAAAGTAAGGTCAGAAACAGCAAACTCAGCAAATAATAGAAAATTCATGTTGGACTTTTCAGTGAACTATTTCACCAGCACTGAACCATCCATTTCCACCTCCACAGATAAAATCACTATATAGCTTATCAAGTAGTCTATGAATTTAAAAAATAGACGTCATATAAAATATAGATGTAAAGTTTTTTTTTTTTTTTTTAATTAGGGAATGAGCATAAAACCCTGGCTGAGAGGGGTGCATGTCCTAGGTTACCTTTAAATGCTAAAGCATCTTCCTTGCAACCCACTGGTCTGGCGCACTGTGGCATTTCCTCAGCTTTGCTGAATCAACACCCTCGTGTCCAAAACAGTCATTCACATTTCACTGAGAAGTGCTGGGGAAAATGGCCACACAGACATACAGCCAGTTTAAAGCAAATGGGAAAGCAAGACCGTAAATCTCCTGACTATTACAAAAAGAAAGAGAATCTTGGTTCCTAGGATCTGGAGAAATAGCTCTTCTCTATTCAGGACCCGTGCATGGCAGCCAGGAGCTCCTCATTCGAGTACATGTGCCAGGAGACCTCCTTGCCATCAGAGGTGAGCTCGCCCTCGCCTGAGAGACTGACGGCTGCATTTGATCAACGGCACAGGGGACCTCAGATCTTCCAGGACGATTCATATTTGGGGGGCTTATTATTTGCCGTGGGTAATTCCAGCCTGTTTCACATTTGAGTATGACAACTCCATTCCATAATTAGAAGGAGAGATTAGAGTGAATCAAGTAGCTATGATTAATAATAACTTTATTGTGGCTATTAGGTCTGTATTTTCTTTGGCTGTTACTAAAATACATTTAAGTGGAGAACAATCTGGCTGCAATTTTGTCCCCTCCCCCCGCAACCCTACCCTTCCCTCTAGGCATTCTCTATCCTGCTTTAAATATTACTATGGAAATGAAGTGCTATACAAGAGTCTTTTTTAAACTGTAGGTTAAACAAGGAATCTCTCCTAATTCCTGCCTTTCAGGGAATATTAAGTAATTGCTTTATTTAACCAGTAGCCTGCTGGACAGAGGATCCTGGGAATCAACAAGTGCCAGACAGATTCATTTATTTCCACCCTCCTCCTTCTGTGCTCCTGCTTTCCGTTAAAGCCTCTACCACCCACTCAGTCTCTCAGATCCAGAGCCTGGCTGTCGCCTGGACCATTCTCTCTCCCTCCTACCCCAGCACCAGTCAAGCTCCAACTGCCAAATGTTTCTTCCACTTGCATCTTCTGCCCCAGCCCTCCTCCTCAGCCCTCCTTCGTTGCTTCATCTCACTTCTGAACTATGACAAAAGGCTGCTCAGCATTTTCTCCCTTCTAGAGTTCTCTTAAATCCTAATTCTAAATGACTAAGAGTAAACCATCTGTGATGAAAGTCTTCCCAGGCCACTTCCCTTGTAAAATCCTTCAGTGGCTTCTACTGCCCACACTTTACAGTATAAACGTTTTAGATGGACAGGGATGGGCCTTTATAAATGGCCCTGCCAATTTCTCCAGATCCTTCCTCCAGACCTTTCATTTTCTACTTTATCGAAACCAAATCTTTCCAAATATTACCAGTATAACTGGGACTTTGCTCCCTCTGGGGCTCTCTCCCTGGAACTCCTACCTCACACTGGTAGTTCTTCAGACTTTCTCTCATCTTTCAAGATAAGTCTAAGGCCTCCTGTCCTCCAAGAATGCTCCGATGACCATCTAAGCTGGTTAAAGCATCCACCTCCCATCCCCATAGCAGGTAGGAGAATGTACGTGTAGCACTGGCATGATTCTCCCTCAGCAAAGTGATATTACTGTTACCAAGTCCAAGCTCATACTGCTCCCCACATGATAGGCCAATAAGTCAAGAGACAAGTTGCTGGGACAAGGAATAGAGACTTAATTCAGAAAGCCAGCAGACAGAGAAGATGGTAGACTAGTGACTCAAAGAACCATCTTACCTGAGTTAGAATCACAGCTTCTTTTTTACTAAAAGGGGAGGGGGTGTGGTGGGTTGTTGCAGACTTCTTGGTGTCATAGTCCTTTGTTCTTGCAGCTGGCCACTTAGGTCAGGTCATGATGTTCCTGTAAACCTCCAAGGAGACAAATGTTATTCTCTGTTGTGCAACTTTTTATCTCTGTATGAATGAGAAAATGCTATACCTTTAAAGATCAGAGCCTTGAGAATGGGCTATCCTGTATATTTCGGGCTATAGGCAACATTCTTAACTTGTAGCAAAAGCAATAAAACACAAAGGTTAATGTTAAAGAAAGATCCAATATGGAGTCAGATTCATTCTTCCCTATTACATTACATGGAAACGATCCGTCTATTGAAATGATTTCCTGTGGTGTACGTTCCTCATCTTGCCCAACCCAGTGACTAGCACGATTAGGGAGAATGACAGGTTGTGAATAAATATATGCCCAGCACTCTTCTAGGACTTTTCATGTATGGTTTCTTATTTGCTTAAAAGGCTGATTATCTGCTGATCCGGTTCTCCCATTCCATGCGTGGGAAACACTTACAGGAATAGGGTATTTCCCGTGGAAGGCAACATGGGTCCTCAGCCTCCCCAGTGCCTCTCACATTCCAGTATCTCAAAGCGGGTTGAGGTGGAGAAGGGAAGAAAACAGCCGAAATGAAAATGGTTAAGTTAATTAATTGCGAGCTTGCTTGTAGGACCAGCACGTTTATTTAATCAGTTGCCTAGTAACACTGCCTGCCTATGATGTGAATCTGATCAGCCTGCCTCAGAGCAAGCGATGGGCCATTCTGTCTACCAGCCACCAGTGCCCCTCTCCTGCTTTCACGGGCGTGGGTTGGAAACGCCAAATCCCCCTCCTGCCCAAGAGCAGGGAGCTTGAGAGGTGGAAATAATATGTCTCCTCTTCTGTGTTCTGTCTCCACAGACTCCACAGCTAAGGGAAGAAGGCCGTGGCGTGAACGTGACCTTTCAGCTGGTGAATCCGAGGACAACAAATGATGTGCATCTGCCTTCCTTCTGGAGTGACCTACACACCAGGCGCTGAGAAGCGCTGCCCAGCTCTCGGAACTGTTACCTATTCTGTTCCCACATGGATAAACAAGTAACGTTTCCATACAACACCGCAGGTTAGGGCCTCTTCCCGGAGCAGAGGAGGGAGGCCCAAACAAAGAGGGGGCTTTGGACTGTTGGTTTTGTGTATGTGAGCTTTCTTAAGTGACCTTAAATGGGAAGAGAGAATAGATGCTGAGTTTAATCACATAAGACCAACTCAAGACGAACTGTGCAGTTTTGTTTCCTGACAGGAAAAAAAAAAAAAAAAAAAAAAACCAACTCACATACTGACAGGCAAGCGAGTTCCGAGGACTCCTTTGATGCTAGATTTATTGGAGGATTTGACGACAAGAATTTGCTCGTAGTTTTTGACCTCCCTTACGCTATTCTCTTAGCTGGTTGTTTTGAATGCCCCTCCCCCATCTTCATCCCAAACCATTCTCGTTCTTCAGCTTTGACACACCATGACCACATTTTTATACTCTTATGAGGTGGGTTTTTTTTTCTTCTATGTGTCAGTCTCTGTAGATAAAAGACTCCATCTTCCATAAAGAATTCCCACCAGAAATCTTTATAAACCTTCCATCAGAGAGACACTCTGCCGTCGTACTGTGCAAAAGCTAATCTAATTAAGACAGGATCTGCTAAATTTAATAGCCTCCTATGAAGTTTTACAGACATCTGGTAGCTGGAAGTTGGAGCAGCTCTAACATATAAAATTCACATTGTCCGGATGACCAATATCAGGGTCAAATATTTCCCTATTTTTGGGAACTCGTGCTGTTTTCGTATGGATGCTGTTTTCAAACCATGATATCCTACAGGCAAATGCACTAGAAAGGACATTGAGGACTCAGATTTCTAAATCCCGGCTTTCCATGTGCAAAATGAGGGCAGTGATAGTTCCATCCTGGGGTTCTTTCTTTCTGGATAAATTTGAAATGTATACACAGGGCCAGCTTCATGGGCACCTGACACAGCACCTCATGTTAGCAGACCCCTGGCTTGGTGTAATGCTCTCCTGTCCTCTCTTGAAATGCTTCATTTTTTATTGTACGCTGACCCCACAAATTATGTAGTTGACCCCATGTGTATAAAATTCTCTGCATGACACCTATGACATAAGAACCACAAAATACTTATTTCAAGCCTCTCCTCTCCATACTATCCTCCTGACCAAATTATGAAATTCAAGCTAGTAGGTTTTCTCCTGCTTTCAAGTAGGACAACTTCTTGACCAGTGGTCCTGTCTAAGAACCCCTACCACCACCTCCCCCAACAAGGTCTGTATCTATTTGTACGAAATGAAAACATTCTAATATATAAAGATTAAATTCCATATATGCCTACATGCTTGTATGTGCAAAAGTTATCAATTACACAGAACTCATAACTGGTAACAGCGATTTTCTCTGAGCTAGAAAACTAGTATCAGGGATTGGTTTCTAGAGGGTAACCTAATTTCCACTTCATTTTGTCTTTCTTGAGTTTGTTTTGTTTTGTTTTACCATGTGTGTGTTTTGCCCTAAAAAAACTAAAACCTGGGCCTCCCTGGTGGCGCAAGTGGTTGAGAGTCCGCCTGCCGATGCAGGGGATACGGGTTCGTGCCCCGGTCTGGGAGGATCCCATATGCCGCGGAGCGGCTGGGCCCGTGAGCCATGGCCGCTGAGCCTGCGCGTCCGGAGCCTGCGCGTCCGGAGCCTGTGCTCTGCAACGGGGGAGGCCACAACAGTGAGAGGCCCGCATACCGCAAAAAAAAAAAAAAAAAAAAAAAAAAAAAACTAAAACCTACTTCTGTTTTACTTAGATCACAATAACCCTATCTATACACATATATGAATATACATTCACTCCTAACATTTTGTTTGTTGTCTGAAAAGATAGAGCTGGCTAAGGCATAGCTTGCTCAAAATCCCACCAATTGCCCAGAATTCTAGAAGCATGTGTTCCATTCCAGACCCAAAGCCAGTAGTTGATAACTAATGGGGTTGATGGGTGTTCCCTCTACTTCCCTTGCATTCCATAGCCCACTCCCAGGGGGAAAGGAGGAAGGGGCCGTGTTCTTTCACTGGAGACTCCACCCTCCAAGTCTCCTGGGCCCCAGAAGTCATGTGCACTCACAAGCAACTCTCTGTACCACTGGAAAACAAGGAGAAGTATAGCAACCCATTAAAAATCCGGGGCTACTGAGAAACATAGCATCTAATAGGCTTTGAAGTGAGAGGTGGAATCCCTATGAAATGAGATTTTTCCAAAGTACCTGAATGAAGCAGTTGTGTGGCCACACTCCACCCCACCCCTGCACCAGAGCGCAGGATGAATGACCCTGGGCAATGACCAACAATATACCACACACACAGTCAGCCTGGTTAATCACCATGTTAATACTTAAACATGTACTCAGCATTTTTGTTGAATTCCGTGGATTACCCAGGGGGGCTTGTGGGCAAAGGTCAAGCTGACTAGCCAGTTCTCAAAATACTAGTGAAAGATGTTCCCTACCTCTTTTTGCCCAGAGTTATAGTCTCCCATGATAAAACCAAGATATCCTAAATGGAGGAAGAAAATTCCTCCAGAAACATTGTACTCCATTCCTCTGGGACAACTAGCTTTTAAAGCAAACAAATCACAAGAAAACAAACAAGAGAAAGTCTGCTCACCTTGTTGTATAAGTGTCATGAATTACATGCCTTTTCTGACAAAAATGCTACATCCAATATTGGACCCTTTTTCTGCTCTGGCCTCTTGGTACTTTTCTGCTCTGGTCTGTGGGGGACCAACACACAAAGTGTGTGCCCTAGAAAACAGCTGCACGAGGGTGGTGAAGTACCTTGAACAATGGTACATCACTGACAGTCAATGGATATTAGAAAATGAAGGTGGAGATCATCTCCTGCTTTTCCCAATCCCTCCTGGCTATAGTCCAGGACTTTTGCAATTCCCATGTCCCCAAAAATCCTGTCCAGGGCATAAAATATATCTGTTGTTCTAACTGGCAGTTCCTGGAATTAAGTTGAGCTCTCATAAAACTTGATTGTTTGTGTGTCTGAGGTGACACCTGGCATCTGTAACTGTTTTGTGCTTCACTTGGCTTCATGTTTGCTTTCCTTTCCAGCAGTGCTTGGAACATAGAAAGGGCAGAATAGGTATTTGTTAAGTGAATAAATCAAGAGGAACAGTGGTATTGCTCCCTTGTGTTCTAAGAGGCACAAGGCACTTTTAACTCCATGCCCCATCTGTTTCAGCCTGTCCCTTACTGCTGCTTGTCAGAAAAGAGATAAATACTTTCTTAGATTCTTCCTAAAGAGACACATGTTGGCTGGTTTAGGTCATGGAGGTGGCGGCATAGTGTAACAGTGAAAAGCATGGACACTGAGCCAGATTCCCTGGAGTGGAATCTACACACACCACTTACTAACCATACAGCCTTGCATAAGTTACTTAACCTTTCTGTGCCTCATTTTCCTCATCTGAAAAGTGGAGATGATACAAGTTCCAACATCATATGATTGTAATAGGACAAGATAGTTAATATTTTAATGTGCTTAGAATGATGCTAGCACATAATAAGTGCCATATAAATGTTTACTAAATTAAGAAGATAAAATGTTATTTCTAAGAAAGGATAATACTAATTCATGGAAGGCAAATAAACTTCAGCATAAGAGAGAACTTTTATTTATTGGTAAGAGATATCTGAAATCATGTTAGGAAGGAGTTCAAAGCCACATTTGGGCTCAGATGAAAAGTAGAACCCCTGGTGATTGATGGTACCCACATGGGCTCTGATATGGGAAGTGGCAAGATGTGCCCCATTCCTGCCATCCCTATATACATGTGGTTTTTGCTACCTAACCTTTTCCAAGAACCTGAGGAAATAATCACAAGGATAGAAAGCTTGAATAAATATTTTTTGAGAATCATTTCTGTGTAGATATTATGCTGGATGTTAAAACACAAAGATGAGTAAGACAACCATCACTTTCAAGCTATTTAAAGACCAGAAGGAGAGATGGGCTCATGACTTATAAGTCAAAACACAGTGTGCAATGGTAGAGTGTAAACACAGAGCTTTGAGAGCACAAAGAGATGGTAACTAACACATCCCAACATGGGAGAGAGACACAAGAATCTTCAGGGGAATCCACGTCCTGTGAAAGATCACATGCCACTTGACCTCTTGTCATAAACAACTATACTAATGGATGAAATATGTGAAACCACAGTCTTCAGACAATAGACAACAATCAGAAGTGGATTGTGACCCCAGGGAGAAGGAAAACAAGGTGACCCTTATGACGGCTCTAGCCTACTGACCGGAGGCAGATTCAGGTCAAAGCACTGGGCGGACCAATCCAAACAGAGCTTGGTGGTATGACTGGTATGGCCGCATGGAGGAGATAAAGATGGAGACCAGGAAGGCCAGGGCAGCTAGAATTGTGTAATGGAGTACCAGAAAGCAGGCAGCCTCACAGAAAGAAAGCTGCAGAAATCTGTCAAGGGCAATCTTGAGTCTTTGGCTCAGTATCACTCTGCTCACAAATTGTAAAATATGTTCAAAGATGGAAAAGAAAACATGAACATGAGGAGGTGAAAAATGGACACTATATTTTAAAAATACAAAAAAACTGAAATTCTAGAAATAACATAAAATATCTGAACTAAAATTACTCAAGATCAATTTACAACAAACATCTTTAACTTATTAAAGTTTACCTTCAAATTACATTACCACCTTTCACATATAGTGTAAGAATCTTACAACAATATACTTTTATCCCGTCTTTGTGCATTGTTATTATATGCTTTACCTCTGCATAGTTTATAAATCCCACAATAAATACAGTTATTGTTTTTTTTCTTTTGACAATAAATTGTCTTTTAAAGAAATTTAAAAATAAGGAAAGAAATGCCTTTCATATTTACACACAGGTTTACCATTTGGAGCTCTAGTCATTCTTTTTTTCTAGGTCCATATATCCATCGGACATAATTTCCCTCTTGCTTGGATAAGCTCTTTTAACACTCCTTTTAATGAATGTCTTCAGTGATGAATTCTGTTAGCTTTTGTTGATCCTAAAGTCTTTATTTTGCCTGAATTTTAAAAGGTACTTTCTCTGGATATAAAATTCTGGGTTGACAGATTTTTTTCCCCAACACTTCAAATATGTCATTCCATTGTCTAATGGCTGTCATGGCTTCTGGTGAAAAATATGCTGCCATTCTTTTCTTTGTTTCTCTGTGCAAAATGTGTCTTTTATCTCTGGCTGCTTTAAAGTTGGCTCTTTATCATTTTTTTCAGAAAATTTGATTATAATGTGTCTTTTTGTGGTTTTTTTCTTATGGTTCTTCTGCTTAGGATCCACTGAACTTCTTGGACCTGTGGGCTTTTTAGTTTTCATCAGTTGGAAACTATTTCAGGCATTATGATTTCAAATGCTTTTTCTTTGCCCCTACATTTCTCCCACGTTTTTTGGTATTTTTTTCTCTGTGTATTCATTTTTAATAGTTTCTGTTGCTATGCTTTCAAAGTCTCTGATCTTTTCTTCTTCAGTATCTAATTTGCTTAGTAATTGATAGAACAATTAAACAAAAAACTAATAAAGGTATAAAATACTTGACATTTAAAAAGTTTTCTAATTGACATTTGCATGATACTCCACCCAACAACAGCAGAAAACACATTCTTTTCAACTGCATATGAAACACTCACCAGGATAGACCACATTCTGAACCTTTAAACAAAACTCAATGAAGTTTAAAGGATTAATACATAACCATATTGAAAGTAAACTAGAAATCAATAAAAAAGACATATTTCTGAAAAATTACCAAATCTAAGAAAATATTTTTTAAATACCTAAAGAAAATTAAAGCACTATTTTTTAACCAAATGAAAATGAAAACATGACATATCAAAATATGTGGGAAGTAGGTAAAGAAGTGTTTAGAGTGAACATTTATTTTCTTAATCTTTTCTACTAGAAACTTAAAAATCTGTGAACTCAATTATATAAGCTTATATATAAAAAATTAGAAAAAAGGGGGCAAATGAAACCCAAAATAAGTGGAAGAAAAGAAATAATAAAGATAAGAGTGGAAGGTAATCAGATAGAAAACAGAAAAACTACAGGGAAAATTATCAATAAATTTTTTTAAACTGGTTTTTTTTGAAAGATCAATAAAATTGATAAACTTCCAAGTGATTAAGGGAAAAAGGACAAAAATTATTAATACGAAATAAAAGAAAGAATAATGCTACAGTTTCTGTATGCTCTGAAAGCATAATTAGGGAATATCATGAACATTTAACACCAATGAATTTGACAACTTGGATGAAACAGACAAATTCCTGAAGACACAAACTACAAAAGTTCATTAAAAAAGAAATACATAAACTGAATAACACTTTACTTATTGAAGAAATTGAATTTGTGGTTAAAATTCCCATAAAGAATACTCCAGGTCCAGATGACTTCATTGGTGAATTCTACCAAACATTTAAAGAAGCTAAAAAGCAATTCTACACATGTTTTCTGGAAAATAGAAGAGGCCAAAGAAACTTTCCAGCCCATTTTATGAAGCCAGCACAGCCTTGGTATCAGCACTAGATGAAGATATTATAAGAAAAGAAAACTATAGACCACATTTTAAACACAGTGGTCAAAACATTTAACAAATTTCTAGAAAATTGGATTCAGCACTTAATGAAAAATTGGGGTTTATTTGAGGACTCAACAGTTGGACTAACATTAGAAAAAAATCATCTTTATTAACCATATTTACAAGAGAAGAAGTATATGAACATTTCAATAGATGAGCAAAAGAACCTGATAAAATTTAATATCTATTCAGAATTTTTTTAAAACTCTCAGCAAATCTGAAACAGAAGGGAATTTCCTCATAAAAAATTTATGACAATTCTACACTTAACATAATACTTGATATTGAAAGGCTAAATGAGTTCCCCTTATGGTTAGGAGCAAGGTAAGACTGCTTTTCCCACTTGTATTTAACACTGTATTAGAGAACCTAGTCAGTGCAATAAGGCAAGAAACAGAAAAGGCATACAAATTGGAAAGGAAGAAGTAAAATTGTCTTTACTCATGGACACTATGATTGAATTTGTACAAAACCTTAAAGAATCTAAGGAAAAAATAATCTACAAAGAAGCTAGAAGAACTAAGAAGTGAATTTACTAAGGTTATAAGATAAGATGTCAATATAAAAATTTATATTTCCATATAGCGGCAACACAGAATTGGAAACTGAAATGAAAAAATGTCTACAATAGTGCCAAAAACATAAAATACTAAGGTGTAAAGAAAGTATGAGCAAAGATCTTGACTTGTAAATTACAAAGCATTGCTATGAGACATAATAAAATGTCTAAACAAATGTAGAAATGTATTATGTTTATAGATAAAAAGTCTTAGTAATGTTAACATGTGTGTTCTTCCCAAATTGATCTATAGGTTCAACAAAATCTCAATCAAAATCCCAATAGGCTTTTTCATTGTTGAAATTTACAAGCTGATTTTAAAATGTATATGGAAATTCAAAGGACCCAAACTAACCCCCAAAATGAGAACAAAGTTGTAGGCCTTACATTACCTTATTTCATAAATTTCTTTAAGACAGCATGGGGTTGGCACAATTTAGACATATAAATTCATGTTACGGAATAGAAAGTCCAGTAATAAACCTACACATATATGGTTAATTAAGTTTTATTAGAGTGACAGTGTAATTCAATGGGAGAAACCTAGTTTTCTTCAACAAATGGTGTTAGAACAATTAAATATCCATGGGTAAGCCAGCCTCCAAGATGACCCCAATAATCTTTGTCCCTTAGTCCCTTTTAATAGTATCTTCCCATTGAATCAGATCTGGCTAATATAACCAATAGAATATAGCAGAAGTGAGAGAATGACTATGACTTCCAGGCAGGAGTGATCTTCACAGTATGGAAATCAGATCATTTTTCTCTCACTCAGAATAAAATCCAAAGTCCTTACCTGACTACTTGTATAAAATAACCCAGCCGTCACAACCCTGAGCACTCTATCCCTTACTCTGCTTATCTTTGTAGCATGAATCACCAAGTGACATACTTGATATTTGCATCTTTGCTTGCTTATTGCCTGCTCCCTCCTCCTTCCTCTCTCCCCCATACACATTGGAATCTAAGCTCCATGGAAGTAGGGACTTAGTTTTATTCAATACTGAATGCGGTAGGTGTTCATTAAATATGTTGAATGAAAAAATAAACCTCTGTACTTCAAAGACTGGGAAAATAGTGGACCACAAGAAGTTAAAATTAGGCAGAAATTCAAAAGAGAAGAAATAACAGAACAATAGGGGCAAAAAAATGGATGTTTATCACAAGATCATACCACCTCCAAAGAGGGTTCAAAAGCTCATAGTCTGGGTCAGCTAAGGGGTGAGAAATAAAGAAATATTCCAGGAGTTAAGCCAAATTGGTAAGTTTGGAGTCATCCAAGCCCAGCTTGCAGGTGTGTAGCCCTGTTGACAAGACCCCAAAAGAGAACAAATAAAGTAGACAGCTTTGGTACTACTTTCTAGAACAATAATTACTCTGAAACTGAGCAATTTCTGGGTTATTATGAAAGTAGGTGAGTAATGTGAAAGAGAAAGTTATCTTGGCTGAAAAGGGAATTTGGAGGCAGATTATGTTCAGATCCCGACAAACATAAAAAACAGAACTTTAAAATCCAGGATTTTAGGAACTATTTTGAGCTATGCTTTCTTCATCACCCTTTTTTCCTGAAGCTCCAGCTATTCCCATCCTGATTTTCCCATGAGTGTGGAGGGTAGAGGCACTATAAAGGTACCTTGGTTGAGGCAGGGACAATTGTTTCCCAATATCCATTTTCCCTTTCACTAGAGAAGCCCCTGGGTTTCACCTTGGCACCTGGCCACTCAGCCATAGACTACTAATACCCAACATGCATTGGTGCTACGGATTTTCAGGCTGGGGCATTCCAGCGGAACTGACATGTGCAAATCCTCAGGGATCTTCTTAGGCACACTTGCCATGGACTTGCTCCTTCCAACTGGCTGGAGTAAGGCAAAGTCACCTGGCCAGCCTGGGACCCCAGGTGACTTGAGGTCTTTTTTTTTTTTTTTTTTTTAATAAGAGACATGAACTTCTTCCTTACATCTCTTTGTTACAGCTACAAAGCTAGGTTCCTAAATACTGTGATAGTGTGATGGTGCAACATGCAGTGGAAAAGCTATAGAATCTGGAATCAGAAAAACCCAAGTTCAGAGCCCACACTTACCACCCACCAAGCATGTGTTCCTGAATGTTCTTTCCTCAAAGTAAAACAGTGATAATAAAACCCTTGCAAAGGGTTACATGGTTACAGCTTTAAAAGTATGTGTAGTGTCTGATCCTTGGTATTTACTACTTATTATTAACTTTATTGGCCATACACAAATGCCTACCAGAAGCCCTAGCACTTGGGCCCTCACCTTTCTTCACTAGTTCTCAGGAAGAACCATCACGAATTTCATGCCAAAAGCTGAGGACAGTCCTCACAGTCAGGGTGGGAAGTCTTCATGGGTCCAGCTTTCTTAATCTCACTTAAGTAATGGCATTTCCCATCCTTCAATCCATTACTTCACAGAAACCTCGGTGACAATACATTCTGTCCTGCTCTCAAATCATGTGCTTTCCCTGAGCTCAAAAAGCTAAAAACTGAAGACAAAGCAATACCTTCATGATCCCCCAAATAGAATTTCTGTGGTTTTAAAACCCTCGATGAAGAAATGCCTGAAAATAACTTCTCAGCTGGATCAAGACCAGCGCTGTGCAAGTCCTCCAAAAACCCCTGGGGATGGTCCCCCTCTCCAGACACTCCCCTCGAAAGAAATCTGTGCTCTGGATATGCAAATTTCACATCCATGGCGGAAATCTCAGACAAATACTTGGCAAAAACGTCTTTCCAGATATGACGTCCTGTAATGTTTACCATTTTAAAGGAGTCACTTCTTAGTGTGCTACACAATAAATAACCCATTTGTTTCACTCAAATCACTTCACATAATAAAGGACTTGTGTAGATTCAACAGGAGTCCTGTCATCCTGAGGTGAGGAGCTGGCATTGGAGAATTTATCTCTACCATCCACCATATGAAAAGCTGGGGCTGCGCTTTTTCACACGGCAAAAACAGAGAGAAGGTTTCAGTTCTGGCTTGTGAATTCATCAAGAGCTGACTTCATGAAATCTTAATGAACAGATTCAAGCCAGGGCTGGGAATAACTCATTCAGGCAAACAAAAAAAAATACATTAATGCAACATTAAGCCCAAGAAAATATAAACCTATAGGACCTGAAATTTTAGTCATTGCAGGTAAAATAAATAGTATCCTTTTGTGCATGTATATTTATACACACGTATGTGTGTGCGTGTATAAATATAAGCATATATACACATATATACATACAGATGTGTGTATAAAGAGACAGACAGGGACAGAGATAGGCAGAGACAGAGAGACAACATATCTATTAAATAACCATAATTCAGGATACTACGATCTAAAACTATGTATACTATGTAATGAAACTTTCAGTAATGATGGATTAATAACCTTAGGTCAAAAGCTGCCCTTAGACTTGCCCTGAAAATTGCCGCCAGCAAGGGAAAATTTGACCTGGCATTTTAGAGAGAATCCCTGAAAACATAATTTACTCTAATATATGGAAGTATAGATGCATAAGAGGTTGGAGGTGCCCAATTTGTGTTTTTTTCATGGACAAAGATGCTTTGTCTCTGCTAGTAAACCAAACTCTTCCTCCTTCCTCTGGTGGTGTCTCTGAGCTGGGCTCTGTAGACATTCAGGTCTTCAAGGTCCCCAGGTGGCCCCCCACTTATTTGAAATATGCAGCCAGGATAGGCTGAGATCTGGATGAGGTTTCCAGCAAAAAATGGGGTGGGGAGAAGGGGAAGCATTATGAGGAGGCTATTTATCCTGAATGCCAATACAGAGTGAAATTATAGCAGACTCAAGTTCAACACGTATTCCTGGGATGCTTTCTTACATGGCAGTCACACCCTCACCGCAGCATAGTTGGGGGAGGGGGCAGTTTCACACTCTCCTTAGAGGTGAGGTTTTGCTCCTACTTGTCTAGTTAGATGGTGAGCCAGGACATACACATACATTTTCTACTTCTGGATCTCCTGCTTTTTCACTAGTGCACTATGCCTCATGGGCTTCTGGTCCAACCATTGTCAAGGACATGTGGTTCCTTCCTCTCCGTATCACCTGCAAAGTGGCAAAGGTCAGAGCTGAGAGGGAAATGGAAAGGCGCTGTCCCCAAGGAATTCATCTGAACTACAAGCGAGATTGGACTAGGGCAGGTTTCTTTCCTGCATCCATATGCATCCGGCTGGCACGGCTCCTTTCTTAATGCTGCTCACATACCAAATCGAAATCAGTCGAAGCAGCTAGCTAGCACAACCTTCTTCTTAAATAAAAGTGCTTTACACCCAGAACATCTCAAAATGGTAGAAAAGAGATACAGAACCGCAGAGATACCAATTGGATTATTTGAGCTAATGCTATTTTATCTCCCTATAAACATTTCATTATTAATTCTTTAAGTGGTTAACATGAAACTCTTTACAATACTTTCATTTGGGAGGGCTTGGTAAAATCATCCACTTGTCAGTTATAGAACTGGAAGAATTTGTAACACAAATAGAAGGGATCATATTTTGGTCAAATGTGGTTAATTTTTCTTAGATAAAACACTGAGGAACCCAATATGGAAATGCCACAATTGCCTCAGAGTGAAAAACTCAATTTGAATATTTATGTCCATGAAGCAATCCAAAAAAATGTTTAATAAAGACAAAAGGATTGAGCTGTTGGTGCATTTTAATTTACAAAACAAAGAACATCCCATAAATGTGATTTAGTTACATTATTACACACTTTAATTTCTTATTCATGCATCTTATTTTCTATAACCCAAACAACAAGACATGTGTTGCAAAATGTCAGCATCATCACAATTCATATCCTTTACAGTAAAACTTTGGTTATCTTGGGCACAGTCAAGCTGGGAGTCCATCAGTAATGAGGGTGTGTGTATATTCATGTACATGTGTGTGAAAGAGAGAGGATATTTTTATCAGTCGAGGTAAAAATAAATGAAATGTATTACACTGTAGAAAATATTGAACTTTCCCAGCACGGTGCCACTACCCACATTTTCTTGTTTAATGTACTTCTTTATTATCTCTACCCCTAACTAGAATGTACACTCTGTGAAAATAAAAGCCTTGTGTCTCTCATTCACTGTTTCCCATCACCTAGATCAGTACCTACTTCTTCACAGGTGCTCAGTCAACCAGAAGCATGAAAGAATGAGTGAGCCATTTCTGCAACTCAGTGTGTACAGACACTTGGGAGAAAATCACATCACAAGACTTCAGGTCCCAGATGGCCCATACAGACACATTTGTGGGTTTTTTAGTTAAGTAATCACTTACTTAATTAATTAATTAAGCTTAATTATGGCAAAATACACGCAAGATTTACTACTATAGCCATTTTTAAGTGTACACTTCAGGGCCATTAAGTACATTCACATTGTTGTATAACCATCACTACCATCCATCTCCAGAAATTTTTCATGTTGCAAAACTGAAACTGTACCCATTAGACAACTCCCTGTTCCTCCTCCCCCAAGCCCCTGGCAATCCCCATTCTACTTTCTGTCTCTGTGAGTTTGACTCTCCTAGGTGCCTCGTATAAGTGCAATCGTACAGTATTGTCTTTTTTAACTGGCTTTTTTCACTTACCATGATAATCTCAGGGTTCATCAATATCGTAGCATGTGTCAGAATGTCTTCCCTTTGTAAGGCTGAATAATATTCCATTTTTGTGCCAATAATATGTTTTGTTTATCCGTCCATCTGTCAATGGACCCTTGGGTTATATTTGGTTCTGATGGGCTGTTCTGTCTGTTTTATTTTGTTTGTTTAGGATTTTGTTGGTTTGTTTTGTTTTATTTGTTTTGAATGTATTTAGATAGGGCAATTCTTCTCCAAGTCTCCACTCTCACCCCTCTCTCTTCTCTTGATTCCTATACCCAGTGTTACCATTTACTCCATGTGTGCACGCCTTTCAATGAAAGCTAAACTATGCTGATTATAATCCACTTGCTAAAAGGGGAATAGGAATCATCCATATTATAAATCAGTAATTAAACCAGAGAAGAAATTTCTAACTAACCTCTTGTTAATTTTGGTAAGAAGGTAAGAAATATGTCCACTCCTTAAGCTGTCCAAGTTTTAATAGATAGTTTGAGGGGCCTTCCTCTCTGATTATTAAATCCTGAATTAATCCATACAATTCTGATAACTGACATACCTATACACAGGGGATTCTCTGGCAGGAATTAGGTAGGCCTTTCCTTCATTCATTCAGTACATATTTATTGAGTGCTTATCATTTGTGAGACTTTGTACCAGCTTTGTAGATACAAGCATTAGCAAAACCAATATAGATCTGGCCCTTGTGATGCTCATAGTCTCTAGAGAAGCCAATGTTAAGCAAATAGTACTCAAAGTACTGTAATATTTCAACATGAAAAAGTGCCAGGTGAAATCAAAACGGTGAAAGGAGGGTGATGCTACAATAGCAAAGAGCAGGGTAATCTGACATAGTCCTATATGTGGGTGTGTGTTGAGGGGATAAACAAGAGAGTACTCTTCTCAAACAAAGATGATTAGAATGAAGTGTCTGACAATGAACATGAAGTGTCACGTCAGGGGACTTTTGTTCATTCATTCATTCATTCCATTTATTCAGACACTCAGTCAGAATCTGTCACTCAGAACTTTACTGAGCACCTAGTATGTGTCTGCACAGTGCCAGCACTAGGGCTAGAATGATGAACAAGACAAGCATCTTACCTGTAGGGTTTGCATCTTTTTGGGGAAACATATAAAAACACAAATAAAGAAACATACAAAATAATGATAAATGGTGTTGGCGCTATGAAGGAAACCAAACAAGGGTAAAATAGAGAATGATGTGGTGGGGGAACCACTTCGAATAAGGTAGTCAGATAAGGCTTCTTTGAGATGGTAACATTTCAGTGGAGTCTGAAAATATGAGAAAGAGCTGGTTTACAATGAAATGAAGCAAAGAACACTGTGGCCAAAAGGAACAGCATAAGTAAGACCAGGCTTCTAGGCAATAAGTTTAGGAATTTCTTTCTTTCTTTCTTCCTTCCTTTCTTTTTTTTTTTTTTTTTTTTGACATAATTAGAGAAGTGACAAGATCTGATTTCTGTCTTAGGTAGATGCTCTTGTTCTGTGTGAAGTATGGATTAGGGATGCCATTTAGAAGCAGCCCAAGTAAGAATGGCTATGTCCTGGACTCTGCATTTTCATTGTTTTCTTTGGAGGTCCTCTTCCACTAGAATGTAAGCTCCACAAGGGAAGTACTTCTTTTTTTGTTCACTGCTGCACCCCAGCGCCTGACTATGCCTGCAACAGTTGGTACTCTAAAAAAAATGTGTCGTTATTGTTAAGTAAGATAATCAACCTTCCAAATAGTGTTCTTGAAATACTTACTTTAACACAGCAAGGTAATGACCAGGGTAGATTTACAGAAACAATATCTATGGTGGGGATACTTAACCGTTTTCGCCTGCCCTAAGAATTCTCAGTGAACATGCCAACAGCCTCACTCTACTTTCAAGCAAAGATTTAATATCTAGAAGCAGCAGTAAGATTGCAGATCACTAAGGCTTCATTACCTTTATAAAACAGACTACAGGGCATTTACTTGTGTGCTCTGAAATATTATCATAAAACTAAACCTCACTTGTCAAAACAAACAAGCAAAGTAAATTCTGTGAGGCATTATAGCCTCGATAGCAATTGCATTACTTTTACAAGCTAATTCATAAAACCAGATAATTCATAATGGCACACCCCTTCATAGATGTGAATGTGTGAGTCTCTATAGCATTAATACATCAATGCAGATGTGTAAATAACTAGACTGATCCCTCAATAAAAGTGTTTTTTTCTCATCATTATTGCATAAATATGCCATCTGAATAATTTACCTCTTCTTTCCTCTCTTGAAATAATATTTCTAAAGGTGAAAATTTAGATTCTGAAAATTAAGAAAAACTACATTCAATTACAGTCTGCCAGACTTCAAAAGAGGAATATGAATTGTAGCTAATAATCCTAATAGTAATAAGAATAAAACACTTGGTATGGAAGACTCACTACTTCAACTACTTCAGGCAATTAGTCACCCAAACATTTCTGATTATTCAAGTATTTTGGCATTGTTCAAGTAAACCATATGAATAAATTGACTGCATTTTTCTTTTCTCATTCAAATGTTTTTACTCAAAGTTATTGCAACTTTTAGAGCAGAGACATTGCTTTTAAAGGCTACTTAAGCACAACATGCTTTGATGTGATTTATTGTCACAGTAAAAAATACCATTATCAGTCATTTAACTAATCTCTCTCCTACCCTATATGTGCATAGGATAAGTAAATCCCACAGATACTAACATAAAATAACACTTAATATGCAAATGATCATTTCTGTTCCAAATCTCTTTCATATTCCAACTTGAGTAAATATAGAAAGAGCCAAGCTGGTTTGAGATCCAGCTGGAGTCTTCTAGAGAATCATACTTTTTATTCATATATATATCTGAGTATATATATATATATATATGTATATAGTGTGGAAAAGTAAACTCATTATAAAATGTAAAAATATACATCTTGATCATTATTAAGGGCCCACTGGATCATATTTCCAGTTTCAGTTGATCAGAAGTCCTTACTTGAGATCATGCACTGGAAATAAAAGAGCTTCTAAAATTAGAGTTTCTACTTTATACTAATAGCAGCTTTGTTTCCAAGATTTAATCACAACTGTAGGTCTGTATCCAGTAGGTGTAATGGACCTTACTTCTTGATTCCTGGGCAACATCTGCATCATTTGGAATGTAAATTGGTATTTGCATTTGAAATGATCATCTGCTTCTGGAGAGCCATTTTCAAACTAGTATTTAGTAAGAAATATCTGACTAGCCTAAAATACAGTGTAATGTGTACTGAGGTGTGGGGTGGGAGGAGTGCTTGAAAAGGTGACAGATTATTGAACTGTGAAGAGAAGAAACAGGATTTAAAATAAATGAAATTGGAAAGAAATGAACAATATCTGCAAGCACTCTTGAAATAAGACTGTATAATATAATATGAATTTGCTCTTGGAAATACCTTGACTTGAAAGCTTCTGAAATTCTTTGATGGAAATTGCTACATGAGTACAAAGCATTAACATTATTAGTAATTATTGTTATAAAACATTAGTTGAAAATAGCAACACAGAAATATGCAGCAAGTTTCACAAGTGTAAATATCACATATCCTCCTAATGTTTTGGCAAAAAAAAGTGAATGGACATATATACCAATTATTAGTTTTACTTTCTGCACCTGGAAAAAAAAACATTACAACCAGATGAGTAAAACTATCAAATGTATCAAGTGGCATTCGACTGCCTAGAAATAGGATTCTTAAAAAAAGGAATGGTTTCATTGCCTAATGTGATTTCATTTAATCCATCTCACGTGTTCAACAATCTCCCTTGGTGGTGAGCACTGACTACCTTCCAGGCACCATGCAGGAACACTGGTCAACAGAGCACCTGAAAGAGTTGCTGTCTTCAAGGAGCTAAGAGCCCAGTGGAATATTTACACAAGTTTAACTGGCTTTATTATTAATTGTTGTAGGAGGAACAGTATCGTTATTAACATTTGATCGAGTCTCAACTCATAGAGTAACAACATGAAATGTTTAATTTCTGTGCTTCTCGATATGCAGCCAAAGAAACTTCTGGAGTCCTTTGGATGGTCAGGCAGGCGATGAGCATGATTCTCCACCTTCTTTTCAAATACAATGCGTCTATTTATCATTAAGTCTTGATGGAACAGGCTATTTCAAAGGGACTCTTACCTTTAACCATCTCTACTCTAGACCAAAATCTGGCCTCAGTGCATTTTTTTAAGTGAGCCCCAAACCCCAGGAGAAGTAAATACAGTAAACAGTCAATTAAGATTCAGCACTTAAGGCCCAAGACAGAGTGGAAATCCACAGGAGAGGTTCCTAACCCAAACCCAGGGACTTAGGAGAGGTTGAGGGTCTGAACCAACTCACAGGATCATGTATCCACAATGAAAAATAGTATTTGGCTTAACATTCCTCAGGTCTCTCACATGTATTGTTCAAATCAGGGAATTTCCCTCTAATCTGAATCGTTATCCTGGGCCTCTCTCAAATTTTACTTCCCACTTCTGTCATGTCAGAGTTTTAAAGGAGTGAAGGATAATTTATCTTATTTCTGCCAGGGGAGTCAATTAGCCTATGGACAGAGGAAGAACTCTCATTTCTGAACTTTCCTTACAAACGCGATATAGGAACAGCTGGTGGAATCAAATGCCGCTGTGTGTGGGAGAAAAAAAACCCAAACAACCAAAAGCACAAAGTGAGGAAAATGCCATCATGTATAAACCAGGGCAGAGACTATAAGAATCACAAGTTAATCTTGCAAGTCCACTAATTAGATGCTGGGGCTTTGCACTAAAACGAGGTGTGAAAAACTTGGGAAGGGCCCATTGGAAGGGAATGCAAACCTGTACTGGAAAGTCTAGAGGAACTGGAAATACTTACTCTGCCAGAAGAAAGCTAAGAGGCAGGTTGAAGTCCGTGTGTCAGCATATAAAGAGGAGCGAAGGCAGGGACAACTGGACAAGTTGAAAGGGTCAGACAGCAGCAGGGGGATTAAGGTTATGTGGGTTCCAGAAATAATCACTTGTTCACATGCTTGAAGGAGGCCAGCAACCAGATATCGGTGATTTGATTACTGCCCGGGCAGAGGAGGTCAAGACCCCTGACACTGGAGAGAGCTGCCCCACCCCCTTGGGAGCCACTTGTCAACGGGTCACGGTCCCACAAGACAAGAACCTCATTCCGGCTCCTCTACCTCTCCCACCCAACTCCAAACTTTGTCCGGTCACCCACATCGATAGCAATGATCCAGAGCTCAGAAGGAAGCAGCAGCCGGACTTCCAGTAAATGATGGGCACAAAGTGGGTGATATTCAGGAGTTTCCATTTTTTCTTTCTTTCTTTTTTGCTTTCCTCCTTAGGAATAGTTTAAAGGTTCTGATTCTTTGTACTTTTAAAATAATTTTAACAAACACAGAAATACAATCATAAAAAATTCAAAACAAGGCAGAAGTACATAAAATACAGAACTGCACTATGCAGTACAGAGGCTGATAGCCACATGTGGCTCTTGAGCACATGAAACGTGGCAGCTCCAAATGGAGATGTGCTGTTTGTCAGCCTGAAATACACCTGGATTTCAAAGACTTTGGATAAAAACAAGACGGTAAAACATGACATTAATAATAATTTTATACTGATTATATGTTAAAGTGATAATATTTTGGATGTATCAGATTAAAAATATATACTATTAAAATTAATGCCATCTGTTTCTTTTTTACTTCTTAAAATGTGACGACTAGAAATTTTAAATTTAATTATGTGGTTCACTTACATGCCTCTCATTATATTTCTGCCGAGCTGTGCCAAAATGGAAGATGAAATGAAAGTTTCCCTTCACTCTCAGCATTCTTCTCCCCAGAAAAATCACTTGTAACATTTTATGTATTTTTCAAGACTTTTTTGATACACAGGCAGTTAAAAATGAAATGAAACCATTTTATATGTATTTTCCTGAAACTGTCATTGTTTTTCACCCAACAGTGTGCCTAAGAGATTGTTCAAAGTTGGTACGAATGCGTCTCCCTCGTTCTTTGTTTTCGCTGTGTGAATGTCCCCCAAATTCATCTGCTGTTCTCTTCTTTAAAGAAGTTCAGTTTTATCACATTCTACTTTTGCAATAACATTGCTGCTATATGCATACTTGGACTTGCTGGTTTAAAGGGAATAAGAAGTTTTCATTTTGATGGGGACTCTCAAACTGCCTTCCAAAAAGTATTCACCAAATTATATTACCACCTAGTACAAAAACATCAATTTTCCCACACCCTTGCTAAATGTTTAAAATTTTGTCCAATTTGGTGGATGAATATATATATATATGTATGTTTTATATATATATATTATATTTTATATTTTTATATATATATTTTTTCCACATGTTTATACCCAGTACCTTGACTAAGCAAAAAACAACTTTATTCATTCTCACAACTTCCTATTCAAAACGAGGACTCAGACTTTTTCACTTTTTCTTCCTCTTCCTCACTTTTTGTATGAAATCTCAGACAAACCCCTTTGTGTTTCCAATGACTAACAGAAATTAAAAGCCTTTCTCTTTCAATCACAGGAGCAATCTTGTTTCAGGAACTGAAATGTCCAGTCCAGCCTCATAAGCACATAATTCTTCATTCAGCTTAAACTGCTCTGTCCTGCAGCTCCTCCTCCTCCGGCTGGGACATGCCCCTCCCTCCACACCTCCAGGGAGGTAGGGGCACGTGCATTGCAGTTCTCACTTTGTCCTCACCGCCCTCCCCTCCAATACTCACTGTAACTTATCAATTGTGTGTGTGTTTTCTTGATGTTTGTAGAAGCTCTCTGCATATTCTGGATATTGATTCTTCGTCTGATATATATGCGGCAACTATTTTCTCCCAGCCTGTCACTTCTTTTTTTTTTTTAACTTTACCGTATCTTTTGCCAAATATAGATTTTGAATGTTGATTTATCAATCTGTTCTTTTAACTTCTGCAGTTTGTGTGCTTAGCAAAGCCTTATATACTTCAAGATTACAGAAATACTTTTATTTTGTAAAAAATCATTGAGATATAATTCACACACACTACAACTAGCCCATTAAAGTGTACAATTCAGTGGTTTTTATTCTATTTGCAGAGTTGCACAATCATCAACACAATCGATTTTAGAACTTTCATCACCTTAAAAAGAAGCCCTGTATGCTTTAGCTGTCATCCCCCAATCCTCCTATCCCCACCAGCCCAAGACAACCACTGATCTACTTTTTGTCTCTATGGATTTGTCTATCATGGGCATTTCATACAAATGGAATTATACAACATGTGGTCTTTTGTAACTGGCTTCTTTCACTTAGCATAATGTTTTTAAAGTTCATCCATGTTGCAGCATGTATAAATTCTTTATATCCTTTTATGGCTGAATAATATTCCATTGTATGGATAGACCACATTTACTTGGGCATTCATCAGTTGATGGACATTAGGGTTGTTCCTATCTTTTGTTATTATCAATAATGCTGCTATGAACATTCGTGTATAAGTTTTTGCATGGACGTATTTTTTAAAATATTTTTAGGTCTTTACCTAGGAATGGAATTTTTGAGTCAAATGATAACTCTATGTTTAACTTTTGGAGAAACTGCCAGGCTGTTTTCCAAAGTGGCTTCTCCACTTCGTGTCCCCACCAGCAGTTTATGAGGGTTCCAGTTTCTCCACATCCTCTTTAATACTTGCTATTATCTGACTTTTTGATCCTAGTGGGTGTGAAGTAGTATCTCATTGTAGTTTTGATTTGCATTTCCACAATGACTAATCATGTTAAGCGTTTTTTTCACGTGATTTTTGGTCATTTAGGTATCTTCTTTGAAGAAATATCTATTGAATCCTTTGCCCATTTTTAAACTGGGTTATTTGGTTTTTTATTATTGAGTTGTGAGAGTTCTTTACATATTCTAGATATAAGTCCCTATCAGACGTATGATTTGCAAATATTTTCTGCTATTCACTGGATTGTCTTTTTACTTTCTTGATAGTGCTCTTTGATGCACAAAAGTTTTTAATTTTCATGAAAAACAAGTTATCTATTTTTTTCCCGTTTCCTTGTGCTTTTAGCATCATGTCTAACACTCCATCACTAGATCCAAGATTACAAACATTTACTCTTATGTTTTCCTTTAAGAGTTCTATAGTTTTAGCCCTTACATTTAGATCTTTGACCCATTTTGAGTTAATTTTTGCACACGCTTTGAAATAAGTGTCCACATTCATTCTTTTGCATGTAGATATCCAGTTGTCCCAGCAGCATTTGCTGAAAAGATTATATTTTCCCCACAGAATAGTCTTCATACCATTGTTGAAGTCAGTTGATGGTAAATGTGAGGCAAAACTCCTATAATTTTATTCTCTTGCTTTTATAGATTTTTTAAAGTTTTTAATTTAAATATTTATTTCATCTGTAACTTATTTTGAGGTTTGGTGTGAGATAGAGGTCTGGCTATTATTTTCTAAATCGGTGGGTAATCACAACAATATCGTGTTCAAATAACAGATTTTCTTTCCTTACTAACAAGAACATTCAGTTTAACTTGTGCCATATTTTCCCATGTACACAGGCATGTTTAAGAACTTTCCATTGTGAAAGCTCCATGTTCAGATGTTTGTCTTTGTAACATTATCCTTCTTAGCCCTTGGTAGGACATTTCAGTCTAAGAACTTGCTTCTTTTTTCAGCAATACCATTTTCTTATCTTGCTTTGTGTGTAATTTTTCTCCCACATTATCTCTATTCCCTTTTTCTAGAAGAAATGGATATTTTGGATCCATGCTTTAACTTTTGTTTCATGTTTTCTAAGTCTTTGTGCATTTCCAATATTTTCTGGAAAAATGCTTCAATTTAATCATTACACTAATTTACTCTTCATTTATTTGTGTGTGTGTGTGTGTGTGTGTTATTCCTTTATTTCCAAATTCTCTACGTGACTTTTTTTTTACTAGTGAATGTAATTTCTTCTTACATCTTTCTGAGGATATTAATTTATTGTAAAAGTCATCTATATCCCTCTGTAGTAGGCTCTGTCTCGGTGCCTAGGTATATCTCCTCATTCTTAACATAGACATGCACACAAGTCAATTGCCAACACTGCATTTCTTTGCCTAATGGCTTTCTCTTGCCTCTGAAACCCACACTGTTGCCAAAATTGTAGGCTGAAGGAATTGGGGAATTAACTCTGGGAGCAGCTTTCAACCAATCACTGGTGGGAGTTGGTCAGTTGGTGTGCAATTACCCTGAGTTCCCTCATGCTCAGGTTGGGTCACTCTGACTCATGTGTTTAACACTGGATCCAGTTTCCACAGTGGAACTAAGTTCCAGTTACCACAGTGCTTGATGGCTTGATGTCATTCCCTTTATTGACCACCATTCTGTGCCTGTTTCACTTCTCTCTCCTCTTGCTCTTTCCTTCATCTCACAGTGAATTACTTGCATTTGAATCCTTGTCTCTGGCTCTGCTTCTGGGGGAATCCAAACTAAGATACACTCTCACTATTCACTCTATTTCTCTAGGCTTTAGTTCTTCTAGACTTTATTTTATGCCCCTATTTTTGGTGGTTGGTGGTTCTTGTTTATTTGATTGTCTTTGAATTTGAGATTCCCTGTTACTTTATCTGTTTAGGCTGGGAAGCTTGCCTTAGAGGAAAAGAGGTATTCTAAGCATTTCTTTCCTAAACTCATCTCTTCTGCCCTCACACCCCAGGTCCCTAGCCTCAGTTTCTGATACATCCTTGGTTAGAAGTGGGGGAGGTGGGGACAGAGAGTAAAGATAAGAAACAAAAGCAATATTATTTGATCAGCACAAATGTAATCCAGTGATGGTGACTTGAATGTGAGCTTGTAACACATAGGACACATTGCTGGGTTCCTCTGAGCGTTCCCAAGGGAAACCTCTAGCTGCAATTCATTTGATGCAGAGTGATAGCTGAAAACTCCAACCCCCAGACCTGGGGCATCCACACAAGCTTTCTTTACTGGGGAACATTGCTTGCTCTTAATGCTGTCACGTCTTCCCACTCTTGCCATAGCCTTTTTAAATATTTTAATTTCATAGACATAAATCAAACACCAGTCCCTTGTTCCCATCAAATTCAATAGGAAACACATCAGATTATCCAAGTGGTCCCCTTAGCTCTCCCTGACCAAAGATACTCCATTTGACTTAGAGTGAGAAGGAAGCATCCCTGATAGGGGTCATAATGCAGTGAACTGATACCTCTCTGCAAGGACAGCCTCTCCTCCTGTGTCCCACCTCCTACCTCAACCTGTTTATAATATCAAAGTTTCCTTTTTGTTATGGTTTGAGGGATCTTATTTAAGCAATCTTTTCCTACTCCAATATCACAACAATATTCTCTTTTTATTTTCTTCTAAAAGTTTTAAAGTTTTGTTTTTGAAATTTAGATCTTTAAAAAAGAATTGCATTCTTTGCTCCCCTCAAAAATCCTAATGTCCTGGGGTTTCCCAGGCTTTCTACTGCTGTATTTCCTGTTTCAGGAAATGGGTGGACCCTGGAAATGGGCAACTCCACCTAGAATAAGGCAGCCATTGCTCAGATTTAGTTTCAAATGAGACTTTTCTTTAGGGTATAACAGGATACATAATGTCTTGGGAACTAGAGTTTGTTAACAGAGAAATGGTTTCTAGGCTCCAAAATATCTCTTTTGCATATCAAGGGGATACCTAACCCACTTGGATGATAGAGATTGGCCAAAGGAAGTTTCCATCTCACCTTGGAAAGAATGAAGAGTTTTTCTAGCCTTGAACATAGGGAAAGGAGAGAAGAGGAAGAGCTACAGAAGAGGTTAGAGACCAGTGTGGAGTTTCTTCCTTCAGCTACAGCCCTGGCTGGCTGGGGGGGAAGGGGGGAGTTGGCTGCAGGTGTGGGGGAATCCCAGAGTTGTGGGCTTCTATATCATTTTATCTAATACTTTCACAGGTAGCAAAAATACTAAATGTCATCATGTAAGTGCCATATCCAACATGGGACTGAACACACAGTAGGTCCAAAAATGACAAAGGGAAAAATCTTATCATAGACAGGACTGGAGCTGGTGTCCTGTGTCTCTCTCCAATCCCCCTGTAGAATAGAATGTTCTGTTTCTCTAAGCCAAAGACACTTGTCATGTTTTGCCATGGATGCCCTAGTAATTCCAAAGTGTCCCACGGATGTGGGGTGCACACCATGGACTCTAAGTGCTTCTCAGACCTCCAGAATGCAGCTACAAATGGGCACATTCTAAGACATTTATGTGTCTCTAAGAAAGTTTCCTTGTTTGAAATACTCGTTCTGGATTTAATGTTTCAGTTCAAAATTCTCATCATCATCCATTCTCGAACTCTGCTGCCAATTTTAGTGAAATTCCTGATGGTTCCCAGTAGGAGAGAAGACAGTTTGCAGAGTTGAGGAGAAGTGGACCTGCCAGGACAAGCCTGCTGGACAGTGAAGTGTCTTTGGAGCAGGTGCTGCAGGGAGGTCGGCTCATCTAGGAATTGGATGGAAGATGTGGCTCTGAGATTCAGAGAGCCATCTAGTGCCAAGGGCAAGAGTTTTGGTCACACCGAGGGAAAGGTTGTGTTCCACTCAGTGAAGATGCCAGTGTGGACCCTTGCCTCTGTGGCAAGGTCAGAAAGACACTGCCCTCTGGCCAATGAGACGCAGAGGAGGACACTGTGATGATATGAGGTCATGGAGTCTTCTCTGTACACCCAGATGCCACCCTGGCAAGGAGAAGGAAAAGAGAAACCCTAAAAGCCTAAACATTTACCTGAGAGAAACTGAATTAACCCCAGCATATTCTTTTATAGGAAAGAAATCCATTTACCTCTCAAGGGCAGTTTTTCCTCCATCCACAGAAGGATGGGGGCCCCAAGCAGAAGATGAGATAAATTATAGAAAATTAAAGAAAGCTACATTTCCTTTTAAGATGAAAACTCATCTCAGTGTAGCATCACCTCCACAGCACAGGACAGATCTTTGACAAGTACCTTTAGACAGTGCATGGCTCTGGTTTGCAAGTTTAAAGAGAAGTCTAAATGCTAGATTTCATTAATAATACTGACAATGAAACGTTCCATATCTTTCATGTCACACCTGTCAGAGAACTGAAAAGAGCTCTGCCTTGCACGTATTTTCAGTGTCTGCTGCTGTCACTAGACCATCGGGTGGAAACGTAGTCAAAGGGAGAAAGCCCACGGCTTCTGTAAACAACCAGTGACTTGACTTAGCTGCAATTAGAGTGAGAGAACAAAGCATTTGGCCTTCTCTTAGCTCCCCTGTGTGCTTCTTCCACGGGAGGCACTTTTAGATGCTGCTGTAGATGGTCTGTCTACAGTAAAAGGCTATTAGTGGGATTGCAAGATGCCAACATGGCAGCCAAGTGCACCTTCAATTGTGTGAAGGATGTGGAGGTTTCTAAAGGAACGGCCGACTCTGTAGCACTGTGAGTGCCCGACATTATCAATCAAAACTTCACTAATATCAATATCAAAACAAAAGTCCCTCAACTGTTCTGGACCCTGGTTCTCTGGGTCAAGGAGAGCTGAGGCCACTGTTCAGCCTGTAGCTGAAGGGACTACTTGGGCCAATTAAGGGAAACAAAGCAAAGCTGAAACGACAGAGAAAGATAATCGTGGTTAGAACTTGGAATCTTAAAAACAGGTGAAGGAAAGAGAAATGGTAGGAATATAGGAGAAAACACTCTTAGGGAAAACATTCTGTTTCCAAAGAGCCAAGCGATAAAAGCAACAGAAAATAAAACCTAAAAGGCCTCTTCCCTCCTCCTTCACTTGTAGGACTATTGCCTGCAGCCACTTCAAAGAGTCAGCAATGGAGTTCCACCCCCAGAGAGGGTTCCTCTGCATCTCTATGCTCCCCAAGTTCCAGCAGCTTCTAGAAAGTTCATCCTTCCTCATGCAGACTTAATGCGGTGTTGAGGATTAAAGGCCATATTCCTATTTATTGTTTTCCCAGTTGCTAAAAGTCATGAATGAACTATCTTTGAAACCCCAAACCCTCAGAAGAAGGCCACGGGATTCAATACTGAGTTACAGAGAAAAGCCAGGGAAGGCACAATTCTATCAGCCTTCTAGAAATAATGTTCTCCTAATCAGGTATTTCCTGGCAGTTAATGACCAGCTGTGCTGACTTCTACATCTAGTCATTAAGTTCACAGTGACCTTCCCAGTTGTTATGAATGCTTAGGTACTTTAAAAGATAATAAGAATAAATAGCACATGTGCTCTAAAATTGGCAGTAGAGTTAAACATAGATGCAACTGAATTTTGGTATAGTAAACAGGAACATTAAGTCCAGAACAAGTATCTCAAACCAGGAACCCTTCCTAGAGAGACATAAATGTCTTAGAATTCAGCTAACTGTAGCTTCTCACATAGTGGCAGCTTTGTACCAGATTGCACTTAGAGTTCTTGGTTTGCACCCTGAGTCCTCAAGAAAGTTTGGGATTAGCGGGACCTGTATTGAATGCAAAATACGGCAAGTGTCTTTGGCCTAGAGAAACAGACAGGAAAGGAGAGTTCAGACTCTGCAGAACCCAGCCCGAAGGGGTGCCTTCAGCATTTCCCTGGGTAGAGCCCAACTTTCCAGACCCCCAACTCATGTGTGATTGAGCATTAATTTTGTGCCTGGAACCATGATGAATATTTTTGATGTATTATCTGATTTAATATCTCATCAATGTTGTGATGTAATTATTATTTTCATTTTTCAGAAAAAGAAAGTGAAGCTCAGAGAGGTAAAGTAACTTATCTGTGATCACAGAGGTAGCAATGGTTAGAGTGTTTCAAATTCAACCTGTCTGGCTCCAAAGCCCATGCCTGGGACACTTACCTGGGAGCCTATGGACACGTTCTGGCTCCCACTCCTGGGTCTGAAGATGGCCTGACACACAGCCTGTTATCGACCGAGCCCTTAGGGTAACCTAAGATGAAGAGACCCCTACCCTTGGTATAAGGAAACCTAAACTTCCCCCAGAAACGTTACACTGCCTGAGGCTAAAATCAAAAAAACAAGAAGAATCAGGTACTAAGCTTTAGTCTTTCATAAAGATTTCTTTATCTCTTCTAAATTACGATATATACTCACAGGCAACATTCACATTTTATGAATATTAGTTTTTGTCAGATCAGCATGGATCTCCTGTTGATGGTCACTAAAGCTGTTTGTGGACCATGGTTCCCTATGACCAGTTGACAAATATCACTTATGCTCTTCTGTGGTCTAATTTCATTATCGCTTAAAGGACCATGACTTCAGCATCATGGCTCATTCCTGGGGTTTGCCTGAACGGCTGTTTGGAAAGCCTCCCCTTTCTTGGACATGAAGGAAGTGCAAATGTTTGCTCTCCTTTTATTTCTGAATAAGCATGGCTGCATCTGGCCACCAAGGGTGCCAAGGGCTGCTGTTGCTAACAGCAGAAGCAAACTTGCTCTGAGCTGAGAGTGCCTGCTTTGCACTCGATGGGGACAGATGTTCTCAAGGAAAGGAAAAGAAAACACAGTGCCCATGGCCCTCTGGGGACCCTTCATCTGGAAGACAGGGAATCTTTTAAGACTTTTAGTGCAGAAGTTGGCAACCTTTTAGATTCATGATTTTTAAAATAAGAGCATCTCTGGACATTTCTCTTACCTAAAAGACACATTCTTTCAGAAAAGTAAGGGGACTCTGTAATGGAATAAGGAATAATGATGATGATAAGAAAAATAACCACCTCAAAACCTCTTAGGTAAAAGGTCAGATCACACTGACTTAATGGACACTGAGATGTGAAATGCATTATTAATAGACTATGAGTTAATCCAGTGTGACACTGTATCAGTCACTGTCTAACCAGAAAGCACTCTAGGTGTGTCAAACAGAGAATTTAATACAGGGAATGAGCTACAGAGATAATGGGTGAACTGAAAATCCAAACAAGGGACACTGAGACAACTCAGACATTTTCAAGAGCAGGAAGTCATGATCATTCCCAGAGCCTTGGGGCCAAAGACAACACTCCCAGCCTGCCTCCACAGGGGGAGGCTGTCTGAGGAAGCCAGACCTGGAAGGAAGCAGGGCTGTTGCTAAAGGCACCACCCAAAGCAGAAAGAAACAGGAAGAGATATCCCGGCTTTTCCCTTCTCCCACCCTCCAATCTTCTGCTGGTGCCTCCCATTGGTTGAACCTTACCAGCAGCCAGAAAGTTGGGGACCCAAGAGATACAGGTGCCCACAATCCAGAGCCGATCACGAAGTGCCAGGAGAGGATGTGAGAAGAAATAGACAAACGACCGGCACAGAACCTGATGATTTTCTTCACTTATTAGGAAAAATTTGTAATTGATATTTACTCATAAGCAATGAAATGAAAATTTTTTAAAGTAACAGATTTAGATTTTCAGGCAGAAGAGTGTTGGTGGTATAATAGCTGGTATTTACTTCAGTAAAAATGTGACTAAGTAGTAATATATACCTTAAAGATATGGATACTAAACAGTGATATAGACAGTCTTACCTCTTTCAAGCGAACACAAGAACTTCTGCCATTGTGCTTCATTTTAGGTTAAATTATATTCATGGATTCAACTCTACACTGTATTACTATTTCGCTGGAATCTGACTCTACCCTATGCTCAGTGTTCATTTTGTGAAGTGGCCATTATACTGTCATTTTGGTTTCTCAGAGACTCCCTTGGATTAGGGCTAACATGAAGCCATCCTTAGTGAATTTTACGCTCTGGGATTGTTTTTGTGAAAGACAAATTTATTTTAAAGTAAAAAAGTTAATTAATGATCTTTAAAAAATTGGGAAGAGTCTTGTCCTGTTAGATGTCTCCCCAAACTTACTTTGTTGGGGACCATGACAGGTGCATTCAATCTAAGTAGCTGATGGTTCTCTAGCCTGAATTATTAACTCTCAGAAAGAAAAAGGAATTTATTGGCCAAACACATGCTTTCTTTGACTAATTGGTCACCAGCTCTTTCTGGGTTTCTCTCCTTGACCTGCACCCTTTAGGTTCATAGAAAACTATCTTTCTGTAAGAAAGTGATAATGGGAATGTTTTTATTACCTTTCTTCTGGAAGTGTAAGTGATTCTTATAATGAACACTTTTGAGCTTTATTAGTGATGAAAAATGGGAATTATTACTGATCAGTAAATCTTAACCGTATTTTTAATTATCAGGTAGCATTCAATGTGAAATCAACTGCTTCGCTGGCTCTTAGTTAAATCCTTTTATAAGCTCAACTGAAATACCTCAGAAAAAACCTTTAATGTGAATTTCCTGGGACCCCATGTCTACTCAGCATTTCCTTTTATTCCGATTGTTCTGGGTCACCTGCTGCTTCAGCAGTGAGTCCCTCATGCCTTTGATCACTACACTGATGGGGCTTTTATAACACTTGATATTTATAATCAGAGAGCTGCATGCAGGTTATTGTTACATATTCAGAATGTGCCTTTCCTTTCAATGAGAATGAGTCCCCTTATAACAATAGGCGTGGTGGAGGCATTCAATGGAAAAAGTGAGACTCCAGTAGGACCACCTGGAATTTAGGTACATGGGACAGGATCCCGCTTTGCCCAGAATGATGGACGTTGGTTGGTATCTACTGAAGAGAAAAATGAAATGAGATCACATGAAATGAAGGCAAACTTTTATCTACTACAGAGAAAGAACCTCCTGGGAAAATATGGGCCTGCTAGGAAATAGTACTGGGTAGCAAAGGTGATTTATGCTTCCTGTAGTCAGTTCTGAACTAATTCCCAGAATGGCATGAGGGGATGCCAATTTGAACAGAAGACAAACTGTGCTCTCTGTCCATTTGAAATCACATACCTGCTAGAGTAATACAAACGGCTTGGACTTTTGATAGTCACTTACTTCTAAGGAGGTCCAAGGGCTTTCTACCCATGATCTCATTTACTAGCACGCTGTGAACTCTATTACCCCATGTGCAAGAGCAGTGCAACTTCCCTGGAGGAGAGAGGAACTTCCTCTATTCTATTCCTCTCTCTCTCTTTAACCCTCTGCACAAGCAAAGAGGAAAATTGGTCGGCTGTGCTCAAAACGGTGGCCCTCAAAGAGCAGGATCCTTTGAGCCAGAGGACATAGACCTAGATCTGGGTTCTGTCTGCCACTTTCCATCGGGATGAACTTGGCCAGGTCAATTAATCTCTCTGGGCCTCAGTTTCTCTGTCTGTAAAATAGGCCCAATGACTTCTACCTTGAGAGACTGTCATGCGGAATAGAACTAATAAAGGTAAAATGCCTCGAAGAGTGTTTGGTAAATGCTTGTTATTCCATAAATATTGTCATTTGTTAATATTATATATTTACTTGACCCTAACCCCAGTACCAGCCTGCTTCCTCTCTCCCATGCCCACCCTGCACTTCCTCTCTTTCAAGCTCACTTTATGGCATGAATTTAGAAACATGGCAGAGCAGGGGCATGGACAAGCAGAAGAGAAGCCCAGGCTAGGAGTCTTTCCCGTCCCCATCATAAATGGGCACAGGCAGCAAGGTCCCTCCTCTTTACCCTTTTGCTTTCACAGAGAGTCGGGAGAAGGTTGCATTCATCCACTGAAATCATTCAACCAACAATCTCATACCCATAGCTGTCAGGGAGGTACAGAATTTTTCAGAAAGAGAAAAGTCAGTTCTTAAAGGCCCCCTAATGCTAGGGAATCTAGAAAATTAGTTATCTAAAATTGGCGTGGCTTGCTAAACAGATCTCAGACATATTAACTTCTTTGATGTCTCATTTCATGGTGCCTGCAGTATGCAATACACAAGGTCCTGTCCTGGACCTTAGGAGTCAGAGCCCTACCCTTGAGAACGTGAAAGTATCACGGGGGAAATGACACGTTTGCACATATGGAAAGTAGAGTAAGCTCCACAGTGGTGCCAGCGTATCTTCTTTTCTCTCCTAGCCAACTCCCACTTGCTACAGAATTGAGCTGGGGGAGGTAAGCAATGGTACCCAGAGTCCTGTTGTGTCATTCAACATTTCCAGTTACGTCCTAAGACAGTAACTATTAGCTTTGGAAGAAATAAATTATACAGAAATCATCACTGTTTTGTTTTTTGCAGACTCCCCCCTTGGCATTACAAATTAGTTCCCATATTACTTAGAAAAGCAGTCTGAACTTTATAAACACAGTACAACTTAATTATCCCTTCCTAAAGTGTTTTCCACAGTTTAAGAAGTCTTTGAATGAAAGTATATTTCCAGGGTTATACATTCACATACAAAACTAGCTATTACTATTCATCTAAGTTTCACTGGAATGTTTCTTTGGTACCCAAAATATTTATTTTCTAGAGAATAAAAATTAAAACTAAGTTGTTCTCATGTGCCTTCACTGCACGTTGAACATCGGTATTGCACATCAGTTTGTCAAGAATGTGATCCTAATAGGCACACCCCTTTCTAGAAGTCATTTGGGAGCATCCCGAACCCTGCTGGAAAATTCCGTAATAAACTAAACATCAATGACCCCCAAACCCCCTTCTCTGTCTGGCTGCCTCTCTGCAGGATTTACCCTGACACTTTCTAAACAGACTGTGTGAAAGAGATGCCTTGTCTGGTTTCACTGGTTATCATTCTTTTTTCACAACAATTTCAGAAAAGACCACAAACTTGTGACAGAGTGAATTTGTGATCTTATCCAATCATCTGGGCTGTTTGCAAACCTTCAGTAGGTGGCAGCGTTTTGTTGATAAATGTTTTGTTAGCCAAGTGATCTCATTTAGTGCAACTGTTGCAATATTAATAAACTGAACTTATGATGGTGTTTGCCAGGACTGAAAATATTGCCATTCTATCCAGCGGGTGCTCTTATCTGAACTGACAGCAGCATTCACTGTATTAGAGATGGAGAGGGGGGACTCCGTGCAATTGTATGTGGGCTGTTATGAAGAGAAACGGATAGAGGCAGACAAAGGGGCTGGGAAATGAGGCTTGAGGTGAAGAAAGAGAACATAAAGGAACCAAGGTAAGATGTTATGCCCACTACCTGGCTGGTTCTAACAAAACACTGGGCTGGTCCAAGTGTTCACTCCTTCCCAGGTGCCCCACTGTGGTCCACAGTGACTATAAATGTGATCCCTCAGGTCCCAGAGAAACTGGGTGAGGGCCACTGGCTAAGCAAGCAGCTCAGATCCCCTGCGGCAAACACAAGAAGGCTCACGGGGGCTGAGTCACCCTGACACCCACTTTAAGAGGCCACTCAGTGCTCCAGATATCTCCCCCAGCTTCCCAGGGCTGGGTCATGAGTTCCATTACCTGCAAATTACCACTCCTTCTGCCAGACCTATCTTGACCAACAGAAGGAGTCCCAGAGTGGCTTCTAGAAAGAGCTGACGGCACCTCCTTTACCAAAAGCCTCAGCCTGTCACTCAGGGCTCTGCGATCTGACCCCAATCCACCGACCATCTCATCTTTCTTCATTCCCTCATCTAAACAAACCTTCCTTTGCAGACAGGAAAGACCTGTCTGGTAAACAGAACCCTGGGACTCTTGAAAAAGTGTCCACTTTTGCAGGGGACCTGCAGAATCTACCATCACACTAGAAAGTTTTCAGAGTCACCAAGACCAGCACTTCAGGGCGGTTCCTTATGGGAACCCTAGACACTGAGCCCAGAATATGCCTTACGCTTTCCCAATTCCAGAACTTTCCTGCCACCAACTCTTTCACCCGCTTGAGATGCCCCTTATTCTGTCACCTTCATCTGTCCAAAAAGATACATTTCATGAGTAGACTCAAACCCTTCCTCAGCGATAAAGCCTTCTCTGATCACCCCAGCTGGAATGGACATCTTTTTTTATGAATACTCTCTGCGATTATCACTATGCCAGCTGCCTCATCCTGCTTTAGATGGGTAAAATGATATCATTGCTGCAACTGGGTCGTGCTTTTTGAAAGCATGAGGACCATGTCCTATACGTACCCACAGGCACTCAAGGAAAACTTGGCTAGTGCCTCATTTGCATTGCTTTCCATTTACACCTTTTAGGTCACTTATTTTTGCCTTATGCTAAAATTCTAAAAATACCCTATGTGCAATGCCTGCTTTCTTCTCTGGACTGTAAGCTCCTTGCATGCAAAGGCCTATCATTATGATCTTTGTGTAGCCCTAACACCTAGCACAATGGCTTAACAAAAATATCTTTCAAATTAATTAGTGATGAAATGATGCCTTGATATTCAAACCAACACGCTAGTCAGTCTCATTGCAATCTGAGAAAGACTCCTTCAATTCTCTTTTTTGAGAAGTCACTTCTTTGCGATACCATGATTAAATTCCTCAGCAAGACGCACATATTCCATCCCAGTCACTGAAGCACAAGACCCAGGCCTCTGAACAGTTGCCCTAGTAACTTACTGAACAGATTGAAAATTATGGAGTGCCTTTGTCTCCAAAACAGCATAAAGCCTTTTTCTTAACATCAATTAATCATCTTTATTATTTCTATTCATAATTTCTTGTTTCTATTTATAGTTTCTTTTTTTTTTTCTTTTTTTTTTTTTTTTTTTGCGGTATGCGGGCCTCTCACTGTTGTGGCCTCCCCCGTCGCGGAGCACAGGCTCCGGACGCGCAGGCTCCGGACGCGCAGGCTCAGCGGCCATGGCTCACGGGCCCAGCCGCTCCGCGGCATATGGGATCCTCCCAGACCGGGGCACGAACCCGTATCCCCTGCATCGGCAGGCGGACTCTCAACCACTTGCGCCACCAGGGAGGCCCTATTTATAGTTTCTTATTTCTAATTTCTAAGGCAAAACAATCACTAGTTCCATGAAGGTGTTCACCTCTTTCTTCCTTTCTAAGTACTCCTGTTAAAGGCAATCAGGAATTTTGGAAGATACTGGAACTAATTATAGAATATATTAGCTTATCCTGTGTGACCCAGAAGAGCATGCCCTCTTCCCTTAGGGTATTCCAAGTCACTACTTGGTATAAGTTAGAACAGAAGCCCAGTTCCTTGCACAATGTCTATTGCCAAATACAAAATGCTTTAGCAACACTGTTTTATTAGTTAGTTCAACATGTCAGAGGGAGTTAGGTAAATTTAAGAGTACGTGACCTCCCACATACAGGAGGCATGATCAGCACATCCGAATATCTTCTGAGAACCCCCAGTGAGCACAGTGACATCTTGCCAAAGCTCTTACACAGAGAGAGAAAAGACGGCATCATTCAGAGAATGCATTGGAATGTCTGAGCAACAGGCGTTTATAAAGAAACCATTCTTTCTGGCCTTCTCTTAGGCGTATAGTATGAGGCAGGAAGGAAAAGTAAAGGGCTCTGGTGGGTTTGTCCCTCCAATATGTCTTCCAGGTACTTCAGAGATCTTTTGTGATAAAACCTTCTCAGAGGTTTGGGTGGGAAAACAACCATCCTTCAACTCCCATCCCATAATCTATAAGGTTGCATTCCTTCATGTAATATTGTAGTTCAAATGACTGCCTTTCCTCCAACTCTATTCCTCCCCACAAAACCAACCAACTCCCATGTGGGTGCATGTATTCCTACACACACACACACACACACACACACACACACGGGTATCCCTGGATCTGTAGATGTTTCTAATGAGAACCACATGTTCATGGTGAAGCTGAAAATTGAGCTTTGCTTTAACAGAGACGCCCCAGATGTGCACACCATAGCAACAAAATAGGGTGGGTGCTCCTTCCCAAGGTTTAGATTCACAGCCAGACTCACTTGAGACCAAATCACCATCAAATGTCTACACTACGGGCCTCCCTGGTGGCGCAAGTGGTTGAGAGTCCGCCTGCCGATGCAGGGGATACGGGTTCGTGCCCCGGTCTGGGAGGATCCCATATGCCGCGGAGCGGCTGGGCCCGTGAGCCATGGCCGCTGAGCCTGCGCGTCCGGAGCCTGCGCGTCCGGAGCCTGTGCTCCGCAACGGGGGAGGCCACAACAGTGAGAGGCCCGCATACCGCAAAAAAAAAAAAAAAAAAAAAAAAAAAAAAAAAAAAAAAAATGTCTACACTAGCCAATTAAACCATGCTCACTCATTCTACTTAAGCTTCTAAGCTGCACTCCCCTGGAAACTTTGCATTTCAGTTGACCTGCCTGTGGTTCATTTCAGAGTGTTCATTAATGGAGTCAAGTCCCATCAGATAATTGGTCATTACACTCAGGGAACAACACATGGCTCCATCCTCCCACGCTTCAGGTCACACAAATCCCAACTTGTTGAAGCAAGTAAAGAACTACACTATGGGCTGAAGAAAATAGTATATCACAGGAAATGTTAATCCTTTCATAGTGACAACAAAAATTAACTGCATAATTATAGGATACTAAGCAGAAGTGTTTTTCATGACTTACCCTCATAATTGTTTCTCTGTCATATTGTTATCTCCCATGTAGTTGCACCATTATTGCTGGGGAATTAAAATTATTACATAGTGGAGAGTATGCTACTCTCCTACTTTTCACATTTAACAATAATCGGTCTAATGGAAGGTCTAGAATTCACATTGCCAGTCATGTGAGTGGCCAATAGGCACATTAGAAGTACAGTTCTTAACTTTATGGTGTAGCCTTATAACATGTCATGTCATAAAAAGGAAAAGGGGTCTGATTGTGATTGACAACTTGAAAACTTTCACTATTGCCCGGATTGTCCTGATTAGTCATGAAATCTTAAACCTGGCATTTCGGATAGTTCTCTCAAGGTGTCATGATTTAAATCCCTCCTTATTTGAGCATTGGCAAGCAAGGAAATCGATTTCGTATCAGCATGGCTTATTTGGCATGAAGAAACATTGCAAAATTCATCACAAGAGCCACTTCTTACTTCACAGTTGAGAGAAGTTGTGCACTTGTCTTGAATCCAAGGAACCAGCTGAGAGATGTGCCAGGAGGAGCAGTGGGCAGAAGATTCAAATCTGGGTACCAGCCTCACTTCTACCCCAAATTAGATAGCTTTATGCAAATCACTTTTCTTCTCTGGGTTTCTGTTGTCTTACTGGCAAGAAGAGGCCAGACATTTGCTAAGGCTCCTCCAGTTTTTTGGGGTTTTTAAAACATCTTTATGGAATATAGTTGCTTTACATTGTTGTGTTAGTTGCTGCTTTATAACAAAGTGAATCAGTTATACGTATACTTATATCCCCATATCTCCTCCCTCTTGCATCTCCCTCCCACCCTCCCTATCCCACCCCTCTAGGTGGTCACAAAGCATGGAGCTGATCTCCCTGTGCTATGTGGCTGCTTCCCACTAGCTATCTATTTTACATTTGGTAGTGTATATATGTCCATGCCACTCTCTCACTTCGTCCCAGCTTACCCTTCGCCCTCCCCTTGTCCTTAAGTCCATTCTCTATGTCTTTATTCCTGTCCTGCCCCTAGGTTCTTCAGAACCTTTTTTTTTTTTTGAGATTCCATATATATGTGTTAGCATACGGTATTCGTTTTTCTTTTTCTGACTTACTTCACTCTGTATGACAGACTCTAGGTCCATCCACCTCACTACAAATAACTCAATTTCGTTTCTTTTTATGGCTGAGTAATATTCCATTTTATATATGTGCCACATTTTATCAATTCATCTGTCAATGGACACTTAGGTTGCTTCCATGTCCTGGCTATTGTAAATAGTGCTGCAATGAACATTGTGGTGCATGTATCTTTTTGAATTATGGTTTTCTCAGGGTATATGCCCAGTAGTGGGATTGTGGGTCATATGGTAGTTCTATTTGTAGTTTTTTAAGGAACCTTCATATGGTTCGCCATAGTGGCTGTATCAATTTACATTCCCACCAACACTGTAGGAGGGTTCCCTTTTCTCCACACCCTCTCCAGGATTTATTGTTTCTAGATTTTTTGATGATAGCCATTCTGACTGGTATGAGGTGATATCTCATTGTAGTTTTGACTTGCATTTCTCTAATGATCAGTGACATTGAGCATCCTTTTATGTGTTTGTTGGCAATCTGTATATCTTCTTTGGAGAAATGTCTATTTAGGTCTTCTGCCATTTTTGGATTGGGTTGTTTGTTTGTTTTGATATTGAGCTGCATGAGCTGCTTGTATATTTTGGAAATTAATCCTTTGTCAGTTGCTTCATTTGCAAATATTTTCTCCCATTCTGAGGGTTGTCTTTTCGTCTTGTTTATGGTTTCCTTAGCTGTGCAAAAGCTTTTAAGTTTCATTAGGTCCCATGTGTTTATTTTTGTTTTTACTTCCATTTCTCTAGGAGGTGGGTCAAAAAGGATCTTGCTGTGATTTATGTCATAGAGTGTTCTGTCTATGTTTTCCTCTAAGAGTTTTATAATGTCTGGCTTTACATTTAGGTCTTTAATCCATTTCGAGTTTATTTTTGTGTATGGTGTTAGGGAATGTTCTAATTTCATTCTTTTACATGTAGCTGTCCAGTTTTCCCAGCACCACTTATTGAAGAGGCTGTCTTTTCTCCACTGTAAATTCTTGCCTCCTTTATCAAAGATAAGGTGACCATGTGTGTGTGGGTTTATCTCTGGGCTTTCTATCCTGTTCCATTGATCTATATTTCTGTTTTTGTGCCAGTATCATACTGTCTTGATGACTGTAGCTTTGTAGTATAGTCTGAAGTCAGGGAGCCTGATTCCTCCAGCTCCTTTTTTTTTCCTCAAGATTGCTTTGGGGTCTTTTGTGTTTCCATACAAATTGTGAAATTTTTTGTTCTAGTTTTGTGAAAAATGCCATTGGTAGTTTGATAAGGATTGCATTGAATCTGTAGATTGTTTTTGGTGATATAGTCATTTTCACAATTTTGATTCTTCCAGTTCAAGAACACGGTATATCTCTCCATCTGTTTATATCAGCTTTAACTTCTTTCACCAGTGTTTTATAGTTTTCTGCATACAAGTCTTTTGTCTCCTTGGATAGGTTTATTCTAGGTATTTTATTCTTTTTGTTGCAGTGGTAAATGGGAGTGTTTTCTTAATTTCTCTTTCACATTTTTCATCATAGTGTATAGGAATGCAAGAGATTTCTGTGCATGAATTTTGTGTCCTGCTACTTTACCAAATTCATTGAGTAGCTCTACTGGCTTTCTGGTAGCATCTTTAGGATTCTCTATGTATAGTATCATGTCATCTGCAAACAGTGACAGCTTTATTTCTCCTTTTCCGATTTGGAGTCCTTTTATTTCTTTTTCTTCTCTGATTGCTGTGGTTAAAACTTCCGAAACTATGTTGAATAATAGTGGTGAGAATGGAAAACCTTGTCTTGTTCCTGATCTTAGTGGAAATGGTATCAATTTTTCACCATTGAGAATGATGTTGGATGTGGGTTTGTCATATATGGCCTTTATTATGTTGATGTAAGTTCCCTCTATGCCTACTTTCTGGAGGGCTTTTATCATAAATTGGTGCTGAATTTTGTCAAAAGCTTTTTCTGCATGTATTGAGATGATCACATGGTTTTTCTCCTTCAGTTTGTTAATATGGTTTAACACATTGATTGATTTGTATATATTGAAGAATCCTTGCATTCCTGCAATAAACCCCACTTAATCATGGTGTATGATCCTTTTAATTTACTGTTGGATTCTGTTTGTTAGTATTTTGTTGAGGATTTTTGCATCTATGTTCATCAGTGATATTGGCCTGTAGTTTTCTTTTTTTGTAGTATCTTTGTCTGGTTTTGGTGACCTCGTAGAATGAGTTTGGGAGTGTTCCTCCTTTTGCTATATTTTGGATGAGTTTGAGAAGGATAGGTGTTAGCTCTTCTCTAAATGTTTGATAGAATTTGCCTGTGAAGCCATCTGGTCTTGGGCTTTTATTTGTTGAAAGATTTTTAAACACTGTTTCAATTTCAGTGCTTGTGATTGGTCTGTTTATTTTCTATTTCTTCCTGGTTCAGTCTAGGAACGTTGTGCTTTTCTAAGTATTTGTCCATTTCTTCCAGGTTGTCCATTTTATTGGCATAGAGTTGCTTGTAGTAATCTCTCATGATCCTTTGTATTTCTGTAGTGTCAGTTGTTACTTCTTTTTCATTTCTAATTCTGTTGATTTGAGTCTTCTCCATTTTTTCTTGATGAGTCTGGCTAATGTTTTATCAATTTTGTTTATCTTTTCAAAGAACCAGCTTTCAGTTTTATTGATCTTTGCTATTGTTTTCTTTGTTTCTATTTCATTTATTTCTGATCTAATCTTTATGATTTCTTTCCTTCTGCTAACTTTGGGGTTTTTTTCTTCTTCTTTCTCTAATTGCTTTAGGTGTAAGGTTAGGTTGTTTATTTGAGATGTTTCTTGTTTCTTGCCGTAGGATTGTATTGCTATAAACTCCCCTCTCAGAACTGCTTTTTCTGCATCCCATAGGTTTTGGGTTGTCGTGTTTTCATTGTCATTTGTTTCTAGGTATTTTTTGATTTCTTCTTTGATCTCTTCAGTGATCTCTTGGTTATTTAGTAGTGTATTGTTTAGCCGCTATGTGTTTGTATTTTTTACGGACTTTTTCTTATAATTGATATCTATATATCTATCTATAGATAGATATATATAGATAGATATATATAGATATATATATAGATATATATATTGATATCCTATATTGATATCTAGTCTCATAGCATTGTGTAGCATCATTCTATGATGCTAATACCAGAAGTCACAAAGATTGTGGTCCACCAGCAAAGCCCACAGAATTTTTGGAAACCTTTCCAAACAGATATAAAGTCAAAGTTGACCAGTTAACCAGAGTAATAACAGGGGGCACTGGAATCACACTCACAAAGGACTCAATAGGTAAGTGACATGATGAAGAAAAAACATTCTATTACTTCTACCATCTTGAATAAAAACCAAAAAAAACCCACTTTCCTCTCTATGTGCTACTTCTAGGCTCTCTTTCACAGTAAAAATCCTTGTTAGACCTGTCTGTACTTACTGTGTCTAATTCCTCCTCTCTCATTCTCTCTTAAAATCACAGCAGGCAGTTTTCACCTAAGGCACTCCACTCCACTTGAGTTGCTCTTGTCAGTGTCAACAGAGACTTCCACATAGCTAAATCCAATCATCAATTCTCAGTTTCCATCTTATTTGACCTTTCTGTACCTCCTCCTCCTTGAAATAATTTCCTCACTTAGCTTCCATGATACCAGACTGTCTTGTTTTATCTAATACCCAACTGGCCTTTGCTTTTTTTCTCCACATCTCTCCAAACATCTCTCTAACCTCTTATTTTTGGTGTATTCCAAGATTCAATTCTTGAATTTCTTCTTTATCAATAACTTTACTTTAAATACTGTATATATGTTAATGAACCCCAAATTGTTTTTATCACTAGCTGAGATAGTTCCCTTGAACTTCAGACTCAGATATTTATCTGTCTATTAATATTTGGATATCTAAGAGTATCACAGATTTTACATGTCAAAAACTAAACTCCTGACATCCCTATTTAAATCCTCAGCATCTCAGTAAGGACTACTTCATTCTTCTAGATGTTCAGCCCAAAAATCATGGGGTTAACTTTACTCCTTTCTCTCACCTTCCACATGCAGTCAGCTAACAATGCCATTAGTTTTACCTTAAAAGTATATAAAGAATAAAATCACTTGCCCCTATCTCCACCACTAACACCTTTTCTGAGCTAATATCATGTCTCCTCTGAGTTACTGCAGTCGCCTTCTGACAGATTTTTGTGCCTCCATCTTTCCTCTCCACAGACTCTGGTCAATAGAGCAAATGAGTAATTCTATTATAAGGTAACTCAGATCAAGTCATTCCTCTGTTTAAAATCCAGCAATGATTTCCCATCTCATTCAGATTAGAAACCAAAATCTTCTCTAAGACCTACAAGCAACAAGTAATTTTCCCCATTCACCATTAATTCACTGATCTCATCTTCATATTATCTCTTCCCTGTTGCTCAGTCACTCAGCTCTGCCTGTCACACTGGCCTCCTTGTTTCTGGAACACACCTGGTAAAATACTGTCTCTAGGTCTTGTAGCAGCTATTTCCTTTGCCTGGAACTCTCTGCCCATATCTCATTCCTACATATTCTTCACATATTTGCTCAACTGTCACCTTCTAGTAAAGGCTACATGGCTTCTGACCCCTAATTTATAATTACAATCCACCCATCCTCCTTGCTTCATTTCCCATCCATGATTTATGTTTTTCCTAGCACTAATAACCTTCTAACACACCATCTAAAATTACTTACCCCGACTAAAATAGAAGAGACTTGAAATCTTTGTTTAATTGACTGCTATATCCCCAGCAACTAGAAAAGTTCCTGACACGTAGTAGGCACTCAGTATTATTGAATGATTGAATCTCTCCATCCCCTATTCCCCAAGAGTATTCAGGTATTATAGTTTATGATAGTCTGCCCTAATATAAATTTCAGGGAATAGATGTATGAAGGGATTAATATTTTTATCTAAGTATCTTATATGTAGTGATTGTAGTTTTATTTCACTTTTTATATGGAAAGGCTTTAAATATGAAGCCAGGTTAGACTGACTTCAAATTCAGGTCATGTTGCTTGTCAACTAAACAACCTTCAGAAAGATTTTTGAGCCAACTGTGGAATTGATGTAATGAGGCAGCCTGCTACCTAGGGTTTTTGAGAAAATGATATGTATTGACCTAGCACATGGCACAGTGTCAGGTACACAATAGCTGCTCAGTAAAAATGGTCTCAAATATTTGAAATTGCATGAATTAATCAGGTAGTCTCGGGTTCACATAAGGTTTAGAATATAATCCTGCTCTGCCCTAGAGAGTACTTTGATCCAAAGGAGGAAATCTTACAGGAGAAATTTCTAGTATCAGCAATAATGGAGGATACTTTTATTGGTGATGGAAGGAAAGACAAAAACAAGAAGGGTGGGTGGGGTGGGCAGAGCACCCTCCCATGCCTCCTCACATTCCGTGGGAAGTTGCTCTCATTGGAACCCTCGTGTCTATGCATCTCTGTGTCTTAATGGAGTGAAAGACTGATTCACGAGCACATCCGCGACTTCTGAGACACAGAGATGGACTGCCTTTGAAGATTAAAATTCTACTGGAATGTCCCCCACAGAGATTAAATGCAGGAAGAGAGAAAAGACAAGCATGTGGGGAAAGGGTAGGACGAAGGGAGAGATGAAACAAAAACTAGGAATAATTTCTTGGGTAATAATTGCTGCGTTAACACCTGAATGGCTAGCATGCAAGCCCTGTGGCATGTTAAATGAGAAACTTCAAAGGCTGTAAATATAAGAAAAATGAGAATGCTTGACCCTAACAGTTGGTATTCACAGGCAGGCAGCAGTTGGCATATACAGACTCATATTCTCCGGCCCACTCATGTGGAGAGACACTTGTTTCCAACACCCCCTTTCCTTTAATAAGCCAATAAATATTGATTCTGACCTGGTTGCCACTTGTTCTCCTAACATCTTCTTTCATTGCAGGGTTTCTTGAAACTATAAAAAGTTAATTTCCAGATTCCTGGTCTGGCCAGAAGGACTCAGTTTTTTGATCAAATCTCCCAGAGGTCTGATAGCAATCATTATGAATGAGAAAAGGCATTTGGTATTCTTCTCATCTTGGTAGCAGATAGAGGGAGCAGGGCCGACAGAGGCAATGATGACATTAAAACACTAGTACCTGCTCCCCACCCTGGAAGATCACAGAAAATGTGGGGCAACAGCCTCATGTCCAAAAAGGGGGTAAGCTGTCACTGAAAAGTACAGCTTTCCGACTAAAATCATGATCAAAAAGTTAAAAATGATCTTTATTTTTCACTGCCAGGATTTTATCTCAGGTGCTACAGTTCTGAAGAACATGATTTTGAGCAACACACATGAAGATTAAATTTGAGTTTTAGAAAAACATCTTACTTCTGGAGACTCTTGACCGACAGTTTGAGGCAAATGTTTTCATTTCTCAGAGTCTCTCAGTCATCCGTAAGAATATACTGAGAACCTACTATCTGCTCAGCCCTGTTGGAGTAGGTCATCTAAGCAACGGAAGAGAATTATAAGACAGTTCCTTAACTCAGAGATTTCACTAATTGGAGAGACAAGACAAGCATGTACATTCAGAGTGTTGGTTCTTAATATTTGGGGGTCATGGATCTCTGAGAATCTGATGGAAGTTACCAAGGCTTGTTTTAGAAAAATTCAAATATTTATACAATTCTCTACTACATTTTAGAGATTTCTCACACCTCATGGACCCCTCTGTGGCTCAGGATGAGGTTAGACTTCCCATCACACTTTCACATAGCACACTTACTTCCTCTTCAGAAACACATATCACATGTTTGAAGCGTATTTCCCACTTTGTCACTAGCACTAGTAGAGTTCTGTCACATAAAAAATATTGTTGAATGAATCAAGGCATTGATGAGTTTAGAATGCCTACAATGGAGAATGTAAAGAGAAGTGTTGATGATCAACCTTCTGGGCCACACTTGGGGGACAGTCGGTTTTAGTGACAGAAAGTCCACCTGGGCTAGAGTAATTAGGAAAGGCATCATGACTGGATATGAAATTTGACAAAGGGATAGGATTTACATGGGTACAGCAAAGAAGTGAGCAAATGTTATCACCAAATCACAATGTGAGAATGAAGACTCTTGGTGGTGGGAGAATGAAGTGATGCTCTGGACTTGAGAAGCAAGGTGACAGCTGTCCTCTTGCTATGTTGGGAAGGGGGCCTTCATTTTAAGGATACCTGGGGTGCCCAGGATCCATGAAAGCCACAAAGATGGGTTGGAAAGTAGGCAGAAACCAAGGAAATCTAGCATCTGAGCCTCTTGGACCAAAAACAAGGCTGCACCACCACTGTGATGAATCTCTTCTCCCAACATGCTTTTCATTTTGTGACTAGGATGCAAATTCTGGGAAGCCAGCACTGAAAGGTGGAACTCAGGTCATAGGTCTTCCCCAGGTGTACCACAAACACAAAAACAATGGATTTGCCCCCCACATATTCTGTATCGGAAGTGGCATGAGATGGAGGCACTAAGAATCGCTCTCCCACAATAACTACATGAAGCAGTTCTCCTCCAGTACAAGTCAGATGCTAACAGGAAGTGGAGGAATAGTGGTAGATATCAGAAAGCCAAACTAACACATTTCTGAGTGACCTGGAGCAAGGTATCGAAAGTACCTTCCCAAGCCTGTTACATCATATGTAAAAATAGGGAAAATTAAATGAGACAATTTATGGAGAGATTTTAGCTTGGTGCATAGTGTATGTTCCATAAATGTCTACTGTCATTGCTGCTGTTGTTATTTATTATTTGGCTGGATACAGAGAACCAGATTTAGACACCTATGTGTATGGAACTTCAGACTCCAAATGTATTCTCTATTTAGTTCTACATCCTGAAGACACAGAGGGGAATGAAGAAAGTAAAGGTGGCAAATTGATAAACACTGCACAGGGTAGTAGCACACTCACTCACTTTCTAAGGAAAAGATCACCTTTATCACCTCCCTTGTGAAAAGCTCACTCTTTCCCCATTCAGCCTTCCTTTCTTCCCCGCCCTCTCAGTTTTATTCAATGTCTTAACACCAACGACTTCTCCCAACTGGAATTGGGATCCCAGCCTGGAATTGCCCTTTTCTTATTCTCTCCCAACTCTTCAAAGTCCAGGCTGGTTGTCTGCTCTCAGGAAGGCTCTTTCAGATGGGCAGAAGGGGGCTCACAGTCACCCCTGTTTCCCATGACTCTCTTGCCCTCGAACCTACAACATGAGTGTGTCTTCACCCAATAGCCAACCTGACGGGACTTGAAGTGGGTGTATGCAGAGCAAAGTAATGAGTCCTGTATAGATTTTATTTAAAATTTTTAATGTTATTTGACTCACACTTTTAAATGCTTCAGAGCCCTGCCATGAGGTATATTTGCTCATTTCCTTTCATGTCTCTTGAGGGCGGGATCTTCACTTTGAAGCAACCACATAATCTTATCCCATGGCTGGGACGAAATGAGGAAGGCTCTTCCACAGACACTTTAACTGGTCTCTACGATTTCTGAGTGGATGCAATTCACTCCAGAGAAAAATGTCCACCATCTTCTCTCCTATATTCCTCCCCACCTCTGACACTGGGAGAGTGTGTGTGAAGGTGAAGGATGAACCAGGATTTGGGGAATGGGGTCAAGTTGATAGGAGGTAGAGGAAACCTTACACTGCTTCCTTTTTCCCATTTTCCAGGCTTATTCCCTTGATATTAAAAAAAAACAAAAACAGAAAGCCATATGACTGACCAAAGCAAAGACTTTGAATAGTTCTTCTCATATTCATCAGAGACCAACACACTGAATATCAAACTGCAAAGGCAACCATCTTCAGAACTGCATATTATTTACTGCCAAGAAGCAATTACAAAGTTTTCATACCTCTTAAAAGGCTCTTGTACAGTCAAACCTGGCATACTGACTCCAAGATACTGTGTTGAAAGGAGCACCCATCCAATATATAAAGTGAGAACACCACCTTATTATTTATGGTGACTAAAGACTAACAAGTGACTTAGGCCCACAATGTGTGTTGATAATGATTTTCTGTCATCTCAAACTGCCTGTATACAGCCTTTTCTAAATCAGCAAAGATGGACACTATTAAAAACATATGGAATGCCAACCAAGGCATAATCAGCAAACCAAGGGATATTCTGAATGTACAAGTCTGATGATCACTCACAAAGATGTTGATGTCCTTATGTCTATTCATTTATCTGCTTAAATCAAAGGGTTAGTGGAGGAGGAGGGGGGAAGGAGGAGGGAAGCCTGGGCATGATTAACAATAGGTGCAAGACAGGATGAGCTAGATTAAACTGCTCCATATGCAAATTACACAAGTCTGATTGCATCAAACCATGCACAGTTTAATGAGGATAGTAAGATGCCTTTATCTCTGCTTGGATATGTTCCTAAAAGGAAGACTGTTCCCAGATAAAGCACAGTTTAATAAGGAGATTTTTCATTACAGAGTCGATGAGCATTTGCATTTCTCTCCCTCAGCTTCAGGCCTCTCTCTGTCTTGCACTCAGTCTCTTTCAATCTCTCGTTCCTGTTTTTCTCTCCCTCTGTCAAATTCCCTCCCTTGCACCCACCAGCCTGTCTCTGATCCACGCGGCTATTCTGATTCCTCTCTTTTTTTGGTTATTGAAGTCAGTAAACATTTGCATGTTGTTGGCATATATTTTAGGAGTGTGTATACTCGGTGCAAATTAAAGAGAGTCCTACACAGATGAGATTAAAATCTTTAAAATGTGATTTGAGAAGTTATTTATCTCGGAGGATTTTCAATTTGTTTAACATTGCCATGTTTTAAAAATTCCTTAATTAGTTATTTAACTACATCCTGGTAATTTACTATTTCTATTTTTTAGTTTTGTTTTTTATTTTCATCTTATTGGATTGCTGTGTAGGTTTTATAGCACATGCTACCAGCACAGGCTTTGGCGTTTGAAGCCCTTTTACCTCTTACTAACATCTAATCTTGGACAAGTCACTTGACCTTTCTGCCTTTTCCTAATATATGAAATGGTGACAATAATCCTATTCATAGAATCGTTTAAGGATAAAAGTATATAATGTATGCAAAGCAATCAGCACAGAGCTTGCACACTGTGCGTGCTCATTAGTGGTCATTGTTCTTCATAGCACAGCTTCTCCAATAGTACTAAATGTGTAACTACATGTCTGGTATATACACGCAAAATGGTCTCTTGTGGACCAGGAAGGAAATTCTAGGGCATGCAGTTCAGTTAATCTATCCTGACACAATCCAAATCAGATACACACATAGGTAAGTACATGTATATTTTTGTATATGTACATATGTGTGTGTGTGTGTGTGTGTGTGTGTGTGTGTGTGTGTGTGTAATGCTGGCTCTTGCACTGACACAGAAACAATAGCCCTGTATGGACTGTGAGCTGCTCCCAAAATTGCAGGTAAGGTCGAATACCCATTTTAGTTTTATATACGTATCCCTTTGAAACATAATTAATACCTTAGCTTAAACATAATCACTCTCAAATGAGATAATGTCATGAAAAACAATATTTTATAGATTAAGAAGCCCTGCATAGAAGTCACTTCTTTATGATTTTTCCAAAACTGAAAGCTCACTGAAGGCTAATCCAGGTTTGATTTGTTTCAATTTCCTGCTCCTAACACTGAGCCTAGTGTTAAACCTTCTAAGTTTTTGATAAATGGGAAAGAAAATTACAATTGCCATGTTAGGAAGATTGCAGTGATAGAATTTTTTGTGCTGAGATGGGTGGTTAGGTACAATTGACAAGTAATAAACTGCACATATTTAAAGTGTAAAATTTTATGCATTTTATATATGTATTCAACCATGAAACCACCAACAAAATCAAGACAGTGAACATATCCATCACCTGCAACCTCCCCCTCCCAGTGCCCCTTGGTAATCCCTTCCTTCTCTCTCTTTCCCTCTGGTCCTCACAGAACCATGATCTACTTTCTGTCGCTGAAGATGAATTTGCTATTTCTAGCATTTTGTATAAATGGAATCATACACTTTGGGGTTTTTTGGTCTGTTTTTTTTCATTCAGCATATTTATTTTGACATTTATCTATGTTGCTGTGTGTATCAGTAATTCACTGGTTTTTATTGGTAAGTAATATTCCATAATATGAATATGCTAGCATTTGTTTATCCATTCACCAGTCTATAACATTTTTGGTTGTTTACAAAAAAGCTGCGGTGAGTATTCCTGTGCAATTATTTCTATGGATATATGCTTATCGTTCTCTCAGGTAGAATGATTGGATCATCTTGTAAGTGCATGGTTAAAATTTTAAGAAACCGCCAGAGTGGTTACACCATTTCATATTTTCACCAGCAATTCATGAGAGTTCCATTTCCTCTACATATCCACCAACATAATATTGTTCTTTCAAAATCTGGATATTCTAATATATGTGTAGTGGTTCTTCTTTCTCTCCTCTTTTAAACTGGAAGCTGAGGCTATTGGTTTGAGACCATTTGTCTTTTCTAATATATGTGTTTAATGCTGTAACTTTTGCCATAGTTCTACTTTGTATCCCACAAACATTGACATGCTGTATTTCCTTTTTTTCAGATCTCACTTCTGATTTTTTTTCTTTGATTCATGGGTTATTTAGAAGTATGTTATGTAGTTTAGAAATATTGGGGCACTTTCCAGAGATTTTTCTGTTACTAGTTTCTAATTGAATTCAATTGCAAACACAGAATCTACTTTGTATTACTTACAACATTTTAAATGTATTGAGACTTGTTTTACAGCCCAGAATATGGTCTCTCTTGATAAATGCTCTGTGCACTGTTGGAAATAATGAAGTTAGTGCTGTTATAGGCTGGAATTCTATAAATATCAGTTAGATAGGGGTGGTTGATGTTGTTGTTCAAGTTTTCTATTTCCTTACTGAGTTTCTATCTGCTTGTTCTGTCAGTTATTGAGAGGGGAGTATCAAAATGTCTGGCTATAATTGTGGATTTGTCTAGTTTTCCTTGTAGTTTTATTAGCTTTTGCTTCATATATTCTGTAGTTTTGTTATTGGGTGCATCTACATTTAAGACTTTATGTCCTCTTGATAAATTGACTCCTTTGTTATTATGAAATGATCTTCTTTCTCCCTGGTAATATTCTTTGTTCTGAAATATACTTTATTGATAATAATATAATTATTCCATATTTCCTTTGATTAGTGTTAGTATAGTATATTGTTTTTCCATCTTTTTGCTTTTAATCTATTTTTGTCCTCATATTTAAAGTGTGTTTCTCGCAAACAGCAAATGGTTGGGTCTTACTTTTGTATTCAATCTGACCACCTCTGTGTGGTGTTTGGACCGCTAATATTTAATGTGTTTATCAATATGCTTAGGTTTAAGTCTATCATCTTGCACTTTGTTTTCTGTTAGTTCCATCTGTTCTTTTTTTTTTTTCTTCTTTTTTTGGCTGTGTTGGGTCTTCGTTTCTGTGCGAGGGCTTTCTCTAGTTGCGGCAAGCGGGCCCCACTCTTCATCGCAGTGCGCGGGCCTCTCACTATCGCAGCCTCTCTTGTTGCGGAGCACAGGCTTCAGACACGCAGGCTCAGTAGTTGTGGCTCACAGGCCTAGTTGCTCCACGGCATGTGGGATCTTCCCAGACCAGGGCTCAAACCCATGTCCCCTGCATTAGCAGGCAGATTCTCAACCACTGTGCCACCAGGGAAGCCCCCATCTGTTTTTTGTACTACCTTTCTTTCACTGATTATTTTTACAATTTTACTTTACTTCCTCTGTTGGCTTACTAGTTGTAAATATGTTGTTATTGTAGTGGTGGTTGTAGAGTTTGCAGAATACATTTTTAACTTATCACAATCTACCTTAAAGTTATATTATACTAATTTCATATATAGTATGAAAACTTTGCAATAGTACATTCTCTTTTATCCCATCACGATCATTATGCCAACATTGTCAAACATTTTACTTTTATATGCTTTGTTATTACTTCGTTTAAACATTCAATTATATTTAAAGAGGTTTAAGTAATAAGAAAAAATCTGATATATTTACCCATATAGTTACTACATCTGGTGCTCTTCATTCCTTTGTGTCCATCATATACCCATCTGTTATTATTCTTCTGCCTAAAAGACTGCATTTAACATTTTTTTATGTTGCTCTGCTGGCTAGGAATTCTTTCAGCGTTTGCGTGTGTGTAGAGTCTTTATTTTGCTTTTGTTTTTGAAAGATGTTTCCAATGGGTATAGAATTTCATGTTGACATTCTTTTTTTCAGTTTTGAAATATGGTGCCCAGCCATCATCTAACAAGTTTTCAGGGTCCCACCAATCAGGGCCTGAATTCAAAACAAGCATTCCATGTCAGGAAAGAACACAAGCAGTGGTCAAGGGAACTAAACACAAGCCTAACTTAGCCAACACAGTGAGGATTCAGGCTACAGGAACATCCTGGGCAGCCCCAGCCTATGACTCACCAAATCTGTTGACAGAAAGACTAATTGAAGATCCAGTCACATGATGGGGATTGGGGTACTACTTCTGCCCTGACTGACTCAACACTGGGTCTCTGAATGGAAATGATCCATTGGTGGGTGGCCTCTGGGGGGCTAGAGAAAACACAGGTAGCAGATACCCTGAGACTAGAATAAATGTTTTAAGACATGATATGTATTTAAATTTAATAGAATATGAATGACTCATTCAGTGCATTTCTAGCCTTCTGTGGTATACTATATGAACTGAAGATGAATTTGCCTCATACAGTTTGTCACTGAGACCTCAGCAGACTCAGGGAGTAAATAACAGAACACACTGCCCTCCCTGGTGCTGTTTATCTGAGTTATGCATAAGCTTAGCTTGACTGTTATGGGCAGCTGTACCTACAATGACAGCAGCTAGTATATGGATTAGCACACCTGGCGTACCATTGTGCTTATTGAACATGTTGATCAAAATCTTTTTACATCTGGGCTTCCCTGGTGGCGCAGTGGTTGAGAGTCCGCCTGCCAATGCAGGGGACACGGGTTCGTGCCCTGGTCCAGGAAGATCCCACATGCCGCGGAGAGGCTGGGCCCGTGAGCCATGGCCGCTAAGCCTGCGCATCGGGAGCCTGTGCTCCGCAACAGGAGAGGCCACGACAGTGAGAGGTCTGGGTACCGCAAAAAAAAAAAAAAAAAACAAAACTTTTTACATCCAAGATGGTAAGCACTGAATAGAGATTTGTAGAGGGGTGAGAGTTGTATGCATTTGCAAAGTATTTGATTATTCAAAACCATTCTTTCCTCCTATTGGTGAGGATCCTGGTGATAATTTGATTGCTGCCTGAGGTTTGAAAGAACTGAGAAAATCAATTTCATTCCTTTGGATGTTGTCCTTGAGTTATTAAATTATTTTAAAATTTAATTGCATTCCAAAGTGTTATTTCGGGGCTGTGATCCTATCAGAATTCACAAACACGTGAATGGTGTCAGTCATAGTGAAGAAACTTATAAGGGAGAAACCATATGGCTTAGCAAGAGCAGCTGTATGTTCTGGGTGGATCCTAAACCACACATTCGGGCTCAGCACAGAGGGGCTATTGCATTCATTCATTCATTCAACACATTTTTATTTTCTTTCTGTCTTTCAAATAAAGTTTCTAATGGAAGTTCTGACAGCTGCTCTAAACAGCTGTGTGGTACCTCGTATATCTGCAGATATTTATATTTATGAGCCAGGATGTTACGTTGCCCTCATTCTTAGGTTACTCCCTCTTCTCTGCTTTTTTGTGTTACCTGAACTAAGTAGACAGTAAGCCCTCACTGGATAAGAATCAGGTGTTATAATTCTTCTGAGTCTGTGCACATAAATAGATAATTCTTAATTTGCAAAGTGGCAATTGCTTTTTAAAATTAATTATTTTCTTAATGCTGTTCTTTGGTCTATTAGAGAACACATTACTCAAATGAGGACTCCAACTTGGATTGCCACCTGTGAACCAAAACAAAGGCTCAAACCTCCTTCTTAGGAGAAGCAAAAGCAGTGAGCGATCCTTACCATCAAAGCCCAAAGCTAAAATTCTAATTAACCTATTTTTTGGCAACGATAGGCCCTGTGAGTGTTGTATACTCTTTGTCAAAGTCCTTGAAATATTTAGTAATTCTAAGACATCTAGAAAAGAGTAAGTAAAAATAAAATACATTGCCTTGTGTGTGTGATGTTATTCTCTTTATGGTACTTTAGAGACCAATACAACTAATAAATCCTGGGACCTCACGTGGCCTCGTCTCTGCATGGAATCTTAACGAAGACATATAGCCCAGTGGCCAAAAAGTAAACTTGAAAAGAGAACTCTAATATTTACGTATGTCTCTAGAAAAACATCAAAAGGGAGCCAATGAATAATATACACACTACTCAAATTACTTTCCTTCTTCCCTCAGTTCTCTTCTTCATAGCTTCTCACATCACAAAATCCAAAACTGACCCCCGGTTCCAGCCATAATGATATTCCCTGTCTTCTGACACCCTCTAGTCTTTACCTAGGAAGTCAGCCAAGCTTCTCTGGCTTTGTCCTTCCTTTGCTCCCTGCGTCTCTGTGGCCTTCTCTTTCTCCTAATTCAACCTCAGAGAAGATCTGGAACCAGGTCACTAAAGGTTCTCTTTTAGTGGAGGGAGGCGTAGGGAGAGAAGTAAGGTATAAAAAACTTAACCATAAAAAAAAAAATCACATCCTATCACGTGGAACTAGAATCTAAGAGAAGGAGACAGTTTGGCAGATTTTGACTACATATGGCAGAAAATCAAGGTCCTAACAATACAGCAATGCAATTATCTCATAATTGATACTGATATTATTACCTTAATGCCCCAACTCATATCAGTAATGTGACATATCTCCAAATAGCAAAATTCAGCTACTGATGCCACATAAGCCTTGGTCCCAGGGGTGAGCAAATAATAGTGGACATCATGTTTTATACAGCTCACAAACTAGGAGTATGTTTTTCACCTCTAAGTCGTTGGAAAAAATCAGTAGAAGGACATTGTGTGACATACAAAAATTGTGTGTAATTCAAAGTTCAGTGTCCACAATAAAAGTTGTATTGGAAGCCAGGCACCCCGTTCATCTACATGTCTCCGGCTGCTTTCCCACTCCAACTGCAAAGTTAATTGTTTGTCAGGGAGATGGTTTGATCCACAAAGCCTAAAATACTGACTATCTGGCTCTTTATAGGAAAAGCTTGCTGACCCCTGTTTATCTCAGAACACTCCAGTCCTACTTGGTTCACAAAATTACGCTAGTATCTGCTTAATATTTAGGCAACAGAATATCATTGCATGTGCCTTAGATTCTATGAAAAATAGGGCTCCACAGAATTATTTGTTCTGAAAAACTTCAAGCCTCAAGATGCCTAGGTCTACAAAGAAAGCACATGTTTATAGGAGAAATACAGCCCTTGATGCTCTGAATACTATTTTCATTTTTGATAAAACAGGGCCAAGGAATTTTTTTATTATTATTATTAAAAAAAGTTAGTTAATAACTAGGCCAGAATTCATTTGCATGAATGACTGCCTTTACTATTTCTATTGGATCCCAAGTTTCTTTCTTTCTGCTTATCATTGAAGAAGGTATCCAATTATTTTCCATGAAATAGTGGTTCTATTCTACCCTAGAGATGGCTGTGCTGCACGCAGAGGTGGTACTTGTTGGAAAAAAGGAAACACATGTGAAGTCATCTTTATTCCTTCCAGAAGAGGAGAACCATGCAGCTACTGAATACAGGAGAAGAATAGATTCAGTTCATATTACAGTATTGAAATGCTATATTATGTACATCTTAAATTATAAGATTATTCCACTCTGGTCTTTTTCTCACTTCTTCCTTCTGCTTACTTCTTTCCATTTGAGTTTGGAGTATCTCGAGTCTTGTTCTTGTTTCATGTAAAAGCCAAGCTCACTCCCTCTGAACCACATCCCACCTCCTCCATGTCTGCTCAAGTCACTTGAAAACATTCACTTACCCAGCCTTGGAGGGAAAAGCACTCTGAGAACTTCAAGGTTACCAAATGCAAAAGCTCTCTTTTATTTATTTCACAGTCAGTATACTTGAGAGCACAGAATGGAAATTTCAGTTGTGCAGATGTGCCTGTGCTTAGAAGCAGTGTTAAAAAAAAAAGCAATAGGACTTCTTAAGACATTTTTAAAAAACAGTATTATTCAGTTAATAGCCTTTTTTATACTAGCATAGCAAGCAGAAATGCACAGTTAAAACTGATAAAAAAGAAGATAAACACAAAAATATATTATTGTTAATGTGTTTGAAAAGCTAAACTACTGGTGAGCATTAAGTGGTTGGCGTAGAGGGGGAAACATTTGAAGTTATCAAAGGAAAAGTCTTGATGTCAAAGAGAAAGAAGCCCCAGTTTAAAGAAGAGTTGAAGCTACTACTTTTAAATGGTGTGAATTTTGAAGTCATTGAATGAGATTTAGAAGAAACCGGAATGTTCAAGAGCTGACAGCTGAAGGGGAAAGAATAATTGGTGAGATCTAAGAATGAATCAGAAAGTTCTGGGGAGCACAGCTTGGAGAGAGCAATTTCCCTAAACTGAAGCTTCTCCTTTGTGTAAGTAGTTTGGTCATAAGGACACACACACACACACATACACACTCACTCATTCACTCACTCCCCTGGCATCCCACAGCAATGTTTCAGGTCTTAATCTGCTAGGTAACAGTCAGAGAGTATGTTCCAGGTTCTGATAATAGGTCAGAAAAGCAGAGATAAATCCGACTCTGCTACCTACCACCTGTGTGATGTTTTAGGCAGGTGTTATGGCCTGAATCACGCCCAACCCCAAATTCATATGTTGAAGTCCTAACCTCCCAGTACTATAAATATAACTGTACTTGAAGAGAGGCCTTAAGGTGAAATGAGAGCCTCAGGGTGGGGCTTAACCCAATCTGACTGGTGTCCTTATAAAAAGAGGGGATTCAAAACAGACACCAGACACACAAAAAACCACCAGACATGACAGGCATAGAGAAAAGACCATGTGTGGACACAGCAAGAAGCCAGCCATCTATAAGCCGAGGAGACCAGGCCTCAGGAGAAACCAACCCTGACGACACCTTGATCTTGGACTTCCAGCCTCCAGAATTTGAGAAAATAAATTTCTGTTGTTTAAGCCACCAAGTCTGTATTTTCATATGGGAGCCCGAGCTGACTAATGTAGAAGGCAACCAGGTAACCAGAATATAAGCTTCATGGGGGCAGATATTTTTGTCCCTTTGGTCAGCGGCTATATTCTCAGCATCTTGGCTAGTCTCTGGCATGCAGTGGGCTCTCACTAAGCAGTTATTGAGCAAGTGAATAAATGAGTGAATGAACCCAAGGTTCCTGAGCCTCTATGTCCCCATTTCTGAAGACAGACCATCATAATCCTTCCACACAAGGTCCTGCTCAGTACAGAAGATAATACACATGTGTGTGTTTCTTTTATCCACAGAGGACCGCATGGAACGTATCCTTCATTATCATCCCCATCATCACAGAGGTATATGGCTCGGGATTATTCCAAATCTCAGATGCACTGTAAAATGAATAGAACTGTTTGTCTCAGAGGGGTGGTGGCAAAAATGAATTATCAGTTATTATGTCGAGAGAATGTAAGACTTGTTAGATGACAGACATCTTAGAATCATTATTATTATGATTTTGTGTATTCTGGGGCTGAAAAGACACACGAGTTCAGGATATATAGTTGTCAACACACCTCAAAGCAGTGGCAAGTGCTTCGTGCAATTAGCATCTGAATACACAATTATGGAACAGAGGCAATCGGAAATCTCCATACAATAGGGGTCATTTTCACAAATATTACAGTACTAATTGTACCCAAGTGTACTTTTGTATAACTCTTGTAATATTGCAAAACTGCTCTCTGTTTTATAGAAAATGCTACTCAGTAATGCTAAGGGGAAAGAAGTATCAAATTTGCAAGTTAGGCGTTTTTTCAGCATTCAAAATATGACCGCAAGAGATTGATGACAATTTAATTGCTTCAGAATCATAGTTTTAGACGTACCGTTCATAATTTTAAAGCAATTCATCCGTGTTCAACCTCCGATTTATTAGACCACAACTTCTTGGATTCTGTCTTATTTTCACCACTTAAAATTATGAAGGTTAATTTGATTTTAGGAAAGTGCATTTCGGAGGCAGACATTTTGCGTTTCATTCCCCTCTCTACCACTCTGGATTTCTAGTGACAGGCAAATTGCTTTAAGCCCTCAGAGCTTTAGCTTCCTTATCTGTAAAAGTCAAGGTGATGATGCCAACCACATGCATTTACAAACACAGACTCTAAAGTTAAACTACCAGGATATAAACTCCAGCTGTCCCCTGGCTAGCTGTGGACGGGGGCAAATGTGTTAGTGAACATTTCAGGGCCTCGAGGTCCTCATCTGAAAGCTTGTTGCACAGACTGTAGGCGCTGGCGCTATACAAAGGCACCCAGTGAGGGAGAGCTGAGGCCTCTGTTTGTTGAGCCATGTGACCTCCCTCCTCCAGAGGGAGGAGGTACATCTCTACCCACTCTGATGCCATCTTCTCCCCAAACCTAATACCTGCCATTACGAGGCACTGTTTCCTAATTCACACAATGTATGATGTAGCCTAACTGCCCCCTGTATCCCATTTTGTACGTTTAATCCTACTTTGAAGATTAAATGAGATATCTATGTAGACGGCCAGCCAATGCTGGTGTGCTCCACATCAGCTGTCGGCTAGGATACTAAATTCCTCTTGGCCAATCCCCTCTTTTGCATACTCACTGCCAGTGTCCAGAGTGGTCCAGCTTCTCATTTCTTGCCACAGCTGCCTCTGTAGCCTCCCAACAGGCCTCCAGCCTCCACTGTAATTCATTCTCATCCACTGTGCAAGTGTAAAGGTGATGTGTCATGCCTGCTGGGAATCCTGCAATGGCTTCACCCAGATCTCTGAGCATGGCTTACAGGGTCCTTTTCCATTGCTGCCTACCCAGCACCACTAGCTCTAGCCCTCTGCTTGCAGCCAACTGGTTGACCCACCTTTCTGCCTCTGAGCCTGTGAACCTGTGAGCATCTGAAATGTCTTTCCACCCATTTCCTCTGCTGACTAGCTGCTACTCACTCTTCAAGATTCATCTTCCACCATGCTTTTCCAGGTGCTCATCCTAAACCAGCTCCCTGACCCCTGCCTTTGTGTGGCTAGAGGAGCACACTTGAAAGGCGGTGGGCCAGGGCACCCAGAGAGGGAAGCCTCTTGAGAGAGGCAGCACTGGAAGGCCCGGGCTGCTTGAAAAGGCACTGGCAGTGCAGATATCTCTTCGAGATACTGATTTCATTTCCTTCAGATAAATACCCAGTAGTGAGAGTTCTGTATCATATGGTAGCTCTATTTTTAATTTTTGGAGGGAAAACTATACTGTTTTCCATAGGCCTGCACCAATTTACATTCCTACCAATAGTGCACAAAAGTTCCCTTTGCTCCACATCTTCACCAGCACTTGTTATCTCTTGTCTTTTTAATGGTAGCCATTCTAAGAAGTGCGAAGTAATACCTTGTGGCTTTGATTTGCATTTTCCTGATGATTAGTGATGTTGAGCACCTTTTCATGTACCTGCTGGCCATCTGTGTATCTTCTTTGGAGAAATATCTGTTCAGGTCCTTTGTCCATCTTTCAATTGGGTTATTTGTCTTTTTGTTATTGACCTGTATGAGTTCCCTATATATTTTGGATATCAACCCCTTATCAGATTTGTGGTTTGCAAATATTGTCTCCCATTCCATAGGTTGCCTTTTCACTTTGTTGATTGCTTTCTTTGCGATGCAGTTCCTATGCAGTGTTTATTTTTGCTTTTGTTGCCTGTGCTTTTGGTGTCATATCCAAAAAATTGCCATGACCAATTTCAAGGAGATTTTCCCCTATGTTCTCTTCCAGAAATTTTATGGCTGCAGGTCTTATGTGTAAATACTTAATCCATTTTTAGTTTAGTTTGCATATGGTGTAAGAGAGGGGTCCAATTTCCTTCTTTTGCATGTTCATATCCAGTTTTCCCAACATCATTTATTGAAGAGACTATCCTTTTCCCATTTTATTCACAGTAGCTAAGATATGGAAACAACTTAAGTGTCTGTTGACAGATGAAGAAATATGATAGAAATATACATACAATAAAATATTATTTAGTCATAAAAAAGAAGGAAATCCTGCCTTTTGCAACAATGGATGAAACTAGAGGACATTATGCAAAGTGAAATAAGCCAGGCAGAGAAAGACAAATACTGTATGATCTCACTTACATGTGAAATCTAGAAAAATTAACCTCATGGAACCACATAGAAGAATGGTGGTTACCAGGGGGCAGGGAAAATGGGGAGATGTTGGTCAAAGAATACAAAATTTCAGTTATAAGATGAATAAGTTCTGGGAATCTAATGTATAGCATGGCGACTATAATTAATAATACAGTATTGTATACTTGGAAATTTTTTGAGAGTAGATCTTGTATTCTCATTACACTCCCCCAAAATGTGATGGATGTGTTAATTTACTTGATTGTGGTAATCATTTCACAAAGTATAAGTATATCAAAGTATCACATTGTACACCTTAAATATATACAATTTCTATTTGTCAATTATAACTCAAAAAAACTGGAGGGGGAAAAAAAAAGGAAAGGCCCTGAGAACCTTAAGCCAGGAGAGAGATCACAGATTCAGGGCATTAGAGCTGCTGTGTTGTGTCAGGGTGGTGTTTCCCTGCCTGTTCTAGTCTCCATGAATGAATTGCAGGAAAATTAAGTCACTTGGGGTGAGGTTTTCAGAATCTGCTTAGGCTGAGTAACATTCTCAGCTCCAATTTCTCAGAAATGAACTAAGCCACTTCCACTGATCGGAAGCTTCCCTGTAGGAGGCTAGCCTAATCTAGCATTTGACATGGACTCCTGTCATGACCCAGGACTGGCACACCAAGAGTCCCCAAGAGGATGCCAGTGTGTGAAAACCAAGAACATTTGAAAGTCTTTCTCTGATAGTACAGGGAGAAGGTGGAGGAGGAAGAGAACTTGACAGCTGTTAAAAAATTTACCTTCACTACAATCCTCCGTAGTAAGTCTTTTCATCACCATTACACAAACAAAGAAGCTAATATTCTGGGAGGTTGATTAATTTGTCCAAAGCCACACAGCTAAAAACGGCTGAAGTCTAGATTTGAACCTCAAGCTACCTGCCTCAGTTTTCACCTTTCTTTCCATTTCATTCCAAACTAGATTCTGATTAGTTTAATGGTGCCTCCGATTCCAGTCAATTAGAGCTGAGGCTAAATTGGGCCCAAAGTTTACCTCCATGGTTAATTTACCATCTGTTGGTAATAACAGTCAGTGTTTAAAGATGAACAAAGATCCACTGTCTTTGTGGAATCTACCATTTCCTTCACTCCTATGTTGGCAGATCTTTCATTTGGTCTTTAACCAGGGCTGCAAATGGAGTTTCTCCTCAAGCCTATTAAATGTACCTGTTTCATCTTCAGTCTTCAGAAACATTCAAGAAAGCTCGTGAGCTGGAATGTGAGTAAGATTGATTGCCTTTCTTCTCTTTCCAGGTCACAGTAACTATCACAACAGCAATAACGACAGCATTTTCTGACATGAATCCTTTTTATCTGTAAGTATTCAAAATCACTTTAAGTGGTGGAGGAAAACTCTGTAGAGTTGCCATGGTTTAAATAAAATTGAGTGGAAAAAAATAGCAGAAGAAACCACCTTAATTTAACATACAAAGAGCTATATTTCAGTTCTATCCAATTAGCAGTGTTCAATATTATTAAAATCTGTTGACAAAAAAGTAACAGATGCTCCATTTTCCTTGATGTTAATTAATGAAGTTTTTACCTCGGAAAAATTTGGAGAAACCAGATCTTTTATAATCAAATAGCTTTCGCCTACACAAAATCTACGTCTGGAAAAACATGTAAGTGTGTCAATATTCAAAAAGGATAATTATCCCTTGAGTTCTCTAGATCATTTCTCTTTCTTAGTGTTCCAGCTCCAAATATGCACCAAGTTCCATTGAGGTAAATAGTGATAATAATTGCATGGTGGAAATTATTAGATATTCCTGGCTGACTCTTTTATGGTAGGGATGGCTCATTGGCAATGCTATAAAATTAGAAGATTGTTATAATTCTAACAAAGAAGTCCATGAATTTCAACCTATAGAGAATAGTTTTTGTGAATGTTGATTTTCTAACTTTATTGTAGAAAATTTCAAACGTCAACAAAAGTAACATAATATGGTGAACACCTCATTTTTCATTACCCACCTTCAAGGATTATGAATCCCTGGACCTTCTTACTTCACTTATAACTCCACCCACTTCCCTGACCTCACATTGGATCACTTTATGCAATAGTATTTCAGTGTGGATCACTAAAGGTAAGGATTCTTTATTTAAACACAAGCAAAATAGTTCTATTACATCTGTAAAAAATGACACCAACTTCTTAATGTCAGCATACAAATTTCTCTGATTATCTCATATATTTTTTGGTTGTTTGGTTTCTTTGAATCAGGAGCTAAATAAGGTTTATATCTTGCCTTTAGTTGTAATCAACTACACTAAAATCTCCCTGGTTTTCAATCACAAATGTTTATTTCTTGCTCGGGTTCCATGAGGACTGAGCTGGGCTTGGCTGGGCTTTGCTCCATGAATCTTCTGGTCCTGGAGCCCTGGCTGCAGAAGCAGCTGCTATCTGGACTCACTATTCTCAGGGCGGAGGGAAGAGCCAGGAGATAGGGCCAAACTATACAAGTACCTTGAAGGCTTCTGCCAGGACTCAATGTCTGTCACTTCCATTCCCATTTCAATGACCAGACCAGTGTCCAGGCCCAAATTCCATTTGTGGCCCAAGACAATACCAAAGATTTTTGTTCTGCTGAAGGTGGGGGAAAGGAGGTTTCTGAGGCCTGTGGAAGCTTCTATGACCTAATCAATGAAAACATCACAGAACAAAGGGTCAAAGCATCCTGATTCATTCACATTGATAGAGGCCCATCTCCATCCTCCCATCACATCCCCGTCATTTATAATTGGACTGTCTAAACTGGGATTCCGAGGTCTAGGTCCCTCGGCTACTTAATATACTGGGTTGGCCAAAAAATCGTTCTGGTTTTCCATAAGATCTTACGGAAAAATCTGAACGAACTTTTGGGCCAACCCAATATAATGGAGAAGAGCCTCAGCCAAAGGCCACCCCTGCACAGGGCTCCAGCCCCTGTCCTCCTCACTGGAGTCACTGTCTCTGGAGCTCCATAGGATGTTAGCAGATGCCATGACAATAAAAAGTGGCTTCCGTAGAAAAAAACCTGGATTAAACCAAGTTACATTTTTCTTGGTCACAGGCCTTCTCAGAGACATTAATATGTACGTGCATGTAAGTCTCAAAGACGGGGGCATGCAGGAGGTGGCATCTCTCAAGTGTGTTTGATCACGGGATCCTGTCTTCAGAGTATCTTGAGGACGCGGCGTCCTGAGCAAAGTCTATGGAAAATGCTAGTCTGTCTGAATGTTGTACTGTCCTTGCAGCACAGGATGATTTCTGGAGAGCCTAGGATTCCGACCTTCACTGTGACATTAATCCCACCATAGATTAATCTGTCTACTTTTCTACGAATCCTGAGGGCTGAACCCTGCTCCAATTTAAGTCTCTGATGTAACGGACAGGTGCGGGTCCTGGGGCACAGGTATTATACAAAAGCTCCTCCAGGTTATTCTAATTGAGCCTGTTTTTTGATTTTTAAAAAAAGTCTATCTCATGTTCATTTGCTTCATGCTACTGATGTGACTATAGGGGGTTGTTTATTTCATCCTCTCTGGGGTCGCCATGTCCACACACGTCATAGGATCGCTTTTATGTATTTTCAGTCACCACTTAAACCAAACCATTTAAGCCACTTCAAGGGCTATAGCATAACTGCTTCCAAAACTGGTGATCATCCAAATTAACTTAAAGCAATTAGAACAATGCATATTCCTGGGCCTCTGCTCCAAACATTCTGCCCAGGTGGTGGTAGAATACCTGGAAACCTGCTTTTTTTTCACAGTTTTTCAGGTGCTTCTCATGGAGCAGCCTTGGGAACCTCTGGCTTATTCAGCGTGGTTGCATCTGTCTCCCTGAGATAACCAGAAGGCTAAATCACTCTAATCCTGTCAAGTTCCCCCATGGAAGCATCACAGTTTTGAAACTACAGTTTTTAACATGACATTTTAAACATGCTAAGTAGCATTCTTTTCCCCAACAATATTGTATCATTCATCAACATTTGTCACTGATGCTTCATGATAACCATATAAAGTTGAAGGCCTGATATTTTGGAAAACTTAAGGGAAAAAACCATGGCCAAAAAAATGCTACAGTTTCCATCATCTTTTTCTTGCTACTAATTATATAAATGTTAAACTAGTCCTGGGTCAGTAAGCAGACAGTTCACTCAGGGAACTAATTTATCTTGGGTTGAGAGTCCCTGCCCATAAGGAAGTAACAGACACACCAATGATTCCAGTAGCATAGAGTATCTAATTCAGACTGGAGCACGAGGTCAGAAAGGGCTTCCCCAAGCAACTGATGTTTGAGATGAATTTTTAGCATAGGCAGCAGGGATTAACTTCAGGACGAGGAAAAGGCTAGCATTGTGGACACCCCATGTACAAAGGTTTGGAGACAAGAAAAGATAACGGCACAGTTAAGGAACTGCTTGAGCTTGTCCATTCTATGCCTTGATATTTCCATCCATAAAAGGGGGTTAAAATGGTACCTACCTGATTATGACATTGTGAAGCTTAAATTATGTACTTAACACGGAGTGCTTAAAACAATGCCTGTCACACACTAGGTGCTCAATTAATGTTAGCTAGTGTTATCTATTATTTGTTCATATGATATTCAAATGAGTGGGGAAAGATGCAAATATGTCATCCAAACATCATTTTTAAGAAAGTTTCTAATCCAAAACTTCAGAGGATGATGCTAATGATGCTATTAAAAACAAAACTAAAGAACAGGGACAAGAAGATGTGGTCTGTACAGTTTTTTAAAAAATGAACTTTATTTTTTTAACAGAGTGCCATGTTTGCGTGAGAGTTCAGATCGGATTCGTGGCATGAAAATGACATATGGCGCGCCTGTGATCTCCACCACCTAAGGAAGGCGAGTTAGTATGAGAGGGGGCAGCTGCCTCTTTCCTCCCCACCAGCACAGGGTGGGAAGCCGGAGGAGAGGCCAGGGCTATTTGTGCACAGGCAGCGATTGTACACTGAAACCCAGAACTGACAGTTGCCGCTCCCGGGCAATCGACACGGCTTCCTGCCTCTGGCTGCTTAATGCTGCAGAGGTGATGGGGCCTGAAGGCAGCGAGCAAACAGGTGGTAATTCTGACTGACACAGTGACGGCCTGTGCAGACATGTAACCGCGGAGCAAAACACCGCAGTTAGCTAACGAGAGAGCCGTGGAAGGATTTTGTGCTGGCACTGTGTCTCCCCTCTGACACTTCTGAAATGGATGGGAGGGAGGGAGGGAGGGAGGGAGGGGGAAGCATGGGCAGCCTGGGTGTTCAGAGGTATAATAGGCCAGCTGAGCTGAAGGGAGATGCTTAACATTTGTTCCTTTCGCTGTGATTATATCAGCCCGTTTGCATGTTGATGGTCCACAGTGCTCTTTGCTGGCAATTTTTCCTTTTGAAAATGTGTCCTTTGGATGCTTTCTTTGATACAGTACAGCTTTCTCACACCCAGCGTTCTGAGCAATTTTCACACTGTTCTTGGATTTCTTGATATCTCATAATATATACAAAAGAGCCTTTTATGATATAGACATCTTTTTCTCCCTCTGCCTTGAGGTTCCATGGATATACTTTGTCCCTTTAGGAAGATAAGGAAAAAAATATTGGGGAGTATTCTCCCATCGGCATCTCTATTGAATCTTTCAAAGTTAGTGGACATCATCTAGAGGTATATTGACCCCCGAGTCAGAGAAGAAAAAAAGGAACAAATTCTATAATATCCAATAAATACATTTTTCGGTTATCTTGTCAGATTTCTTCCCCTTCAGAAGATTTTGGCCATCCTACTCCTGCGCGAGTTCATCTGGCTCCACCAACCCTAATCCCTCATTTGCCGTCTTGAAGTTGCATCACTGAATCCCTGGTCATATGCCAGGGTCCTATCCACATGGTAACTGCTGAGGAAAATGATTTTTGTTTGTTCTGAAAGAACTAGACTTAGTTCTGTCTGCCTGACAACGTGACATCATACAGATGTTTGGAGGAAGAACAAATGTGTCTTCGGGTGCGGACAAGAGTTTATTAACCCCTTTATCTCCTGTTTTCCTGCTCCAAGAATAATCCATGAAAAATCGAGCTGAAATAATTAGCATGTCTTTTGTCCCAAGAATTGCAAATGTGAAAACGTCATTTACTTCTTTTCCAATTCAGTTGGGAACTTTCTGTCCTGTGGGTACATAACATCACAGTAAAAATACCATGTTGACAGGTCTTTGTGGGACAGTGGTGGTGAAAGAGGTCACACTGATCCCTGAGGATTGGTGAGGAGTTTGTAGAACCATTCAAATCAAGCTTCATTTTCTTACCTTGAACTGTAAGTACCAAAAATGTTTGGTTTTTGCAGAAAAAATTCCTTGAGTTATTTTTCTCCTTAGGTTTCTATGGAATCAGTGCTTCCCTGACTCTCCTCCCATCTTTGACAGCCCTATCCTTTTAGAAGGATTCTTCCCTTTTCTAACTAACAACACTCAGTCTACCCTCAACTCTGTCCTGGCTACTTTAAATCAACTTGATTATCAACCTTCTATCACTTGTATAAGGAGAATCCCCAAATTTCCAACTAAAACCTCATATACAGACTGGTCTTTAACTAGATATGGTCCCTTTATCTCAGATAAACATTTCCAAAAAGTTCTTCCCAGTGTCCCAGTTATCATTCTGAACTTAGTTCTGAAATTAGTTCAGTCTATTGGTATCACTTTCTTCCCATATTCTTTCAAGCTGACAACCATTGACATCATCTTTAACTCCTTCTGTTATTTGATTCTTCTTTTCTTACATTTACTGCATCGGAGATTTGTGGTTTGAAAGAAACTTACAAATTGAAACCAATCCTTCTACAACTGAGAAAACTGCAGCCCAAATAAAGTAAATTGTCAAAGAAGGTCCCAACCTTCAAAGGCAGAACTGAGGCTCATTCATTCTCACAACAAGCATTCCTAGAACACAAACGTGGGCCAGGAGCTGTCCTAGGTGCTGTGAATGCAAATCGGAATATGAGTCCTTGACATTTTCATGCTGAGGGTCTAATTCAGGAGGTAAGTCATAGTCAGATAATTAAGAATAATTTGTATAAGTGCAACAATAGAGTAGGCAGGGGCTTATTATGAGAGCTCCATGCAAGGATGTCTGATGGTGGGAGACGTAAAGGGAAAGGCCGAGAGAAGCAGGAATTCTCTTGTCTAGCTCCCCTGACCTATCTCTCATGCCACTGCGGACAAATCTTTCTAGTACAATTAGTGGGACAGCTGCAAAACTCCTTAGGGACAGTTGAGTTAGATAAATCCAGGGGAGCTACAAAATTAACCATGCCTTTACTTTTATTGTATCTTTATTTGGGAATGACTTGAAATTGCATTTTTATAACCACTTTATTGAAGCACCACTCTGTAGGATGATAACAGACACCAACTTTGTATTTTCTATTACATTCCTTTCAAATAACTACCCTGGGCTTACTCTTTCCTGACCCTGAATGAAATGTCCATCCTTCCTTGGGTGAAATCGGCCCTTTCGGTGGCCTTCCTGGGCAAACCCCCTCTAAGTCAACTCCAGATTGGCTCCATCTGTCAGGCCCTTGCCTGGCCTGGAAGACAAGCCCCCTTGCCCTGCCCTGGCAGGGACTGCCCCTTGCTGGGAACTCAGAGGCCTGGCTGCTGGCTTTTCTTGAAGCTCCCACCTTCGGTTGGCTTCGTGAAGGAGACGAATGTCCTCTCACTGCTGGGGGTGGTAGAGAACATACCCCACACTGACCACTGTCCCTAAGTGGTCCTCAAGATCACACCTCTTTGGAAAGACTGAAGGTGGATGGCTGAGGCTGACAGCCTGGACTCACAGCCCCCTTGTGTGCAGGAGGTGCTCGTGCACACAGCTTCAGTGAGGGAGATACTTGATGGCTATCATGTGGTCCTCTGCTTGGGAGGCCTCAGCTGAGTGAAACAGACAGATTTCAGGACAAGTCACATTTAACATCCTGTTGTATAGGAGGGAAATCTAGTCTGACCAGAAGGGACGCAGGGGACTCAGAGAGCAAGTACACTGTTTTCATCTGTTATCTGGAGTAACTCTGGAGTGGGACTAAGTTAAGCTGAGGGCAGCCAAAGTGCCCTCTCCCACTGCAACCACCAGGCAGCCCGCAGCACATGACTCAGACTCATTTCGGTAACACCTGATGAGAAAATGTGCAATGCCCTTTCTTATCAAGAACAAAATTTGGAAAGAAAACTATTTTGCCTAATTGTCTGAGTTCACCTAATTCAACCAGACCTAACCATCCAACCTTATTTTCTACCTGTGGATAAGACTGCCTACAATCTGGAGTTTTCTCTTTTTTTGTTGACTTGAATCTAGTATAAACTGGCCAAACCTCCATACTAGTAGCTTTCGAAATTCCTACCTGCCTGTCCGGTCCTCAGATCCATAACGAAATCCACTTATTAATAAGTTAATAAAAGATGGGTTAAATGTCTTTATTTGAACCAGTAGTCACCAGATTTCAGAAACGTGTGACATGGATTTGAACAGGGTTATTATTCGATTTTTTTTTTTTTTTTTTTTTTTTTTTTAGAGCCAGGCATTCAAAAATAGAAGTTTGCAAGAAAGTATTTCAGGGCTAAGGTTCTCAGCAGTGGGATTCCAAGGTCACACTCATGGCCTAAATGGCGAGAATAACATATAATTGGTTTAATTAGGTAGATCTACTTACACTATTAATGTTAAAGGAGAAATTGAGGACAATTGAAATCAATGAGAGACCCAAATTCCTGTTTCATTTTGTTTAATCATTTTGAATTACATGAAAAGTGGGCCAGGAAAACACTGTAAGTGAAATATTGGAATGTAATTATAATTCTTACTATCAAATAGACATATTCTAGACTTAAAACTAGTGAGTGGAAGAGAATAAGTTGAAATAGATAAGGGTTTAAGTCACTTCAGTTCTGAGATTCAAATCACACATTAAATATCCTAAATTCCATAAAAGAGAAAATCACAAAAGACCTTTAGACAAACATTGTAATCCAGGAGAACTCATAATAAAAATATGTGAGAATGTGGAACAGTAGTTCCCAGTGAGTCAATAGCCCTCTGCCCTTGACCCTGACTGCCAGAGCTGCACAGAATGATGGCCTGCAGGGCCTCCCTCCACCAGGATACCAGAATCCACAGCACACCCTGCTGCCAATGGTCCTGTGTTCCTGCAAACCATGTGACTTGCAAGTTCTAAGAAAGGGAAATTTAAATACCTAAGTCAAGGCTAGAAAAGTGTCTCAGACATCACACGGACATTTCTTTCAACTCGGAGAATCAAATATAAATGATGACCCCGAAGAATTTCCCTTTAAAACAGAAAAGTAAGAGGAAACAGCCTGTTTTAATCATCTTGTTTTTAACAACCCCCAAACATTTGGAAAAGTACCTAGATTCTCCATGGAAAGGAGCCACTGACTACATTTTCTTATAACTAATGAAATTTTTGTTTGTCGGGCTTCCCTGGTGGTTAAGAATCCGCCTGCCAATGCAGGAGACACGGGTTCGAGCCCTGGTCCAGGAAGATCCCACATGCCATGGAGCAACTAAGCCTGTGCGCCACAACTACTGACCCTGCGCTCTAGAGCCCGCGAGCCACAACTACTGAGCCCGTGTGCCACAACTACTGAGACCACGCACCTAGAGCCCATGCTCCGCAACAAGAGAAGCCACCGAAAATGAGAAGCCCACATGCCGCAAGAAGAGTAGACCCCGCTTGCCACAACTAAAGAAAGCCTGGGTGCAGCAACGAAGACCCAACACAGCCAAAAATAAATAAATAAATAGATACATAAATTTATTTTTAAAAAATTGTGTTTGTTTTTCTTTTAAAGTGAGGAAATTGTATTCAGTCCAACAGCTGAGTAAGGGAGCTCGTGCCATTTTAGTGGAAGGGACATTTGAGTTAGAGTTAAGTAAGACAGCTCAGACAAGATAATACAGCAGAAAGAGGGGGTCTTGGAATTAATTGCTTCACATGCAACTTAGTATCTGCTGTTGACTCAGTACCACTGAAGCTGGTGGACCAACTTGACCTTCCTACCTTTCAACTATTCTGCGAAACAGCAGTGAGATCCGCTCACAGCGTTATAAGGATTAAATAATCTTCTTGAAAGTGTCTGCTTCACAGTTGTAGATGTGCTATTAGTATTAGTATTCTTTTCTTTTTCCCTTTGCCAGGCGTCTTAGTCCACTTGGGCTGCTATAACAAAAAATCATAAACTGGGGGGCTTGTAACTGACAGGAATTTACTTCTTCCAATTTTGGAGGCTGGAAGTCCAAGATTATGGCACCAGCATGGTCGCATTCTGGTGAAGTTTCTCTGGGCTGCAGACTGCTTCCTCGCTGTGTCCTCCTGTGATAGAAGGGGCTAGGAAGCTCTGGGCCATACCTTTCACAAGAACACGAATCTCATTCGTGGGGCTCTGCCCTCATGACCTGAACACTCTCCAAAGGCCCCGCCTCCTAATACCATCAGCTTTGTGGGTTTTGACATGTGAATTCTGGGGGGACATAATCATTTAGACCAGATCACCAAGGAAACATGGAGGTGGATCATAGGTGTACAGGTGAATCCTAGATTCAGTTGTGTTTCCATTGGCCCCAGTGATTCTTACCCAGGCTGCACATTAGAGTCACTTGGGGGAGATTTTTAAAAATACTGGTGCCTACCCCCAACCCCAGACCAACTAAATGAGATTTTTTTCTGGAACTGGACCTGAGGCATTAGTAGATTTTAAAAGTTCTCCCATGTGATTCTGATGTACAGCGAGAGCTTAAAAAAAAAAATCACTTTTGACCTCTCTAAGCTCTTTATTTCCAATGTAATTTATGAAAATAGTCGCTCTTCACTTTCTAATACAATAGCCAGTGGCCACATGTGACTCCTAAGCACTTGGAATGTGCCTAGTCTGAAATCCGAGGTGCTGTAAGCGTAAAATACACACCAGATCTTCAGGACTTAAACCAAAATAAGAATGCAAAATATCTCATTAATCACTTTTATATTGACTATGTTGAAATGATAATATTTTGGATATTTTATGTTAAATAAGATACATTGCTATAATTAATTTCACCTGTTCCTTTTAACTTTTTAATGAGGATGCTGGAATGTTTAAAATTCCATACATGGTTCACATTATAAATCTATTAGACAGCCCTACACTAGATCAGTGGTTCTTAAAGTAGGATGTGTCAGCATCACCTGGTAACTTATTAGAAATGCAAACTCTCAGGCCCCACCCCAAACTAACCATATCTGACTCTGGCGGGGCCCAGCCACCTGCTTTAATAAGCCCTCCTGATCATCATATATTCCTTTTGAACTGAGTCTCCCTATCCTCCTCCAGATGGTCTACAATTTGGGATCAAAACACCACGTGATTTTCTTTAGGGGCCTTCTGTGTGACATTAGAGACAAGAGTTCATTGAACCTAAGAGCAGCATCTTTGTTATGGATACAGGAAAAACACTGATCTAACTAAAACCTAAAAGAGGTACAATTGTATTTTATTTATTTTTTGTGTGTGTGGTATGCGGGCTTCTCACTGTTGTGGCCTCTCCCTTGCGGAGCACAGGCTCCAGACGCGCAGGCTCAGCGGCCACGGCTCACGGGCCCAGCTGCTCCGCGGCATGTGGGATCTTCCCGGACCGGGGCACGAACCCATGTCCCCTGCATCGGCAGGTGGACTCTCAACCACTGCGCCACCAGGGAAGCCCACAATTGTATTTTAAATAAGATATCAGACTCTTGACATTCTTGAGTCTCTTCATGTTTTTTTTATATTACCTATGTATAACTTGTTTAGAATGTTAAATATCAAGAAGTTGAATACAGAAAACCACTTAAAATACATACCACAAAATTCATTTGGCACTAGATATAATCATCAAAAAGGTATGTTGTTTCTGTTTTGGAGATGATGCCACCTGTCTCTGACATATTTATTTGCTCCTTGATCTGTATATTTATGCTCATAAGCTCTCTCTGGCTTCTCCAGAATGTGTTAAATCTCATCTGTCAGCCCCTTTGTCAACTCTCCTTCGAAAAAGAAAAAGAAAATGACTCAAGGTCAAGCAGCTCCCTCACCACGAGCAGCTTAACCTAATTTGTCTGAAAGGAGATTTGAATTCTCAAAAATCAGCCTAAATTGGAAGCTGACAAATTAAACATTGACATTCAGTGAAAACTAAGAGTTGTGTCCTTCTAACCCAAAAGAACAGGTGTTCGCAGCATCTCTGGAAGCTCTCTGGGGTTGCAGGCGTTCACCGGGCAGTAAGGACCAGTCACTCTGCCAAGGCCACCATGGGTGAGGCTCCCTCCCCAGGGGCACTCCGATGGGAATGTAAGCAGCTGGATTTAACAGGACTTAACAATTGATGGAGGCAGAGGGCGCAAGAGACCCAAAGTGAAATCCCCCCAAGTGAAGGGAGACAAAAGATAAAACTCGCTAATCCATAATTTTGTCTAGATCATATTGCCTGGAATATTTCACCCTGCATATGAATAACCTGAGGACAGTAAATACATATTTTTGGTTCTCTACCATAAGCAAGACATAAAAGTGGCAGAAACAGACCTAATAGGAGACTAAAACCCATAGCAACAGCAAGGAGTCCCGGGTCCAATGCTTACCTATCAAAATCTATGGGAGTTGTGACTACAAAAAGATGGCAGGTCATGAACATTTAACCATGCAAAAGAAAAAGCTCTCACCTGATTGAAATGAAAAGGAGAGCATCATCTACGCTCAGTATAAAACACCGTTGCTTCAGTTGTTTTAAAGAACCTTCTAGAATATTAGTTAAGCATTATAGAGTAAGTTTAAAATCAGGCTCTGGAATCAGCCTGCCCTGGGTCTGAAATCCAGTTCTGCTACTGACAACTTTTAGGACCTTCAAGAAGTTAACTTTTTTTTTTTTTTTTTTTTTTTTTTTGCGGTACACGGGCCTCTCACTGTTGTGGCCTCTTCCGTTGCGGGGCACAGGCTCTGGAAGCGCAGGCTCAGCAGCCATGGCTCACGGGCCCAGCCGCTCCGTGGCATGTGGGATCTTCCCGGACCGGGGCACGAACCCGCGTCCCGTGCATCGGCAGGTGGACTCTCAACCACTGCGCCAGGGAAGCCCCAAGAAGTTAACTTCTTTAATAGTCAGTTTCCTCTCTTGTAAAATGGTCTTGCTGCCATATATCCCATGGAATTGTTGGCAGGATTAAAAGAGATGTATTTTAAATGTTAAATCTAGCACCCAGCACATAGGAAACACTCGATAATTGGTAGATATGACTTTAATAACTATTGCCATTGTCATTAAAATCCCCATCATCATTTCCAAAATGCACAGGCTCACACATATCAAAGAGGAAATCAAGATTTTTAAATGTCTACTGCAAGCAAAGCATTCTGTTGATGTTATTTCCCCCTTATAAATTACCTAAACATAGGTATTACTCTATGCCTTTTCCTGGTGGGAAAAGAAGACTCAAAGATGTTAAATAACTTGCCCAGGATCACACAAGTAGAAAGAGAGCCAGAATTTATACCCAAATCTAGTTGGCTCTAAAACCCAATCTTTCCAATGTACCATGCAGTCCACATGAAACTCTTATCATTGAGAAAAGGAAAAAGGATCCTACTATAGCTTTTTGCAGGGAGGGGATAACTTTTAATTTTTATAGATTCAAAGTTAAATTTTAACCAGAATAAATAGGAGTGCATTACGTGCAGGAATTAGTAACATTTTTTCCGTTTTTATTTGAGTACTCTGAGACTTAAGGCCCTTAAATTCTGGGCTAATACTGGGTTCCATCCAATGGCAACAGGAAAACCAGTTCTCAAGAGATCGGATATATCAGAACAGATGCCCAGTTGCATATATGTTTAATTTTAACAAATAGTTTTTCATAACTATAAGGGTTTTCTATATTTATTAAAAAAAATCTGGCACATGAGAAAATATCAAATTGTGCTATTCCACCTCCATATGTGCCAGTTATCTATAAATATAGAAATGCAATGATTATCACTAAAACTGTTACTTGTTAAATTTTTGAAAACAGATAAATTATGAACATGAATTTGAAAAATAGTTTAAGAAGTTAAGAAATGGATAAGGATCTAGAATCACTAATTCTCTGAATCAGATGGGACCCCGAAAGCCACCTAGTCCAATACCCAGAGGAGGGGTTTGAATGCACTGTACCAAGTGGTTTTCAAGCCTCTGCTTAAATACTGCCACTAACAGCAAGCTCACTTCCTGAGATACGCTCTTATTTGCTGTGGGATCACCCTATGTGCTGAAATGCCTTCCTTATGTTTATGCAAGTTCTGTTAATACTAATGCTACCGTAAATGAAGCCACCGCTGGATGTCAGGCATCTATTAGCAGCAGTAGATTCATTATGTCATAGTATCTTTAAGACAACCTTATGAGATACTCATATGTTCACATGAGACACCAAACAGGACATGGCTAGTAAGTGGCCAGTCTGTGAGGCTCCAAGTCCCTTTCTCTTCCCACAGTACAGCAGGACTTATAGGTTCCAGGTGGTGTTGGTACCAAAACTGAATGAGCCCATCTGTCAGCAGTATTTCCATGGCTTAGCTGTTCCATGGCTTAGCTGGGTCCAAGTTCTTGGGTTGATGCTTCTACAGTTAGTCTACAGTGCAAGCTCCCAGCCCCCAAACACAATTTTTCTTCTCTATGACTCAGCGTTCCCATCACTGAAGTACCTTCCAGGATTGTAGAAGCAAAACAGAAACAAATGGCAATGTAATTTACAAAAGAAAAGAAACAGCATTGCATTGAATTAAAAGAGAGAAAAGAAATTTAAGAGTTGGAGACGTAACAGTTTTATAGATTTTATAGATGAAGAATCTGAGGTCAAGGGACTTGGCTGTTGCCATTCAGTTTGCTAAGGGTTAGAGTTGGTTTTTTTAAACAATGAAGAATGTGAAGAATTAAAATGCTTTTCAGCATCTATTGAAATAATCGTATGGTGTTTCGTATCCAGCTATGGGCTTGTTCAATAAAAGAAAATGATTCCTCTGACTCAGATGATAGATTCCCTGGGGATGGAGGAGGGGGTACTGAAAGCGAGAAGATGTTAAAAAGTGTAAGGAATAACCAAAGATAAACTTTATACATTTCAAAATTGGACAGTGTCCGCTTTCTCTGGGCTTTGTCTTATGCACAGCAAAGTAGTGGAAATGAATGAACTTTGTGGTCCAACATGCTTGGGTACAAATCGCTCCACTTTCTTCATCTGAATATTGATGCAATAACACCCACTTCATGGGGCTGTTGTGAGACAGGAATGGTTACAGTGTATAAAGAATGATGCCCCGTGCCAAGCACATAAGAGTTTCTCAACAAACGTTCATTACCTTCTCTCCCTCCTTTATTTCTTCTTCTGATGATATGTTAAAAGATATAAAAATATCCACATATTTTTGTGGAAAAGTGGAAGTGGAAACAGTAAAATTAAACTTTATGAATGAATAAACAGAATGTGGTGTATACATATAAGGGAATATTACTCAATCTTAAAAAGGAAGGAAATTTTGACACAAGCTGCAATATGGATAAACCTGGAAGACATTATTAAGTAAAATAAGCCAGTCATGAAAAGACAAATACTCATTGATTACACTTTTACGAGGCACCGAGAATAACAGAAGTCATAGAGACAAGAAGGGTGGTTGCCAGGGACCGGGTGGGGAGGCAAAAGAGGAGGAGCTGTTTCACAGGGACGGAGTTTCAGTTTGGGAAGATGAAAAATTTCTGGAGCTGGCTGGTGTCACGTGATGGCGGCACAATAGTGTGAGTGCACATAAGACCACAAATCTGTACATTTTAAAATGGTTAAAATGGTAAATTGTGTGTTATGTATCTTTTACTGCAATAAAAGAAATCTTACCACTTTTTTAAAAAATTAAAGTTTGTGAGATTTTCTGAGTGTTATCAATTCTGAATTAAAATTGTAACCTGAGGATTTCCAAGCCAGACATTCCCCCATCTATAAATCCCCAGAAAGCCTAGGTCAGGGTTGTCAGGGTCCCATAGCACATCCTCTTGGCTGGAACCGAGCCCAGCAGAAGCACAGAGGCAGGGCCCAGAGCACAGAGGGGCTGAGTCACCCACACTGAAGAGCCTGCAGTTTGCAGCAGCTACAGAGCCGCTGCTGTTCCAAGTTCAGCGGTGCTGATCCTTGCGGCTCCGGAAGCTTTCACCACTCTCTCCCCAGTGCTGATACTGAGGCTGAGAGATAGGAAAAAGAGCAGGCTTTATCTTTTATATTTTCTCATTCAACTCACTCTAGCCCCACATTTGTAATAATATTTCTATCATCATAATAAAATAAAATAAAATAAACGCATGTCAGCTAACATCACAGTATTAGGGGAAAACTTCACTGTAAAATCCTGATCATGGTGGCTCATCACAATCACTAGCTCCACTGAACTCTTAGCTCTGGCTGTCTGTACCATTCAACTGGTATTTGTCATTTGGGGCTTGGTGACATATCCTTTTTTGTTATCTTGTATTGTCATCTGTCACAGAGTCAGAGTCGGTAAATTCTCTAACAAAATTTGACATCATCATCGCCTTGGGGTAGATTGTGCATCCCTCGGCTGTAGAAGAAAAACACAGGCAGACCTTTTCTGTTATTGTTCAGCATATTTTCTCCAGCTTTGCTATCTAAACCACTGTGATCTAAATTGCCACTTGATATTTGAGGCCTGTAGCCTCTCTCTCCGTACTGTCACCAAAATTATCTACTTAAAATGCAGATCCGGTCATGTCCCTTCTATGCTTAAAATCATCCCATTCATCTATTTGCTTTGAACGCGGTACTTGAGCAACAACTAAGTGGACTTTGTGCCCGGCTCCAAGTAGGTTGCTGAGGTTGCATGGATGAGGTGAGATGTTCTGGGTCTCCAGGAGCTCACAGTCCAGTGAAGAGACTGACATGACACCCACTGCAATGTGATATGGATGCTAGTAGACATGCGTACAAGGCACCCCAAGACAGGAAAGGACATAGCATGGGGGGTTAGGGACAGCTTCACAGAAAATGCACCTTCCCACTGGATAACCCCCAATATGGGAATCTCCATTCCACCCTGGGGAAGTCCTTGTTTCCTTTAGACTTCAGTACTAGAAGGCTGGAATTAGGCATAACCATCAACAAGAGAGAACTCTGGAGAGAGCACTTTTGAAGCAACTGATCTAGGAGAAGATATTTGCCATATATGTATACTTGGCAAATAATCTTAGAATATACACGGAATTACTATAAATCCATAAGAAAAACCAAACAACCCAGTTTTTCAAAACGAGCAAAACACTTGCACAGATACTGCAAAAATGGGTTATCCAAATGACCAATAAGCACATGAAGCGATGCTCAAGGCAAAATGGTATATTCATCAGAAAAATTCAAATTAAAACAACAATGAGGGGCTTCCCAGGTGGCGCAGTGGTTGAGAGTCCGCTTGCCGATGCAGGGGACACGGGTTCGTGTCCCGGTCCGGGAAGATCCCACATGCCATGGAGCGGCTGGGCCTGTGAGCCATGGCTGCTGAGCCTGCACGTCCAGAGCCTGTGCTCCCCAACGGGAGAGGCCACAACAGTGAGAGGCCCGCGTACCGGAAAAAAAAAAAAAAAAAAAAAAAAAAAACAGTGACATACCACTACACACTTGCCAGGATGGTTAAAATGTAAAAGATTAAAAATACTAAGTATTGCTGAAAATGTAGAACTTCTGGATTTCTCCTCCACTGATGGTAGAAGTGTCGATCATTATAACCATTTTGGGAAACTTTTTGGCAATGTATACAATGGTATAAGAATGTTCACAGCAGTGTTTTTCATGAGCCACAAATTGGAAACAATTCAAATGTCCATCAACAATAGAATGAGTAAATATCTTTTAGTATCTCCATAGAGTGGTATACTAAACAGTAATAAAAAGGAACAAACTTACACTACAAACAGCATTATAGTGAATCTCACCAACATAATGTTGAGCAAAAAAAAATCAAAATACAAAAGAATTCAAAAATAGCAAAAACTAATCTGTGGGGAATAAGATTCAAAGTAATGGTAAGCTTTAGTGGGTATGTACTGGGAGAGGATAGGATGGAACTTTCTGGAATACTGGCAGTATTCTATAACTTGATTTAGGTATGTGGGGTTGGGAGGATTCGTCAAGCTTTACATGTACTATTTAAGTACTTTACTGTATATATTCTATTCCTTAATAGGATTAGTTGTTTAAATGATTACTACCTTTGAGCCCTGGTATCTTAGGTGCTCCTGCCTTCCACCTGCCAAAGTCTCCACATCAGGTGCAATGTCCATTTATGGTTAGAGACCCCTCTGTCCATAGTAGGTTGAGTGAGTTTATATCAAACAACCAAAGTCAGTAAGTCAAGTGTTTTCTATATACAGATTAAACCCTTTATGCTTCTCTAAGGGATGGCACAGCTTTGGTGATCCCCTCTCCTTGGTTGTAGAGAGAAGATGCAAGCTGTTAAGAGACATCTTCAGTGGACAACTTTTTCCCTTCTGCAAGCAAAGTTGTCAAAAGGAGAGCTTGGGTGAGGTAAACTGGAAGGACATTCCATTCTGCGTCACGCACGGTTCCTTTGACTATTTAAAACACTGGGCGTCAAGTCAGGGGCCAAGGCCCAAATTTTCTCTTCTAAAGGAGTTCTGCAGCCAAATTTAGCTGGGTAGAAGTTTGTTACGGGAAGTCTAGGTCTCTTACGAGCAGGGGTTGAATGGTCTCCATCTTCTTAATTGAATGAGAAAATATCTGTAAATCTGCAACGCTGTGGCAGTGTCTTCAAGAATGGTTCCTCACTTAAGAGTGGTCCTTATTGACTGGGCTGTGTCAATTCCAACGCCAGCCAGAGCAGATGCAATTAGAACAATAAGAGCTGAGGACAGAGTCTTTTGGGTGACATGACTGCCTCACAGGACTTTCTCATCTGCATCAACTGAGGCAGTGTAAGAGAAAAGCATCGAGCTCGGAAGATCTGAGAGCGTCCAGACTGAAACACCAAGGGAGGATTAAATAAGGCTCCGCGTGTCCCCCCAGAAAGTGTCTTCCAGTTGTTAGCCATGCCACCCTCCTGCACACGCAGGCTTCCTTCCCCCCTCTTCACCTCTGTGCTCAGCCCTTACCGAGAAGCGTCTGGCATCTGTTTCCCATAGACCCCCTTAAACACATTGTCAAATGTGGGTCCAGATAAAAATAGTAAAGACAGAAAGGAATTATGTAATCAATAATTTGTATATTTTATCCTTGTTTGAATTGCCTTCCCATCAAGGCAATAAAGTCTCTGCATTCTTAGAACGACTCTAACATCCATCTCCAGCCATAGGTGAACCTCTCATAGGTGGATGCTGACTTCCAGTACAAAACCTTGACAACCTGATGTCAGCTTGATCCACGTATGTTTTTATCCTTATTAGACCTGGTGCTGCACAAATCCAAAAAGAGAACACTGCTCCCATGGGGAACAATGACTCCTCCATCCCCCCATGCTCTCTTAGCTGTTTATGCCAGAAATCCTGGGGTAGTTTTGCTGACCCCAAGAAAAATAGCGCAGTAGGGTTTGTCTTTGTGTCCTAAATGCCTCCTATTCTTGATTTTCTTTTCTTTTTTTTTTTTTTTTTTTCACTGCTCCAAGACTCCCTTTCTTTTTTAGGTACCATTCTACCCCGAAAAAACCTATGGAATGCTTCAAGTGGCCCCAACCAACCACTGCTAATGTTAACTTTTGTTATAAATAGGTAATAGCTTAAGATGTGACCGCCGATAGGGATGTTTTGTATTTTAAAAGAGTTTGGGGAGAGCCCCCAGGGCTTTTACCCTAAACACTTTTCTATTGCTCTGTTCTCTGGGTCTCATGAGACAGGCATTCAGAGGAACCACCTTTCATCTGATGAGATCTGAGATTGATGGTACCACCTGCTGACAGAGTGTCCCTCTCTGCCTCCCAAAATCTTGGGTGAAGGCTGACTTGTCAGTCTCTACCAGAAGGGATAATGAACCTGGACTAAAATAACTTGGATAATAAATGTTGTACCAGGAGAATAGCAGAGCTGAACCTTGACACGTAACAGGGCCTGGTGGAGTACATCCGTAGCAGAATTCCAGAGCTAGAATTTCCAGGATGTGCTATTATCTCTTTACAGGGAAGTAACAAGAATAGATTAAGGCATACAGAGATAATACTGAAGCTTCTAGCAATTCTATACTGGCCCAGAAGTCAGGCTGTTCAAGGCCTTCTGGTCCTATCGCAAAGTTGGTCAACACATCAGTTTATACAGGAGTTTGAATTCATTGTTTTCCGTAATTACAGAATTGGTGGAGATTCTGAAGATAAGTCAGGATGGGGATTACCAGCTTGTATCTGCCTGATTTTAAACTCTCCAGGGGAAAGGAGAAGGCAGACATGACCAGCTTGGAAACTCTCCTCTTCTGCTTCAGCAAGGCTGCCGCATGCCAAGCACCATGCTAGATTCTGGGGATAATGAGTTCAGTTTTTGACAGCTTGAATTTGAATTATCAGAAGACAACTGGAAATACTAGAGGGGAGTTCAGGCAGGAGGTCAGGACTGGAGACATGATTTTAAAGTCATCCACAGGGAAGACATGGTTGAAAACAAGGGAGCAATAAAACTGCCCAGAGAAAGCTTGTAGAATGAGGAGAGAAGCAGGTGAAGGTGGTACCAAGGGGAGAGGCAACATTTAGGTAGAGGATAAAGGGAAAGGCACCAGGGAAGGTTAAAGGAATGAGTATTCAAAAGTGGGAGGAGAGTCAGAAAAAAAGAATTTCAAAGAAGAAAAATAAATACTGGTGTCAGACTACTGAGAGGCCAGGTAAAGGGAAGACAACAGTAGATGATTGGATTTGACAGTTAGGAGCTGATGTGACCTTTCCCAGAGCAGTTTCAGTGAAAAGGGGTGGGGCAGCAGCAGAATCAAATTGTGTTCATGAGCCAAGTATAGGTCAGGAAAGAGAGGCTTTCCTTTTAAAGGGAGTTTGAAAAGGATAATAGTTGAGGGAGAACTGGAGTTTTTTTGTAGGATATGTTTTTCTCCTAAAATGAAGGAGATCTAAGTATGTTTGTAGCCAGAGGGGGAAGAAGCCAGTGTAGAGAAAAAGTAATTGAAGATTTAAGAAAAAGGGAATAATTGACGTAACAGAGACTTTGGGGAAACAAAAGGAGATAAAATCAAGTCCACAAGTGCCAGGGTTAGCCTGCAAAAAAAGGAAAGAAAGGGAGGCAAACAAACAAACAAACCCAAGCTGGTAAATCAGAGGGCAAGAACTAGACAGAATTCATCCCCATGGTTTCAGGGTGGCAGGGAAGGAAAGCAAGGAGAGAGCTGACAGGTTGCATTACTCAGAACTTTCCTCTTCTTCCAGTTTGAGTGAGATCCTGGAGCACGTAAGGTGGGAGGCAGAAAGTGGAGGGGAGACACAAGGAGGGACCCATAATCAGAAAGCAATACTTCTGAGATGATTACAGGGGTAATCATTGACACATGTCCCGGTGTAGTCATGGCTGTGGGCAATCCAGTGCCATGATGGACAATGAGGGAAGGAAATCAAATGTTTTGAATCAAGATTTGAAAACTAGAAGGACATTGATTGGACATCAATATATAGATGAGCACAGCCCACAGCCCAGTTCTGTGTTTCCAATGCTAGGATCAACACCAAGGTGAATTTAGCGAGCAGCCCAGAGCTGGGCTTGGAGGATGGAATACATCAGAACACAGATCAGACCTTACATAAAATCACTATGTGTTACTCATCCTGATTTTTTGTCTGGTACCTTTAGACTTTTCCCATTTCTGAGGGTGCCCTTTCTATCCTTTCCTTTTTGTTTTATTGATATTTTTATCCCATTCTAATATTTTTTAAGTATGTTTCTTATATAACTTTTTATTTACCATCTCTGCAAAGCCATACACTCTCAGTTGGTTGTTGAGAATTAATAGGCTTGGGGAGAAAAGAGAAAAGGGAGGAGAGAAAAATTTGTCTTAGCTCAGTTCTCCCATCCTTGGTTCATTTTAACCCTTGAAACCTCTCCATTTCCCATTGGTTTCCCCTAACGCTCCAGGGGATGAGGGAAATGGTGAATAATGGTTTTATGGGAAAATACTATTCCAACTCATCCTTTCTCACCACCTTGTCTTCCATGTTTGAATTCATCTGCCATTATTTAAAGATGATATCAATTCCATGAACTCTCTAGGGAATGCAATGTAACACAGACGTTTAAGAGAGGACCACCCTGATCTCCAGGTGAATAATCCCCCAAATCATCCCAGTAACACTTTGGGATGCCACGAGGCTCCAGAAACTAAGACTGGGTTGTGAAAACTTGCTTTTCTTCCTCTCTAGAAGCCAACAGGACTGCAGCTGTATCATTTAACTCCCCACGATGTGTCCCCAATGTGGGGAGTCACCCCCAGAAGGCCAGCTCTGACGAGGTAAGTGCAGGCCTCCCAGCCCTGGTGCTCACAGGCAAGAGCTGACATCGTGTCTCCCAGACGTGCACAATTTCCTCTTCGGGGTTGTCAATCTAGCGCCTTTTGTGACAACTAAATTTACTGGAAAAAAATTCAAATTATTTCAGCGGCAGCCAGCTTCTGAAAGTTTCCAAATATACTTTTTTAGCTCTCTATTTCCCTTAAGCCATATGATGTCATTTGCCTCTCAATCCCTGAGTGCCAAAAATTCTGCTTTCATATCTTTGAAATTTGCCAAACGAGAAAAACCACAGATCTTAGTTTGGGTTCTTATGTGCACCGCCCCCCCAAGAAAAGGCCAAAATTACTTTCTATAATTTTCAAAGTAAAAATATCAACAACAACAAAAAATCACAGCTCACAAATCCGTTAAGTCTTTTACCATGTTTCCCCCTGTTTGGGCTAATGGGCTGTCCTAATTTTATTCAGAATTTTCATTTCAATAGCTTGTCAGCTGCCTTTTCAGGATACACCTAAACCTGAAGCCCCGGACTTGACAAGTAACCGAGAGACTGATTTTCACATGCAGTACTTTGCTTTAGGATGTATTCATTAGTGATTTTTGAAGTCAGAACATTTCCCCACTGATTTGGAAGTTTCGTAGGTTCTTGCTGTGTATTTACGGAAGCTTTTTAGTTCACCTAAAAGAGAGGGGGGAAAAAGCCTTCATTCTGCTTCCCTTTCTAATTACAGTCCCATTTCCTTAGCAAGTCCTTGAAACAAGAATTCCCCAAGTCTCTAATCGTCTCTCTAGTCATAATCTCCATAATTGTGTCCCTTCCAGATCCCTTCCTGGCACAGCCCAGAAAATGATTTCCTCCATGTGGTTAAAAACCTTTCATTTGATGCCAGTGAGGACTTGTTTTCACCGCTTGCCTTCTTGGGCCTTAATGCTACATTGGATGTGACTGATCACTACAGGCGCCTTTCCAATCCCCAATGAGTGATTGTAGCCCTTGTTCCATTATCTTATTTTAGGGGCAGACTAAACTGTGCCTGACAGGATTATAACTCTGGTGTTCCACCAGGTTACTACCTCCTCTCCATTTTCTTTTACCCATTTAGTTGGTCAGTTCAAGATAAATGCATTATGAAGAGAATTACCTCTCCCTTAACTCCACATCACATAAAAAAATCAGGGTTCGCTGATTTTAATATATTCTTAGACTAGTGATTCTCAAACACAGGCAATTGTGTCCCCAACCCCACCTCCAGCCCCCAGGGGACATTGAGCAATGTCTGGAGACATTTTTTGGTGGTGATGACTTGGGGGAGGGGCTGCCACTAGCATGGAGTGGGTACAGACCAGGGATACTGCTTACCATCCTGAAGTGTACAGAACCGCCTCCAACTACAAAAAGTGATCTGGTCCCAGATGTCAATACTGAGGAGGGTGAGAAACCTCCCTGTAGAAGAACCATTACCCAACCACAATAAGCCCACAGAGATGATTTCTTAGATGTCTCTGAACACCCAGCCCCTAGAGGATGGGCATAGAAGAATTAGTTGTTGGTGAGTCTATTCACTTTAAAAACACATCTCTCACAGGAATGCTAATGATTAGCTATCTTCAATAGTAGAAAATTGTTATTGACAGTCTAACTAGAATTCTCTTTTGCTGCAGGTTAGACCCTTTCTTCCTTGCTTTGTCCTTACTGAAGAGGGAAACAGCTGCACACCCTCTCCTAGGTGAGGTATCAGCAGTCCAGACAGCCACCATTTGAACCCTGGGAAACAGAGTCAGGTCGGGAGAGGGGAGTACTTATTTTCCTGGGGATTCTATGCTATTTCCTATCTCTGTTGGGGGATTCTACCAAAGATACTCTCGGACTGACAATCAGGCTCTCTTATGCCTAGATTAAGGCCCTCTTAAATGAGAGGAAAAATCTATCCTGATCAAGTGCTGAGAAGGGTCTCTGGGGAGACGGGAGCATCTCCAGGTATGAGAAAGTCAAGGGGCCGTTGTTATGGACAAAGTCCCTAAAAGCTTTCCCAACCAGCTCCTGGGACGTATGCTCCTGAAAGAGGGGCTTCTAAGTGAAAGCATGAGTTCAAGGGCACAAGTGGCAAGATCCAGGCAGCAGGGAACAGAATTGGTGATCACCGTAGCCGGGGCTGCAGGTGGAAGACGGAGGTGAAGCGGAAATGAGGTCAGCCTCTGGGAGGAGCAGCCAGAGAGAAGCACGCAGAGCGTCCCACAGAGGCACGACTCAGCCGGACCAGGTTCTACTGCTGTCGGGTGGCTCCCTAGAAGCACTTTTTTTCATTGACTTTTTATGTTGTGAGTTCAAACTGAGCCCCATTACACAATTACCCTAGGAGCACTCGGAGGAATCGGAATCCGGCCAAATCCCAAGGGGCTACTGCCCTTGGGTGTCATGATACTTCTGCACAAACACTCGTGTGAGGACCTCTGACTTTTTAAAAAGTTGTTAAATCACCAAGTATCTCATAATGTAGAAACCTGAGTGTCTTTTTGAGTCATATGATCACTAAGTTTGTAGAATAATCTCCTTTGCTACCTACTTTAGATTATTTCCCAAACAGGAGATAAGGCTTACAAAGGTTTATTCTAATTAATCTATATAAAAATATATATAATTTAATTATACATAAAATTATATATAGCCATGTCAAGTGAACAGTTTTTTGCACCAAACACTTCACAAGACTAGCCATTAGAAAACTAGATTAGCTGGTTTGGGTTCCATGCCCTTTTACACACACTGATCATTCCTTAAAGAAGTTGTAGTGAATAATGAAAATGACTCATGCTGAGCTGCTTACTGGACTTCCCTCTACTTCCATTGCAACAATTCGTCTGGAATGAACGCATGCCTTGACTGACGATTTTACTGGGTCTTTCTTTGCATTACATTTCCTCATGTGTTTCCGAATTTTGAGTGAGAAGTTACCTGTTATTCTCTCTCATTCTCTCTCTCTACCTATCTTTTTTCTATCTCTCTTTCTCTCTCCTCCCCTCCCCGATGATTTATTGACCATCGCTCCACTCCTGTCTGGGACTTTTGTGATCACTTCTCCCTGCCTCCCTCTCAGCACACCTGTCACCACTGAAGTAGTTCTAAAAATGACATTTCTGGGCTCCTAATCTATGATGTTACTGTGGCTATCCCAGATCCAACCTCCAGTCCAACTGGCCACTCAGTTCATTCCTTAGACATACGGTAGTGCTTTTGTCCTGCTCCATCCTGCTCCTAGTACTAGGCAGTGGGTCCCAATAGGTCCTAGGCTGATCAGGTGCCATCTGTCCAGCCTCCTCTCTTGGGCCTGGGGCCTGGGGGATGGGCGGTGCCCTAGGCTTTAATCAATGAGTGTGGTTCACACGGCTTGTCTTATAAGGAATATGTTTAGATGTTACTTCCCACGAAAGTTAAACCCTCAGACATAGATCTCCTCTTCTGGCTTCTAGACCTGTAGGCCAACTCCACTTAGCACTTTAAATTGCTATTGTTTTTTAAGCCTAGCTATTTCTTCGCTATGATCCTTAAAAAAAAAAAAAAAAAAGTTTAAACTTGCATTGCTGTTTGTTTGGAAAGGCGGGGTGCTCTGAAGCATGAACCTCTATGCCACCTGGAGAGGGAGGCTTCCAATGAGTGCTTAATTTTTTATTAATAGTTATTTTTTCCTAATTAGAGGAGTAATGGATATTCATTGCAGAAAATTGGGGAAATGCTGAAACTTATAAATCCCATAGCACTGAGATAACCACTATTAATACTTTAGCATAGTTTTTTCAAACTTTTGTCTCTATACATTTACATACATGCACACACACACATACACACACACACACTGAAAAAGTTCATGCTGTACATTCAGCTTGGTTTTCTGCTTTTATGACCAATTACTGTTTTTCATGTATCCCAAATATAGTACCTACTCACTGGTAGAAAATTCAGAAAACACAGAAGTGCAGAAGTTATATTTCCTCTAATTTCACAAAAGGTAGCCACTGTGAAAACTGTACTATTTCATCCTTCACATTTAAAAAATTTGGATAATAAGGTACATAATTTTGGGGGGTTTTGGGGGTTTTCTTTTTTTTGCTATATGCGGGCCTCTCACTGTTGTGGCCTCTCCCATTGCGGAGCACAGGATCCGGAGGCTCAGCAGCCATGGCTCATGGGCCCAGCCGCTCCCCAGCATGTGGAATCTTCCCAGACCGGGGCACAAACCCGTGTCCCCTGCATCAGCAGGCGGACTCTCAACCACTGCGCCACCAGGGAAGCCCAGGTACGTAATTTTCAACTATGCTTTTTTTCACAACATTGTATTTTCATAATATTAGGAGCATTTTCCAGATCATCAATATATGGTTTGCAATGCTACACAGCTCAAGTTTTGTGCTTTTCCCTTGAATAAAGGTCAGAGTATATAACCTATGAATTTTGTACATTTTTGTAATTTTTACTTTTGAAAATGCACTCAACCCTCAAAAAAATACACATTCTCAGCTTAATATATAATAATTATTTCAATCTCAAGTGTATGATTTAAATTTTCTATGCCATTATTTATTTTTTATCTCCAAGATCTTTGAAGATTATGTTAAATACATCTACAAAAGTTTTCAATCAATTTGTTTTTTCTTCTAATAAATTTTGATTAATGTGTTTAGTTTAGGTAAATGTCTCTTTAAAAAACATTTTCATAATTAATGTATCTTTTATCAAAATAAAGGAACTTCTTTGGCTTAATGTTTTTACCTTAATTTCTGTTTGTCTGATGTTAATTCTGCCACCACATATGTGTTTTTGCTGTTGGTTCCCTGATAAATATTTGAAAAACATTTTATTTTAACTTTTTTGTTTGTTCTTTACTGAGAAGTGACTCTTGTAAGCAGGTTATAGTGAGATTTTATTTTACTTTAATCTTTGTTCTCTATTTACCATCATACATGATATTGTGGACTTATTTTGATCATTTTATCATTTTTAAGTTCTTTGGATATTATTTTTGTTTTTTTTTTGCTGTTTAGAGAACATTTTCCTGCCTTTATCTTCTTTAGTAGTGTGTAAGTATATGTTTCATTTATGAGTCTCTTAGTGGTTAGATTTACACTTTCAAAACCATTTTTCATTGGGGATTGAGTTCAATTACCTGAAATAGAAAATCATCCAGACCTGGACTTACTGTTCTCACGAAACAGGAAGTCAGGACAGTCAGAACTTGTGCAGCTGCTCCCCAGGGTCCCCCATATTTCAGGATCCTCCTCTCTCTCTCTCTGCTCCATCATCCTAAGCAGAAGCTTTCATCCCATGAAGCTGTCAATGTCCCAGAGGATGATTATATCTTTGACCTCCCATCCACATTCCAAATGGAAAGCAAAAGGAGGGAAGGGGCAAGGGAAGAAGGAGGAGGAGGAGAAGACAGAGAAGGAAAGAACAGGAGGAAGAGGCACTTGTCTGTATGTGTGGAGCAAAAGCCAGGACCTCAGTCAACTTTCTCTACTGTCTCACTGGCTAGAACTGTCACACAGCTACCTCTAGCTGCAAGGAGGCTGGGAAAGAGGATCTTATCTGGATAGTTGGCCACTCTGAACAAAACTGGGTTTTTCTTAGTAAGGAAGAAGGGAGAATATATTTTAGGCAAACAGAAATTGCTTACCCGTTATTTCTGAGGTTGTTGAAGTCAAGAGTGAAACAATGTTTTATCTGCTTGCTTCTTCTGCTCACCCCAAGTCCCAACCACAGCTCCACTCCTGCAGGACCACATTTTAATTCTGGGTATTCATGAAGTTAAACATAAATTTTAAACCTTTTTTTTCCACTAAATTATAATTTTATATTATATAACTTTTCTTTCAAAGGTTTTAAAATCATGCTAAAGTTTTGAACACTTTCAAACATTATAAATCCTTAAATTTAAAAGTATTGAGTTTCACTCTGCAGATTCTTTTAAACCAAGAAATTGCCTGTCTTATATTTTGGATTCTGGTTCTTTAATTGATTGTCTAAAATATGTGTTGAAGTGATTTTTGAAAATATGTGTATGTAGGTGGTGTACTCGGTGCTCTTCTATGTAGGAAACTCATCAAACTCAACATTCCAGAGGCTAACTTGTGCATCACATTTGAAAACAGTTGACATTAAAAAGGGCCTCAACTCATTTAGGCCCCTGATTACTCTATAGCCAATAATTAACTTGCTCTTCTTTTAAGGCCAGGCTCAAAATTGTTTAATTCCAAAAGTAAGAAAAAAATGGAATTCCAAAAGCACTGATGAAAACAGCACACATCTTAACTGAAGTTTTCTTGTAATACGGAGGCAGAAAACATATTTCATACCACTAACAAGATTTCTAAAAAGGTATTTCTTCTACTACTCTCTTTCCTTAAAGTTCCATCCTTTCTAGCAGGCCCCATCTCACTGCATATGTGATCCTGCTTGAACATCTGCCTTTCTATACCCTCCAAACTCTGTCCATATGCTTTTTATTTTATTTTTATTTTATTGAGATATAATTGACATACAACATTATATTAGTTTCAGATGCACAACATAAGATTTGATACTTGTATATATTGCAAAAACTCACCAAAATAAGTCTAATTAACTTCCAGATATACTTTTTATTTTCCATCTATTTTTTTACTTTACTCTTTTTGGTATATAGTGTATGGATTTTAACAAATACATAGAGTCGTGTCATGTTCACCCCAACCAGGAAACAGGAAACATCACCACAAATGTTTCCTCTTCGTGAGAAAATGTGCCCCTTCATGATCAAACCCTCCCTCTTCCTCTAACCTATGACAACTACTGACCTGTTCTCCCTCTCTATGGTTTTACATTTTCCAGAATATTATATAAATGGAATTATACAATAAGTAGCTATTTGAATCTGGCTTTTTTTTCATTAACGCAATGCATTTCAGATTCATTCATGTTGTCGCATGTATAAATAGTTTGTTCATTTTTATTTCTGAGTAATATTCTATCGAACGGGTATACCACAGTGTGTATATCCCATCACCAGTTTAGCAGGTGGACTTATGTCTCCAAAAAAGATGTGTTCCAGTCCTAACTCCCATTACCCATGAATGTGACCTTATTTAGAACTACAGTCTTGGCAGATGAACCAAGTTAAAATGAGACTGGACACATTAGGGTGGACCCTAAATCCAATGACTCACATCTTTATAAGAATAGGGAAAGATTACTCAGCCATAAAAAGAAACGAATTTATTTGTAGTGAGGTGGATGGACCTAGAGTCTGTCGTACAGAGTAAAGTAAGTCAGAAAGAGAAAAACAAATACCGTATGCTAACACATATATATGGAATCTAAAAAATATTTTTAAAATAGTCATGAAGAACCTAGGGGCAAGATGGGAATAAAGACGCAGACCTACTAGAGAATGGACTTGAGGATATGGGGAGGGGGAAGGGTAAGCTGGGACAAAGTGAGAGACAGGCACACAACCACTGCGCCACCAGGGAAGCCCCTAATTTATTCTTTTAATTTTGTTGATTATTTTATTATGTTTAATTTTGGTTTAACTTACTATTCTTTTTCTGGTTTCTAAAAGTAGAAGTTTAGATTATTTCAGATCTTTTTTCTTTTCTAATACAAGCATTTTAATGCTATGAATTTTCCTGTAAGCACTACTTTAGCTGCATTGCACAAATTTTGATATGTTGTAGCTTCATTTTTGTTTGGTTCAACATGTCTCCTAATTTCTCTTAAGATTCTGTCTTTGACCTATGGGTTATTTACAAATGTGCTGTATTATCTCCAAATACTTGGGAAAATGCCAGATATCTTTCTACTTTTATATCTACTTTAATTCCATCACAACCAGAAAACACATTTTGTATGATCTTGATTCCTTTACATTTTTTAAGGTGTGTTTTATTGCCCTGAACATGATTTATTTTGATGAATGTTCCAGGTGTACTTGAAAAAATGTGGATTATATGATCGTTGGGTAGAGTGTTTTATGAATATGATTTGCTAAAGTTGATAACAGTGTTTTTCAGGTTTATTTAATCTTGCTGATTTTATATCTAATTGTTTTATCAGTTACAAAAAGACTGTTGAAGTCTTCAACTATAATTGTGGATTTGTATATTGCTCTTTTCAGCTCTATCAGTTTTTGCTTCATGCATATGGAAACTCTGGTGTTAGGTGCATACACATTTAGAATTATTATGTCTTTTTGATGAATTGACTCTTTTATCATTGTGTAATGCATGTCTTTATTTTTGGTAAGTTTTCTTTCATTTGAACTCTGCTTAGTCTGACATTAATATAGCACCTCCACCTTTCTTTTGATTAGATTTTAGCTGGCATATAATTTGCCATATTTTTAATTTGTTATCTACCTATAAAATTATATTTATTATGAGTTTATTGTAGACATCAGATACTTAAAACTTGAATTTGTCTCCAATTGAACAATCACTGTTTTCTATTTGGTTTATTTAAACAATTTACATTTATTGAAATTACTGATATGTTTAAATTTAAATCCGTATTTTACTACTTCTCTCTCTCTAGTGTTCTTTGGTTTTTTGCTTGGCTCACCTCTTTTCAGTCTTCTTTTGGATTATTTTAATATTTTTAAATATTTCTTTTTAATTTATCTATTGGGTTTTGGGATATATATATATTTACTGTTTCTTTAACTGTTGCTTTTTCACAGTTCACTTAGAGTTAATATTTAATTTTAGGACCATTTTCCCTCCTTCCTCTATGTTATCTTTGTATGTATTACATTTACACACATTTAAAATCACATCATAAATATTGTAGTTTTTGCTCTTAACATTCACATATATTTTTAAAACTCAAAATAAGAATAATAGTCTATTATATTTACCTAGATATTTACCAGTTCTGTTGCTCTCTTCATCCACTTTTGATGGGTCAATCTTTCCTGTAATGTCATTTCCTTTCACCCTAAACAAATTCCTTTAGCTGTTGAAAATATCTTTATTTCACCTTTAGTCCTGAAGGAGTTTGTTCCTGACTACAAAATTCCAGGTTGAAAGGGTATTTTTTGTTTATTTGTTTTGCTTACACTTTAGAGATGTTGTTCCACTGCCTTCTGGTCTCCAAGGTTTCTGATGAGAAATCTGCAATCAAATTACCTCCTATATGCAATGTGTTTTGTTTTTTTTTTCTGGCTGCTTTCAAGATTTTTTCTTTATCTTTGGTATTCAGCAGTTTGAGTATGATATGTCTAGGCCTGCATTTCATTGAGTTTATCTCATTTCATGTGTATTAAGATATCTTAATCTGTTAATTTATATCTTTCACCAAATTTGGAAGTTTTCAATCATAACTTTTTTCAAATACTTTTTTCCTGCACTTTTATTGCACTCTTTTTTCTCTCAGGGACTTCAATGATATAAATATTAAAGGTTTTGATATCGTCCTACATATCTCTGAGCCTCTTTTCAATTTTTTTCTTCTCTGCTCTTCAGTTGGATAATTTCATTCTATTGTCATGTTCACTGATTCTTTTTCTGACATTTCCATCATTCCTTTGAGGCCATAAAATACTTTTGTTTCAGATATTATACATTTTTATCCTGAAATTTTCATTTGATTACTTTTTAATTATTTCTCTTTTTCTGCTAAGAACTTCTACCTTTCCATTCATTTCAGAAGTGTTTGCCTTTACCTCATGATGCATGGTTATAAAAGCTGTTTTAAATTTTTTATTTGACAATTCCAACACAAGAGTATTTTCAAAATTGAGTCTATTGATTGTCTATTCTCATGAGAACTGATCAAATTTTCTTGGTTCTTTGTATGTCAAGTGATCCTGTATTGTTTTCTGGACATATTGGATATAATGTTATGAGACTCTGGATCCTGTTAAAATCCTCCAGAGAACGTTGTGCCATTTTTTTTTTTTTTGTAGTTTGTTTCTGAAGTCAATCAATTCAGTTAAGTTCAGATTGCAAGTTCAGTATCATCTGCTGTGGGTGACAGTCCCAATGTCAGTTTAGTTTGCAAAGTGTTTTCTCTGCTTCTTTGTTGTTGTTGTTTTTTCTGCATATACAACTCAGGTATGATTCCAGGACTTGAGTTGTTTCATTCCCTATAATTAGAGTATACTCTTCTCTAAATGTCTTCTTTCAAAGAGTCGTCAACTCTCTGGTTCCCAGAGGCCCATTATACCAGATCCTCCAGCCAGAAAGATGAGTTACTTTTTAAGTCTCATGGTGTTGCACTGTTTCGTGCAATGGGGATCACCCTTGGGATGAAGGAATAAGAGTAAGGAGAAAGAACGAATAGAAGATTCTAACCTACACACTATCCAGGCCACTGGGGCCCCTTTTTCCAGTTCCTCTACCATGGAGATGAGTTACCTCTTGGGGTTTAGATACTCCACCAGCATCACTTCTAATAGTGCAGTGCCATGCCTGGGGCTGGCCTCAGGCATGGCCAGGAAATAAAGAAGAAAAACAACAAAACAGAGATCTCATCCCACATTCTCTTTCAGAGTCCTCTTTTCCTGGTCTTCTGACCAGGGGGTTCTGCTCTTCATACCTGTTGCATAGTTCCACCTCTCAGAGAGCTAGCTTTTCATGAATCACAACTGAGACATATGGTGGGGGGTGGGAATAGGAAACTTATCAATACTGGCTGTTCAAGTTTTGACTCCCCTCCCCTGCCTGACTGCTATTACTTTTCTGAGTCTTCAAGTAGTTGCCTTTTGTATCCTGTCCAGAGGGTTGAGTTTTTATAAGTGGGATAGAGGAGAAGTAGTAGGCTGACTTCACCTTGTTCGATACTAGAAGTCTGTCATATGCTCATTATGTAGAACAATTTGTCTATTGACTTCTTCCATTTTTATTTTTTACTTATCACCTGACAGACATTTTTTTTATTCTGTCACAACATTTATTATACTGAAGTTAAGAGAAAGTAATGTTCCTTCAAGAATTATACCTACCTACCCACAGTGGGCTTTTGATTTTCCAGTTTGTTAATGACGTCTTATATTACAATCTTTGTAAAGTTAAATTAACACAGTCTTTATGATATGTGTCCATCATTCAACCTCCTGGTAAAGGAGGTTCAATAGCCCACCAGAATAACACTGAAACTACAAAACTTTAAGCCAGCTATCTGCTCTTAAGTTAGAATTGTTTCACACAGCTAAAGGATCAGTATTCTATAATAATATGTCTCTTCCTGTCCTATGAGTGTGTGATTAGAAAGGCACCATATGGTAGCAGTCTGTGTTTTATATATAAATGGGGCAGGGGAAGGAGGAGTGAGAGAGAAGGGTAGTTTTGATTGTTAACCAAGAATGATAGGAAAAACGAAGATGAGTTCGATTTCTCTAACAAACAAAACACCTACTAGGCAAGGAAGGCTGTGTGCTGCATGCTGGAGGAGATTCAAAAAATGTGTAAGACAAGTTTCCCTATTTCCTAGGAGTTTGGTAGGACAGATAACTTGTACACAATTGTTTTAAAATACGTTGGAGTGTGATAATGCCAAGTGGTCAGTATTAACCATAATGGGCGTTCTGAAATGGAAGGGAGAATGGGATAATCAACATAGACTTCATGGAAGAGATGGAATCCTTCAAGGAAAGGTGAGACTGTGGAATGCAATGATTGGGAGAAATGCAGAAAGACCAGAGAGTAGAGTAATGGTAGCAGAAAAATATAAAGCATAGAAAGGAAATATCACACATTTCAGTTTTTAGCTGAGTGGTAGGAAGTAAAACTGAAAAAGTAGACTGGGACCAGTTCATCAAGGGTACTAAAAGCTAAGGCAGATTTTAACCTTGAGAGTTAATGAAGAGCCATCACTGAAGGTCGTGGAGCAGGAAGGGTAGCATAACCAGAGCTTTCCTTTTGGGAGACCCATGTGCAGTGTGTGAACGATGGTGACGCTTGAGTAGGGAGGGACATGGAGGAAAGGACATCAGCATCATTACTACAATGATCAGGACAGGAGGTATCAAGTGCCCGATTAGGGTAATGAAAATGGGAATGGAATGGAAAGAAAGTAGATTAAAGGTATGATCAAGGATGGTCCTGAGGGCCTTGGAAAGAAGGAACACAGAGGAGTGATAAGTTGGGGAGAAACGTAGGCAAGTTCAGTTAGAAATATGGGTTTGAGTTGCTCAGAAGACAACTTTTTAGAGATGCTCATGAGGCAGGTAGGAAGAAGGCTCTGAAGCATGGGAGAGGTGTCAGCTCTGGAGATGGGGAGGTAAATGGTGAGATCATAGTGTGGATGGAATTGCCAAGGGGGAGCAAAAAAAGGAAGAAGATAAAGCCATGGGAGATAACCAACTTTCTAAGGCAGGAGGTAGAGAAGAAAGAGAGAGAAGCTTTGAAAAGAGGGAAAGGACAGTTTTCGGGAGGAGTGACAGTGTTGCAGGGAGTTAAGGAAGAGAGACATTGAAACAGTTTGCAATTAAAAAAGACCAATGGTGGGAGACTTCCCTGGTGGCACAGTGGTTAAGAATCCACCTGCCAATGCAGGGGACACGGGTTCGAGCCCTGGTCCGGGAAGATCCCACATGCCGCGGAGTAACTGAGCCCGTGCACCACAACTACTGAGCCTGCGCTCTAGAGCCCATGAGCCATAACTACCGAGCCCGCGTGCCACAACTACTGAGGTCCCCGCGCCTACAGCCCGTGCTCTGCAACAAGAGAAGCCACCGCAATGAGAAGCCCGTGAACCGCAACGAAGAGTAGCCCCCGCTCGCCACAACTAGAGAAAGCCCATGCGCAGCAACGAAGACCCAACTCAGCCTAATTAAGTAATTAATTAATTATTTTTAAAATAGACCAATGGTGATCTGTACAGGAGCAGTTTCAATAGAGTAGGGAAGGCAGAAGCCAAGCGTTAAGAAGCGAAGGGCTGTGACTAAGGGGGCACAGAGGATGTATCTTTTTTGAAGGAGTCTAGTACTGAGTTCCACGGACCAACTAGAAAGGAATCTGACCTCTAATGGGTAGACGTAATCAGGAAGAAAATTGGGCACGAACAATTTGAGGGAGGCAATTGTCCAGCGTTGTCAGATGTTTTTGATAATTAAGACCAAAAATGATGTGAAAAACAAGAAATGATGGAGTCAGGCAAAAGAAGTCTTCCTTGTACAGAGTGATATGAATTTTCTTTTCTCCAAAAGTCTCTCTCCTCTCCTTTCAGAAAAAAGATTTGTTCCCCTGCCCCCTGTCTTTGTTGAGTTGATGTTGCCACAGAAGGCAAGAGAATGACGTCACATTCCAAGGGTGCAGACTACAGGAAAGAACATGCTCTTTCCTAGCAGCTGGAGGGCAAAAAAGAGAAAGAAAAAGGAAAAGGAAAGCAATGATCTGGGAGGATTTGATGGCAAGCAGATGTACCGCTCTGGCCTAACATTCAGACTTGATGCCAAACTATCGCTACAGCGGCCTGTCTGCGTGGGAGTTTCCCACGGGAAGTTAGCTATCTCCTTCTTCTCCAGTCTGCTCCACTCCCCGGTTCATTCTGCTCTCAGCACCTCCTCTTTGCCCTTCTTTTCTCACAGCCACCACCTGCTCCCTTACGACAGTGAGGAATGCAGCAGAAAGAGCAAGGCATCGCAGAGAGATGAGTGACAGGCGACTCTTCCTGCCTCAGACATTAACTGGGGAACACGGACCTCAGGACCCCACTCTGACACTGAGTGAGAATGTACCTACATCACTTGCTGCCCTGAGGCTTTATCAAGTTGTGAAAGGCGGACTGGGGGAAAGTTGGAAGTTCTACAGCACATGGTTTCCAGGACCCTCCCCCGAGCTTTCACTCTGGAATGGATTACATCGAAATTTTAGGGAGGTACTACAGTGCCCTGTTGTAAAACAGCCCTGAAGTTACTTAACACCTATCTGTAAAAACTTCAATGAAATGGGAAGTAAATAAATGGTGACATTGGTCTCACCCAGTCTTCTTAGACGCTTTCTCCAGGACACAGCGGGGCTCACGTGCAAATGCATCCCCTCTGAGACTGACAAATGGTACTTTCTGCAGGACCTTCTAAATCTAGGAATCGTTAAGGGGCAAGTTCTCATGGGAAACGCTGGACTGGTGAAGTGGTACTTACGCCTCTCTCCCTCTTTCTTTCTTTCTCTCTCTCCTCCTTTTATAGGGACATTTTAGATGATGAGATTTTGGACCAGAAATGCCCTTGACTGCGGAAGGGTGCAGAGAGATGGGGGAAGAGGAGGGGGGACTGGGTCAGTGTGGAGAGGAGGAAACGGCTAGTGGCTCACGACCTGCTCTTCCTCAGCTTAAAGCGAGAGGTTCCATTCACTAGACTGGACAAAAAAGGGTAGAGATTGGAGACAAACTGTTTGACCAAAGCTCCCCTTTCTTCCCTTGTATGAACACCTCTCAGCAACCCAAGGAAGGGGTCAGCCGCTAGACAGGGTGCCCTCACAGCCAAGGATGAAGCCCTCCCCTACTGCCCCGCAGTGCATGGACCCCTCAAAGGCCTTCATGTGGTCGTCAGGAGGGAGTCGGGGATGCAGGCAACACAGGAAATTAGCCGTGTGCCAGGGCTCACCGTTAAGGGAAGAGCAGGAACAGGGAAGTGAATTATGTAACCCATAGGCTCCACTGTCAATGAGGGAGCAGAACTGTGTTCTTCCAGACTTGGACCACAGGAGGAGCTCACAGGGGACGACTTGCTGTTGCTGTGCGCCGGTGCCAGCGGCTGAGCTGGGATGGGAGACCCAGCCCTGCTGTCCTGGGCCCCGCGCAGGGTGCTGAGGAGGCCCGACTGCCCACGGTTGCACTCAGACAAGCCTCAAAGGACATACAAATCTGTTATTAAACATCCCTATGCTAACAGTGTGAGCCTGTATTTATCCAGCACTCTGCCAAGAGCCCAAGCCTTTATCCAGGGGACCAGAACAGTTGATCTGAACACCTTTGAACAGAGGGAAACTGCACAAATGGGAGAAACAGGAATAGAAAAGCAAACTATACCTCTCATGTGCTAACCTTGGCCCAGAAAGGACGTAATGTGTAAAGGGGAATTGTCAAGAGAAACATTGCAATCTCTTCAGCAGTCAATGTACCTTTAATTTCAAAAGTACAACTGAGTACCATTTTCTAGACAGATGATTCCCCCCTTCATATGCCTTGCCGTTCTTTGGAAAGCTTCTGTTATTTCTCTTCCATCTGTTATTTTCATTTATTTCAGCTAGATTTTTCCAAATTGGAGGATCTTATTTTGGGAATGATATATCCCAGAGATGTTACCCCATTTAAAAAGAAAGATTGTTTTCCTCAACTTGGAAGAGTATATTCTGGGTCGAGGGGCAGGTATGTTTTCTAGGTTCAGAGATCGACAGTCTTCTCTTCAGAAACATGCTGCTGGAGCTCCTAACAGAGCCCCAGGGAAGCGGGGCTGGGGGCTTGTGCGTATTTGACCATCTTTATGCTGCCCCTGGGTAAGGGTCTCTCCCAGAGCGTCAAGCCCCCTTGAGGAAGGCCTTCCATCAGGCTCAATGCTCCCCCCCTCCTAGGTTTTCACACCCAAAGGAACTGAAATAGAAATAAGAGTGTATCTGTGCTATATCCAAGGAGCCAGCTTTCTCTGAAGGACCGGAACTTTCATGAGAGAAGCAGGGAAGAGGAAAAGGTGGGGAAAAGCATGTATCTACTTGGAGCCTGATGGTCAGAGGTAGAAAAGGATGTGAGAGCAAAGGAGGGGATGGAATTAAGAGATTCCTCAAATTCGCTTCACAACCCAAGGAGAAGGAAGAAGATACCAAGATTTCCTACCTATAAGTGACATTTGCACTTTGAGTCTTCTCCAAGATGTTAAAATGTGAAATATGTGAAATTTATCACAGGACACTTCTCTCAGATTACTTTCTGAAGCCTCATCCCCCATCCACGCATAACGTACTTTGGGCTCCAACCACGATGGATTACCACTGATTCCCAATGTGCCACGCGCCTCCCTGGAAACGTGCTTCTGTGTGTGATGAGTTGGCCTGCGTGCCATGTGCTCTTCTCTGTGCCTGGCAGACTCCTGCTCATGGCCTCCAAACCAACAGAAATGTCATCTTCTCTGTGAAACCTTCTCAGTCTCCCAATCCACGGCTGTTACAGGTTCCCCCAGCTGTTTTCCGTAGACACAACTCACATCTCACTTGTGGCACTTATGACATTTTATCTTAACTGCTTTCCCCTCTGGACTGTGTTACATCTGGGTGTTCCATCCATGTTTGCAGGTGGCGGGGTGAATGGAGGTAAACCACGGTGGGTGAACGTGCATTGCGGTAAGGAATAACACAGCCTAGAGCCAAGGAGGGCCAAAAGCAAGTTGACTTGATCAGCTTTCTCACAGGGTGTTATTTTAGTGACAGTGTCTGCAGACATTCTCATTAAATGTCTCTGTGGTCCTCACTGCAACTTGGTAGGAAAATCATAGGACTCAGACCCAAGAGACATCAGTTCTAATATCACTTCTGCTGTTAACTAGTGGAGTGTTGTCCTAAAATCTACTCGCTGTCAGTTTCCTCAGCTGTCAAAGTCATTGGTGTTATTTTTTCCTTTACCTTATCTCACATGTTTTGAGGTTAAAAAAATAAAAACAAAAAGAACTAATAGATGTGACGGTGTCTAATGGTTGTGTAGGGAAATGATAGTCTCATTGAATTTCCTTAAATTTTGCTTCCTTTTCTCAGATCACCAAGCTTCTCCTACAAATGTGCCAACAATAAGATAATAATAATACTACTAATAAAATGTAAAACATTTCATTGTAGCTCAAAAGCTCTTGCTTTTGTTTTTCACTTGTATGTTGTAGGTATAAAGAACTTTCACAGTACATTGTTTAGAAAAGGGCATATTAGCATATGAAATAAAATCCTATCACTCTAAGGTGTGCTTTTAAAAGAACAATGAACTTCATAGTTGGGAAGGGGAGGAGCTGGAAATCTACTAGCCCAACTTTCTGTTCTATGATGAGGAAATCTGGGCCAGTAGAGGTCACATGGGGTGTGTGAATTAGAGACAAGCCTGAGATTCAAACCCAGGTTGTCCATTGCCTGTCTGTGTTCCATGGCCCACAGTGGGCCAAGGGAAGTGCCCAGGAAAAGGGGCATCAGAAGTACCTCCCAAACCAGATGGGCTGGGGACTTGCTGGGCCAGCCTGCAGCCAGGCAGGCATTGGACAGGGGTGCCACTGTCTTTGGTCCCCCTTCCCCCCTCTGATTCAGCACACTGGCCTCCATCCCCGTCCTCTGCCAGGAACACCCACCCTTCACCAGCCCATGTCCATATGATCGGCTCTTTGACATCCTTCAAGTCTTTGCTTCAATGTCACCTTCTCACTGAGAACGTCCTTGACCCTTTTTAAACTGCACCCCCTCCCCCAGCTCTTGTTCTTCCATTACCAGCTTTACTTTTCTCTGTAGCATTTTATTTCTTTGTTTGTTAATTGTCTGCCTCTCTTCTTCACAGGTAAGCTCCACGAGGACAGAGATACTTGTCTATTTTGTTTACTACCACAACTCCAGTGCCTGGAACCGTGCCTGCATTGACTCAACAATATTTGTTGAGTGGATGAATAAATGAAGGATGGCCTGCAGCAGTGAGAGTGCCTAATTCCTCCTTGGTGTCCTCTCTTTGTAGGTAAGAACTTTGTCACTGGACACCTAGAGGGCTCCTTTGTTCCCAACTGGCACTTCAACCAAAACTGAGACTTGACTTATGTGAAGCTCAGAGAACCTATCTTTGGAAAACTGCCACCATTTCCTGTTACCTGATAGGAAGGCAGCCTTTAGATTACTGAAGTTAACCACAACAGCTTAACCTTTCCTGAACACCACATCCCAATTTAATGACTTAGATGGGGTTCCAGGATCTTATAGGCTTTAGTTCTTGCTAAGGGCAGAGAGATTGATTTGAATTTGAACCTAAAGGCATCAAAATGGAGGTGAGGAACCAGAATTTGCCTTCAGAAAGGGAAGAATGCCTCTACTTACACTTACCTAATTTAAAGCAGAGTTTAATGTGCCCAATTTGCCCTCAGTGTCTCTGTGTTATCCTGTGCGATAAGCGTTTTGGAAGTATATCCAGTCTTCTTTAGGTCACTGCAGCAACTCAGGAGATCAGCGCCTCCTAAATCTCTTTGTCCTGAAACCCCTCATATGTCCCAGCATCCCAAACTCACAAGTAAAGTATTGGAAAACAGCTTTGCTGCTAAGAACAGAAGCAATAACCCATTTTCTTTGCTTTGACCCATGACGTATCAATTGATTTAAACGTATGATTAAATTAATCTGGTATATTGGGTTGGCCAAAAAGTTCATTCAGTTTTAAGTAAAAATAAAAGACACACATTTCGTTATCACCAAGAACTTTATTGAACAACGTATTCGTTAACCGAATGAATGTTTTGGCCAACCCAATACTTCAAATGCTTTAATACTGGTAACGTTTGTCCACACTTAACGAAACATACATTGGAGGCTATTTTTCCAGTAACGGTGATGGATTTGCCCTCCACCAGTACTTTTTAATTTATCTTCCAGCAGCAGAGCTCTTTTATTCAAACAGAAGCGTACATAGTAGTCTGATACATAAAGTACACACATCAGATAAGATGTGATCTACTATGAGAAAAGCAGGTAGGGGGATCAGGAACAATCTCATACTCCTTGGCAGCACGTGAGAGACCTCTGCGGAATCCTGGGGCTCTGGGAGCATAGTTGGCAAACACTTGCACCGAGGCATTCAGACTCAGGTCACAACAAAACAGACCAAGGCATACACAAGTGAGGAGTAAACTTAGAGTCAAGGTAATAAGGAACAAAACTTAATTATGCACAGACAATATACACCTCATGAGAGCCACATACTAACCATCTGAGCCCTTAGTCAAAGGAACATGTTTATAACGCATATGCATTAGTTATAAAATAAAACTGAAAGATAAATCGGGCCTTTTCAAGAGAGAAAATATTTTGCTAAAAATACCAATAGCAATAAAACCCATCAATAAGAACAGCCAATTGCCAATACTGGCAGCTCCTGACTCAGAGCTGTTTGGAGTCCTACTGTTCCAGGCTCTTCCAACCTTGACCATTCAAAAAAACTCTAAAGGGTTTCCCACAAACCAGCCTGGAGTGGGCTGTTCGGAGTGGTCAACCCTTGCTCTATGGGCAACCAGAGTTTAGACACACATAACAGTTCTGATTTCCACGTGTGGGAACAATCAAGCCCTAAATGAATGAGCAGGAGAAACTTCTATTTGTTTTAGAATTGCTCTTAATATTCTCCATAGTAAATGTAGTCAAGTAGGCACCTCACCCTGACTGCTCTAAGCTGCAGGTACCTTTCGGGCACTGTTAAATCACAAACGCTATGAGAATTAGAAAATTGAGGCAAAACAAACTACTTGTTAAACTTGCCATTAGGATGGGGAATGGTTTCCTCCACTATGATGAGTCACTTTTGTGTAAGGTGTTTTTTGAAAAAAACTGTCATGCCAAAGATAAATGAGGAAAATAAAGAGAACCCACCTCAAGCCCATAAAAGACCTACACTACTCTGGATTCTATTGTGGTGCTTTTATATTTTCATGCATAAAATCTAATTAGCTGCACAATGCATACTAAATATAATACACTGATATGTGGCTTTCTCTATACGCAAGTTGAGATACAGATTGCCCAGTAAGGTATTACAAATCTAGGACTTTAGTTCTCCATTAGATCTGAATTATCTACGGTTAGGTGTGGTTGTATATGACCTAAAATAAATAAATAAATAACAGTGGCTTAAAAGAGATAAAAGTTCTTTTCTTCCTCATGCAAATGAAGCCCAGAGGTAAGCTGGGCAGGGCTGGTTTGACACCCATGGTCCTTTCAGCTCATGTTTCTTACTCCTCATCCTCAGAATCCAAGATGACAGGGTCCATCTTCTAGGCAGCAGAATGGACAGGGATGAAGAAGCAGAGAGCAAGGGTGTGTGCCAGCTGTCTCTTCAGAATGTTTTCCAAAACCTGCCATGGAAACTTCTGTTTTCATGCTGTTGGCATGATCCCTGATCTGCAATTGTGAAATATCACCACTGGTGTTTAACTCCAGGGCACTGCCTTACCCTACTGGAAACATTACAGAAATTTTAAAATCAGAAAAATTCTGAACTCTGAAACACATCTGGCATGAAGGTTTTTCAGAAAAGGGATTATGGAGAAATAATTGACAAATTTCCATTTAAAAGTCTAGTGGGGAATAAAAATAATACCATTACTAATATGATCTATTACTTTACTATTCTCAGCGTTTCCATCCCACCTTCAAAGTATGCATGGTGGTAATACATGTGAAGTCTCAAACTTCTTTCCAGACCAGCATTTCTCAAATATAGCATCCCATCCTGGATGCGTCCCTGTCATGACAGAGGGCCATCCTGACTGATTAGTTGTAGGGTGTGCCACCCATACTATGAGTGGGTGTCCCCCAGGAAGTTTTGACAATTTGATGACTAAAAGCATATCTTCTGAAAAGGAGATTGCAGTATGGAAGCAGAATATCCCTGTGTTCCTGTAGAACTATTTAGGGATTCCCTTCAATTATATCAAAATGAAGGAAACATCTTTTCCTAGAATAGGGAGCTGAGATGTCAATGAAGACCTAAATTTTAATAATGTCAATAAAGGCCCCATGCTGTACGTGTTTTTTATTTAGAATAAGATATTTTATTTTTTGAGCATCTCAGAGAGTTCACTGAAGCAGGTCTGAGAGGCCCTCACGAGGCAGCCATTTCCAGCATCTGGTTTTAAGGGTTTTACTTAACCTACTATTTTAGTTTACTATTTTACTATTTATTTTACTTAACCTAACCTACTGTTTTCTGTAGGTTACTTCCCAACCTTCAGTTAAAGGTCCCAGAAGTACGGCTCAGCCTGAGAATTCAGCTCTGAGGGTGTGGGTTACGACCAGCACAAAGGAAAATGGCAGGCTGGGGTGCTGAACCCCAGGCCGAGCTGGTCAGTGTCGACAGGGGGGTTTTCAGGAACATGAAAGCCTTCTTCAGAGAGTCCCAGGAACACCTAGGAAAACACCTACTAAACACTAGTTGTTATCTAGGTGATGGAGGAAAATATAAATGTACTGGGGTGTCCCTGCTGAGGTGGAAATTGGTTACACGTCTTGGTGGAATTTGATAAACCAGTTGGTAAATGGCCCCTCCTGAGTGTCTGCACAGGAGTCGATTTGCAGACAAAACAATAAAGAGAATCAGGTACGTGGTGCTTGGCCTGGCCCAAGAGACCAAGGCTGACCCCTGGGCAGAAAACGTCATCCCCACTGCTACACAGAACATAGGGACCTTCCTGTGCCACGTGTGTGTGGCATGTGTGGCTATGGGCAGTGCAGACATTTGAGGGCCTCAAAGAGTCTGAGCCCCAATATGGCCCCCTACACAGCTTCACCAATTCCACAAAAGCACAGGCAGGGAGATATGATGGGCAGCTCCCTTCCAGAGGAGGCATTTCCAAGGGCCCAAGAACGTGAAGAAGAGACTCAGTGAGGAATGCTGCGGTCCTTCGTCAGCCAGCGGAATCCACACCAAGCCACTTGCATGGCCTCATCTGAAGCCTAGCAGGGCCCAGGGACTGTTAAGTTCACCAAAGATGGAAGATTGGTCCCTAGTGGCCAGGAACGCACAGTCCAGAAGTAGAGGAAACGTGCGAATGGTTGCAGAACCGCATAAAGTGCTCAGCGAGGTAAATATAAAACACTGTGAGCACAGAGAGGGAGGTGCAATGGACAGCATGTAAGTTAGGAGATCAGAGGAGGCCTCAAGACAATATTTGAAAGTACGGAGAAACTACAAACAAAGGGAAGGTGTCTCTGATGGGGGAACAGTGTGTCCCCAGGGCACGAGGTCTGACAGAGCCTAAAAGTAGCTGGAAGGAGCTCACTGTCACCAGGACCTGGGGTGGCCGTGGACCAGCTACTGAGTGGCTGTTATCGTGATCACCATCCCAGTTTAGAAAGAGAACTCCTGTAGCAGAGTAGTGGGAATACAGGAGAATGTCCAGCAGGAGACAAGTTAGAAAACCATTTCAGGGCACACACAGGTAAGAGTCAAGGGCTGACCTAAGGGTGACCGCCTTCTTGTTTTAAGACACAAAATAGATAAAAAAAAAAAAAACAAGGTCCTACTGTACAGCACAGGGAACTCTAGTCAGTATCCTGTGATAAATCATAATGGAAAAAATATGAAAAAGAATATATATATATATATATATATGTGTGTGTGTATAACGGAATCACTTTGCTGTACAACAGAAATTAACACAACACTATAAATCAACTATATTTCAATAAAATAAAAACATTTTTTTAAAATGAAAAACAAAACGAAAGACACAAAATAGAGACCATTTCCTATAGGTTACATCCCCACACCTCCTTCTCCCAGGGAACTGCTAGGCTGCGCCATAAAAACATTTGTTTTCCTAAATTTGAAAAACATTATGTGAATGATCTGTCCTAACAATCTATCATTTTCATAAAGGTTTGGAGTCAGATGGGGCCAGGGGGCTCGCTGCTAACCCCAGTGGACAGATCTCCTTACAGATTAAGTTTTCTGTTGAAAGACCATTTAAAGAAACTGAAATTCACGGTAAGGAAGAATGTTTTGCTTAACAGTTTGAAGCTTCCTATGGGCCTTCCTGAGTCATTAACTGACTCATTCCACCTGCTCAATTTTATTATTAATTCAAAAAAAAAAGCCTGATAACAATAGAGTCAAAATTATGCTACATGTTTTGATTTCTTTCCTCCCATTGCATAATTCTCTCGTTTTGCCCACATTTTGGCAGTTACTCTCGCTATCCATGCAGCAATGAGAAACATTCTTTTAAAAATATTTCCAACCCCCTCACATTCACATGAAATGGTTTCAATTCTAACTTTGTTTCAGTTCTTATATAAGATCCATTGCTGTCTAATATTAGATCATTGTATTATACATGACTAACTTCTACTGCATAGTGGGAGTTTGAACGCTTCTGATTTGAGCACTTCTCTAAAGCCAAAAAATAAAAGCATTTTTAAATGTGAATAATCAACTCTGATTTAATAATTTAATTATTTGTTAGATGTCAATTTCTTTTTTAACTTAAAATTTGGTCACTTTGAAAATAAATAGGTTTGTTGTAATTATTCATATAAGCATGAGTGGTTGTGCGTTTATGCTATAAATCTAGAAATCTGACCATCTGATTCATGCTCATCATTCAGTAAAACTGAAATAAGAAGCCCTAGTTGCCCTCACCTTTCCTTCAGGTGTGAACTTTGAGAGTAGCTAAGTAATCTAAAAACAATCACAAAGCTGCAGAGACATTCCACCTGAGTGAATGTTTTCTCTTAGCCTTCAAAATTTGGATGGAAACTGTCTTGACACTGAACATTGACTACTACCTTGGAACCAAACGTGTGAAATAATCTTTGTCACTAATTTTGCCAAGTCCATATCAAATTGTCATAGTGGAAATAGTTTGAAAGATTATATAGAGGTTTAAAGTGAACTCTGAAGTGAGATAATTCCTTTAAGAAAATGGATCTGATTTCCTTTCACATAGGTTTAGAAGAGAGATGAAGAACAGCAATGTGGAGAGCTGGGGAGAGAAGATGAGGTAGATTCTTCTTCCCCTGCTGTGTTGAGTTTGGTGTAGCTGGCAGTCCTCAGACGCTACGACTTCCTCCTGACGAGACTTGCCATTTGCACATGAGGGCCCTAGACCCCCACCTGGACTCAGCTTCCTTACCCCATGAGAGTAAACAACTGCAGTTAAGCCAAATATAACAAACCTTCAAAAATGTGTTTCTCTTACACAAGGTCCTAGTATAAAAATTTCAACATGGTTTTGAGGCATCTTCAACATCTCTACTCCAATTGAAAAGGACTGCATTTCAGCCTTCACTTGTGGAGTGGCTCAAGCGGAGTGGGAGGGTGAAGGTGGCAGGAAGCAAAGAGAAACTCTGCTCTAAAATCTTGGGGAAGGTAAATAAAGATGAGGAAAAGTAAACTCATGCTTAGAACCACACTCTCATGATAGCTATGAGAAAGAAAGATTAAAATGGGTACAGAACTAAAGCTTTTTCCAGCTCAAGCTGTATCTTGGGAGAATTTTAGAGTTTGGAAGGACCCAGGGGGCAAGACTAGGAAAACATCCCAAGAATGTCAGATAGGTGTTGAGTCTCTTGTAAAAGGACTGGATAGAAAAAAGCAAACGTATCTTAATTATATACATTTTTGAAAACAAAAAAAGCAAATCAAATTACAGTGATCTCCTTGAAAAATCCTGGGAAGTGTCTAGCAGACAAGAGATGGTGAAAAGGAAATGTATGAGTTGGTATTTTTGTCACTTTATGTATGAGGACACTGAAGTTTAGAAAGGTTAGGACACAGAGTCATCCATCTACTGTATGTGTAAAATGGCATTTAGGTTCTCTTTTGTAGTTTGCTGTTTTATTCAAGTAGAAACAACAAAGATTTTCATAGGTATGTGACTGACCAGGGTTCTTTAAATCCTATTTTCTGCCCAAGACCTAACATTCTCATCCTTCAACTTCTCTTCCCAGTAGAAATTCAGATCCTTAACCCAGGTTTGGGGAGGGACCACACTTCACTCAATTTTTAACCAAAAACAACTCTATTAAAGGAGTTTAATTATTAATAACTAGTTACTATTATCGTCATCTTGATCATTAAAAGAATTTCTGGAAGCAAGTAGGGCAACAATTATTATTTCCAACATCCAGATGAGGCAACTGAAACTTCAAGGGTCTGGTGATTGCTTAAGATCATATAATTTATAGAGAATGGACCAAAGCCCAAATTATGGTTCTTTGCTTGCTTGTTTGTTTCCAGATCTCAGGTCTCTCTCCCAAATGCCTAATGGATAATTTAGAGTGCGATTTATAAAAATACAAACCTATAGTAGAGTCAGGTACCTCACTAATGAATTTCTATACATACTTAATTTCTGGGGAATATAACTCTGCTTATGTTTTTGTTTCTTTTTTTTGTATTTTTCCTCCTGCATCTATAATTGATGCCTTTGAACTTTAAGAAAGATGCTCCAGAGGGAACTATGACAAGCTTACGGATATCAGGAAACTTTGTACAAAAGTACCTTTGGCATCTCTCCAGCCTTGAGTTTCTCTTCAAATGGGGCAATCTTTTATTGCCTATTAGGTAAAAAGACAAATGAATACATTTAGCCTTAATAGCATTCCTTTTCAACTAGAATGCCTCTGCCATTTATTTCTCTTCTTCCCTTTGTTTCCCCATCAGAATAAAACATTCATCTAGTTATTCAGAAATGTACACAGAGTGCATTTTATATGCAAGGCACTAGAGGACAGTGAGGCGATGAAGCCAGTTGTACCAACTCTGAGTTCTAGCTTAGTCAGGAGGGCTGTGTCTAGGGGAGTCCAGCTTGTCTGGTACGAGTCCTACTTTGTGTAATAATTAGGGCTAAGCCTCTGCTAATCCTTCTATGGAAGGCTAAGACTGAAAATTTAGGGGGTATCCTTCAGCTGTGGGCAAAGGGAAAATATTTATCAAGGGAACATGAGTGGGCAACTATTATTCTACAGACAAATATGGGGGTAGATCAAAAGTGTACAGAGTTTAAACCAGACAAAGCATAAAGAAGAAATATCAGACAAGTGAGAGAACAGAGTCTGAGGACCAATCTGTCCAAGCCGGTGTCTTGCTGACCAGCAGGCTCCAAGTGGCCAGGAGCAGCCCAAGTGTAAGCAAGCTGATGCTGGAATCACAGACCCTGGAAGATTCCACAAACTTTTGTGACAAGACTGCAATCAGTGAGGACCTGAATGTCAGTTGCTGCAATGCTTTGGGTCCTGCAGCCTCCTGGACCTGCCTTGCATGATGGATGAGCTGAGGTCGAGCCTTGCTGCTCTTAGGTGAACCATTTGGGATTAGACAAAACTGTTTGGGAATAGTGTTGACCCAAACAGAGGCCTTCTTAGCTAATGCAAGAATTCTGTAATAAAGAGAGTTCAAGGGAGGAAATGATTGGTGCTTTGGACCATAAAACCAAGGTTATTATTTCTCAAGAAGTAGAATACCTTTCTTGCCTGTTCTCCATTCATTGTCCTCATGTCGGCCCAGTTGGGGAACACCGGCTCTTTCTCTGGATTCCCCGAAGACTTAGAGATATGGAAATAGTAACACGCTGAAATAACAAGTTAAAATTAAATGTTAGACATTCCTTGTCTTTTTAATTTCTTCTGGTCATCAACAGTAATAGAAATTTCTCACTGGCTAAATATCCCCTCAGACTTCCAGAAGCCTCTCTCATTCTCACCCTTCCTCCTCCCCATCCCCCCTTTTATGTCTCACCCCCTACATAAAGGCAAGTTCATTTCTCATGAAGAGGACTTCCGCTATCTCTTGGGTTCACTGTTTCTTTCCAGTCCAATCTCCTGATCTTTCAAATGTTGTAGCAAATGTTCAACCAAGATACTTCATTTAAATAAAAGGATATCTGGTCTAAGAATAAGTTATGCTTCTCCCTTTTTGAGCTAAAGTAGGTTTTAACAGCATTCTTTTTCCTTTTCTATTACAAACATTTGGCTATCCACCCACTTAAGAATTGCAAAACAAGCCTAGAACACAAGAGAGATAAGATGGAAATGTAAATATATACATACATACACACACACATATACGCACACGATATATATGTAATTAGCTCTAAAGAAGGAAGCGTGATTGTTTGGTTCTGTGGTGTGGTTCTGGGGTCAGAAGAGGACCAGAATCAAGACCTACTATATCCTGAATTCAATACATGGAGATTGAGGTCATTGTCTTATTTGCCTGTGACCAGGACTCCTCAATCGAAGGCAACTCTGAATCTATGGGTGGATGCCAACAAGGAATCTGGCATTGAATAAGTGTAGGATTGAGTAACCAGGCTGACTCTGAGTTTGGGGCCAACTCCATGCTTGCAGTAAAACAGGAGAATTGGAAAAGCATAATTAATTTGAAATAAAGTGTAATGGTATTGGTTAAATAAGATCCTCGTTTGCCAGCCAGCCCTCAGCAGAACACTCTTGGATTCAATTACAATAAATAACTGATGTAAAGTAGACATGATTTAAAACATTTATCACTGAGGATATATATATATTTTTGAAATATAATGTCTCCTTTAATCATACATGCAATCTTAAATATACACATGTCAGAAATCCCATATAAAGGGAAATTCCTAATCAATATGGATTACTATACATTTTAAGGTCATAGTGCAATTTGATAAATTTGCAAGTTAATTTAGCAGCAGTCATTTTAGAAAAGTGAGTGATAAGCTGGTAATTTTATTTACTAAAGCTTAAATAAAACAGATACTAATGAATTCACTAAGGGGTGAATCATCCTCTATTCAATAAGTTTATATTGAGTATGTAGGACAAAACACCACCAAGCATAGGAGACATTAAAATAATGGTATTTAATTAAAATAGGAAGTTATACATCCTAGGTCTTTTCTCTAACAAACTTACAATTATCTTAATAAAACAAGCATATGTATTTTAAAATTTTTGCCTAATTTTAGCTATGAAATTTGAAAATGTGGGCATTATGAACAAAACTTAAATTATTGCAGCCGTATCAACTCAGGAAACTTTAAATATTGGGTTACGCAACTAATTCAATCTAACTTCCTTCTCATGGGTTTTTAACAACTGTGAAAGAAAGATAAGGTGTCCTGTCTTGCAGTTTAAATTAAAATAACTAAAGGCCATTTAAAATAAATTTTTAAATGATAAGCTTGATGATAACATTGGAGGAATTCTGCTACAATTTCTGATAGCAGTCTGTATCACACAATAAGCCATCAAGATATAACAAACATTATAGTCTTTTAGAAATTTCTCTTCCAAAAAAAATCCAAAGCAAGAAAAAAGATATATGCACACATATTCATTGCAGCACTAAAGCAAAAGAAAAAAATGGAAACAATCTAAGTCTTAAATATGAAAACGATTAAATTATGTATCTTTTAGTTGTTGAAATTTTATTAGGTAGATTAAATAATAACCAAAGTTTTTATGATAGTATGGAGAAGTCCTTTCAGTATAACAAGAACTGTAAGATTACTTCCAAGCTACTGTTATAACTACTATGGATGAGAAATGGAAAAGCAGGTTAGAAGAGAAAATATAAGTACTCTAAGAAGTCTGTCATGAAAACTGCCCCACCCTGATCTCAGGTCCTTCAAGTGGGGTATTATCTGCTTCTGCGCTGGTAGAGTAGATGCTGTTTGAAGGAGGAAGTAAAAGAATTAGGTACATGTGTTAGAGAAAAAAAGAAAGAAATTGCACAGGGAAAATATTTTTCTTGATTTATTCTCAGTTAGAACATAGGACATAATACGGGCTAAGCAGATATGAATATTGCTATGAATTGTTCACTCCAATGTTCATTGCAGCACTATTTACAATAGCCAAGATATGAAAACAACCTAAATGTCTATGGACAGATGAATGGAAAAAGATGTGGTGTATACATGTTTGTGTGTCTACACACACACGCACACACACACACACACAATGGAATGCTACTCATACTCAGCCATAAAAAAGAATGAAATAATGCAATTTGTAGCAACATGGATGGACCTAGAGATTATCATACTAAGTGAAGTAAGTCAGAAAGAGAAAGACAAATACCATATAATATCACTTATATGTGGAATCTAAAATATGACACAAATGAACTTATTTATGAAACAGAAACAGGCTCACAAACATAGAGACATAGGTTGCCAAGCAGAGGGGGGCGGGGCAGGGATGAATTGGGAGTTTGACATTAGTAGATGCAAACTACTATATAGAGAATAGATAAACAACAAGGTCCTACTGTATAGCACTGGTAACTATATTCAATATCCTGTGATAAGCTATAATGGAAAATAATATGAAAAAGAATGTACATATAAATGTATAACTGGATCACTTTGCTGTACAGCAGAAATTAACACAATATTGTATTAATCAACTATACTTCAGTAAACTAAATTTTAAAAAAATATTGATATGAGTTGAATTGTATCCCCCCATAAGATATGATCAAGTCCTAATCCCCAGTCCCTGTGAATGTGATTATTTGGAAATAGAGTCTTTGCAGATGTAACCAAGTTAAGATGAGGTCATATTAGATGAGGGTGGACCTTAATCCAATGACTGCTGTCCTTATAAGAAGAGGAAAATTTGGACACACACACAAGGAGGACACCATGTGATGATGGAGGCAGACATTGCAGGGATGCATCTAGAAGCCAAGGAACACCAAGGATTGCTGGCCAGTTTGTGGTATTTTATTACAGTAGCACTAGGAAACTAAGCAAGACAATTAATATCCAGGCATAATCTATTCTATAATATTACTTCTTGACTATTAACACTTCTGAGGCAAGAAATTCAAATATCATTCTTTATGTATGATGAGAATTGTCCTTGCAAAACTCTTTGAAAGCTAAGGGGCATTTTGGAACTGTACTATCAGCAGGTCCCGCCCTTAAGAGCAGTGACTAGGGAGTGAAAAGACTTGGGTCCCAAGACCCAAGTCATCCACCAGCTGATGACTTTCCACACATTCCACCCTCTCTGCTTGTTTCTTGCTTTGTAAAATAGTGATAACAAATGGTCTCATTGGGCTATTGTGAGAACTACATTAGCTAATAAATGTAAAGCAATTAGAACAGTAGCTGGCCCATTATAAGCATTCAATAAATGTTAGCTATAATTATCATGTCTGACTAAACATTTTGGTTCCATTCCCATTTTAGAATTACAAAAATTTCACAGGCATATTTTTAGAATGCATATATCAATTTGTAAATTACTTATATATCACCATATCAACACTTCTTTCCCAGCTCCAAGTAATTCTAACCCAAATTGACTTCTGTAACCTCAGGAGCCCTGCTCCTAGGACCACCAGAAAAAGGAATGGGCAGGAAGAGGGAAGAAAGGGAATAAAAAGAAAAGATTGCTGGTTGGAGCTCCTGTGGAATTGGAATTCTATGCAGCAGCAGCAGGAAGGATCAAAGGGGATGAGGAGTTTGGATGAGGTTGTTTGATAAGCCAGGCGCTTAGACAAGCAGCATCCTCCACTGCCAATGTAGGAAATGTGACGTTGGTCTTAGTTCTTCTCATGTGGATCCACAGTCGAGTGAGAATTCCTCAGAAACCTGTGTCACCCTCTCTCCATAGTTTTGTACTCACTATGGAGCTCTCTGTGTGACCGTGCATTCGAGAACCATCAGGGCAGCTCTAGCAGCATCGCTCAAGTGGAGGGGTGAGCTGTCTTGAGGGTAATTCAGCAAAAAGGTGGCAGATTTGTCAAGCCCACCCCTCTGTTTGCATGGCGCTCACCAGCATCTGCTAAGTGTTGTCACTATCCTGTTCTTCACAGCTTCCCAGATATCTTAAATATTTATTATCCCCATAACCACTTGGCTCATCTCTCTGGTAATTCTGCTGCAATTCCCAAGGCCTCTTTCTTTTATCTTACCTAATAGGATAACATGAGACTGGGCCTCCAGCTAAGAAAAGGCCGGAGGTGAACAGCTCTCACAATGGGGAGTGTAGCACAAGCCGGTGTCAGAGATTTTGAAAGAAGTGCTCCTATTTCTGAAGGCCAAATCCCAAACTTACTCCTGTTGAGAAGCTAATTAGCTATTTAAATGTCCCTGACTAATCTTCTAGGCTTTCTTTTACAAATTAAATATAAAATAAGATAGCCCTGATAACTTGTATACTGTGTAATTAAAAAAAAACGTGCAACTATTGCCACTTGCAATAGTATCCAAATGTAATCCGAGTGGATTGTAATCTTAGTGTAATCCGAGTCCCATGTACCTACAAATCAAGGCTCATAGTCACCCAAGGAATAAATCCAGGAGGGAAGCAAGCTTGACAGATACCTGTGTTGTCAATAAAAACAAGAAAAGGGGCTTTGTAGAGCAAAGGGAGAAATGGCAACTCATATTGTGAATGGTGTTGGTGCTGACACATAGCTGGCACCTGAAAGAAATAGCTTTTATTGGATGTCAGCTTAAGAAGAAGAAAAGAAAGGAAACCAGGGAAAAAATTAGCTGAATGAGTACAAGGGAAAAGATCAATAACTCCCTCTGATGTTTTTTTGGCAAATTGGCCAAGAAAGGGCTGAAGTCTTTACTGGCTGACAATTCTGGCATCTTTCCCAAATAGAAATGTTGCAGCCAGAAAATGCACTTAGCGAATTTAGTGAGACAATTAGTTTGGGAATATATATGAAAAGGCAGAGCACAGACTGATAAAATGACTGTCATCTAAGCGCTTGGGTCCACCCTGATGTTGTACGTTGGTAACTGGTTGATGTCACCTGGTTGGTGAGGGTACAGGGATCCTTAATGCCCAGGTTGTGTGCTTGGCATCCAGCATAGGTGGTGTGACCAAGTAATTTATCACCCAAATCCAGAGGGGGTGCTATGAATAATCACGCTGGGCCCTAGGCACAAACCCAGACTGTCCCAGGCAACCCAGGGCATATCGACACCCTACCACGGACACTTAACTCTCCCAGAAATCCACTGTCATAGATTAGGATCCTTGACCGTGTAGCTTCTTTGATACCATGAGCCTTTACTCACAAGAAACCATAGGTAAACGGGGCAGATTAACTGGAGTTCAACTTGTCACTGGTACTGGAAACATGACCTCCAAATCACTTGCCGTCTGCCATCAGGACAGCAGTCCTAACCTTCTGTGGTTTTTATACTTTTCCTTTTCATCTGGTCAAGGAGATTTTCAACCCAGAGTTTTCATTCTGGATTAAATAGGGACAGGTGGGCATCCTTGTTATTAATTAAAATGTAAACATAATTGAACAAAAACAACACAGCAGTGTGTATTTCCATGAAGCTGTGGCATCCAATAACCTAAAAAGAAGGGAGACAACCAAGTACGGTCCCAAGTTCTAGTTTGCTTCCAAATGCAGGAATTCAGTCAGTTGTAGCATACCATTTTCATTAGCTCAATTTCCATGGTTTTCAGCTTTGCAAAACTACTTTTTATTGCCATAGAAATGGAAGTTTTCCTCTCCCTTATATCTATCTTTTGCTCCCACCCCAAGCCACCCAGATAGCTCAATTTTGAATTGTAATAGATGTACATTTGTTTTTATTAAATTTTGGTATCAAGTCATGAAAATAAAACAGAGAAAAGAGACACTTGTGGAATTTCACTAACAGTCTGGAATATGAAAAATAGTCATTTAGCCGCCGAGTCCTTCTGACTAAAACTTTTAATTCACCCTGAGTGCTGTCCCACAGAGGCTGAGAATTCTAACATCTTGTGATACGGCTTCCAGAGAATCATAGTGGATTATATTAAGTACCGCTAGAGTAACATGTATAATATGCTTTACTTTCAAAGTGCTATCCCAAATAGGCGCCCATTTATCTTTACAAGAATTTTGTGAGGGGTCATAGAGAAAGTGCATTTGTGACCAGTTAGCAGATTATCATTATCCATTATAAGAAACAAAATCATATAGTCATGTTTTTTATATATTCTTCAGCTGATATTCAACCCAAAAATGTAACTCATATTTAGAACCCAAATATGAGAATACTTGCAACTGTTATATGTACCTTACTGAATTTAAAACCTTAAAATTGGGCTTCCCTGGTGGCGCAGTGGTTGAGAGTCCGCCTGCCGATGCAGGGGACACGGGTTTGTGCCCCGGTCTGGGAAGATCCCACATGCCACGGAGCAGCTAGGCCCGTGAGCCATGGCCGCTGGGCCTGCACGTCTGGAGCCTGTGCTCCACAACGGGAAAGGCCACAACAGTGAGAGGCCCGCGTACCGCAAAAAAAAAAAAAAAAAAAAAAAAAAACTTAAAATTTCCAAAAAACAACATTTTCATAATTATATTACATCAACCACATTTAAAGAAAAACAATATGAACTCAAATGCATATGTGATTAAGAGATTCACTTTATGAAAACTTTAAGTCACTCCAAGTGTATGGTCCCACATCATCAGCATAAGGGCAGCACCAGAAATTTTGATATAAATTATTAGAATAATGATAAACATTTTCAAAAATACTTGCCAAAGAGACTGCCATCATATAATGAGTTGTCCAAATCAGAAAACAGAATGTCAGGACAAGAGGGATAAGCCAGGACCACAGAGCACAAACTAGGACTGCCCAGCTGCCACACTGGAATGTATTATCCCTCTAGCTGAAGTCCAAAGCAGATTGGAGGGAGATTTGTAAAGACCGTGTTGACACAGTGCAGATTTTAATAGGAGATGTTATGAAAGTTCTTATCTAACCATGACTTAACAAAAGGGGAACATTGGTCTCTTTGGGTGATAAGTGATTTATGGTAAAAGAAGTTAAAAGAATGAAAAGAGCATTTTGCACATTTCTGCTAATTAAAAAAACAGTTGGAAGAGGAGGTTGGGAGAAATAAACTGTCTTTCTTTTGAGCTAAAGCCAAGGACAACCCCAAAGTAGATCGTCTTCAGAGACGAAAAATCGGAGGAACTACTTCAGGAATGCCACCAGCCCGTGTGACACGTGATGCGGTGGGCGGAGGTTTCTAATTCAAGAGGCTTGCTGAATTGGGGAGTGGGGAGGTTCTGAGGCTAGGCCCTTTGTTTTTCATTTTTGTGTGTGGGCTCTGTGTGCTTTGAAGTTCTAGCCAGCAAAGAAGAGAAAAACTTGCACCGGTGTTTTTAGTTTGCCTGAGAGCTGTTATTTAGGGAATGCCTCCCCCATATACGCACTGCATGCTGATGTTGCAGGTTTAACAGAGCCTGTAATAATCATCTAACTGTGTCTCTGAAATGAACACACAGACTTAGGATCTTGCAAGGTAACTCACGAAGCCATCATTAGTGTACAGCTACACAATTCCTGAACACAGCTAGAAAGACTATTCTGTTGCCACGTATCTGAAGAGGTTAAAACCATCCAGCACACTGCCTATTAAAACGTAAAAGCAGCACTGAATCCTTTCATTTCACTCTAATCCCTGGCACTGGCTTCCTGATCCTGTAGGGACATTCTCGTTAGGACTTGTTGCTTCCCCATTCAATATCATTCGTGGCAAACCGTTAGGCCAACAGTTATGCCCTGTTCTTTTGTTCTTGAAGGAAACATCTGTTCTTTTGTCAGGGAGCACATGCCAAAAACTCTGCAATTATAAGCAGAGGGCTCTTCAGGGAGTAGTCAATGCATCATACAGCCTGGAGCACAGACCTTGAAAACTTCCTGCACTCCTGTCCCTGTAGCACCCTGGATGTTAGAGAATTGCTAGCTGGTCACAGTGAGATCCCCACCTGTAGGCCCCCCAACTATCCGGGCTGGAGGAGGGAGGAAGACAAATGGGAGGTGTGGTGGTGGAGCAGAAAGTGGGGGGTGATAATTGATGAGGCTGAATACACTCACTTGACAAGAATGTGTAAGCCACCCACTGGGATCTGAATCCCCTAAGCATGTGCTGGTGCTGTCCCAGCATCCTGTATCATACGTCTAAAGGAAGAAATTAGCTGGAGAAAAGAACACACTGAGAGGCATGCAGAAAATGACTGAAGGAACCACGTAGGAGTCCTTGAGCTCTGACCTTCTAGTTCAGTCAAGGTGCAATGCCTCTCTCCTGTCCTCGGCTTTCAAGGCCCCCCAGGCAAGCTGAGGAGACTTGCTTCCTGGGTCTGAATTCAGGTTCCACCCACTGCAGCTCTCTAACCCTAGAGGAGTTACAAGCTCTCTGAGCCTGTTTCTCTATCTGTAAAATGGAAGCAGTAGTGGTACATGTGGCATAAATTTGCTAGCTTATATAAAATCAGTAATCTAAGTTTCTATCTTCAGAAATCAGAAAAAGTAAATTAAACCCAGAAAAAGCAGAAGCAAAGATTGGAGTAAAAATAAATTAAGTAGAAAAAAAAATAGAGACAAAGTTGGTTCTTTGAAAATACTGATAAAATTGACAAATCTCTTGCTATACTTAAAAAAAAAAACAAAAAAAAGACAAAAAACGGAGAGAAACATAAATTACCAAAATCAGGAATTAAGAAGAGATAGCACTAAAATTCTTTCAGACATTAGAAGGTTAAAAAGTAAATATCATGAACACTACTATGCCAATAAATTTGATAACTTAAATGCAATTAATGATTTTCTAGAAAACACAATGTAAGAAAATTGACTGTAGAAGAAATATAAAATTTAAGTAGCCCTAGATCTATTAAAGAAATTAAGTTCACAATCAAAACATTTTCACAAAGAAAACTTCAGGCCCAGTTGGTTATTTGCTCTCACTATGATGTAATGTTGTGTTGAAGTTCTTATATGGTGCAATAAGGCTAGCAATAGAAATAAAAGGCATAAAAGTTGAAAGTAAAAAAATAAGGCAATTGTCTGCATAGAAAATTCTAAGGAATCTATAAAAAGAGCTACAAAAATTAAGTGACTATAATAAGGTCATGGATCAGGTCAATATACAAAATCAAATGTGTACTAGAAATGTGATATATACCAGCAGTAAACAATTAGAACTGAAAATTTAAAAAACAGTAAAAAACAGTAAAATTCATGGTGGCATCAAAAACAAAAAAAATGTACTCAAGAATAAATTTAACCAAATTTGTGAAAGACCTATGCACTGAAAACTACAAAACAGTGCTGAGAGAAACAAAGGATATAAATAAATGGAACAATATATCATCTTCATGAATTGGAATACACAGTATTAAGATAAGCATTCTCCCCAAATTGATCTCAGCTTCAAGACAATCTTGACTAAATTCCCCTCGGGTTCTTTTACAAAAATTAACAAGCTACTCTAAAAACGTATGTGGATATGCAAAGAACATAGAATAGAGCCAAACAATTTTGGAAAAGAATAAAATAAGAGGGCTTTAACTACCTGAGTTCAAAATTTCTAAATACATGGAAACCAAGACGTTGTGTCTTCAGTGTAAGGATAGACGTAGAATAATGAAACAGAATAGATTCCAGAAATAGATCTAAATTCTTATGTTCAATTAGTTCTTGACAAAGCCATGGATGCATTTCAGTAAAGAAAGTATAGATTTTTCAACAAATGGCGCTGAACAACTGGACATTGGTATGGAAACAAAAGAACCTCAAGCCCTGTCTCACACCATTCACAAAAATCTATTTGAAATGTATTAAAGACTCAACATGGAAGCTAAAAGCATAAAACTTCTAGAACAATACACAGGAGAAAAATCTTTACAATTTTGGCATAGGCAAAGATTTCTTATGGCACAAAAGAAATTAAACATTAAAGGAAAAACCAACTACACTTGATCAAAATGAAAACTTCTGCTCTTCAAAAGATGCCACTAAGAGAATGAAAACATAGTCCACAGTCTGGGAGAAAGAGATAGATGATAGATGGATGGATGGATGGATGGATAGATAGATAGATAGATAGATAGATAGATAGATAGATAGATAGATAGATAGACAGATGATGGATACAGATAGATAAGATACTCTTTTGTGAAGATATATTTTCTTTTTTTTTTAACATCTCCCCATCATTGCTCAATAACAAGGTCTTGAAAATTATTCCCCATTTAAAAAATATAATCATAAGACCAAGATAAAGATTCTCTGGCCATACTCCAGATAAAATCAGAGAGGACAAGGAGAATGGAAAGGTCTATATGGACTAGGATTCCTGCAGGGTCATGGTACAGCCAGAGAAGTTCAGTTGGCTGAACCTCTGAGACGACTCCCAGAGAGGGCACTCAAATGAGTAGGCTGAAGATTCACCCTAGACACTGAAGTTTAAAGGACAAAAGTATTTTAAATCTTAATTTTTTGTTTTGCTTTATTTCCAGCTTTATTTAGGTATAATTTACATACAATAAAATCCACCCATTTTGAGAGTACAGTTTTATGAGTTTTGAACAACGGTAAAAGTATCAACACAATCAACATAGAGAGCATTTCCATCATCTTCCCACCTCCAGTCCCAAGTACCACTAATCTACTTTTTTTTTTTTTTTTTTTTTTTTTTTTTTGCGGTATGCGGGCCTCTCACTGTTGTGGCCTCCCCCGTTGCGGAGCACAGGCTCCGGACGCGCAGGCTCAGCGGCCATGGCTCACGGGCCCAGCCGCTCCGCGGCACATGGGATCCTCCCAGACTGGGGCACGAACCCGTATCCCCTGCATCGGCAGGCGGACTCTCAACCACTTGCGCCACCAGGGAGGCCCCACTAATCTACTTTTAATTGCAATATTTTAGATTTATTTTTTAAGAATTTCATATAAATGGAATAGTACAGCATGTATTACCTTGTGTTTGGTTTCTTTTGTTTAGCATAATGTTTTTGAAATTTTTCATTTCTGTGTCTGTGAGATATGCCACAATTTGTTTGATGGGCATTTGGGGTATTTCAAGTTTGGGGCTCTTATGAATAAAACAGAAGTTTTCATTTCACTTGGGTGAAAACCTAGGAATGGAATTTCTGGTTTGTATGGTAAGGAAATGTTTCATTTTGTAAGAAATGGCCAAACCTTTTCCCGAAGTCGTTGTAGCATTTTACATTCCCACCAGAGAAGTGTGAGAGACCCAGTTGCTCCACATTCTTGGTATTGTCCACGGTTTTAATTTCAGCCATTCTAGTGGGAGAAATGGTTTATCATCATGACTTTAATTTGCATTTCCCAAATGGCTAATGATAACTGAGCATAATTCCATGTGATTATTGGCCATTCAGCTTTCTTTTGTAGAGTTTCAATTTACAACTTTTGTCCATTTTGAAATTGTATTGTGTTTTTATTATTGAGTTGTAAGATTTCTTTGTGTGGTCTAGATATTTGTTCTCTGTAAGCTACATGCATTGTGAATATGTTTCCCAGGGATCAGATGATATATCTTCTTTGTGTCTCTCATAATTCTTGCCCCTCTTATCTATGTTAGAGGGGCAATAATATAGATATAGATAAACCAATACATTGAGGACCAACTAGGGATTAGCTCCAGTCAGAGAAATATAATAAGAAGTCAAAACACACGCCCTCCAGGAGCAAAGAACTCACGTATTAAAATATAGCAAGGCATTCTCTGATTGGTAGGCAAAAGCATAGCGGGACAGTGTACCATGTAGCATCATCAGACCATAGTCAGCTTTGCTAAAATAAAATTCTATCTAGCGTTTACCTGATTTGGTCCACCATTAGTAGCAGAATTCAGACATTATACATAACAATAATTGAAAAGGTTCTGATAATCAGGCATTTAAAATTTTTTATTACCTTTTTTGAGTGCTCAGCATTGATCTGAGCATTTGAAAAATATGAGCTCATTTAATACAATGACCGTATGATGTAGGTGTGATCTCAAGAACGGCAGCATCAGCATGATCTGGGAACTGGTGACAAATGCAAATTCTCTGGTCCCACCCCAGATGGAGAGAATCAGAAACTCTGAGGGTGGGTCGGAGCACTCAGATTTACCAGGGGCCATCCGAATGATTGTGATAAGATTAAAATTTGAGAAACACTGGTCAAAACTACCTTCTTCTTGCTTAAGAGCTCTGGTCTCTCTTAGCATCTATCAGACTTTATCGACTTCAGTCTTTCAGCACTGAGCCTTTAACTTTCGATTAGCAGCAAAGGCTTGCTTTTTAAAAATTCTACCAAAGCTGGTCATGGCCGGTGATGCCGCAGCTGGTGAAGCTGTGCTCACTGTGGCTGTACGGATGTTCTCTTTGGCACCTGCGTTCTTATCAGCATATCAGATTTTCTTTCTCTCTCTCTCTCTTTTTTTTCCACAATGGACAAAGAAGGGTTTCAAAGACCCTCTGGCAGAATATTCCACCTGCTTAGACAAACAACCGAAAGTAAGTCTATTGTTATGCAGAAACAAGAATGCCATGTTACTTTCCATGTAACCTCCTTGAATATCTTCCTGGTAAAATGCCTCAAGTAGTCCAGTCACTTGGGGCCACAACAGCTCTTTAGCAGAGGCTGGGTTGGTAAGAGTCGGGTAGAGAAGGAGGAACAAGCAACACAAACAATGAATGCAAGGTTTTGTTTTTAATAGTAAAATATTTCACTTCTCCCCCTCTGAGCATCAAGTGGAAAATGATCCTTGCGTTGGAACAGAAAAAACAGATCCACATCAATAAAACAAGAACACACATCACCTTGCACCAGTGTGAACCTCGGCAGTACATCATGGCTACAGGATCCACAGAAAGCACAGAAATTAGGATGGGGTGGGGAGGAGGGATCCAAGCAGCAGCCCAGAGACTGCAGGGCTCAACATAAACAGCTGTCCTGCATCGAGAAATGAATAGCTTTGAGCAGAAGATAATCAAGTTGTAGAGGTGAGTTAAGAGAAGGAAAGAAGGTGTGATTAAAGTTACCCTCTCAAGGAGCTGGAGGAGATGTTCGATATCTTCTAGTGCAACTTCCTGAACTTACAGAAGGAGATCAGGTCCTTCTGGTTGGGAACAAGTAATTTTCAAACCAAGGTCAGCTGCTCATTCGGGGCGGAGCTGTGGACTCAGACCTTGGTCTCTTGGCTTCAATTAGTTTTGAGTGGTTAAAGTCCCTATTTTTCTGAAAAGTGCAAATGATGGAACTTCAGACAAGGGGAGATCATTATGGACTAGTGGTCCTAAGAACGATTCAATTAGAAAAGTGAGGCTTAACTCAGGCTCAAAATGGTATGCGTATCAGAGCAGGTGTGAGGACCTGGTTTCACACGATGCCCTGAAGACCTCATGGCGCACGGAAACTGTATCTGCAGCCCTGAGAACAAGCCTGTAACAGGCTCTCTCCTAAAAAGGAATGCACTGAATTTTCACTTGGCGAGACATCTCCAATGGTCACAAATTCTACTTTGTGGTCAGCCTAACAAGAAGGCACCTGTCACAAACACAACTCCCATGCTTTTCCCCACAAGTCATGCCCGCCCCTGAGTAAAAACAGGACCTTAGCAGTGTCTATGAAGAGAGTTTTTCAAAGCAAGCTCGCACAAAAGAGAAGTGTCATTTTGAAGCTCCTAAAGGATATTTCAGTTCAGAGTTGTTTCATATAGTTCTTTAAAAATTTATAATTAGGGTTTCTGCCCCCATTTGCATTCTAAAAAGATGGTCCTTTTTAACATTATCTGCTATTGCTCCCCCAACTCAAAAATAAAACAAAATGAAAAGAACAGTTAACTTCAACATGTTTCAATTATGCCCAGATAAAGGGAAATAAGAATAAAAAGCAATAACGCTTTGTTTCAGCCTGTGAAAATCCATCTCATTATATTCCTGGGTCCTAATTTAAAGAATAACAGACGCGGTTGGAGTCCAATGAATGCTAATGCTGCTATTGTTAATATCATGAATGGTGTAGGGCTTTTTCCTTCCCAGGCACCACCTTTTGGAACAAAGGAAAGGAACACGGTTGTTCTGCTATTATCCAAGTTGGCCTCTGGCCTCCACTCTGGGAAGTGACTGGGGCCAGCTGCTCTTTCTCAGGTAACCTCAGGGAACACACACGTGCCATTAACCTAACTGGCCACTGGGTGTAACTGTGCTCCACACAAAAGGAAGCGGAGCGGCTCTCAGGGGCTTTCCCCAGCAGAGTTCAGACACACGCATGCACATGTGCGTGCACACACACATACGGACACATCCACGAAGCCTCCCCCCTCAGAAGGGGAAGTTTAAACAGTCAGCTCATGCTTGTGTTTAACTTCCAAATAGGTCAACTTTATTAATTTTCCTTTTACCCCCAAAAGAATATCTAATCTATCAGGTCTCAGTTAAAGGATGAGAAGCACACCAGGTTTGTATTCCCAATAACACACATCAAAAGAAATCACCCTCTACATGAACTTGTTAAAAATGAAAAGAAAAACAAAATGAGGGAGTCCTCAGAAACTCACACTGGCTGGGTCTCAACACCCACTGCAGCAAAATCTGTCTATCCCCAAATCCTAGGCCTCGGATCCCCTCAGCTCATGGTAACTGTGGCTGGATTGCAGACACTACTCCTCCCAGGTTTCTTTTGACTAGCGGAGCCAAGTGTGTTTCGTGTAGTGAATTAGACCCACATCCACTGCAATTTTAAAGAAAACTGATTCAGCGTGATATGCACTTGGGTCCAAGTGACATAGAAGATAGCTATGCCCAATGGCATCTCCTGATATTATTGGCAGATTAGGCTTTTTCTTTCTTTTTCAAAGAACACTCTTTAAGTGGTACAGCAACAGAAAGAGGGATAAAATCCAGTACTGCAAAGAAACAAGAAAAGTTAAACACTCACATTGTTTTTGTTTTTTTAATTTTGTTTATTTTTGGCTGTGTTGGGCCTTTGTTGCTGCACACGGGCTTTCTCTAGTTGCGGCGAGCAGGGGCTACTCTTCATTGCGGTACATGGGCTTCTCATTGCGGTGGCTTCTCTTGTTGCGGAGCAAGGGCTCTAGGTGCACGGGCTTCAGTAGTTGTGCCTCGCGGGCTCTAGAGCACAGGCTCAGTAGTTGTGGTGCACGGGCTTAGTTGCTCCGCGGCATGTGGGATCTTCCCAGACCGGGGCTCGAACCCATGTCCCCTGCATTGGCAGGTGGATTCTTAACCGCTGTGCCACCAGGGAAGTCCCCACTCACACTGTTTTTAACTCAACCTTCTAACTACTTCCATTCGCAGTCTCAAAACAGACAGACACACACACACACACACACACACACTCCACAGAGGATGGAGCCTATTTTCTTAAATAGTGACCTATAGTTTAAATTGTGTCATTCTCTTTGAGCCTACATAAAGGGGTATTCATTTGATTTATATCATTTTTTCCCCAAAGGTCCAAGATGCTTTCAGAAGGCTATATTAAAGAGTGGAAGCAAACACATTTTGTCTCCATGAAGAAGCAGAGTCCAACATTGCCCTTAGGAGCACATCCTATTTTTCTAGCATCTTATTTCAAAGAAATCCTTAATGTGTATGTGCAATGTTCAGAAAATATTTGTTGATCGCTAACACTGTGTCTGAAAATCAGTTGGAAGATATTTTGCCGAGCTTTTTGCCAATTTACCGAGATCAGCTAAGCGCCTGGAGTTCCTCCATGCTCCTTGATTGAGGACATTTTTTTTTTTATAGAAATGTTTCTGTGGAAAGTCTAAAAACTAAACAAGAAACCACAGTCTCAGAGCTCAGACTGAAAATCTTCAATGGGCCTGGAGTCATTGCACTTTTATACCAAACACAATAACTTTTATTTTTAAATAAAGTATTGCATCCTATATAGTCTCATTGCTTAAGAGGAAACTTGGGCACAGTTAATGAAAACAAAATAAATCTCATCATCCTTAAGATTTTCATCTATGTCATTTCTTAATTTTTTTTCAGAAAAAAAATGTGAAGTCATGCTTGTGGCCAAGAGTGTATTGATAGGTATTTTAACATCCCAGGATAGTAAAAGCAGTAGCTGCTTTTTTGTAAGAAGGAGATTTAAAATGCATATTGTCCTTGTTAAGATGAAGCTCAGAGACCAGATTCACTTTGTGCCATTTTCTGGCACTATTCTGGACTCAAATCGGTTCTTTCAGCAATGAACTAAGAAATAACAGGGCAGGTGCTTTAAAGTTATTTTCCATGTTAAACTGCAATGGGGGTTTATAAATGCCAAAGATAAAAATCAACTCAGAGACTACTGGTTATTACTTTTTATCCATTAATAATTAATGGGTACCATTAGAATTAGTACACTGGGATTAGGACGGTTTCTCATCAATGGGTTCAAGTTTAAATGAAAGGAAGACTAAATTCTACGTGGAGAAGAGAACTTCCTTTATCTGACCACTGCTTGCTTTTTTCCAGCCTCATCTCTCAACAATCCTGCCATGAACCCTATTCTAGCATTCCCTGAACAGACCCACTTTCAAACATCCGTATTTTTTGCACATGTTGTGGCCTGAAGAGCTTCACCCTGGGCATCATTGCCCAACTTCACGAACTCTTCCTCACCGCTTTAGTCAAAGTAAAATGTTACCCCTTCTAGGAAGCCTTCTCCAAATGTTCTCCATTGAGTGCACCCATGGGATTGGAGGCATCCTCCCCCTATAGAGCACTTAACTTTTTGTTTTTATAGTGACCGTGGGTATTCATAACTGTGTCTGACAGTAGGCTGGGAACAAGAGGTGTATTTTCATATTTGTGCCTCCACAGAGGCTTGAACAGTATGTAGTACTTTGTAGGAGCTCAGAAAACATTGAAGAGAGGAAGGAATGAAGAAGTTATGGGTGAAGTGAGTAAGTAAATTAATTAATAAATGGACAGATGAATAAAATCCAGACTTGGGCAAGACACTCCAAACCTACAGGCTCACTTGTAAACCAAGATGAAACGAAGGCAGGACGCAATGCAGTCTCCCACATGGTGGACACATTCCCCTGCACATCTCCACGAGGGAGCAGCTTCTAACAGCCCCTAGAAGAGCACATCCTCATACACAGGACCTGCTACTCTGCCGGAAATGGTTAGGGATCCCACTAACCCTTTTCCAGTTAAGACCATGAATTTCAAGCCCTGAACAGCAACATAGGTGCCGCCTGATTTGATTTGAGCTTAACAGTTTCCAAACTCCTATTTCCCTATAATTTGATTTGAAAATCTTACTCTGGTCTCTTTTCCTTTTGCTGTTTCCTATGACTTTTCATTCGAGAGCATTCTATATGGCTTCTCAGCCAAAAGATTCCAGATGGGGTTTCATAATCAAAGTAGAGAGATTCCTATTTTTTTCAATAAGCTGAGCTGTGAATCTTCTTCAGTTTAAAAAAATTCACCTGACTCATATTTCCATCACTTCATGTTTAGAAAGATTACTCTTCATTGGTTGATCCTATCACACAAACGTATTTGATCGGTTGCTTCTGTAACCATGGTGATGACCATGGCTCTTACTGTCCCCTCTGAGAAAGTGGGTCCCGGCTCAATAGCGTTGGCCCTGGACTCTTCAAACACTAATCTCATGCATCTAACAGCCTACTGCCATCCACAGTAGACATATCTATTGGCGTGACTTGGCAGAATTTTAAATAGGATTCCCCCACAAACCAAAAGCATCTCTCCCTAAACAGCTCACCAGCTTTTAGCTGTTAATCATACATCAGCTTCTTGAGTCATGAAGGTTGAACATTTCTAGTTTCCTTTGCTTTCTTTCTCCACCAAAATGGGACTTGTCCTTAGGTCCTGACAACTGTGTTTTCAGTTACCTGGCAACCGACGTCCAGTTACATCGCACACACCAAACGTAGTCCTCCCCGTCCCTTCTGAACTTTATGTAACACCCACAGGATGTCAGAGTACTTGTCCCCATGCTGGTTTCCCACCAAAGGACCATACATAAGTCATTTAAATATTCCACATTTGATTCCTTCCTCTAGCCTTTAACACAGTGCTAGGATGTATGTAATTCATAAAAACGTATTATCAGATAACTATTAAATCACCACCTTTTTTACATCATTATTTTCTAGGTTCACATTAAGCAGTACTTCCTGCTTGAACTATTGCAATCTCTTGTTTAACTCTTTTCTCTGCCTGTGAATCTGTTATTTTATCTAATCCATTACACACCACATTAATTTTCCTGTGTTATTTCATCTTGTCCAGAAACTCTTAATGGTTCCTCCTTGCTTAATGAAGTGAGAAAATTTCCTTTGCCCAGCATCTGGGTCTCTTTAAAATTTTAGACCCAACCTATCTTTCCATCTTTATCACCCACTAACTGTTTTAATTGTTCCTTTCCTTGGTACTTCCTGACCATGGCTCTATCATTATTAGGATACTCATTTCCCATCTTCTACTACCCTCCTGGTCCCCAGTGAAGTTCCCTCCATTTGTTTTTAGTGCTGTGTGGCCAGTGTGAAATTTAAGTGAACCCTCTAGGCTTGGCATACTTCACAAAAGGTCTGTGAGAAGTCCTTCATTTGTTTATATTTATTTTTAATTTGTCTTCCTTATCCCTCATCCTCACTTCTCTTTCCTCTGCAGTCATGCATTACATATCCTTCTATGATATCTACCTACCTATCCATCTCTCTCTCTGTCTGAAATGGGGGTATCTATCTATCTATATATATACATTTCTGTTAAAACATGGAATATTGTTTTGTGAATTTGAAACTTACATAAATGATATTATGCTATACCATTTTTTCTGATCTCTTTAATTCACCACTCCTCTTGAGTGTAACTCCTTATAAATCTAGGTCATTATTTCCATCTGCTGCATTTTTACTTTTACTCACCCCCACCCTCTTATGTGAGTACCTAAGTTGTCTCCAGTTGCTTGCCAGTAAAAACAGCGCTCTGGAAAGTATCCTCATACCAGCTTAATTCTCCCATACATACAAATTCAAACCTAAATACCACCTCCATGAGTAAACTGCCATCAGAAATGTACTTTCTCTTTGAGACTTTCATTCATTCATTCCTTAATTAAAACAATATTTATTGAGTCCCCATTATATTATAATCCCTGTTACAGAGCTGGGGACCCAGCAGTAAACAAAAAATATAAAGCCCTAATGGAGCCATAGGTAGTCAGGACAGAGAGGCAGTAACCAAATAAATAGGTAAAATATATAGAATGTTACATACTAACAAGGGCTATGGAGAAAAATAAAACAGAGAAACAAGATAGGAGGTCCAGTTTGAGAGAGGGCTATAACTTGAGGGAACAACATTTGTGGTATAGGAAATAGCATGTGCAAAGGCCCTGAGGCAGGAGGAGCTTAGGCACACATGTTTGTGGATGGCAAGTGGGCCACTCTGGCTGGAGGCAGGTGAGTAAGAGGAAAGAGTAGAAGATGAGATCAGAGAGGTAATGGGGAGCCAGATAAAGTACCATGGGACCCAAATTCTACTTATCTCAGCCTCTCTCACAGGACTTATCCCTTTAAGCCTTTATTACAGTTTTATGGATTATCATCCCCTCAATCAGATGGTCTCTTACTTACTTTTGTGCTCCTCATAGCACCCATCTCCACAAGCGGTTGTTGAAAGAATGAAACACAAAGGTCTAACCTGTGTGTGACTCTCCAGAAGACACACTGAGAAGAAGTGAATAACACATAAGGATGTGTGTGGCACTATATGCACAGTTTGGGGCATTGTGCAAAGCTTATAAGAGCCCTAGTCTAATACAGGCAATTATAAGAGTGATAAATATAAGAAAAAAATAAGAAAGCAGTTTTGTGAAAACATGGGTAGAAACACAAATAAAAGAACAAAATCCATTAAAGATATTCTTACTGTTTGTAGAAATTTAATGTCTATTGGGCTCAAATTGTGTCATGGCAGATACAATCTCTGTCTGACCATACAAGATTGAAAGTCTGCCATATTAGAATTAGGTCTTGGTGCAAGTGAAAGAAAATCCAGTTAACTATGCATAAATATATCAAGTTTCATTTTCTCATGTAGAGAGTATGAAAGCAGACAATCCAAAATTTGTGAGGCCACTTCACAATCACAAGAAACCAAGGCTTCTTCTACATTATTGCTCTTCAGCCTGGGCTGTTGATTCATGATCCAGTGTGGCTGCTTGAGCTCCAGTCATTGCACTCACATTCCAACGAGCAGGAAGAAAGAAAGAGAGTAAGGGCATATGCCCTCCCTTTTAGGACACTTCCCCAAATTCACACACTGAAACTTCCAAAGTACCTTCTTGGTCAGCTCTGACTCCAAAACCACACCTTGCAAAGGAGATCAGAAAATATAGTCTTTATTCCAAATGGCCATGTGTTCAACTAAAAGAAGTCAAGGATTCCATGACCAAGGGAGTAGGAGAGATGAGACATTGAAAGACAAGAGTAGTTTCCCATATAACTATGTCCCCCACACACACACTTTGCTCCAAACAAGATTCTAGTGGCCTAGAAAGATGCATAAATTATAGCCAGAGAGCATGTGTTAAAATAAGTGAGAAAGAAGAAAGCAAAACACAGGTAGGGATATTAAGGTAACCTCAAAATGAGGTTAATACAATAATGCCCATGATAGAGAGCCAGGTACTTGCTACAGGAAATTCATGAACTTGGTTCTCACCTTTCTAACAGCCAGCCCAACCAAGGAAGCCTGATAAGTTACACAGTTCAGTTACCACAAGATAAAAAACAGGCTGGTCATTCAGGAAAAGCACAGCTATCCAGACAAGAGAGGAATTTCTCTCAGGGGAAGAGTACCTATTAATTTTCACTTGGGAGGAAGCATTTTTTAAGGGAAGAAAGATTGATGAAGTGGAGAGGAGGCTCACAGTAGAGGACATGGTGAGAGAAGACAGTGAATAGTATTAAAATATCTTGAGTGCAGGGACGTAAGTGGATGGAGATGGAAGTTCAATAAAGTAGAATGCAATGGGATTAAAGCTAGGCACAGGAGGCTGGGCTTGTCAAGCTAGTCAAATGACCCACATGAAGATGGCGCTATTCTACCAGCTCTGCTACTGATCTATCCCTTAGGTTACTCAGAATTCCCACCAGAAATGCAAAGTAGATGAGTATTTAACAAGGTCAGAGCCAGTAGGTGATAGGAGAGGTGACAGGGTTTCCATTTACCACCTGGGTCCACCAACCAGTGCTCTTGGCCATTATTTCAGCATCCTTGTCCTAGAAAAAGAGGACACAGGACAGGCTAACCCAGTGCATGGCTTCTGGGGCAGATGGGTCTTAGGAGGCACCCAATGCTTGAAGTCCTGGCAAGCACCCCAGTTCCTCAGATTGGGCCACCTTGAATAAGCAGCACAACTTTCTGATCCTTCATTTCTTCATCCATAAAGAGTGTAATAACCTTGCTCACAAAGTTATTTTGAGAATCGATTGTGAAAACACAAAATGTAAAGTTATTGTCATATAATAACAGGGACTAACTTGTCCTAGACTTACTTCTACTCTCTTAGAGCAAGTTCCCCAGGATAATACTAAATTGGAGCATTTCACTCCTTTGATTGTTTCCCTTGCTATGCAGAATCTTTTTAGTTTGATGTAGTCCCACTTGTTTATTTTGTGTTTTTTGCCTGTATTTTTGGTGTCCTATTCATGAAATCATCGTAAGACCAATATCAAAAGGCTTTTTCCCCTTTGTGTTCTAAGAGTTTTACACTTTCAGGTCTTACGCTTATGTTTTTAATCCATTTTTAGTTGATTTTTGTGTCTAGTGTAAGATAAGGGTCCAATTTCATTCTTTTGGTTAAAATAGTTTTTCTTACTATTTGTTGAAGAGATTACCCTTTCGCCATTGTGTACTCTTGGTACCGTTGTTAAAGCTTACTTGACCATATGCGCATGGATTTACTTCTGGGCGCTCTATTCTGACTTTATGCCTGTACCACACTATTTTGATTATTGTAGCTTTGTAATACATTTTGAAATCAGGAAGTTGATGCCTCCAGCCGTGTTCTTCTTTCTCAAGATTATTTGGCTACCCCTAGTCTTTTACAGTTCTATATGAACTGTAGAATTGTTTCTCTATTTCTGAAAAAATGCCATTCCGATTTTGATAGGGATTGCACTGAATCTGTAGATAGCTTTGGGTAGTATGGGCATTTTAACAGTATTAAGTCTTCCAATTCATGAACACGGGATGTCTCTCTATAAAAGACAACCTATGAAATTGGAGAAAATATTTGCAAATCATATATCTTATAAGGGGTTAATCTGCAAAATATAGAAGGAATTCCTATAACTCAACAGCAACAAAACTGAAACCCAATTTAAAAATGGGGTAAGGACCACCTAGAGGGGTGGGATAAGGAGGGTGGGAGGGAGAGAGATGCAAGAGGGAAGAGATATGGGGATATATGTATAGCTGATTCACTTTGTCATAAAGCAGAAACTAACACACCATTGTAAAGCAATTATACTGCAATAAAGATGTTAAAAAAAATGGGCTAAGGATTTGAATAAACATTTCTCCAAAGAAGACATACACATGGTCAACAGATACATGAAAAAATGCTCAATGTCACTAATCATCATGGAAATGCAAATCAAAACCACCATGATAAATTACCTCACACCTGTCAGTTTGGCTATTATTAAAAAAAAAAAAGACAACAAATGTTGGTGAGGGAGTGGAAAATGGAAACCTCTGCACCTATCGATGGGAATGCAAAGTGGTGTAGCCACTATGAAAAAGATCATGCAGCTTCCTCAAAAAAAGTGAAAAAGAACTACCATGTGATTCAGCAATCCCACATCTGGGTATTAATTTAAAAGAATTGAAATCAGGATCTCAAAGAAATATTAGTACTTCCATGTTTGTTGCAGCATTATTCACAGTAGCCAAGGTATGGAAACAATTTAAATGTCCATCAACAGATGACTAGGTAAAGAACACGTGGTATATACATACTATTTAACCTTAAAAAAAGAAGGAAATTCTGCAAGATGTGACAACACAATGAACCTAGAAGTCATTATTCTTAGTGAAATAAGCCAGTCACAGAAAGACAAATACTGCATGATTCCACTTATATGAGGTATCAAAAATAGTCAAGTTCAGGGCCTCCCTGGTGGCGCAAGTGGTTGAGAGTCCGCCTGCCGATGCAGGGGATACGGGTTCGTGCCCCGGTCTGGGAGGATCCCATATGCCGCGGAGCGGCTGGGCCCGTGAGCCATGGCCGCTGAGCCTGCGCGTCCGGAGCCTGCGCGTCCGGAGCCTGTGCTCCGCGACGGGGGAGGCCACAACAGTGAGAGGCCCGCATACCGCAAAAGGAAAAAAAAAAAAAAAATAGTCAAGTTCATAGGACCAAAGAATGGAATCATGGTTGCCAGGGGCTGTGGGAAGAGGGAAATGAGGGGTTACTGATAACAGGCATCCAGTTTCAGTTAAGTGAAATGAGTAAGTTCTAGAGCTCTGCTGTACAACACTGTGCCTCTACTTAACAATACTGTATTGTACACTTAAGAATTTGTTAAGAGGGTGGATATCATGTTAAGTGTTCTCACCACAATAAAACAATTTTTTAAAGTAAAATGGGGGGGGAAATTTAGGGCAAGAGCTGTGAGACTTAACAGGGGTGAGGGTTAATTCAGAATCCTCAAACGTCCACTTTGGTCTTCTGCCATAAAGATGCACCTACCTAAGAAACTACCCTCTTTATTGCTGCAGCTCTCGAGAGGAAGGGGCTGTTTACACTCAGTGTGTAATCTTGTTTGGACCATTTTTCTCAATATGAAGGGTCCAAGATAACTGCTAATGGAAGCACATCAATGCATCCAAATTAGAGAAACTTCAGGCAGGGCAAATCAGTCTGTAAGCTGCATTGGGTTGTGTATTATGTTTGTTTCTTCTTCACTATATTCCCAGCACATCGAAAATAGTAGGCGATCAGTCAATATTTGAGGAGTGAATAAATATAGTAAAGAACTCTGGGAATTCAGATTTTATTCCACTTATATATGTAAGTGCATGTGGTAAACAAACAAACAAACCAAAGGAATATGTATATATAGCTGTGTCCCCCCAAATTCATGTGTTGAAGCATTAACCTCCAAGGTGATGTGATTTGGAGATGGGGTCTTTGGGAGTACTCAGATCATAAGGATGGAGCCCACATGAGGGGATCTGTGCCCTTATAAGAAGAGACAGGAGAGCGCTCTCTCTCTCTCCCTGTCTCCATCATGTGGGGATACAGGATGAGAGCTCTCATCAGGATCGGAATCGCAATCTGTCAGCACCTTGATCTTGGACTTGTCAGTCTCCAAAGTATGAAAAATAAATATCTGTTGTTTAAACCACTCAGTCTATGGTATTTTGTTATATTAGGCTGACCTAAGATATATATGAATGTTATTTGGAGAAATAGTAAAACAGGCAATAGAAAGCTGGTTTTCACCAAAAGGGCCAAGGAATATGGCAAAAAAAAAAAAAAAACCCACCTTGAATTTAACCCTAAATCAATGTACTAAATGATAACATGATAACAAATGATAACAAATGAAAAAAAATTACTAAATTACTAAATTACTAAATTTATCCAAGAGTACCATTTGTTGTTTTTTTAAAACTTTCTCTTTTTTTTACATTTTTTTGCATGGCTATTATAAACTGCAAAAACTCTGTTTTATTTTTCACACCCATAGGAAATATGCCATTCATTCATTCATTCACACATTTATTCATGTTTTTTCAGTAAACAATTACTGTATGCCAGCTAAGAGCTCAAGTCTTCTCGTAGGTAATTAATGAGAAAATTGAATACTTCTGCCCTCAGAGACTTTACAGTCTCATGAAGGCAGCAGACACCTGCATAGGTAATTATAAAACAGTGGGTAAAGTATAATGGTTTGCAACAGCAGCACATAGGCTTAATACCCGGTCTATAATCAAAGAGAACAGAAAAAGGATTTCTCTAGGAAGATGAATCTTAGGTCACTCTTGAAATTCAAATAAAACAAACCTGAGGAGAGAAGTTGGAAAGAGGATGGTTCGAGTAGACAGTAAATGCAAAAGCCTGAAACAAAAGCATATATTGAAACTCAAAGAATTTCTGTACTGCTGAACAGTAGAGTATTGCATGGAGGACACAGATGCCATGGCAAAGATCTGACTGAACATGTACACTGAGCATGACACATCCACTACCGTTCCTTCTTCCCAGGTCCATGGCAGGCTTAGCTCACAGCATGCCCACAGAACCCAGATGCAGCCTCTGGATCCTCCTCAGCCTGGTGCTCTAGAGAGTCAATTTCAACCCGTCACCAGGCAAGATGAACTCTACTGTCCAAGTTTGCAGCAGATGATGGGGAGCCTTTGAAGGTTATAAACAGGGAAAGCACAGTAGCCAGATTTGTGATTTAAAGATCTCTGTGGCAGAATTGTAGATAGTGGATTTGGGAGACGGGGGCAAACAAACATGAAAGAATATTGTTTTATCTTATATATGAGTCACTATAGGACATAAATTCTTCCCATAACCTATGTTCAAAAGGAAATTAAAAAGCAAATGACACATAGGGTCTGGGCTGGCACTGTGTTTGGCCCTATAATTAACATCAATTCCAAAGGGAAGAAATTTTAAAACTTTCCCTCAGAAGTTTCCATATCTTGGCTATGCTAACATTTGCTTCTGGAGGGTGAAGGTGCTAAAGTTTATTTAGAAAAAAAAATCATCTCATAATGAATGCTACCACCTTACTAAGGAGGAAAGTTGTTATTTGTAGCTACTGTTTTACCACCAGAGAGTAGAGAGCTAGAAACTTCAATAAGAAAAGCTCAACAAGAAGAGAATAATAATTTAGTTTGGTCTACACCGCTGTTACAGCCAGAGCAGCTAGTGACTTTCAAAATAGCCTCAACTGGGCTTGTTGAATTAAGAGACAGCCATTTTTTCCCCACCTTTTTTTATATCCCAGCAGAACTGCCACTTGTCAGTCGATTTGTTTTTAATTCCCAGGTCTCTCCAGTTTGTTTGTAGCTACTATGTTTTTTTTTCTTTTTAAGTGCATGAGGAAGGTTAGAGTTTTGATAATCCACATCCCCCCAAAGGCTCCAGGGATGCAAGGAAGCAAACAGAGCTAAGTTGAGAGGGGACGTATTAGCAGGAAAAAAACACAAGATAGGAAGGCCTACTCTCATTACACAGGTGAGGTTTTCCCAGGAATGCTGGGGAGGTGACAAATCAAGCAGAGGGAAGCAGACATTCAACACCAGGCATTTAGCGAAGAGAGACAGGAAGAGGAGATGTCTGAGTCGGTTTTATATACACGTAGTATTCTGCAGGCCTGAGGCGCCTGGGCCTCCTGCAAAGCATTTCATGTTTCATGGTACTTATCACTGACAAGTCTAGACTTCAGGACAAAGACACCAGCCTGAAGAGGGCAAGGGGTGCGGGGAGGCAGAGGCAGGGCGCAGGGAATGAGGAGGGGAAACTCCTTTCTCAGGGGAGTCAATAGCAAAAATGTGAAAGCAGAACAGAGTTGTGCTCTTTCCCTTGGTGGGGGGCGGAGGGGAGCCATGTTTATTTAAAGGTATTAGAGGAGGTTGGGAGTCTGGGAACTCTGCCCCTGACCTCTATCGACTAATGGGTAACTAAAATACCACTGTTTTCTGTTTCTTTTGTTCGGGGGGAGTGGCATCAAGGGAAACTGGAAGACACTATTAAGAGACACTATTAAGACGTTTAACTTCATTGATTTATGCTTTAATCTAGAAAGCAATTAAGAGGAATTTTAATGGCAGAATGTGTTCCCCGCCCTGAAATCTATCAAAATCTGTGCAATCATTTTACTTTGCTTTCAATACATAAAATACAAACACTCTTCCTTCTCTCAAGGAACAACTGTTAGAGTACAGACACTTGTGGAAGCCAAGAGTGGAGGATGTCAATTACAGTGAAGGAAGTGACTCTGTCAATTATGCCTTCCCCTGGTGCAGTTACAGGCTGTGTCCACACAGCCAGCCATTTGAGGAGTCAGTCAGCAAACAGTCAGGGTCTACACAGAAGTGTAAACCGTCAGAGGTGAGTCTACCGACGCAAGCGTCAGAGAGGGCTCCCTTTTCACCTCTAATCTCTCTTCAGCATTGTCACTCACACTCTCCCCACCCCCAAATACTCTGTGACTTCCCGCCCCCACCACCCCCATCCATCGTCTCTATAGGAGGATTCTGAGCAAGGGTCCTAGATTCGCAGAGTCCGAGCAGAGCTTCTACGGGATAAACATATGTGTTTTTTTCTTACTAATATGAATCACCTCTCCCAACAAAACCTTAATTGGGTACTTTCTGTTAATAAAATGACTATGTCCATTTATAGTCTTACTAAAAACTCTCTTCCTGGAGAGAAGGGAGATGAAGAGACATCTCTCCTGCCATAGGTCTGCGTTCTAATGTGTAATATTGTGTAATATCTCTTCCTTTCCACACCCAGGGACATTAGTAGTAAGGCAGGTAAGATTTTTTTTTTTTTGGTTCCTGATGGTTTCTGTTTTGACAAGACCTCTTTAAAGACCTGCCAGCTCGGCTGTAAAAATTTGCTCTGGATTGAAACTTGGCACTTATAGTTGCAGTCCCAGAGCAGCCTTTTTTTTTTTTTTACACTAAATTTGGACTAAATCTGTTAAGACTCTTCTTGAAATTGTGAGTGTAGAAATAAAATTCAGGAGCCACAGGAGTTTCTTGATGTTCTGTGTCCCCACTATGTGAGGAATACAGATTCTGATTTCTAAAAAACGACAAATTAAAATTTCTTCCGAGACCTCCCTGGTGGCGCAGTGGTTAAGAATCCGCCTGCCAGTGCAGGGGACATGGGTTCAATCCCTGGTCCGGGAAGATCCCACATGCCACGGAGCAACTAAGCCCGTGTGCCACAACTACTGAGCCTGCGCTCTAGAGCCCGTGAGCCACAACTACTGAGCCCACGAGCCACAACTACTGAAGCCCGCATGCCTAGAGCCCATGCTCCAAAACAAGAGAAGCCACCACAGTGAGAAGCACGTGCACCGCAACGAAGAGTAGCCACCCAGCTCGCAGCACAGCAATGAAGACCCAACACAGCCAAAAATAAATAAATTAATTAATTAATTTAAAATAAATAAATTAGGGCTTCCCTGGTGGCGCAGTGGTTGAGAGTCCACCTGCCAATGCAGGGGACACGGGTTCGTGCCCCGGTCCGGGAGGATCCCACATGCCGCGGAGTGGCTGGGCCCGTGAGCCATGGCCACTGAGCCTGCGCGTCCGGAGCCTGTGCTCCGCAACGGGAGAAGCCACAGCAGTGAGAGGCCTGTGTACCGAAAAAAAACAAAAATAAATAAATAAATTAATTAATTAATTAAAAAATTTTCTTCCTGCGGTGTGTGTCTGTGGGCAAACTTGTCTAAATAGACAATACATTCATGTACTGCAGGTGAACAAACGTCAAGCCATTTCAGATAAGGAAATGTTAAGCAAACTCCAGGCCCCCATCTCTCAATCCCCACTGGGAAGCTGATGGGCTGTGAGGCTCAGAGGAAGAAGGAAGCACACTGAGCATCAGAGTCGGCCTCTTTCGCTCCATCCTGAGATGGCAGGGGAGGCAGATGGGAGCCTGTGGTCCAACCAGGAGCATGGCCACCTTTAGCAGAGGCCCAGATAGAGCAGCCGCTGTTGACAGATGATGTTCAACTTGTCAAGAGAGCAGTTTGGTTTCCTCCATCTCATGTATGTCTCTCCTGTCCACCAGCCACCAAAGGGTTAATGACAGCAATGTTATCACAACCTGCTCACAAGCTCTTCTTTTTTTCCTCAGCCCAGAGACTTAGGAAAATATTTCTCTTAGCTGCCTGTATTTGGTTCACATTTTTTATTGTTTTTTACTGTATTAAAATGGTCCCCCAAGTAAAATGTTTAAAAATGTATCGAGTGAGACATCTCATGTCAACCCCTGTCCTCATTCCCCCAGTACTGTCACCCTGATGAGAAATCATTCATGTGGGTTTCTCCGTGATCCCTCCAAGGCTTCTTTATGCAAAACTCAAGTAAGGGAAACTATACTTTTATAGTCTTTTCTTTCATTTTACGCCATCCTGCACCTTGCCTTTTTCAGTTAACAATATTTTTCCATGTTAGAGCATAAAGATCTTCCCTGTTCATTTCTGATGCCTCCAATGTCACGTTGTGTAAACGTGGTCAGCCATCTACTTTGTCTTATGTACTTGTGCTGTTTCCAACCTTTTCTTATTCCAAATATTGAAGCAATGAAGAACATGTTCTGTTTTCTGTATTCTAACCCATAAATTTATACTTGAATCTTCGTTAATTACATCATTTTGCTCTCTTCTCCAACTTTTTGAGTGTCACGTTTAGCTTACTTTCATTGTTTCATTTTTTATTGATCTAAGCATTTTATATCATGACCATTTTTCTTAGCAAAATGGCTAAATTCCAAAATTCTGATATGTTTCATCATTATTAAATTCTGCATTTTTGGTTTACATTCCCTCTTTGACCCAAGAATTGTTCAACAGTTTTATTTTGCTTTCCAAGTGTAAGGGCCTTGTTCTAAATTGAACTGTATATTCATTGCATTGTTGCCAGATAATTTTGCTGTGCTATTTCTATATTTCTACTTCATTAGAATTTATTGAGATTTTCTTTGTGGTTTAATTGACATGTGATCAATTTTTTGTGAAGGATGTATGGGCACTTAAAAAGTAGGGGGAGGGCTTCCCTGGTGGCGCAGTGATTGAGAGTCCGCCTGCCGATGCAGGGGACATGGGTTCGTGCCCCGGTCCGGGAAGATGCCCCAGTCTGTGAAGATCACACATGCCGCGGAGCGGCTGGGCCCGTGAGCCATGGCCGCTGAGCCTAGAGCCTGTGCTCCACAACGGGAGAGGCCACAACAGTGAGAGGCCCGCATACCACACACACACACAAAAAAAGTAGGGGGAGGTTTGTGCATTTGAAATATATCCAGAAGATCTAACTTATTGTGTTGTTTGGATCTTCTTTATCATTGTTTTGTTTTGTTTTGTTTTGTTTTTGACTACTTGATATATCATACTGAGAGAGGTGAGTCTCCATCTCTATTTATTAGTGAACTTCTTATATCTGCTGTGGTTCCTGTCTCATGGAAGTTTCCACTGTCATTTGCTGCATAAATATTCTTAATTATTGCATCTTGTGTGAATTGTAGCCTTGAGCATTATAAGGTTTTGTTTCTGTCATTATTTATGTTCTTTGGCCTGAATTCTACCTTGTTTGACATTAAGATTATAACCTTTATTTCTATTTCTGTTTACCTTTTCCTGGCATAACTTTGTAATTTTATTTGTTAATTGCTTTTAGTTTTCTCTCTTGTACTCAGCATAGAGCTGTGTGTGCTTTGTAACACAGGCTGAATTTTTTTAAGTGAGGTAATTCTATTTTTATTTGCTCATGTAACAGATAAGTATGTACTCTCATCTGTAATATCAATTCATATTATATTTATATATGTATGTATGCATAAATATGTATGTTTAATTTTTACATTGTGGTCCCTTTGCTCCTTTTTGTTTGCTATTGTTGGTTATTTTTCTAATATTTAGAAAGTTATTTCTTCTGTTCTTGGAATTAACTGTTACGTTAAACTTTTACATAATGTCCTTAATTCCCTCTTTGCTTTAGACATTATATATTAGTTTCCTGTTATAAGCAACAATTAGTTTATAAGCTCTTCCCCTTCCTTCACCACCTAATTTGAAGCAATACAATTATTGCCTTTTACATTTGCCTTGTACTATACAATAAGCTAAAACATTTACTACCTGATTTGTCAGCCTCAGAGGATAATTTTTGACTCCCAGCTATTTCCTCTGAAGCAAGCAATGATCCTACACAACTTTCCATCTTTGTTTTCCATTCTCCCATTTTTTTGGTGTATTATTTCTACATTTTCAGAGGGTATAAATACAATTATCAATAACTTTCCTTTGGTCTGAGTTTCAAAGTTAAATAAATATATTTAATATTCACCACTAGTCCTTTTCCTAAAACCTCCCCAATCCCATCTTGGTTGGCCAAAGCTCATTCTCTAGTAGATTCCCCAGCAAGATATGTTCAAAACTGTTGGTCTTTATAACTCTGAGCAACTTGCCTGGGTATAAAATATTCAGTTTACACTTTTCCCCTTCGGATGTCTTATAAATTGCTTAATGACATTTGCTATAGGATGTTGTTATTGAAAAGCTTGATGCCAACCTGATTTTCTTTCCCTTAAAAGGACTTTCCTTTACCTGGATGTCATAAAAATACTTGCTTTATTTTCCAAATCAAATATTATAATCAGTTATGAGTCAGTGTTAACAGTTTGGGGTCAACTTTCACTTTCAGCATACACATTAACATCTGTTTCTTTTCAAGAAAAATGTCATGAATTATAGCCTCAATATTTGTTCTTTGCTCCACTGTGCTTATTTTCTTTTTTGGGAGTTTCAATTATAGAAATGTTAGATTCCCTTTGCCTCTCCTCTATATCATTTTCTCCACATCCATTTTTAAAATACATTTTTTATTTTTTTCCTATTGTCTCAGTTCTAATCTTCATGTTCTCAATTACTGTTCAGACCATGACTATTTCATTTTGTTCTGCATAATTTAGTCTTCTTTTCTGAAATGGTCTTATTCTTCTATTGTGAGTGTGTGTGTGCGCATATATTAATGAGGCTTTTTTTAATGTTGAAATTTGGCTCTTCCAAGTGTGGCAAGGCCTATATATATATTAGTGTGAATAAAAGTTAAGGCTCACCATCCCTTTCTGCACCAAGCTAAGCATTTAGCTTTAAGAATGGAAATGGTATTGTGCGGACTTATCTGAAAATCCTGTCTATTTCACAGGTGACCCACATGGAAATTTAGTGAAATACTGTAGAATACCATAGTTATTTAATCAAAACAATTCATTAAGGCAGAGAAACAGTTTTAAAATTATAATATATGTGAAAATAATAATATATGTAAAAATGTGTGTGAAAAATACATATGTGAAATATATATTTTTTAAGTAATTTATTTTAACTAAAAATTACTCACCATTCTTTTGATTGGTCAATAGTCCTTGCTTTCCATTTTTCTTTTTTTTATAAAGTTTTTTTTTTGATATGGACCACTTTCAAAGTCTTTATTGAATTTGTTACAATATTGCTTCTATTATATGTTTTGGTTTTTTGGCCCCGAGGCATGTGGGATCTTAGCTCCCCAACCAGGGATCAAACCTGCAACCCCTGCATTGAAAGGTGAAGTCTTAACCACTGGACCGCCGGGGAAGTCCCAGTCCTTGCTTTCAAAATGGGTGACCAGTAATTAAAGCTCCACACCATTTTACTATTTTGTTTTTGTGTGATTTGCACTCAATGCAATGTCTATGATGTTTAATTTCAGTTTTTTTAAAGTTGATGGAATGTAAGGCCCCTTGGGGAACAATATGGAAGGGGGTGTTGATCTCTCAGAATTTTCCTGATATCTTACAGTCATCTCATTCACACCTAAAACAACAGCAAAGTTTTAATAATTTTTCAAATTCTTGTTGAATATTTAACTTTGTTTCCATAGGCATAGCAACATCTTTCACAGTTATATTTCATTATATCACATAATATTTAATTAAGATATATTGTTATAATAACAAAATCAGCTAGCATAAACCCAACTGACTTAGATCTGGAGTGAGCAGACATGGGTGGGATACTAAAAAGCAGCCAACAGCATACTGTAGGTGGTGGCATCAGTCAGTATATTTTAAAGAAAGAGTTAAGAGTATTGGTTAATTTGGTGGGTGAGCTTTGGGCAGGCCAATTAAGAGAGTTTCTGCTGCGTTGAGAGTGTATATAGTTACTCCAGGGCATCCTAGGCTTTCCAGAGCTTTTCACTTGTTATCAATGTGAAATGAGCCATTTCCTATGAAGACAGCAGAGGCAGATCTCTTTTCTACTTTGCTGCTGGTTTCTATGTTTCCATGGATCCAGGATTCTGCTATTATATGTTCAGTGTTACAGAATTATGCCACTCCCCACCTGACCCCTCTGTGCTTGCTGAATGCTGAGTCCTTTCTCTGTCCAATCAGTTTTTGTGATCCTATCATTGCCACCTGCCCCAGCATCTTTATTATCTTTTTAAGAGAGTTTGCTGTGTTCAGGACCCTCTAAGATATGCTGTGCCAATTTTATTCCTTTGCTTTATTTCTCAGCATCAAGCCTACATTCAAAATGCTTTCACTGCTGATTTTCCATTTTATTTCTAAGTTGAAGTAATGAGTTTCCTTCACAAGATCATTAAGATTCATAGGTTATCACAGAGTTCTGACCTTTAAGTGCTAAGAAAATGCTATGGACTGAATGTTTGTGCCCCACCCAAAATTAATTTTTGAAGCTCTAATACCCAGTGCGGAAGTATTTGGAAGTGGGGCGTTTGGGAAGTAATTAGGTTTAGATGAGGTCATGAGGGTGGAGCACCCATGATGAGACTAGTGTCCTCTTAGGAAGAGGAGGAGACCAGAGCTTCCTCTCTCTTTCTGCCATGTGAGGACACAGCAAGTAGGTGGCCTTCACAAACCAAGAAGAGAGCCCTCACCAAAACCCAACCCTGCCACCACCCTGTTCTCAGAACTGTGAGAAATAAATTTCTGTTGTTTAAGAAATCACGCAATCTACGGTATTTTGTTAAAGTAACCCAAACCAACTAAGACAGAAAATACTAGAACAGTCTGAAAGTCATGAAAATTAACCTTGAAATAGTGTCTCTTAGCAGTCACGGGAAAAAATAAGAGGGCAGCAAGGCCAGAAGGCACTGACTCAAGCCTTTGCATAGGTGGAAGTGGCACCTCCAGCACTGGGGGAATTTCTGTGAGGAGAACATATCACTGCATTGTGAGGTAACATAAATAGAGTTTAATCAGCTAACTTTTTTAAAGAGAACTGAAAGAACTGAGATCCTTTGATTCTCAAAAACATGAGGTGACCCACTCCCTCATTTCCAAAACTACATACAGTCTCTTCCTCCTTTTTTGATTTTTATACTCTTGCTTTCTTTCTCACTTGCCTTCATACTTCTATTACTCCTTTTGGAGGTTTTCACTTAAAGATTTACAAACTGTGCCTTGCACTCCCTTAGTTAAGAGGTATTACAAAATAGTATGTGATAAACATAGAAAAGCCTTAGAAAGAAAACGTGTTTTGATATTAGATGGTAAAATAATTGCTTATAAAAAGGCACATTGATTCAGAGTTGGATGAAGGATCTCAGTGGGAAAAACAGGTTAAAATCTATGCCTATTATGATCACATTTTTAAAAAACATAAAAGTATAAATATAAATATATATATGTGTGTATGTGTGTGTGTGTATACACACACATATACCTACACATTGTGTTTGGATGAGTGAATGCTAAGAAAAAAAATCTGGAAGAGTATATGCCAAAAATGTAAATGTTAATCCCCAAGAAAAAAGGAACTCAGATGAATATATGTTACAAGTATATCAAAACACATTTTTAACCCACTACAGAGTTTAATGTCAGCCTGGTCTCCCTTGTACCCCTTCCAAGGAAATCTGCTCACTGAAATAGCAAAACACCATTAATCTTCTGGGCATGGTCTTGAGGACATTAGAATCAGTCTTCAGTGTGTACATGTTCATTGATCTGTATAATGAGGAGATACAAAGATATTAGGGGAAATCATTAGTAAGAATGAAAGTTCACAAACTGTGAAAGAAAATATTTGAAAGTCAGAACCAAAAAAAAAAAAAAGACTACATTCTTCAAGTACAAGGACCAATAAGACAAAGCATATTACTTTTTCATCCTATTCACATGTCAATCAACTGGAGTGTAACAGAGGGCATATGCACAAGGTATCAGGCTGCCTCGAGCAAATGTTACTCAAACACAAAAATCTTCTTTGTCAGCACACTGCCAAATTCAAAGAGTAAGGAATTATTAATACAGGGAAAGTTTGAAGGGCTCTTATTGATTCATAAAATTTTTCTCAAAAGTGGGCCTAAAGCAAAGCTTGGAAAACAACAAGTTCAAGGATCTATGAAAGTGTAAATTGAAGTTAAACTGGTTATACCAAGGCCCAGACTGGCTGCACAACCCCCTTGCTGAGTTGCTGGTGCACAATCCCAAGACATTCAGTGTTGCGGGGAACTGGAGGGAAGAAAGAGGAGCATACATGAAAGATTTCTATTCATTTCCAAAGTATAACATCAAAAAAAGGATAACAAACCCTCTCTGTTGGTCCTGGTCCACTGAGCCCAGATTGAAGGAATTCTTCCTACTTATTGATTTGCAAGGAGTGAAGGAAAGTATTGCAGGAGAGATGAGAATAGAAAAAGAGAAGGGCAGTCTGATATAAGTCTGACTTACAGATCATAGTGCCAATTAGAAAGCAAAGTTTTCATTTCCCAGTTTTCTTTACCTGTGTTCTACCTTCACATAAGGGGAAGGGTGGAAATTCATCTGATTTAACAACACTGAGCAAGATCACAGTCAAGTGGTCATTCATTCATCATCCAACAAATATTTATAGAGGCAATGCCAGGTGTCCAGCAATGTGCTGAGGATGTAATAGGGTCCAAGACGTAGTCTTTGCCCTCAAGGAGTTTATTTTAAGATCAGGGAGGAGTTAAAGATAGCATTTCCGTAAAAATCACATTTCTCTTTTTTTCTTTCAGCTTTATTGAGATGCAATTGACACATAGCACAGTATAAGTTTAAGGCGTACAGCAGAATGACTTGACTTACATATATTGCAAAATGATTACCACAATAAGTTTAGTTACCATCCCTCACCTCATAGGGGTTAAAAAAAGAAAACGTTCCTTGTGATGAGAACTTGGGGATCTACTCTTAGCAACTTTCAAATATACCATATAGCAGTTTTAACTATAGTCATTGGCTGTACATTATATCTGCAATACTTATCTTATAACTGGAATTTTTGACGTATTTTATATTTTTGACCTATTTCAAAATTCACCCATTAATGAAACATTTTTAAAGTTTCTATAATATGCTAGGTTCTGTGTCTAGAAATACAGAGATAATAATATCTGAATATTGTACTGCAGGATATAATATTCCAGCACAGATTCAGCTATATTAACAATCAAACAAGCAAGAAAACAAGATATAAACATCCAGATTTTGTAATATGACATTGTAGACTCAATCCCCATCCCTCAACTAGAAACATGCTGAAATATGGAATAAAATAAAACAAAGTTTTTAAAAAAACAAACTCAAAAGAAAGAAAGGAAATTCTCTGGTTGCCAACAATTATAGAACTAATCGGTCTCTTCAAATATAAACAGAAAATTTATAATAACTAATCACATATTTGCCTTAAAATCCATGCCAAGGGAATTAATAGGATTTTAAAATTTTGTTTTGTTTTTGGTATTCCAATGAATGAACTCTATAATCTGCAGAGGATTAGAAATGAGTTCTTTATATAGATAGTTTATATTCATCTTAGCTCTTTTTTATCCCCAATAAATTGTAAACAGCTCTGTTTTTTTAAAATAAAAATACATATCCACATTTCAAATTAAGAAAATACAGTAAAATACAAAGAAAATAAAAGAAGCCTTTTTAAATTCCAGCACTTAGGGATAACTACTATTAACCTTCTGGTATATAAACTTCCATATTTTTTTCTTTGCATTCACTCATTAAAACATAATATGAGCACATACATATATTTATATATTTCTTAATTTACAAAAATTTAGTTTCATGTAGACCACTGCTTATAAAAATTAGAAATCAAACACTATGCATTTTGAATTTTAAAATTACCATTAAATTATTCATCAGTTTCTGGGAAAATCAAAACGCAGAGTGTATAGAATATATGAAACAGAGCAACAACAGAAATAACAAAACTCATATGATAACTTCATATCAAAATTTGTAGGCTGCAGCCAAAGCTGTACATGGAGGGAAGTACTAGTTTTATATATTAATAAAGGAAACATTATAGAAATGCAATGAGCTAAGTATTCAAATTAAGAAGTTAGAAAATTAACAACTGAATAAATGCAGAAGAAAATTGAAAGGAAATAAAAAATCAATAAAGTATGGGCCTCCCTGGTGGCGCAGTGGTTGAGAGTCCGCCTGCCGATGCAGGGGACACGGGTTCGTGCCCCGATCCCGGAGGATCCCACATGCCGCGGAGCGGCTGGGCCCGCGAGCCATGGCCGCGGGGCCTGTGTGTCCGGAGCCTGTGCTCCGCAACGGGAGAGGCCACAGCAGTGAGAGGCCCGCGTACAGCAAAAAAATAAAAATAAAAATAAATAAAAATAAAATAAAAAATAAAAAACCAATAAAGTAAAAATAAACAATTTACTGAAGGATCTGCAAAAAAATTTATTTGAAAAGTCTAATAAAATTAACAAACCATTGGTAAGACTGACCAAGAAGGGAAAAAAAACGGATGTGACAAACACTGTTAGAAATAAAAATAAATAGTATCATATAGAGAAGCCATTTTAAATTGAAAGTTTTACCAAATGTTTAAGAAATTGTCTGTGCCCTCTGTAAAGCAAAACTTTCTGGAGAATAGAAAGGTCAAGCTTTTTAGCTCATTTCATATAGAATAAAATAATTTTGATTTAAAAATCAGACAAAGATAATAAAAGAAGGAAATATTATTGGCCAATATTTTTCATGAATGGAAAAGCAAAATGTCAGACTAAAAAATTAGAAAACCACAACCTCACAGTCATTAGGATAGCTACTTTCAAAAAATAGAAAATAACAAGTGTTGGCAAGAGTGTGTAGAAACTGGAACCCTTGAGCACTGTTGGTGAGAATGTAAAATGGTGCCGCCCCTATCAGGAACAGTATGGCTGTGATCCAGCAATTCTAAATACTTCTGGGTGTATATCCAAAAGTATTAAAAACAGGGTATCAAAGAGATATTTGAACACCATACTCGTAGCAGCATTATTCACAATAGCCAAGAGGTAGAAAGCAATCTAAGTCTTCATTGATTGAAGATTTGGTTACACAAAATGTGCTATATACATACAAGGGAATATTGGTCACCTTAGAAAGGAAGGAAATTCTGACACATGCTATAAAACGCATTAACCTTGAGGTCATTATGCCAAGTGATATTAGCTAGCCAGTCACAGAAAGAAAAGTATTGTATGATTCTACTTATATGAGGTACCTAGAGGAGTCACATTTATAAAAACAGAAAGTAGGATGGAGGTTGCCAGAGTTGGTTGGAGGGAGGGAGGAATGGGAGCTGTTGTTAATAGGTATAGAATTTCAATTTTGCAGAATGAAAGACTTCTGAAGATTGGTTGCACCACAGTGTGAATGTACTTAACGTTACTGAACCGTACACTTGAAAATGGTTCAGATGGTAAATTTTATGTTATACCTATTTTACTTCAGTTTTAAAAATTAGCATGGCAAATTTAGCAAGGATATCAGAGGGAAACTTGTATGTTTAAAAATTAAGAGCAGCAGAAATGATAAATATCTGCGTAAATATCAAGGACTATTTTTTTCTCCTCTCAGGTTCTTTACAATATCTTTGATTGTTGAAAAGCAAAAATTATAACACTGTCTGGTGGAGTTGTCAATGCATGTAGATGTAATACATGTGACAACTGTAACATGAAGATCTGGGGGAGAGTAAAGGGACCTATTTAGTTCTAAGGATTCTACACTGTATTTGAAGTGGTAAAATACTTAAAACTTATATGAGGGAAACCTTAAAATCATCATCAATTATAAATTTAAAAATGAACAAATAGAAAATTTAGATATGTATTATAATCTCCAGAGCAAACACTTAAAAGATACAAAAGAGATAAAGCCTAAAATTTAATAGATAAGTTAATATGGAATATTAAAATAATTTAAATAATCCAAAAGAAAGAAGGAAAAGGGAAACATATGAGCAGGAGGACAAACAGTAAATTTCAATCACATCAATAGCAATAATTTTATTAAATTTAAATGATAAATGAACTTAACATAGCAAATGAAAGACAGAAATTGCCAGATTTAGTTTTAAAAGACCCAGCCATATGCTGTCTATAAGAAACACACTTTAAGTATAAGCACGTAGATGGGTTAAAAAAATTTAATGGAAAAAGTCATACCACGCAAACAGAAATCAAAAGAAAGCTGAGTGGTTATATGAGTCAAAGTGAACTTCAGAACATGAATATTACCAGGGATAAAGAAATACATTAAATAATGACAAAAAAAGTCATTGTAACAAGAAAACATAACAAACCTAAACAAGTATTAACCTAACAACAGAGACCAAAACACACTGAGAAAAATCTGATAGAAGAGAAAGAGAAAATAGAAAATCCACGATTATTATTGAAGACTTCAACACTGAAAGGAGTTATTGTTGATAGAACAAGTAGACAGAAAATAAGATATAGAAGACATGAGCAAAATTATCAACCAACTTGGTTTAATCAACACTTATAGACAATTCATCCTACAATAGCAGAATACACATTCTTTTTGAGTGAATATGGCATATTCACTAAGATGGATCATATTCTGGGTTATAAAATAAACCTTAACAAATTTAAAAGAGTAGAAACCACACAAAATATGTTTGTTGTCAACAATTGAATTAAACTTGAAATCAACAACAGAAAGCTGGAAAGTCCCCCAAAATTTGGAAATTTAAATAGCACACTTCTAAATAATTCATGGGTCAAAGTAGAAGTTATAAGTGAAATTAGAAAATATTTTGGGTTGAATGAAAATGTCAGTGCAAAATATCAAAACATGTAGGATGCAGATAAAGCAGTGTTTAAATAGATATTATGGCACTGAATACTTATATTAGAAAAAAATATCTGAAATCAGTGATCAAACTTCCGTGTTAAGCAACTAGAGAAAGAAGAGCAAGTTAAACCCAAAGCAAGCAGAATGAAGGAAATAGTAAAGATCAGAGTGGAAATCAATGAATAAAAGTCAGAAAAAGCAATAGAGAATATCAATGGGAACAAAAGCTAGAAATTAATAACAAAGAAACACAGTTCTATTTCTGGCTATAATGGACTAGCTTGTACTACACTAATTTTCCCACAAAAAGCAACAAAGTAAATAAGTAAAATGCAAATAAAAAGTTTTTGCAATGTATATGAATTATCAGAGAACTACCAAATTATCCAGAACCTGAGAGGTCAAGATGCCAGAGAAAAGGGAATTAAATCCATGTCATCCCAACATTCTTTGCCATTTTTCCTTTGAACTCATCTAACAATTTGAATGTGGTGCAGGGCTTGTAGACTGAGAAATACAATAGGAGGATGGGAGTTGGTAGATCAGTTATTTTGTCTTACTGTATGACAGTGGGAAAATTCTGAGGAACGTGATACACATTATTTTCAGAGGGTCTCAAATAGCATTAAACCCTAGCTTTCAAGGTGGTAACCAGGTTAGTAATATGCCCTTTATTGACTTTTCTCTCTTTTTCTGTCTCACTTTTTCCACTTCCTTCTTGAAATTTCTAGGATTACCACTCAAAAATACTACCTGAGCCCATGTAGCTTTTTCAGTGTGTGACTTTAAGGGAACTCTAAGATAATAACTCTCTTAGTAAGCAAACAGTAAAAATACCAGTAAAATATAGGTTTTGAACAACATAATCAACAAACTTAACCTAACTGAAATATATAGAACACTGTACCCAGAAACCACAAATACAAAGAGTATTATTTAGAAATGTATCTTTAAATTTCTAAACATTAGGGAATTTTTGTCTTTGCTACTGATTTCTAGCTTAATTTCATTCTGATTAGAGAACATATGCTTTATATCCTTTAAAGTATTCTGTGTTTTGCTTTACAGCCTAGCATATGGTCAATTTTGGTAAATGTTCCATGTGTATCTGAAAGGAATTTGTATTCTGTATTTTGCAGTGTGATATCCTGGCTGGGATTATGAAACAGATAAAGTACATTAGGTAAAAATTAAGGAAATTTGACTAAAGTATGTACTTTAGTTAATAATAATGTATCAATATTGGCTCATTAATTGTATCAAATATACCATAATAATGTAAGATGTTAATATAGAAGAAGCTGGGCGTGGAGCATATGGGAATTCACTGTACTATCTTTACAATTCTCTTTACAGTTTTGTAAATCTGAAACTTCTCTAAAGAAATAGTTTATTTTTAAATACAATTATAATCACTTTAAAAATAGAATGCCTAGGTATAAATCTAACATATCTGTACAGGGTCTGTATGCTGAAAATTATAAAATATTGATGCAATAAATCAAAGAAGACCTAAATAAATGAAGAGAGATAGAACTTTCACGGGTTGGTAGGCTCAACACAATAAAGATGTTAATTTTCCTCAAATTGATATCCAGGGTAACATAATTCCTATGAAAATCCCAGCAGAGATTTTTTTTTATAAATATACAAAAGAGTCTTCTAAAATTTCTATGACAAAGCAGAGGAATTATAATAGCTAAAAATTTTGAAAAAGAAGAATTAAGTCAGAGGAATCCCCCTATCCAATTTCAGTATTCATTATATGCAAACAATAATTGAGATTATGTTAAATTGGCTGAGGGATAAACACAGCAACCCAGAGAACAGAATAGAAATCTTAGAAATAGACCCACACAAGCACAGCCAACTGACTTTTGGCAAACGTACAAGAGCAACTGAAAGGAAGAAAGATAGTCTTTTCAACAAGTAGTGCTGGAACAATTGGATATCCTTAGGTAACTAATAAACCTCTACTTAAATCTCATATCTTATACAAAAATTAACTACAAATTGATCATAAATTTACATGTAAAACTATAAAACTGTCAGAATAAAACATAAGTTAAAATATTTGGGACCTAGGGCTTATTTAAGAGCACTTAGACATGACACCAAATGCACAATCCATAAAAGAAAAAAATCAACAAATTGGAGTTGATCAAAATTTAAAACTTTTGTTCTGTGAAAGACCCTGTTAAGAAGATGAAACGACAAACTATGAACTGGAAAAATATGTTTGCAAACCACAAAGGACTCATATCTATAATGTATAAAACTCTTAAAACTCAATAGTGAAACAAACAATCCCATTAGAAAAGTGGCAAATAACAATCAGTGACATTTCACCGATGAGGATATACAAATGGTGAATAAACACAAGAAAAAATGTTCACCATCACCAGGAAATACAGAAAATGCAAATTAGGACTGTGATGAGTTATCATTACATACCTATTAGAATAGCTAAAATAAAATAGTGACAACATCACATGCTGGTGAGGATGCAAAGAAAGTGGATTTCTCATAGTTGGTGGTAGGAACTCCAATGGTACAGCTATTCTGAAAAATAGTTTGGCAATTTCTTTAAACACAAAAATGTGCTTACATTTACAACCTAGCAAACACTCTTATGCATTGTCCCAGTGAAATGAAAACTTAAATGTTCACAAAACAACTTGTATGTGGATATTCAACAGATCCATATCTGGGGAAATCAGCTGGCTCCCCCAGGTAATATAGGTAGCTGCTCAATTCCAAATGCAGAATTTAGTTCAACTTGACATTGCATGGCTGAAATGAAACTTTCCATTCTATGAAGTTTATCACCATGGGCAGAATTCACACAGGTCAGAATGAAAGATTCATTTCATGAGAGTTACAAAAAAAATTGGCTTTAACATGGGTGATGCCTGTAAAAATTTTTCTAAAAAGGAGAATAAGGCCAAAAACAAACATGTTTGGAGAGACAAAATGGCCGCTGTTCTTAGAGAATAATATTCTAAATATATCGGCATATTAGCTTCCAAAATAATTCCTTAGTGGCTGCAACTAGTTAGTACCATTTAGTCTGAACTTTTGACATTTTGTCTGGGGGTAACACCATCTGAATACCTCCTCTTTTGTCATTGAAATGGTCAGAAATATAACAGTGTGAGAGGGAACGGAAGATTTAGCAAGGCTGCAGAACATGTCATTTATTCCATGTTCAAAGGCAATAGTAAAAAGGAAGCCAAGAAGATGTCTATATTCTTCTGTGAGAATTCTATTGTTCATCATGTTCTAATTATGAAATCTGAACTTAAAAGGATGAAAGGGAAGCTCAATCATCAGTATAAAAGTTATCTTCTCTGGAAATAGTTTTTAACAATTTAAATGGCAGGTTTATCTCTCCTGGACTGACTGACCCAATAGTTAAAAGTAATATTCTTTAATACTCAAAACAGTCTGCAAAGCCACATTTCTTGATTCATTTGTGTTCCAAATTATAAGGCTGTATTGCAGAGAGAAAACACTGCTAATCTTTCATGACTGTTAGGTGGTTTTACTGAAATGTAATTGTGAAAACAAATTTCTCAGGTACAGAAAAAGAAATACGTTGTCCCATTTCCTCAATTCAAAATGAATTAATTTAGTCCTTAATCACAGAAAAGAAAAAACTCTCCAAATTGAACAAAAAGAAATGTAGGGAATTGCCACAAAAGAGAATTTTAAAATAAAATGAGAAAAGCCTTCAAGAACACTTTCATTCCTTAGGGGCCCACAAGGGAGTTAATGGAAACTGTGGCCACAGCAATCCAGAATTAATATCTTACATTTGGGAAATCAACATATTTGGGAATCTAAAAAGAGGAAAGCTATGTGAAATGAAATCATCTTGGGTCATTATGTGTCCGCAATATTCACCCCACTCAGGCACACTCAGACATATGTTAAAGACATAACTGTCTCTACTTCCATTTGAGACTCTTTTCAATAAATGAAAGTCCAACCACAAAAGCAGTTGACAATGTGAAATTACAAAAAAGCTGTCAGAAGGCCTGTGTGGGAGATACATTCACCATAAGCACAAGGGCTAGGAATCTGAGAAGCTTTTTAAATGGATTCAGAGACCTCTGGAAAAAAAAAAGGTCTCCTTCTCCAGTAATTGAATTTGACACCAATGTTCTTTGGATGCTAGGGCTGTACAGGGTATTTTCCCATCCACATCTAGGCTAAATTGGAGATGGTGACCTCTGATAGACTAGAGCAATCCAGGAAGTAATAGAAACCTCACTTCATAGAAACTAGTGACAGGTTGGGATTAAATGCTGGGCTGGCCAGGAACAGTCAAATTCCTTTTCAGGGAGCGTACAGGCTTCCAAAGGAATGGAGATTTTAAAAATCACTCTATAAATGCTTCTTTTTCCTGCTTGCTTTAACTAAATTGAACATTATAATCTAAGGTCACCTCAGATTTGGGACACAGGCAAGCCATAAATCCAAATGAGATGTCCTAACTTCCTAAATTCAATGCCATTTTACAGAATTCAGTAACAATTGATAAGGACTAGGGCATGTAGACAGTTTATATATAAGGATGTTCCTTAACTGTTGTTTAAAATAGTGAGAAAAAAAAAGCCTAAGTATGCAAGAACAAAGAATTGGTTAGGATAAGGTATAGCATAAAATGGAAGCTTGTGCCATAATTTAAAATAATCATTTTTTGTAAGTTTCAGGTGTACACCATTATAGTTCAACATCTGTATGCACCACAGAGTGATCACCACCAAAAGTCTAATTACCATTAGTCACCATACAGGTGACCCCCCCCTTCCCCTACTTTGCTCACCTCCAACCCCTTCCTCTCTGGTAACCACTAATTTGTTTTTTGTTTTTGTTTTATTTTTTATTTTGTTTTGTTTCACTCGTATGTGGAATTCCACATGAGTGAGATGTTTCCACATGTGAGTGAAACCATATCATATTTGTCCTGTCCTGACTTATTTCACTTAGCAAAATACCCTCAAGGTTCATTAGTGTTGTCACAAATTCATTCCTTTTTATGGCTGAGTAGTATTCCATTGTATATATGTATCTTTATCTATTCATGCATCAATGGACACAGGTTGTTTCCCTAACTTGGCTATTGTAAATAATGCTGAGATGAACATAGGGATGCAAACATCTTTTCAGATTAGTGTTTTCATGTTCTTTGGATAGATATCCAGAAGTGGAATAGATCACTATGTTAGTGATAGTTTCATATGATAGTTCTGCTCTTAATTTTTTGAGGACTCTCCATACTGTTTTCCATAGTGGCTGCACCAGTTTACAATCCTACTGAAAGTGTACTAGAGTTCCCTTTTTTCCACATCCTCTATAGAATTTGCTATTCCTTGTTTTTTGATAATCGCCATTCTAACAGAATAGATGTGGTATAATATCTCGTTGTGATTTTGATTTGCATTTCCCTGATAATTAGTGATGCTGAACATCTTCTCATGTGCCTATGGGCCATCTGTATGTCTTCTTTGGAAAAATGTCTCTTCAGGTCCTCTACCCATTTTTTTAATCAGGTTGTTTGTTTGGTTGTTGTTGAGTTGTATGACTTCTTTATATATTTTGGATATTAACCATTTATCTGACATATCATTTGCTAATATCTTCTCCCATTCAGTACATTGCCTTCTTCATTTTGATGATGATTTTCTTTGTTGTGCAGAAGCTTTTTAGCTTGATGTAGTCCCATTTGTTTACTTTTGCTTTTGTTTTCCTGTCTTTGGAATCAGATCCACATAAACATCTCTAAGACTGATGTCAATGAGGTTACAGTCTTTTTTCTTCTAGGAATTTTATGGTTTTCAGTCTTACAGTAAAGTCTTTAATCCATTTTGAGTTAATTTTTGTGTGTAGTATAAGATACTGGTCTAGCTTCATTCTTTTGCATGTTGCTGTCCAGTTTTTCCAATACCATTTATTGACAAGATCATCCTTTCTCCATTGTATGTTCTTTGCTCCGTTGTCATACATTAATTGTTCATATATAAGTGGGTTTATTTCTAGGCTCTCAATTCTGTTCAATTGATCTATGTGTCTTTGTGTCAGTACCATACTGTTTTTACTACTATAGCTTTGTAGTTTAGTTTGAAATCAGAGAGTGTGATGCCTCCAGCTTTATTCTTCTTTCTCAAGATTGGTTTGGCTATTCAGGGTCTTTTGTCATTCCATACAAATTTTAGAATTATTTGTTGTAGTTCTTTGAAATACGCCATTGGAATTTTGATAGGAATTACATTGAATCTATAGATGGTGTTGGGTAATATGAATATTTCAGCAATATTAATTATTTCAATCCATAAGCATGAAATATCTTTCCAATTTTTGGTATCTTTTTCAATTTCTTTTATCAGTGTCTTATAATTTTCAGCATACAAAAGTTATCTTTTTAAAGAATATTTAATTAAATTTCTCAAGCTATATTATTATGAAAACAAGATTGGTAATGATATATGTCATAGATACACATATATGTATGCACATATGCATAGAATAAAAAAAAATCAGAAATTACTGAGTGATCATCACTAGGTATAAGATTATAAATGGTTCTTATTTTTTATTGCTTTGCATATTTATTTATTTATTTATACAAATTTCTCCTTCTGGCCATGACCACTTAACTGGTACTGAACTTTCCTTTGGACAACTATAAAACTGGACAAAATATATAAGCAAACGGTTTTCAGACACTGACAAACAGGTAGTACAAGATGTAATCCTTGAGAGAAGAGAAACATATGAGATAGGTCCAACTGTTTCTCCACAACTGCCCTGATTTCCTGCCTAATGGTATTTTCTGCTATAGATCAGGGAGGTGGAACCAATCAGAGCAACAGTCTTGTTCAGTTGAGGAGGCAGATATTGGAGATGCAGGGAGAATTTTCAGAGCAGGATACATAAGAAAAAAGAGTTGTGTGTGGGGTGGGGAAGGAGTCTTTTGGGGATTCACTAGAGTGCTAAGCTAAGGATCGGACTGATCCTTAACAGGGTGAGATTCTGCAAGACCATGCAGAGATAGCCTGGTACAAGGATGAGAGCTAGCCAGTGATGTCTCAGCTTGTGCAATATCAGGAGATGCTGGAGTGCCATCTCAGTTATAATCAAGAGACTATATACTGAGTACAGTGGACATTCAGTTGACAATAATCATATGCTAGAGTAAAAGGCACACCATAGAATTTGGCCCCAAACTGAAACAGATCAATCTTCACAAATAATAAAGACAATCCTGACAGGATCAAAATAATTGGACAGAATTTAAGGTCTTTCAGGAAAAATAATTCAACATCTTTCATAGCAAGACGATACAACCCATACTCTACAACATATATTCACAATGTCCAGCATAGACTCAAAATTAGTACAAATGCAAAGAAACAGGAAAATTTGACCCTAGAGATAGAGAAAAATAGTTAACAGTAATAGGTTCCCAAATAACCCAGATTTTAGAAAGAGCAGGTAAAACTTTAAAACAGCTATTACAAATACATTTAAGGTCTTAAAGGTAAATATGATCATAATTAATAAAATTATCCAAATTTAGCAGAAAAGTACTATAAAAAAGAATCACATGGAAATTTAATAAAAGAAATGTACACTATCTGAGATGAAAAATTCCTTGGATGGGCTTCCTAGCAGATTTGGAGCAGCAGAGGAAAGAGGGGTAGAGCAAAGGGTCTGTGAACTTGAAAAAAGATCAAAAAGATTTATCCAATATTAAGGATATAGAGGGAAAAAATCAAAATAAATGAACAGAACCTCAATAACCTATAAGAGAATATTAAGGTAAGAGTGAAAATAGAGCAGAACAAAAATTTAAGGAAGTGATTTTAACAGACAATTTCCCATATTGGGTGAAAAAGATCAACATATAGTTCCAAGAAGCTAACCAAATGCAAATAGGAAAAAACACAAAAAGAACCGCACGTAGGCACATCATAATCAAACTGCTGAAAGGAAGTTACAGAGAAAAATCTTAAATGTAACCAGAGAATAACCATATATTATATACAAGGGAACAGCAGTATAAATAATGTGTAATGTCTCATTAGAAACAATAGAATCCATTAAAAAAATGGAATGATATCTTTAAAGGGCTGAAAGAAAAACAAATGACATTCAAGAATTTTACATCCAGAGAAAATATTCTCCAAAAATAAAAGACATTTTCAGATAATAAAAACTGAGAAAATTTGTCACCACCAAAACTTTACTAAGAAAATTCTAAAAGAAGATCTTCAGGCTGGAGGAAAGATGATACCAGATGGAAATTCAAACCTACAGAAAGGAATGAAGAGCACTGAAAGTGATAAATGTGAATGTATATATAAAAGACATTTATTTTTTCCTTTAATATCTTCAAAATCATATAACTCTTTAAAGCAAAAATTATACTACTGACTAAGGATTTAAAATGTGTAAAAGTAATATGTATAACAATAATTCAGAGTATGAAGACCAAATAGAACAACACTATTGCAAGGCTATACCTTCTGAAAAGGATAGAGTGTTTACTCTAGAAAGACACTGCAAAGTACAGATGTATACTGTAATTCTTAGAACAAGCACTAAAAACTTAAAGTATACCTAAAAATCCAATACAGGAATAAAATGAAATAATAAATTGTTCAATAATCACAAAAGAATAAGGATACAAGGAAAAATGGAAAAGAAAAACTGACAGGACAAATAGGAAAAAAATATCAAATAGAAGACTTAAATCTAACCATGTCAATAATTACTTTAAATGTTATGGATCAAACACTCTAAATAAAAGGCAAAGATTTTTGAACTACATTTTTTTTTAAAAAAGCTATTCCCAACTATGTTTTGTTTACAAGAGATGCTCATTTAATAAAAAGAGACATACAAGTTGAAAAAATTTTAATGGGGGAGGATATACCAACCAAAGAGTAAATAAAAGAGAGTGGGTACATTAATATCAGATACAATGGAAATCAGGACAAGGAGAACAATAGGCAATTTTAAAAAAAAGACATTTCTTAATAGTATAAGGATCAATTATAAGGAATAGTAGTCATAAGCATGCATGAACCTAATAGTGGAGTTTCAAGATACATGAAAAAAAAAACAACTTAAAAGAACTAAAGGGGAAATAAGCAAATACATACTAATCGTGGGAGATTTTTAACACCATTTTTCTCAGTAATTGATAGAACAACTAGGAAAAATTCAGTAAAGATGTAGAAGATCTAAACAGTACTACACTGACCTAATGGATATGGATTAAAAATATATTCAACAATTGCAAAGTACAGTTTTTTTAAGTGCACAGGGAACCTAGAGTTGGGTCATAAGTTTTGATACATTTCAAAGACTAATATATTACAGAATTTCTTCTCTGATCAAAATAAAATCGAATTTTAGAAATAAATAATGGTGTTTACAAAAGCCCTAATTATTTGAAAGTTCAACAATATGCTTCTAAATAATCCATGAGTCAAAAAAGTTATGAGAGGGCTTCCCTGGTGGCACAGTGGTTGAGAGTCCGCCTGCCAATGCAAGGGCCACGGGTTCATGCCCCGGTCCAGGAAGATCCCACATGCCATGGAGCGGCTGGGCCCGTGAGCCATGGCCACTGAGCCTGAGTGTCCGGAGCCTGTGCTCCGCCACGGGAGAGGCCACAACAGTGAGAGGCCCGCGTACCGCAAAAAAAAAAAAAATTATGAGAAAAATTAGAAAATATTTAAAATGAAGTATAATGAAAATACAACATATCAACATTTGTGAGATATAACTAAAGTAGTGATTGAAGAGAAATTTAAAGTTTTATATTTAAAAGGAAGAAAAATAAAAATCACTTTCTATTATAATAAGTTAGAAGAAAAATTAAACCAAAGTAGTTTGAAGAAAGGAAATGATAAAAATGAGTGCAAGTCAATGAAACAGAAAACAAATAGGAGAGAAATTTAATGAATCCAGAAATTGGTTCTTTGAAATAATTAATAGAATTGCTAAACTCTAGCAAGATTGATCAAGAAATATAAGAGCAGAACCTCATGAAATCCAAAGCATACAATAGAGAAAATTAAGTCAGAAGTTGGCTCTCTGGAAAGATTAATAAGATGGATAACCTGAGCAAGACTGATGAATTTTTAAACAAAGAAGAGAAAACACAAATTATTAAAATTAGGAATAGTAAAGAGGATATTTCTTCATATTTCACAGGCATTAAAAAACTACCAAGGGAGTATTGTGAACAACTTTATGTCAATAAATTTGACAACATAGATGAAGTGAACAAATTCCTTGGCAAAATAGCATATGTAAATTAAAACAAGATGAACCAGAAAATCTAAATACACTCTATTTATTTAAGAATTTCCATTTTTTATTAAAATCTTCCCACAAAGGAAACCCCAGGCCCAACTGTTTTCACTGGTGAATTCAAATGTTAAGGAAGAAATAATGCTAAATTTACACAAAGTCTTCAAGAAGATGGAATAGGAAGGAACATTTCTCAACTCATTTAATGAGGCCATCATAAACCTAATACAAAGACATGATGATGAAGTTACAAGATTAGAAAGATTACAAAATAACAGTCCAATTTTTCTCATGATTATAGACCCAAAATCTTCATTAAAATATTAACAAGTTGAATCCAACAACACAGAAAAAGGATAATACACCACAACCAGGAACAGTTTGTCTCTGCAATGCAAGGTCATTTAACATTCAAAATTCAATCAATATAATCCAGAAATTTAATAAACTAATAAACAACCACATGTTCAACTCAATAGATGAAGAAAAAGCATATGACAAAATTCAATGTCAAGTCGTCATAAGTACTCTTAGCAAACTAAGAATAGAAGGGAACTTCCTCAACTGAAAAGGGGCATTTTCAAAAAAACTGGCAGCTAACATCATATCTAATAGTGAAGACTGAAAATGTTCTTCTTGAGATAAAGAAAAAGGAGAGAATGTCACCAATTCTATTCAATAATGTACTGCAGTGCTTAACCGGTGTGAAAAGACAATTAAAAGCCTTGAGAGGAAGAAGTAAAATTGCATCTATTTGCACATGACTTGATTGTCTTCATTAAAAAAAAAAAATCTTAGGAAGTCTACAAATAAATACTAGAACTAAAAGTGAATTTATGAAATTTATGAAGTTAAATATAAAATAACCAATTATCTTTCTTTTACCTTCTTATTTGCTTACTAACAGCAAAATTTTATTAACAAGTCCATTTACAATAGTATCAAAACTACTTGAGCTAATAAGTGAATGCAGCAATATCATAAGGATAGGGAAATAAGTCAACAAACAGAATCCAGAATCCAGAAGTAGAGCCACACTCATACAATCATTAATTTTTTACAATGGCATCTAAGAAATACAATGGGGAAAAGACAGTCATTTCAACAAATGGTGTTGCTCTAACTGTATATCCATATGGAAAAAACATTGAACCTGAATCCTTACTTTATACAATAGGCAAAAATGTATCCAAGATGAACCATAGATCTAAAGCTTCTAGAAAAATTAAAATAGGAAAATGTCTTCACAGCCTGGGTATAAGCACAGGGTGCTTAGACAAGACTCCAACAGCAATGACCATAAAAGAAAAATATTGATAAACTGGACTTCATCCAATGAAAAACTTTTTCTCATCAAAATATATCATTCAGGGCCTCCCTGGTGGCGCAATGGTTAAGAGTCCGCCTGCCGATGCAGGGGATACGGGTTCGTGCCCCGGTCTGGGAGGATCCCATATGCCGCAGAGCGGCTGGGCCCGTGAGCCATGGCCACTGGGCCTGCGCATCCGGAGCCTGTGCTCCGCAACGGGAGAGGCCACAACAGTGAGAGGCCCACATACCGCAAAAAGAAAAAAAAAAATATATATATATATATATATCATTCAGAAAATGAATAGGCAAGAGTGAGAGAAAATATTTATAAATTATCTGACAAAAGGTTTGTACGTAGAAATGTTAAGAACAATCCAATAATAAAAAGACAGTTCCATTAAAAATGAGCAAAAAATTTAGACACATTACAAAGTGTTCAACATCATTAGTTATTTTAAAATATGTAAATGAAAACCAATACACACCCACTAGACTAGCAGATATTAAAAAGACTTTCAATCCCAAATATTTGTGAGAATGTAGAACTTGAGCTCCCATACACTGTTGACAGGAGTATGCAATGGTACATCCCACTGGCAGATCATTTGGCAGTTTCTTATAAAAACTACTCTACCCAGTGGCTTAACAATTCCATGCCTAAGAACTTACTTATAAGAAATGAAAATACTTAGCCACAGAAAGACTTGTAGAAGAACGTACATAGTAACTGTCTTCATTAGAGCCCCAAACTGGAAACTACCCAAATGTTCATCAACAGGAGAATGAATGGTTTATTCACACAATGGAAGACACTAGGCAATAACAGGTAATAGACTCTGATACAATACCATGGATGAATCCCTGCTGAATAAAAGATGATGGACACAAATACTACGTACTGTAGGATCTTACTGATATAAAGCTCTGAAAAAGAAACATGATGTAAGGTTGAAAACAATCAGAAAAGTGGATGTGTTGGGGGCTGTGTTGACAGGAAGGGGCAAGAGGGAACTTTCTGGGTGATGATCTTAAGATGGTGGCATCTCCAGGAGTCCCCTTGAAATATGACCACATCCAGAAGCAGAGCAGAGATCACCTTTTCTCAGGGTCTCTTCCACAAAATAAAGATTGATAAAATTGATGTTTTTTTTAAAATTATGTTGTAAAAAAAATCACTATAAATAAAATCAAAAGAAAAATGGCAAACAGAAATGAATGGCTGTAAAACATGAAATATACCATGGGATCAGTACACAGAGACTTTCTACAAATCAATAAGAAACAAAATAAAATCCACTGGGTTTGGTTCTCAGGAATTTTAAACTTAATTTGTTTTTAAAGAATGAAGTGGGGCCTCCCTGGTGGCGCAAGTGGTTGAGAGTCCGCCTGCCGATGCAGGGGATACGGGTTCGTGCCCCGGTCTGGGAGGATCCCATATGCCGCGGAGCGGCTGGGCCCGTGAGCCATGGCCGCTGAGCCTGCGCGTCCGGAGCCTGTGCTCCGCAACGGGGGAGGCCACAACAGTGAGAGGCCCGCATACCGCAAAAAAAAAAAAAAGAATGAAGTGTATTTTGTCCATTACAATGTGTTCATCATTGAAAAGGACAAAATATAAAAGTAGAAAATAAATCACTTTTATCACTGCCTTTAAAGACAACCACTGATAAAATATAGGATTCTGGCACCAAAATATATGAGTGTGATACATATTTCTTAATAGTTTCCCCAAAGGATTATGCTAATATATATTCCAATCAACAATTATGTACATTGAATGTAACCAATCAAAAAAATCTATCCTTCCCTTCAACACCCAATGAGCAAATTCCCAGCCCCATTCCGCATGACAACACATAGTCCCTTGCCTCCTCTTGAGCTCATTTCCCTTGTTGTTTCTGAGATTCTTCAGGGTTCTCTTACTGTATCCACTAATACATCCAGGTAGTTGGCTGTCCCTCCCATTCCAAACTACTGCTCTGGGTTTCTCTGCATGTCATTGTTGCCATCAAGTACTTTCTTTCCCTTAAAGCTATGCCTTACCCAAATCTACATCATTCCAAGTGTGGATACAGACTTGACACTTAATTCCCTAAAGCACGGCTAAAATGAATGCAGCATATACTAACCTACTAGAAGCTGAATTAGTAAAAGGAGAATAGAGTATAGGTGAAAACAATTTTTTAAACTAATTCTTTAAAATTCTTCGTCCTTTGTCTTAATCTGCTTGGCCTATTATAACAAAAATACCATAAACTGGCTACTTATAAAAAACAGAAATTTATTTCTCAGAGTACTGGAGGCTGGGAAGTCCAAGACCAAGGAGATGGCTTTCAGTCTAGACCCACTGTTCCTTCTTGTCCTCAGCCAAAGGAAACTACTATTACAAAAATCTTTATAGAGATCCAATTTCTCCTCCAGTAAGACAACCTTTGCATTACTTGCATATAACTTAATATACCAATATCTGAAGCATCTTCATTCAGATTTTGGTGCTGTTTCCAAGACCTGGGTGCTTCATATGTACTTGTCTCAACATATAAAATGATCCCTTCCATCACTGGAAAGACAAATGGAGAGCCACTTAGACAAATTCCAGCTGCCAACTCAGAGTGCAGAGACTTCTTAAGACTCACCAAACAGCATTTTTTTTCATTGCCAGCATTTTAAGGTCTAGATTTCACTCTAACCACAGACACACACACACAGAAAAAACCTCGCAGCAGTGTTAGAGCAGTCATTTGTCCCATATGAAGACCATATGAAAAGATGACAATAAGAGCTCATTTCTGTTTTGAGTTCACACTTCTTTGATGGCCTTCAATTATTTATTCATGATTTAAATTGTTTACCTAGCCTCTGACGCTTTGTTACCCTTTTCATCTGTCCCACACTTCCTAGATCCACACTCTGTGTGCTTACCTCCACTCCCTACTATACACAGACCAGCAGACCATAAGCCCAGAAGGCAGGAGCCACTAGATAAAAGAAAAATAACATGAAATTTAGAGAATGGTTGCATTCATCTTCTGAGCGGGTTGTATAGGGACAGGCATTATTTCCCTGGTTCCTATAGGTATCACCACAGGAGCTTTTTGAATTCTTCAAGCAGGATCCAGGGCCAATTTGGGTCACACGGGCCCTACACTGGCCTTGTGTCAATTCATTATGCAGGCTCTTGCTGCTTTCTTTGGAACCAAGCCCCCTGACTTCTAAAATTCTAGAAAATAAGTCCCCCCCCCAAATTTTGCTTTCTTCCATTCATTAAGTCAACAAAATTTATTGGCACCAAGTGTGTGCCAGGAACTCTGCTAAGCGCTAGGATCTTGGCAGTGAACCAGAACAACACTGTGCTTGCTACCTAGCAGTGAACGCAGACTTGGAACAAGGAATTTTGAAATAGTTAGAAGCTGCTTATGAGCACCCCACTATTCCAGCTTTGGTTTCCTTCCCCGTTGCTCTTTAGCTTACTTTCTCTGGAGCCACGAAACTACCTTGCTTCCCCAAAGCCTCTTCCTGACCTCAAGTCTCTGTAACCATGTCCACTCTTCTTCTACCGGACTCCTGCCTGAACAAACCTCTGTCTATTAACAGAGACCATGATGTTAACACCTGCTAGAACATTTCCCTACCTAGACCCATCCTGAAGCTTGGGGCCTCTTTGATGCTGGTGCTCACCTTTAATCATCTTCTTCCACCCAAACCTGTCCAGTCTCCAATCAGTAACAGCCCTGATTTGGAGAGAGGAAGGGACCAGATAGAAGGAGTCCAGGCATGACATTAACAGAAGTTGAAAAACGTGTAGAAAGAAATCTCCCTATGGTGATTTGTCATCTAATATCCACCTTTCTAAAGAGTGATGACTTGTGTTATCTTTCTTATCTTTACAACTGTATTGGTTATTAAACTCGTCTAAATGAATAAATAAGCACATAACTTGGGGAGAGAGTCAGTCAGTCTTTAATTAAACAATTTGCTTTTCTCTCCCGGAAGTTATCTCACAGAAAACTGTATTTTGCATTTGTGTGCATTGAGTCAGCTGTCAGTCGGATGTGTGGAGTGAAGTTCTTTGGTAGAAAACAGAGCATAAAATACCTGCATAGAGAAAGACAAATACTCTGTATTATCACTTATATGTGGAATCTAAAAAATAAAACAAACGAATGTATATAACACAACAGAAGCAGACTCACAGATACAGAGAACAAACTAGTGGTTACAGTGGGGAGAAGGGAGGCGGGAGGGGCAGGATAGGGATATGGGATTAAAAGGTACAAACTACTATGTACCAAATAGATAAGCAACAAGGAAACACTGTATAGCACAGGGAAATACAGCCATCATTTTGTAATAACTTTAAATGGAATATAATCTATCAAAATATCAAATAACTACGGTGTTCACCTGAAACTAATATAGTATTGTAAATCAACTATATTTCAAAAAAAATTTTTAAGATACCTGCATAACTCATTTTAAACATTTGTAATTAATGGACCAACTTTATGGGTAGTGTAAGCTTAAGAGGGGTGGAGGGAAATATTTCTAATCTTATATATATATATATATATATATATATATATATATTTTTTTTTTTTTTTTTTTTTTTTTTTTTTTTTTTTTTTGCGGTACTTGGGCCTCTCACTGTTGTGGCCGCTCCCGCCGCGGAGCACAGGCTCTGGACGCGCAGGCTCAGCGGCCATGGCTCACAGGCCCAGCCGTTCCACGGCACGTGGGATCCTCCCGGACCGGGGCACGAATCCGCATCCCCTGCATCGGCAGGCGGACTCTCAACCACTGTGCCACCAGGGAAGCCCTCTAATCTTATATTTTTAATACAGGTTATAATGGTCTGCACCATTAATCAAAAGCAAAGAGACAAATGCCAGCCTCCAAAGTATAGAAATTATTGACTTCACTAATTTTTAAAATTTTGATCCCTCAGTAAGTACAATAAAGAGAAAATTAAGTTGTGACTGACAGAGCAAATTAAAACCACAACTGTCTTTGTTGGGGCAATGAGCATTGCAATATAAAATAAGCAGTGGACACAGAGTAGAATTGCAAGTATTTATTTGCTATATCTGCTGATTTTATCCCTTTCTATACATAAGCAGCAGCAACAGCAAATAATCAAATAAACATGCAGTAAGTCACTGGAAGAATGTCACTGGAATTTTATCTGCTCAAAGCTTCAGGAATATGTCTTTTCCTCGATTTTATCAGTATAGAGTATAATATAGTGCCTTACTCTATGGAGAAACATTGATCAAAACCTCACAAAGGGGCTTCCCTGTGGCGCAGTGGTTGAGGGTCCACCTGCCGATGCAGGAGACACGGGTTCGTGCCCCAGTCCGGGAGGATCCCACATGCCGCAGAGCGGCTGGGTCTGTGAGCCATGGCCGCTGAGCCTGCGCGTCCGGAGCCTGTGTTCTGCAACGGGAGAGGCCACAGCAGTGAGAGGCCCGTGTACCGAAAAATAAAAAATAAAATTAAAAAAAAAACTCACAAAAAAGGTATGTATCATATCCTAGCAAAGATTTTACTCTTCTCCATTCTGATACTGTTAGTTGCTCCGTCATCAACAGATGGTGTCTGCTTTCCTCTCATGCTTCCCTGAAGGTTCTCCTTTAAGCCACTGGCCAGAAGTTTGCTCTGCAACAAGGAAGAACAGCCTCAGAGCCTCATGAAAAGGACTCTGCCTGGTATTTTTAACAATTGGTATTTCAGGGAATAGATTTAGGAGCTGGTACCTCTTAGAAAATTGTCAGGGGGACTCAGGATTTCCAGGATGCTTTTGAATTTGGTACCAGATAATTTCATGCCAAGAATCAATTAAGAACGACTGAATGAACTCAAGGAGAACATCTCATTGTGGTTATTTTGGAATAATGTTTGTAGGGTTTTTAATGTTCTGTTTTCTAATGGCTATATGAGAAAGCCCTTTTTCTTTTTTCTCTGTTGATTTCTTTTTTCCTTTTTGTTATAATTGTGGTAAAATGTGCATAACACAAAATTTGCCATTTTAACTATTTTTAAGTGTACAATTCAGTGGCATTATGTTCACAATGCTGAGCAAACACCACGGTATCTATTTACAAAATCATTTCATTACCCCAAACAGAAACTCTGTACCAGCTAAGTAAGGACCCTCTATCCCCCCGCTTTGCCCTCAGCCCTTGGTAACCTCTAATCTATTTTCTGTCTCTATGAATTTGTCTACACTAGATATTTCGTATAAGTAGAGTCATACAATATTTGATCTTTTATGTCTGGCTTATTTCACTTAGCATAGTGTTTTCGAGGTTCATTCTTTTTTTTTTTTTTTTTTTTGCGGTACATGGGCCTCTCACTATTGCGGCCTCTCCCGTTGCAGAGCACAGGCTCCGGACGCGCAGACTCAGCGGCCATGGCTCATTGGCCTAGCCGCTCTGTGGCATGTGGGATCTTCCTGGACTGGGTCACGAACCAGTGTCCCCTGCATAGGCAGGCGGACTCTCAACCACTGCCCCACCAGGGAAGCCCAAGGTTCATTAATTTTGTGGCATCTATTAGAACTTCACTTTCTGTGGCTGAATAATATTCCCTTGTATGTATACATAACGTTTTGTATATCCAATCTAAGTGTAATAGACACTTAGACTGTTTCCACCTTTTCACTATTTTGAATAATGCAGCAATGGACATTTTCACTAAAGTATCTGAGTCTCTGCTTGCAATTCTTTGGGGGTATCGACTTAGGAGAGGAATTGCTGGGTCAATTATTGATCTTTGTCTGACCTCAACTTAATAACTATGTGCTTTCATTATGTTCTCTTTGATCCCTCAAAATTCAGAAACAAATACTTTTATTGTTTCTTTATTTTTAATGGCAATGTAGTTAGTTGCACTTATTTAATAAAACTAATCAGAATGTAACTGCACAAATTGAATGTGTAATAAAGGCTATACGTGGAGTGTCATATTTCAGAATAAATCTCATGTAATCAGATATGAAAAGCCCACCAGTAAGGATCAAGGGTTATACTTCATGGGTAGAATGAACATGTTCAAAATTCTTCCAGGAAACTGTTCTCATGTCTGTTTTATGTCTTACAGGGTCCCAGGTGTACAAGTAGTAAGACAGGTCACCTCCTGGCAGGCCAGGAATCTTAGGAGATTGGGGGACATTTCAGAGAGAGGAGTTCACACAAATTTGTAGATACTGCAGGCAAAAGCTGATGGCGATGAATTTCCTGAGTTTGGCTTTTAAGCCTCAAAGTAGAAAAACAAATACAAGCAATGTTTTATTTAATCTCTGGAGAATAGAGATTATTGAGAAATCCAATCCTAGATTTCTTACAAAACCTTTGACATAGTTTGTTTTTATGGTTTTAATAGTTGCTTAATGCCATATGACTCCAGATTTGATTATCATACCACAGTTTATATGTGCTAATTAATACTGAATGCTATACTTATGAGAGCAGTCCAAAACACAATGAGATCACCCTTATTTGAACCAAGACTATTTCCCTGGAGATAGTTTGTGAACACAAAATGGACTATTAAGAAAAATTATCCCAAACTTGGAAATAGATAAAAAGATGGCTCATATTTCAAAATCATACCTAGAGCATTATCTGACAGGAATGCTCAAGGATTATCTCTAGGAGTATGTACTTTAATCATTTACCATTAATTAGGGTGTTCTACAAATCTATAAGGGTAGTCTTCAATCTCCACAAAAATAAAAATTGTTCAAATGATTTTTGTCCTATGGCAATGTACAGTAAATGAATTTTTTTCCTGTGGATGAACAAATGGTTTCTGTTTGGGAAAGAGGATTTCATCTCAAAGGTGAAAGTTGCATTGCCATCTTTTGTGGCATTAGTCAGTCTTGTGTGTTAATCAGTTTTGTATGTAATGGAGCATCCTTCCTTTCAGTGACTATAAATACTTTGCCCCATCTACACTTCTTAGAGCCATTTCACCACCCTCTTGGTTTCCTCATTCATGAGTTAAGTAAATCTTTGACATGGTGCTCACTTAAAAAAAGAAAACACTATAAAAGAATGGCAAGACTGCAGCAAAGCTGCAGACTTGCCTGAAAAACAAGAAAGTCCAGATTACATTGGAGTAATAGCTTTAAAATGTTCAGAGAAAATAACTGTCAACTTAGAAATTATACTTAGTCCATATATCACCCCTGACTGAGGTAAAATAAAGATATTCTTGGACACACAATGATAAAGAGAGAGTTAACCACCTCTTTAAAAGAACTATTAAAGGAGATATTTCAATGAGAAGAAAAGTAAACTAAGTTGGAATGGATGAGGTTCTTTTTTAAAAAGAAATGGTGAACTAACATTCTAGACAGCAATAATGTGAAAGTTGGGATTTAAAGGCAAGTTTAGTGTATCTAAAACCTTTTCTCCTTTGGAGAACAAAAAAATAATGAACACGTTTAGATTTGTTTACAAAATTTATAACTGATTATATATTTTTAAATTTTTAAGGTTACCAAAAATATTAGAGATGAAATTTATAACTTCAAAACTAGCATAGAGAAAATAAATATAACCAGCATGAAGGAAACTCTATCATACCAGAAGAAGAAAGAAAGGATGGTAAACCAGACAGGCTAAATTGGATATTGTAAACAAGTACAACCACATCAGTAATCATTAAAAAACATAAATAAATTAAACTCATCTATTTGAAAAGAGGAGATTGTCAGGTGGATTTTATTCAGCTATATGGTGTTTTCAAGAGATACTAAAACAAAACCTCACCAAAATATTGAAAATAGGGCCTCCCTGGTGGCGCAGTGGTTAAGAGTCCGCCTGCCGATGCAGGGGATACGGGTTCGTGCCCCGGTCTGGGAGGATCCCATATGCCGCGGAGCGGCTGGGCCCGTGAGCCATGGCCGCTGGGCCTGCGCATCCGGAGCCTGTGCTCCGCAACGGGAGAGGCCACAACAGTGAGAGGCCCACATACCGCAAAAAGAAAAAAAAAAAAATTGAAAATAAAGATACAAAAATATATTTCATACAAATATGAAAAGCAATACAATATAGCAAATTATTATCTGACAAAATAGAATTTAAGGTGAAATAATTAATAGATATAAAAAAGCTACACTATAATAACAAAGGAAAATTTTCTAGCAATAAAGTATGAAAAATCACAAAATTACATGCACTCATGTGAATAGTTTCAAAATATTTAAAGCCAAAAATGGCAGGATTACAATGTAAAATTGACACACCTCTATCAAACAGAAAGATCTATTTGGGAAAATATTATTGAGACTAAATATTTTAATGAAAAAATTAAGCTTACTCTAATAGCAAACATAAAATATTTGCAAAAAATGTTTTGCCTACTAGATCATGAAGGATATTATGATTAATTTTAAAGAACTGATACTGCTGAGAACACATTCTCTGTTGGCAATGCAATTTAACTGGAAGTCAAACAATAAAGAGATGACAAATATTATATATGCCTGATCCAGCTTGGTCTCTTTTCCCCCATATATTATGGAATAATTCATAGGTCAAAGAAAGCATCACAATAAAAGTAACAACATATTTGGAACAAAACAGCATTAAAACTACTATATATCAAAACTTATGAAATAGAGCCAAATGTGACATAGAGGATGTATGGCCTAAATATTTTTTTAAAGAAATATTGAAAATAAATGAACTAAGTATGCAAACTATGAATCTGAGGGAAAAATCAATTAACTCAAAGATTTTTTAAAAAAGGAACTAATAAATATGAGCCAAATTAATAAGATTGAAGATGTAGAGACCATTTGTAACACAAATTTTTAAAAACTAATTATATAACATTAAAAAAAAAAGTCTGGCAACACTGATCAAGAAAAAGAAGAGAATACTCATATAACAATTTATGGAAAAAAGAAAGGGAGATAACTCTCAACACATATGAGATTTTTAAAGCCTAACAGAGTATTGTCAACAATTTCATGCCATTACATTTAAAAACTAAGTCAAAACGTACACTTTTCTAGGAAAAAATGCAAATCACTAAAAGTTACTTTATAGCTGTGATGTTTTATAAACCATTATATAAATTTACTTTTAATACCTTCCACCAAGAGTAGATACAAAACTCAGATCAGCTAACAAATCTTCAATAAACAAATAATCCTTACATAATATATAAAACAATTTCAAAGAATAGAAAAAAGGGAGAAATCTTCCTAGATATCAAAAGATGACATATACAGTTCAAGAAAGGATAAGTATAGTTAATATCAAAAAGCAGATGCAAAAAAAATTCTAATTAAATATTAGTAAACACAATCCACTAATGTAACATCTTTTAAAAATCAGTAAAATATAACAAAAAGCCAAATGACCTAGTAAAGTTTACCTCAGAAATGCAAAGATAGCTCCCCACGGATACACCAGAAATACAGCTACACGTGGAACAACTCCTACAGAACACCTACTGAACGCTGGCAGAAGACCCCAGACCTCCCAAAAGGCAAGAAACTCCCCACATACCTGGGTAGGGCAAAGCGGAGAGATCCCCGCACAGAGGCTCGGTGCCGAGCGGCACTCACCAGCCCGAGAGGCTTGTCTGCTCGCCCGCCGGGGTGGGCGGCGCTGGAAGCTGAGGCTCGGGCTTCGGTCAGAGCGCAGGGAGAGGACTGGGGCTGGCGGCGAGAACTAAGCCTGAAGGGGGCTAATGTGCCACAGCTAGCCGGGAGGGAGTCCGGGAAAACTCTGGAGCTGCCGAAGAGGCAAGAGACTTTTTCTTCCCTCTTGGTTTCCTGGTGCGCGAGGAGAGGGGATTAAGAGCGCTGCTTAAAGGAGCCCCACAGACGGGCGCGAGTCGCGGCTGAAAGCGCGGAGCCCAGTGACGGGCGTGGGACGCTGGGGCTGCTGCTGCCGCCGCCAAGAAGCCTGTGTGCGAGCGCAGGTCACTGCCAACACCGCCCTTCCGGGAGCCTGTGCAGCCCGCCACTGCCAGGGTCCCGGGATCCAAGGGCGGCTTACCTGGGAGAACGCACGGCGCGCCTCGGGCTGGTGCAACGTCACGCCGGCCTCTGCCGCTGCAGGCTCGCCCCGCACTCCGTGCCCCTCCCTCCCGCTTGGCCTGAGTGAGCCAGAGTCCCCGAAGAGGCTGCTCCTTTAACCCTGTCCTGTCTGAGTGAAGAACAGACGCCCTCCGGCGACCTACACACAGAGGCGGGGCCAAATCCAAAGCTGAGACCCAGGAGCTGTGAGAACAAAGAAGAGAAGGGGAAACCTCTCCCAGCAGCCTCAGAAGCAGCGGATTAAAGCTCCAAAATCAACTTCATGTACCCTGCATCTGTGGAATATATGAATAGACAACAAATCATCCCAAATTGAGGAGCCAGGAGTCAGTGCTGTGCCTCTGAGGTGGGAGAGCCAAATTCAGGATACTGGTCCACAAGAGACCTCCCAGCTCCACATAATATCAAATGGCGAAAATCTTCCAGAGATCTCCATCTCAACACCAGCACCCAGCTTCACTCAACGACCAGCAAGCTACAGTGCTGGACACCCTATGCCAAACAACTAGCAAGACAGGAACACAACACCACCCATTAGCAGAGAGGTGGCCTAAAATCATAAAAAGTCCGCAGACACCCCAAAACACACCACCAGATGTGGACCTGCCCACCACAAGGACAAGATCCAGCCTCATCCACCAGAACACAGGCACTAGTCCCCTCCACCAGGAAGCCTACACAACCCACTAAACCAACCTTAGCCACTGGGGACAGACACCAAAAACAACGGGAACTAGGAACCTGCAGCCTGCAAAAAGGAGACCCCAAACACAGTAAGATAAGCAAAATGAGAAGACAGAAAAACACACAGCAGGAGAAGGAGCAAGATAAAAACCCACCAGACCTAACAAATGAAGAGGTAATAGGCAGTCTACCTGACAAAGAATTCAGAATAATGATGGTAAAGATGATCCAAGATTCTATTTCCAAGATCCAAAATCTTGGAAATAGAAAAGACAAAATGCAAGAAACAGTTAACAAGGACCTAGAAGAACTAAAGATGAATCAAGCATCGATTAAAAACACAATACATGAAATAAAAAATACTCTAGATGGGATCAATAGCAGAATAACAGAGGCAGAAGAATGGATAAGTGAGGTGGAAGATAAAATAGTGGAAATAACTGCTGCACAGCAAAATAAAGAAAAAAGAATGAAAAGAACAGAGGACAGTCTCAGAGACCTCTGGGACAACATTAAATGCACCAACATTCGAATTATAGGGGTTCCAGAAGAAGAAGAGAAAAAGAAAGGGACTGAGAAAATATTTGAAGAGATTATAGTTGAAAACTTCCCTAATATGGGAAAGGAAATAGTTAATCAAGTCCAGGAGGCACAGAGAGTCCCATACAGAATAAATCCAAGGAGAAATACGCCAAGACACATATTAATCAAACTGTCAAAAATTAAACACAAAGAAATCATATTAAAAGCAGCAAGGCAAAAACAACAAATAACACACAAGGGAATCCCCATCAGGATAACAGCTGATCTCTCAGCAGAAACTCTACAAGCCAGAAGGGAGTGGCAGGACATAATTAAAGTGATGAAGGAGAAAAACCTGCAACCAAGATTACTCTACCCAGCAAGGATCTCATTCAGATTTGATGGAGAAATTAAAACGTTTACAGACAAGCAAAAGCTGAGAGAGTTCAGCACCACCAAACCAGCTTTACAACAAATGCTAAAGGAACTTCTCTAGGCAAGAAACACAACAGAAGGAAAAGACCTACAATAACGAACCCAAAACAATTAAGAAAATGGGAATAGGAACATACATATCGATAATTACCTTGAATGTAAATGGACTAAATGCTCCCACCAAAAGACACAGATTGGCTGAATGGATACAAAAACAAGACCCATATATATGCTGTCTACAAGAGACCCACTTCAGACCTAGAGACACATACAGACTGAAAGTAAGGGGATGGAAAAAGATATTCCATTCAAATGGAAACCAAAAGAAAGCTGGAGTAGCAATTCTCATATCAGACAAAATAAACTTTAAAATAAAGACTATTACAAGAGGCAAGGAAGGACACTACATAATGATCAAGGGATCGATCCAAGAAGAAGATATAACAATTGTAAATATTTATGCACCAAACATAGGAGCACCTCAATACATAAGGCAAATACTAACAGCCATAAAAGGAGAAATCGACAGTAACACTATCATAGTAGGGGACTTTAACACCCCACTTTCACCAATGGACAGATAATCCAAAATGAAAATAAATAAGGAAACACAAGCTTTAAATGATACATTAAACAAGATGGACTTAATTGATATTTATAGGACATTCCATCCAAAAACAACAGAATACACATTTTTCTCAAGTGATCATGGAACATTCTCCAGGATAGATCATATCTTGGGTCACAAATCAAGCCTTGGTAAATTTAAGAAAATTGAAATTATATCAAGTATCTTTTCCGACCACAATGCTATGGGACTAGATATCAATTACAGGAAAAGAGCTGTAAAAAATACAAACACATGGAGGCTAAACAATACACTACTTAATAAGGAAGTGATCACTGAAGAAATCAAAGAGGAAATTAAAACATACCTAGAAAGAAATGACAATGGAGACACAACAACCAAAAAGCTATGGGATGTAGCAAAAGCAGTTCTAAGAGGGAAGTTTATAGCAATACAATCCCACCTTAAGACACAGGAAACATCTCGAATAAACAACCTAACCTTGCACCTAAAGCAATTAGAGAAAGAAGAACAAAAACATCCCAAAGTTAGCAGAAGGAAAGAAATCATAAAGATCAGATCAGAAATAAATGAAAAAGAAATGAAGGAAACAATAGCAAAGATCAATAAAACTAAAAGCTGGTTCTTTGAGAAGATAAACAAAAGTGATAAACCATTAGCCAGACTCATCAAGATAAAAAGGGAGAAGACTCAAATCAATAGAATTAGAAATGAAAAAGGAGAAGTAACAACTGACACTGCAGAAATACAAAAGATCATGAGAGATTACTACAAGCAACTCTATGCCAATAAAATGGACAACCTGGAAGAAATGGACAAATTCTTAGAAATGCACAACCTGCCAAGACTGAATCAGGAAGAAATAGAAAATATGAACAGACCAATCACAAGCACTGAAATTGAAACTGTGATAAAAAATCTTCCAACAAACAAAAGCCCAGGACCAGATGGCTTCACAGGCGAATTCTATCAAGCATTTAGAGAAGAGCTAACACCTATCCTCAAACTCTTCCAAAATATAGCAGAGGGAGGAACACTCCCAAACTCGTTCTACGAGGCCACCATCACCTTGATACCAAAACCAGACAAGGTTGTCACAAAGAAAGAAAACTACAGGCCAATATCATTGATGAACATAGATGCAAAAATCCTCAACAAAATACTAGCAAACAGAATCCAACAGCACATTAAAAGGATCATACACCATGATCAAGTGGGGTTTATTCCAGGAATGCAAGGATTCTTCAATATACGCAAATCAATCAACGTGATACACCATATTAACAAATTGAAGGAGAAAAACCATATGATCATCTCAATAGATGCAGAGAAAGCTTTCGACAAAATTCAACACCCATTTATGATAAAAACCCTGCAGAAAGTAGGCATAGAGGGAACTTTCCTCAACATAATAAAGGCCATATATGACAAACCCACAGCCAGCATCGTCCTCAATGGTGAAAAACTGAAACCATTTCCACTAAGATCAGGAACAAGACAAGGTTGCCCACTCTCACCACTCTTATTCAACATAGTTTTGGAAGTTTTAGCCACAGCAATCAGAGAAGAAAAGGAAATAAAAGGAATCCAAACTGGAAAAGAAGAAGTAAAGCTGTCACTGTTTGAAGATGACATGATACTATACATAGAGAATCCTAAAGATGCTACCAGAAAACTACTAGAGCTAATCAATGAATTTGGTAAAGTTGCAGGATACAAAATTAATGCACAGAAATCTCTGGCATTCCTATATACTAATGATGAAAAATCTGAAAGTGAAATCAAGGAAACACTCCCATTTACCATTGCAACAAAAAGAATAAAATATCTAGGAATAAACCTACCTAAGGAGACAAAAGACCTATATGCAGAAAATTATAAGACACTGATGAAAGAAATTAAAGATGATACAAATAGATAGAGAGATGTACCATGTTCTTGGATTGGAAGAATGAACATTGTGAAAATGACTCTACCCAAAGCAATCTACAGATTCAATGCAATCCCTATCAAACTACCACTGGCATTTTTCACAGAACTAGAGCAAAAAATTTCACAATTTGTATGGAAACACAAAAGACCCCGAATAGCCAAAGCAATCTTGAGAACGAAAAACGGAGCTGGAGGAATCAGGCTCCCTGACTTCAGACTATACTACAAAGCTACAGTAATCAAGACAGTATGGTACTGGCACAAAAACAGAAAGATAGATCAATGGAACAGGATAGAAAGCCCAGAGATAAACCCACGGACATATGGTCACCTTATCTTTGATAAAGGAGGCAGGAATGTACAGTGGAGAAAGGACAGTCTCTTCAATAATTGGTGCTGGGAAAACTGGACAGGGACATGTAAAAGTATGAGATTAGATCACTCCCTAACACCATACACAAAAATAAGCTCAAAATGGATTAAAGACCTAAATGTAAGGCCAGAAACTATCAAACTCTTAGAGGAAAACATAGGCAGAACACTCTATGACATAAATCACAGCAAGATCCTTTTTGACCCACCTCCTAGAGAAATGGAAATAAAAACAAAAATTAAAAAATGGGACCTAATGAAACTTAAAAGCTTTTGCACAGCAAAGGAAACCATAAATAAGACCAAAAGACAACCCTCAGAATGGAAGAAAATATTTGCAAATGAAGCAACTGACAAAGGATTAATCTCCAAAATTTACAAGCAGCTCATGCAGCTCAATAACAAAAAAACAAACAACCCAATCCAAAAATGGGCAGAAGACCTAAATAGACATTTCTCCACAGAAGATATACAGACTGCCAACAAACACATGAAAGGATGCTCAACATCTTTACTCATTAGAGAAATGCAAATCAAAACTACAATGAGATATCATCTCACACCAGTCAGAATGGCCATCATCAAAAAATCTAGAAACAATAAATGCTGGAGAGGGTGTGGAAAAAAGGGAACACTCTTGCACTGCTGGTGGGAATGTGAATTGGTACAGCCACTATGGAGAACGGTATGGAGGTTCCTTAAAAAACTACAAATAGAACTACCATATGACCCAGCAATCCCACTACTGGGCATATACCCTGAGAAAACCATAATTCTAAAAGAGTCATGTACCAGAATATTCATTGCAGCTCTATTTACAATAACCAGGAGATGGAAACAACCTAAGTATCCATCATCAGATGAATGGGTAAAGAAGATGTGGCACATATATACAATGGAATATTACTCAGCCATAAAAAGAAATGAAATTGAGTTATTTGTAGTGGGGTGGATGGACCTAGAGTCTGTCATACAGAGTGAAGTAAGTCAGAAAGAGAAAGACAAATATTGTATGCTGACACATATATATGGAATTTAAGAAAAAAATGTCATGAAGAACATAGGGATAAGACAGGAATAAAGACACAGACCTACTAGAGAATGGACTTGAGGATATGGGGAGGGGGAAGGGTAAGCTGTGACAAAGTGAGAGAGTGGCATGGACATATATACACTACCAAATGTAAAATAGATAGCTAGTCGGAAGCAGCCACATAGAACAGTGAGGTCAGCTCGGTGCTTTGTGACCACATAGAGGGGTGGGATAGGGAGGGTGGGAAGGAGGGAGACTCTAGAGGGAAGAGATATGGGAATATATGTATATGTATAACTGATTAACTTTGTTATAAAGCAGAAACTAACACACCATTGTAAAGCAATTATACTCCAATAAAGATGTAAAAAAAAAGAGATGAAATTTGCCTTTGATATACCAAGGTTTATTTAAAATTTGAATAACTAAAGTGTGATAGTAAATGCAATGATAAAATTACACAGAATTGTAATAGTAGTGAAGGACAAGTAATAATCTCAACCTTATTTGGGAGTTCAACAAACTACAATGAGGTCAATCCACCAGTAGATGAGAGCAAACATTTTAAAACTTCTATATAGCTTTCAGCTAAAACTGTAATAAAAATTAATCTTGACCAATATGTAATATGCAGACCGACATTGCATCCTTCTTAGGGGCTTGTGTCAGTAAACAGGGGTCACCTATAGTGGAGTGAGTACCCCGAGAGAAGTGACAGTACCCCAATGCAGAATTCCCCTCAACCACCATGAACAGACCCTTGAAAATGCTCCAGATTAAGTTTACAGAGATAACACCATACTTAAAATACATTCACCATATCACTTACAGGAAGATCACAGCAACAAAAATGTTGAAGCCAGAAATGCACAAAAGGCTACAGATTGTCATCCATGTGGTTGATTTTGAAAAAGAAGACCTTTAAAATACAGTACAAAATTTACAATATTTCATAAAAAAATAGGCAAGAGAAGATGAAAATCCATTGTTCTACAAAGAGATTCATGGTTTAGTTTGTGGTAAGTTATGTAAAATAATTGTCGAATTTACATTTGAGCTACACATTTATTTTCCTTTACAAAGTGACGAGTGTTCCCAGTTTGCCAACCTTCTCTACTATGAAAAACTGCTCTTAAGTAGTTTGCTACTAAGAAAATGTTTTCCCCCAAAGTCATGTTTAACCTGCCCCTTCAAAAGTAAGATAACTTTCGGGCTTCCCTGGTGGCGCAGTGGTTGACAGTCTGCCTGCTGATGCAGGGGACACAGGTTCGTGCTCCGGTCTGGGAAGATCCCACGTGCCGTGGAGTGGCTGGGCCCGTGAGCCATGGCCGCTGAGCCTGCGCGTCCGGAGCCTGTGCTCCGCAACGGGAGAGGCCACAACAGTGAGAGGCCCGCGTACCGCAAAAAAAAAAAAAAGTAAGATAACTTTTTTAAATGGTTGAAGAAGAAACTGCTTTTTAAAACTCAGGCTATGGGTTAAACCTTTTGAAAAAGAATATTCAGGAATGTTTCCATGATTATGCAATTTTATTGCAATAACAATACAAATATATCTTCTATAAAACATATCATGTATGCGTATTTAAAACTGGAGAAACATAATTTCCTAACCTGTTTAACAATCATTCAAATGAAACATTTCTGTGGGTTTGGAACTAGGGCCCCTGCCACGTGGGAGGTCTAATGATGAACAAAACCCCCAGCATCCCATAGAGGGAAAGACAGATGAGTAGCTTGATCGGCCATCACTGCAAAGTGCAGTAGTGCCATGTGAGTAGGGCTCCTAATCAGTCTTGAGGGGGAAATGAAAGCTTCCTGGAAGAAGTGATATCATAGGTGAAATCTGAAAGATACATACAAAAAGGTATGCTGGAGTAGGAGGGAGTAAAAGAAAGTGGGATGATTCACCCAAACGCACCACAGCAGAGCCGGTCCTCTGGCTTTAGAAGTGATGTTGCTCTTCTTATTCTGACATCACAGAACCTGACCATCAAAGTTTAGGTAGGTTTTTCTTCTACCTAAACTGGAAATTGAGACTGGTAATGTCCACCGAGGGAGACATGGAGGAGATGGCAGCTGAGAGCAAAACTAGGTCTGGATGCAGGGAAGCTGCCTTCCTTTCCATACCCTTTCCCATCTCCTTGCAAGACTCTCTTCAGCTGTTCATCTCTCCCTGTTCCTTAAAATATTCTACCCGTGCATCAGGATCAGTAACCTGACCCAAGACCAGCTGTGTCACTCTTTTTTTTAATCTTTTTCTTACATATGGTTGACAAAAAAAGTCATATCTAGATTGATACTTGGATATAGGAAAAAGTGTAATAATTTATGCCTCTCCCCCTGTGCCCCAAGCAAGGTTACCAGGGAGTTCTCTTCACTGAGTGTGTCACCCCAAGCCCAGCTAGCCATCCAATGATAATTTGATTTCTTTTGCCATTGTCCCTTCTTTGTATATCTCCCCCAGAAACCTCTTGGGTACAAGAGATATCACCTGTGGAAGAATTACTGGGTTCCTAGCCCAGTAGTGCTCAAACTTTAGTGGGCACACAAATCAACTTGCAGGGGAGGGGGTGTCGTTAAATACAGTAGGTCTAGAGTGAGACCAACACTGTACACTTCTAACAAACTTCTAAGTTCGCAAAGTCCTATGCCATCTTATTGCCTTCCAAATTCTCCCCAATTTCCCGAAATAAGAAAGGACCTGGTTTCTTCAAATAAAATTATTACTTTAATCCCAGAAGATACATACACACACACACACACACAGAGTACATGTTATGGGCTGAATTATGTCCCCCAAAATTCCTGTTGAAATTCTAACCCCCCCATACCTCTGAATGTGACTGTATTTGGAGATACGGTCTTTAAAGAGAAAAGGTTAAATGGGGCCATTAGGGTGGGGCCCTAATCCAATCTGACTGGTGTCCTTATAGGAAGGGGAGATTTGGATGCACAGAGAGACACCAGGGGTGCTCACACACAGAGGAAAGATATATGAGGACACAGTGAAAAGGAAGCCATCTGCAAACCATGGAGAGAGGCCTCAGGAAAAACCAAACCTGCCAACACCTTGATCTTGGACTTCCAGCCTCCAGAACCATGGGAAGTAAATTTTTGTTGTTTAAGCCACCCAGTTTGTGGTATGTTGATGTAGCAGCCTTAGGAAACAAATATATTGTTGTATCAAAAGAATTTGCATGTGTGATTCACTGACTGCCTGCAACTTAGGGGAAGTAATGAAAATAGTACAGGTAACTGCGAGATGGAAATAGGCACCTTCAAAGTAGTCCATCTGACTTTCAAAAATGGAAACAGCATGAATTCCAAAAATTGCAGGTGGGTACAGTTGAAATGAATTCCCTTGACAACATTTTGGGCAGGATTGTTAAACAGGTGGCTGGTGAGCTCTTAGAAAATAGAGCCATAAAGGAAAATCTGGGATCACTCAGATTAAGACATGCTGAGCTAACCTCGTTTCCTCTATTGATAGGTTAGTTGAAGGAGATCATGGGAAGGCTACAATCATACTGTACCTAATTTCAATACGATATTTGGTAAAAGGCTGTCATGTGATCCTTCAGAGAAAGATAAGAGAAATGTAGCATGAATGAGATTTGCCATTGGGTGGATTTGTGGCTGATTGAAATCTATGAACCTGGGATGTTAATCAAGGAAGCATTATGTACTTGAAGCTTAAGACCCACAGGTACGCTCATAACAATGACTTCCATACAACTGCATACATACAAACACTGAAATTATGTGTGGCGAAGGTAGCTCATTGTCTTCCAACAATTATTTTCTCTTTCTTTCAGATGATAGAAATTTTAGCTGAGTAGATGAACAAACAGAAGAAAAAGTCTACTTCTCCCAGCCTTGTTGGCAAGTTGAAATAGCCATTTGACTAAGTTCTGTGCAATAGGATGAGAGCAGATATCATGTGCTCTGGAGATCATGTCCTTAAAATGAAGGGGTGCCCCCACTTCACTTTTGCTCTTCGTATTGATTAGAGTATGAACGTGTTGGTGAGCCAACTTGGCCCTTAGGGTGGAAGAGAAATAAGACCGAGGTAGAAGGATAGAAGGATTTCTGACTCTGTGGAGCCTGCCTGCCAGCTCTAGACTTATACCCAGAGAGTTCTGAACGAAATAAAGGTCTGTCTTATTTAAGCCACTGTTATGCTGCATCTCTGAGCACCTGAATTTATATCCTAAGTAACTGAGCATGTTTATCTGATTGGCAAGGGAATTAAGCTGGGGAGGATAACCAATACATTCAATATCAACCAGAAAATCTACATAGGGTAGAGGACCCTAAATTCATGATGTATTTTAATAGTCTTGCATTTATGTTTAAATAATCAGTTACATAATAAATGTAGGAAGATCTACCATAAAATAAGGTCATGTGTTTAAAAAAAAAAAGGATTTTTTAATCTGAATTCAAAGCCACACTCTTAGGCTGCAATAAGTAAATGTGATGCCATCATCAATTATATTAAGAGCCTCCCTCAGCCATGCCTTTCTGATCAGATGACAGGAAAACAGCCAGAGGGTGACCAGGACACAAAGTGCATGGGCTGATCTCCATGGGTGCACAAACAGAAAATGGATTTATTTTCTCCCCCTGCACACACACTCTCCCTTCCTCACCACTTGACACTTCACACAAACTTCATAGGTTTAGGGTTACTTTCATTCATAATTACAGTCTCATTATTCAGAACTCATTTTCAGGTACCCAAAGTTTCAGTCTTACTGAAGACATCTCACCACACGCCTCTGGTTTTTGAACCATAAATTCCAGCATAAATCAAAAGTTTAATATCGCATCTAATTCAAAGCCTCTCCCCTCCCCCTGTTCATGGGGCTCCCGGGTCAAGGCAACAAGGAAGGGGGTACGATCTGTTTGGTCACTCTCTGTCCTGGCTCTTCTCATCCTCTTCTCCCACTCACTCTGCTTCTTCAGAAAGAACAGGTCAGAAAAGGGGGAGAAAGAAACAGAACAAAATAATAATAATAGGATCAAAAGTCCTTTGGTTTAGCTGGAGCTATGGCTGTTCTAGCTCTTGTCACAGGCCAGTTGGCTGTCTTGTTCTCCATCATGGCAGGAGCCAAATGCTGGCCACTCACAGAGCCAAGGGCTCATCAGTGAACCTTATAGGAATCTCTAAACTGTACAACTCCCTGACTTGGTCACAGATTCCACCTCAATTTTTGTGAGCCCACCCTGATATCTGTGTAACGCGGACAACAGACTATCATTGTGATCGTAAGCAAGGGCCGCCCTCATGAGCTAGGGCTGTCAGGAAGGCTTGTCCCAGCTCCCTTCTGTCTATTCACGTGGACCATATCCAGGGTGCAGCCTCGATACTTCACACACTAGGAGCACAGGCTGCTGCTCTCACCGCTGCCCCTCTTCCTGCCCTTTCACCACAGGAGGTTCCAACAGCCTCGGGCCTTCGTATCCTCTCGGCAGGAAGCAGGTACCATTCTCCACGTTCACACATCCTCTCAGACCCCAGGGTATATAAATTAAGCTCCTTCAAAAACACCCTCACTCCTTTCCCCTTACATGTACCAGGGTGAGCCTGAGTTTTCCACCACTTCCTGTGCCAGCCTCCCTCTTGCAGGCCCCCCAACCTCTGGGAGCAATTCTCTGGGAGCCCCTCATACTCTGTTCGTGGGCACCTATTCATTCCCCATGGAAAAGGAAGGAGAAAAGCCAAAAATTTCACTCTAAGTCTATGGAGCCCTATGCTAATCCAATCAGCTGTCTCACTGAATTCTGCTTTCTGTGGATACTGGCTAGATGACCTGCTGCAGATAGGAACTTTCATCTCTTATTAAGTCCTCTATGTCTGGCAGCTCTTCCTTCAAATGCGAGGGGGTTTGGGGCTTGAAAGAGACCACTCATTGTCCCCCAAAATATGTTCTCCTCATAGATCTTGCCATGATTCTAAGACCAGGGCACAAAACAACAACCAAAACCAAAAAACCAAGATGATCCTAGAACATCTTTTAGTGCTTGAAAGTTAAAAAAAAAAACATTTTAATGACAGCATGTCCAGAGGACCTAAGAACAAATCTGAAAAGCCTCCCCAGTGGCCAACACTAATACGATTTGGGCAACATAATAAAAAACAGTTGTATTGCTTTATAACTCAAAGAATAAAATAAATATCCATGACCCCATGCTTATATATATGAATAATTGGACAAATAAATAAACAAAAGAGAGAGGGCAAATCTTCCTTAAGGAAGAATTCCAATTAATAAATGTAGAACGAATCAGGAAAATAAGAAATCACCATTAGAACACCACAATATTTACTGCTGCAGACAAGATTAATTGATAATTGCTAAAATTAGTGGGTGAAACTTTAAGAAGAAACAGGGTATTTTATCACACTTTTATATCTCCCAAATTTACTAACTACTGTTGTGGTTTGAAAACATGACCACCACTTCTTTTATACCTCTCCCTCCAGGAGGTGGAGTTTAATAAACCTTCCCCTTGAGTGTGGGCTGGACTTAGGGACCTGCTTCTGATGAATAGATTAGCCAAAGGGAAAGACAGTAATTTTCCAATGGAGAGAGCTAACAGATATCACCTTAACCAGCTGACCAAGGTTCATGACACCTGTAATTAGCCATGTTGATATTATGTGCCCATTGATATGATATAATGAGAAGGGCATATCACCTCTGTAATATTCTTTCCTGAAATCCATAACCATTTATTTACGAGAAAACATAAGACAAACCCAAACTGAGGGGCATTCTGCAAAATACCTGACCACTACTCTTCAAAGGGTGTAAGGTCATGAAAGACAAAGAAAGACAGAAAAATGGTCCAGGGTGGAGGAAACTAGGGAGACATGATGACTAAATGCAATATGGTACCCCAAATGGAACCCTGGAACAGAAAAAGGACATTAATAGAAACACTTGGTAAATCCAAATAAAGTCAGTAGTTTAGCTAATAATATTGCCCCAATGTTATCTTTCAGTTTTGATAAATGTGCCATGGTTCTGTGAGATGCTAACCATAGGAAGAGCCGGGTAAAGGATGTGTGGGAACACTGTACTCTTACTAACTCTTTAGTCAATCTAAATGATTTCAAACTAAAAAGTTAAAAAACTTAAGTACAGTTGCAAATTATTTGGTGAGAGGTGCAGATGGAGATGTCTCTGATTTGCGAGGTAGGAGGTCAAGTAATTTGCTGAGAAAAGTAAGGGTAGAACAAAGGGACTGCTGAAAGCCCTTATTACCACTTGCCAGAAAGTCTACTTGGCATTTTAACAAATTATCCCCCCAAATCACCATACTGTGTGGTAATTGTGCTATGTCTCCATATATCTGCCACCCCTGTGTTCTCTGGTCATGCTATAGTGATGTAAGAGATTCAAATACACCTTTTCAGCAAAAGAAGAAGTTTCCCAGTTGGTGGTCTGAGGCAAGAAGAGGTGACCTTTCTCCTGGGCCAAGCATGAATTCCAACGTCCCTCTGTGTGACACTAATAAACAGCATCTCTGGCCACTGAAGGCAGGATCTTAATATTTAACAATGTAATGTCTCTGTCAAGTGGGCTGCTAATCATTGATACAGAGCTGAGATTAATAGGAAAAATACACCATTTATAATATATAAATGGTGTATTTATATATTTTTATAATATCCTGTTTATAAATTTACATTTTTATAATATCCTGTTACACTGGTGTATAGTTCATACTCTCTATATTAGTAGGTATGTGGCTAGCATCTAGTTGAAATGCACAAAAGTAAATAATATTTAGCAGTAGCTTCATGATCTATCTAGAATGATGTCTTTATTTTTCTTAAACATTTGATATGTTACACCACCCAGATAGAAAATAAAATACAGAGTGTAGGATACACACATACTAACCATAAAAACAACCATATTGTAACACCAAAATATATTTATAAAATTGGTCAAGGAAATTAAATTTAACATATGCTGTTATCATACAAGTATTTATAATGAAATAACACTTTGTATTTATATAGCACTTTTCTCCTAAGGAGCAAAAATATGGCTCAGATATTATTACTCATTCTCACACCATCCTTGACAGGTGGGTAAGTAGCAACATTTATACCAAGTTTTAATCACTGAGAAACCAAGACATGTATAGAGAAAGCAAACAAACCACACACAGTGAGCCAGAAACTTGGAATTTTCCAGCCCCTAATATCCAATGTATTCTACCTACTCTTTTCTCCAAAATCTTAAAAGCTAGCTTGAATACTAGGGGGAAAAAGAGAAAGAGAGAGAGAAACACTGAGGAACAAAACAGGTTTATAGCACCTACTAGGAAGCTTATGGTAAGACTTAGATTAGAAACTGCTGAAAGTTAAAAACAGTGCCCAAACCTTGATCACCTACTTGGGCAATATATACTGCAGCCCAGGAAAAGTTTGTATGGAAACACAAAAGACCCCAAGTGGCCAAAGCAATCTTGAGAAAGAAAAACGGAGCTGGAGGAATCAGGCTCCTGGACTTCAGACAATACTACAAAGCTACAGTAATCAAGACAGTATGGTACTGGCACAAAAACAGAAATATAGATCAATGGAACAGGATAGAAAACCCAGAGATAAACCCACACACATATGGTCACCTTATACTGGATAAAGGAGGCAAGAATATACAAAGGAGAAAAGACAGCCTCTTCAACAAGTGGTGCAGGGGAAACTGGACAGCTACATGTAAAAGAAAGAAATTAGAACATTCCCTAAAACCATACACAAAAATAAAATCAAAATGGACTAAAGACCTAAATGTAAGGCCAGACACTATAAAACTCTTAGAGGAAAACATAGGAAAAACACTCTTTGACATAAATCACAGCAAAATCCTTTCTGACCCACCTCCTAGAGAAATGGAAATAGAAACAAAAATAAACAAATGGGACCTAATGGAACTTAAAAGCTTTTGCACAGCAAAGGAAACCATAAACAAGACGAAAAGACAACCCTCAGAATGGGAAAAAATATTTGCAAATGAAGCAACTGACAAAGGATTAATCTCCAAAATTTACAAGCAGCTCATGCAGCTCAATAGCAAAAAAACAAACAACCCAATCAAAAAATGGACAGAAGACCTAAATAGGCATTTCTCCAAAGAAGACATACAGATGGCCAAGAAGCACATGAAAAGCTGCTCAACATCACTAATTATTAGAGAAATGCAAATCAAAACTGCAATGAAGTATCACCTCACACCAGTTAGAATGGGCATCATCAGAAAATCTATGGTGGGAATGTAAATTGATACAGCCAGTATGGAGAACAGTATGGAGGTTCCTCAAAAAACTAAAAATATAACTACCATATGACCCAGCAGTGCCACTACTGGGCATATACCCTGAGAAAACCATAATTCAAAAAGAGTCATGTACCAAAATATTCATTGCAGCTCTATTTACAATAGCCAGGACATGGAAGCAACCTAAGTGTCCATCGACAGATGAATGGATAAAGAAGATGTGGCACATATATACAATGGAATATTACTCAGCCATAAAAAGAAACGAAATTGAGTTATGTGTAGTGAGGTGGCTGGACCTAGAGTCTGTCATACAGAGTGAAGTAAGTCAGAAAGAGAAAGACAAGTACCATATGCTAACACATATATATGGAATCTAAAAAAAAAAAAAGGTTCTGACGAACCTAGGGGCAGAACAGGAATAAAGACACAGACGTAGAGAATGGACTTGAGGACACGGGGAGGGGGAAGGGTTAGCTGGGACGAAGTGAGAGAGTGGCATGGACATATATACACTACCAAATGTAAAATAGATAGCTAGTGGGAAGCAGCCACATAGCACAGTGAGATCAGCTCGGTGCTTTGTGACCACATAGAGGGGTGGGATAGGGAGGGTGGGAGGGAGATGCAAGAGGGCAGAGATATGGGAACATATGTATATGTATAACTGATTCACTTTGTTATAAAGCAGAAACTAACACACCATTGTAAAGCAATTATACTCCAATAAAGATGTTAAAAATAAAATAAAATAAAATAGAGTCAGTTTGAAACAAACAAACAAAAAAGATAAATGTAAATTATCAACATAGTTGGAGCCTAACAGTATCCCTTGAAATTAGAAAATTACCAGAGGATAAATTCTTTAAAAACAAGAATGTCCTTTAAAAGGTTTTAATATATTTAATCTCCAGTTAACTTTAAGGTATCTAAAGAAGTAGTTCCCTCTACGTTGTTTCAGATAAAATGTAGTGTCTGAGAATGTTTATCATATCCACCCATGTATTCAACCAATGTCCGCAAACCTAAGGGAAGCATCAGCTATAAAGGGAATAATGAAAATGTTCAGGGGTAAATTTCTGAATCAAAGGGACAAGGAAGGAAAGTCACATTACATTCTAATAACAAATTTCAATTATGTTATGTAACAAATATGAGTCAATATTTATTAAGCACTTCTAATACACTAGGATGGGTACAGCGCCAGGAACATACATGAATTATCTCACTTCATCACCACAAAGCTCCTTTGAGATACTCCCATTTTATATATTTAGGGAGGTTAAGGAAGTTGTCAAAGGTCGGGCAGGTATGAGCTGACGCCAAAGCCATTCACTGAAGCCGCCTGGAACTTTCTCTCGCTTCTCAATTTGTGCAGAGATCTGAGTCTTATCTTTTGCTTCTTCCCTGCACTGAAGAAAAATCTAAAAGCCATCATTTTGTAACACTGAAAACTTGGATTCAAAAATCCATTAAAATCTTACTTATAGAAACACTTCCCAAAGCCTGATAGCAAGTAATTCAGATAAAAGCACATATTTCTACAACTTTGCTGTTCATTGCTCTAAACAACGTAATTCCTATTTTGAGCTTCATCCTTCCCTATTTGACTGCTTTTAAACCTATCGTATTGTACCATGAAGCTGCAAATACTGTGAAAGAATAAAAAAAAAAGTGCAACCAGCTTCAAGATAATTGATAACTCCCCCTTCAACAGACAAATATATATGAAATATAGCGAAGCACAATGATACACTTTAATTAATTAATTTAATTAATTAGTTAATTAATTAATGCCCCCTGGCATGTGAATTTCATTTTCTTATCCAGAGAACTTCTTGGCCCACGAAGGAGAGAAAAAAGTAATGATCCTTCAGAAGTCTCTGACCTTCACGACAGTTGGAGGCCACCTTCAGGGGAGCATGTCCTCTGTGAGGTCACAAAGAAAATTAGGTCTTCAAGAATGCACTGTGCAATCCACATATTGGTTTAGGAGAGAGAGCCAGTGTTAGAAATAAGCAAATCATACCAGTCATCTTTGGCTTGATTTTTCTTCTCACTTCCATCACTGGATAGATTTACTTTTAATGTGACTCATCACCAAGGTTTAGGACCTCCACCTTCCCAGGAACCAAAGCAAGAAAATGAGGAGGAGAAGAGGCCCATCCCCAAAGACCACATCCTGCATCCCTGGAATAAGGGCCTTTTCTCCTCACCTCCTTGACAATCACCACAGCTGGACTGTTTTCATTTACTTCCACACAGGCTCCCCTACTGTTGGTTGGTTCACACCTTTGCGTTGCTCAGGCCTCCCTCCTGGCACTCAACCCTGCTGTGTTGGATCCATGATGGAATTTCTCTTCCACATGAACCACTCTTGGGTGGTCCTCCAGTTCTGTTAATTTTGAAGAATGGAAGACATTTCCGCCTGAGTTATCCAGGTTTTAGGCTTACATTCATTTCAGACCACCAGTAATGCTCTCCTGGGCATACGGGAACACCCAAGAAATCCTGATTTCCCCAGAGTCTCTTTCTCCTAGCACAAAGACCAAAGTCCTCTTCTTTTCCCTCCCCTAACCTCCTTTGTAATTCTCAAGTCTTTCATGGCATTTGTTCACTTGTTTAATCTTCCAGCAAATGTTTATTTAACAACTATCGACTATGGTCCAGACACTTAACTGAATGCCAGGAAACAAAGATGAGTACGATGTAGTCCTTGCCATAAATAAGTTCATGTTGCTTTGAGGGAGACCAATGACCCAGGCCGTTAGAGAACACAGTGGAAGGGCAGGGCAGTACAGGGCTCTCAGAAAGAGCCAACCCACCCAGCTGCAGACTCTGTCCCTTTCTCCTCATTCTTCAGGTTGCATGTGCTTCCAGAGCTTGGTTTTATTAAAGCGTTTAAACATTTCCCTTTCTGTCAACCTTCCCTACAGAGACATCAGGTCGACCTCCCTGACTCCCAAACTGAGTCACCATGTTGCTTTTCAGCCAGCAAGTCGTATATACCCAGACTCATCACCTTCTCATTGTAAATACTACCACAAACACCAGAATACTTAAAACCCCTCTAATCAAACCCACCTCAACCCATGTTTGAGTTTTCCTAATCCACATTTAATTTGAGGAAGGTGAATTTTTCAGGGCAGTGTGCTTAGAATTGCTTTTGAAATCAACAGACATTCACCTGATCCTTGTGTCTCAACTTCTGACCTCATAAAGATGAAAAAAAGAAGAAAAACCTCCATTCATTTTAATTCTTAGTCCCTAATGTTATTCTGCATGCATCTTCAGTGACTGGCTTTTCTCTTACCTATCTGGTTTTGGATTGCATTGGCCAGCTTCAGAAAAATCATCTTTACTAAATTGGTTCTGAGAGTGAGGCGGAAGGCACATGCAGTCCCTCAGCAATTGTTTTAGCTGTGATGTCAGTTTTGAAATTAACAGCCTAATAACGGGTCAGATACATGAGTTTTTAAAGCCTATTTACTGGGACTTCCCTGGTGGTCCAGTGGTTGAGACTTCGCCTTCCAGTGCAGGGGGTGCACGTTCGATCCCTGGTGGAAGAGCTAGGATCCCACATGCCTCGCGGCCAAAAAACCAAAACATGAAACAAAAGCACTATTGTAACAAATTCAATAAAGACTTTAAAGATGGTCCACATAAAATTAAAAAGCCTATTTACTTATCATATATTCAAAACCCTTAATCAGCTTATGAGCCTCACATTCTATGTCAGTTTTCATTCTTTTTTTCTCATCATGATTTCTTAACAAACCAAAATACCATTACGTTGTTATCTTTTCTAGAAAAAAAAAAAAACAACTTGAATGTGAAAGACATTAAGCCACAGAGAGACAGGGACAAAAGCATGGGCTCTGGACCTAGAGATCCGGTCTCAAGTCCTGTCCTACCACTTATTCATTGCATGATTTGCCACAAATTATTTAACTTCTTTGAGGCTCAGCTCCCTTATCTATTAAATGAAAAAAATAATCATCCCTGCCTTACAGGGTGGGTTTTGAGGATCACTGAGAATGAATGAAAGTCCTCATCTCGTGGGCTCAGCAGCAGCATTCCCCTTGCCCGCCCCCAGCCCTTCTTTCTGAAAGTCCCTCCTCTGAGCTGCCCACATCACTCAGGTCCTCTCCTTCTGCTATGGACTCTTCTAATCCTCCATTCTGTGGCCTGTACCCACTGAATTTCCTAAGGTTTCCATCCTAGACTCTTCCCTTTTCATTCTACAGCCTCTGAGACATCTCACCCACACTATCGGCTTTAATGTTAGTTGCCTCCAAACTCTAATTTGAATTTCAGACCCTTATGTGCAAGGATTTACAGCTGTTACAATAGCTAATATAGTAGCTCCATTTGGGGATATCTCACACTCAACAGGTCTGAACCAAGTTCAAATTCTCTCCTAAATCCAGCAGTCCTCCCTCCGTGTCCCCCATCTCAGCTAATGGCACCGTTCATCCCCCTGTGTAAGCCAGAAACCAAGGAACCATCCTTGACACGTCACTCATCCCCCAAATCCAACCGGCACAAGTCCTGTCCATTCTGCCTCCTAAAGAGCCCATAAATATGCCTTTCGACCTACATCTCATCCCACCACTGATCCAAGTTACAATCATCTGTCCCCTAAACCACCCCTCCTACTCATTCTTGTGCTACATCTGGAGTGCCCTTCCCAATGCACAAATGTCAGGGTGTCATTCTCCTGCTTATGCCCTTTCATGGCACCGCATGGCTCTTTGGATCGGAGATAATATTTGCAATGAGTCCTATACAATCCCACCTGACCTGGCCCTGGCTACCTCACCAGTCTCATCCTCCATTGCTTTTCCTCCCCATATCACATTGCCTCCTTGCCCCTGACCTTAGTTATCCATCAGACCCCAGTTCAAGTTCACTTCTGCAGAATGGCATTCCAGGACCCCTTGAACTAGTCTATACCTTCTTCTAGACGTTCCTATCTCATCACATGATTTTACTGCATGGCATGATCACAGTTTGCTGTTATCTAACCATGTGTTTCTTTTCATCCATGTCAGTCTCCAGTGCTGGAGTGAATGATCCAGCAGGATGGAAATCGGTATGTCCCGCTTATCCTTGAGCTCCCAGTGGCAAGTCTCAGTGCAACTTCAATATGTATCCATTGCACTACTCATAGAATTATTTATTAAATTATGAGTTACTTCTTTAATTCATTAATACTGAGGTGGACCAGGAGAGTGGTTAGTTAAGAGCCCTGCTTCCTCAAGCAAACTGCCAGGATCCATTTCTGGCCCTACCGCTGACTAGTGGTGGGACGTTGGTGAAGCTGGCACTGTCCCCAACGCCCCCTCTCCAAATTTGGGTAGGTCACATAGGAAACTCAGCAAGATGAAAGTTAGCTTCACAGCAACTAGTTAACAAGAACCAGTCTTTAGCCAAACGCCAAAAATACATTTTGTGTTTTTTAAAAAATATGTCCTTAGTAAACATTAGTTCATTGCAGAGGATATTATCCAAAAAGAAGAAAAAATGGAGTTCCAGCCTGTTGTATTTTGCTACCAAATCACAATCCTGACAATACCTTATCCATTCCCAGTACAGGTGTCTCAGTGAACATCAGTTTTGTGCTGAGTCCCTGTCCTGGAGCGCCCAAGCTCTCCTGCCGGTGACACAGCTTCTCCTTCAAGAGAAATCCAGCCAGGAGCTGGCCCGTGCCCCGCACGCAGGGAACAAGGCTGAGCTGGGCCCTTCTCCTGCAAGCAATCAGCACAGGCCCTCAAGCATGAGATTTAATTGCTTGTTCATTATTTTAGCTCACAGGGGCTACAAGAAAACTTGGCGTTTCCGAGCACATCATCCAACAAAACCCTGGGAGCTGTCAAGGCTAAAAAGTAACAACAGAAATGAGAAAGGAGCCTGTCTTGAGCAGAATGGCTGCAGGTGCCCATGACTCAATGAGAGGGTCCCAATCAAAACGTGTGGCAGATCCACACTGTTCGCTCTGCCCTTTCCAATCTTATTTGTTCAGGGAGAAGAGGGGCACAAAGAGATGAGAATTTGAACTCACAGCCCCCGAGTACACCGATGTCCCTTTTCTGCAGGATTGTATACTTAAAGTGCTTGAAAAGTCAATAACTTCCCATGGTGTCACAGCAAAGCCAAAAGATTAAAAAAGAGACATTGTCCTTTTGATGTGGAAAGTAATAAGTGAGCAGGCTGAATCCTCTTTGGGTTTAAAAGCCTGTGCAGTGTTAGCAGTTCTGCTTTAAGGTGTCAAAATTGCCTTAAATCTTTGGCTTTGTTATACCCTACTGCTACACAGATATAATAGAGCCACGCTGACTGTCTCAAACAATTTGGAGATCATTTTTCCCTCTAAAAACTCTGTTGAAATATATATATTAGCACAGACCTTTTCCTTAACATTTTCTGTTTTAAAAAACACTATGTTTTCAGATGCTTCTTAAGACAGCAGGGTAGCCAAGCAGTAGCTCGCTTAAAAAAAAAAAAAAAAAATCGTACACCAGTTCTCAGGATTTGAGCACAAAAGTTACAGCTAGTTTTCCTCCCCCATTTTATTTCCTCCATTGGAGCACATTTGACCTCATCTGTCTTAAGGCAGAAAACTTCAGCAAAGGCAGGAGGACTATTTAAAGTGATGAAAAAGATGCTGAATGAAGGATTATGCCTTTGATGAAGGCTGAAAGAAATGCAGTGCTTAGGAAGTGGATAAAATAGCAACCAGTCTTTGCTTTGGATGAAACCTTGAAGGTGCACTTTCCCTCCAGTGATCTTAAAAATAAAAAATAAAAACAAACAGAGATTGGCAAGTCTTCTAGTTGTCTGATATCTGTACATCCACATGATGAACACCTACTGAATTCCAGATGGTCCATGCCCAATTCCAGGCTCCGTGATGGACTGGGCATCCTGTAACTGCAGCAGGAGGAAACATGAGGATGCAGGCGCTGGATGGGGAAAGAGAAGCCTCCTCCCATTCACCCACCCCAACAGAGAAGGAAGACCCTGGTCATGCAGACCCAAGTGGCCATGAACTTGTTCTTCAGGAGAAAAGATGCGGAGAATGTCCTGGAGAAAGAAGACCTTGAAAGGATGCTACAAAGATGCCCTTTCTCCCTCCTCTTTTTCCCTCTTTCCCCCAAGACCGTTCCCTCCAAAGTACCCCACCCATCCAGCTCCAGATTCTACTCTCCAGCTGGAGCCCGACAGACACATTTCCCAAAAGCAAGTTAAAAAACAAAGCAAGGACCCCCTTCCAACTCATCCGTCTGTGCCAGAGAGACACAGAATGTCATGTCCATATCTGCCTGTCCTGTATCCGTTGGATTGTGAACTACTTAAGCATAAAGGCTAAACGTTCTCAACAGTGAGATTCCCCTCACGCTTCAGTTAGGTGCTTACAGAGCAATATTTACTAAAAAAAAAAAAAAATCATTATATAGCAAATCTGGTTTCTGAACCTTGAATGGGAGGAACTGGGCTGTGCACAGGAAACGTCTAACTATCCTCAGCTCCAGCTTCTAAGAGGCGGCAGGTCTTAGCTGTACTCTGCCGTTATCTCTGGGGTGTTCTGTGCTTTTGCTCAGAGGGCCCACCCTGGCGGCAATCATTTTATGAGCAGACCCAGTCACCCTGCCGGTGTCTGCACTGCCTGCATTGCTTCAAAAGTCAGGCTCACCAGAAAGAGCAATTTCTTAATGGAAAGAATTTGTTATCAGTTTAAGCCACAAGCCTGAATCTTTGAAACAGCATGACTCAGAGAGTTCAGCACTCAGAGAATTAAGGTTTCACGTCCCTTGGTTTTATGTGAGGTTTCTTACTCTCCTGAGGCTGAGAGAATTAAATTACTGGTGCCGTGTCATTCTTCACTCATACAGTATTTACCAGCACCTACTATGTGCAAGAGGTAGTGGGAAGTAGAAAAGATTAAATTTTCGAAAGCAACTATCTCCAAGGAGGTTGGTTAAATGATAGATCTTAGAATTACAAGAGAAAAATTTATGAAGGTTTTATGTAACCCAAGCATGTTATTTTACAGACGAGGAAATAAGGCCCTGAGCTATTCCCTACTTCCTCTAATAAATGGCAGAGGGAATTCTCAGACCCAGATCTACTGGCCAGAATAAGGCTGGTCCCTTTCCACTTGGTTTTCTAACAGTCAAGGAGACTCCAGCGTCACCAGGTCACAGAGGCAGGCCCGTGTGGTTTGCAGGGCTGGTGCCACAGTTGCATTGTAATCAGAAGCACACACTGCTCCTTGGGTGCCTCTCCTGCAGCCAGCCCCCCAGAGGGAGGTTGTATACACACGCTCACGCACACGGAAGACGCACCGCATGCCTTTGTGGCCGGGACTGGTATCCTGGATCTGAGCTCGAGAAATCTGGCTGCAGACTGGTTAAGTAACCTGCTCAAGGTGAAAAGGCATGAGAGGACTCACACCCAGGATGCCTGACTCCTCCATCCGTTCTCGGCCCGCCACTCTTCAGCAGCCTGGCCTTCCATCTCCTTCTGCTGTTCTTGGTCTCATCTCCACAGGTTTCCAGCACCTTAGTTTGTACTAAATGATGCAGTCAGAGAATTTGAGAGATGAAATGACCTTCGAGGCCATCTAGCCCAGAACCTCTCATTTTACAGGTAAGGGGACTGGCCCAGCAGCTTACCTGTGGCCATGTCACTAGAGTTGTTCAAGGTCTGGGGAGCTCACACTGAAGGAGAGAGAAAGACCATGAACCCTTTCCCTCCTGCATACATGGCCCATCCATGGTTTGCTACAACGTGGGTGTGGTCCAGGTCTCCCCAGGCCTCAGCAGCCAGTGAGTGTTGATAAAGGTCACATTATCCATAAGAATAAATAAGTATCATTAAATAAATACATGAGTAAGATGTCCGTATGTATTCGTCTGGCTGTGGGTCACACCTCTCACCCCACTCAAATCTTCACCTAGTTACCCCGGAGTCTTACTGGCCATCTCATCACCCCCGTGTTGGTGCTCCCTACCCCATCTGTTACTTGAGGGTGGCCCTCAAGTGTGACCACAGTCGCTCAGACCCTCCCTAACAGCCTTGCTGCCCGTGGGGAGAGCTCTCCCTCTGGACTCTGCCAGTGTCTCTGTTGTCTGAATTGGAGGTCCCTGTCTCCAAGGAACCAAGATTCTACCGTGATCCATGCTTGGAAAGACCTCTCCTTCTACCTCCAAACACCATCTGTCTATCTGGCATTAAGACCGTTCACATGCTTGGGATTGCCATGAGAGCCAACTGAGACAATGGATGTGAAGAACATAGCAGAGGCTGCTCCTTAAGTCAGCCCCTGGCAAATTTTAGTGTTATCATTATGGTTTTAATGCTATCATCACTATTACTTAAGTGTTAGAAAACTTCAGAGAATGAGATCATTGGATGCTAGAAATAGGGAAAACGTTACAATTTCATATGGGTTCTAGAGTCAGAGAGGCCTGTATCTGAATCTCTATTTGATTATCTAAACAGATTCACACAGGAAACCCAATCCTTCTGAATCTCAGTTTCTTCACCTATAAAGTGGAAACAGTAACACCTACTGTGCATATTCATTATGTTTTTCTCTAAGGAAAGAAAAGTTATTCAGTTACCCAATAAGAAGTATACTTCATCCGAGAACAGAAAACAACTCCCTGTTTATTGCACGTGTCGATTTATTCATGCACACAGGAGAGAAAGATAGATGTACCCAAACTGTAGGATACAACATATTATCCTTATTTTATTCCTTGGCCTTAGTAGACCCTTAGTAAACAAAAGCTAGTCTTAAGACTGTAAGATGACTAGATTCAAGTACAGTCTCAACGAATGAGCAAAATAGGTTGGTAAATTGAGTGGAGAGGATATGGCAGGACGAGGGGACAGCACAGGGACCAGCTTAGAAAGAGGATTAGCACATCGAACATGAGTGGAATTCGGGAGAAGGCAATGGTGAGAGGAAGTCATTGGGAAACAGTGACAGGTAAGATGGGCTAAAGAAACTACTGTCTCCACCACCAGGTGCAGGCTGAGGAGCTAATGGAAATCAGCCATCATGGGCTCTAGATCAGGGTAGCTTGATGAAATCAGAGCTGCAAAAGAGCAGCCCGGCCATGATATGCTTGGTGCATAGTGCAAGGAGAAACTCGAGAGGTGGAATCTTCCATACCTGAGGATAGTAGATTAAAAACATCCTGATCACCTCCAGCATGCACAGTTCAACTCTCTCTTTCCAACCTAATTGGATTTCACGTGGGTACCCACTTCCCCCATTGATGCCCATCGCTGCTCCAAGATTCAGGGGATTTGCAGATATAGATTCCATAAGGATCCTAGTCACTCACCTTCTACTGACTTTTCGCTTAAAACACAGTAGAAAATTATTGACATTATTTTCTTGAAAACCCTTCCCTGCCTGTACATGTCTGTGTCAATAATTGTCACGTTGGCAATTGGAAATGGGCCTTTGGCAGCTCGCCTAGGAATGTCAAATAGTCTCCATTAGGTTTGAAAGCTCTGAGTTTCAGTAATGGGTTGATACTCTACCTGATACGATTGTACAAAATTACATAATTGATTTCTGGGACACTGTGCCACACAAATTTTCTAGGTTTCTTTTATTTTGTGCCTCAGAAGGCAAGTGTGCTTTCGTTCATTTTCCTCAGTAAGAGGATTTCAAGTCTTGCTCCTGACTGGCCCAGATTAAACTCAGGTATATTATAAGGCTCTACACTTTTTCTCAGTTATTTTACACATCAAAGCCTATGATTTTTCCATTGGCTTCTAGGAGTTGGTAACCCAAAAGTGGGCCTGAGAATTTTATGCACAACTCTAGGTGCATAAAATATACCAATCCGAGAACAAAAGAAGTAATGAGCATTTCTTAATTGCTGCAGTATTTCTACAGTTTTCATTTTTTCGCTTTATGATCGTTACACATGTAGTATTTGTTACATATCTTTAGAGCAGATTTGATTAGTGCAGGCATCTCTTTTTTTAAAGAAGAGTGACTTCTTATATGTATAACTAAATTACTTTGCTGTACACCTAAAACTAACACAACATTGTAAATCAACTATACTCCAATATAAAACAAAAGTTTAAAAAAACAAACAAACAGTGATTTCTAAGCCCGAGAAAGCCTATGCCAGGGAACAATGAAAAAGTAAGAAAGAACTGGCTTGTGTGCGATCTATTCTCTCAGTGTCAGTGGATACAAGGACTAATGGGGCTCCCATTCTACCATGAATGTACTGTCTGGGCCAAAGCAGAGAGAACAAGCTGAACCAGCCACATTCAGTGACACCCGGTAATTGTCCCTAATATTTAAACAATGGCCATGACAAATCCGATGCTCAGAGATAAAAAAAAGAGGCATTAGGCTGAGTATGTGCTGGGGGACTATGGGTGCATTTTGAAAGCAACATCTTATATGAAGAGAGAGAAGGAGAAATATTATAGACGGCAAAAAGCACATAATAATAATAAGAATATTTTAAAGGATATTGAAAGATGAGAGATTGGATTTTTTAAAAAGAACTTTCTGAATGAAAATTATTTCATTTGCTTAATTAGGCTCACAAGCTAAATGCTAAACTGAGTCACAATCAACCCATATTCAAATATACTGATTTTCAGACATGATTTTCAGACTGAAGGACTTAAGAAAACTTCTTTCTTCTCCTTGAGAAATGCCCTTCTTTTACATAGAACTTGTCAAATGATTAGTAAAAATAGATTGCTGTCAACAGATAATCCCCCAAATATTTCCAGGTAAGAAAAGTGACAATCTGTAAATTTTATGTAAGTAAGACCTAACACGATTCATTGCTATGTATCATGCCCACAAGCACGCAGGAGTCTCCTACCAAAGATGTACTATGATCTTTATTCTGGTATTCAAGGGAATCTTGTTATGATCATCTCAAAAACTCCATAACAAATATGGTTTTACTGTTTGGAATTGTGACATTACCCGAAGTGTCACAATTTTTCTCAAGTGAAAATCAACTGAAGTTAAGTTTGTTTTGAAATTTTCACAACTTCCTCAGAAATACTTGTGACGTGTGCTGATATGTTATGAAACCAATGCTTATCCACTTTTCATGCTCACTCATCGTGCAATGCTCATTCCAGTCAGTATGAATAGATTGGCTATTCTATACTAGGCACAGTTGGGTAGCCAGTAGGGACACAAAAATCAATAATTCAGCACAGTCCCCACCCACGTGGAGCAGAGAAACAAACCAATATTCTAAAACAGAAATTACATTCAATTGTTCTTAAAGACAAGAAGAATCTACCCCCAACCTCTCAAAAAAATTTAAATAGATAAAAGAAAATAGAAAAATAAAAATATTCTGAAGAATTCAGCTCTTAGCTCAAGAACAAGCCACCAACAAACTTTGTTTTACCCACTTTCACAAACTTTAGAAAAGTTTTTAAAGTTTTTTAGTTTTAAAAAACTTTAAACTTTTAAACTTTAACTTTTAAAGTTCCTCTTAAAAGGCTAATATTTGAATAATTTTTTCAGTGCATCTTTGGGGTAGAAGGCCTTTCCTTGACATATTTACTTGGAATAGCCATGGTTTTCTCTCAGTTATTTTTACTTTCTTAGGCAGGTGCTTGAAAACCATAGTTCTGACATTTGACTTTCCATCACCTCCTCGTGGAAGCATTCAATTGTCCATGCTAGACCCGCCCAGCATTCCCTTCACAATCATGCCATATTCCCTTGGGTGACTGGTCTTTCAGCCTGGGTCCTGAAGAGAGCACAGCACGGAGCAGAGCCCCCAGCCGACCTTGAGTGACATGTATCGAGAGCAAGAAGCACCCCTTTTGTGTAATAAGGCACTGAGAATGCGGGATTGTTCATTACTGCAGCTTAACTAAGCCTATCCTGATTATACCTCCTTTTAGTTTCACTCATGAAATGTTCTCAGGGTTTCTCTCTCAGAGGAATTGAGAAGAAAAAGAAGAAAATAAAAGCCCTCAGCATGCCACCACTGGGCTTGGGGGCCTTTGCTGATGTGAACTTTTTTTTTTTTTCCAAAGGCAGAAACATAGATCAGTGGAACATGATGTGCACTTTTTTATGTTTCCTAAGAAAAGGAATGACTTCTCAGACCCAGAGAATATGGAGCTATGCCATTATCCTATAAAGAAGAGGAAGTTTTTTTTCTTCTTAGAATGGTTAAATCCCTCCAGCTACCCCCTAGGCAAATGGCTCAGACTGGATGAGGCCAGATCAAGAGATGAGTGGAAAGAGGACTACAGAAGGCCACTTTTGGAGATCTGAGACGTCAGCACCGGGTGTGATGGGTCAGCTCACACAGACATCTCCCATCAACCTTGTATATGATTTCCCTAACAGTTTGGAGTGACGTGTAGTGCTGGACACTGGACTCCGGACCCCCTTTCCAGTAGTGAAGTTTTCAATTTCCCTCCATCTTATTGTCTCTGATTCACCGCAGAGACTTACATTGGACAGGCTCTTCCTCAAAAACACCCTTCTCCCTGCCTTTTGAACCCCTCAGGCATCCTGTGCCAGATGCAGACCAGTGCTTCTGAGTCCTGGCTGTGAGGGGCTCACCTTGAGTGGACTTCCCGATGCATCGATGGAAGGAGGTTCAGACTCAGCACATCTGGGGCTGCCCTCCCCCATGGGCAATTCCAAAACATCACACTCATGACTCCCCTGTGCAGGCAGATTTCTACTGTTGTAGAAATCCCTTTCCTCTCAGGTCACTGGGGAAATAAACAACTATTATTCATTATTATTAACAATTATTAATAATTATTACATTGTTTATAATATATTTATACTGTGATATTATATATTTCTTATTAATTATTAATACTATTTTTTATTAGTTGTTTATAATTATGTTAGTTGTTATATAATAACCATTATTATTATTATTGAGCCTATACAAGCAATTTCTGAGCATTAAGTCATTTAATTCACACACCAATCCTAGGAACTGATATCATTCTCATTTTATAAACTTATCCAACATCACACAGGAGTGGGACTTCCCTGGCGGTCCAGTGGTTAAGACACTGCGCTTCCAATGCAGGGGGCACGAGTTCGATCCCTGGTCGGGGAACTAAGATCCCACAGGCCATGCAGTGCCACCAAAACACAACAACAAAAACAACAAAATCACACAGCAGTAAGTGACAGAACCAGAACCAGAACCCATGTCTGCCAAACTTTAGGCCTTCTTTCCCGAAACAGAATGGAAACTCCTTTCTTTAAACTAAATTTCTTTGTATTCTTTCAAGACACAGCCACACCCAGAAGAGATGTTACACTACGGGACACTGCCTGATTCTCCTCAGCAGAGACTGGCCTGGTCCTCACCAGTCTGACCTCCTCTGAGTGACAACACAGGAAGACCACACTCCCACCTTCGTGAACAGAGGTTGGGCCTACGAGACCAGGTTCTGGCCAGTGGAATGGGAGCTCCTTCCAGGCCTGGCCAGAGAACTTCTTGCAGGCTGTCCACACTAGTCCTGCCCCCTCTTTGGCATCCACGGAGGTCCTGCGTTTGAGATGGCAGCCTCAACAATTAGAAGGGCTGGATGTCTAAGCCGTCTCGCAGAGAAGCGCTTCCCAGAGGGTGCCAACCTGCACCAGACTGTCACAGGAGCAGGAATAAACTGAGACTTGTTAAGCCACTGAGATTTGGAGGTTGCTGTTTTAGCAGCTGGTGTTCCTCATCCTGATCAATACACTCTCCTAGGGAAATAATATGAAAATTCTCGCGAATGACATCGTTGAATTTCTCCAATTCAGCACGAATATTCCAAACCTCATCCTCACCAAGAAGTGTAAGTTTAGCAACCCCTGAGCCACGACTCTTAGTGAAGTAGCCAGAACAAATAACAATACAGCAATATCTCACTTACTGTCCACACAAGAGCCCTCACCCCTAATAAACGGTTTCTCCTGGAGTATTTCTAAGGTAATCAGCTTATTCATGTCATCCAATTCTACCTGACTATTTTGAGCTCTGTCTTTAAAAATCAATTCTGAAAGTCCCTATTTTAAAAGTCTCCTAAAACCACCACATGTGTCAGTGGGTGAAACATGCCAGTTTATTCCACCTGCTCACGGGATTCAGAGGTTGAAGATGCTGTTCCAGTGAATCAGTGACAACCCATATGGGGGTGTTTTAATCAGTGCTTCAAGATGCACGTGGAAATAATGAACTCTTGTAGGTAACAAGAGCAGGAATATAGAAAGCCTCATTGTATTGTTGCAAATGGTGCATTTATTTTGTATCACCTGAGGTTCTCAGGTGTCCCACAAGAGAAAGGCCAAGTAGCACGATCCAAAAGCAAATGAATGATTCTTTTGGTCTTTTCAATCTAGCGATTACTGGACAAGACTCTGATTACCACCATGTGGTGGTCAATGGAACCTAAATTCATGCTGGATGATGGCTTAGAATATTATATGTGCACAGGCTAAATGTGTCATACAGATGTCCATCCACTTCAAATACGTTTAAAGAAAGTTTGGCAAAATACAAGGCTGGGACGTGACAGCTCTATGACATCTAATAAAAAAGATAACAACAGAAACTCTACATCACTTATAGCACAACAATTAGCAATGGGCTCAGTGATCCAAAGACTCAGTTCGGGGCTTAATGTTCTCATATTTTTAAGTTATTAAGCGAATATTGAGATTTTTTTTTGTCTCCCAGAGACAAAGGGAGAAAAACTTTCCAATAACAGTATTTGAAAATAAAGAATGACATTTCAAACTGGATTTATTGTATGTTTGGCAGAAACTAAAGAGAACAAAAATGTATATACAACTGGCACTCTTTCGATGGTGCTTCGTATCAAGAACTTCTTAAAATAGGCAATAAGTTTGCTATATACTGCCTTCTCTTATTTAAAAGATATTCCTTTGGTTAAAAGAAGTGTCAAAAAGTGGTCCTAGGATGCTGAAAGAGCGTCATCTGGGATGCTACACAAACAAGTGAGTCTTCAGCGTCAACCCAGATCTGATGAGTGACAATATTGGGGTTTGGAATAGAGGATTTTAATAATCACTGTGCAATTCTGAGAACGCCTAGTAGAGTCAGACCACTTGTGAGAAATCAAGTGTGAGAAAAGCATCCCAGACAGGAAGCATTTTCCTGCAAGAGAACCTAGAGAAATTAAACTCCAGTAGAAATAATTTTTTAATTGAAATATTAAAGATCTGAATAAATAAGAAGTCATTAAGTGTGCCCATCTAAAGAAAACAGAGATAGATGAAAGCGTATCATGAGGAAAAAATTCATTCTGCTTCTAGTAGAGATAAATCTAACGTTTAACTTTTTTTTTCTACTAAATAGAGAGATCTTAAAATTTATACAGATAATAACTAGACAGACAGACAGATATTACAGTTCCCACTGTGATTAGCAAACAGTTTAAGAGAATGCCTTTTAGTCTTTATTTTATATTCTTCCTACTGTTAGCTTCCTTCTGTTTTTAACAACAAAGACTCCATACCAGTCAAAAGGGAAAGGTTTTGAAGTAGCTATTAGAGAGACAGTTTCTCCCCCAAAACAGCCAGCACGATTCATCCTTCACATAACAGAACTGCTCAGTGGGAGGTTAAATTCTGAGAGCTGTTTGGTCAGGATTTAATATTACACCTTTCCATTTAGAGCTTCATGTCCCAATCTACTGCATTCAGGGTGCTGGGTACCCAGTCCCTCCATCATTGTTCGGAGGTTGTTGCCAAGTGCCACTGGAAATAGATGTCACTTGAGCAATGAAAACCATATTTTTAAAGGAAAAAGATGAGATGCCCCACACTTTTTAGACCACAGGGAAGTTTCAGTACATTTGAACAAGAATGTCAGGATAAGAGCAAGTCAGAAACCCACAGGTGAAAATACTATAAGAAACTTGGTTACAGACATGGAACAGACTTCAGCTGTTCATCACAATTCACGATGACAGCTGCTGCAAAGCCAAACTGTCTATGGTATTCTAAGATGCAGGTGAGAGAAGCATATAAAAATATTAGTATAGAAAAGGACATACGGTACCCCTATAAAGAAAGTGACCATATCATCCAGCTGTAAGTACATGAGGGCAGGCACATCCTTTTTGGTTCTTCATGAAATCCCAGTGCTTTGCACGCTCCTGGACGCTTGTAGGTGTGCATAAATACATAAAGAAATGAATTTATTTTGAGAGGACAGAATATGAAAAATTAGAACAAATAAAAGGGGCTTTCCTAAAACTATCAGGAAAAAATCCCAAGGTATAACCTAACTCTGCAGTGAATCTTACCAAGTTACTTCCTAAGTATCTTTCAAAACCTTCCACCTTCCCCCACCTCTGCCCTGCTCATCTTAATCTCAACCACCATCAGCTCTTTCCTAGACAACAAGAACCTTTTAAAGGATCTCCCTGCATCGACTTGAGCCCAACTTCGATCTTTTGTTCATATTTCAACCACAGCCATCTTCTCAAAAATGCAAATCTGTTCTTGACAGACACACACACACACACACACACACGCACACACACACATACCCCGCATGAGCCAGATTAAACCATTTCAATGATTCTCACTGGTCTTAGAATCAAGACCAAAATTCTTAATGTGGCTACCAACACCTCCATGGACTGGCTCCTCTCCACTTCCCCATGGTCGCCTTGTAGCCTGCTTTGGCCTCCCAGACTGCTCTCAGCTGCTCTCATGTGCCATGTTCCCTCTGCCACAGGGCTTTGGCACTTGCTGTGACCTCTACCTGGAGTGCTTCTTCCCTTTCCCTCGTCCTTTGCCTTCCTTCCTTTTTGTAATTACAAATCATCCTTCGGATCTCAGCTCACGTAGGTCTTCTTCAAGGAAGGCTTTGTCACATCCTCTATTACAAAGTCTGAAATCACCATGGACCTCTCCCTGTAGCACTTAGGAGAGTCATTATTTTATGTTCATTTATGTGACTCTTTGATTAAAATCTTTTTTTTTACTACACTGAACGTTCAATGAAGGCAGGGACTCTGTCTTTGAGTTTTACTCACCAATGTAGCCCCATCATCTGGCAAAGGGTTTGGCATGGTAGTAGGTTCTCAAGAAATATTTGTTAAATTCATGAATCAGTTAGGGGACCAAAGATTCAAGGGTGCCCCATATATCTGTTGGTTCCATATTCTGAGCCCCAGGTTTATTGTGGCTATTGCTTTTAAATGGTACAAATTTCCCTTTCACTTGTCAACCAATGCACAATTAAATGATTTCACCAAGTTAGTAATGATGCGCAAAAAGTCAGCCTCAGACAGCCGTTGGAACCAGAAGTCCAGAGCAAAGGGGAAAGATTAAGGAATTTCCAATAACCACATCCACAACATTTTTAGGACCTTAAGAAGCTTCTTGGGCATTTAGGCTAAAGCAACTGGTTCCAGAATGGCTACCATAGAATCTGATTTCATAAAGTTCAGAAAACAAAGTGTAGAATTACAAGTCAGACAGCAGGATAATATCAATGGAAACGACCGGTACTTTCATGAGGTTAAAACAAGAAAATTGGTTACTGAGACCCAGCTGACCAGCTGAATGTATGCACGGGCAGAAAGTTTCCAAAGTTTTTTTTTTTTCTCTTTTTTAATAAAATGTTCTTTCTTCGTCTCATGAACCCAAAACCGTATGATATCCACCAGAATATTTGGATTAGTTAGCAAGTAGCTCTGCAGACTTTTTTAACCTCTAAAAATCTACCAAAATATTTATCTTTAATAAATATTTAATAAATAATAAAACATAACATATATGTATATATATATGGAGGGAGAACTTGAGAATTTATTCTGTATAACAACTTTGTAAGGTAAATAAGTTGGTGTTACTATTATCACAATTGTATACATGAAAAATCTAAGGCTTAGTTGTCTAGCTGCTAAGCAGCTCAAGTGGGAATCAAATCGATTTCAGTCTCCTATGATCACTACCATCCCCTCATCCCCTTAAAAAAGAAAAAAGAGGTGCTGATTGTGCAATATTGTATATTAAATATTTTAGATCTAATTGAAAATATATAGGGACTTCCCTGGTGGTGCAGTGGTTAAGAATCCACCTGCCAATGCAAGGGGCACAGGTTCAAGCCCTGGTCCAAGAAGATCCCATGTGTGCCACAACTACTGAGCCTGTGCTCTAGAGCCCACGAGCCACAACTACTAAGCCCACGTGCCACAACTACTAAAGAGCCCATGCTCCGCAACAGGAGAAGCCACAGCAATGAGAAGCCCGCGCACCGCAATGAAGACCCAACACAGCCAAAAATAAATAAACAAAAAATTAAATAAAAAAAAAAGAAAATGTATAAAAGTGATCAATTTCACACCACCCAGGTTTTTCCATTTAGGATTTTTTCATAAATTTTTCCAAAAAAGAGTCTCTTTAGGCAAGGTTTAGAATTTTATTCCACAGTGAGACAAAGGATAAAATGTCCTCAGAGTTCCAAGCACATTTCTTGCTATTTCACTCACACAGAGGTCTGCTCTTAATTCTTTTTTTCTGTTTCATTCAAAAAGCAATTCCACGACCAACCTGAGGTTAGCTACATTAATCTAATGTCAACTCCATTATTGTTAATTATTTTATGGTGGCTATATTTTAACAGAAGGGGGACAAAGATCCCTCATGTCATTTGATAGCTCACCAAGAATTATATTGAAATAACTACATTGATTTCCAGATCTCAGCAAGCAACTAGGACATAATTAAACTTTTATCTCCACAAATTTTGCTGTCATTTTTTTTTAACTTGGTTACCTATTGTTTGGTAGACTAATCTTATTTTGCTTCTCAGGTGGGCCTAAAATTTCATTCAACGATTAAGAAATGAATTAAAATGAAAGACATGTAATATCTGGACATTTCTCAAATAAGAATTTCATTGGCATATTTTCTCTGGGTTCATTTTTTTTCCTGTTTCTTATTTGACTTTAATAAAGCTATACTCTATTGAAGTTAAATAAAAGCGTTCCTCTGAGCACTTGGAGTTAAATTAAAATAGCTATAAATCTGAAGAAGCAGCCATTTAAAGAGTCTACTTGACCTACCTTAGAAGAAATAACCTGTAGTTATAGAAAAAGCAGGCTCCACTGGGACCTGCTCTGTAAAACCAGCCCTGAGTTCCCAGGCTTTTCCCCCCTGTAGCGCATCTGTCATCTCACCTTGCTCCCTCCTCACTTCTCACCACAGGCCTTAAACTTGATGAGAAGGAAACTTTCTCGAGACTCCTGGAAATTTTTTTCCCGTTAAAAAAAAACATTAGCAAGCGAAGGAGCAGTATGGTGAGGTAGGAAGGAAAAACAAACCCACTAGGCTGAAAATAAACTTGAATTCATATTCCCCTTAATTATCTCTGTCATACTGTACAAGTCACTGTGTGCTCTGTGTCTCAGTTTTGTCATCTGAAAAATCTAAGGAACTAGATTAGATCCAGGGCCAGGACTAGGGAGACTCAGGCAAGGTACTCACCACCGGTGCAAAATGCACAGGGCCGCCAAAATTTAAATTGTATGCAAAAAAATCCATGATGAGCAAAATAACAAATGTTTAAATAAAGACAGGCTGAGTATTACTGGTTTTCCTTTGGTCTCAGCACAGCTCTGTTCCTCATCCTGATTTCGACCATCTGTAAACCCCTCTCCCTCTCACATTCTAGGACTAGGCTTCTAGTCCCCACTGGCAGCCTAGACACGGCCACCCTCCAGCTGCATCCGCCCTGGCCAGACCTGGACAGGGAGATTCAACCCAGCCCAGTCCGTTAGGAGCATCTTCAGGGTGACCTGTGAGAGTGACTGGCACCTTCCTTTTAATTCTCCTCCTGTTGTCCCAGAGACATGGTGACTTCGTGTGGCTCCACATTGGGACTTCTGCTCGTGATCAAGATTGAAATCACAATGTCATTTCCCTAAGAGCTTTGGGAGGGCACGGAGTTCCAGCAAGCTGCCCCACACACTGACTTGCACTGACTTAAGATGCAGCTTCAGACTGAAAACTGCATGAGGGAAACTTTTAGAAATTCTGGAAGGCTGTCTGTCCCCTCTGTCCCCAGCCTGTTTCCCTGCTCTTGCCCACCCCACCCCAGCGGGGCATTCCCTGCTTACTGCCTCAGGGAAGGGTAACAATGTGTGGAAAGAGGCAAAGGCAAGTCTCGACTTTTGAGGGCAAAGCTTCCAATCCTCCGACAGTTAATCAAAGTGTCTCGTTTTGTTCCTGGGTGGGAGTGGCAGGTAATATGCCAGGGGAAGGGACCACTGTGACATGACTCAAAGCAAGTAAGGCAACTTCATAGAGATCCTCCAAGCTCCAGGGGGTTCAAGAAAGCGCTAAGAGGCCTTAGAATGCCCTTGAGGCTGGCAAGGGAGCAGTAAAATGATCTCCATGCTCCTGTAAGTACGAGGGGGGTCTCAGAACTGGAAACTCTGCGTTATCTGCAAAGATAAAGCAAGCTGAACCTCTTCCCCAGGGACATTAGAGGCCTACGCTCTCTTTCTTCCCGAGGTGCTCTCCCTAAAACCCTGTGTACACAGCACAGTGTGAAATAGGAGTCCCTGATGATCAATCTCTGTGCAGGATGCTAGTGAAGGCAAGAATGTGAAAGTCCTCTCAAGGACGCCGAGGTACTACTGTGCCTCATCCAGGCTAGCGCCACTTTGCTGTTCTCCAACAGAGGCGACTTTCATCAATCTAAAGATGTAGCTTTTTTCCTAGAACTATAGTTACTTAGATAATTTGATCTGCTCCCTCTGTTTCTCCAGTAGTGCTCGTGCCTCGTGATTTATAAGGGCTTCAATATTTTTCTTTCATATTTAAAAACCCTTATGCAAATTCTGCCAGCAGCCCAGCAAACTGAAGTTTTTGCATTAATGCTCCATATTATTCACATACAAAAATTCCATTTAAATCTCATTATGCTTGTGACATAAATCCAAACAAACTAGAAAATGCCCCATGAAGGTGGAAAAGTGACATATGTTTTCCAGTCCCCCGGCAGAACAATGGAGAATGAAAAAAAATGATAAAGGTGCCCCCCATTTGGGACAATATACCAACGGACACATATGTTACTTTTCCACCTTTAACTGTTCACAGCCTTCCTGCTTTTATCTCAATAGCATTTAAATGAAGTATTTGTCAGCAACTTTTCTGGTAATGTGGCGTATGTGATTCAGTGAGAGTGTGAGCCCTGTTTCTGGAAACATAGCAGTATCCTGGGAAAATCATAAAAGGTCTGTCTGCTAACGGCATTTTTTGATTTCCCTCTAGGCAGTTCTTGGAGTTCGCAATATAATTTTTCTGTCATGTAGTATCAACAATACACCTTTCAGGGACTTAAGGATTAGCGGGGCCCCTGAGCTGCCTGTCTCAACTCGCTGAACACTGAACGTCCTTCATGTCATCATGTCTCATCTCTAATCCAGTTTTTCCTTGAAAAACAATTATAATGATATCTGCAAGTTACAGAGACTTTACAATGGTGTCCTGCACTCTTTCGGACCACTGCTAATTGCCAATTATTCCAAATTTTAATTCTGTAATGTGTTTAGTTTAGACATTTGGGGAATTGGAGAGGATCAGCTTTGGCTTTTTGCAATTGCAAATCTGAGTTTATCTGCCCTCTTGATATGAATAAGTTCAAACTGATACTTTGAAAGACACTATTACAATATCATAATCGTTTACATATTTTCTCAAGAAAAATGGATTTGGGCATAGCTTTCAGCAGTTGCAGGAATCTCTCAGAAGACTTAATAAGAGTCTCAAAAGATATGAAAGCCCTTGCCTGTTGAAAGTAGACTGAAGTCTTCAGCCAATGTTTACAGTTCTCTAACCGCTCTTGCCAAGCCTTCTAGGACTCCACCAGTAAAGAAGCCATGGTTGCTTCCAGGCAGCCCCCCTACTCCACTCCCGTGACCTCCTTCTCTTCTCTGTGGTCGTCAAGAGCAACGGGCATATATGATTCCCCATCCCTATCCCTTGTAGGGAAAGAGAATGAAAGAGATACAGAGAGGGAAATGGAGAGAGTGACCAGATAGGTAAATATGGGCAAAGAAACGAGTCTCATATGCCTACTGCCCGGAGTGCACTGCCCACTTATACCCACGTGCCTCCTACCCTTCCCTTCTCCACTCCAGCGTGGCTCCCTCAGGCAACCTCTCCCCACCTCTCCCACCGCACACTAGGTGGCGCTGTCTTGTGACGAGCCATCACAGCACCGTGCGCACTTCACACCACTCAGCTTGTCATCGTGAAGGCAGAACAGGCAGGATCGCGGCACTGCAGCCACACTGCCTGGGTTGCAATCTCAGCTCTGCCACTTACTGAGTGACTCTAGGCAAGGTAACTCCCCTTCTGTGCCTCAGTATCCTCGTCAGTAAAATATTGAGTTGTACATATACATTCTTTTAAATGCGCAGCAAATAGAAAGGGCTCAGTGAGTGAACCATAATATCATTATTTTATATATACAGTTGTCACTCTCTTCCGTTAGTAAACTGAAAGCCAGTAACGTTAGGGACTCTGCTTTGCTCAGTGCTTAGCTGAATAGATATTGATATATAAATAGATACCAGTGATCTGAAAGCATTCTTACAATTGTTAAAATGCGTAATTTCAGATATGTCTGTATGATGCTTTCTTTAATTTTTAAAAAAAATGTTATTGAGTTCTAATTGACATGTATTAACTGCACATATTTAAAGTGTAAACTTTGACAAACTTTGACATATGTTAATATCCTTGAAACCATCACCACATCAAGACCTTTAGAATCCCTCCCTTAAGTTCCTCCCCTGCAACCCTGCAACCACTGGTTTGCTTTCTATCACTATGGATTAATTTGCATTATCAAGAGTTTTATGTAAATGCACTCATCACTATGTACTTATTTTTGTGTGCTTCTTTTTTGACTCAGCATACTTATTTTGAGATTTATTCATAGTGTTATGTATATCAATATTTTGTTCTTTTTATTGCTGAGTAGTGTCATATTGTATGAATTATATCCTAGTTTGTTTATCCATTGTTAATAAACATTTGGGCTGTCTAGGATTGGGCTATTACAAAAAATCTGCTAAGAACATTGGACATATATCTGATTTTCTCTGGGGTGAATACCTATTAGTAGAATGACTGACCAAATAATAGGTGTAAGTTTAACTTTTTAACAAACTGCCAGACTGCTTTCCAAAGTGGTTGAAACATTTACATTTACATTTTACATTTCCACCAGTTCTTCCACTTCTTTGCTAATACTGGGTATGGTCAGTCTGTTTAATTTTTCATTCTAATAGGTACGAAGTAGTATCTTACTGTGCTCTTATTTACATTTACATTTACATTTCCTTAATAACTACTGTTGAATATCTTTTCATGTGCTTTGTCATCCATATATCTTCTTTGGTAAATTGTTCAAGTCTTTGGCCAATTTTTTAATTGGGTTGTTTGTTTTCTTACTGTTGAGTTTTGAGAGTTCTCTGTATTGTTGAAAGGTAAAACCTAGGCATATTAAAAATTTTAAGGGTTTATTTAAGAAAAAAATCAATTCAAATCAGGCAGCACCAACCTGAAAGTGGTTAGGAGCACTCCCCCTGCAGGAACTAGAGGAAAGACTTTTATAGAGAAGATGCAGAATCAAAGCAAGGAAATTATTTGATTGGCTATAGGTTAAGTGTTTGCCTTATTTTGAAAAGCCTTGTTGGTTGGTAGTCCTTAGGTTTTTATTTCTTAACCTTGAGGCATTTGTAGGCTTAGGTTCTGGTTTGCTTACATAGGCCACTAAGGTATTAGAAGCACCTCAGTCTAATGGCCTCCTTGTTTATTTTATTTAATAATTCCCCCATTTTGGACATCCTTGCATACATGAGAAATTGACCAAAAATCTGTTATTAGCACCACTCTCAGTCACCATCAAGGTTAAGGTGTTTTTGTATCATCACGAAACTCGAAGGTTATAATGTCAGATTCATGGAAAAACTATCTTTGTTGTTCATCTTGTTTCTGTTTCTCCAAGTACAGAGAGACCATCTGATTCACTGCTGATGGTTGCAAATGGGTACTTAAGACCCTTGAGAGAATACCATGCACCAGAGAGACTACAGTGATGACTAACAGGAGGATAAAACCAACAGGCTAAATTATGCTCCTTAGCCAGGACTCATATGAACCAAACCTGTTCCTTATCAAATAAATCAGGGAATGTACCTGAAGGGACATCAACCCGATTTAGCCAAGTGGTGTGTTTGTTAATTTCTTGTATTTTGCTACAATACCAGAGGTGTTGATCCAGGCACAGCAGTAGGTATCTGCCACAGCACAGACTCCTCCTTGTTCAGCCAGTAAGTAAGCTAAAGCAATCCTATTATCTAAAACCACCTTAGCAAGAAAGTTGAGTGACTTTTGTTGTACAGACATGGCCTTAGCAGTAGATTCAGTGATAATTCAGAGTTAAGGTGTGTTTTCTTCCCAAGCATTAACAAAGAGAAAAAGTACATTGGGAAAAGGCAAAAGGAATAAAGGTTTCATATTGAAGATGAAAATCTTGCTCTGTGATCTTCAGAGAGCTGTCTACCTCAAGATGCCATCTGCTTTTTAAGAAGAACCTCCCTAGTCAGTTTTAATATTAGATCTCTAGCTGGTGTAAAATTCTAAGAGTCTAGAGAAGCACTTTGTAATTGGGAGATGTAGACACAAGGTTCAAGACCCTGAAGTCTGACTGTAGGGGTAGTGAGGAAGACCTGGTACAGCTTCTTCCAACAAGGTTCCAGGGCAAACTTTATTCTTAGATTCCATATTAGAAGGGTGGGAGAAAATCAGAAACATTAGTTTGGAGAGTCATAGCCAGATATTTGAGGAAACTAGAAGAATTCAGGATCCAGTTTGGTTTACAGGTATATAACAAAACCTCAAAGATAATTAATAGGACTAGAATTTAATATCCACAAGACTGTGCTACAGTTTCCTACTGAAACAAAATTTTCTTCTCTCTACAGTCACCCTCATTTCTATCAAAGATATTCATAGTAAGACTAATTTGTTTCCAAAATAAGTCTAGTATCATTAACTTGGCCTGATTATTTACATAGTGCAGCAAAAACAGTGATTGACCCTACAGAATTTGTTTAAATCATCTTTGCTGGAACTTTTCATAAGGAATCTCAAATTGGATTTTTAAAACTTCTCGAGACTAAGAAGCCAAGCCATGAACTCACCATCAGACTTTGCCTGTAATATCTATAGTTTTGGGTTAATTCCTCTCTTCTCAAGGTCCCCAAAATATCCTGAGAGTTCTAGGGCTTCCAGGAAGTGACCTTTCTTCCTCACTTGGTAAGGCTTGGAATTCTGTAAGCTAGTTTTCCAAAGGGCTTTATTGGTTCCAGAAAGTCAACCTTAGCTCCTTTAAACTATCTGGTCATATGTGATTTTATGCACATCATTCACAGAGGTGACATTCCAGTCAAAGCCTTGGTAATGTAACAGTGTTTCTAATTGTTTCTAATTGTGTCCTGTTATAAAGAAAACAGATTCCTATTAAACTTATGAAAATAACTATATTACCCTGAAAATAAAAATATTCAATCACTTCCTGAGTTCTGGAGGGACCAGGTAGGGAGAAAAAAATATTGGGCTGGCCAAAAAGTTTGTTCAGGTTTTTTCTGTAAGATGTTACTTTTTGGCCAACCCAATAAATGTTTCAATTCTGTTTACAAAAGTTTATTTTGCCAAACTACCATAAGTCATAGATAGATTAAGAGAAAGAGAAAAGTTTCCTTAAACCTAGAAAACCAAAACATTAAAGAACCAGCAGGGCTTCCCTGGTGGCGCAGTGGTTGAGAGTCCGCCTGCCGATGCAGGGGATACGGGTTCGTGACCCGGTCCGGGAAGATCCCACATGCCGTGGAGCGGCTGCGCCCGTGAGCCATGGCCGCTGGGCCTGCGCGTCCAGAGCCCGCGCGTCCAGAGCCTGTGCTCCGCAACGGGAGAGGCCACAACAGTGAGAGGCCCGCGTACCGCAAAAAAAAAAAAAAAAAAAAAAAAAAAAAGAACCAGCAATCTTTCTAACAAAATGTCATAAAAACTTATAATCATCCTTATCTGTTCAGTCAATCCATGTTATTAATTCTTGTTCTGCTTGAATCCAGTTTTTCCTTTAGGGTTCTAGAAATTATTACCCAGTTCAGCCATATGATCATAAAGTATTCAGAAACCTATACTCTAGAGTATTTATCAGAGTCCTTTCAATAAATCTCTCTGAAAACAAAGCACTTCTGTAAAAACATCAAGGTAAAACAATAACTGTCTACAAAAAACCTTTGAATAAAGAGGCATGGTTATACATCTGATGAGAGTTTGATATGGAAGTACAGTTATTTCTGTAGCATACAGTAATTTAAGATAATAATTGAACAACAAGAGTATAGGCAAATTTCTATGAACTGCAAACAATTTCTGGAATATCTATATTAGTAACATATATCCATACACATATAACCTAAGGTTTACCATCACTTCTTATGTGACAATGATTCCCCCATAATTTAATATACCAAAGAAACCTAAGTAGTTCAATATCTCTCTTTCACAAGCTGAGACACAAATCCTTGAGATTTCCCAGGGACCCTCTGGGAAATCTCAAAGTTAGTTTGTTGTCAAAAAGACTCCATTTAGAATTTTATTTGGGGAAGTTGTCAAAATGGCAAAAGGTTTAAATATTTGATTACATAAAATCACAGATCATTATGAAATAATACTTAATTATCTATTAAACCAAAGTGATAAGAGAAGATTTTAAAGGCAAATACAGAAGGTTATATAGTTGTTTAAGAAAAAAAAACTTTTCTCTTTTAATATTGAGAAACTCAGCTCTCCCAAGAGATCAAAGACTTGATAAAGACAGCATGAAGCCTAAGAAATTATTTTGGTAAGACACAAAATCTATGCTTTTCAAGCAGACTACTCAAAGGGTAAAGAAAAACCCTTTCACGCTCACTTGGCAAAAGCAGACCAATAGCCCAAAACACTTCGTCATTTCAACACAGAGACAACCAAATTCTAATTTTGCACCAGGATATTTTTATATTAAGACTCATTCTTTAAACATTTAAATAAATCCATTCCAATCTTAGCCATCTTGACCACACATAAAATTTCTTTCCCGTATAAAAAAATAAATAAAATAAAACTCAAAAAATAAATTTCTTTCCCAGGATTCCTTTTCCATCAACTTTCTACAACTTTTTAATATTCATTCAGGTATTGGCCTATATTTTTTCCTCTTTCTCATTCTGGAACAACCAGTCATTCTACTTAGGGCAAAACTATTTTTTCCCTTAACAACAATAACAAAAACCATGCCGTTTATACCTTGGCTTATCCAAAAAAACCATTCTACTTTTCTTACCTACTTTTCATACGTAGTATTTCCTTTCATTCTTATTATTTCTAGAAGTTTTAATTACATATATTCATTAGAATTCTTAACCCTCAGAAACCTTTATTTCTTAGTGAAAACTAAGAAGTAAACAATTGTGGCGACTGTCTGTTACACTATTATCCTATGTATTTTATAAATACACTTTTTAAATTCTAGAAATATATCCTTCCTTGTGGTAAAATTTTCGTAAAATTTTCAATGTGGCACAAGACATGTTTAAGAATAAACCCAAATATCTTAAGTTCCTCTAATAAAACAACAAAAGTAGATAAACGTATGTTCAGTAATTAATGTTTCAGTATTTTATCTTATTTTGGCAATAATCTAGATATTCCATGAATATGCTTTATTTAACTTAACTTACTGTAACATTAAGGTTTCAAGTTACCAAAAAGACTTTGGAAACGATTTTTAAGTAAACATACCATAAAACATAATTATTGTTGAAAAGTTTTCTAATAAACTTTTATCTTATTTACATCTATTTAAATTTCTTGTTCTTAACAGTTATGTTTAGCTTACTCATAAAAATTTCACAAGATATTAAACAGCTAACCATCATCATAAGTTATTTTTCTTGCTGACAAATTTTGTAACAGATAACATGAGCTTATCTGACTTTTGGTAAATCCAAGTAGAATAAAAGTTGCGTGTCTGCATTATATATAATCTTGATAAGTCTGAAGACATGCCTATTTTAATTAAAGCAACAAACTTAAACTAGTTTTTATTTGCTGAAGGTTATTCCAAATCATGAGAACTTGAAAAACATTTGAGTTAGTTTCTACATTTCTGAGGGAATACTTAATTTATACAAGTGCTTATTTTTCCTTAAGCCGATTGAATAGAGCTCTTTTCAAATTTTGGCAACACCATCCACAGGTAGAAAAATCACACATCTATAACATATAGAGAGAGACATACATAAACATATAGACAGACTCAAACAGGGATCTTACAGCTTTCATTTCAAAATTTTAGTCATGAGACAGGTATAATAATGCAAAACTCACTAGTGTATAAAAGAACAGTTGGATCCGAATTGTGTTTCTGGCAGATGAAAATAAGTTGAGGTTTCCTGCTCAGATGGCTTAAGCTTTATACTAACATTTGTGGAGAAGACTTTTAACATTTTTTATTCACCTAGTTTCCAAACAGCTTCTTTTTTTTTTTTTCTTCTGATAAGAATTACCTCACTGAAGTTTGCGTTTCAAAGAGATGGTTCTTGGTTCTTAGAGAAGACCTGGTAGAACATTTACATCTCAAAGGCATAGAGAAAGGATGTAAGTTCCTCCAAAAAGGACTTTTGTTTCCTAAGTCAAGATCTTTTACACTGCAAGCCTTTGAGATGAATAGGGGAGGTTTGGGGAATGGTAAAAAGGATAGGTTAGCTTTGAATTGCTCCTAGAGCCACATTTCTGTTCTTGTAAAGACTCGATTTGTAAGACAAGTACGGTTGTTTTTTAATTCCTCAAAGCATTGAGTTGCAACCTGGATGATATCAAGGAATTGACCCATCCACCCAACTATATTATCTTCAATTTGCTTATATATATATAAGGTAGAAGATTTCCTACTAAAATGGAAATCAAAAGATTCCTATGTTCTAGATTTAGAGTTATGTGCCCTTGGAATGTTTCAGTAAATTCTTCCACAATGGCTTCAGAATGTTTTCTTTCCCTCTGGGTATGTATTTCATTTTAACTTAGGGGAAAAGGCCTTTTAAAAAGTTTCTATCAAGCTGTGAATATCAGTTTCCAATTTGCCCAACTTCCAACCATAGAATCCATTTAAAAAAAAATCTTTCAAATATCTTATTATTAGGTTTTAGCTGGGACAAACAGTAAATATTCCTGGCAGTAATGCAGTACTGAACTTCTTTCTTTTTTTTTTTTTCTTTTTCCTTTAAACCAAAGGTATACCTATCAAGTGACTCAAAACCAAAACAAATAAGCCTTTTATGGCTTAATCATGGATACAAGAGCCATCGCCTAAGAGAGTGCAAAAGATGCAGGCTTCCCAAGATCCAGAACCACTGCCAAAGATAACCAAAAGAAAGTAAGATTTAGTCAGTTCCCATGAGACTGGCAGCAGTACACAGGACACTAACCACAAATGGCAGAAGTCAAGCCACGTTCTCAGGACACAAAGCAATACAAAGAAGAAAAAAATAGCTGTCCCTGGGAGGGAAAGGATCTATAACCAATGGGTACCCCATAAACAAACTCACAAGTGTCTGAATTTGAAAAGGAAGGGACAACATGAAATGTTACCTTCCTCTCTCAACCAGGCGCTACAGACAGAAATTTGAAAGAGCTGGCTTTGATAAGAATTCTCACCCTTCTCCAGCTTCTGCCAGTTTTCCTAGGATTCCATCTGCAAGCTCCAGAGTGAGCGGAATGTCTCAGCAGGTCCCATCCTGGTCACCAGAAACCATACAGGAGAAAAAATATCTTTCTCTCTACCCTCTACATTAAATTCTTGGCTCCAAGATCGCTTTTTCTCTAGGGCACCAAGTAAATTGATAAGCTTATCTAGGCTAAAAGTTTCCCACTGTGGCTACTGTAATTATCTTCAGTAAGGTTCAGACAGACACAGGTCTGGGCCCATAATTTTTATATAGATGGTTAGCCAGAGTCCCAGGTGGAGGAGTCCCAGACTCTTTGGACTCAGAGGAACCCATTTTCTCTCTTATTTGCCCCCATTGAAACAACATTTTAGTTACCTGGGGCCTCACACTGGACCCAGTACATTTTAAGTCAGATTCAGCTCAATCTCAGATATAGTCCAGAAAAAGAAATGTTCATATAAAGTCTGAGAGCTCAGAGCACAAAAACTGTGAAGCTCAAGTGAAACCAAGTGACCCTGTGTGGCCCTCCTGGGCACAAATCGTTTCTGTGTCCCCCGTTTCTTATTTGCAGGGAAAAGTCTTCAGCCTCCTTGACCTTCCCTGAGCTCCAAAGGACAGATTCAAACAGTTGCTAATCAGGGAAGGGAGGGAAGGCAGGAACAAGGGAGGAGCAGTCAAGAAACAATAGTGCAGTCTTGGGGCAGGGTCCTGGTTCCTTCTCAAGGAGTATACATAACAATATCTTTCAGTTCTTCTGCAGGAACTAAGGCCCCCATCCAGGTGGAGGACAGTAACTTCAGGCTGAATGCAAGATTCCTGGAGCACTGCCCTGTTACTTCACCACCAACCAATGAGAAGAAAGCCACACACCTTGCAGCCCCAACCCAAATTTTGCCTATAACAGCTTCTCCCCCAAAACCACCCAGGAGTTCAGGGGTTTTGAGCACAAGCCACCTGTTCTCCTTGCATTGCCCTACAATAAACTTTTCTCTGCTCCAAACTCCGATGCTTCAGTTTGTTTGGCCTCACTGGGCATCGGGTACACGAACTTGGTTCAGTAACACATCTGAAAAGGACTTACCTGTGATCTCCAGAGATAGCAAGAAAGCAGTGAGCACAAAGGGCTCAGGGGCTACCTTATGCCTGCTCATTGCTTGTTGCTCCTGGAGGCCATCAGGGGTCTCCACTTCTGGCACCAGAACAGTTAAAAGATAAACTGAGGCATATTAAAAATTTTAAGGGTTTATTTGAGCAAAAATCTATTTGAATCAGGCAATGCCAAACAAGAAGTGCTTAGGAGTGTTCCACCAACAGGAGCAAGGGAAAAGACTTAATAGAGAAAGAGCAGAAGCAAAGCAGTGAAATTGAGTGACTGTAGCTTAAGCATTTGTCTTCTTTGGAAAAGGTTCGTTGGTTTGTAACTGGTAGTCCTTAGGTGTTGATTTCTTAATCCTGGGGCATTTATAAGCGTAGGCTTTGGTTTGCTTACGTAGGCTGCTTAAGGCATTAGAACCAACTCAGTTTAATGGCCTCCTTGTTTAATTAATTTAACAATATATTCTGCTTACAGGTTCTTTACCAGATACATGTTTTGCAAATTTTTTCTTCCAGTCTGTGACTTGCCTTTTTCTACTCTTATGAAAGAGCTAAAGTTTTTTATTTTGGTAAAATTGAGTTTTTAAATGGATCATGCTTTTAGTGATATATCTCAGAAATTTTTGACTAACCAAGATCATAAAGATTTTCTCCTATGTTTTCTTATAGAAGTTTTATAGTTTTTAGGTTTCTACTGGTATGTCTTCAAGTTCATTAATCTTAGTTTCTTGTTGTCTCTGCCATGTCAAACTATTATATGTATAATGTGAGGGTAAAATAACAATAGATTCAGGAATGCAAGGAATCAGAAGTTTTACTTCCCATACATCTGTGTTTAAGATGCTATCATAGGACATGGAATCTTGGGGAAAGGAGCCAACACAGAGTAAAAATAACAAAAAGTCCTAGATTAAGCCTTGTTCAAAAGACCTTGCCAGTAAATAGATCAGAACAAGAGGAAAGAGGGAGAGGGACGGTCTCCGGGAGAGAGGGGGAATAAGGGAGTGGAAGTGTGCTAACAGATTACTGGACATGCTTGATTATTTGAAAAATATTATAGTTATTCATTTGACAAGTTTTTACCCCAAAGAAAAAAAAGTTAAAAAAGAACATAAAGATAAGCAAACTTAAATTGCCCAATAATTAACTGCACGAAAAACAAAAAGTTATACAAGAGGAAGTCTAATAATACTGTGCCATATGTTTTGACAATGAAAAATAGTTACTTACTTGTAATAATACAAAAACTGTCAGATAATTAACCAAAAAAATCTACTATACCTCAATTGGGAGAATGGGTAAGTTCTAGGGTAGTTCTAGGAGGGTAAATCCTCAAATACCACTAGAGAACTTTAAGAGATATTGTCTAAAATTAAAGAACCAATAATATAAGAGTATTTCCTAGAAATATGGAGATAAATGCCTGTTAACAGACAGAAGAATTTAAAGTGATTGCCTCTGGGCTGTGGGATGGTAGGGAGGGGGTTTCTGTGGAAGGTTTAAGCCAAGGAACTTCTCTCAGAGAGTGGAGAAAGAAAACCAAAGAATGGGAAGTGTTGTATTTTTTAAATGATGTACATATATTACTTTGTTTTCAAAAATTGATTTTTTAAGAGAGTGGTTAATTCAAACATTTACTTTTCAGCTGCTTGCCTGTGAGTCTCATAAATAGAGCCTTTGGCTAAAGGAAAGCAACAGGGCAATATGGCCACCCAGGGAGAAGGCACTTCACGGTATCTGCCTTTTCCTTCATCTTGTGGGAACATCTCACATTCCATTTCCTCTCTTGGCCCTCTTGGACTTCTATTCCCATCTCTGCAATCTTCCCCGCCCTAAAGGAGTCCCTGAGAGGTCACTCTGCTCTAAAATTGGAATAAATCATTGCTTTTAAAGGGCAAGTTATGCTTTTGACAGGATGAACTGCACGAGGGCAGGGTGTGGAAGTTGTGGATTATACTCAAAATGCAGACACAGTTTATTTCAAGTGGTGTCAGCCCACTATATGCAATTCTGCTGCAGGCAGATGCAGTGTTCTTAGGGCTGCTGGGTGATGGGGACGTCGCTGTGGTCTTCTCTGGCTACTCTGTTCAGGGGAGGAGGTGTGGTTGAGGAAAACAGCCCAGTTCAGACAATGCAGCAGCTGCCTTGACTAAGAATAGAATCCCATGTTTGATTTGAATTAGCCATTTGAAACAAGAGCAAAACAGCTCTGAAAGTACTACCATCTGTTTTCCTTTAAGGCTGGGTCATAAATAACAAGATGAAAATATATTTCCTGTTCTGGATTTGTGACCTGAACTGCCTTCTGCTGCGTTGTCACTGACCACTTTTGCTATACACCCACATGACATTCATTGGGGAGCTGTTGGCTGTAAGGTGGTTAGAATTTGTTGTTGTTGTGTTTTTCAATCTCTATATGGACGAAGAGCTCCTTTATTTCACCCTTCACTTGTTAAACAAGGAAATATAAGTAAATTATTCTCTGTGTATTTTTTAAAAAGCAATTCACACCAAACAGCCAAGTGTTCAAACTGTTGCTGTTGCCAAGCACACTTTTGCTGCAAATTCCTGCCTGGTAGAAGGATATCTTCCAGGTCAAGGTCAAAGTGAATGAAGAAGTAAGGGAGAAGACGGGAGCTCATCCACATCTATTACTCACCAGGCATTGACCTGCTAATCCCAATAACATAGGATGGAGAGAAGAGAGAAACATCGAGAGAGAGAGAGAGAGAGAGAGAGAGAGGATTCCAAAAGAGCAATATTTCTTTCCATGCTGGTCACCAGACAGTACTTGCGTCCTTCTTAGCTGGGAATTCCAGCAATTGTAAACTATGATTTATCAGCTCTTTCTCCAGTTATTTTTTTCATTCTCATTCACACCAAAAAAACTCTGATTGTGTTTCTTTGATAATTCAAAGGGAAAAGGCCACGAAGGCTGGTAGGCCATCCCATTTGTGTGCGCCTTGGGCAGCTGCCAATATATTCTGGGAGGCATTTCAAATGACAGACACGCAAACATGAAATGTACCATAAAGGGCTGTGATTTCTGCAAGTTTTAGATCGGCCAGCTGTGAAAGAAGCTGTACTTAACAGTGAATGTCTCCACATGTTTAAATGTTCTTTTTAAACGATTTTGAAGAAAAAGGCAGACTTAGAGCAACGGAAATGTTAGAAGGCATATCCATGAGTTAATGAAAGCGTTGCCTTGGAGACCTGGTACAAATGCTGAGTGCCCTTGATGAAGCCAGACACTTGGCAGTGATGGAGCCCAAGCAAAGCAGTCACCACGCCGCCATCAACTGAGACTTCATAACAGAAAGACAAGGGTGGGGAGAACCTGGTCATCTCATGCTTAGACTAACACAAAACCTTCTGACAGGCCTTCCTGCTGCAGGCTCAGCCCATCCTGAGCACTCTGGACCATGCTGTCAGATTACTCTTCCTGAAAAGAACAAAGCTTCTGAAAACAAAACAAACAACAAACCCTCCACTCATCATCCCCCATTTTGGCAAAACAGTCCCCAACCTGCCCTTGCAGCCTGACGTCCCTCCCCTGGAGGACCACAACGCCCCGCCTCCACTCCTTCCATGCCCTTGCCCCATTTCCATCCAGAAGGCTGCCAGTCCATCCTCCAGACATGGTCCCACTGCAGCTTTCCCAGAGTCTGCTCCACCACCCAGCCCATGGGAGCTCCGTGACAGAACAAAGAGATAAATGTAAATATACTTGAGAAACACAGCATACTGAGTTTCCCTTTTGGAGAGTTAGTATGTATTTGTCATAAAAAGGCTCTGAGAAATCACACAGTGAAGAAACCCATTTCACTTTTTTAAACCAGTGGTACCCAAATGTCTTTGCCCTCAGGACCCTTTTACTCCTAACAAATTAGGGATTCGTTTAGAAACCACAGGAAAACATTAATTCAAACTCCATCTCTTTCAGAAAATCACTTCCAAACACTCCATCCCATCCCTCTCGCCCCTCTGAACCTAGTACAGTTATTGTTCGCACCTCTAGTTTGATATATTTGTAATGGCTGATTAGGCATGGATGTCAAAACAATATTAATCATAATCATAACAGATACCATTTAAGAAGAACCAGCTACTTTCCAGGGATGATACTAGATGCTTTGCAGATATAACCTTAGTTTATTCAGTTCTAACAACACTGGGAGGTAGACGGTATTATCCCCATTTTACCAATAAGGAAACCAAAGTTCCTTCAAAGTTTGAGTAACACAGCTAGCAAGGCATGGACCTGTGCGTCCATTCTGGGTCTTTGTGTAACCCATACGCCAAGGTCTCTTCTAGCATTCTGTGCATTCAACTAGATGGGCCACTCCTTAAGAATCAGAGACCATGTTGCCTTTCTGAGTAGCTGGTATGTGGCAAATGCTCAGCATATATGTCCTTTAATTGGCTGCTGAAACTCTCCTAAGAGCAGCAATAGAACAACAGACTGTATACAGATTCATGAGCTTTGCAGAATCAGTGTATATTACACTATGCCCTCCACTGCCCTTTTTAAAAATTCTTTTAAATTCTTATCAGAGAAAATTCTATATCTCCTAAGATAACTTCTTATTCTGCAACAAACTACATAATTCTTAAAGGTGTTTGAAGCCATTACAACTTACTGGCATAATTAGTAAAGGATAGACATCTTTAGTAGAAACAACTTTTGAGCATCCTGCTATCTTCTCTCTGAGGTTGAGGCTGGTGCACCACGATGGGGCATGCTCGGTACACTCATTGTAGACTGGGATACTGATGACTGGTAGCCTCCCTCCTCCCTGACAAGCAGTAGAATCATAGTTGGGTTAACAGCCTTGATTATGGAGTTGGAGTTCTGGGTGGTACAGGATGGTGACCAAAAGCCAGATACCAGCACCAGACTGCCTGGGTGGAAATCCCAGCTCTGTCTCTTACAAACTGTGTGACTTGGCACAAGTTACCACACCTCTTCCTGCTTGACTTTCCCCACAGGTAACATGGGGAGAATAATACTACCTACCCCAGAGCACTGGTATGAGTAGAAAATAAGATACTACATGTCAAGTACTCCCAAAGAATGCCTGGCATGTAGTAAACATTCAGTAGCTGTTGGATATTTTTACTCTATTCACGAGCTAAATGGAGCTCTTGGTTGATCGTTCCCATAACTATTTTTACATAAAAGTGAACAATAATAAGCTAAATGATATTGAATATTTACTACATGCTAGATACATTCTAAGTGCTTTCTAGACATCTTCTCATTCAAGCCTCTTTACAACCTTTAGGTAATCACTAGTTGCATTCTCATTCTACAGATGGGAAACTGAAGGCCAGTGATTAAATAACTTGTCCAAGTCCATTTCGTAAGTGATGGTACTGGATTTAAACCAAGCTCTGCCTGGATGCAAAGCCCATAGTGCTCATCACTATTTTGTGTGCCATCTATATACATACATACAAGGTCATCAACTGTAACAAAGCTATTGTGATTGTGCCTTTGCTCTTACCATTCTCCAGGCTGCTAAGCCCACCTTATATGGTCCCCACCTACCCAGATTCTACTCCTCAGTGAGCCTGACTCCTCCTCGGCATCTTCCCAGACACCTGCTTCTCATGTCAGAGCCACGCTTAGCACTCATGGACTGAAACACACCATTAAGCTCTTTACTGGTTTCATGTCCCTCCAACTGCATGTTGCAACCAAGAGGCAAAACTACATTTTATATTTTTCTTCTATGTCACACAATTCTTAAGAAATATTCATGGACTGATGAGCTCGTTACTTAATATATTAAGTTTTAGCTTCCACTTAGGTTTAAGACGTTGTCAGTGACAGCATTTAGAAGAAATATTCTTCCTGATCACTTTTGGAAAGACCAGTATAAAAACTTCAAGTTATTATACTCATGTTAACCTTTACCACATGAGCATACTCATATCTCTGTGTTAGATCTTCCTGCATGTTTTGTTAGGAAGTGTTATATGAAGAGCCACATGTCCTTCATATTCACCTTTTGTCCAGTTTAGTTTCATTTCAGCATATAAACTACGTCTTATATCATTGGTAAAAGAAAAAGAACAAAGTTATATGCATGGTTATTTTTCAAGATAAAAGAAAAATGAGGGTTAAGGGAAGGACTTCAAAGTTAATTTACCAAAATCCAACTATATCCTTGACCTGTGCAGACCCCAATAAGGCATTAATTACAAAAGGATTAACACTCTTCTCCACTGTAACAATGGACTCCTCTGTCAATAGGAGGTGATAACGATATTTGCATTCATCCATTAGCATGGGATTCACAGATTATGAGAAAGGTCTTAACACTCTTCCTAAATGAAGTTAAGCAACGCTGTGAAGGGGAAGAGCTACTTTCATAGTCTAAAAGGACTTGAGCGATTTAGAAAAATCCCAGCAACACTTTGCCCTGTGCTCTGCCCAGAGCTCGTAGGGGGCGCTATGAACGTGTTAACTGGCAATATTTATCCTGTTTGCATGCAACTGGGGACACTGCATTAGCAACTGACTCCAAGGATATGGTACAAGAAAATATTTCCCTGTTCTTTTGCACTATATACCCAGCCTTCCCCTTTTCCTCTGCCCACTTGGATGACTGTCCAACTTCAGAGTGGATGCAATGACTCAGTGGGAGAGATATAAATAAACATTTTCTTCCCTGAATGATTCAACATGTTACAGCCATGTTGGAACAGAGAATACCATTAGCATGGTAAACTTTACTTATAAACATTTAGAGTTATTTTTGCTTAACTGAATTCTGCTACCAGTTCTACTGCCTATCCCTTGAAATAGGATTTTGTACTTTTTGTGGAATGACACGATGCTTTAAAAATGTAACAGATATAAGGATACCCGGGCCAGGGAAAGAAAAAAGGATTTATGAATAGTATACACACCCTCAGTGGAATTTTTCTTACTCTTTGAAGTCTTCCCATCTAGGTCAAGTCAGCAATGCTGCCAAAGTCTTCATGGGCATAAGGAAGCCTTTCACATGCTTATAACCTTGAAAGATAAATGAAAGACTAGCTAAGAACTTTCCTTACATGTTCATTTTTCCTCCTTGAAAGGATAGTTGACTGAAAATAAAACAGAGTTGACAAGAGTGCCAAATCGCGCCATCTTTCTGCCACTATTTATTTTATTTTATTTTTTTTTCCTTTTTGCGGTATGTGGGCCTCTCACTGTTGTGGCCTCTCCCGTTGCGGAGCACAGGCTCCGGACGCGCAGGCCCAGCGGCCATGGCTCACGGGCCCAGCCGCTCCGCGGCATATGGGATCCTCCCAGACCGGGGCACGAACCCGTATCCCCTGCATCGGCAGGCGGACTCTTTAACCACTTGCGCCACCAGGGAGGCCCTCTGCCACTATTTAAACTCGGCACTTTTTTCTCACACATTTGAGCTCTGAGCCAACAGAAGGGGACAGGGAGGGCAGCAGCATGTTAGAGGCCGGGTATGGGAGGCAGGGTGCTAAGTGGACCCCCACGGTCTTCACCTACTTGTGCTGTGAATGTGACTGTTACCGCACAGGGAGAAAAGAAATTTTGCACGTGTAATTAAAGGAACTAAGCAGCTGGCCTTGAATTAACCAAAAAGGAGATTATGTGGGAGAGCCTCAACTAATCATGTGAGATCTTTAAAAACAAAGTGTTTTCTCCTTCTGGTGGCAGAAAAGGAAGAAAGGGAGATTAGAAGAGGGGGACGGATTCTGCATGAGGGAGGCCGTCCATCGCTGAGATGGAAGGAACGGTGAGGCAAGGATGTGAGCGTGCCCCCTAGGAGCTGAGAGTGGTACCAGGCCTGTGGCTAACAAGAAAACAAGGATTTCACTCCTGCAACCACAAGGGCCTGAATTCTGCCAACAATCTAAATGAGCTTGGAAGTGAGACAGGAGGGAAGGGGTCAGGGCACAACCATGAAAGGAATGACACAGCCATTGAGGATATGACAAAAACTGCTTAAAACCAACTAGGCCCAAGATGGCGTAGACCTTGAGCCTCATTATACGCCCCTTGTAACACATTAGCATGCTAAATGACACACCCACAGGTGCCATGACAATTCCGAGGCTGACCATAAAAGGCCAAGAAGTGGGTGGTGGCCCACTTCCTGGAAATCCCTGCCCCTTCCCCAAATAGTTGCAATAATCCTCTCACGTGTTAGCGTATGAAATTACCCAACCCATAAAAACTAACCACCCCATACCCCTTCTGAGACAGACCACATTCTGCCTATGAAATGTGCATCTCTCCAAATAAACTCACTTTCACTTTACTCTGGATCTCTCTTGAATTCTTCCCTGGTGAAGCCAAGGACCCTCACTTGGTGGCCTGTTCCAGGGACTCGCCCAAGCCGTGGGACATGACTGCCTTCTCTTGCCCCATCCTCCTGCAACAGAACCATTCTTTCCAGAATCTCCAGCTTAGCCCTCCTAGCCCCTTGATTTTGGTTTTGTGAGACTCTAAGCAGAGAATCTAGTTGCACCTACCCAGACTATTGACCTACAGAATTACGAGATAGTAAATGGGTACTGTCTTAAGCTCTTAAATTTGCAGGAGTTTGTTACAAAGCAATAGAAAATGAATTCACTTAGTATTAACGGAGAATCGGTCTCCATACATTCCCACTATTCTCCTGTTCCAAGTTTCCTTTCCAACCAAAATATCTTCTTTGGTTCCTTAATATACCTTTTGCTTTCTCCTAGGCAGCCTTTACACACCTTAACTTGCTATCTTGAAAGGCCTCTTTTCTGTTTAGCCAAGGCCTTTGAGACCAACCTAGAGCTTATAACCTGAAGGAAAGGAGCCTGACACAGTTTTCTTTCCAAATTCAAGTCATCTCACCTGAATAATTCAACTGTCATTCAATGATGTCCTGCTTTGTGGCACCTTTTCCTATGTGGTCTATATTCTTATTTTACTCTTATTTATTTTCTTGTTTATTAGATAGTAAAGCTCTCGAAAGCAAGTGCTTCTAATTTTTATCCCCTACTCTACCTAATACATCCCTTGTACATCACAGGCACCCTGTAAATATTTGTTCAGTTGTTTTGTTCTGAAGTATCACTCTTTAATCTTAATGAGATTAAATGACACCAACAGTCCAAAGAAAACCTCATTAGCCAAGCAACAGGAATCTCAGCAGTGACCTGCCCCACATTCTACTTGGCCTTTCACTACCATGAACCCCAAACACACTTAAACTGTCAAAATTAAAAATGTAAGTGCAAAAACAAGATAATCACAGAAAGTAATGTTTGCCAATTGATTTGTGTGACTTTCAGTGACATTGTAAGCTCCCAACTATCCCCTGAGCTGCCAATTTGCATAGAAAGGGATGCTTTCTCTATGGACCATGTTTACCATGAATACACTATTCGCATGAATGTGCAGGAGAGGAAAAGACCAGCAGAAAATATAAAACATGTTGGGTTGAACGTCATGAACAATTAAGAATGATCCACATAACAGGCGTGAAGAAGCAAAAGCCAGAAGTTACCCGCGGTGTTGCAAGCCATGCAGATTGGCTTTAATCCCTTGAAATACAAATAGGGCTTAAGATCCCAGCTAAGACATTTACTAAACTAAATGAACCTATTTTAAAGTTTCAGGGAAAAGCAACAAGAATGCAATTTGGAAAAATAATGAAAGTCAACTTCGTCACACTCCAATGTTTCTACCCAACCCCAGAGCAACACGTTGCTCCATCACCATATGAAAATCCAACTCAAACTTTAAAAATATTACTATCGGGCCTCCCTGGTGGCGTAGTGGTTGAGAGTCCGCCTGCCGATGCAGGGGATGCGGGTTCGTGCCCCGGTCTGGGAGGATCCCATGTGCCGCGGAGCGGCTGGGCCCGTGAGCCATGGCCGCTGGGCCTGCGCATCCGGAGCCTGTGCTCCGCGGCGGGAGAGGCCACAGCAGTGAGAGGCCCACTTACGGCAAAAAAAAAAAAATTAAAAAAAATAAAAATATTACTATCTATTTTTCTTTGTTTCTTGAAGGAAAATGTGAAATGAAAATCAATTTTACGTGTATTTTATGTGCTCTCTGTTATATACAGAATTATAGAACTTGAGGGCTGGCTGAGACTCTGACAGGCTATTTTGTTTATTCTTCTCCATTAGGCAGGCCCACACTTAATCCTTCCTTGATAGGAAAATCTCTATCGTTTTTAAAGACTTTCAGAGATTTCTCAGACTCTCTCTAACTCACCAAGGTAGTTAATAACTTTTCTTATTATCTAGCCTAAATCCTTCACACTATGCTTAAGACTCATTTCTTCTTGTCTGACTGTTCACTAGAGGTACAGGGAATAATTTATCACTCTCTTTCATATAAGAAATACTCATATACTGATAATAATTATGGAATTAGCTCTGCAATCTCATGATGCAATATTCCAAGGTTGTTGTGGTTCTCTGCAAAATATTCTGCAACTTCTCTTGCTTTCCTTTACCTATCAACTCAAAAATGGTTGCTACCCTCTGTTAAGGATTTAATTACCTGATTCTGAAGTCCTTGGTAGTTCTTGTATGTTACACCTTGGGCATCTGTCCAGGGCTGTATCTCAGGAATATGGGATGAAATCAATCATCCAAGGCTGTCCTCACTCCTACAAATAATTTTATGAAGATAATTTGGTTGGAATGAGCATTGAAGGCAGCTATGAAATGTGAAAATAAGTCACAGAAAGGTTGTCTATATAGAAAAAAAAAACTGAAAGGAAATATATCACAATGCTAATAGCAGTTATCCCTGGATGATGGTAGGATTCTGTGGGTGTGTGTTTTGTCTTTCTTATTTTCCAAACCTCTTGTAATGCATTAATTTTTGATGAGAGAAGAGTAAGTAGTATGTGTAATGTGTGTGTGTGTGTGTGTGTGTGTGTGTGTGTGTGTTTTGGAAAGGGTAAGAAGGAGCTGCCACATGGATTATATAGGAGGGAGGTAGTGGGTGGCTAACCATCCCAGTCTTCACACTGAAAGTCCCAAGTTGCAGAAAACCCCTCAGTGCCAAGCAAGTCTGGATGGCTGGCCACGCTACAGGAAACCAGGCGAGGGGACAGCATAGATGCTGCTGGGAGTGGTAATAATACAAATACCATTATTTTTCCTACCAGATGGAAACCACTTGCCTCTTCCTGATGGGCTGCTCAGGATCCTTAGATTTGGGGGACCCAAGCAACACCCCAAATACGTGGAAAGGTAAGAGCAAATCTGTGTTCTCACCATGCTTTCTTTTTCATATACAGAGGCACTTTGCTGATTCAGGGCAAGGTAATAAAGGATTTTAGATTGTATCAGAACAGAAGATTCTAGGCTTATGTGTTCACTTTGCTTTTGTTTTCCTTTCTCCCCGGGGCTCAGGAACTAGAAATGCCAGGCCCACACCTTCAAGAGCCAACTTAAGACACAGACATGGCGTCAGATCAACGTGTCGACCTGGTACCTTGCATCAGGTTCCACACACAGAGCCCGCTCTGAGCAGAACCGTGGGGCAGGAACACAGCGCTGGCTTTGAATGCATCTCCACTCCTATTGGAACCACCCTTCCCTCCTTCAGGAGCCCAGCCGCTATCCCAGGACTTTGCTGCGTGAAGTGCATTTGTTTCCAAGTGTTGTGTGGTTACAGTGGAGGCCCAGGAGAAGTGTAATAGCATTGGAAAGCAGAGGTTTTCGAGCAAGGCATATGCAACTCAGAGCAAATCCACAGGCAGATCTTACCTTCAAGCCTCCATTTACACCCTGTAACAGCAATAATAATCACATTATCTACCTCCTAAACAATGCATGTAACATGCCTAGAACAGGGCCCAGCATTATGAGCATAGGCACATATATACACACACATATATGTACCAGCAAGGAAAGAGCCTTACTTCTAGTCTTCTTTAAGACAAAATAAATCAGTCTCAATCATTCATTAAACATTTACTGAGCACTCACTGAGGGCCAGACTGGGCTAAATATCAGGATACAAGATGACTAAGATATGGCCTCTGTCCTCAAGGAGTTTACAGCCCAGCACAGGGAACAGATGTGAGCACAACCTGGACTGTTCTCTGAGCAACAAAGCAAGTAGGTAGTGAGTGCTGGGAAGAGTAACATTAGGGAAGCCTGCACAGAGGACAGCATGTTAGAATCAAATCTTTCAAATAATTTTTAATTTTTTAATTTTAGAAGTACACCACTTCACTATGAAAAGATTCAAAACACATAAACAAAACAGAGAAAAATGAAGTAAAACCATTTGTGACCCCCAATGCCAAGAGGTGAACAACTTTTAGCATTTTTATATCCTTCCATAATTCTTATATACATATGGAAAATACATATGTATCCTTGGTGAGGATTATATGGTACATACTATTTTGTAATCTGATTTTTTTCACTTAAAAATATAGCCTGCACTGTCTTCCATATCAAGAAATATAAAAATAAGTACAACTTTTTAAGTGGCTGCATAGTATTCTACCATAAATGTACATGTAATTTTCTTTTTAACCAATCCCTTTAATGGTTTCCAACTGGGTTATGCTGGACACTCTCATTCAATGGGTGCTATAAGATTTTTTTTTTTTTAAGAGGGGGTGTGGCATGATGTGATTGTAAGGAAACAGGCAGCAAGGAAGATAGATCCCATCAAAAAGAATTCCAGGGCTTCCCTGGTGGTGCAGTGGTTGAGAGTCCGCCTGCCAATGCAGGGGACACGGGTTCGTGCCCCGGTCTGGGAAGATCCCACATGCTGTGGAGCAGCTGGGCCTGTGAGCCATGGCCGCTGAGCCTGCGCGTCCGGAGCCTGTGCTCCGCAATGGGAGAGGCCGCAACAGTGAGAGGCTCGTGTACTGCAAAAAAAAAAAAAAAAGAATTCCAAGGGCACCAATATTCTAGTTGGAGTTAAAGAGGGCCTGAATTAAGGCAGCAGTGGGCAGACGGGGAAGGGCCCAGCTGGGGGACTCACGGATTTGAACTTATAGGACTTGGGGGCTGACCATGGGACCCTGAGTCCGGGGATCAATTGTGTCTTGATGGGGCTTTATCTCCTCGCTGCTTATTAACCACAAGAGAGAACCCAAGAATCGTGTGTCTGGGGACACGTGAATATCATGAATTCCTTTTAGGACATATTGAGGTTGAAGGGCATGTGAGACTCTGACATGGGGATGATCCGTTGTCAAACCCACAGCTCCAGGTTATGTCCAGGTGAAGAAGTGGCTTTGGAAATATTCAGCAGGATGAAGAAGACTGTCCAGGAGAGCTGTGTTAGGGGGCAGACTGAGAGGTGAGGACAGATTATGTGGGAGGAATAGAACAAGCTAAGAGGGACCAGCCACCGAATCAGAGATGTGAGCACAGGGCCGCTGAGGTGTGCGTGAGGAGAGGCCAGGCTGGGAAAGGCTCATCTCTGTGACAGTCTTTTGCTGCTGGAGGACTCAGAAAATCCCAAGGGACGTGTTAGCTCTTCTGTGGACATGCCCTTCCCCAGGGTGCAGCCACCATGAATGACTTCATAATAAATGTTAGGACCACATCCAAGGCCAGCGGTGGGGGTCAGGCTTGGCTATTAGGATGGAACACTGAGATATCCTAGAGGAGAATCTCTCAAACTCTGCTAGAGCCCGCTCATAAAAAATGGGGGAAAAGACATTTATAGTCACACAAGTTTGAAAGCACAGAGGTAAGTGTTTAAAAGGAATTCTTTGCTGCAGGACTTTTCAGAGGCTTTGATACTCATTAGAACTGTGCCTCTTCAAGAGAGAAATGTGGTGGATGGCATCTCCCAAACTTTTGTAACCACAGAATTCTTTCCACACAGAAAACCTACTAACAACTCAGAGATCACTCGTATTCTGGGAAGGCGTATAGGAAATACAGACCGAGAGAAACGCAGCAGGTACTTATACACAACCCCAAGCTCAATTACTCACAATAACAAAACAAAGCAGCTAATTTACTTTGTCTGCAAAATAGGTCAAACACCAAAGGGAGAAACACAGTAAAGTCGAGGAGTCTTTTGGTGCCATATTTCATTAGTTCTGAGTCACACTGCTTTACATGTTACTCTCTGATATCGAAAATCAGGATGTATCTCAGAGGTGGTGTCTAACAATCTCTGTCTGCCCTGTGCCAATCATGACAGAGTTCTCACTGCATCAGCAACTTGGAAAAAAAATTCCTGGAAAATTAGAAAGGCACTCTTGTAAATCAAATGTTTGCGGGGAGCGGGTCTGGGATGGTAACTAAGTGATCAGCCACATTCTTGACCTGGGAGTCAAAGCCAGGTAAAGGGCTCTGCACCAATGGCTTTTGGTTATCTTACAGACTCTTTTAAGAAACAACAAGCCTCAGTGTCTTCAAAGGAAGTCACTGATATATACACAAGCATGGGCATCAATGACAGTAAATGAAAAGGGATGCAGAAGAACTGGCCTTTGGATGTGAAGAAGTTTTAGAATATCATAATTACTTAGTTCCCTTATGTTTTTCCTTTTTTCTGTAGGCAAAAGAGTGATAGATTAAAACAAAAAACAAAAAACAAAAAACCTATGTCTAAGTACAAAGACTTTAAATGAGTATAAAATACATTCTAAGTGATAAGAAAGCATCTATCATAGTTTCATGGGCAGTGATTTTTCCTTCTTAGTGGCATATAAAATAATGGAGCATTTGAAGTCAATTGTGACTTAGAATTAGTGAAATGGATAACTGGCTTTGAATAAATGTATTTTGGCCAATTCTTTTTAAAACTTTTTGCAATTTATTCCTAAATGGCTAAAATTCCCAAGGAAATTCAATTAACTAGCTTTAGAGTAAAATTTTTGAGAATACCCTTTGGTTCCCTTATTCTTTAGGATTTCAAAATCATCACTCTCCTCTTCTTGGAAATCTCAAGCCAGCCACCTCCTAAAGTAACATCTCTGTAACAGGCTTCTGCCTCTAAGCTGTCCTGGACAACAAAGCTTTGCACTGGACCAAGTCCCTAGAGAAAACCTAGCTTCCTCTAAGTTTTTGTTTTCCTCTGCAATTCTCTTTTTATAGATGGAGCCAGTGGTAAGGCCATTCGGCCCCAGCTGATCTCAATTAAACCCTCTGTGTGAAGCAGGGGGTAGGCATGACCCAGCACTGTCTCTCCCCTCTTCATTTCCTTTCTATAAAACGAGGGGATGAGATAAGACATTCTCCAGGTCCCTACAGCATTAACATTCTATGTTTTATGTTGACTTCTCAAAACAATCAAATGTATTCTTGATATTTAACTTGTATTTTATACAAAAGAAGCATATTATACTCACAATTAACCATTTTGCCTTAATAAGCAGATACAGCTCTTTACAACTCTCACAGCCTATTGTCAAATTTGGAAACACACTTCAAATGAACATTTTTCAGAAGGTCATTTAATGTATACCAGCGCCTCTGAATTATTTGACTTCTGTGTCATAAAATTATATTTGTTCTCATCTTGAAAGCAACCAGAAGTGCTGGGTCTTAACAAGATAATCATTCCTAAGTTGAGATGGGCAGTTCTGATGAAGTTAACTATTTATATGATCTACAGTCACTAGCCCACAAGACTGTGAAGTTGAGCTCATGTCCATCTCATTCACTATGGTATCCCTAGCACAGAGCACGGTGCAATCATGTAATAAGTGCTCAACATCTTACTACTGGATGAAAAGATGAATGACTCAATAGCATTAAGAAACAGATAATGACAGGCAAAATGAATTGTTAAATGCCTAATGTGTGTGTAGTATAAACCACTACAAACAAGAACAGATAATTTAAGGAGACTAATCTTTCTTCTGAATTTTGTTCCCTCCAGGACATAGTTCAAAAACATGGTAACAAAACATGCATTATTATTGACCCTAGGGAAACAGGTGATTGATATTGAAGTTTGTGGAATTATTTATCATATACATGCACAGGCATCTTCTCAATCACTAATTATAAACCAGACAGCTTCAACTGTAGCAAAAGGAGACTCCTAAACTGAATATTTGAATTCTTTTTTAATTGTTGAAGATTCATTAGCCCCTTGAGAGAAATACTGAAAAAATGTTGGATGGAGGGCTGGACCCCTAAACCCCAGAATTAACATTCCCATTAAAAGAGTGTAAGCAGCTCCCCAAAATCTGATGGGAGGTGTCCTTTAGAGACAGAAAATTTACTTTTGGAAAGGAATAAGCTGAAGACCTTGAGGGTCTTATCTGATGAGGAGAGATGAGTTTTTGAGTGTGGCACTGGGAAAAGAGCCTCTATCCAGCCCCTGGAACTTGATCCAGAGAAGAGACTAGAAGTCTGGGAGACACCTGCCCCATCGTGTGCAGAGAGGAAGGAGCCAGAGCAAAGCTGCCTGAGCCTGTGGGGATGTCAAGGGCATCAGGAAATTGCTGGGGCTGCCAGGCACCCAGCAAAAAGGAGGACATGGCAGTGTTTGTATCCCAGCACCTTTCTCTGGTTTGGGACTTTTGAGTTCAAAACCCACTGGTATTTTTATTCAGCGACTTGTTTATTCCTGATTTTTGTATGTCTTGGAAAAGGAAAAATGGCACGAAAATTCCTTAACATCGGAGATGTACATTCAGATTCTTACCATGCTCCCTGGCCAGTTTGCTGAAATCTCAGAATTTTTATAAAAATTATCTTGCTTACCAGAATTCATGAAATTCTTCCACTGAACTAATCTACAGATTCTGTCAAAACAAGCTCCTTCTCATATGTCAGCAACTATGGGTCTTTCCATATATTGATGGAAAAAAATACATATTGATGTGCAGAAAAGCAAGAGAACTTGAGGGGTAGTGAGCAGAGGAGAACGTTATTCTGATCTTTTTCAACCCTGAAGAAACAGTTGAATCGGGAATGCTGTATCTATCACAACCACAGAAATGTGTACCTTAGATCTCTACTATTTTAATTCTCTGCATTATACCAGTATATTAACTATTGATAAGAACCATCCTATAGATTTATTTTGTCAAATTGGGTAATTTAATTCATCATATGTAACTAAATACTACAGAGTTGAGTGATAAATGGTAACTTGATACTATTATTCAAGTCATCTCCATAGATCAGAGAATTATATATGAATATATGCATACTCAGGATCCTAAAAGCAGCAGCACAATTTTTAAAGTTATAAGGCTAGTTGGTGGGGTTGGAGAGAGGTCGAAATAAAGATTCATTTCATCCAACAATTCTAACTAACACTCATTCATCCTGGAAGAAAAAAGAAAATGCAGCTACTCTATTGATCGTTATTTCATAGGAGTTTGCAGTGTCTATCTTCACCAAGAGCTTCTGATTCTTTCATTGGAGGAAAGTTGGGTAGGGGAAGAGATGCATGCAAAGGCATGATGACCTCCTTCTCCATACATGCAGCATCTTTCCACTCTCCCTTTCTCTCGTCTGATGTGTGGCCTGGACAAGTTGCAACCCATGCTGTGCTGAGGGCTGGAAGGAAAAGGTTTAACTGATGGTCTCAGACCAGGACTACATTCCTTTGTAAACTTATCTCTGTGTCTTCCCCCACAGGTCGGCTTAGAGGGGAGGAGATGTGCGGTATGAACAGCTGGGGAAGAGGTGGAGCACAGCACATGCTGAATGGAAACTAAGCATCCGTGTCTCTTTTGACCCTGGCCTCCATGGTAGGAGATGAGGTAAACTTCCAAACCCCCCCCTGAAAAAAAAGGTGAGGAACACTAACCCATCTGAGCTAGAATAAGTCAAACAGAAAGACTTGGCTAGTTCTGAGAGACCCAAGGTTTTCTACACATATCATCAAATACCTGCCCTGCAGAGCTTCAAATAAATGCATAACAGATAAATGGGTAAACATGAGGCCAATGGTAGTTATCAAATTGGAGGCAGGGAAATCAGGATACAGGTCACAGGAAAAGTTGAGAAAATTCAGAGCTTAACTAAAACTCTATACAGAGAGATTTATTTCTCTGCTTCCAAAGAATCATAGCTAAACCCAGTAATATATTTTATGCACACATATAGAAAATGTATTTTAATTGAGTAAAGCTTTCTAAGTATGCAAATAAATTATGTCATTAAAATAAACCCCTCCGGGTGTTCACACCATGAGGAGAAGATTCCTAATCACTGATAAAAGAGTATTCCATGAGTGAGCAATAGCTATTCTGTGGGAAAAAAATAAATTAATTGAAGATAAATAAAACTCCCAACTGGCTGCATATATATATGTAATTATATATTAAATTGTATTCTACATTATATAATTATATTATACAATTATATATACTTTTATATTATGTATATAATTATTATATATTATGTACACAATAAGCCTTTAAAGGCAGGCCATGCCCAGAACAGCGTGGGAAATCACATGACATATGAATGTCACCCACTTACCTCTAGCTTATGTTTTTACACAGTCATATACTTCAGTATAGATTTGGGACACTGCAGTTTATTTCATATTTAATACTACTATTAAATGTTTCCATGACTGAAAAAAAGACATTTTACATTAAAATTATTTTTAATTTTTCAGGCATTTTCAAAGCATCTGAATAAAGCAAGCAAAATGATGAAATACTTCAAAGAAGACAAACTATAGCTCCTATTTTTTAAAAAATCAGGAGAGGAGCTCTACACAATGAAACAATTAATTTTTGGAGCAGCCTAATTCAAAAAAATGCAACTGCTGTAAAATGTGCAGTGATGTCTCTCTTCCATTTATTAAAAAGTCTTGTGAAATGAGAATTAGACTATTGAGTTATGAATGAAAAAAGGGGGTGGGAGGTGGAAGAGGATCTGAGTCTGTACCAACCACATGATCCAACATGACTCCGGATATTAGATGACTATGTGAGCCTAGAAATGATATGAATATATTGTTCTCACATTTTTTAAATGGAGATTTTTTTAATGCCACATATTTGAGCAGACAAAAAAGCAAAATGAATGATGTTTTATATTTCTATATATACTTGGCTCTTAATAAAATATAAATGATTATATTTACCTAAACTGTTTTCTTGCTCTGTTTTGATTAATTAAATTTGATCATTTCTTGCAGCAATTAATTTATATGAAAACTTTTCTTGATATTTTAATCCAAACTCACATGGTATCTAATGAACTCCTATTGAACTTCCAACAGTAGATTATAATTTTAAAATTGCATCATGTTCAAAACACAGTGAGTCATCTTTGCCTGGAACACATAGCCAGAGTAGCTGTGTGCAACTCCAGCAGGTCATTAAAAACTCCACAGGACTTTTGGTTTCTGGTCCAGCATATAAGGAGCTTGGAAGGTGTCACTCCAAAATAAGTCAGAGCCGTGAGGTCACAAGACAAACCGCTGCCTCAAAAACTGGAAAGACAGGAGGATGCAGAAAATCACAACTTATAGAGCAGAAACTTCCACAGGAACTAGTACCGGGTTAGAAAAACCTGAACGATAATTGAGAAATTGCTGGAGGTTCAGTGTAAACAGCTCTGAGAGGTAAAAACTCCAGGGGCGCGCTCGGTCATGGGAGGCCCTACACTTTTGTGAGTTTTACCTCCAAAAGATGGACCAGGTTCTTACAGTGAATATCAGAGGCAAGATCCCTTGTGTTTCTGGCAGGGGGAGGGAAGACGGAACCACTTAGAAACATGTCACAGCATTCTGTTTTTCTTAAAAAGGCCTGTCCTCAAGAGAAACTATTTAAAGAGCCTAAAATACTGGGGTTTTATCAAAGCCTAACTGACTTGCACTTGTGAGGTTCAGAGTCCAGAGGCACAGGTTCACTAAAAGACTAAGACCTAATCCCAGGGCTCTGGAACACATCCCTTCCCCTCACCTTACCTCCACGTCACTAAAGGCCTATTTGCCACAGCTCCTCCCACCAGTACACTGTCATCTACAGTCTTCAAAAACATATTAGAAAATTGAATCCAATAATGTGTAAAAGGAATTATACACCATTTCCAAGTAGGATTTATCCCAGGCGTACAAGGCTGATTCAACACACAAATATTAATTAATGTAATCTATCACATCAACAGGCTGAAAAAAGAAAAATCACATGATCATATCAGTAAACTCATAAAAAGCAATGGACAAAATCCAACACTTATTCATGATAAAAACTCTCAATAAACTAAGAATAGAGGGGAACTTTCTCAACTTGATAAAGAATATCTCAAAAAAACCTACAGCTCACAACATACTTAATTATGAGAAACTCAAACCTTTCCCACTAAGATCAGGAACAAGGCAAGGATGTCCCCTCCACCACTCCATTTCAACACCATACTGGAAGTACGAGCTTAGTGCAATAAGACGAAAGGGGAAAATAAAAAATATACAGATTGGGAAGGAGGAAATAAAACTTTGTTCACAGATGACATGATTGTCTATGTAGAAAATTTAAAAAATAATAATAGACAAAAAAACTCCTGGAACAAATAAGTGATTATAGTAAGGTTGCAGGATACAAGGTCAATACACAAAACTCAACTGCTTTCATATGTACCGACAATGAACAAGTGGAATTTGAAATTTAAAACACAATACCATTTACATTATTAGCACACCCCAAACTGAAATACTTAGGTATAAATCTAATAATCTAACAAAAATTTCCACGTTCATGGATAGGAAGACCCAATATGTCAAGATGTCAGTTCTTCCCAAATTGACCTATAGATTCAATGCTATCCCAATCAAAATCCCAGCAAATTATTTTGCAGATATTGACAAACTGATTCTAAAGTTTATATGAAAAGGCAAAAGATCCAGAATAGCCAACACAATGTTGAAGAAGAAGAATAAAGTTGTAGGACTGATACTGCTCAACTTCAAGACTCACTTCATTAAAGCTACAGTAATCAAGACAGTGTGGTATTGGCAAGAGAATAGACAAATAAATCAAGGAAACAGAATAGAGAGCCCAGAAATAGACCCATGTAAATATATTCAACTAAATATATTTATAGAAATAAAGAAAGAAAAGGTACCACAATGGAGCAAAGATGGTCTTTAACAAATGGCACTGGAACAGCTGGAGATCCACATGCAAAAAATAAAAAATAAAAAGAATCTAGACACAGACCTTACACTCTTCACAAAAATTAAGTCAAAATGGATCACAGACCTAAATGTAAAATGCAAAACTATGAAACTACTAAAATAAAACAAAGGAGAAAATCTGGGTGACTTTGGATTTGGCAATGACTTTTTAGATACAATGCCAAAGGCATTGTATCTAAAGAAATAATTGACAAGCTGGACTTCATAAAGTAAAAATATCTGCTCTGCAAAAGACTGTGTTAAAAGAATGAGAATAAAAGCCACAGACTGGGAGAAATTATTTGCAACAGACATATCTGGAAAAGGACTGTTATCCAAAATATACAAAGAACTTTTAATTCAATAATAATAAAATCAACAACCCAATTTAAAAATGAGCAAAAGACCTGAACATACATTTCACAAAAGAAGATACACAGATGGCAAGTAAGCATAAGAAAAAATGCTCAATATTATATATCATTGTGGAAATGCAACTTAAAACAACAAAGAGATACCACTACATATCTATGAGAATGACAAAAGTCCCAACAACACCAAATGCTGGTGAGGATGAGAGCAGTAAGAACTCTCATTCATTGACGGTGGGAATGCAAAATGGTGCATCCACTTTGCAAGACAGTTTGGCAGTTTCTTACAAAACTAAATATACTCTTACCATACAATCCAGCAACCGCACTTCTTGGTATATAACCAAATGAGTTGAATAATTAGGTTCACACAAAAACATGCACATGAATGTTCATAGTTTTATTCATAATTTTCAAAACTTGGAAGTAACCAAGAAGTCCTTCAGTAGGTGAATGGATAAATAAACTATGGTGTATTCAGACAATGGAATGTTATTCAGTACTAAAAGGAAATGAGCTATTAAGCTGTGAAAAGACATGGACGAACCTTGAAAACGTACCAGTAAGTGAAAGAAGTCAATCTGTGCCAACAAACACATGAAAAGATGCTGAACATCACTAATCATTAGAGAAATGCAAATCAAAACCACAATGAGGTATCACCTCACACCGGTCAGAATGGCCATAATCAAAAAATCTACAAACAATAAATGCTGGAGAGGGTGCGGAGAAAAGGGAACCCTCTTGCACTGTTGGTGGGAATGTAAATTGATACAGCCACTATGGAGAACAGTATGGAGTTTCCTTAAAAAACTAAAAATAGAACTACCATATGACCCAGCAATCCCACTACTGGGCATATACCCTGAGAAAACCATAATTCAAAAAGAATCATGGGGCTTCCCTGGTGGCGCAGTGGTTGAGAGTCCGCCTGCCGATGCAGGGGATACGGGTTCGTGCCCCGGTTTGGGAGGATACCACATGCCGCGGAGAGGCTGGGCCCATGAGCCATGGCCGCTGGGCCTGTGCATCCGGAGCCTGTGCTCCGCAATGGGGGAGGCCACAACAGTGAGAGGCCCGCGTACAGCAAAAAAAAAAAAAAAAAAAAAGAATCATGTACCACAATGTTTATTGCAGTTCTATTTACAATAGCTAGGACATGGAAGCAACCTAAGTGTCCATTGACAGATGAATGATAAAGAAGATGTGGCACATATATACAATGGAATATTACTCAGACATAAAAAGAAACGAAATTGAGTTATCTGTAATGAGGTGGATGGACCTAGAGTCTGTCATACAGAGTGAAGTAAGTCAGAAAGAGAAAGACAAATACCGTATGCTAACACATATATATGGAATTTAAGAAAAAAAAATGTCATGAAGAACCTAGGGGTAAGACAGGAATAAAGATGCAGATGTAGAGAATAGGCTGGAGGACACAGTGGGGGACAGGGAAACTGGGACCAAGTGAGAGAGTATTGACACGGTGTATTGACACTAGTATATACACTAGTGACATATGACATAGTGCATTGACATATGCGCCACCAAAAGTAAAGTGGATGGCTAGTGGGAAGCTGTTGCATAGCACAGGGAGGTCAGCTCGGTGCTTTGTGACCACCTAGAGGGGTGGGATAGGGAGGGTAGAAGAGAGGCTCAAGAGGGAGGGGATATGGGGATATATGTGTATGTATAGCTGATTCACTTTGTTATACAACAGAAACTAACACAACATTGTAAAGCCATTATACTCCAATAAAGATAGGAAAAAAAATTTTTAATTAAAAAAAAAGAAGTCAATCTGAAAAGGCTAAACAATGTAAAACTATGGAGATAATACAAAGATCAGTAATTGAGGAATTGGGGGAGAGGAAGGAGTGAACACAGGATTTTTAGGTGAAATCCTAAAAACCTTCATTTTCATTTTCGTTTTAGTGAAAATACTCTGTGTGATACTACAACGGTGATTACATTTGTCAACACCCACAGAATGTACAACACCAGGAGAGATCCCTAAGGTAAACTATGGACTTTGGCTGATGATGACATTTCAATGCCATCAACTGTAACAAATGTACCACTTGGCACAGGATGGTGTTAGTGAGGAGGACTGTGTGTATGGCAGGAAGTGTGGGAAGTCCCTGAACCTTCCACTCGGTTTTGCTGTGGACCTAAACCTGCTCTAAATATAAAGTCTATTTTTTAATTTTGTTTTAATAAATATTTTTCTTTTTTAAAAAAAGTCCACAGTGAGCATTTTACACTTCTTTCTCCTTCACTTTGACTTACTAAAGGCTTATTAAGCATGTGGTATTAATTTCCTAGGGCCGTCTTAACAAAGTTCCACAAACTGCATGAACAACAGAAATTTATTGTCTCTCAGTTTTAGGAGCTAGCGGTTTGATCCAAGACCAAAGTGTTACTAGAGTTGGTTCCTCCTGAGGGCGCTGTTCCATGTCTCCTTCCTAGTTTTTGGTGGTTTAGTGGCAATCTTTGGCATTCCTATTCTCTGATTTCATGTTCACATGGCATTTTTCCCGTGTACATGTCTCTGTTTTCATATTTCCCCATTTTATAAGGGCACCAATCACACTGATTGAGTGGCACCCACTACCTAACTTACCAGCAATACCCCTATTACCAAACATGGTCACATTTGAGGTGCTTATTGTTAGGACTTCAACATATGAATTTCGGGGAGACACAGTTCAGTTCATAACACGTCTATGTATGTAACACTGTGCCAGGCTCTGTTGAGAATCCAAACTGTTATGAGGCCGCCTGCCCGTGAGAACATGACAAAACTTAAATACAACCGTAACAATTGCACAATTGATATCACAGGAAAGTAACAGAATAAGGGCGAATCGAGAAGCACGAGTACTTCTGGCACGGCTTTAAAGGAGGGCGATAGAGACCACTTACCGGTTGGCATGTACCCCTTATGGGTTGGAAGTTGTTGGTTTTTTTTTTTTTTTTTCTTTTTGCGGTATGCGGGCCTCTCACTGTTGTGGCCTCTCCCGTTGCGGAGCACAGGCTCCGGACGCGCAGGCTCAGCGGCCATGGCTCACGGGCCCAGCCGCTCCGTGGCATGTGGGATCCTCCCGGACTGGGGCACGAACACATGTCCCCTGCATCAGCAGGTGGACTTCAACCACTGCACCACCAGGGAAGCCCCTGGGTTGGAAGTTTATGGACAAGTGTCCTCGAAGCAGTAGGGATTAAGCAGGGGCACACCTGGTACCAGTAAGTGGGAGGGAGGGAGAAAAGGACAGCCCTTGATGTGCACTCCCTCTTCCTTCCCAGGGTCTGTGAGTAGCTGGACATCGAGCACAGCAGGGGGCTTACCTAAGGGAGCAGTGAGCAGGTGATAAAGCTAGAAAATCAGAGCTGAGGCTAAATTGCAAAGAACCGTGAATGATAAATGTGGGCTGTGGGTGAAGTGAGGCCTCTGAGGTTTTGGAAACAGGAAGTGAAGTAATGAAAGCAACATTGAGAAAGGTTTTCCTGGCAGAGGGATGGAGACTTCATTGGAGAGGAAATTCATTCTTTCAACAAACATTTCTTGAGTCCACTCTCTCTATATGAGAGGAACTAATATACAACAACTATTCTTCCCAAAGTAAAAGATCATGTACTAGTGAAATGCCCACTAAGGGAGAGAGGTAAGACTGAACTTTGCCTGAGATGTGAACAGTCTCGAGAAACTAGCTGGCTGGCCTGCTTTTATCTGTTTGTGGTTTTTATCCTGAGTGTCATGTGCTCGAGTTTTATTCATGAATAATCCTTGAACCTCCCTTCCATCTCTGCTCCTCAGCACTGCATGCCCTCACACTCAGTGGACCACAGAAACAATTCTGATACAACCAAAATTGTTCTCCAAAGAGGAACCAGCGTAGAAGAAATAGTGGCTCTGTAAGAATCATAACCGACCCCCAGTCATCAGAGACGCAGGCTCTCAAGGAGGAAAAACCAAACATAACTAACATTGTATTGCTCAAATTTCCAATTACATAAATCAATGATATTTTCCTTAATACCATACAGTATACTGTATATCACATGGATTTATAGGTTTTAGGATTGATTGAGCCAACTACCGTCCGTGTTACATCAGCAGGTTCTGTATCTCTTGGTGTCAGCAAAAAAAAAAAAAAAGACAGTTACTTTTACATTCAAGAAGAAATCACATTGTATTTTCAAAAGCACATGTCATCTCAAAAAATTATGCTTAGGCAGGATTTTTCATATAAATAATTCTCTACTGGGCAATCTATCAGAGGCTGGTTTTTCTTTTCCCTCTTTTTTTAAAGTTGGCTTTGTGTGCTTTAAAAAAAATAAAATAAAAGGATAAACCTTAAAAGCTCGTCTCTAATAGCAGGCTTGGTAAGAAAAAGCAGAGAACTTTTTTCTGAAAAATAATATTCTTTCTTAAACAAGTACAGTTTATCATCTAGGTTCTTGATTTAATAGATGGGAAATTTTTAACCCTTATCTTTTATTAATATGTATTACCTATGGTTGTATATATGAATGTTGTGTTCGTAGATGGCTACAAACCATCTATTAGCTTATTCACCCTTTTATTTTCTCGAGACATTTTTACTTTATTTCACGAAGCCAAAGAATTTTAAATTTGGATTATTAGAGACCTCCTGCCTTTGTTCCAGAGTTTAAATTAAAAATGAAAACTCATCACTTTTCTTTTGTTTCAGTGTAGTTATCAAAGCAATATAAATAATATAAGAATGTTACAGAAAAATTACAAAACAGAGAATACCTCCTATTGATTTCTACATTCTAAGATTTTTTAAATATCTCTTTCTGGCATTTCCCTATATGTAAATACTTCATTGTAATTACAGTAATTGTAACCTTTGGCATCCCACTTTTTTTAAAATTATGAGACGTTTCTAGTCATAGTGATTCTTCCTAATACAAGCCTATGTGCAGTCAAGTGGAGAGAATGGAAGCCTGGCTTTTGGGCAGAAAGCACGGTGGCTTTAGGGGCACCTGCATCTCCCTGGGGAGAAATCTGCCTGCCTGCATCAAGAGGAACACAAGGGGGAATCCCCCAAATTAACCCTGGAAAAGTAGCTTGGGACCAGATTTGGAGGGTGAGATAGGGGGTGTAGGCCAGAGGGGGCCACTTAGCCTCCAGCCTGAGGACCCCGCAGGGTGCACTAGAGGGCCAGGAGCTTGTCCTGCTGGTACCGCTAACTCCACCTCCCACCCAGCCCATCCTGTATCTGTATCTGTGTCTGTATCTCTACCTTGGAATCCCAAAGGGCAGAGAAGGGAGGACAGGGCAGGGCCTGGGCCTCCAGTAGTGACTTCACCCTGACACCCGCCTGGTCTCCTACTAGCTTCCAGCTGCTGAGTCCGAGCAGCCCATGGACTGTCTCCTCATCACCGACCATTCTTTAAAAATAGAATCAACATTTAAAATTTGGAGATGCCACCAAAAATTTTTGAATTTCCAGGTCCTTTTTAAAAATTGTGCCGTCTGGCAACCTTGGGCCCTAATTTGCAGGTGGTAATATCTGGCTGGACCAGAGCTGGGCTGCCCCCTGAAGACTGTTTTCCCTCAAGGGTCTCACCTCCAGCCTCACCTGTTACCAATACCAGAGATAACTGCCTTTTATTTTCATGTGCTGGCCAGTGATTTCCTCACAGCAGCTAAGAGAGAAAAGTACACAGGGAAGGTTTGCAGGGGTTTTGTTGTTGTTGTTGCTGTGTGTGTGTGTGTATGTGTGTGTGTATGTGTGTTTGCATATTAAACCTATAGGAGTATCTTCATTTTCTTGAAATATAGGCTCTCCTAGTCTAGCTTTCATGTGTTCACTTTTCCTAGAGAGAGACATAGGTACAAGAAATATATCCACCTCTTAGCTACCATAAGAGAATCACCCAAAGTATCATGATAATATTTTTGTTTGTTGTTTCAAAGCTATATATTTTGTTGTACAAAAATTAAGATGTTGGTCAAAACCTGCATATTATAGAATATAACTAGGCTGGCGAGGTTAGTTACCATACTAGTCCCTTATGCCAACCACCTGGTGAGTAGTAAAGAGGCATGTCACCAATGCCCATTTTCAATGGCGTGTTACTAGGATCCTAGGGCCTGACTTGCCCATGCATCTTCGAACTGTGTTTCTTGGAACCCTAAGTATTCATCAGAGAAGCTTCCGTGTCATTCACCCCCTTCCTTCAGCCAGAGTGCCCCACCATTACCTGTTCCAACCTTAGAAAGTTACCATAAGTCTGAAACCTTATACTAAGCTACTCCAATCTCCTCATTTTTAAAACAAAACTAAAACACAACAACAAAAAAACATGAGATTTTAGAGCTCTGAAGTGACTTGCTTCAAATCATACACAACAATGAGAGTCCGAGTGAGACCTGAAACTCTCTGAAGTGTTGGTGCGTTTAAGGCAGATGCTCTCGAGTCTGAGGTTACTACAGGAACAGTTGGAAGTGAGGAGGTAATATTACAATTCTGCACGCATCAAGCCATGCAGTTTCACTGGTTAAATGCTTTTCTCCCTAGTGTTATGCTTGATTATGTGTATGGAAGATCTCGAAGTTAAAACATATCGCTCATTTTTTTCTAGGAATATCATGGGTTTGTTGTTTTTTTTTTAACATCTTTAGTGGAGTATAATTGCTTTACAATGGTGTGTTACTTTCTGCTTTATAACAAAGTGAATCAGCTATACATATACTTATATCCCCATATCTCCTTCCTCTTGTGTCTCCCTCTCACCCTCTCAATCCCACCCCTCTAGGTGGTCACAAAGCACCGAGCTGATCTCCCTGTGCTGTGCAGCTGCTTCCCACTAGCTATCTATTTTACATTTGGTAGTGTATATATGTCCATGCCACTCTCTCACTTCATCCCGGCTTCCCCTTCCTCCTCCCTGTGTCCTCAAGTCCATTCTCTACATCTGCGTCTTTATTCCTGTCTTGCCCCTAAGTTTTTCAGAACCTTTTTTTTTTTTTTTAGATTTCATATATATGTGTTAGCATACAGTATTTATTTTTCTCTCTCTGACTTACTTCACTCTGTATGTTATCGGGTTTTTTGATGCATTCACTCATTCTGATTTTCACTCATCTCTGTATCTTAAATAATGCTCATTCCTTTGCAAATATGGCACTAGCCTTCCCTGTTCATAACATTTGGTGAGACTTATATGGGGAGGATGCCTTCTACTAAAAGTAGCATTCCATGAGCAATTAGGTAATAAAAAGTAATCTGGAATTTAACCAGCTAGTACCCTATGTATATCTATATAAATATAATATAGCTAAAAAGGAAAAATTAAAGGAAGGGAAAAATTTTTTTAAGTTCTTGGAAAAATTATCAAATGTGAAAGAAAGCAATGGTAATAAGAGACTTCATAATGCTTAAATGTGATTATTGTTTATCATCATGATGAGTGCTGCGCCAAATGTAATGCTAACTTTGACCAAGGTCAAACATGCAATTTAGTAATTCTAAACAGGCATATAGTTGTCTTTTTGAGTTGGCATAACAGCAACGTTTTTCACAACTTTGAAATTAGTTCAAAGCCAATTGGATCATACAGATTAACGATGTCCACTCTGGTGATCCGGAGCCCAAAATACTCATCATGCTCCCAGACTTGCTTCACTCTTATGGCTTCTGGCATGTCTAACGAAATCAAGATTCTTACATTACTGTAGCATTCTATTAAAGTCCTTTCCATCTTTCGCCTGATGGTCTATCAGATAAACAGACCATCCAACAAAACCATACCTTATTACCTAAATAAAGCACATGACTTGGAATCTGTCCTCACCAACCTAACAGTTCTCAGCCATATGGCTAAATAACCCCCAAACTGCCATCTCAACTACGAGGTAACTCCATTAAACACCTGATGCCCCTGCCCTAGTGAAGCAGTTGTTGAATTAAATTGATCAAATCCATGGTCCAATGTGGCATCACGTGATCTCAGCTCTAGTGCTTATGGAGGAACTCAAAAGCCGAAAATCAAATTCTGTCCTTAATAAACCTGAGGGGTGGGGATGTCCCGTTACCCTTTACCTCCGTGTCCACAGCTATAAAGTGAACATTTTAATGACACCCAAATTCCTACGAATGATGCTAGTAATCTAAATAGATAGTACACGACAGGCCCTGCTGACCTGCTGAAACATCTGTCACCCTGGTATGGCAGAAGAGGGGACCTTCCTTTCCCTCATCTTCTGTTCTCCCCTTTGCCTGCTGACGAGCAGAATGAGCCTGCATCCCCCAGCAGCTCTGCGTGGGCTGTGGATGACACTGGTGAATACAAGGGCAGGCGCAGAACAGGAGCTGAGGGGGCTGCCTGATGGCTGTTCGTCCCCAACATGGACTCTGAGCTAGCAAATGCTTCTGAGGACCTTGAGGGACGGAGGAAATGGAGGGAGACAAAAGCACAATTAAGAAGCAGGTGAAGGTCATTTTCAGGACCTTTCCAATCACCCCTGGGCCTTCTGGCAGCATCTCGACATCCCCAGACACCCTCAGCTGTGCACAGCCCCAGAATGAACATCCTAAGGGGCCTTGGACATCGTAGTCTCCTCCAGACCCTCCCCCCCAAAACCTGCTCAGCTTGCTTTGCCATTTATTATGGACTTCATAGCTTATTAACAATTATTAATTTCATTTAATAATAAATAATAATAATAATAATAAATATTTATTATTTAAATAAATAATAAATAAAATAACTAATACATAAATAAATAAATAATATAAAAGAGACCCTGAGACCCTCCTCAGGGTCTCTTGGTCCCATCAAAACTCCTCAGATAATAGGGAATAACTTATAAACACCACTTCCCACTTTCTGCTTTGCGTTACATCCTATGCTTGCTTTAGCTTAGCTCCCAGACTACAGGTCCCTTGAGGAGACAGCCCCTCACTCCCTCATTGCCTCACACACATAAATACTTGTTGAACAAGTGAAGGAGTGGATGGTCTCATCTCCTGCCCCCAGGAGAGAAGGAAAAGAATGTGTGCTAACATCTGCTGAGTAGCCCCCATGTATCAGGCACTGGACGTACTCTATTATCTACACCACCGCTGGGTTACTACCATTTCACAGAGGACGGCATTGACCTTGACACTGAGGCCAGCGGCTCTGCACTCCGCGCTCCCCGTCTGAAAAGCTTTAATGCCACGGCATCTCTAGGCTGCACCTTTCTTGTCATTCAGTCTCAACGCAAAGGTTGCCTTCTCAGAAAAGCCTTTCCTGACCCCCCCCCCATCTAACTAGACCGCCCTCTGGTAGCTATCCCATCACCCTGATTTGTTTATCACTTTTCATCCCATACGTGGCATCTGCCTTATCTGCAATGACTTTGTTCATTTATTTGTCTCCCCTAGCTAATTCCATGAGAGCAGGCACCTTATCCATCTTGTTCGCTGCTTTATTCCTAACGGGCAAGAGTCATGTCTAAACATAGCAGGTGTTCGGTAAAGGTTGATTAAAGAAGAGAATTAGTGAGTGAGCGGATGAATGAGTGATGGAGGGAAGAAGGAAAGCAATAAGGTGACTCGGCTGGTAAGACCCAGGGTAGAATTTAAAACCAGTGCCGTTTGATTCCAAGCCTGTGTTCTTTCCTGCTAATCCTAAGAATCATTTGGACTGTTTGCTCACATACAGATTCCCAGGCACCTTCCCCAGAGATTCTAATTCAATAGGACCCAAACTCTGTATTTTATTAACATTAGTGACTCCTGTGTTCAGGCAAGAATATGGCACTAAATTACACCATGTCTCGTTGTGCCATGTGGCAAAGAGATATGGGAGCAGGAGGCCACTCCTCAAATGATGCCCTGTGTGCAGCCACCTGCAAGTAGGTCCGTCCCCGAGAGAGTCAATCCTCTTTCTCTACTCATCAGGGATTCCTTGAGTATTTATTGAATTCCTGCTGTGAGCCAGGCATTGGTCTGGGAGCTGAAACATATCAGTACATGAGGGAGACAAAGTCCCTGCCAATAAATCGAGCTAAGCGCCAGGTGGAATGATGGGGCGTTAGTGATGTGGAAAAGGAGGGTCAGTGTTTAGGATAAAGTGGTCAGGGAAGGTCTCATGGGGAGGGGGGCAGATCTGACCCGAGGCCTGAAAGGTGAGAACAAGCCAGCCTGGCAAAGAGCAGGAGGGAATGTGGTCCAGGCAAAGAGAACAGCAAGGACAACAGCCCTGAGTGATGAAGAACTGGGCTTGTCTGAGGCAGAGAATGTGGCAGGTGGTTGAAGCACAGTGTGCAAAACAGAAGGAAATGAGATGAGCTCACAGTGATGGCCAGGGACCAGATCAGGGTACCTGGGAGGCCACCATAAGAAGTTTCGATTTCATTCAACATGCAGCGAGGGGGCATTAAAGGTTGTTACTGAATGACACTTACAATAGTCAGACTTATGTTTCAAAAGAGCTTTGGGGCTACAGTGTGAAGGAGAAACCAGAAGTGGGAGGAGAGACACGGGAAGGTGGGAGATAGAGAGGAGGGCATTGCAGTAATCCAGACACAGAATGACAGGATGTATCAGCCAGCACCCGACACTTAACAAATTGCCCCTCAAAACACAATCATTGGGGCTTCCCTGGTGGCTCAGTGGTTGAGAGTCCGCCTGCCAATGCAGGGGACACGGGTTCGTGCCCTGGTCCAGGAAGATCCCACATGCCGCGGAGCGGCTGGGCCCGTGAGCCATGGTCGCTGAGCCTGCGCATCCGGAGCCTGTGCTCCGCAATGGGAGAGGCCACAACAGTGAGAGGCCCGTGTACCGCAAATAAATAAATAAATAAATAAATAAATAAATAAATAAACACAATCATTTACTTAGCACTTAATTCTGAGGGTGAGCAATGTGGGCTGGCTTCAGCTGGGTACTTCTTTTCTTGGTCTCAGCTGGGCTGTCATGTATCTGTAGTCAACTGGAGTGGCCGGGCTGAGGAGGTGATGAAGGACACCAAGCCACATCTCTCTCACCATTCAGGCTTGTTCACACGATGGCAGTCAGAGACAGCAAGTCCCAAACAAAAGCAACTTTCAAATCACCGCTTACATCATGCTTGCTATTATCCCATGGCCAAAGTAAGTCACGTGGCCAAGCCCAGTGTCATCTTAGGAGGAAACTACTCAAGGCTTGATACAGGGAGGCATGAAAAAATCGGGGCCTATTTATGCAACCGCCCTTCTGTGTCCTGGACCCTGGTGGAAGAAGTGGAGACGGGAACGGGGAGAAGTGGAGCCAACGGGACCAGGTAATTGACTGGGGTAGGGAATGAGAGCAAGGGAGGAACAATGGATAATTTCTAGATATGGGGCTTGAGCAACTCTGTAGAAGTTGATGACACTTGTTCACAAGTGGAAGATAGGGGAAGCAAAAATATCTATCTTTTCCCACCTCTGTCTCCATAACTGTGTAATTCACAGCAATAATTGTCAAAAGTTTTGGTTTCAGGACCTTTTAAAATTCTTAAAATTTATTGATGACCCCAAAGAGCTTTGGTTCATGTGGATTTTTATCTACTGATTCATACATTAGAAATTGAAACTGATCATTTATAAAATATTTATTACTTTATGTTTCAAAAAACCATAAATCCATTTCATACTGCCAAAATTATATAATTTTATGAAAAACAACTATTTTCTAAAACAGAAAAGAGTGACAAGAATGACACTGTTTTGTAGTTTTGCAAATCTCATTAGTGTCTGGCTTAATAGAGCTCGGCTGAGTTCTCATTTCTCCGCCTCCTGCATTCAGTCTGTTGAGATAGTTATTTCGGTTGATGCAGATGAAGAAAATGCAGTCTGACACAGATGTGTAGTTGGAAAAGGGCAGAGTATTTTATAGCCTTTTCCCATAATTGTGGATATTCTTCAACACTACGCCAAAACACAACAGTGGTCATTTCTTAAAGGTTAGTTGGGATATGGAATCTGAAACTATATTGATGAACTTGATTGTATTAAAATCCATTCATCTATTCTGCACTTCAAAGGGATCTTTTACTCATGCATTGATTATCTGAAAAAGATTGGTTCATTGATTTATGCACACTTTCCCATTGTTGGCTTTGTCATTACGTAATATCAAAAAACATAGGCACACGAAAAGGTGCTCAACATCACTAGTCATCAGGGAAATGCAAGTCAAAACCACAACGAGCTATCACCTCACACGTGTCAGAATGGCTGTCCTCAAAAAGAACACAAATAACAAATGCTGGCAAGGATGTGGAGAAAAGGGAACCTTCATGCACTGTTGGTGGGAATGTAAATTGGTGCAGTCACTGTGGAAAACAGTATGTAGGTTTTGCAAAAAAACTAAAAATAGAACTACCCTGTGACCCAGCAATTCCACTCCTGGGTATATGTCTGAAAAAAACAAAAACACTAATTCAAAAAGATACCTGCACCCCAATATTCATAGCAGCATTATTTACAATTGCCAAGATATGGAAGCAACCTAAGTGTCCATGCACAGATGAATGAATAGAGAAGACGTGGAATAGAGAAGACTCAGCCGTAAAAGAGAATGAAATTTTGCCGTTTGCAGAAACATGGATGGACTTGGAGGGCACTGTGTTATATGAAATAAGTCAGACAGAGAAAGATAAATCCTGTGTGATATCACTTATATGTAGAATCTAAAAAATACAACAAACTATTGAATATAACAAAAAAGAAGCAGACTCACAGATATAGAGAACAAACTAGTGATTACCAGTGGGGAGGGGGAAGGGGAGAGGGGCAATATAAGGATAGGAGAGTAAGAGGTACAAACTATTAGATTGAAAAGAAGCTCAAGGATATGTTGTACAACACTGGGTATATCGCCAATATTTTATAATAACTACAAATGGAGTATAACTTTTAAAAATTGTGACTCGCTATATTGTACATCTGTAACTTATATAATATTGTACAGCAACCTTACTTCAATAAATAAATCAGTACATATTTTTAAAAATTTCATTAATATCACCATGAACTTCACCAAAAACATCTGTAAGCACTGGGAAGCTGTCAGACTCATAGTGGCAGATACGAGTTTCCCAAAATCCTAATTTTCATTTGAAAGCTCAGATTTTATCATTGGCAACAAATACTGTCAGTTGTTTTCCTAGAAGTGACAGGCTCCCTTCATTCATTTTTAAAAGAAAATGTCTGCCAAATATCCAAGTTTGAATAACCAGTTTGCCTGTAGACATTTTCAAGTAAGAAACAGTGTTGCACGAAAAAAGTAGCTAGTTCAGCTCACAGCTCAATCACACAACTGCTTTTCCTCCAGACAACCACGGTACCTCACTATGTAACAGAAGTGTTTGATATGTGCTTCCTGCTTTGTCACACGTAATATTAAAGAGATGTGGACTCAAGGGCCAAGCTTTAATAAAATTAATAATGTTTAATGCTGTGGTAAGACATTCTTATATGAAATTGGGATTTCTCTGGTTTTCTCTTTTTGTTTTTAATTTTTCACAGTGAGTGTTTGGTGGTGAGGAATGCAATGAATACTAGCACAGTTTGGGGCCACTGCCTTGATTCATGCTTAGGCGCCAACATTTTGTCCCATCATTGTTCTGGCACCATTACTGCAAATGTCATAACAGTGAAAAAAGCAAATGACATCTAATGTTATTATGAAAATAGTTTTGATCTCCCCCTTAAATGGTCTCAGGGACCCCCAAGGGTCACACTTTGAAAACCAACCCATCCAGTGCAAATTTACATTGATGAAATGTATATATTTTGAGACACGAGTTCCTTGGCAGATGCAACTGGTAACTCAGGAATTGCCTTCCAGACACATCAAGCTAATTGCGGTTTTCCAAACACAGGGCTTCTGTGACCTCTGAGACTGAGGCTGGAATGTGAGGACGCACCCCCTTCCCAAGGGCTCCCCAACCAGGCCTCCCCCACTGCCTCCTTAAGCCTCTCAGTTCACCTGTCTGCTCTTCCAGGAAGCCATCTCCTGAGCCCCGCGAGGCCCAGCCCCTCCCACACATGCTGAAGTGCCCTCCTCTCCCCTCTCCCACAGCCCCCTGTGGGTCTTTGGGGACCTCATCCTCCAAGAGTGGTCCCCAGCACCTCTTGGGATCATGTTAGGAATGTAGAATCTTGGGTCCTAATCCAGACTGACTACCTTGGAATCCGCATTTTAACAAGATCTCAGATGAGCCCTATTCCCATTGCAATTTCCAAAGCTCTGCAAATCAGGGAATCGGCCAGCTTAATGGTATGACAATTGCTTATGTACATATCATTGTGTCAGAAGATAGGCAGTTTTTGTTCCTAAGTTCCTTACAGAGGGCCTGCTCCGTACTAGGTGTTTCACAGATGCTTGCTGGGTAGATGAAGGAGTAATGAGTATGATTTGTTCTTACATATTTAGGAATGATTTCTAAACCAGAACTCAAACAGTTATCCAGTAGAGGATTCATTTAATCTTTGTCAGCAGCAGAAACATTGAAACATATAGATAATAAATTAATTTACTTTAACATACTTATTTTTAAATGCTACTTATTTATATCAGTTACACCTGTTCCTTTATTGAAAACTCTGGTGTTACAGAGAAGTTAAAATATTCTGATACTTAGAAAACACATATGCTCTAGGAATAAAACCATCAAAAATATATTTTTTTTAATTAGGCCTTAAATGTTGACCAATGAATCTTTATGACAATTATTGACTTTGTAAAGCTCCCCCTAGATTAATGTGCAATAGAATCTGTGCATCTAAATTTTTTTCAGTCAATGTTTTCATTTGGGTTTTTCCCCCCCTTTTTCATCTTTTCAACAAACAGAAGCCGTGGTAAGAGCAGTTTGTCATTTTTAAGGCATGAGGATTAGGCTTTGACTAATTGGAAGATTTGTCCATTATTTACATGAAACTTGTTTGCAGTTTCATCATCCATGTGGATCTAGAAAGGCGGTCGTCCAGCCCATCAATTTGGTTAGAAAAGAATAAATGAATAAGGAGACTGACAGTGTTCTCTCGTGGGAGGCTCTGTGTCGCTATATTGTTTCTCCAGTATTAATTATCCACGTAAAAATAATTCATGATCCTGCACTATTATCCGCCCTGCTCTCATCTCCCCAGTCGGCCACCTCCCCGTCGGCCTCTCCCAGCACATTTACATCTCCAGATGTCAGCAAGTGCTGGGCATTGATGTGTTCACTGTCAACAACACACCGGGAAATCATGGCTCCAGGCAGCCAAGAGTGATTTTGGCTTTAGGCTGCCTCTGGAAGTGAGGTTAGCGCTCATCCACGCTGTAGGAGAGACTCATTTACAATCCTGGCACCCGTTCTCCGGTTAGGGTTTGAAAAGACAGTGCCAGCACCTTGTGCGTGAGCTTTGAGATGAGGTGCGCAGGGAGGGAGGTGTCACTGGCAGGTCACTGAGGAGTTCAGACAAGTGAGGCCACAGAACTGATGAAAAGGGAGAGAGGCAGAGAGAGGAGGAGGAGGAGAGAGAGGAACTCGGCCGTCCACCCCATCTCCTCTCCTTCTATGGAAGGGCTCTGCGCCATTAGCATTAAAGATTCGGCCTGGCCTCCGGGGCACTGTGGACGTGGTGCGGGGAGGAGTGAGTGCGTCTGACCGGGAAGTGCAGGTCTGACTCTGGACCCACAGAACAGAGGGAGCAGAGATGCAGAAACATGCAGTAAAGGGCAGGGGAAATGGGTCTGGGAACTGCTCAGAGAGGTTCAAAGCCATAGGATTTCAGCCCAGGGACGTCAAGGGGCTTCTTCTTCTTCTTTTTTTTTTTTTTGAAGATGTTGGTGGTTGGAGTTTATTAATTAATTTATTTATTTTTGCTGTGTTGGGTCTCCGTTTCTGTGCGAGGGCTTTCTCTAGTTGTGGCAAGCGGGGGCCACTCTTCATTGCGGTGCGCGGGCCTCTCACTATGGCGGCCTCTCTTGTTGCGGAGCACAGGCTCCAGACGCGCACGCTCAGTAGCTGTGGCTCACGGGCCTAATTGTTCTGCGGCGTGTGGGATCCTCCCAGACCAGGGCTCGAACCCGTGTCCCCTGCATTGGCAGGCAAGGGGCTTCTTCTCTCTGCCCATTCAGACAGCTCTGTGCACTCTCAGTTACGATCGAGCTCTATATTAGACCCAATTCACAAACCACTCGGGGTACTATAACAAAATACCATAGACCAGGTGGCTAAACAACAGACATTTACTTCTCACGGTTCTGGAGGCTGAGCGGTCCAAGATCAAGGTGCAGGCAGATTCGGTTCCTGGTGAGAGCCCTCCTCCTGGGTCTTGCAGACAGCCACCGTCTCGCTGTGTCCTCGTGTCAGAGAGAGGTGGAGAGGGCACTGGTATCTTCCTTCTTCCTTCTCCTTCTCCTTCTCCTTCTCCTTCTCCTTCTCCTTCTCCTTCTCCTTCTCCTTCTCCTTCTCCTTCTCCTTCTCCTTCTCCTTCTCCTTCTCCTTCTCCTTCTCCTTCTCCTTCTCCTTCTCCTTCTCCTTCTCCTTCTCCTTCTCCTTCTCCTTCTCCTTCTCCTTCTCCTTCTCCTTCTCCTTCTCCTTCTCCTTCTCCTTCTCCTTCTCCTTCTCCTTCTCCTTCTCCTTCTCCTTCTCCTTCTCCTTCTCCTTCTCCTTCTCCTTCTCCTTCTCCTTCTCCTTCTCCTTCTCCTTCTCCTTCTCCTTCTCCTTCTCCTTCTCCTTCTCCTTCTCCTTCTCCTTCTCCTTCTCCTTCTCCTTCTCCTTCTCCTTCTCCTTCTCCTTCTCCTTCTCCTTCTCCTTCTCCTTCTCCTTCTCCTTCTCCTTCTCCTTCTCCTTCTCCTTCTCCTTCTCCTTCTCCTTCTCCTTCTCCTTCTCCTTCTCCTTCTCCTTCTCCTTCTCCTTCTCCTCTTCTCCTTCTCCTCTTCTCCTTCTCCTTCTCCTTCTCCTTCTCCTTCTCCTTCTCCTTCTCCTTCTCCTTCTCCTTCTCCTTCTCCTTCTCCTTCTCCTTCTCCTTCTCCTTCTCCTTCTCCTTCTCCTTCTCCTTCTCCTTCTCCTTCTCCTTCTCCTTCTCCTTCTCCTTCTCCTTCTCCTTCTCCTTCTCCTTCTCCTTCTCCTTCTCCTTCTCCTTCTCCTTCATCTTCTTCTTCTTCTTCTTCTTCTTCTTCAACACTGATCCCATCATGACCTCATCCAAACCTAATTATCCCCAAAGGCCCACCTCCAAATACCATCACATTGGAGGTTAGGGTTTCAACACATGAATTTCGAGGGGACACAAACATTCAGCCTGTAACACCCTGTTAAGAGTTTACCTACCGTTAGATAACACACTAGAACAGCCCTTTCTTTTGTTCTTTTTACCCTTAAGCAAAGTCATCCTCTGATACCTCGCACAATCGTCCTCTTGCTAGACAGAGGTGGAACTTCATCCTCCAGATGCAGCCCAGGCCTCCTCCTGCAGCCTCGGGGCTGCCCACTGACCACTCGGACCCACATGCTATGCCTCGCCCACCAGGCAGCCTCGCTGCCCCTTCACACCGGGACGTCCAGCTCCCCTCCTGCTTCACCTGGCTACTCCTGCTCACGCCTCGGGACCCGGCTCAGGTAACGCCTCATTCTCCAGACAGATGTATGCCCCTTGGAGTTCCCAGCACCGGGCCCCCTCCTGATCAGACCCTCACCCTCTGTCCGGAGCCCCCCTCTGAAGAGGCGCTTGTCACCCTTGCCTCCCAACACAGAGCACAGCGCCTGCTTCCCCTCAGGACAGCCTTCGAACCAGTTCACGAAACAATGATGCTTGTCTCCTGAAACCCAGTTACGATAATAAATGAAAGGAAAGAGGGGTGGGCGCTCAGAGTCCTGGTTCCCGCCCCCCCTCCCTGGAAAAGGATGAGCAGCTTTTCTTATTTAGTGGAAAGGACAGCAGAGTGGGAACAAGCAGATGCAAAGTGCAGTCCTAGTCTTGGTCTCCCTCTCTGGCCCTCGCCCCTGCCCCCCACTGCCAGCCAAGAGGAGGAGCGAGTCCTTTCTCTGCAGGGGGAATCCCTGCTCCCCGTCCCTCCCCATCCTCCCCCCAAACCACAGCAGGAAGTCCTGAAGCAGGTCTGGGATCTCCGAGTGTTCCATTCCCTCCCCCTGCCTTCCTTGGTGGCACACCACCACGTGTCCCCTTGGCATGGGAGATGCCCCAACTCAGGGAGGGAAAGCTTCTGGAGCTCTGTTGCCCTCAGCATCCATTCTACTGTACTTTGGGCCCACAGCCAAACAGCCCCACCTCTACTCTCCATTCAATGTATTTCAACTGTTGTTTTTGCCAACTCTTCCCTTTTAATTTCCAGACGAGTGTGTTTTCTGGCCCAAGCTCCAGCTTTCACCCAAAAGTGAAGTCCTGTTGCCTGGTGCAGTAGAGTTAGCTGGTTTTTTGCCCATGTTTTCTGTGTTGGACTCTGGTACGCTTCACAGTCTTCCCCTGTTGGCTCACCACACGGCCCCCAGACCACCCTGTGGTCTTACATGTAGTAACACCACTGTACTGTACATTTAAAAATGGTTAAGATGGTAAAATTTCTGTTCTGTATTTTTTTACCACAATTTTTAAAATATAAAAAGTTTTTCAAGTAAAAACAAAAAAAACCCTGTGTTCAGAAATCTCCATGGTCACCTTCATGGTAGCAGAGCGTAATTTTCAATGGACAACTCAATGAATTATCTCTATGTATTATAGGTTGAATTGTGTCCCCCCCCTCCAAAAAAAATATATGTTCAAGTCCTGGAACCTCTGAATGGGATCTTATTTGGAAACAGGGTCACTGTAGACGTAATCAGTTAAGAAGAGGTCATACTGGAGTAGGGTCGGCCCCCTACTCCAATATGAGCCGTGTCCTTGTTGGAACAGGAGGCACAGAGACACACACAGGGAAGAAGGTCATGTGAAGATGGAGGGAGAGACTGGAGAATGCATGTGCATCCAGGAGCACCAAGAATTGCCAGCAACCACCAGAAATCTGGAAGAGGCAAGGGAGGATTTTATCTTAGATCCTTCAGAGAGACCCTGGCCCTGCCAACACCTTGACTTTGGACTTCTAGCCTCCAGAACCGTGAGAGAATAAATTCCTGTTGTTTTTCAGTCCCCCAGTTTGTGGTACTTTGTTATCGCAGCCCTAGGAAACTAATACACCATGTACATAACCTTAGAATCATGGGGAACTTGCTTCGATGTTGCACAAAACTTAACTTCTGCCCCCTGCGTGGTCCCTTCTCACATGAGCACAAATGCAGTATCTGTGCAGTAGTGATTCTTCATGTTCTCAAAAGGGTTGCCTACACCTCTCTGACATCACCTTAGGTTCTCTTTTTTTATTCAGCACAAGCCTAGATCCTTTGGCTTTTCCATATGACCAAGTTCCCCTAGTCCCTGAATCATTTTCATTGCTTTTGCTTTACGTTCTCCTTCACTACAATACCCTTTTTACACCAAAGTGATAAGAATTGAAAATGATATTCTAAATGAGACTCTGCTAGTCCTTTTACATAATGGTAGAATAATTCCCTTTGACTCAAATTCAGTACACTCTCTTCACACCTCTGAAAGCTGTTGGTACATTTTTATACTGCTTTATCATTGTGATTTCAACAACTAGCTATTGTCACATAGGAACCACAGGCTGCTGGAGGTTTAAAGGTTATAACCCGTTTACTGTTTGCCTCTCACTGCATCATTGTCTGAAATCACACACTAATGGCATGCATTTAATGTGCACTCCACTCAATATTACAAATTTTCCATAGTAATTAGGTCAGGTACATAAAGGGGAAGCCCCTTCCACCTCAAGGTTAGAGCAGGAATGAAAACTAACATTTATTGAACACCAACTATGTCAGACACTTTACATACATGATCTCCACACCCCATGAGCTAGATGTTATCATTTTGATTATTTCCATTTTATATATAAAGACTCTGAGCAGGAAGGTAACTCGACCCAAAGCCACTGTCAGTAGGTGTCAGACCCATGGCTGGAATCCAAGTCAGCACAGCTCCAAGGCCCGCACTCTTACTCTGGCCCACCCCACCAGCAAGTAGAATACAGGTGACATTATTCTTCTGTGCCTGGGAAAAACTGAGATCCAAAACACATAAATGCTAAGTCAAAAAGGCAGTGCGTTATGTTGGAAAGAGCACTGCGCTGGGAATAAGGATTCCCATGCTCTAGAGTCAGTCCTTCTCTTGAGCTTTGCTAAACCATAAGCTTCTAAAGATCATAAACGGTGTTTATTTTATTTACCCATTGCTATGTGATGTTGAGCAAATCACTGACCCTTTCTGGGCTTCAGAATTGCCATCTGTAAAATGAGGGGTTAGAGGAGGCGACCTCATAGCTCCCATGGAACTTTCACCTTGATTAGCTCTAAAGCAGGAGTCCCGGAGGTGAGTCCATCCCTTTGTGCCTTCGGTTCCTACATGCTTTATGTGCACTGGGTTCATTGTGCTTAGCACAGAATACTTTCAATTTATATTAATTTCTTTTCATTTCAGTGTTTTAGATCTCCTGGTTTTCCCCAGAGTGAAGGACATACAGCAAAACAAGGAACAAGGAGGCTCACTCTGCCTCTCTATCAAATTCCCGTGCAGGTTGAGCCAAAGAGCACTTATACTGCTGTGTCAGCGACAGGAGGACACTGCAGAGGGGCCATTGGTCCAGTTCCTGCAGCTCAGTTAGTCACCCCTGACCATGCACAGCAGTTACCTTGGCAACCACTGCACTGTGCTCCATGGAGGCCACGGGTCACAACTGCAGATGCCACCACCAGCAGACCCACGCCTTTCTCCCCTCCTCAGCACGCCCTGACTCAGCATCCATGGCCACGCATCCCGGCCACATGCTGCCAAAAGCAATCAGTTAGATCGAGTCCAAAAGTCAGTGCAAGCGGGGAGGTTCTCTCCCTGTACGTCTACCACACCCAGAATTAGCATTGCACAGAGGTTGGATACCTCTTTCATGTGATGGAAAAGAACCCATCAGATGCTCCCCCGCATAGCACATGGCAAACATCTCTGCGCCAAAGAGAAAATTAGAAAAATGTCAAAGTTAGGTGAATTAAGAATTATCCTCTTTGCAGTTTGAAGATATGAGTCTAAGCTCTGCAGACCCCACCAGTGCCTTTAACATGTATTTAAATTACATGGAGTTCTTGTTAAAATGCAGATTCTGGTTCAGAGGTCTGGGACATGGGGCCTGAGAGTCTGAAGGCTTTACAGGCTCTCAGGTGACGTTGGCGCCGCTGCTTCATGGATCACATTTTGAGTAGCAAAGCCTTAAATCACACCAGCTCCTACATTACACAAAGCTGACCCTTCCCGATCACTGCCATTTATCATTTCAATAAGGAATCAGAGCAAATATTAGCTGGTTCAGAGCACGCATTTCTACAGGGCAGAGACTACATCTGCTTGGAATAAAGCTAATAGCTACAATTTATTGAGAGCTTGCTGTTTGCCAGCACACACACACACACACACACACACACACTCCACACAACAGCCTTTGCAATATAGTTGTTACTTAATAAAATTTTTAAAGTAAGGGAACTGAGGCTCAGACCTGTTCTGTGACTTACCCAAAGTCACGCTGTAGGCAAGTAGTCAAGCCAGGACTCAAACCCACCTGTCTTTCTGCAAACCCGTATGCTTCCTCTCACCACGCTTACACCTCTGCTTGGCCCCACCGCCCCAGGCAGCACATAGAAGGGCTTAGCGCACGCCACTGCTTCCCAAAAGCATTGATCTTGCCAGGAGTTTCTGGGTCCCTGATAGCCACTGCTTCAGGATCGGTCACTAACAAAATCCCAAACAGGAAAATCCCCATATTCACCTCTGGTCAGCCCCACAGCTATCATCTCAGGGATTTGGGTTTTCGTTCACTCAACAACGATTTATTAAGTGCTTCCCTCATACAAATCACTTGGAGATTAGGAGAAGCAAAAGATAAAGACTCTGGCTTCTTCCTTCTAGCTCCCACGCCTGATTTTTCATCTCTTCTCTGAGTGTCCAGCAGGGTCAGGGTTTTTGCCCTGGTCTAGGTCCAGACTCTGCCTGTCTTGTCATCAGCCGGGAAGGCTGGCTATCGGAACCGAACTTCAAAGGTGACACTGATGGAGACAGATATTCCGGGGCTGGCGTGGGGGGTAAGGAGGGTCCGCCGCAGGCTGATCTGAACTGCGACAGAAGGGCCAGGCTCTGGTGTCAGACATCTGGCTCAAAGTTTAACTCCAGCACTGACTAGAAGGGTGGCATAGAAAAACTATTTAACCTCTATCAGGATCAGGGTCTGGTTTGTTTTCTTTTGTTTTTTCTATTTTCCTCCGAATGGGATTATTAGCACCCATGTCAAAGGTCGATTGTACGACTATGCCAGTTTCACAGGGCCAGGCACATGATGGGTACTCAGTGAGGACTGGTTTCCTTCTTTCTGCCCTTAAACTGGTCAAGGTGTGAAAATGAGAAATTCAGGGTGAAATCCAGGAGTAGAAGAAAAGGAGCTAATAACAGGACAGAGCTGGGGGCAGAAATTACATCTGGTGCTCTGTATGAGAGCACACAGACCTGATCAGAAAAGGCTGGAAGGAGGGAGAGAGGAGACAGGCAGACGGCAGTCACAGGGCCAGGGCCACGCTTGACAACCAGAAAGAAAACGGAGCCAAAGGCTGAGTCAGTCCCATTCAACAACGGGGATTCTTCCTGGGAAGCACGTTGTACCAAGGAGCTCGTTGGACCGTTTTTGCTCCCTCGCTCCCTCCCTTCCTCCTGTCCCTCCTTCCTTCCTCTCACCATTTACACACACACATGATCTTCTTAAAAAATGCCCACCTCGTGTGCTGCCTCTTGATCTTAAAGGGCATGTCAAGGGCATACAGGACTCTTATTGGGTCCCTAACTCCTCCTTAAGGTATTCAGATGTATTTCCCAGTGTGCAATCTTTACCCTTCAGTTCTAGGGCATTGTCACATTTGTATTCCCCATGCTCACTTATATAGTACACATGCATAAAAATACATTTTATCTCAGGCAAATGGGTTTCACCAAAATAAACACGGGAAGAGCAAGGGATTTTTTTTCCTCTACATGTTCAGCAAAAGGCAGATTCTGCTGGATGGCCACCAAACCTGTTTCCTCTCTGCCATTTCCCCAGGCTCCAAATTCTGGATGATGGCATGTGTAGATAGAAGCCATAGATGCCAATTCAGGCCTGGCTTCTGAAAGCATCCCACACGATCCTGTCTTCAGTTCCGAATGAGGCCAAGGTGGCCTGAAGCCAGGAGATGGCAGAGCCACAGAGAGGAAGCACTCTGGGTCCCTGCGGTGAGGCCCGGGGTGGCCACCTGACCCACAGCAGACTGGGATGCAAACAAGAAATAAACTTCTATGAGGTTAAACCCTGACAGGAGGGCGTGTCTGTTAGAGTGACTAGCGTGACATTCTTCCTAAATCAGCAATGTGAGCTCTCCACTAATGTTTGCCATCAACTAGTGTCAGCCTGGCCAGCCTCAGTCCCACTCAGCTGCAGTTGCTAAAGACCTTCCGTCTTCATGGAAGTACAGGCCCACGTGATTTATTTCTAACTACGCAGCCAGCCCTTCCGCAGGTTCAGGACAGATTCTACCGGATTTATTGTTCAGACACTGAGAAGTGACTGACAGTCAGGATGATTCCTTGTCTCCGTGCCCCAGCCAGTCCCAAATGTCTCTGCTTCCTCACTGACCTGCCCCCTTATATCCCAACATCGAGTTCCACGTCGCAACAACCAACCTGGGCATTCCAGCAAGTCTCTGCCTACGGATTAGGACTGCGGAGGCAGAGGACGAAAGGAGGGGAATGGCACTGGAAGGTAGACTCTATCCTTCGTATTGCTAAGCTTTACAATGTTTTTTTCTTACAACTTTATTGGAGTATAATTGCTTCACAATGGTGTGTTAGTTTCTGCTTTATAACAAAGTGAATCACTTATACATATATATCTGTTCCCATATCCCTTCCCTCTTGCGTATCCCTCCCTCCCACCCTCCCTATCCCACCCCTCCAGTCGGTCACAAAGCACCGAGCTGATCTCCCTGTGCTATGTGGCTGCTTCCCACTAGCTATCTATTTTACGTTTGGTAGTGTATATATGTCCATGCCTCTCTCTCGCTTTGTCACAGCTTACCCTTCCCCTTCCCCATATCCTCAAGTCCATTCTCAAGTAGGTCTGTGTCTTTATTCCTGTTTTACCCCTAGGTTCTTCATGACATTTTTTTTTCTTAAATTCCATATATATGTGTTAGCATACGGTATTCGTCTTTCTCTTTCTGACTTACTTCACTCTGTATGACAGACTCTAGGTCTATCCACCTCATTACAAATAGCTCAATTTTGTTTCTTTTTATGGCTGAGTAATATTCCATTGTATATATGTGCCACATCTTCTTTATCCATTCATCTGATGATGGACACTTAGGTTATTTCCATCTCCAGGCTATTGTAAATAGAGCTGCAATGAACATTTTGGTACATTACTCTTTTTGAATTACGGTTTTCTCAGGGTATACGCCCAGTATACAATGTATTTTCATTTGGTTTTGTGGAACAATCTGGTATCTAAGACAGATCTTCTACCACTCTCTTGCTCTATCACAGATCTCTGATTCTACATTCCAGTCTTTTCCAGTGTTACTCAGGAGCAAGAAATCTCAAACCTTAATGTGTGTGCAAATTTCATTGGAATCTTTTTAATATGAAGATTTTTGATTCCAGGGGTCTAGGGTGGACCTCAGATTCCGCATTTCTAACAAGCTCCTAGGTGATGCTGATGCGGCTGACCTACAAGCTGCAGTTGAAGTAGCAAAGCTTAAAAGGGAACACAGGACTGATGAAGTGAGTGGATTACACTCCTGAATTCCATCTCGTGCATCTCTGCCTATGACCTCAAATAAAGGGAATTTCACCTGTTTACATACAATGGGCTTCTTGTGAATCCACTCCACACGGGGGCTTCCCCTTCTGTTTTTCTGTACTGATAGATCACAGGTTTGTACCTAATGTTGCCACACCCCATGACAAGCACCCAAGAAGTTTCCTCGGCCATCTATATGCTGGTAATAATAGGTCAGAGATGAGAAGGAGGGTCACTTTCCAGAATCATGGCAGAGAGAATCTGTATTTCTCTATCAGGAGCCCCAGGGCCATTTCTGAGACACAGAATTTTCAAATCATGTTCCTGGAATGGAGCTTGGAGACCATCTTAGGAATCATCTAGTCCTGTAGTTTTTGGACTTTATTTTAGTTGTAGAATCCTTTCTTCCAATGCAAGCATGCGTACATAGAGTTCAAAATAAAAGGAAATAAAAAGGAGGAAGTCTCAGGTGGAAGAAAGATGAGGCTTTCAGACTCTGAGCCCCTTTGACAGAAATTAAAGGACTTGCCCATGTCCTGCATCTCACAGGTGGCAGCAGGATGAGGATACCTTAATTTCCACTATCCCCATTCTTTCGGGGCAGTTTGCAGAGAAGTGGGGTAGTAGAGAGAGAACACAGGCTTGTGTTCAGGTAGATCTGGATGCGAAGCATGACTTTACCACTTATTGTCGACCTGACATTGAACAGGTTGCTTTACTCTTTGCACTTGCATTTTCTCAAGAGTTTAACTTAGAGGAAATTCCTATAATCTCGAGTTGTTCAGAAGACAAGACATGAACTTGAAATCCCTGTGTTACAAGCCCTGGCAAACAGTAAGCACTCCAAAACTGGTGATTCTGGTTTATTGTCCTCATATGAATATACCTGACATAAAAATTGTCTCAAGTTTCACTCAGTTTCCTCAGACCCCAATCATGTTAAGGAAAATCCAACCTCAGATATGTTTGACGTCTATAGAGGAGGATTTTAGCATGAACTGAAGGGGGCTAAGATCATGCATCAGAGAAAAGCCCAGGTCATGTCCTCAACCCTAAACATCTTTGAGATCTACATATACGGGGCCAGTGATGTCACTTATGATGGAGAGGTTCAGGGCCAGCTATAGGAGCCGATTCTGCCAGGCATCTGCCTGGGAGAACCATACTAGAGAAAATTAGATTATTGCTCTGCCCTTTGTGCTTTGTAAGAATTTTAGTGAGGTCTTTGTACATTTTGTCCAACCACGCTTTTGAAGAGAGTCTTCATTATAATAGAAGGGATTGGGGGGAGTTCCCTGGTGGTCCAGTGGTTAGGACTCAGCGCTTTCACTGCCGTGGCCCGGGTTCAGTCCCTGGTCATGGAACTTAGATCCTGCAAGTCATGTGGTGCAGCCAAAGAAAAAAAATGTTTTTAATTAAAAAATATAAAAAAGAAGGGATGGGGGACAAGAACCTGTTATACACTTACATGTTACACAGCTTACAACTTAGGACAATTGCAAATGTCATAGAAATACACAATAGATATGGGCTCAAACCCTGAGTCCTGTAGAAACAGCTAGATATTAAAGATAAAAGGCGAATGTGGTGTAAGGGAACAACCTCAGATCTTCATTTGGGTTATCAGCCATTTTCCCCTAAAAGCCAACGACCCACAGGTGCTGCTACACTTTCTCTGCTTGAGGTTGGAGAACCAGCCATCGGAACTGCTTGGAATGCCCACTGCAAGGTGCAGATGCTGGTACCCTTGCAGATTGACTGAGTCCGGATCTACGAGAATGGCAGTCAGGAAGCTGCAAGTCAAACCAGCTTGAAAGGAATTCCTATGTCGATGCACAGATGTTTGGAAACTCCTTTGTTGAGGGGTCATGGTTATTTACTCTTTAATGAAGATGAGTTTACCATTGCTTTGATTTAGGTACCTGGGTGTCTGGAGACAGGTTTGGGTCGGCTCTAGCAAGGGTCACCGGGAGCTTGGGGTAGTCAGAGATCTTCTGGAAGGGGGAGACGGGTGCTGCATGGAGTGGGAAAGGTAAAGAAGTAAGGGTGCAGGAGAGACGAATTCTTGCTGTTACAGCCTCCGGGTTCAGAGCCCTCCAGCCTCCCCTCTCTCTGATGCAGCCAGTCCAGGGAAATCACACCTGCTGGATTCCCTCTCCTGATGCCCCCGTTGTCCTCCTCCCTCATCCTCCCCATAGAAGTCAGGTGACCTCTTAAAGTCATAAAATCCCAGCTTCCTCAACTACAAACTCTGGAAGCCAATTCAATTCTCCATCTTTTTCTTGGGTGCCAGGGGTTCTTCTTTGCCTCTGTGACAGAGCCAATCATCCCCTTGGAGCACATCTCTCCACTGACAGGTATTGCTCACACCCGGACTGTTCTCCTGCATGGCCTGTACAGCATTCTGCATCACTGGTTCTTAACCTTGGCTGCACAACTGAATCACTAATGAATTTTTTAAAATAATGATTCCTGGATTCCAACTCTAGAGGTTCTGAATTAATTGGTCAGACGTGTGCCCTGGACATTGGCATTTTAAAAAGCTGTGCAGGTGATTCTAATTTGCAGCCAAGGTCAAGAGTCACTTCTCTAGACCCAAGAACTGTTACACTGCTAAGAAATGGATGGGACGAGTGCTGCTCAAAACGGACCACACATCAGCATCACCGGGGGAACTTTAAAACTCACCCAGTCCTGGACCCCACTCCAGACCAAATAAATCAGAATCTCCCGAGGTGCTGACCCAGTGTCAGTATTTTTCAAAACCTCCAGGTTGATTCTTATATGCAGCCAGGATTGAAAACCACTGGTGTAGACCAAAGGTGTGGCCAGAAGCAATCGCTGGAGAAAGACGACTGAGGAATACGGTGGAAGTGAAGCAAAGGAATAAGGAAAAATACCCTCCACTTACATGGCCGTAACAACAATGAGGGTCTTTTTTCAGGCTCTGATTCTACTTCATGTATTTGCCTACCTTTTCCTACTGTTAGTTGGTTACTTGCCTGCCAATATTTGTGCATAGGTTCTAGGAATTTACAGTCAATAAAGTATCCCACCTGCAGACTTAAACAGGGCTATTATCTGGCACAAGGTGTGATTGCTTCTGTATTGCAAAATGATTTTATCTGCTGGTCTTTCTCTCTCTCAGTCTGTGGGAGAGAAGAGAGCTCAGCAAACTGAGAGCAAGCTAGTAAGCCCGGCTGAGGAAATTTATTTGTGATTTCTGAACATCCACTGTTTATTGTTCATCTTTTCTGAACATTTGAAATCATTACTAACTATATATATTATACATATATATATATATATATATATATATATATACACATACACATTATTTTTAATGTGGATATTTATTTTTTCTCTATTTTTGAAATCTCTAAAACTACTTTGTTACATGTTTATCACATGAACCAAGAGGATGAGTTAGTAATATATTCTGTTTTTAGAGGGGAAATATTTGGCACTAAAAAACAAGGTATATACATTAAGAAATAAAGATCAAGGAGAGATGATTACTCAAGACTACAGTAAGACTAAAGAAACGCCAGAGTAATGAAAATTGTCTACAACTCTTTAATTCTCAGATTCATTGGTTATTCCAACTGTCCTCATATCTTTTTCTTCAAATTTCCTGACTAAAACACACTGTTCATTTTTGAAAACACTGGGGTTTAGTTTACAGATTTTGTAATCTCACTTGATGTCCCTTTATCTGCAGCCTGCTTATTGCCTATGCCCATCTCTTTTTCTATAGGGTGGGTACCAAGGGGACAAAAGGGGTTTCTGGAACTGTCAGTCCCTTTTTTATGTAGTGACTATACTGATAAAGTCTCAATATTGGGGGGTAGGAAATACTAATTGAATTAATTTGGAGAATTATCTCTAGAGTTGAAGTATAATTAGTTCCAAGTTACGTGAGTATTGTAAATATTTTTGAACGCCTCTCTCAAATCCATGCCTCTTTAACTGCATGTTGACTTCCCGTTGGGTAATATTTCTCTCGTGGTCATTCTATCAGGTGCAGAATAGCTGAGTCTGAACAAGGAATTACGCAAACAAGCCATATTTGCAGGAAGCAATCTGTCAAAGGGATACGGTGAAGGAGAAAGTCAGATTGTGAACAGGCCTATGGTTACCAAATTCTGCTAACTGAAGAGAGGTAAGGAGTAAGGAATTTTCTCTCACACACGACCTTATGGAATAAGAAGAATTCCTAATAGCCATGATTCTGACCTCTTCACAACAGGAATTCCTTGCAAATAGTTAGGAGCAATAATAAAAAATTTTTAAAAAGAAATCAGCATAGAAGCTAAACAAAAATATTAAAATAGCAAAGAAAAATAAAAGAATCAGCAAAAAGCAATAACAGGAAATGCTAGGAAATAAAAGTACCCAAGAGCAAAAGTTTTTTTTAATTTTTACTTTCAAAAATACTTAAAAATTTTTAATCTAATTTTTTCAATATAAAATCTCATAGAAATATTTTGGAATGTTTTAAAATTCACTGATAGTGAATGCAAAGTTTTTAAGATATCTGTCCTAAGAAACTCTTCTACCAAATGGAACATTTTGATATGCTCCAGGGGTGCACTAAACTCTACTTGATACAACCTCAGAGGAAGAAAGCAGTCATCAAAGTTAAAGTGCAGAATACGACCAGTAGAAGTATCTACTTAAAAATACTTCTCTCTTCCTGTACAGGGATTGGAAACTTCTATTTGCCATATTGGGGAAAAAAGTATTGGGAATTTTCATACTGCAGTTTCTTTTTCTTCCTCTGAAAGAAGGGAATTATGAGAGAATTGAAAACCAGTAGAGAATGGTATCTGCTCGTAAGCCAGGTATGCAGTAGTTCAGCAAGTAATTCCTTAAACTGCCCTTGTCAATCTGATCTGCAGTGCTGGAGCTATGACCAGGCCTCCAATGCAACGAACTCCAAGGTAAGAATGAAATTAACATAGGAAGAACCACGCTAAGAGTTTCTGATCAACCCACTCCTAGATTAAGCTGTGACTAATACCATTTACAAAACAAAAATAAAGTGAACTGATCCTTTAACTTTGTTTTCATTAAAATCTTGCTTTCAATGTATCATTATTAAACCCTATCCTTGAAAATATTGCTGTCTCCATAGGATTTTAATTCTGCAAATAAGGTCTGGAAAATTCATGGGTATGAGTGAGAGTAGTGAGCTTGAATAGATATCTGAGACAGGAATCTTAGCATCCTTAATTACAGGTTCTATTATTCAAACAGTGAATAAACCAATTCAGATCATTTCAATAAACATTTATTTGGATCATTCAATATGAAGAGATCTCTGATTTTACAAAGCTAAATATATGTATGATGGTGAATATTATTTTATATTAAGGTAGTTAAGAACTAGAAGAGGCTCTAATGAACCCAGAAAACGCATTTTTTAAAGGAGAGAGAGGGAAAAAATTGAGTTTTTACTGAATTACTGGGACTAATACAGTCAGTTCTGCTATAATGTGACATATGTGTTCCTAAATATCGCCATATCACCGCACTATGCAAAATCACACAGTAAAAACCACAAGGTTTATGGAGAAAACGAGATTAGGACACAATACTCAAAAACTTAGTCAGTGACACATTTTTTAAAATTAAAAAATAAGAACCTATGTAGAACAGTAGTACGTATGTTAAATGGTTCAGAAATTATATATACTACAATAAATACAGCATTCTACCACCCTCAGGTTGTGTGCATCATGAGGCTGCTGTTTGTGAGCTATTGTGAAGTGGTGGCAGGAAGGTTATCTGAACAGGATGGGAAGTTGTGACAATGCTCAGCTTGTGCGTGGCTGTGGCTCATCACACACATGGTAGACGGAGACGGCTGGCCGCTGTTTGAGGCGTGTGCCTTTTGTGTACAAGGCTTGGTTCAGCTGGGTGCAGTTTTCTGCATTCACCTAGTGTTTCTTACTGATAAAATCACATGCAAGCCTACACAAACAAAATTCACTTTGCGTTCAAATCATTCCCTAATAGATCACTAGCACTGGAACAAATTCTTGGTTTCAACATAAGCCTTAGAGCAGAACTGGCCTCCATACATTCATATGCCAGTCTTTTGCAAAACAATGTTCTTCCTCAAAGTTTACCTAAGTATTGTTTGTGTCTAAGCAATTCAAAAAATGTAATATCCAAAAAATTCATTGGTGGTTTTAAAATAAGAACAATAACACCAATTGCTAAAGCTGAATAATTATCCCACTCCCAGCAGCACGTTCTGCATTCCACCGGCATCTTCAGGCTCCAAAGCAACCTGGTTTACAGCCTGTGGATCTAGAACCAAGGCCCTCGGCCCCAACCTGAGAGAGGTTTCCTTTGTCTCTGACAATGAGCTGCACATACCTAACTACCTGGAAAAGCGCTTCTACTCAAGATACACTGGTTCCCCCTTGAGCCTTTGTTTCGCTTTCTGAGGTTTCATTTACCCACAGTCAACCATGGTGTGAAAATATTAAATGGAAAATTCCATAAATAAACAATTCATACATTTTACATTGTGCATGGTTCTGAGTAGCGTAATGAAATCTGGCGCCATCCCACCCAGGAGGTGAATCCTCCCTGTGTCCAGCGCATCCACACCCATCACTTAGCAGCCGTCTCTGTTATCAGAGCCACTATTGTGGTATCTCATTGCTTGTGCTCAAGTAGCTCTTATTTTACTTAATAATGGCCCCAAAGCAGAAGAGTGGTGATGCTGGCAATTTGGATATTCTCTTATCATGCCTAATTTATAAAGTAAACTTGATCGTGAGTATATATGTATAGGGAAAAAAACCGATAGACACAGGGTTTGGTATTCTCCATGGTTTCAGGCAACCACTTGGTCTTGAAATGTACACCCCTCCACCATAAGGGGGATGACTGTAGCATCGCATATTGGGGGCGGGGCATTGAACACAGCATCCTGCAATTTATCTTCCTTTCATCCTCCCATCCCTCCTTGCACAGCCCCTTAGAACAAAAGTCATCATTTGCCCCGATTTATCAGTTTAACATTGGCCATCTCCTATCTCACATGTGGTGGGCATTATGGCACAACAAGCAGTCAAAGCCCTTTAATATTTATGTAAAAACCTAGCTTCCCCCAAACTATCTGAATTATTTACCCTGAGTAAGTGCACATTAAGTCACAGGCTAATGGGTGGCGCACTTTTTTATATGGACTCCTATCCCAATAAAGCATTATGACTGTCTGGTAGTGGTGAGTCCTGAGGGTGAATGAGCCTGTCCATTCTCAGTAGGAGCCAAGCTTTCCTGGGTTATGTCATAAAGAAAAATAGGAAAGAGAACCCAAAGCAAAAGCTACAAGAATATTCTGCACACATTTCTTTCCCAGGGCACACACGTCACCCAAAGGATGGCACAGAGCACAAACACCATTTTGACGCTGAAACCAAGCGTATTTGCCTCGAGATAACTCCACCAACTTCTCTTTATATGTTTCAACTTCCTTTTGCTTGGCTGTACATAAATTATTCTGTGGGGTTTTAATTCCTACAAAAGAGAATATAATCCAACCTTCTGCTATAAACGCAGCTACAGTTTCATTCATGTGCCAAGCAGCAAGGAGAGAAATCAAACAGTTGCCCGCCCCGCCCCCCCACCCCGTGAATTAATCTATATGCCCCAGTTTCCTAACACTAAGCCCACCTCAGACAACAGACTGGGATTTAACTCTTCCCTGTCAAGTCTTCATCGTAAGCAGTCAGATTGCATTCTTCTTCTTACTTCTCACCCCATTACTCACAAAGAACATCTTTTCCCATGAAACCTGAGCTAACATACTTGGCAACCAATGCTGGTGTTAGCAGTAAAAAGTCAGGTCTCGCCTTCAGAACATTAGCATACAAAATGTGTCTACAGCAGGGGAAAAAAATCCGTCAATTGCAGGAGCTGTACTCCATTGTCTGAAACGTTGCTGTCCTCAGTCAGAATGCTCCCCAACCCCGACCTGGAGAGATTGCAGGTTCAGATCATGGTACCCTTTGGGAGCGACTGTGGGCCCTGGATAGGAAGGAAAATGCCAAAACTACATTCCAATTAGTTGCCACGGAAATGGGGGGAGGGTGTCTTTTAGACAAGTCAAGATAAATGAGGGAAAACAGTTAATGACGTTACACTTTGCAAGAACTGTTAATTTCAGTAAACCTGACTCAGGAAAGGATAAATCCCAACACTAACCCTCACTGTGATATTATGAAGAAAACTAAGTGAAGGAATCCAAACTAAAGGGAAATAGAAGTCATTGTACAATATCCTGAATTTATCGCATCCCACCCAGCAGTCAGTTAGGCAGGCAAATGAACAGCTGAAAGGCTCCACTGAACCATAATCCCCAATCATTATACTTAAATGGCTCCTCTCAATATAAAGGAGGCTCTTCAATAACCATAGATCTAATTTCTGTTAATTTTATGTAACTCTTAACAGAATCGTTAACATTCGTGGAACCCACTCCACATGCAGCCCCTCCCTCCCCTACTCCCCTCATTTCTCCTATGAGCGTTTCTCTTGAAAATTTAATTATTACCAGTGGAATTCCTGCACTAACTAAAGGCTTTTGCAATCAAATCAATAGTTGATGAAAGAGTGGTCCAAAAAAGCCATGTTAAATGCATCCTCCTGCTTCCTTTTCCACGTCATCTGTGTGGCTCCTCTCCTGATGTTACAACTGGAAACCCTCAAAATAACATCACTTTCAGGGACTTAAAATGTCTACGTGTTATCCAGAGGTGGCTATTATATATTTATAAGGGCTCCCCTATACGCCTCTTCTGTATTTACTAAGTGCTCTAAGGATCTGTTTGGCTTATACCAACGACCACAGACTGATCTGAGAAATCAAGGAGGAAATACTCAAGTGCGATCTGGGCAGAAGGAGAAATGTTCGTCCTTATTGTGACTGCTACAAAGAGAGGGGCCGATTTTCTGTGTTATTTAGAAATGGAAATAAGTCATCTCCTCTCCTTCTTGCCCTACTCTTATACCCCCCACCATTCTGCTCTAATGGAAGAGCCCAAAAGCTGCGCCATCTCTCTCTGTGTTTTTCCACCTGTGGAGAGTCTCCAGCACAAAAGAACATGGCTTTGGGGAGAAAGAGATGCTTCAGTGTTGTTGTGTCCTTTGCTGTTATTGGTGGGATGGGCTTTGGTGCCTAAGTTAGATGATTGTTGAATCAGAGATGGTTCTATAAAGAAAACATTTTATCCAGGCCACACGCAGTGTAGCCTATGGCATTTCGCACCACTCCCCATATATGAACATTTTTTAGACATGTGGTACATGTATATTTATAAATGATTACCTGGTTCTCCAACAGAGTGGTCAAAGGGAACAGCAGATAACGCGATGCATGACTGTACTGTGCATATTATTAAACTATCAGAGACCAGGCTGGGGAGGTGAATTTAGATGAATTCTCTGGATAAGCATCAGAGTTGTCTCCTAAAAGGCTGAGAGCTGAATCCTAATATACAGACCCAGGTGTGCAAACACGATTCAGAGCCTCTAAATCTAAGTAATATGGGAAGGAGTCACACATTATCTGGAAAATTTAGCCTTCCACTATTTTCCTGCTAAATTGTCCAGATAATTACTTCAGTTTTCCATTCCACTTTGACTTAGAAACCTAGTCACAGGATAATAACTGGTCATTGTACAGGGCAGAAGCTTATTTGCTTATTTATTTATAACTCTCATCTATCAGTAAGCAACTCCTATGTGCCTTGCACTGCCCTCAGGAAGTTATATTCTAATTGAAGTCAACACTTAGACTCTAGAAAGATCAGTGAACATGAACAAGAATCCATTAAGAGCTCGATTTAGTGAAAGAGAATATGACGCCATAATTGCTGAGGAGCCAAAACTCCACGAAGTCTTCCTAGAGGAACCAGTCTTGCCACAGACATTAACAGAGCCCTGACTTTTCCACATCACACACAGAGAACGATGTCTGTGCGTACATCACAAGGTAAACTGATGCTGCTTACAGCCAGTGACAGCCAGAGCCACGAGCCACCCCGGCACGGAGGAGATCACTCATCACTGATGGTCATCCATCCAAAGCCCTCCAGGTCAGATGCTTTGCTTTCAATCAGGTGTAGGTTGGGAACTAATTAGGCAGAGGGATGGCTATAAGAAGAGAGAAGAAACAGGTGATGTACACTAATGTGCAGTTCTTTGAAGAGGAGGTATAGCTTTTGCAGAAAGAAATGTAACCAGGAGACAAAGCCTCAGGAGACAGTGTAGTGTAGTAGTTAGGTATCCGGGCTTTTTTTTTTTTTTTTTTTTTTTGCAGTACGCGGGCCTCTCACTGTTGTGGCCTCTCCCGTTGCGGAGCACAGGCTCTGGATGCGCAGGCTCAGCGGCCATGGCTCACGGGCCCAGCTGCTCCGCGGCATGTGGGATCTTCCCGGACCAGGGCACGAACCCGTGTCCCCTGCATCGGCAGACGGACTCTCAACCACTGTGCCACCAGGGAAGCCCGGTATCCGGGCTTTAGAATCAGAAAGTTCTGTGCTTAGACTCTGCCCTACCACAACCTAGGTGGGTGCCCTTGGGCAACTTAACTTCTCTAGGCTTCATTTTTCTAATCAGGACAATAGGGGTAGCATAGTACCTATCTATTAATATAATTGTTCCTATCCACCTATGTTGTGGAGAATAAATTAGATACTGTGAATAAAGCACTTTGCACAGAGCCTGGTGCATGGAATGTTCAATAAACATTAAACTCTTAATGTTGCTAAGTAATGTTTGGAGCTAAAGGTCAGTGCTTAGGGGGTAGAATTGAGGGATGAAAATGTGAATTTTCAGAAAATGGGGATATGCAAACATTTTGTATATCTGCTGGTACAGAAAGAATATAAAAGAAAAAAGTAATTCGTTTGAACACAGAAGCTCTGGTCAAAGCAGAGGATCAAAGAATGTTTTTAGCAGCTATCTAGGGTCAATTAGGACTCCCGATTCAGAAGGCACATTCAAACCCTTATCTTCAAAGTAGCCCACTTTCTATTCTCCCACAGTGTTTGTGTGTTCACTTGTGCAGATGCTTGGACAAGCAGATAAAGAGTTTAATGCAATTGCCAAAGGGGCTACCCATCACTGTCTTTCCAGCTGCACTGTCTTCACCAAGGGATCATCCAAGCACCATCAGATTAATGTGGAGAGAAGAATAATGGACCATAAATATTTGAGGACTACCCAGCAAAAGTACAAGAAATTATCTATTACCCATTGTGCAGCCAAACCTAAGTAAAAGTTAGTTATGGAATTTGAGATAATGTTCAATTTCACTGTAATATCAAAGAATATAATTTGTAGCCTAGTTACTCGTGACATATAAATACACAAAATCTCCAAAAGGAGAAAATAAACGATAAATTTTCAGGACCTAGCAGGTCACCAAGTACAAAGTAAGCGACTGATTTAGGTTGGTGATAGATGGTACCTCCCTATTTGCGACATGTATTCATCAAAAATTTCTCAGGAAGAAAAAAGGTTTGCAATTGGAAGATGTCATTAATTGCACATTTCATCTTGTTATTTAGAAATAGACATTTCAATGCCTAAAATGAAATGTCCATATAAAATACATTATAAAGCACTTCATTTACAAGTTACTGTACATCTATATGTCACTCTGAACTTCTCCATCACCCAGGGAAAACTACAAGATCATTTTTAACTTCATTTTACAGATGAAGTCAAATCTAAAGAAATTTAGTGATTTTGACTGTAGACCATGGGATTTGGAAAGCATGGGGTCAAGACTAGAACTCAGGTCCTCCAACTAGTATCCCCTCTTCATCATATATTCTTCTATTATGGAATCATTATTCTAGGTGCAGCAGAGGTCAAGGCTGAGTATTAGTACAACTGTCCCCACAGAGCAGCTGGGGACACCAATCCAAGCCAAGTAACACACTGGGCCAAGTTCAGGAGCATAAGTGCACAGGCACAGTGGCAGCCAGTCAGGTGCACTGGCTCCAAGGATCGCTGTTGAAGGGGGTTGTGGAATACGAGCCCTGAGGAACCCTAAATGACACACTAAGGAATGTGGGATTTATTCCATAGGTAATTAAGAGCCGTCAAAGGGGTTTTTAATGAGGGAATGACGTAATTAAAAACGTTCCAAGTCTGGCCGGGTTGGAGCCTGGATTTCAGGGAGGAGAAGTGCCGCAGGGGGTGTGCAGGTAGGACAACAAACGGGAACAGCTCCCTGGGAATGTCTTCTATGATAGCTCAGGGCCAGCCTTGTCTTGCATTCTTCTAGAATGTGGACACTAACGCCTCCACTGGACTGTGAATTCTTTGCAGGAGCTCGTGTTTTATTTACCCTCATGTTCCCAGGCTGCACGGTATTGTGAGTAATACTTTGCAGAAACTGCCTGCAGGACTTCCCTCCCCCATAGGCCAATATAACACCAACAGGGACAAAGCTAATGCATCACTCTGCAGCCAAATACCACTTCTCTTCCCATTTTTCTCTCCTGATACATATGACACTTCCATCCCTCGGGTTTTCCAAAATCTGGCTTTCATTTTAGATACTGACCTCTTCCTCATCTCCAGTCCCCACCCCCTTTGTTTTTTGGCCCGCTACTTGGCTGGCAGGATCTTAGTTCCCCAACCAGGGATCGAATCTGGGCCCATGGCAGTGAAAGCGCAGAGTCCTAACCACCAGACCGCCAGGGAGTTCTCCCCCAAACCCCTTTCAATTCAACCCTATGCAATGCCTCCCTTAGCATCCTTCATGTCTGTTCCCTTCATTAATTATGGTTTGACCAGAAACTCCTAACTATATCCCTGTCTGCAAATGTACCCCTTTTGAATTTGTCCTCAACACTCCTACCAGAGGCATCATTATAAAACGAAAAGATGCCTATGGCACTGCGTCAAACCCCTGGTTGGTCCGCCATTGCCCTGAGTACCCTGGACTACTAGCTGGAGTCCAAACTCTTCATCATCATCACACACATGCAAACCCTCTGTGATCTAACCCTTCATCTCTGACCTGTTATCTCCAATCACCCAGCCGCAATCAGACAACCCACCTCGGCACTCAGGAGCAAGCCTTCTCCCACATGCCGCACCTTAGTGCCCCCCGCAAGCCCGCCCATACCCATTACCTGCCTGGAGATCTCTGGATTCATCCCATGTTTACCCTCTCCTCTTCTGAGAAAGCTTAACTCATACAGTCACCAACACTCACCAGGCCCTCAAGGCAGAAGTCATATCCCTCCTTTCACGAAAGCACGTCTATCCACTGCTTACCTTTGCAAGAGTTCTTATCATACTGTATTAAAGGCATTTATTTTCATGCTACTTTAGGGCAGGGATACTGCCTAATTCCTTTCTCTTTCCTGTTAGTACTTAACAGGTACTCTTTAAACATTTATATGTATTAGTGCATACATATTTTTCAAAACTAAATGATTGAATGAACAAATGGATAAATGTTGACAGATTCTTTTCTTCTCTATCCTCAATGGCATGAATTCAGTAACACCTACCTATAGAATCTGACAGCAGACATTTGAGAGATATAGAAACACATACTTATATATTAAGGAGTGTGTGTGTGTGTGTATGTGTGTGTGTGTGTGTGTTCTCGTATTTTAGAATAAATTTCATTACGATGTGGTTACACTTTACACGTAAAAAGCATCTTAGCATTTAACTTTGGATGTGAATATATATGTTCTAAGATTTAGAGCCTATCATTAAAATGTAAATCTCCACATTGCTTTAAATGAATTAGAAAAAACTTTCCTTTTATTGGTTTTATTTCTCTTCCTTAGATCAAAACTTTAGCCTCTACATTTTGAAAGCACAAGTCAGAGACGTCTTTGGTGAATGGGTTAACGTACAGCCATTGGCTTACCAACTGACCAAATGCCCAGTCTACCAAGATAGACTGTATTTGGTGGGGCTATTGGACAACTAAGGCTAATTAAGCCCATCACAGTAACTTTCAATGTTTTATTTTTTCCCCCTTAAAGCTTCAAATTGGATATTTGTTAAGTTACCTGGAAATACTCTTAATAAAATACAACTGTACTGTTTTGAATAGTACAATGCCTGACACAAAGGACACTCTTGATAAATACTTGTTATTATCAAATAACTCCTTCCTGCTTGATTATAGAATCCCTGAGAGCAGGAAGTGTGCTATTAACAGTGCAGCCCATCCAGCCAACCACTCTGCTCAATGTTCGTTGAATAAGTGTGCGCTCATGGGCATTTGAAATTGGGCAAGACAGACACATTCTTCAAATGGTATTTGTGTTGGTTCCATTAGCTTAAGAATCGAGTTCATTGGTCTCTGTAGGTACCAGTCATTATTAAATTGAGTACTCTACTTGACTATTACGGGTACAAATCAAGTCCACGCGCACAAATGCTAGCTTCCGTCTGGCACCCAGACCTAAATGTGAAATCTGAGGTATTGTCTAAGGAGAAGTCAGCCTCAAAATCAGGGAATAGAAACAGTGATCCCTAAATGTTGTTTCTTCATCTGCAACAGTGTAAGTCACAAATAAGTAAAGTGAAGAAAGAGTATTATCACTGTTAACTGTTTCAGATCACCATCTGCAGAAAGAACACAACAGAATGGAAATTGCTTCTATAAAGTATTCAATACAATTTAAACATCTCATGATATTCAATGGGGCTCTCCAAGATGGGCCAGATGCTATTAAATACAGCATGCTCTATGGGAAAATCATGCAAAGTACATTCACCAATTGAATTCTACCGCAGGGGCATAAAGGGCCGAATACATAAATGAACCCCCATTACTTTGGTCTTTGGGCATTTTTCCTTGTAGCTTTCAGATACAGAACATGAAAAATAAAAATAAGAACAAACATAACGCCTTTATTTTTCAGTCAACAATATGTTTTCAAAGCATCCCACAGTTATAGCACAAAATACACCATAGCGTGTACCCATCTCATGTTTAACAAGAATGAGATTTGCTATTCACATTTATATTGGTTTTGCTTAGTACAGCAGCCTTGGGAATTGTTTACTGAAGAAGCCACAATGAGAAAGATGCACAGTAGCTAAAAATAATTATAGGCACCCATTCATTTGTTAAAACCATTTTAAAAGTCAACAGATGCTGATTAAATTCAGGGAAGTTCTTTAATCTGAATGTGGCAATTAACGTTTGCAAAACTTTTTCTATTTTGAGGAGACTTTTCACTTTTTCCATATTATCCTTTTTAAAAAAGTACCTTACCTACAAGATCCTTCAAGGTAGGGTTAGGTGAGGCAAGTATCATTTAACAGACAAATTGTGAACAGGAGGAAACTAAGGTTCCCAGAGATTGAGTGATTTACCCAAGGACACCAAGGAACAAGAACCTCACACCCAAGGGCTCTGTGTATACCTTTCCACCACACCCTGTATATTTTCAAACTCCCCAGGGCCTCTTACAGAGCTGCCCAGGGAAGGAGGCAGTGGCTGGACTGGATCCACAGCCCCCACCCCAAGTCCCCAGGCTCTGAGTATATCTCTTTTACGTATCATTCACTTGAAAACAAAATCTTTCACTTAAAAGAAAAGTTACTTTTTTTAAGCTTAAAAGCCTAGTCACTAAACCCAGCTGCTATGAAAGCAACCTTAGTGTTAAGAATACAGAGTAGAAAATCCATGTGCTGAAATTGCAAGGCTGGGGAGGTAAAATCCAAAATATAGCATCCTGAGAAGAGGTCAGCCATGAGAGCAGGAGCCTAAACAATGCACCAAAATCAGGGGTCATGGTCATTGTCTGACTTTTTCTTTTTTTTTTTAGAAGAACAGAGAATAACATTTGTTTTATTGGAGGTTAACAGTAACATGTGACCTGACCTACCTGGACAAGAACAAAGGATTCCGACACCAAGGAGTTTGCAACAACTAACCACGTCCCTCCCTCACCTTGCCTTTAAAAGTGCTTTGCTGAAACCCTTCAGGGAGTTTGGGGTTTTTGGGGCATGAGTCACCCATCTCCGTGCATGGCCCGAAACTCCATCGTTTCAGTTTGTCTGGCCTCACTGTGCATCGGGCACACTAACTTGCGTTCAGTAACAATACCGAGAGGACCACTGTCATGAAGGGGGGACACTGCTGGCTCCTCCGGCCACTGAGACCCTGGTCACGCCAAGGTGGCCTCTATGTGTGCTTCACTCAGAGACCCCCGGAATCAAGTCACCAACGTGCCCTCTGCAGCACCCACCCTTCACCCTCACCATTTTGAAGAACTGACGTCTTTGTTTATAAATATTCCCAGGCTGAGGCGTGCAACGGGAGCCAGTGAGTACCTGGAGGGTAGGTCAGGGGGGTGGTGAGTTTGTCCAGGTGGGATACAAGGTAAGTGTGAGGGAAGGGGAAGAATTACAGAGGTTTCTTGCCTGACTGACACAGATTAATGGAGGTCATGCTCCCTGAATGATGAATTCAGGAGAAACAGGCAGTAGGAGAAGGAAGGTTAGAGATGCACTAAATTTGAATCTTATCCTCAGGACCCACTTCCATAGACTCCTCTCAACAGGAGTCTATTCTTCCAGCCTGGCATATAGTCAACCCATCAACTCCAACTCACATGAAAATGATTTGCTCAATCGCCTGTCCATCAAATAGAATTGGTTTGCTTTAAGCGGGGTTAGACATAACTCACAAAGCTGCTGGCATCTTTTTGTAAAAGTAGATGGGAGATTATTTTTCAAAGCTGTAAACATCTGTACTTAAGACCTGGCCTGGCTAAGGCTCCCGCTTACAGATATGTAGGGTTGAGCTAAAAGAGTCTTAAAAATGGAGCAGCCGTTTGGTGACATCAAACACAGAAGAATTTTCCAGAGAGCCCCCTCTGTGACAAGTGTGTATTTTATTCATACACCCTAAATCATCTCTCTTGTGGATGAGAAACTGGCATACAGGTTGTTAGAAGGAGAAGAAATACAGAGCGTGAGGTAGAGTGATGGTAGAAGAAACAGGTTGAGATAGTATTTACAGGGGTGAACAGATGTAGAAACATCCGTGATAATGTTGAGTGTAGAACCAAGTGGAGCCATTAACAAAGATAATGATATCAGGCTGGTAATATTGCTGGGGGGGAAATAGTCCTGAGGGGACCCATTGCGGTTGTTAATAGGCATCAACATTGTACGGTTGAAGCAGTAGTGGGATTAGAAGGGGAAAAAGGGTACAGGAGTAGTCACACGCTAGGAGTGAGTTTCAAAGCCTGCGAAGAGAGGAGATAACCTGGAAAACCTGGAGATGAGTAGAAAAGATGATCAAGACAGTTAGGAACTTGGACTCTCTGGAGTTAGAATGCCTGAGTTTGAATTACAGCTCTGCCTTTTACTAGCCCTGTAATCCTATCTCAGTCAATCATTTAACCTCTCTGTCCTGCAATAGCCTCATCTGGAAAATTAGAATAATGGTAGCTGCTAAAACATAGAGTTGTGATAATCATTAGTTACGTTAATATAGAGAACGCACTGGGAAGGATTTTGGAGGATACTTAGTGCTCAAGAAAATAATATGTGTTAATAATAATGGCAGTAGTCATAATATAACATAAATGGATGTTTACATTTGAGGAAGAAGAGAAAAGAAAAAAAGAGTAAAAGAAGAAGAAAGAGAAATCAAAAGGGGGAGAACCTGCAAAATGAGTTGTCATGGAAACAAGGAGCTGAGAGGATTTCAAGCCCGAGGAGTTCATGAACGATGTTAAATGCTAGGGCAAGGTCAGGGGAAATTATACCTGAGAAAAGATCCTCGATTTGGGAGGTTGAAGGTCATCGATAACCTTCAAGAAAGAGGTTTCAACAGAACGTTGGAAACAGTGCCAATGTTGAAGGGATAGAGAGAGGAGTATAGGATAAGAAACAAGAAGTGCTGACTACTCACTCAAGAATTTTAAAGGTAAAAAGAAGGGGAGTTCCTAATGGGGATGGCAGAGTATAGGGAAGATATGCTTTAACATTGGAAAATATTAATATATCAAAAGACAGAGACCCATGGCAAGAGAGAGGATGAGGAAACAAGTTAGAAGTACAGAAAACTGATGATGCTAGATGTGCGAGGAGGTAGAAGAGAATTCAGCCCCCAGCACACGTAGAGGAGCATGGAAGGGCAAAGGGCAGCTTCTTACCTTGACCCAGGAAAGGAGAAGGAAAGGAGAGGGGAATATACAGACACGTGCTGAAGTGGAGAGGAGGGACGTTGAGGGTGCTGAGTTTAAGGGGAGACACGCTTCACAGTAAAGTTGAATCAAGGCCATTTTCCATGGATGCTTGAGGAACATTGGGTTGAGAGTTGGAGAAAAACAGAGTTTAATTAAAGAAAAAAAAACCCACTCCTGGTTTCTGTAATGACATATCCAATAAATACACAGGAGATCAATCAACACATTTTTGTGTGTTCACAACTCTTCAGCAACTCTTGGTTGCATAGAAGCAGAAAGTAGAGTTGAAGGTTGGTGAGTGAGGCATGGCTGAAGGTCCAGAGAACAGGTGCACCAGGACACAAGAGAGGACGTGACTGAGACACCGAACCAGGACACACAGGACAACTGTGAGCCGGGAGAGTCTGCAGGGGACAGAAGAGCAGAGGCAGCACAGGAGTGAAGGTTATGTTAAGAATAAAATATACAAAAGCCAGATGTGTGGGATGAATGATTAGGAGGATGGCTCTGGCTGGGAAGAGAGGTGGGGACAGGACCACATAGCTTGAGACCGTAGGACTTGAACTACCCGTTGGTGATGGTCACTCAGCCGGGGGGTGAGTCAAAGAGTAGTGGATGCCAAGGAACTCTTGGGGCTGTCCTGTTTCCTCCAAGAGGAAAAATCCAGAACCCTTTTCCTATTTGTGATTTTTTTTTCCTCCAGTTTCAGTCCGGGAACCAAAATGCGAAAGTAAAGCGTAGGTTCATAGAAGACAATCCCAATATTTTGTCATTTTCCTTATTATTACTATTATTATTGTTGTTGTTATCCCTTTACTGTCATTTTAAAGGCAACTTTTGGAAGGAAGAGAGAGAAGCTCATGGGCTCTGAGGCCATCTTAAACTGGAACCACACATTTTGATTTTTACTGTACAGTCAGATCAGTCATGCTGGCCAGGTTACTCCCACCAACAAAAATAACTCTTGCCCAGGACTTTCTGAAATAACAGAGTCCAAAAACACTCTTTTCCTGCACCTGCCAAACTTGTGCGCTTCCATGGCTTTGAAAATACTTGTGCTTCAGCTTCAATACTCTTCCTACTCTTGTCTACTCAGGAAATTCTAATTTACTCAAGTCTCATTTTAAGAATTACTTGTTCTGTGAAGTTCCCCTTGATTCTCCCACATAGCAAGTACCACAGGGACCGTGTTATATAAATAGTTCCCGATATGTGTCCTGTTGACCTAAAACAGACTGCCAGATATTTTTCTAGCAAAGATGGGTTTATTCGGGATCAGCAGGGAATTGCAATTCAGGATCTTCAACCATGGTGAGTCATGTGTAAGTCCCTGCATGGCAAGGGAGAAGGTTTTTAGAGAGAGGAAAAGGAAGCTGGGAGGGCTGGAGTAACCAAAGAGTCCATGGCCTTTCACTGACCCGAGTCCTTGACGGGAAAGAAGAGGGGTCTTTCTTCTTCCGGTTGGGCTCTGCTAGTGTCACAGGGTGTGACAGCTCCCCCTTCTGGTCTCCCAAACTTTACTTAATTGAGGTTTCTGTTTCTTAATTTTTTACAGTCCCTTCTATTGATAAGCCTCTTTCTCTCCCTGCATACCATCTACCATGAAAGTCAAGCCAATAAAGCTTGGTTCCTCTAGTCAGAATGAACATATGACAAGGGCATGTCCTTCCAGGAAGAAGAGAAAATGGAACTCCTGCCTTTTCCAGCTCAGAAGAGGGAAGAAAGAAGAGAAAAAAAAAAAAACTGCCCCAGTTTGGGATTCAATTAACTAGCAAGTTATGCATTTGTATCTCTATTTGGATGAAGGCATAGATACACAGATAAAACATACAAGGCAGGTAAAAATGAGTCTCTGCCACCCAATAAGTTATTTCACCAGGTTTTCTATCCAGTCTTGCTCCATAATAGGAAACAATAAGAAACACTGCTAATTGGTCTTTAAAATTAAATTATTTTTTTTGCAACTGCTTATGGAAATGCTAAGATGGATTTTGACCAAACTCTGCTGAGAGGAATCTTATAAAATAGGGCAGGGATCTCTGCAGGAATTGGAGCTGGAATTGAAAGGGAAGGAGGAAGGACAGACTCACGGGAGTCAGGCTGTCTGTGGATCCCCCAGCATCGCTCCCTCCTCCTGTAACCCGCCCTGTGTTGCAGAGCTAGAAGTCTCATGGCTCCCACTCCAGAATCTCTGCCTGCGGGGCTGCTTGTTAGACCCTACCCAGGAGGGGTGCTCACACGTGATTGGAAGAGGAAGAGAAAACAGTCACGTGGAGTGTTCCTCTGCGGGGGGGTTGGGAGGGGGCAAGTGAGGGCTTTGGCAGCCACGGGATTTTTCTGGCAAAGCATCTGTTCTGGAGGCAGCTGCCTCTGAGGGTTTCCGGGAGACCCCACTACCTCCTGTCTTTCTAAAGGCTAAGTATACCCCTGTACTAAATCCCTTCCTTCTTGAATACCTGGAGTTGTTTTATATCTTTGACCGTCGTGATGCTGTGAGAACGTAATCAACAGTACACGTTATTATACTATGGAAGAGAGAACACACTCTTAGGAAGAGCTGCCGCAGCATCACCTTTTACAAACCTGCCCCTCCCCTCCACATGGAACCCATAAGCAAGGCCTGCCTCGCCTCACAGGTTAGCGCGTATATCCACCTCCTGAGCCCCGTGGCGATCCCTCCGGGGTGGCCCTCTCTGCACCGTGCTCTCCAGTGAGCGGGCAGTTCCCAGGCCCCATCATCCGGCTCAAGGCCAAAGTTCTCCGTCACCTCCTATACTGCTCTCACCCTCAAAGTCTTCCATGGCTACTTCCTTCCACCTCAGAGCTGAAGTCGTCCTGTGGTCCAGTCTCTCCAAAGCTTAGCCGCACCGACCGCCTCTGCACCTCTGCCCGAGTAATCACACTCCAGTCCGAGTGGTCTCCCACTGCAGCGTCAACACACCACGTACGTTCACGCTGGTTCCTCCCTTCACGCTTGCCCCTCCCCAGAACGCCCTCGCCTGTCTGTCCAAACCCGCCGCACCTTTCAGAGACGGCTCAGGCCTCAGCTCCCCCATGAAGCCTTCTCCAACCACACATTATTTCATTAATGCCTTGCTCCCCTGCACTGAAATCCTGAAGCACAGCGGAGACCGCCTGCCAAGTCCAGCCCAAGTCACTGACCCGCAGACTTTTGAGCTGCACGCGGGGCTGTTGTTTTAAGCTGCTACATCGTGGGATGGTTTCTCCACAAACGCTAACGGAGAGACCCTGCTCCCTCTCTTGCCTGCCGGCAATATCCTCTCCACAGGGCAACCAGCGGCCTTTTTAAACTGAAAATCAGAGAGCACCTCTGCCCCCACTGGCCTCCCCTACATCGTCGGCCCACCACTCCCACTCCAGTCACACCGGCCTTTTTCCGCTCCTCGAACAAGCCCTGCATCTTCCCATCCCAAGACACTTGCATTTGCAGTTCCCTCCATCTGAAAAGCTCTTTTCTTAGAACCACCCCTGATTCCCTCCCTCACTGCAAGTTGGTTCTCTACTCAAACGTCACCACCTCCAAGAAGCCTTCTCAGATTACTCCCTCTCAAGTACCCTCTCCCACAATCTCTTCCCCCTTTCCCTGCTTTATTTTTCTTTGTGTGGCCCGCATGTTACGTATGCACTTGTTCATTGGTTTCTTTTCCATCGCTCTAAACTGAAGCCTTCTGAGAGCAAGGGCCCCAGTGTTGCGCTGTCCTTGCATCGGTTGTGCTGAAAACCGTGCCGAATGCAGGGCAGTGGCTGGGGAAGGAGCTGAGGATTTCAATCTGAAGACACAAATGATTTGATTTCAACCCCTCAGGGATGTTTGCAATATAGCAAATCTGGTGTTTTAGAACTCCAGTTAGGCCTGTACGATCAGAAAAGTTTTCTGTATCTAAAAGCATGTTGCTGATAATGAATGAATGAAATCAAATTTACAAGTCATTTTTCTTTTATACAGCATTGTAGTCATTTTGATATGACACTGACATAGTTTTTCCTATGTTGTTTCCTTTTTATAACACAATTTGCATAATTTAAGGACAGCTCCATAACATTTGCACAATTGAAGGCAATGCCAGAAAATGTATTTCCAGAGTGTTATGATTTGCAGTGCTCACCAGCTTTATGTAATTGTGATGTGTCTTGTGGTAAAGGTGTGAGAGGGGACGTGTACAGCACACAGTCCACTCTCGGAAGAGGAATCGGAGCAGACTGTCCAGACACAGAACAATGCACTGGCTGTTCCCTATACTGCCATCAGCAATACTCAGGCAACTCACAGAATTAAAGGTAGCCCAACCTTTTCTAGCTATACCCTATTTAAACTGGCCATTTAAAGATTTAGAATCCTTTATTATAGCTCTTTTTAAGACCAAAATATGTAAATTCTCATCTTTCTGAAGCTAAAACTGCCCACCTAAATGAGGTTGAAATGTGTTTAGCTCAAGTAAAATAACCAAATTTAATCTCAAATCACAAATAAATGACAACAACAGTCGGGTTTGGGAAACACAGCTGCTTAGAAATTTATATCAATTCTCTATTCACTGTTAAATAAGCCCAGTCCTCATAGCATATTCCATAGACAGACAATGTCATTATTTATGACCTTTTTCAGTGTTCTACAAATAAGTTAAAAAACAAGTATAGAAAAATTTTATTAAAGAAGTTTAAATATAGTTAACAATAATCAACTGTCCCTTAGGCAAAATAGTAGAGCTTGTTTATGTTGTAATAAAAGATCAATAACTGATCTTTTTTTTTTTGCAGTACACGGGCCTCTCACTGTTGTGGTCTCTCCCGCTGCGGAGCACAAGCTCAGGACGCGCAGGCTCAGCGACCATGGCTCACGGGCCCAGTCGCTCCGCGGCATGTGGGATCCTCCTGGACCGGGGCACGAACCTGTGTCCCCTGCATCAGCAGGCAGACTCTCAACCACTGCACCAGCAGGGAAGCCCTCAATAACTGATCTTAACATTAAGACTACGTAAGAGTTTTGCAGAATTTTTAAACACTGTTTAATTATTCCATAAGTGTAATAGCAATACTTTTAATATATGATGAAAGAGTCCTTCTAAAAGACAAATTTAGGAATCCCTCCATTCATACTAAGATAGTCAGCATGTACAGGAGAGTCAATACCCCACAGATGCGCTCGGATGGGTGAGGATGGGAGGGATAAAGTACCTACAACACTTCTTCCTTTAAACACTGCCTCTAAACATTAAAGCCTTTAAACATTAATTTCACTGTGAGTCAAGAGCCTATTAAAATAATATGCACTTTATTGTTAGGTATTAAAGTGGCCTAGATGTGACAGAAAAAAATTGGTCAGATGCCACAAAAAGCAGCCAGATCTTAAGATAAAGAAGCCAACGGTTATGGAAGGATCTAGACTTCGTGCCAGAAGACTCTACCATCTTAGGCTCCCTCTTTAATAAGAAAGAATACAAAATTATAGAGTTGCTACAGAAGTACATTTAATATATAACTGAGAAAAGGAATCTCAGCAAATTATAGTTTAAACTGACAAATACTACACACAGAGCATAAAATGCAACAAAGACATACTATTTTTATTAACTAAATTACTAACATAGCGCTATAATACTTTTTTCTTCATTTTTTGGTTGGATGTTCTTTGAGCACCTCTTCATAAGACAAAAGTGTTGTGTATGCTCTACACAGAGAATAGAAAGATAGTTCAGTCTGTCCTCTTGCACAGTTGATAGAAAGATGCTGCATTAACAATTATATTCCTGACAAGAGAGAACTTCCACTCAACTAGGTGTTGATGAGAACCAAATCTTCAACGTACAATGTCATACATCTGATGAAATTTTCACACACTGGCCTCTGGCTCCATACCTTTCAAACCTTGTTTCTCCTCCACCACCCACACATTTGGGGGACCAGGTGATGAACAGCACAAACTAGAAGATGGCATGTGGCCCAGCACCTCTGGGCCATGATGCTAGGGGAGCTGGTGCAGTTTGTGGTACAAGCATTCCTGGAAGCTGTTCCTGCACTGGGATAGCTAGCGGTGCTGGATGAGACATGGAAGTGACTACAAATCATATACGTGTATTCCAATAAACCCAAGGTAAATATACTACCATCTTGCCTTTCCTGAGTTATCTCAAAATTGTCCAGGGCTTGATAGCAGTTTTCTTCATAATTGCCAAAACATGGAAGCAACCAAGATGCTCTCAGTAGGTGACTGGATAAACAAACTGTGATACATCCAAACAATGAAATACTGTTCAACATAAAAAAATAAATGAGCTCTTAACCCATGAAAGACATGGAGGAACCTTAAATGCATATGACTAAGTGAAAGAAGCCAATCTGAAAAGGCTACATACTGTATGATTCCAACTATATGACATTGTAGAAAAGGCAAAACTATGAAGACAGTGAAAAGATCAGTGGTTGCCAGGGCTAGAAGAAGGGAGGGAAGACTAGGTGGACCACGGAGGATTTTTAGGGCAGTGAAATTATTCTATATGAAGCTGCAATGATGGATACATGTCACTACACATTTGTCTAAACCCATAGAATGTTCAACACCAAGAGTGAACCCTAATGTAAACTGTGGACTTTGGGTGATGATGATGTGTCATGGTAGATTCATCGATTATAACAGGTGTACCACTCTGGGGAGGGATGTTGATCGTGGGGGAGGGAATGTATGTGCGGAGGCAGGGAGTAGATGGCAATTCTCTGTATTTGTCATTCAGTTTTACCCTGAACCTAATACAGCTCTAAACAAAGTCTATTTTTAAAAAATTTGCCCAGGGCCACTCCAATGCTACCCAAGATGAGGGAAAGTGTGCCAGAAGTTAAGTTGGAGAGCCAAGAGATAGTGGTGTTAATTGACTGAGGTTAAATGTCTTCTTTCAGCAAATTTTACAAAAATATGTGTCCACGTGAAGACAGGCTGGAGGCCACTCCCAGGGCCTTGGAAGGGTCTCTTACAAGGGGAGGGCCTGACAGGTAAGTGTCAGTAGCTTCGCGGTACATCTACTGCGTTCAGAAGATGAAGATTAGAGAAGAAATTCCAGAGCTGAGACAGGTGTACGCTTCCAAGTGGACATGGCCGTAAGCCAACACAGAAGTCTCTCCTCTGCCTTGACCACAGCCCACCTCAGGCAGGCTGCCTGTTCAGTCTCAGGATGAACAAAAAATGGGTACTTGAGGAGCAGACCTTAGGTCACCCCAAGAACAAAGACTACAAAAATAGTCTTCAACGTGACTAGAGCTTCAAATTTTACCCAGAACATTCATTATTTTATTTAACTCTGAATGAGTTGTTCCTTTAGAACGGTCCAGTTAGGACAGAGTCCAACTCAACTCCCAGAAAGCTTGGCCAACCAGAGTAATTTTAGTTGATACAATCCTTTCTGATAATAGTCAGGCAATGGGTTCATCAGTGTTTTACAGTCATTCCAATATATGATAGTAAGATTATGTAATAGGGGGGAAGGTGGGTGGAGGAGGAATGGATTGGGAGTTTGGGGTTAGCAGATGCAAAGTGTTATATACAGAACGGATCAACAACAAGGTCCTACTGCAGAGCACAGGGAACTATATTCAATATCCTGTAATAAACCATAATGGAAAAGAAAAAAAAAAGATTATGTCATAAACATAGAAGTGGATGTGTGTCTTCCCAGTTCCCATGACAGGCAGAGAAGCATCCAAATTACCTAATTGCTGCATCACAACTTAAATACACATTTAATAGAAGACAGCATTGTTTTCCACCACTTAAACTGGATTTTGACTTGACAAAAAACATGTCTTTGCCACTTAAGAGTTTGACGACAGTATTGTGAGTTAGACTTTGAGAAACACTAATGGACTGAGATATACGATGAGGTTTTATAGACTGGCCCATAAAAAAATTCCTGTCTACATGTTAAAGGCCAGTGAAACAGCAATGAACCTTGAGAAAACTTTTGTGTTTTTGTTACATCATTTCATCAGTGGCTGGAAAGAGCAACGATCCGTATCAAACTAGTTTTGCATTAAAATCTAAATTGTTTTAGGATTCAGTTAAATACAGGGCTACAAATTATATAAATGTCCCACAGAATGCTGCCTCTGTAATTTGTGAGGGATCGAGAGCCCCCCTTCTCGAGTTTATCCTGATGGAAATAACACCTGAAGAGTTAACTTAGCCAAGACTGAGGCCCATTCCCCAGTAGAGGCTCTAAATTCTGTGGGATAGAAAGAAAGAACCTCCTGGGACAATTTTAAAGTGAGTGAATGGCTATTAACAGGCAGTTGGTTTACTGAATTCCACGTAAGAGGCAAAGCATATGTGTGACCCGCAGCAGGACCCTTGCAGAGGAGTCTGGTGCAATTAGTCATCAGATCGTCAGGCAAGATTTGTGCCCCTGCGAAGACAGAATCCATTCCTTGGGTGGCAACATCCCCAAATCTACCTATACTATTGTTTCTGACAAGCAAGCCCAAAGACTCCCTCCAAAATCTATTCTAACCTGATTTGGGGAAACGATAAGTTGCTTATGAAAACATTTGAACTTAATAAGTTTACACATGACTCATCCAGGTTCCGTTTGCGTTATTATCTCTGTTAAACAGCCAGGCTGCGTGGCTTACTGGCAGGTTTTATCAGCAAGGGGACAGGCAGGTCCATCTGCTGCCCAGAAATGGGGCCTTCTAGGTCAGCGGTTCCCAAGCTGAATTCGCTACGTTTGCTAAAAATGCAGATGCCAGGTCCTCACCCCAGAAGTACTGAACCCGAACCTTGGGGAGAAGAATTCCTGGAATCTGTTTTAACAACCATCCAAAGGTGGTTCTTGAGCACCCTGGAGTTTGACCCTCAAAAGAGTGATAACTTGATTTCCACGTTAATGTACTTGTGTCCATCGTATCACAGCTCTTTGGCTGTGTTTGGTCGGTCATGGTGACCAGCGTTGAGGGCCAGGTTCAGTTTAGGAGGGGGTGTTGCTTTAACACCAGACATCCACAGCCCCCTCCAAGTTTCCACTCTCCACCACAACCGCCCTTACTTGAGGTGCTATTTTCTATTAAATACACACACACACATGTATGCATACACACACTTACAACAGAAAATAAAAATGTTTACCTGACTCTTTTCTCAGGATGAACCTGTGCTGTGACTTTTCTAGAGATGTTAGTTTGACCCTTTGAATGAGTGTTGCATTTACCAGAGAAACCCCAGAGCCTTGCCTCTTCTTCTCTCCCCTTGCAATTGCAAAAATCATTTCATCTTTAAAAGAGACTCTCCATTCCTCCATGAAAGTCTTACAAAAACTGCTTACCGTTGGTACTTGACATTAGCACCACCCTCAAGTGTCCGCTTCTAGGTTCTGATAGATAAGTAGTGTCTTCTCATCGTACCATCCACAGTTCCTGTGACCAAACAGTGAGATCTATCAGCAAAAAAATGGGAGAAACCTTTGCAAAAAGAAAATGTGTGTGAGGCATGAAGAGAGCTAAATGCGGCCTTATTACCAAAACTTTGCATCACATCACGTGACACAGGCCCTTTGGTTAAAGAGGAGGTAGACTCCTTCTGAAGGACAACACATTCCTCAAAGAAAAGAAAGACACTTTAGAAACTTCTACTCAAAGCAATGATGATAAACCAGATCTTTTTCGAGAGAGATGTATAACGCACGCATGTCTGAATCTTCCTCTTAATTTTAGCCAGTTACCAAATTATTGTGTCCACTTTATATCATACAAATACCATCTCTGACTTGCAGAGGATCCCAGCTTAGGTTGTGTTGTAGAAATCGGGTCTTTGATAGCTTATGAGGTTCAAAATAGGACCCATCATATGCTACAGCTCGTCAGTACATGACCGTGGCTATGAGACAGGGCAGAGCCGGGTGGAGCTCCCATGCACACGGATGTGTGTCAAGGGCGCAGCACCCAGCACTGCTAGTGTGTCCCTGGGAGGCACCCGCCACGCCCAGCAGTGCTGACAGTGCTGCAGTGCAAGGAGTGAGAGGAGACGCTCACCTTATGTAATTCTGTTCGTAAAAGAGAGATTGTGCCGTCAAATTCATTTACAAAACACAATCAGCTACGCCCCCTGTATTGTTTGCTAGGGCTGCCATAATAAGGCATCCCAGACTGGGGGGCTTCAAAAACGGAAATTGATTTTCTCACAATTTGGAGACTAGAAGTCCAAGATCAAGGTGTAGGTGGGGTTGGTTTCTTCTGGGGCCTCCCTCCCTGGTTTGCAGACAGCTGTCTTCTCCACGTGTCTTCACATGGTCTTCCCTCTGTGTGTGTCTGTGTCCTAATCTCCTCTTCTTATAAGGACACCAGTCATTTTGGATTGAGGCCCACCGTATGACCCCGTTTTAACTTAACAACCTCCTTAAAGACCCTTTCTCCAAGTATAGTCACATTCCACAGGGTGCTGAGGACTTGAACATATGAATTTGAGGGATGGGGGATTCAGCCCATAACGATTCAGCTCATAACCCCTTCCGTGCAGATTCACAAACATACTACCCTATCAAGGCTCTGAAACCTCACATACTAAAGAAAATGCTAACCTTGTATGAGGCAGCATTCCTCCAACTTTCTCTGTCACATCTCTTCACATGCCATGGACCCACGTTTCCGCAGGGCGCACCACTGGGCAGCTGTCAAGACCTAGGCTTGCCCCCAAGTTCCATGCCGACTGCAGAGAATCCTACCCCAGCTTGCTTCCATGGGACCTGGGGCTCCCTCAGTCAACAGAAGCTTCAACTGTGTCTCAGCAACCCGGAGAGCTTGTGCCGGGTGGTGTGGGAAGATTCGGGGAAATACCAGATTGCCTGGAGGCACTCACTCCAAATTCAGTTGGGCAGTAAACGTAGAAGAGGAAGTAAGGCAGAGATAAGTAACAGTATAAAACAGGATATAATAAGAAATGCCCATGAATGCTGGACATCCTTGTCATAGGAAATGGGCAGATGGGTCCCTGTGGACCCCAGTGTCAACAGAATGTTACACAGAGCAGGTGGGGCTTGTACGGAGGAGCTAGACTAATGAGTGGAGCATCAACATGGATGGAGTGTATTCTAGGACCCAGTAGCTGGAATGCCAGTGGAGTTACAGGAATAGGAAACAATAAATTTGAATGCTGAGATTTTGAACTCAGAAAATAGGAGAATGGTAACCGTCCCAACAGAATTAGTAAAGTCAGAACATAAGAATCAAGTACCACCTTGGTTGTGTTTTGATGAATTTGAGGAAAAGCAGTACACTTGTAGTGAATATCTGCTGGTTTTGCCTCTCAGCATTCATTTATACTTCTTTTTGTAAAGTAGTGCCCAGATTTTAAGCTACGGAGTGTACTAGAACTGATTCCCCTCTGAAGCTATGGACAGAGGCTCTCTCTTCCCTGTCAGTGGCATGGTGGGAAAACAAGAAACATGAGTACTTTGTAGATTCTAGTAAGGTCCTGGCTCTCAGATGATGGGCCCAATCCCAAGGAAAGCAGAGAAAATAAATGAGAAAATCTGAGGCCTTGGTCTCTCATGGGAGCCCCTAGATCAAACCATACCTGAAGCCATATATTATGGATTTTTCAGAAAATGAACTTCTTTATCATTTAAGCCAGTTTACACTGTTTTTTATATCAGTACAGCAAACACACACACACACACACACACACAACTGTTAACTGACAAAATATTCAAATGTTATATACAGATAGGCTGGTGATATGAATTTGAGAAACCACTCAAAGAGGTGATAAATGGAGCAAGGGAAGCAAAGGTGGTCCAGGGAGAGAGGAGTGGGAGAAAAAAGATGACAACTAAGGATGGGATTGTATAAATTATCATGGGTAAGGGAACATATAAATTGAAAAAAAAAGGAAAAAGAGAGTTAGGAAGGTAACAGGAAGACCAAGAAAGTATCAAAATCCCTAGGGTATGGGTAAAGAGAGGATGCCAACTTTCTAATTTTTTCTCAAGGAAAGGTCCTCAATCAAAATAACAGTTACTATTATCTATTGAGCACTTGCTTTGTATCAAGCAGTGTTCTGGGTACCATACATTTAATAAATCATTCAGTCCTCTCACCTTTACTATGAGATGGGTACCATCATTCATTACCATTTTACAGATGAGAATGCTGAAGCACAGAGAGGTTAATGAACTTGCCCGTAGTCACACAGCTAGGAAATGGCAGAACTAGAATTGGACCCTGCTATTCTACCTCTATAGTTCACTCTCTTAACCAATAGACTCTATACCTCTCAACTCTCAGCATCTGCCTGGAACTGCTGCTTTTGTGAGTAGGTCAAGGAATGCAGGTAGAAATTCATTGAACCAAAACTTTATCTCCCATATTCAGTCTGACTTGGATGTCTGAAATTCTGCCATTTTTGTATAAGCATTATCCTTTTATTATGGTGTTCTGTCCAAATGTAAATAGAGTAGGGACAGACAGCTTATTCAGTCATTCACAACTTAGCATGAATTAGTTTGATAGAAAACTTTCTTATACCAACAGAGCAACCTGGGGCCATATAGATTTGTTAAAAGCTTGAGGTACTACAAATCAGACAGCTCATAAGAGAGAGGTGAATACAAACTTTCCCCGTTCACAATTCTCCTGTGAATTAAGACATTTTTCCTCCTATCCAGCTTCTATTACCACTGAGCACAGGTTTTAAAAGATCATTGTAAAGGTTAGTCTTACCGTGCCTGAACTCAGACCCACAAGATAGTTTTAGAAGCCCAATATTTGGTGTTTATTTTAAACACATATCTGTCACACTTAGGATGAAGAATTCCAGTAGTACCAAAACTTTTTTTTTTTTTTTTGGCTGTGTTGGGTCTTTTTTGCTGCATGTGGGCTTTTTTTCTAATTGCAAGGAGCGGGGGCTACTCTTCGTTGCAGTGCACAGGCTTCTCATTGCGGTGGCTTCTCTTGTTGCAGAGCATGGGCTGCAGGCATGCGGGCTTCAGTAGTTGTGGCACACAGGCTCAGTAGTTGTGGCTTGCAAGCTCTAAAGCACAAGCTCAGTAGTTGTGGCTCATGGGCTTAGTTGCTCCGCGGCATGTGGGATCTTCCTGGACCAGGGCTCGAACCCGTGTCCCCTGCATTGGCAGGCGGATTCTTAACCACTGCACCACCAGGGAAGTCCCAGTACCAAAACTTTTAAGTAAAAACCTCATAGGTAGATTTTCCAAGTAAATCACCAATGGTAGAAAATATACGTGACTATAAATATTTATAGATTTTACTAATTTAAAAACCTTGAGATATCAGCATAGACCATGAGCCAAGTTTTTTTTAAAAAGGCAAAGAACCAGCTAAGAAAAATGTTCCTACACACCTGGAACCCCATCTGTACCTGGCTAAGTTCTCTTTCTTCAGCTTCTCTTCATTCATCACTGCCTCCAGGAAGTCTTCCAGGATAGCCCTGTGATCCTCCTTTATTGCAGGTTAAATCATTTCTTGAATCTCCATTTTCCTCCCTGAACCTTGCATCCACAAGGGCAAGGACTGGGCTATCTGTTTACCACTAGCACTTACCCCAGCGCTGGGCTACAGAGCTGGCCCTCATGAATTAATAAATGAAAGCAGATGCCTGCTACTCTAAATGTATGAATATTCCTACAAATCATCAATAAAGAGGCAAACAGTGCAGCAGAGAAGTGGGCAAAGTGAGTAGGTTTATAAGAATAAATGCAAAATAAAATAATGACACCATTTTCCCTTCCCTTTAAATTCAAAAAGAAAAAAGAAAAAAAGAAAGAAAGGTAAAGAAAAAAGAAAAAAAACTACATCCCTTAGATGTGGGGAAGGTCACTCTCACAGACAGCTGTAATTTTTCTGTAGGAGACTTGGGCTCTATGTATTGACATCTTTAAAATGTTTGTGCCCTGTGTTTAACTCAGCAATTCTGCTTTTAGGAGTATGTCCTAAGAATATATACAAATATTTACCTATAAAACAATCAGCACAGCACTGTGTATAATAGCAAAGAAAAATCTAAATAAGCAGTAACAGAGGATTGGTGAAATTATGCACATTAGTAAAATGAAATGATATGCAGCATTTTTAGTTACCATTTATTGGGTCCTTCCTGTGGGCACTTACCAGGCACTTCACTAAGTACTTAACACACACTGTCTGATTTTCATCCTCAGAACACTTTATGAAGTGGACATTACTGTTATGGCCATTTTCCATGGGAAGAAATTGAGATGTACAGAGGTGAGGTAATCCGCTCAAGGTTACATGGTGAGTACACAGCAGAGCCAGTGTCAGTCTCCAACACACGGCTCTTGATCAGTAAGCTATCTGCCCCCAAGTTCAAGGTGTCAAATGTGCATTTAGTAGCATGGAAAGGTGTTCCTGCGTTCTTGTCATATTAACTAAAGAAACAGATTACAGGACAATACACAATATGATCACCTTTTTATAAAATGCATACTATATTAAAATATATGTATTTTTAGTTATGTGCACACATGCATATCTATGTTTATCTTTGCACAAAGACTGAAAGAACTGATATCTAAAGATCATCTCAGGGTGGTGGGGTCATGGGATAATGAAGTTTTTCTTTTCTTTTTGCTTACTCCAAAGTTTTATGGTTTTCTACAATAGATCACTTGTATCATACTTTAAGTTTTGCGTGTTGTTTTTTTTTAAGTTGAACTCAAAGTAGCCTAGAACTTTAGAGGACATAACACATCACCCAGTCTAATCTTCTTACCAGCAAGAGACTGAAGCCCAGAGGAGTCAAGTGCTCTAATTTAACAAACAGAGCCAGGAGTGGAGTCTGCTCATCACAGCCCATGGCTCTGAGCATAGCCCTCCCCCGGGAAGGCAGCCAACTACACTACTAGAGTGAAGACGACAGAACATGCTGTGCATTCGTTCTCCTGAGCACCCAGGAGCTCAGCCTCCCCAGGACACACATTCGGAGTGATACCTCAGTGCCCTACAAAACAGTGCTCGCTGTAGATGAAAGGCCTGAAGGAAACACATCACAGCCTGGTTGTCATGTGGCCTCCAAACAACCATTTTTTCTAAACCAGTGGCTCTTCACTAAGATGTGTGTCAGCATCCCCTGACAACTTTTTCCAAAGATGAGTCCCCATGGAGATTCTGGCTCAATGAATGTAGACAGAGGCCTGGGCCAGAATATTCTGAAACACCTTTCCATGTGATACTAATGTTGGACATTAGTCCCCTGATTAAGGGTCACTGGTCTATATAAATCTTCAGGTGTGTGTCTTAACCAGGAACCAGATCTTTGGTTGGTCTAGACCATTGGATGGAACCGTTGGTTGCATCTTAATTTAAACCTCTTCCTGTCTGCTGTTAGCAAGAACAGCGGTGACCCCTCCTCCAGAAGCCTTGTAATGGATCTGAGTTCCCTTTAGTTGTCTTTTCTCATTCTAAAGAGAAGAAGGCTATGAAGAGCAAAGGAAATGCTGGCACCATCCACCACATTGCTCAGGTAGATCTGGCCAAACCCTGGATCAGGGGGCACAGAGCTCAAGAGCAGCCCTGTCCAGTGCTGGGGACCAAAGTGTTGTCATCAAAGGAAGACAAGTCCTTGGTCTAGATGGTCCCACCAGCCACTGCTGCTGAGACAAGGGTTGAGGTGTCACATACAAGCCAAGGACCTGTTCACTGAAGGAGCCGGGCCAGAGGTCGGCAGGGAGCAAGGACAAAGGTACAAAGAGAGAGCCCCATCCAGGAAAGAACAGAAAAGGTTTACAATGCAGTGCGATGTACAGATGAGGATCAGAAGGAAAGAAACACACGAGAAATTAAGATGCACTTGTAAAACTGCAAAATACTTTATGCTGTATCACCAGTAATTTTAGTGACTGCTCACTCAAGAAAGGTTTCTTTAAAAAGAAAAACAGAACGGCTTTGTCTTAGTTGAATAATAAGAGAGAATTTTAAATACCTGATTGTGTTTCTTGCGTTTTGACATTGTTTATATTTGTTATTTGTATATATTAATACATAAGTAGATTTTAAATAAATCCTACCCAGGAACCATTTTTAGAAATTTTGATTTTTTTGATGTTCCTCTTTTTAACTAGACTACTGAACTCAAAAAAAAAAAACGCTTAGGGATACACTACGATTGTTAAGAATATTACAGCTAACAACGAAAATTAAAATCATGAGTGTTTTCTTTTAACTTATATCAAATCCCTCTAACAGGGGAAGTGTTAATGGCTCTTTCAGTTAAAAGACTGTGCTGCCCTTGCTCATGAACATACACAAGTTGGGGTATTTTTAAATCCTTAGTTACTTCATAATAACCCAGGGCTGCTGCTGCTGCGGCTAGGAAGACCCAGGTCCCACGGAGTCTAGCGCAAAGGATGTCAGCTCAAGCCCAGGTGTGGACCTCCGCTACCTCCATGTTTGCAGATTCGAGGCTGCCTTAGTGAACGTTCCCTGGTCTACACCATCTCCAGGAACATTGAGCCAACTTTGGGCAGAGGCCTAAGACCTCCTTCTCTTCCCCCTCTGCTGAAATCTCCACTGACGTCCAAGGAAGTTCAAACCCAACCACCTCCGCCCTTCTCTGACTCAAGGCTTTTCTTTCGCGACCGGAAAGCATTTGCCCCAGGGATTATATGACACCAGCAAAACGTCATGGAAAAGAGCACTGGACGTAGAGTCAGAAGGCAAAGGTTCAAGACACAGTGAAGTCCCCGACTTGTAATTGTGATATGAAGTCTCTCTGAGCCATAATCTCTCCCCTGTAGACGGAAATCACACCAGCTGCATGTCCTCCACCAGACCACTGGAAAGCAAATACACATTAAAGCATGCGGCACAGTGCCTACCAGTACAGGTGAAGGAGTGATAACGGGAGCCAGACATCAGGTCTGCTGGGTCCCAATATCCCCGCTGGCCCAGTGCCTTGCCTGCCACACAGAGAGTCTCTGTCCCCGCCCAAGCAGGCCCCGAGACCGTCTACACGGGACTCCAAGAAGGCTGGTTTCCTGGCTGCGCGCCTGCAGGAGTGGCCGCCAAAGACCCTGTCTGCTGACCCCGGGCAGCGAATACCCAGCTCTCCATCTGAGATCTGCCGGTTAGAGGTGCTCCTGTTTTATGGATATTTATTCATTGTATTCTTTGCTTTCTGCAGCTGGGACTGGTTTGGTCAAAAAGAGGGCTCTGCAATAACGGTGTTAAACAAACAGCATTGGGCCTGGTATTTTTAGATACATTAAAATTCTGTTTAAGCACGGTGAGGGGGCCTGAAAAACTCAGGCCATTTCCCACAGCTGAGTGAATACTGATAAGAGCTTTATCCAATTTATAAGGCAAGAGAAGGAAACAATCATGTGTGATGGAATTGGACAAATAATCCAGCTCCAAACAATTATGAAATATAATGCAATTACAGAACACTGTGCCAGGGTTCTGGCAGTACCAGATTCTTCCCTTTTATGAGTCAACACTAATCTAGAATTTTGACACTCACAGGATTCATGAGTGGCCAGACACTGCAGGCAAGGAAAAGTCAAGACAAAACCAATAGAAACGTGTGTGTGTGTGTGTGTGGCACACACCCTTTCTTTTACAGCCATTCACACATGGACACACCCTGTACTACCCATCAATTGATCATCAGTAATGATCAATTAACTTCAATTAATGACAGCTCCCCCCAAAATTCCAATTCTATATAACAGGAGAAATTCATATTCTACTGATAGTTCATTGAAGAGATAAGGAAATTTTTTCATTATAGAATCCACGCAGCAGAAACGGATAAAATTTCTCCATGGATTTTCTGTTCTCCACTCAAATGTCTCCTCTTTCCTACTGCTAACTTCACCTCTCCCCACTCCTCCTCCACTCTGGCTCAGAGCAGGTTGGCTTTTCTCAACCCCAGAAGCTAGGTAACAAAACAGGAGTTCTTTCCTCCTGTACTGTCTGCGTGTGAGGCCCTACATACAGAGGTCAAGGTCGGAGGGAAGTTAAGGTTGAATCCTTCGTCACCCTGGGTTGTGGTCTAGACTGTGGTTTGAAGGACTGGAGGAGGTTGAAAAGAATGGGAAGGAAATGGGGGAGGGGGAGAGAAGGGCTACCCTTCCCCGGCCGGTGTCCCCACCGGCCACCCTACCTCCTCACTACCCTGGATCCTCACCTAACTTTTAAGACAGCCAGCAGGCCAGACTGAAAAGACGAGGGTTATGGGTGTATATCGAAGCTCAGTTTGGTCTCTGTTCATCTGACATCTCTCCCTTGTGTCTCCAACCTGTACCTCAGGAAGACTCCGGTTTTCATGTCAGGCTCCTCCTACAAATAGAGCTGCTCTTCCTCCTGGAGTCATTGGGACCCTAGTGTCAGGTGGCTTTCCAGGTCCCCAGGGGAGAGAGGAAGACATTGGAAGGACCTGACCAACGGCCCCAGGTCTGAGGTGCTGGCTCCTTCCCAAGAAGTTTCTTCATTCTTGCCTGAGCTTCTTCTGGACAAGCCCCACCTGGAAGACAACCATGCCCTGAGTTCTACTGCAGGGCTCTTACTTGACACCCTAGGGTCCCTGATGGAAGCACAGAATGGGCTCTGACCAGTCAGCCTCCGCCACCACGCACGCACCATAGGGCCGGACCACAAACCTTCCTTCCCACACTGCTGTCTGGGAGATCTTTCTAAAATTAAAATCTCTCTCTCTCTCTCTCAGACACACGCGCACACACACGCACACACACACTTTGGCTTAAATGTCTTCAGAAGAGAAATCCCCTTTGCTTTCAGGGAAAAGTTCAAATCTTTAAGTGACTTGCAAAGCCCTTTGGATTTGGCCTCTGCCCTTAACACTCTCTGCACCGCAGTCCCTTGGAGCTTCTTTGAGCAACGAAGCTCTTCTCGCCTCAGATCCCAGCACATGCGGTCTCTCCTCCTCCTCTTCCTTCACTCTGCACAGATCCAGCCTCTGACTATCCTTCAGGTGTCTCTTCAGTACTGTCTCCCCAGAGAGGCCTTTGCGACAATCCTATCTAAATCAGGTTTCCTACGCACAAATCTACACGTCCTAATTCTCTAGCACAGCACCCCAGGGCTCTTAGCTTCACGGTACTTCCTGAAATTTGCAAACACTAATTTCTTTGTTCAGTTTTTTACTGTCCATCTAGGAAGCTTACGGTTAGCTCCAAGATGGCAGAGACTATGAGTCATTTCCCCAGCATCAGCACAGTGCATATGGTAGGTTCTTGAAATCATATTATTATAAGGTATTATCATAACTTAAACTTCCCTTGTATCTTTCAGACAGACCAAAGAAGGAAGAATTATCATCGCTTTATTTAAGGGACACTGAAGAGACTGGCTGATTCTGGGTATCTGTACTGTAAAGTCCTGGAAACAACCTGTGGGTAGATACAGTAGACTGGCTGGCAGGGTAGCTCTTGAAAACCCAAGATGATAAGTCTGAGCTTGATCTGGCTTCACACTTTGAGAGGAGTAATGATCAACTAAAGTGTACCCAGAGGTCATGCCCCAGAAACAGTGAAAGGGCTCTGAGCTTGACTTGGTGAAGGAAAACATGACACAGTAATGTCTTCAAATATCATGTCAAAAAGAAAGCAGGTGTTTTGGTTGTTGTTGTTCTCATGGGCAAAAGTGGGTCCGATCGGTACTTGCTTCAAGGAACTGATTTCACCTCAATACAAAAACAAAACTGTTAATACCTTGCACTGGCCAATAATGAAACCCATTACTTCATGAGGCAGTGAAGTCCCTGTGGCTGGAGTGATAAGCAGGAAACTGAAGAAGATTATTAGGGAGATAATTTCTATATCCAGCAGGACTGTGGATTTGTATGATCCCTTTCCATTTCAAAACTCAAAGGGCAATGGAGAGCCATCAGAAGTTCTGAGCCAAGGCTGATGTGATTTTCTTAAAGTGTTGTATTAGAAAGATCTGTGAAAGGTTGTGAAAACGAAAATGTTTTCAGTGCTAAATGAAAGAATCAGAGGTACCTTGAGATAGCATAAGACCAGGATGGAGCATTATTACCCCACATGAAATCCGATTTGACAAAAATAGCGTAAGAAAATAGTGCTCACAGGATTTGTCACAGCTATCAAAGTCTCCAAGATAAGAACTTTCTTCATGACTAACATCTTTAATGATAAGCAGATAAAGGCTTCTGCATCACAGATTTTAAAACCTATTTCAATAAGCATGACCCCTCACCTTAACATTCTATGTGGGATACTCAATTACAGCAGTGTTCAAGATCAAAAACTTGTGGAATGTCTGATCTGTTTACATATATTCCAACCAGCAGTTAAAGAGATGGCTTCACTATAAGTAATTAAGGCTCTCTTATACCATATTTAAATTTCTAAAGGGGCTGTAAGCTACCTGGGTCACATTTAACACTGTGAGTATAAAACCCTTACTGAAAATTTCAAAGATGCCAGCCTCTTTTTTGCTTCATCATCACCTGATAGTTCTTTACATGTTCTAGTCATGGAGGAAAAGGTCATGTTTCCACAAACTCCGTAATGGCCAGTCCTCCAGGTGTTCAACCCTGGGCAATGATCAAGGCATCTGCTCTGTCATCTCCCCTTTTCTTTTCTCTTCTTTTTCTTTGTGAGTAAGAGAAGGGTCTCTGCAGTGAAGATGCCATCTGTGAAACCCTGGGTAGTGATTCAAACATTTGCCAAATGATCCAACTGCTGGAACTAAATGGACTCTGCTCGGGGGTGGTATGATTACAATTCCGGTCTGCCCAGATCCACAGGCACAGATCCACAACACCTGGCACCTCCTCTGCCCATGGCGAAGTAAGAACCTGTTGCCAATTGACTTAAGTTTCACCATTAAAAAAAAAAAGCAAGGAACATGTTTTTCACTATTTGCTGTTAAAGAGAATGCTTTGACTTCCACACTGGAAGACGTTATGAGGGAGGGGAAAGATGGTGACAGATGTGGTCAGTAGTCTACATGGCTTCCTTTGGTCTGGCCATGACCAGGTCAGTCAAGCCCACAGTAAATGGTAAATTCAAGTCTGTGATGCCAACCAGAGCCATCATTAATCAAAAACATAACCTTATGGGCTGCATACTGAAATCTGTGTCAACACCTTTACAAGGGTAAAAAAAGAGAGAATGAAATATAAAAGGAAAGCCTGAGCTTTTTGCATTTCCATTCTGAATGTCAGTCAGCAAAAGGATAGTTTTTAATCTTAATAGACGGTGACACCAGATTTATTTAGTCTGGAGGAATAGCCAGCCCTTAATACACGAAGTAATACAGTCCAAACCATAGTGCAGGTGCTTCGGCTGTCTGAGGCAACGGATTTTTGGAAACAGCAAGAGGGCTTTAGATTAAACATCGGAAAATATTCCTATTTGTAAGACATCGTAGCCACTGAAAAGGGGTGGAGCTAAAACTTTGCTGAAAAGCCAATCTGCAAATTAAGCCGGTGATTCCTGTTAAGTGTTTGGTTGGGGAGGTTTAGCAGCTTCGTCTCCAAAGCCCTGATTGAAACCACAACGTTCATCAAGCCAGTGAGATTTCATGCTTTTTCATCTGAAACCCACACCAACAGATGCATCTCTTCATGCAATTCAGGCTCTTAGAGTCTTCGCTAAAGAACCACGCCAAGCCGTGGAACTCCATCTCAAAGCCCTGATCCCACCCAGAGGAGCTCAAGTTCCATTTAAAGGTTCAATAAAAAGATGAGAGGTGGGGAAATGCCTGCTGGAACGGCACATTAGCTGCTGCATTTAAACCCTCACCGCAGCATCCGAGCGTGATTGAGGTTCAGAGGGAAAGCTACGTGGTATGAAATGTAGCAATTACTGGTCTATTAATATAGGATGGTAGTGCTGTCGAGTGCTCTCTCTAAAAGGGAGATGGGGGAAATTCTTACTGCAAAGGTAAGTTGCCTTTTTTTTTTTTTTTCAACTAGGAAAGAACAAAATTAAGAAATTTTCTGGGGCACGATCTCAAAATGTCGCAGATGCAAAAACTTTGTGGGACCCAAAGCAAAAGCTGGCAAAGCAGGTGTGCTGTCAGTGTCCCTCGCCTGCCGTTTCAAGCTTGGAAATCACAGGCTTTTTCAAATCCCAGGATTAGTGAGGGACAGAGAAAGAAAATGTGGGGGAGGAAAAGAAGAAATAAAATTTTACCGAAGATTTCCGGCTTAACGACCTTCAGACACCAGGGCTGGAGAAAGGAGAGGTGGCTGCCATCCCCGCGGCCCTGCACTCTAGGAGGGCAGCTGCAGGTGGAGCGCCAGGGAAGGCGGCCAGGAGGTGGTCCTCTGCGCGCCAGGTGAGCGGCTCCACGGATGACGCCGCGCCGCCATCCCCGCCCCACCTGCGCTGTCCCAGTTTTCTCTGCGCAGCCCGGGCGCCTGCCGCTGGTGGGCAATACCTCCTCCAGCGCGGCAGCTGCTTAAGCTTTAGGCCTTTTTAAAATGACCTCGGGTGTGAGCCGCGGCGAGCCCCGTGGAGTACCACTGGCCCGGAGAGATCACGGGGAGCCGGGATGTCCAGGCGCGTCCGCCCCGCGCCCACTCCACCTCCGACAGGGGGGCGGGGAAGAGGGCCCCTCCAAGGAGCTTTCCCCTTTAAAAGAGGGGGGCTGACTCAAAGGTGTCCAGGGAGAGGGGCCAGCTTAAAAGGGGGTCCAGACATTCACCTGGGGCTAAGCAAAGACAAGACCTGCTAGAGAAACAGTTAATTCCTCAGATGCCCAAATCACAGCAGAGCTGGAGGAGGCTGAACAGCCTGAGAAAGAGAGGAAAGGGAACAGGATGTTGATCGGGAAGCATTTCTACAGACGCTGGGTTTGGGGTCTGGGTACTAACCAGGGAAGGTACTTCTGCAAAATTGGAACACACACGCACTGTATCTGTAGGCAACTCGACAAAGGGCAGAATCTAGGAAATTGAATAGAGATTTGTCCCCTGTCTCTCAGCCTACTGACCCACTTTCCTTGGGCTACATCTCCCCCAGATCCCTGCCCCTCGCTGCATCTTCCCGTTAGCCAATAGGGAGGAAAGACAAGGCCCCCAGATCATAATGTAGGTAGAATAAACAACATGGGCCTGTTTGACATTTTTTAGAGGGGCAAAAGTCCCTCTTTTCCCAGAAAATCCTCTCTAAGCCACCCCTTAGGTTTGTGCCACCCCAGGCACAAACACTGCAGGATATCTCCTCCAGCTCCTGTCAAGGGCATGAAATTCTACATTTAGTCATTTGTGTGAAGCACTAAAAACATCTGTACCTTAAAAAAAGGTAAGTGTGCTATTCTGGAAACAGCACCCTTTGATCCATTCTTAGGAGACAAAGTATTTTCTCAGAGTTTCCAGCCAGTTACCAGACGGAGGCAAAAGAAAGTAAGTTGAGTGAATATTGAGAGAAAGTCCTGGGGCCAGAGACACTGCCCAGCTGGAGTCCACAGGAGGAAGAAGCACCATTCACGCGCACACACGGGCACACACACACACACACACACTCTCTCTCTCTCTCTTTTGGACACACAAGTTCTCTATGATTTTGTCTAAAATCGGCCTTAGTCACTTTCCAGAAGCCCAGTGTGGCTGCTGCTGATTTTGTTACCTCCACTGGAGTGACGATAAAGATCCCAAGTCACGTGATTGTTGAGTAACACGGCTGTCTCCACCTTGCAAGTGTCCAGGGACACGGTGCGGTGCAGCCGTGCAGGCTGAGCTTTGGCGTCAAGCATATTTGGTTTGAATCCTAATTCTCCCACCTTCTGCCACAACTGCCTGAATTCAAGTTCCGGCTCTTCTTCTGAGCAGCTATATGACCTCAGACAAACCATCTGCCATCCCTGAGGCTCTGTTTCCTCATCGATAATCTGAGTACAGTCACATCAAACAATTCACGCAAAGCCTTCAGCACAGTGCCAGGCACTTGGTACAGTATGTGCTCAACCAAAATGGACTATGTTTACTTTGATTATTATTGATTGTGAGATTTTAGCCAAGTGATTTTCCTTCTTTGAGCTTCAGATTCCTTATCTGTAAGTTGCAAATAATCATATCTACTTATACAGGAGTGCTGTGAGGTTTGAAAGAAATATATGTAAAGTGTTAAGCCAGAAAATTCACAAGCGTCAGTCCTAACCATCCGTTCCCAGAAAAGGTAAACCTTTCACTCCACTCACCCCGGCTTAGGCCTAGATGGAGATAATATTCATCTTGCCGGATTACTTCTCTTTTGTCAAATCGGTTTTAAGTCACAATAATAAAGATCAGGTGGTCTGGTCTAAAACTACATGGAACATAACCCAAATCCAGGCATGCCAGATATTTAGTTGTTGCTTCCTTTCCCCCTTTTTTTAAGTGCTGATATGAGGTAGCGTCTTAGAGAATTGACTCATCTGCCCGTATGTGTTCATTACAGCTGTTGCTAGGAAGTTATTATGTAAATGGCTCTGGTCCTCACTCGCCGTTACACTTTCTTCTTGTTATTGTGAGCTGGAATTAAGGGCTAGCCCTGTGCTGAGTTTCATTAGAGTCTTTCTATACTCTTCACTATTTTTCTCTCCCCATTTATCAGTAACTTTAGAAGTTAATCCTTTTATATTTTAAGGGCTTGAAAGAAGATGTAAAAATTCATGAGTATCTTGGGGGGAGGAGCTGGATTTCAAAGCGGATTCAGCTTCTCCCTCTTCACTGTGGCAATAGTTAGTGCCCGCCTTTTTTAACTTTCAAAATTCAAATTAAACCATCATCATGCTCCTATAAGCTTCACTACCTCTAATAATCAAAGAACAAGTTTTAGCTTGACACATGGAGGAGGCAGTGCTGAGCCACATTCATTACCATCCCTTCCACTGGATTAAGTAATCATGTGTAATAAAGATGAAAATCTTCCAAGATAAAAGGAAAATGTAAACACTAGTACTAAAAGTCAAAAAAAAATTAAGTAAACACCCCGAAGTCAATTTGGAAAACATAGGACTAGGTGGTGGTTATATTTTTTGCCACATTCAAAACGTAACTGTTACATGTTCCAAAGTGCAGTCAATATAAGTTTTTACCCTCTGAAGGTGTACCAAACATGTATGAAGATTTCAAAACCAACCCAGCAGGCTTTCCAACAGATGGAAACTGAAGTTGCACATTTCATTTCAGATACCTGTTTCTAAACCATTGATTTTTGTAGAAATGTCACACTGTACTGAAGAGAAGTCTCTCTTTCTCAATAAACATACAGCAAACTTCCTAGAAAATGCCAACATTTTCAGTTAAGAGAGAAAGCTGCAGAAAAGCCCATGAAATTCAACTCAGTCTCCCATCTCTTGCACACAATATCCAGCGACTTCAGTCACATGCCAGCTTTCACCCCTGCACTTCAGGAGGAGTTTCAAGCCTAAAACAGGCAGTGAATTGGCCTCACTCTGCTGAAAATTTGTGGGAAGAACAGTGGGAATCAACTACTTATTCTTTGGTTTCAATACACTGAGGAAAAAAGGGTTAGACTTACTGCTTGAGGTAATAAGGCCAAAGCTGTAAGGGGTAAAAAGACTGCAGGTTTACACCTGTAGTTTTATTTTTCCTGATGCTGTAACCTTCAGGCCAGATCTTCAAAGACAAGAACCAGCCCTCTAAGATAAGAACACAAGCTCAAATTCAGTGTCCCCACCAAAACTATCAACATTTAACCTAAGTTTTGCCATTTAAAAAAGAGGAAAAGAAGAAGGAGGAGGAAGAAAAGGAGGGGGAAAACTGTCAAAGTAGAAGGATCGTCACAAGTCCCCAGTAAGCAGTGAGGTCAAATCCCAAAGAACACTGAGTTTCCCATGGGGAAATATAGGAGACAGAATAATCAAATGACATATGTGGATCTTGTTTAATTTCTGATTTCAACAAACAGTAAAAAGATGTTTGAAAGAATCCAGAAATTTTAGATTTGATGATACCAAGAAAATATGAAAAGTTTTGTTAGGTGTGACTGTGCATTGTGGTTACATAAGAAAATGGCCATATTTTCAAGAGATGCACACTCACAAGGTTGTGGAGAAAAGGGAACCCTCCTACACTGTTGGTGGGAATGTAAATTGGTGCAGCCACCATGGAAAACAGTAGGAAGTTCCTTAAAAAATTAAAACTAAGAGTTACCATATACTCCTGCAATCCGAATCCTGGACATATATCCAGAAAAGATGAAAACTCTAAATCGAAAAGATACACACACCACAATGTTCATAGCAGCACTATTTACAATAGCCAAGACACAGAAGCAACCTAAATGTCCTTCACAGATGAATGGATAAAGAAGATGTGATATATATATACAATGGCATATTACTCAGCCATAAAAAAGAGTGAAATAATGCCATTTGCAGTAACATGGATGTACCTAGAGATTATCATATTAAGTGAAATGTCAGACAGAGAAAGACAAGTATCATATGATATTTATATGTGGAATCTAAGAAAATGATACAAGTGAACTTATTTACAAATTCTGTATTTACGAAACAGAAATAGACTCACAGACATAGAAAACAAACTTATGGGGACTTCCCTGGAGGTCCAATGCTTAAGACTCCATGTTTCCACCGCAAGGGGTAGGGGTTCGATCCCTTGTTGGGGAACTAAGATCCCACATGCCATGTGGCGCAGCCAAAAAGTAAAAATAACAAAAGAAAGAAAACAAACTTATGGCTACCAAAGGGGAAATGGGGGGTTGGGATAAATTAGGAGTTTGGGATTAATAGATACACACTACTATATATAAAATAGATAAAAAACAAGGACCTGTTGTATAGCACAGGAAACTATATTCAATATCTTGTAATAACCTATAACGGAAAAGAATCTGAAAAAGATTCTTCTATATGTATAACTAAATCACTTTGCTGTACATCTGAAACTAACACAACATTATAAATCAATTATACTTCAATAAACTAAAAAAAAGAGAGATGCATACTCACACATACGGGTGAAATGAAATGATGATTGGGATTTACTTTAACATACTTAAGCAAAAAGGAAAGAAATGAATAGAGGAAACAAGAATGGGAAACTAGATAACTGTTGACTCTGAGTGAAGAATATATAAAGATTGATTGTTTATTACTGTTTTTACAATTAATACTTTTGTGTATGTTTCAGAATCTTCACAATGAAGTACTTAATGGATTTCTTCTTACTCAAAAAGGTTGAGAATCCTTAGATCAGGGTGTAGAAGAGTGATTCAGGTGATCTGGTGAAGGGAGAAAAAGACAGCTCCAGTGACTGGTGCTTCTATATCCCCAAGGTCTCAGACATGAGGGTAAAGATGGTCAGTGGTCTTTGGTCAAGAAGACCACCCTCTCAGGAAGCATAGAGCTGGTCACACACCAGCTTTCAGCCCTGCACTTCAGGAGGAGTTTCAAGCCTAAAACAAGCAGTGACTTGGCCTCACTCTGCTGAAAATTTGTGGGAAGAACAGTGGGAAACACTCTCTCAGGAAGCATGTTGACCGATTTTGACTTCTCCCTCCCTAAAGACTGAGCTCATGTTCTTATTAACCAAATGTCACTTCTAGTAAAAAAAAACAAAAAACAAAAAACCCTGAAAATCCATTTGGCACAAAGCTCAGTGCAGAGGTGAATAAGACAGGCAGTATTGGGTGGAAACAGGTAGTACTTAATAAGTGCACCGAAGTGCTAGAGGATGCCTTATTAGAAGGAATAGTGGCATGCAGAGTGGTACTGTCTACCTAAAGTGTCAGGAAGGGTTTCATAAAGGCGGTGACTTTTCAGCACCTCCCTGTCCATGTGGCTGCACCTGTCCACAATGCCTGGCATATTGTAGGCTATCAACAAGTACTTACTGAATGTCACTGAACACTCTCGCCACTCCCTCCTCAAAGACTGTCAGCGACTCCACTCTGGATACACAATGAAATTCAAATACTTCAGCCAGTCATTCAGGGCCCATCATGATCGGGCCCATCATGATCGTCCCCATCCTTCTCTTCAGCCCGTTCAAACTTATCTCCTCCAAACCCATCCCAGTGAGTCCATCTCTCCAAACCTCCCCCAGCCTTGATCACTCAACATGTCTAGGTTGCACCTGTGCCCAGATCAGCACCTCCAAAAGTGAGAGGAAAAGAGATGGATGCAGGTGCTTGAGGTAGGGGCAGGAGGGCACTGTCGGCAGCTGCAGGGGGTGTCAGGAGGGGGATCAATGGCATCTGCTACAGGCCCTGATCAAAAGTAGGCAAATCTGTCAGTAGCCAAGGAAATTGGTTTCCATTATTGGTCTCTGTACCCAAAGAAGATCTTCTGTAATCAGCTCTGCAGAGGAGGGCTGCCTTACTTGGAGAAAGTTTTTCTGCAGCATCTCTTAATCAGGAGTTTCCAAGTAATCACATATAGAGTTTGATTTATGTCCTCCAGGCCCCCAATATTGTTTTGGTCTGCCTTCTTCCAGAAACAAATGTTAATACACAGATTTGAGTACAAGTAGGTGATTTGAGAGGTGACCATGGACTTATAGGTGAAGGGGGTACCTGAGACAGGCAAGGTAAGACGCCACTAACAGTGTGTTGTGAAGCAAGTTAAAACTGCAGGCCACCGGACCCATTCCTGTGGGCAACTCGGAGACAGTCCATAGAACCCATGCTGAGAACCCTCCCCAGAGGAAAGTGACTGGGATACTTATCCACCAACTTCAGTCAATAGTTGACTGAGGACTTGGAGGAGGGGAGGGTCATATTAATTCCCCAGCATACCTGCCCTGATCCCCATGCATGGCCTAGCAGCTCTGGCAGCGAGAGAAAATCTTCAGACAACTGGTCGTAGGTGTGGGAGCTGGGAGCTGGAAGCTGGGCCAGTTTGCCTGGAGATTGTAAGTGCTGTAGGGATATGAGCTGCTTTCTGATGAACATAGCCTGGTTTATACATACACACATGTATATTAATCTGTGAAGTCATGTTTATTAAAATTCCAAAGATGGAAAAAAGCATCCATCTTTGCATATGGCCTTTCTATAGCAGGAGTCAACAAACAAAAGACTACAAGCCAAATCTGGCCTGTTTTAGTAAATAAAGTTTTATTGGAACATAGCCATGCCCCTTCAGTTACTATTGCCGCTTGTGTGCTACAGTATCAGAGTAGTTACCATGGAAACCATATGGCCTGCAAAGCCAAAAATATTTACTATCTGGCCCTTTACGTAGAACACCCTTGTTCCCCTGTTGGGCTTTTTTTCCTGAACCATCATGCAAGACTAAGTTCAAATCAATCTCCTTTAACTCTCTCATTAGCCCTCCTACCCTTAGAAGAAATGGTTTCCTAACTTGTGTGTCCATCATGCCACATCCATTCCTCAGTATGTCTCTTACTATACTGCTTTGTATATATTCACTTTCATATCTAGCTCAACACCACCACAAGAACTGAGCTTTATTCACATTTAGATGCCTCATGTCCAGACATTCAACAAATTTGTATTTTAAAAAAATGAATTCATTTGGGGAAGTTAATCTCAATGGTCATTGATCCAGCCCTGGTTCGGTTCCAGAAAGTGCAGACAACTTTCTCAGGATCACATATGTGGCCAGCATCCGACTCAGGTAGGTCCCCTTGTTCCTGGTCCAGGACTCTGTTATATATGGACATAATCAGGCCACATTACTGCCCCCACAATGCATGTGCCACGTTTAACACATAGCAGTTTTAGAAGAGCAACTCAAGGTGACGACTTAAACCTGCACATCCTCTGACTGACCAGGACCTCCACACCTGGTGACTCCCTTCTCTGTAGGTGCTTCACAGCAGCCGTGGCCAAGATCTACATCTCTGAAAATCCTTCTCCACCTACGAACCCACTACTCCAAGATCAAACCTCAAAAGTCTCTCACAGGGGCTTCCCTGGTGGCTCAGTGGTTGAGAATCTGCCTGCCAATGCAGGGGATATGGGTTCGAGCCCTGGTCTGGGAGGATCCCACATGCCGCGGAGCAACTAGGCCCGTGAGCCACAGCTACTGAGCGTGCGCGCGTCTGGAGCCTTTGCTCCGCAACGGGAGGCCGCGACAGTGAGAGGCTCGCGCACCGCGATGAAGAGTGGCCCCCGCTCGCCGCAATTAGAGAAAGCCCTCGCACAGAAATGAAGACCCAACACAGCAAAAAAAAAAAAAAAAAGTCTCTCACAGTTAGGTCTCCGTGACCTGTTATCTTTCAAAACCACCTTACGTGTCCGTAATAAATCTTTCACCTTCTGAAGACGTAAGTCAAAGCTTTGGACATCACTAGCAAAACCCAGCTTTTCATTATTTCTGCCCATTATAACCACAAGTGTTCAGATGGCACCTTTCAGGCTGCTGAGGCAGTAACCAATAACAGAACATCTTTATTGCCTGATAACAAGAAGCAACTTACCTTCATCAAAATAAATCTCGGCAGATTTCAACACCCTTGCAAAGAGCTAGAGAGGATAAAAAAGAAAAACCTTAGCGGAATGATAGTTTATTTATACCTTTTATTTATGTCCTGCTTTTTAAAAATAGGCACCTCACACCCTAAATACAGGCGAAATCTGCTTTCAAACAGCTAAGGAAATTTGTTACCTGCTTAGTAATTTTCTTTTATGTAATTCAGAAAAAGTTAAGCCAAACTACAAACTAAAACCTCTGCCACAAACTCCCTATTAGCCCTAGGACATCTGAGGCCCATTTAAAGAACCAAATGATAAGGATTTTTAAAAAAATATCCATGTCCTAATAAATTTTAAGAGGTTATTTTCCCCTCTTCAGGAAAGGTAGGGCTTAATTTTTAGGACTTCCAAAAATAGGTGCTTCTCCACTCTTCATGTCAGAATCCTACCTTGAAAAAGGATGGCAACAATCTATGTAAAATATATGTGCATTCTATAGATATTTTAAAGATACTTTTACACCTGTTTCATATCTTTAAAATAATCCTGTATTGTAGAACAGAAGGGGAAAAAAGTTGGGAAACTGATCTAGCTCAATTTACAGGTAAAGAAACGAAGTCCATAACAGGTATTATCAGCCCCACTTTTCAAATAAGGATGACACAGTCCTGAAAACGTTAAGTGACTTCCCAAATTCACAATGAGCACAGAAAAATGACCGAAGTCCAGGACTTCTACCTTCCTATATACGTCCTTTCTTTGGCATTAGGCTGACAACGGCATTGAACAAATTCTCTTAATTATATTCTCTATGCATTTCATAAATGTTAATTAAATGAAAACAGTGACAACAGACTATTAAGCTATTATATGTTAAGCATCGTAAGGTTATCACAAGAGGTACAAAATGAAATGACTGACTGGCATTTATAAGGGAAGTACTCTGGTTTTCAACAGCTTTTCCCCAAACCTTATTAAATATCTTGGTCTGGACTTTGCAGGGACAGTGTACAAGAGAACAATTTGAATAGGCCTGCATGAAGTTTGAGAGGTAGTTAATATTATAAAGTTCAGACTCCTCCCCAGTATGATTTCTTAGAGGATATTTTCCCTACCCCTCACTGAGGACAAAGTCTGCCATCATTTAAGGACGCACCAATGACACCGATAAACCTTGAAACCAAAAGTTTCCAGAAAAAAAGTATACAGATACACTTAAGATACACTTAAAATCATTCAGTCATGAACCACTATATGGACAATGGCTAAGCCAATATTTCAAGACAAAGGTATGGAGAAATGTATCTGCCACAGGAGAAAAATGACAATATCCCAGTGGGAATTTTTTTCCATCTTTGGAAAAAGATTTTTATCTGTGGGATTGAAAACAAGAAAAGCTCTCCAAAGCGTTAATAAGGAGAGGCAGAACCCCCTGTTCCTCACTTAGCTACAAATAGTAGCCCCCAAGAAAATGATCCATTCAAATAATAATCTCTTAAAATGATATTTGACTATTATATGCCCAACGTGGTTTGTGTTGAATTTAATTTCCATCCAAATTTAAAATACAAGAGACATCCAAAGCCATTATTTCATTTGCAGTTGAATGAAGTAAGTCATTTGGAAGTAGTTTAATTTTTTTAAGTCATAGCATAACTAAGGGAGTTTTCATCATTTCTACTTTGGAAATACACAAGAGCAGCCTGGAATGCTTAAATGTAAAACGCAATATAGCGTTATAGAAAGGAGCAAAATTAAGTCGTCAGATGTATTGGCTCCATTAAAGTAAAATGAAAACTACTGTGATTAGAGCAGTTTGAGAAAAATGGATGTAAGATACTTTCTGTTTAAATTATAGCAACAGCTACAATCAAAAGAGCACTTTGCTACTTGCTGGATAGCAGGAAGGTTGTTTTTGCATGTTGTTTCGTGGTTTTTTGTTTTGTTTTTTTATTGTAAACTGGGTAGCCTCGGAGCAGGCCAGTCATGGAGCCCTGCTCCAGCCCGTATCCAGTCTTCCTGAATGGCTCTCCTGAGAAGCAGGGGCTCTGCAGAGCTCCTTGAAAAGGCCACAGGAGAGGAGAGACCCAGGAAATCTAATCATGCCTGTATGGCCAAAAAGAACCAGATGTAGGAATGAAAACGTCCATCAAGTTCATGGAAAGGCGGCCTCAGCTGCGCTCTGTTATCAGTCACAAATGGCCATGCTGGCTTCTTCAGGTGGAGAAAGTTTAACCCACTGATACTGAGAAAGGCAAATGTGTGGTTTCTTTTTTTAATTCTTATTTGTTTTAAAAATAAAAATACTTTTTTTTGCAAAACATCAATATAAACCAATCAAGACTAAAATATGCAGACTGAAAAACTAAATCCATCCTGCACCCCTCATAAGCATTGGTTGTTTCTCTCAGAGTTTTCTAGAATTTTCACACATACAGGAGAAGAATACGCCAGTCATAGTCTTCTGCACACACCTTCCCACTCATTCCCTTGATCTTTTCTTGACCAATAGCCTCCAGAACTTTTGAGGAAGGGTGCAGACTCTGAGCAAATATGTGAGTAGCAATAATAATTTTTTATTACATTATAGTTTATGATCTTATTTCTATTAGATCATTATAACTTTCAGTATAAATTATTCTCTAGCATTTCTTCTGAACTAGAAAAAAACCTTGTTTGAATTCTTGTGCAAACCCACCTTTATCCCACTCTCTAAAGAGCCCAGCAGTACATGGAAAACTGAAGATGGACTTTTACTTGGTACTATAGATAAGTCTGCACAGTGTTTCCCAAGTTTGTCTGATAATATAAATTACCTGAGCAATGATTTAAAACATAGACAGTCAGGGTCTCTCCTCTGGAGACTTTTACTTCTTACATCATAGATGGGGCCATTTGATCCATTTTTTACCAAGAACTTCAGGTGATTCCTATAATTGGGTGGTTTGGTAAACTCTGTTTTATGCAATAGGACAAATTCAGGATTCACTACTCCTGAAGGAAAAAGGGAAGGTTGTGGACAGAAATAACTCGAATGAGAAGATATACATCATAAATAAATAGACAAAAGCTAATAAGTATCCTGCCTCACTCTCTTTTCATTTCTGTGCAGATGAGGGGACAAGGGTGACCATAACTCTACCTTTTTTAGATTTCTTATGAGTTCCCTGTCTATCATTTTGTATACCTACCTCTCTCCATGTAGTTACAAGCAAAACAACTTTTACACACACCAAACTGGGGGGTCTGAATAATTAAGAGTAGGAGACAGTGTGTCCTCTTATGCAGGACCTAGAATGAGGAGGTCCCTAAGTTTGGAGGCCAGCAGAGAAGAGGCCCCAAAAGTGACTCTGAGGATGTGTTCACTGACAGAAGTTCTAGAGAGTTGTTGCAAAATGGAGTGCAGCGGAGCAGGAAAAAAATGATGGAAGCTGTTTCTTTTTGCTGTTTATTATGATGTGACTGCGATCTGAAGTCCCAGGAATCTCCCAGCTCTCCTCACTATACTGGAGCCTCTCGGGAGGCAAGATGAGAGCACACTGCTGGACCACACTTGTGAGCTAATGGTGGCAAAAGGCGTTTCTGACGGACTTGACCATCTCCATCCTGGAAGACTCCAAGCATCTGTTTCCTACATTCACATGGACACTTGCTGGATGTTACACCTGAACTTCTTATAAATGAAGATCCCTCTTTCCCTTGTTATTTATGTAGGGGACTCCACACAGCCTCCTTCAAGCCTGAGGGTCTAGGATATAATTCACTCTATGATAGAAAGGAATATCTTTTCATTTAGCAGTTGTCACTGCAAGGAAATATTTCAAACACATTTGTAGTGAATGATCACGCTATATGGCACAGTCAAATTGATATGTGACGTTCCCAGAATAGTGAGCAATTAATACTGAATGTACTACAAATCACGGGGCCCCAGGCTGAAGAGGGAATGATGCTTCCATACACCAAGAAATGAATTCGTGTGCCAGACTGTAAGAGAAACGTACCGATGGATCTGGGTGGTGGTTGCATCACTTACAACGTATGCTGAACAAATAATACTGCTGCCCAGGACAGGACAGCCATGCACAGGAGAGGTGTGACCCAGAGGATGACCACCTTTCCCCCTGTGTAAGGTGATGTTTGGAGAACACAGACTGGCCTTTGGCATCCCGCAAGCTGCCCCATTACCCAGTTGTAATAGGGCTCCACTTGAAAGAAAGGATTTTGCGCTTTTATTGAAATCCTGTTGGATGGTTCATTTAACACTTACCTGTCTCATGGTTTTTAAATTTTTAAACAGGCCATCTTTTAAATGGAGTTTGCTGTTTATTTAGAAACTCTGCATCCTCCAGTGTCTACTCTATCTACACCACTGCCCAGGACAAAGGGAATTACAAACACAGCAAAAGGAAAGCAGGATTATTTTATATTAAATAACAACTGCTTAAATTGAAAATTTGGAAGCTAATCATTACTGGCTTATGACCTTATTAATACTTCACATAATAGTGATTTAATAAATATCCTGAAGGAAAAAACACTTACTTTTCAAGGTCTTAACCTACTTTCATAAAGTAACTACCTTTAAATAATCTTGTTAGATATATGCGGTTAACTGTAATGAATAATCCAAAAGCTATCTCCTCTCAATGATAAGACATAATAATTAATAAATTCCAACACTGAAAACTAAAATGTATTAGTCTAAAAGGCACAAATATATCATAAAGGATTTACAACTACACTACTCATATAAATCATTTTAAAAAATAATGGTTTTTCTATATATGAAATAGATTTATTTATAGAATATCAAATATGTTAAAATTGAGAAAACAGTTATAATAAATATTGATATGATACTTAATCATATCGCTTTTTCCTGTTTTCCATCCTTAAGAAAAATTACCATCATTTTAACATGTCTGTTTAATCATTTTACCTTAACTAGAATATAATGAATTCAACATTATGCAATACATTTTTTAAAACTTTACATAATTTTATTGAAAAGAATATTACATTTTATGTACATGCCATTTAAATGTTAATATAGTTAAGCTATCTATAGTCTTTACAATTACAAAGTAATACATGCTCATTGAAAAAATATTAGTAAAAACAGAAAAGAGAAAAGAAAACGAGAATCTCCCATAATCATCACACAAGGGTCACCAGTAGTAATATTTTGGGATCCAGGTGACCCAATTTGGATAGGAATAAAATACATCTTTATATCCTCACTCAAATTTTGCATTTCCTTTAATTATCAAAGTAGACAATAAACCACAGTAGTAGCAACAGGTAGGTTATCTTAATAGAAAAGGAAACTTAAAAAAAAAACACTTGGGGCTTCCCTGGTGGCGCAGTGGTTGAGAGTCCGCCTGCCGATGCAGGGGACACGGGTTTGTGCCCCAGTCCGGGAAGATCCCACATGCCGCGGAGCGGCTAGGCCCGTGAGCCACGGCCACTGAGCCTGCGCGTCCGGAGCCTGTGCTCCACAACGGGAGAGGCCACAACAGTGAGAGGCCCGCATACCGCAAAAAAAAAAAAAACAAAAAAAAACACTTGTATTTCTAAAACTGAGAAATACAATATCTGAAATGAAAATTTCACTGAATATCCTTAACAGCAGATTAAACACTGAAGAAGAAAAGATCAATGAACTCGAACCCAGGTCAAATAGAAACTACAAACCATAGTAGTATGAGCAATGCTTGTGACCTTACCATCAACAAGGATCACATTACAGTTACTGAAGATATCTTAGGATATCATTTATACTCATCAATACTTTGAAATTATATTATTAGACCTGTCACTAAATGACATGTGATAATAGTGTCTGTTTATATATTCATGACATACAATATGGCTGGCCTACTATTTGTCAAATCTGTACCTGGTAGTGCTTTAGCCACCAAGGAGTGAAGTAGCACATTCTCATAACTGAAATTACACTCAAATAGCTTGGACAAAAGACTCTCAGTTTGGGCCATGATGGAATAATAGGTATCAGACTTATCTACCACTGTAAACAATAACTAAACTTCACAAAATGTATGAAGCAATTATTTTCAACCACTGGCAACACAAATCACAAGGCTGTGATCCATGAGAAAAGGGAAACACATGAGATAAGTTCCATATCCACCCTCAGTTTTCTACATGCAAGAACCTTCCAAAGTGCAGCACACAGAAGTGAAGCCAAAATAGAGATTAGTGGTTTCACTGGGAAAAGGAAACAAATATCAGTGTTTGGGGCTGCCAAGGCAGCTGGAATTTACAAGTCAGGAGAAGCTGGCCAGTGAAGGATCCCCAGAAATCTGCATGGGGCCCCCATGAGTCTTTGGATAAAAACTATGCTGTGCATGTTCAAGGAAAGGTACCAAGAAGCCCAGCATGAAGGAGCCACTGGGAGGTCTGACTAATATTCTGAAAGTTTCATCATGCTAGGAAATGGAGCACTGACCAAGCAAAGTGGAGATCCCATGATGAATACCTGGGGTTTTCACTTAAGACCTAAGAAATTTCACACTTTAAGAGTAGTTCCACTCTGGATTAAACTGAGCCCCTTAATTAACTACTTGACACAATAAAAATTAATATCCTTTAAACATAAAGAACATAATCCAAACTACCAACAGCTTACATCTACAATGTCCAGTAGACATTTTTTAATACTAGACATATGAAAAAGCAAGAAAATGTGACTTATAATCCAGAGTGAAAAAATCAATATAAACAGTCTTCAGAGATGATATAGCTATTTGAATTAGCAGACAAAAATTTTGAAATAGTTTTTTCTAAATATGTTCAGAGATTTAAAAGAAAATATGAAGAAATAATTGAACAGATGGGGACTCTAAACTGAAAAATGGTATCTATTTGAAACAACTACATGAAATTTCTAGAATTGAAAAATAAAATATGTGATAAAATATTCTTTGAATGGACTTAGAAGCAGATTGGAAAATGCGGAAAATATTTAGGAACTTGAAGACAGATCAATAGAAACCAAGAAAACTGAAGCATAGATTGAAAATAGACTAAATAAAATGAACAGAGCCTCAGTGACCTGTGAGAAAATATCAAGTAGTCTAACATATGTGTAATTGTTATCTAAGAATGTGATGAGAGACAAAATTGTGACCAAAACATTTTAAGAAATAATGGCAAAATTTTTTTCCAAATTTTTCCAAATTCCAAATGCACAGAACCAAAAAATTCAATGAAACCATACACACACCAAAAAATCCACACATACATACCTCATATCCAAAATTGCTGAAAATCAAAAATAAGTGAAAATCCCAAACGCAAAGAAAAAAGACACATTACATACAAAGAACAACAAAAAGAATGAGTGTAGTGTTCTCATCAGACACCTAAATTAGAAGACAATAAAATGATACCTTTAAAGGGGCAAAGGAGAAAAACCTCTTAAACTAGAATTCTACATGCAGCATAAATATTGTTTTAAAATGAAAGTGAAATAAAGACATTTTTGGATAAAACCTGAAATATTTGGTTAACAGGAGACCTTCACATTAGGATTAAAGGAATTTCTTCAGGCTATAGGAAAACTGTATAAAACAGAAACTCAGATTTACCCGAAAGAATGAAGAATGCCAGAAATTGTAAGTATGTGGATAAATATAAAAGACTCTTCTTATTTCTTAATTCCTTTAATGGAAAACTGACTAAAGAAAAAATTAATAGGAATCCATCTGGGGATTCATAACATACATAGAAATAAAATGCACGACAACAATAGTACAAAGGATGGGAGCGTATAAAAGAACTATATAGTTGTAAGGTTCTTATATAATGTATCATCACATATAAAGTGGTTAAATATTAATTCAGGTTAAACCAGGATAAATTAAGGATGCATACTGTAATCTCTACAGCAAATACTAATAAATAAAACAAATACTAATAAATAAATACTACTACTAATAAAACTCCTGCCAATAAGGAGTTCCCAGATAATATTCCCCTATTGTGGTAGGTAAAATAATGACCTCACACACACACACATACCAAAGATGTCCAGGCCCTAATCCCCAGAACCTGTGAATATGTTATGTCACATGGAAAAGGGAACTCTGCAGATGTGATTAAATTAAACATCTTGTGATAGGGAGATTATCATGTTTTGTCTAGGTAAACCCAATGTAATCACAAAGGTCCTAATAAGTAAAAAGTGTCAGAAAAGCAGATGTGATCATGGAATCAGAGGTCAGAGTGGTGTAATTGCTGGTTTTGAAGATGGAAAGAGGCAATGAGCCAAAGAATATGGGCAGCCACAAAAAGATGAAAAAGCAAAGAAATGGATTCTCCCCTCAACTCTGAAAAAGAAATACAGCCATCCTGCTGACAACTTGATTTTTGCCCTGTGAGACCCATTTTAGACTTCTGACCTCTAGCACTATAAAACAGTAAATTTGTATTGTTTTAAGTTACTAAGTTTATGGTAATTTGTTATAGATGCAATAGGAAACTGATTACAGTGATATAGCTAAAAAACTAATAGAAGAGATAAAATGGTAAATAAAAATATTAGATTAACTTTAAAAAAGCAAGAAAGACAGCAGAAAAGAAACAAAGAATAAAGGGAAAAACAAATATCTTTCAAAAGACTGAAATTATACAAAGTATGTTCTTTGACTATAATGCAATTAATTTGAAATCAATTTTAAAAATCTAGAAATTCTCCAGATATTCGGAAATAGTTCATCATACTACTAAACAACCTATTACTTGAAGAAGAAATCACAAGGGAAATTAGAAAATATTTTAAATTGAATAATAACATATAGCTAATATATCAAAATGAGTAAGATGTAACTAAAGCAGTGCTTAGAGGAAAAATTATAGCTTAAAATGTTTATATGATAAATGAAGAAAAGCTTAAAATTAATTATCTAGATTTTCACCTTAAGAAGCTAGAAAGTAATGAGTAATTTAAACCTGAAGTAGAAGGAGAGAATCATAAAGATCAGGGCAGAAATAAATAAAATGAAAAACAGACAAATAATAAAAAAATTAACACAGTCAAAAGTTTTTTCCCTTAAAAATATTAGTAGAGTTGAATAACCCTTAGCAAGACTGAACAACAAAAACAAGAGCAAGAAAAAAAAAACCCACACAAATTGCCAAACTGGTTTCTAATATAGTTAAACATAGATTTACCCTGTGACCCAGAAATTCCATTCCTAGATATCTACCCAAGTGAAAGTAAAATGTATTTCCACAAAAATACATACAAGAATGATAATAGCAGCTTTATTCATAATAGTCAAGACCTGGAAATAACCTAAAATTCTATCAAAAGAGAATGGATAAATCATTTGTTTAAAATGAAATACTACTTGGGAACAAAAATGAATGAACTAATATACACAATTAAATAGATATTGATCAAAAACAATAAAATAAGCAAAAGAAGGCAGATACAAGAAAGCACATACTACATGACTATATTTGTATAAAGTTTTGAAATGAGCAAAAAGTAAGCTATAGTGATAGAAATCAGAAAATGTTTGAGGGGGTAGGAAATAGGATTATGCATTAGTCAAAACTCATTGAACTCTACCTTAAGATCTGTGCTTTTCATTGAATGTAAATTATACTGAAGTGTTTAAAAATCTAAATAACATATTAAAAAATTAAAGATCTAGAAAAAAAAGGTTTGAAGAATTCTTATGTTCCTTGAGAGAGCCTACTGTCATCCAGTAAAAAAAAGCTATGGAAGCAATTTGTTCCACTAACATTGGTAGATCTTTGTAAATTTAGATTTTCACTACTTGAAACGATCACAAAGAAATCAAAATTGATTGGATGTTCAACATGAATGAGTGTTGCCTTGGTAAAGACCATCTCACAATTTAACGTTCTTATTCAAGCTAAGCTACCACAGCTTTCACACTGATTTGTCACTAAAAGGTAAAATTTAACTTTAGCATGGCTATATTTAAGTGTCTTATTATTCAGTGTGATAATTTAAAAATACGTATATAGTTACATCAAAATTTTGTCTTGCCTCTTCAGTAAGTGGTGCTGGGAAAGCTGGACAGCTACATGTAAAAGAATGAAGTTAGAACACTCCCTAACACCATACACAAAAATAAAGTCAAAATGGATTAAAGACCTAAGTGTTAAGGCCAGACACTATAAAACCCTTAGAGGAAAACATAGGCAGAACACTCTATGACATAAATCACAGCAAGATCCTTTTGGACCCACCTCCTAGAGAAATGGAAATAAAAACAAAAATAAACAAATGGGACCTAATGAAACTTAAAAGCTTTTGCACAGCAAAGGAAACCATAAACAAGACAAAAAGACAACCCTCAGAATGGGAGAAATTATTTGCAAATGAAGCAACTGACAAAGGATTAACCTCCAAAATTTACAAGCAGCTCAATATCAAAAAAATAAACAACCCAATCCAAAAATGGGCAGAAGACCTGAATAGACATTTCTCCAAAGAAGATATGCAGATTTCCAAAAAAACACATGAAAGGATGCTCAACATCATTAATCATTAGAGAAATGCAAATCAAAACTACAATGAGGTATCACCTCACATTGGTCAGAATGGCCATCATCAAAAAATCTACAAACAATAAATGCTGGAGAGGGTGTGGCGAAAAGGGAACCCTCTTGCACTGTTGGTGGGAATGTAAATTGATACAGCCACTGTGGAGAACAGTATGGAGGTTCCTTAAAAAACTACAAATAGAACTACCATATGACATAGCAATCCCACTACTGAGCATATACCCTGAGAAAACCATAATTCAAAAAGAGTCATGTACCACAATGTTCATTGCAGCTCTATTTACAATAGCCAGGACATGGAAGCAACCTAAGTGTCCACTGACAGATGAATGGATAAAGAAGATGTGGCACATATATACAATGGAACATTACTCAGCCATAAAAAGAAAAGAAATTGAGTTATTTGTAGTGAGGTGGATGGACCTAGAGACTGTGATACAGAGTTAAGTAAGTCAGAAAGAGAAAAATAAATACCGTATGCTAACACATATATATGGAATCTAAAAAAAAAAATGGTTCTGAAGAACCTAGGGGCAGGACAGGAATAAAGACACAGATGTAGAGAATGGACTTGAGGACATGGGGAGGGGGAAGGGTAAGCTGGGATGAAGTGAGAGAGTGGCATGGACATATATACACTACCAAATGTAAAATAGATAGCTAGTGGGAACAGTCGCATAGCACAGGGAGATCAGCTCAGTGCTTTGTGACCACTTAGAGGGGTGGGACAGGGAGGGTGGGAGAGAGACACAAGAGGGAAGAGATATGGGGATATATGTGTATATATAGCTGATTCACTTTGTTATAAAGCAGAAACTAACACACGATTGTAAAGCAATTATGCTCCAATAAAGATGTTAAAAAATTTTTGTCTTGGGCTTCCCTGGTGGCTCAGTGGTTGAGAGTCCGCCTGCCGATGCAGGGGACACGGGTTCGTGCCCCGGTCTGGGAAGATCCCACATGCCGTGGAGCGGCTAGGCCTGTGAGCCATGGCCGCTGAGCCTGAGTGTCTGGAGCCTGTGCTCCACAACAGGAGAGGCCACAACAGTGAGAGGCCCGCGTACCACAAAAAAAAAAAAAAATTTGTCTTTTAAAATCTTAATAAGTACATTTAAATATAATTAGTTTCATTTGTTATCCGATTTTTATGCATTTAAAAACATTAATTTTAGAAGGAATTCATAGACCTCATGAGACTTAATGGAACAAAATAGGTTAAGAACTCATGGAAATTTTAAAAAAACTCATGAAAATAATTTTAAACTTTACTTGAAATACACATACAAAAATGGAATCATTTTATACTATTTTATAACTTGATTTTTTATTTTTCTTAATAATATAAGTCCATGTCATTAGTCTTTTACAAGACAATTAATTTTATTTAATTGTATCATTTTCCATTCACCAGATATCCCATAATTTTACCAGTTCCTTGTGTTTGAAAACTGGAATGCATCCAATCCTATAATTATTTTAAAGAATAGATTTTTCAATTAATTCCAGCATAATGTCTTTGTATCTTTGTGTGGTTGAGTCCAACCTTTTCATGATTGGTAAGAAATTTGATCCTCACCAAATAGAGGAATTACAAATCCCATGTGGTTAAGGAGAAAGGATTCCTGGGTTCCTATGACACTTCAGTTAGACATCTTCAAAGTACCAGTTACAGTCCACCAAATACTATATTTTATTCAATATTTTTACAATATGAGTGCCTATTATGTACCAGGCAAATGAAGAGTAGGAGGGATTGCAATTTTTAATAGGTTGAACAGTGAAAAATCTCACTAAAGAAGATAAAAGAGAAAACCATGCAAGGATATCTGAGAAAGAGTCTTCCAAGCCTGAAGAATAGCAAATGCAAAGGTCCTGAGGTAGGAGCATGCCTGACATGTTCAAGGTAGAGCAGGAAGACCAATATGGTTGGAATGGAATGGGCAAAGGGAGAGAGGCAAGAGATTATGTCAGAGAAATAATGGCAGCCAGCCTGCAAAGGGCTTTATTGGCCACTGAAAGGACTCTGGCTTTTATACTAAGTTCAGTCAGAAATCATCAGAGGGCTTAGAGCAGAGAAGGAACTTGATCTTCTTATAAATCAACAGAATTACTCTGGTGCTATACAGAGTAAAGGCTATAAGGGGATGAGGGGAAAAGCAAATATACTAGTTAAGAAGTTATGGCAAACCAAAGTGATGTACAGATTCATTGCTATCCCTATCAAACTTTTAATGGCACTTTTCACAGAAATAGAAAAAAAATCCTAAAATTCATATGGAACCACAAAAGACCAAGAATAGTTAAAGCAATCTTGAGCAGGAGAGCAAAACTGGAGACATCACACATCCTGATTTCAAACTATATTACAAAGCTATAGTAACCAAAGCAGTATGGTATTGGTGTAAAGACAGACACCTAGATCAATGGAACATAATAGAGAGCCTATAAATAAACCCACATATGTATGGTCAACTAATTTTCAGCAAAGGCACCAAGAATATGCAATGGGGAAAGGATAATCTCTCCAGTAAATGGTATTGAGAAAACTGGATATCCACAGGCAAAATAATGAAATTGGACCTTATCTTACACCATACACAAAAATAAACTCAAAATGGATTAAAGGCTTAAATGTAAGACCTGAAACCATAAAACTCCTAGAAGAAAACATAGGAGAAAAGCTACTTGACACCAGCCCTGGCAATCGTTTTTGGATCTGACAACAAAAGCACAGGCAACAAAAGCAAAAATAAACAAGTGGGTGGGACCATAACTTAAAAAAAGTTCTGCAGAGCCAAGGAAATAATCAACAAAGTGAAGAGGCAACCTGCAGAATGGGAGAAAATATGTGCAAACCATATCTGATAAGGGGTTATTATCCAAAATATATAAGAAACTCTTACAATTCAATAGAAAAAAAATAACCCAATTAAAAATGGACAAGGGAACTGAATAGACATTTTTCCAAAGAAGATATACAAATGGCCAACAGGTACATGAAAAGATGCTCAACATCACTAATCATCAGGGAAATGCAAATCAAAACCACAGTGACGTATAACCTCACACCTGTTAGAATGACTATTATCAAAAAGATAAGAGATGCAAGTGTTGGCGAGGATGTGGAGAAAAGGGAACACTTGCACACTGCTAGTGGGAATGTAAATTGGTACAGCCATTGTGGAAAACAGTATGCAAGTTCCTCAAAAAATTAAAAATAGAACAATCCTACTTCTGGATGTATATCCAAAGGAAATGAAATAATTGTCTCAAAGAGATATCTGCACCCCCATGTACATTGCAGCAATTTTCACAATAGCCAAGATACAGAAACAACCTAACCATTCATCACAATGACTGGATAAAGAAATGTCATATATATATATATATATATATATATATATATATATATATATATATATATATAGAGAGAGAGAGAGAGAGAGAGAGAGAGAGAGAGAGAGAGAGAGAGAGAGTATAACAAATAGTGTATATATATAGTATAACATATAGTTCGTATATATACATATATATAATGAAATATTATTCAGCCATAAAAATAAGAAAATTCTGCCATGGATGACTCTGGAGGGCATTATGGTAAGTGAAATAAGCCAGACAGAGAAAGACAAATACTGTATGATATCACTTGTATGAGGAATCTAAAAAAAAAGAAAAGTTGAACTCACAGAAACAGAAGAATGGTGGTTGCCAGGAGCTAGAGGTGGGGGAAATGGCAAGATGCTGGTCAAGGGGTACAAACCTTCAGTTATAAGAAGAATAAGTTCTGAGCATCTAATGTACAGCATGGTGACTACAGTTAATAATCCTGTATTGTACATTTGAAAGTTGCTACGAGATTTCACTAAAAAAAAAGGTAAGTATGTGAGGTGACAGATATGTTAATTAACTTAATTGTGGTAGTTATTTCACTATGTATATCAAATTATCACATTGTACACTTTAAATATATTACAATTTTATTTGTTAATTGTATACTAATAAGCCTAGGTGGGAGGCGGGGAGAAGCTATAGCAGTAATCCAGGTTACAAACATCTGCTTCTCCTCCAGACTGTAAGCTGTATCAGGGCAAGGATTATATTTACTCATCTTAATATTCTCCAGTGGATATGAATCAAAATGAGCAGAATACCTTAGGAGGATCTAGGGGCAACTATCACTCATTAGGGACAAGCACGAGCCTACAATATGATGGAAAAAAACACACACTGAAGTATGACAGACCCTGGGTTCAACCTGGAGTAATCTGTACTGCTTCTCATCAAGTTACTTAACCTTCTGAGAATCAATTGCCTCATTGTGAAACTGGATGACGCGCCTAATTCCCAGAGCTGTTGTAGAATTAATAAAATAGTGTCAGTACAGTGCTTGGTAATAGTATCCAGCATGTGGGACTGTCTAATAAACCTCTAGATAGCAGTTTCCTCATCTATAAAATAGAAAGTTTGGGGGCTTCCCTGGTGGCACAGTGGTTGAGAGTCCACCTGCCGATGCAGGGGACACGGGTTCGTGCCCCGGTCCAGGAGGATCCCACATGCCACAGAGCAGCTGGGCCCGTGAGCCATGGCCGCTGGGCCTGCGCATCTGGAGCCTGTGCTCCGCAACGGAAGAGGCCACAACTGTGAGCGGCCCGTGTACCACCAAAAAAAAAAAAAAAAAAGAAAGAAAGTTTTGAGAAGATGGGATCTGAGATCCCCTTTAGTTTTAAGTCCTTGAATCTATGAGCATTCAGTTGGTCAACAAACATAACTGACTTTTGTGCTAAAGACTGAAGATACAAGGGGATAAAAGATGCTTTCTTACTCTCAAGGAAATTGTGGTCCAATGGAAAGCGGGAAATAGTAAATCCTGGAATAAAGGTAGACAAAAGGTGGCAGGTATTGATATATAGAGACAATGAGAGATGTGCTATTCCACCCTAGTGTCAATAGCCCCATTTTATGGATGAGCTAGAAACATGACACAGCTAGTGGAAGGGCAAGATTGAGGTCTAGTCCTTCTAACTTCTGGCTCTAATGAGTCCTGAGATCTGATCCAACTCAATGCTCATACATCCCCTTGACCTTCACTGCAATATACCACACTTGGTTGCACCTGCAGAGATAACCCAAGATTGTAGAAGCCAATTATGGACCACAAAGATCTGCACAGTCCTGTATGGATAGATGTGCCAAACAGCACTATCTGTCAAAATGCATTCACATAAAAGGAGTAGAGAAAAGGTCATTATGGGAAAGATTAATGTTGATTTTCTTGGATTTACTTGGGTTGAAAATCAGAAACTTAACTCTTCATTAACACAGGTGATTAAGCTGATTACACAATTATAACTAGCAATTGGTCAGATGACTTGATCAGACTAATTTATTATCATTATTCAGACGTGTATTTCTTGAAGATGTTCTTCCTTTCATTAAAGAAAAAGGAGAGTTCGTGTTTATAAGTCCACAGTTCCTCATCAGAAATTCTGTGTCAAATGGTTTTAGAACTCAGAAATTTCTGGATTTCAGAAAGGTAATTTGGTACATATACCTTTCAGTATGTAACCCTCCCAGCAGAGTCTAGGAAGGCATCCTGTAATCAAACAGCAAGACATATCAATTGTCACATTAAGCAGGATAAATACAGATTACAAAGAGCCTTATGTCCGCTCCGGCTAGGTTTTACTGCCAAATGAGACAGCTCAGATTTTGCCACTTGAAACAAAAAAGCTTTGGATTTCCAGAGCTTTTGGAATTTTAGAATTGTGGATAAGTGATTACAGATTGTATTAATTTATGTAGAGAGCAACTGGCTGATTCTCGTCTAAAACCTCTATTGATCTATCTAGGTTATGCATGTTGATCAATAGCCAGAGTTATATCAGAACTCTTTTTCACTGAATGTTGTGGGCACTCACAGAAAAGAAAGGAAGGGTATCCGTTGCACTACTTCTTGCTTTCATGCCCATAGCAGACAAAACTAATCGGCCATTATCTTTTCTGAGTCTGGAGCAGGATATAGCAAACCATGGCCCATGGGCCAAATCTTACTGCCACCCATTTTTGTAAATAAAGTTTTATTGGAACATAGTCATGCCCTTGGGTTTACTTATTATCGTTATGCTACAACAGCAAAGTTGAATAGTTGCAACAGGAACCACATGGTCCAAAAAGCCTGAAATATTTACTATGGTCATTTACAAAAAATCTTTGCTGACTCCTGGTCTAGAGGTAGCTTCATAATCCTTACCTCAGTGCTCTTGTCAGTTACTGCCAGTAGATCAGAGCTGACAGTCAAGAAAAAACCTATTTCCATCCCTGACACAGTAGGTCAAAATGATTCATAGTAGTAGCCATTAGTATATAATGTACAATTTCCCTGCTAAAAAGGAATGCAATGATTCCACTGTTTTAAGATTCACTGATAAGAAGATTTATTGATAATAATAATAATTACACTGTGTACTTCTATGACATAATATACACAAATACCTCAGGTCTCCATAGCCATAATTAGAATTCTTTCCATTTAAAAAAGAGAAATATAAGACAACAAAGGTTAGAAGTTTTTATCAGAACTAACGGGCACAAGATCTGTTTCATTTTGTATTTAAAAATAAGAAAAATGATGATGCTGATTTTTCTCCCACAGCTTATCTTAGTGTGGTGCCTTAATACCCCAAGGTGGGTGTGCAAGCTGAGCATTAGAGGAAATATTCCCAACATTAGATTCACCTCATAGTGAGGCATGAAATTATCTTGACAAAACAGAGCTCAACATCAGTGGTTAATAGCTGGCCTATTCAAGTTCGTGTCAACATGAAAGAGCTTTTTATCTTGTCTCTGTTTTTATTCAATGTTAACACCACAGTGGGAAACTGTAGGGTTAATTACAACCTAATGAATGAATGGATGTTCTTCACATAACCTAGAGCTATTTCCACACATAATTCACTCTCCAAGGCCACTCTACTGACGGGCCATCCACCAACCAACACAAATGCCAATACCTGGAGAAATACAATGCTTTCGCTCAATGACTATATACACAGCCTTCCCACTCAATGTGTGCAGAGTCCTGTCCTAGGTACTGTGGAGAATTTCTGGAAGCATAACCCTTGCTTCTTGGCCCTCATAATCTTACAATTTAATTGAGGAAGGAAGGCACACACTCATAAAAATTAAACAATCATACAGAGCTAAATAATTCCAGGCAATTTGTGATCATTTGCCAAACTTCAGGCCAACTTTCCAAACACTTCAGCATAAATCACATCATAGCAAGAGTTCAAAACTGTCTGGAAAATTCTTCTCATCTAATATCACTAATGCATGTTTCAAACAGTGAGATTTTGATTTATTTTGGCAACTATTCCCAATGTCAGGATGTGGCAAGCACGTATGAAAAGATGAACAGACAGGAACTTGACAACCTAATTTTATAATATGGATTTTGGAAATATTTATTGGAGAACTTTTTATCCTATTTACTATCCATTCTCACAGAGAATCTTGGAGTCCCCAGATATTACAGGCTGCACTTTAAATGCGGAAAATACCACACCTTCATTTACAGAGGTAGAAATGAAGAACCGGAGCATTTAGGTGACTTCCCCATCATCACATTGACAGTGGCAAACTAACCTGGATTACTGGTCTTCTAACTCCAAGCTGGGCAGGGAGTGATGGGGAGAGTGGGTTACAATAACTTGGACCACATAAAATTGCAGTAATCTTCACATTAGGGAAAGGCCTTTCATGGGTCCAGGTCTATAGAAAATCCAGGATAAGAGCTAAAAGAGTAGCTGGGGCTTTCAGGTGGTAGGATATCAAACGCTGTTTCAGAGCCAGAGCATCTGCAACCGATTTCAGTTTCCAAAGGAAGATCGATTAATACTGGGCAGATTAGAGAGCAGTCTGGATTCGTGGCTCCCTTCTCTATGGACAGAACTAAGGAAAGGATTTTCTTATCATGGAGAGAAAAGAGTCATCCCCCAACATTTACCAGTGTTGAGGGTGACCAACCACTTCAGCTTTCCCAGAACTCTCCCAACTTGGCGCTGAAAGTCCTGCATCTCGGGAGACCCATCAATCTCAGGGAAACTGGGATGGTTGGTCACCCTAGAAGGGCCACAGTTCGACCACCATGAGGACAGTCACTCAGTTTGGAATTGAATAAACAGACCTGCTACTTCAAAATGGTCCTCTCCATGTTCAGTGCATGCAGGAAGGTCTCCTTTACCTATTAAAGATTGAGCACTCCTCCAGCTAAATTTTTCAAGCTTCTGACAAAAGCTGTCACTAAACAGCAAGTCCAAATCTGGGGACTGTCGGACTGGTTGGTCAAATCACACAAGAGAAACACTCTCTTTCGGAATAATGTTTGCATAAGTCAATCTGGGATTTGTTTTTTTTTTTAACCAATTTAATGTAAAAAAAGAAGATATCTTTGTTTCTCTTTCACTATTTCTTGCTTAAATGGTACCTTTGTCAAAACGTCTGTGATTATACAGTGACAAGCACAATGTAAGTCCTTATAGGTACTTTTTCCTTAAAGTCACTCAGTATCTTAGAAACTTTATTTTTAGCAAAGTGCTTTTAATAAGAGGTTTTTAAAAACGAAAGTATCAAGTGCATAGGTGAGAACAATTCAGTGCTGTGCTCTGCAAGCTGGCCTTGTTCCACAGCAACTCCTTCCTAAGGCCAACGCCAACTCTATCAGTCCATGCTGAGGAAACACAAGCCTATTCCGACACTGGCCTGAACCCAACATCACCATGTTCTGCCCTAAAAACAAGACCCCGCATCCCAAAGCCAAATATCAATGGGCAGATGGAGTCTGGCTCAAACGCTCATTGTAGTTGACCTTATGAGCTGGGCTAGGTAAGAATTCTGGGCCCACCTCTGCAACCCACCATCTGTGTGGTCAAGAGGAAGTCATGTGACTTGCTTCTGTCTGGGCAAAGCAGGACTGCTGGACTGGAATAATGTCTAACCTCTGTCTAGCCACAAAAACAGCTGCAAGTATGATCTACATCTTTGTATTAACTCATATGATCAAGATTTGCCTTATGTATTCATGCAGCAAATATTGGAGTGTCTTCTCTCTGCTTGATAGGATCTGGGCCCTGTGCTGGGTATCATTTACATTGGTAAATTACCATCATGACCCCTCAGAGTTCACAGTCTTATGGGAGAGAGACAATAAGAAGAAAACAAACCAGGTATAAGTATGAATCAAAGTGACCACACCCAGCACATGGAAGGGGAAAAACAGGGAGATTGAGGAGTCCCCATCTGATGGTTTCCACTCTTCCAATGAAGGATGAGGTGAAGTCATCAGCTGAGTGTGACTGGGGAGAGGAGGAAAGAGAGAAGATTTGAGAAGAGAGAAAAAGTATAAAACAGTCATCTCAGAGGAGGGCGCAGGGAGCTTACAGAGGCGTGTGGCCAGATGGCCAGGCAGTATTGGAAAAGCTCCCAAGGTCTGAGATCAAGAATTGAAGAGGAACTCAGTCTGCTCAGTTGTGGTTTCCTCCAACGAGGCTCAGTGGCTCAGACGCGGGCAGAACAAGGCACACAGCTGGGTTCACTGGGGCAGCGGTTCTCAGCCCCAAATGAATGTTAGAACAACCAGGGAGCTTTTAAAAAATTACTGATTCCTGGGCTCCTCGTCCAGAGACTGATTCAGTTCACCCACAGTGGGGCTCGGGCGTGGATAATTTTGAAGGCTCTCCAGTGTTGTTAAAGTGCTTTAGATGATGAGTTCTGAAAAGAGAGGAAGCATAGGTCTGCAAGACAGTAATACTGATCGAAGAAGCAATCTAAGCTGGACAAAAAATGAAGGAAGCTGGGAGGGAATTAACGAACAGTGAGAAATTAGGGTGTTCAGTTGACTACAAGGAGGCCAAGGAATGATTATAGTGGGGATGCCTTAAACAGTTAACTAAAAGGATAAAAGCCTTTGGTAGGAACGTGGGCATTAGCATTTCAGAAAGTTGAGGGATTTTTTAAGTTATTTTGGCGCAGCAATCTAAGATGTGGCCATGGGAGTGGGTGGCTAACCGATGGAGAAAAAAGAAAAACACTGCAGATGAGAAGGTCGGGGAACTGAGAGGCCAGGATGTGGTGCAGACCATCCACCTAGATGCTGAGGTTGCCAAGAATCCTCACAGCAGGGTGAAGCAGAAGACTTTGAACTAGGAATTAGGTCCACAGTGAATAGAGAGTGTGACAAGGACACAAGCAGGGTCCCAGAGGCAGCAGAGTTAGGGAAATCAGGCTGGGAAGGAGGGTCTCTGGGAGGCCAGAAGATCTTCATACAAATGGACTGAGATTTGGGGTCAAATCTGTAAAAGAAGATAGGATTTATATTTCCAGTCATGGTGTCTCCCTTGCACCCCAGACTCACCGATCCAGAGGCATGCCACATATCTGTGCTGGGTAACTAATAGCCATCTCAGCTGAACAGGTCAAAAAGTCAAATAACCAGATAACTCCCTCCACCCACTCCTCCAAAACCTTCCCAGCTTACTGAGTGGCACTTGTATCCTTCCTGTCACTCAGGCTGACACCATTCAGTGACCTTGATGCTTCTCTTTCTCCCATTTTCTCCATCTACTTTTTCCCACCTCTTCTGTGAGCCGGCACTCTCTTTCTCTTAGAGTACTGCAACAGACTCTGAATGAGTCTCCCACTTTCACTCTTAGCCTCCTATAATCTATTCACAACCCAGAAACCAGAGTACTTTTAAAAGCAAAGTACTTTTAAAAGCAAAGTCAGAGTGCTCCTGTAAGCAAAACCTTCCAATGACTTTCCGTCTCACTCAGAGCAAAACCCAGAATCTACAAGGTCCTTCAAGGTCCTACACAATTTGGCCTCCTGTCAGTTTTTGTTTGTTTTTTTTGTTGTGTTTTTTTTGTGGTATGCAGGCCTTTCACTGTTGTGGTCTCTCCCGTTGCAGAGAACAGGCTCCGGACGCGCAGGCTCAGCGGCCATGGCTTACAGGCCCAGCCGCTCCGCAGCATGTGGGATCTTCCCAGACCAGGGCACGAACCCGTGTCCCCTGCATTGGCAGGCGGACTCTCAACCACTGCACCACCAGGGAAGCCCCTCCTGTCAGTTTTGACCTCACTAAATTGCAGGGCTTCCCTGGTGGCACAGTGGTTAGGAACCCACCTGCCAGTGCAGGGGACATGGGTTTGAGCCCTGGTCCAGGAGGATCCCATGTGCCGTGGAGCAACTAGGCCCATGCGCCACAACTACTGAGCCTGCGCTCTAGAGCCTGCAAGCCATAACTGCTGAGCCCACGTGCCACAACTACTGAAGCTCACGCACCTAGAGGCCGTGCTCCACAACAAGAGAGGCCACCACAATGAGAGGCCCGCGCACCACAGCGAAGAGTAGCCCCCTCTCACTGCAACTAGAGAAAGCCCACACACAGCAACAAAGACCCAATGTAACCAAAAATAAATAATAAATTAATTAATAAAAATAAAATAAAATTTCAGGAGGTGACATCAGCAACATGGAGGACTAGAAGATCCCAACACTTGTCTCCCTCTCCAAAATAGTAAGTAAACAACTACAAACTGATGAAAATAGCTCTGGGAAAGCTCTGGACTATAACAAAGAAGCAGCAGAAACTCTGCAGAGCTCAGAAACTGAGGATGGCCACACAGAAAACCACAGGAAGCATTTTACCTGCATCACCCCATCCCCCAGCCCAGAGCAGCCCAGATAGATTCAAGCCAAAGAGATCTTCACCGAGTCACATTATAATCAAACTCTCTAAAATCAAAAGACAATGAGAATTTTGAAAGCAGCAAGGGAAAAAAGGGGTCATCAAATACAAGGGAACCCCAATAAAGCTATCGGCAGATTTCTTATCTGCAAGGAGATAGTGGGATGATATATTCAAAGTGCTCAAAAGAAAAAGAAAACTGCCAAGGAAGGATACTTTACCCAGCAAAGTTATCCTTCAGAAATGAAGAAGAGACAAAGACTTTCCCAGACAAACAAAAGCTGAGGGAATTTATCACCACTAGATTTGCATTACAAGAAATGCTAAAAGGAGTTCTTCAAGGTGTTGCTAATCAGCTAATAAGGATGCTAATTAGTAACATGAAAACATATGAAAGTATAAAATTCACTAGTAAAGGTTTTATATATATATATATATATATATATAGTCAAATTCAAAATATTCTAAACTGCAATGGTAGTGTGTAAATCACTTTGAACTCTAGCATATAGGTTAAAAGACAAAAGTGTTAAATATAGCTACAACATTTTGTTAATGGATATACAATATAAAAAGACGTAAATTGTGACATCAACAACATCAGATGTCAGGGGGCCATGTAAATGTGTAGAATGTTTTTGTGCAATTGAAGTTAAGTTGTTATCAGTTTTAAATAAACTTATAAGTATTACAAAAACCTCATGGTAACCACAAAGCAAAAATCTATAATAGATACACAAATGATAAAGAGAAAAAAATCAAAGCATATCACTATAAAAAATAATCAATTCACAAAGAAAAATAGCAAAAGAAGAAAGGAACAAAGGAACCACAAATTAATCAGAAAGCAATTTAAAAAACGGCATTAGTAAGTCCTTAACTATCAGTAATTACTCTAAATATAAATGGTTTAAATTAAAAGACATAGAGTGACTGAATGGATTAAAAAAACAAAACCCAACTATATGTTACCCAAGAGGTACTTAAGCTTTAAGGACACTCATAGGCTGGAATTGAAAAGATGGGAAAACATATTCCATGAAAAGGAAACCAAAATAGAGCAGAAGTAGCTACACTTAGACAAAATAGACTTTAAGTCAAAAGCTCTAATAAGAGACAAAAAGCGTCTCTTATTTATATACTGATAAAGGGATCAATTCATTAAGAAGATATAATGATTGTAAATATATATGCATCCAATATCAGGGAACTTAAATATATTAAACAATTATTAATATTTCTGAAGGCAGAAATAGTGATGTAATAATAGTAGGGGACTTCACTACTCCTCTTTCAGCAATGCATAAATCATCCTGACAGAAAATCAATATGGAAATAATGGACTTGAACTACACTTTAGGTCAAATTAACCTAACAAGCATACACAGGCCATTTCATGCAACAGTGGCAGAATACACATTCTTCTCAAGCACACACACACACATTCTCCAGGATAGATCATATCTTAGGTCACAAAACAAATTTCAAAAAATTAAGAAAATTGAAAGCATATCAAGTATCTTTTCCAATCACAATAGTATGAAACTAGAAATCAATATGGGGGAAAAGCTGGAAAACTCACAGATATGGGGAAATTAAACAACAAACTACTAAAAAACTAGTGGGTCAAAAAAGAAATCAAAGGGGAAATCAAAAAAATATCTTGGGACAAACAAAAGTGGAAATACAACATACCAAAACTTATAGGATGCAGCAAAAGCAGTTCTAAGAGGGAAGTTTATAATGATAAACACCTACATTAAAAGAAAGATCTAAAATAAATAACCTAACCTTACGTCTCTAGGAACTAGAAAAAGAAGAATAAACTGAGTCTAAAGTTAACAAAAACAGGAAATAATAAAGATTAGAGCAGATGTAAATGAAACAGAGACTAGAAAGACAATCTTTTGGTCAACAAACTAAGAGCTGGTTTTTTGAGGAGATAAACCAAATTGACAGACGTTTAGTTAGATTAAGAAAAAAGAGAGATGACTCAAATTAATAAAATTATTTTAAAAAGAAGAGACGTTACAACTGATACCTGAGAAATACAAAGAACCAGAAAGAACATTATGAACAATTATATGTCAACAAATTAAATAACTTCAAAGAAATGAATAATTCCTAGAAACATATAACTTACCAAGATTAAGTCATACATATATGATGTATATGATATATATACCATATATAACTAATGAACTGTCTGAAAGAGAAATTAAGAAAGCAATCCAATTTACAATAGCATCAAAAACAATAAAATATTTAGTTATAAATTTAACCAAGGAGGTGAAAGACCTGTGCACTGAAAACTATAAAACACTGATGAAAGAAATTGAAGAAGACACAAATAAATGGAAAGATATCCCATGTTCTTGAATTGGAAGAATTAATATTCTGGAAAGTCCATTCTACACAAAGTGATCTACAGATTCAATGCAATCCCTATCAAAATCCCAATGGTAATTTTCACAAAAATAGAAAAAATTATCCTAAAATTTGTATGGAACCCCAAAAGACCCAGATAGCCAAAGAAACCTTGAGAAAGAAGAGGAAAGCTGAAGAATTACATTTCCTGATTTAAAACTAATTACAGAGTTACAGTAATCAACTTTGTTATAAAGCAGAAACTAACACACCATTGTAAAGCAATTATACTCCAATAAAGATGTTAAAAAAAAAAACAGAATGGTACTGGCATAAAAACAGGCACACAGACCAATGGAACAGAAGAAAGAGCCTGGAAAAAAACCCATATACAATCCACTAATATTTGACAAGGGTACCAAGAACACACAAGGGAAAAGGATAGTCTCTTCGATAAATGGTGCTGAGAAAACTGGATATCTGCAGGCAAAAGAATGAAGTCAGACCCCTATCTTATACCACTCACAAAAATTAACTCAAATTAACAACTTAAATGTAAGACCTGAAACCATAAAACTCCTATAAGAAAACATAAAGGAAAAGCTTTTTGACATTGGTCTTGGCTATGATTTCCTGGATACGACACCAAAAGCACAGGTAACAAAAGCAAAAAAATAATACATCAAACTAAAGAGCTTCTGCAGAGCAGAGAAAACAATCAATAAATTAAAAAGTCAATTTTCTGATAAGAGGTTCATATCGAAATGTATAAAGAACTCATACAACTCAATAGCAAAAAAGCAAATAATCCAATTAAAAAATAGACAAAGGACCTGGTTAGACATGTTTCCAAAGAAGACATACAAATGGGCAATATGTACATGAAAAGGTGCTTGACATCACTAATTATCAAGGAAATGCAAACCAAAACCATAATGAGGTATCACCTCACACCTATAATAAGATGGCCACCTTTAATAAGATGGCTATTATTAAAAAGACAAGAGATAACAAATGTTGGTGTGGATATGGAAAAGAGGGAACCTTTCTACACTGTTGTTAGGAACGTAAACTGGCCCAGCCATTATGCAATATAGCATGGTGGTTCCTCAAAAAATTAAAACTAGAACTACCACATGATGCAGCAGTCCCGCTTCTGGATATATACCCAGAGGAAATGAAATCAGTATCTCAAAGCGATACCTGCACTCCCATGTTCACTGCAGCATTACATAGCCAAGATATGAAAACAACCTAAATGTCCTTCAGTGGATGAATGGATAAAGAAAATGTGAAATGTATATGTGGTGGGATATTACTCGACCATAAAAAGGAAGAAAATCCTGCCATTTGTAACAACATGGATGGACCTGGAGGGCATTATACTAAGTGAAATAAGCCAGACAGAGACAGAGCAATACTGTAGGATATCATTTATATGTAGAATCTATTTTTTAAAAAGCCAATTTCATAGAAATAGAAAATAGAATGGGGCTGGCAAGAGGGGGAAATAGGAAGATTTTGGTCAAAGGATACAAACTTTCAGTTTTAAGAAGAGTAAATTCTGAGATTCTGATGTACAGCATGGTTGACTATGGTTACTAATACAGTACTGTATACATGAAAGTTGTTGGGTGCAGAAATTAAGCATTCACACCACCACCAAAAAAAAAAAGAGTTAATTATGTGAGGTGATAAGTGTGTTAATTATCTTGAGCTTAGTAATCATTCCACAATGTATCTCAAATCATCATGCTGTACACTTTAAATGTATACAATTACATTTGTCAATTATACCTCAATAAAGTTGAAAAAATTTTTAAATAAAATTGCAACCCTTGTTGCTGACACTCCTTTTCCCATTCCCTGTTGCACTTTTCTCATCGCCCTCATCCCCAACTAATTATTGATGCTAACATTATATTACATAACGTTTGTAACAAATTATATATTAAAATTAATTATCATGTTTGCAGTATGAATTCCCCCTGTCGGTAACTGCATGAGGACAGGGATTTTATCTGTTTTGTTCACTTCTCTACTTCCTGTGCTTAGAACACTGTCAGAGACATAGGAGATACTCAACACATATCTGTTAAACAGATGAGCACATGAATGAATGAGGTAACCACTTAGAGAGATGAATCAGGGTCCAGGGTTCACCCAAAGCCTGTGGGATCTGAGTTTGCGGCGGGGGGGGGGGGGGGGGGGGCGGGGGATAAGGAGGCTTAGGTCAGTGAGCAGGAGGTAGAACCAGAGTTGTGATAAAAACTTTCAATCCTTGACTAGAGCGTGTGACTTTATTCTGCCACCCACCAGTTGGCGGAGTGACGAATATTAATGTGCACTTTCTGCTTCCATCTGCGAGGCAGACGAGGTGGGTAGGAGGTAAAAGAAATAAGGCAGGGACTCACACAGAACTCTAAGAAAAATGCTTAAACATTTGCAAGCATAATGTTGTGCTGGGTGCTTCAGATGACAGAGAGATGGTCATGTGAATGTTATGGTTTGCTGAATAAAATGTGGTCTCAAAACATGAGTCAGAGTCCCCTAGAAAGTCTGGAATTTCTAATAATTAAGTTTCCTCAGTGCACTAGAAAAACATGATCTCATCTCTCCCTATAAGCAGCTATGTTTTCCAGGGTAACAGAGCTCCAAATTTCTCTTAAAAGGATTTTACTGGAGGAGATAAAAGAAAACGGATGCTCATCTGCATTTCCTGCCTAATGTCATCATTATTGCTTGGTTATAATTCTTAAACAGTCTCCTCCATTCATGATTTGTTGACCTTATTTAAGCTTGCAAAAATATTTTTAAAAGTCAGAGAGTCCAGGAACCAAGCCCCTTGCATGATAAAGATTCTTAGTACAACTGAAATGATGTGGGTGATACCAGTTCATCCCTTGGGATTTCATGTCCCAGTGAGCAAATCCATACCTTGAATTGGCTCTTGATCTATAGGAGACCAGCCGAAGTTTAAATACAGCAAAGAAGCTTCAATAGAGCCAAGGCTCAAAGACAGAAATGAAGCATTGGGCTGGCTCTTCTGGACAGAGAGGTTTGGGGGAAGAAGAGAAAAAGAATTCTGGGTTTAGGGGTGGGTGTGCATGTGTACGTGTATAGGTGTGTATAATATAAAGTTTAATTGGGCTACTGTCTACAAAAAATACAAATGGCTTTCAGTTAAACAGCATCAATTCAATTTTAAAAATCTAAAATTAAAATGTTATGCAGTGTGTGTGTGTTTATGATTTTAGAAGCTAATGCCCCTGGTAGAGGTGAACTACAACTTGAGAGGCAAGGGTGAGGCAGGTAGTGATAAAGCAGGTTATGATTAAACTACTGTAGGAGCTTTCAGAGGTCCTGACAATTTAGAAAAATCTAAACTAAAAGAAGCAAAAATGAGCTAAAAAGAAAGCCTCAGGAGTAGGGGATGGAGATAACATGATTTCCTGAAAGGTAAGGGTAAATCCGTAGGAGGTGGAGATCAAGGGAAGGGCCACCAGGTGTCCATGGGCAGGTCCAGGGACCATAGGTCTAGTCAGATGCCAGGAGCAGTGAGATGAATGGTGCAGGTGGGACTGAAGCTAGACCTCCTTTAGGGAAAGATCCTGTTTGTCCAAAATTGGATTTGGAAGTGAATGAACTAGTGATAGGGTATCCATCCATGTATTCACTCATTCATACACTCAGCAAGCATCCAAGGCAGACTATTAGTTTGGTGGTCTACAGTGAGCCATTCCTCCCACCTTTGTGTAGTCCTCACATATTGATTCTGGGCTTAGCCCTGTGGCTGGCTGGGGCCAATAGGACATGTGCAATTATGACATAAGCAGAGGTTCCACTAGGTTTGTCCTCTTCGAGTGCTCTCTTGGGAGTCCTGAGCTGCCATGTAAGAAGTCCACCTACCCCGGTGGAGACATCATGTAGAGAAGGAGAGGCCCTGAGATTAGATGGAGCGAACTGAGGAGCCAGTGGAGAGGTAGAACCAAAGACCCATGCACATGGCTGCACTCAAGCCTTACTCACTGCAACATCAGCATGTGAGTCAAGAAGACATCTTGGGCATTCCAGCCTCTGCAGACGTAAAGAGAGCAGAGATAAGACTTCGGCAGATCTTAAGAGGGTGAAATTGACATAAATGGTTGTAATCAGACGACAGACTGTGGTAGGATCTCCAAAGATGGCCCCAAAACTCCTCCCCTCCCACTACATATATGCCCTTCCTCACATCAGGAGATAAGAGTTTATGCTTCCTCCCCTTGAATGTGGCATAGCTCTGTGATTGCTTGCACTAATAGAAGGCAGCATAAGTGACAATCCAGGGCTCCCAAGCTTTAAGGGAATTTGCAACTCTTCCTTCCTTCTTAGAAAGCTTGATCTTGGGACACACCCTCTCAGAACCCAGCTCCTACACTCTAAAAGCTCAAGCCAAATGAAGAGGACACCTAGAAGAGAACGGTGGGAACAGGGCCAAAAGCCACAGCTCAGCTCCTGACGGACAGTCATCAACTGCCAGCCTTGTAAGTAAGTCATCTCAGAAGTTCCAGCCTCAACAGCCCCCAAATGACTGCAGCTCCCGCCAACAACAGGAGATGTAGAAGTACCATCTGGCTGATCTCAGTCAACCCTGAGAACTGGGATAGATAATAATTGGTGTTATTTTAAGCAACTAGATTGTGGGGTGGTTTGTTATGTAGCTTTGTGTTTCCAAAATCATGGCAGATAGTAATCTTTGGAATTTAGGAATGGGAATTTTGAATTCCTGAGAATTCTTGAAAATTCCTGAAATTATAAGCTATTTTTAATACTTCAAATATTCTTTATAATTTTATTCATTATTATGATAGTTTAAAAAGTTTTAATAAATAAGAAATACTAAATTTAGTAGTATTTTCAAAGAGCTATAGCCTATAGAGAATATTCAAACAGTGGAAAATGCCAGCAAACAGTCCTGGGTAGTATTCAAATAAATGTAATATTTAGATCTCCTAGCAAGCACTAACAAAATCGTGTGTCTAAATAGCCAGTTTAAGGGCTTATTTTGCTACTAACACATGTTACTTCTTGGAGCATCACTCACAGGATTTGTAAAAAATATACTGTGCATATAAACCTATTCATATGTATTTTATTTTCAAGAAGGATTCACCATTAGAAATAGAGCCACAAACCCACACTTATGACCACAGCATGGTTAATTAGATTGTGACCAATTCTTTCCTATCTGTCCCTGTCCCAGTTCCCATAAGTGTTGATCTTTATATTTGACTCCAAGTATCACTGTTTTCTGCTTTTGCTTTCTACTTGACATCAGTGGGTTCCTTAGAACCAGTAATAGTCTCTATGTTGGGTTGTGTTAACTCTTTAAAAAGTATGTTATTTTCTCCAACTTTCCTGACTTTATGACTGATTTTTCTTGGGATACATGATTCAGAAAAACATGTAAAGTTCCCAAGAAATGACAAGAAAGAAATCCCACATGGAAACACTAGCAGTAAGAGATAGCAATGTCCACATTGAGCCTGAGTTTCCAAGTAAAACTGGTAACAAAACAAACATGGTCTCTACAGTCACCGAGCTCACAGATGAGCACAGAAAATGAACACTGAACAAATGAGCAGAGACATAACTATATGATCACAAAAAACCATGGGTTCCACAACCACAACCAATGCCATTGCCCAAGTGAAGATGGGAAGCTGACTAAAGTAGATTCTATACAAACAATCTTGAGGAGAAGCCCCAGATCTTTGTACCATCAGAGCAGGGACTACAAAGTTACGGGTGGGTGGGAACAAAGCGAACTCAGCTGAGAAGACATTTTGGTCTAGGAGCCATTAGAAGGGCCATTCACTGTGAAGAACATCAATACAGCCACCACTCTCTACCAACCGGAGCCAGTGTTTCAAGGCTACTGCAGCAGCCTTCCTACAGGGTGAAGGGTCTTCTCGGTAAAGTACTACAGGGAATCCTATTTTTATAGTATCACTATATTTCCTCACAATTTACACCTTTTTTTCAAACCATTCCTTTTTCTTTATAGATATAATGCACTATCACAATTAATGCTACATTTCCTGTGATTTGTGGTCATTTCTCGTAAATTCTCAACAAATATCTCAGTTGCTTCTAGTAATGAGAAGGAAAGACAAAGTTTCTTAAATAGTCTTCCAGCAAGCATATAACACCTTCCTTAGACATGCCCTGTTCACCAAGTTCACCACTCAAAGAGATGATTTGTTCCACCACTTGGACGCCTCCTGAGTTAATTACCCACCTGACAATAAAGATGGCACCTCTGTAACCCAACCCCTGAGGACTTGGGAGTGTTCTATCATGTGAACCCTTCTAGGCATTTGCTGTGGGTTTAATTATTTCTAAGTATAAAGTGTGATAAGAAAATGACCTGGTTAATTTAAGAGTTCCAACAGTTTACACTTTCTGACTACTTACAAAAATCCCCTTACACCACCAGGCAATTTCCCATAGGCAGAGGACAGATTTAGTAGTGACCAGAGCAGGACTTAATGCCATGGAACAAACCATTCCGGCCAGCTTCAATCATTCCTGTCACTAAGCCTTGCTCTCCCCTTGTAAAATGCTGTGTGATACCCATGAGTAACCACCACTTAGGATTAATTGTGAGATTCCTCAAGATGTAAGTTGAATTGATGTGAGGAGAATGAATAAGAGGAAGAGAAGGAAATGGACAAAGAGAATTAAGGTGATGAATTTTTTTTTCAACAATGGCTAGGTAATCTGACACAATTAACACTTGCATGTTTTGAGATGTTGGCCTGGCTCTGTGAAATCCTCTCAAATATCTGACACAGCTAATGAAAATACCTTGGGCTTCCCTGGTGGCGCAGTGGTTGAGAATCTGCCTGCTAATGCAGGGGACACGGGTTCGAGCCCTGGTCTGGGAGGATCCCACATGCCGCAGAGCAACTAGGCCCGTGAGCCACAACTACTGAGCCTGCGCGTCTGGAGCCTGTGCTCCGCAACAAGAGAGGCCGCAACAGTGAGAGGCCCACGCACCGCCATGAAGAGCGGCCCCCACTTGCCACAACTAGAGAAAGCCCTCACACAGAAACGAAGACCCAACACAGCAAAAATAAATAAATTAATTAATAAACTCCTACCCCCAACATCTTCTAAAAAAAAAAAAAAAGAAAATACCTTAAGTTTATATGATGAATTGCTTTCCGAGAATGCCATGTAATTCACAGCTGACCCTCAGAAGATCTGACACAGCTAATGAAAATACCTTAAGTTTATATGATGAATTGCTTTCCAAGAATGCCACGTAATTCACAGCTGACCCTCAGAACATCTCAGTATGGCAGAGGAAGAGGACAGAGAAACGAGTTGGTAACTAAGGAGCTTGCCCGAGGACACAAGGCAACAACACCAGAGGTTTGCTCTCCAGCTCATATTCCATGATCTTCAGTGCCAAGTGCAATCCTCCCAGAAAACAGCTCCCCCCCCAAAAAAGTGGCTTAGAAATAAAGTATCAATTCACTCCTTCGCTTTACCTCCAAATAATCACATGTGCTTGGGGCTTAGAGAGTCCCCTTGCCTGCCTCTCCTGACCCTGCCCCGGAACATTAACCGTGATCAGAGGCTAACCTGAGAGTGAACTTGGGAGAGAGTTTAGGGGAGTCAGTTTATTTGGGATTTAACCAGATGAATTTCAATCTCAGTTAGACATCTTGGAACACAGTGATTTGATTCTCACACCTCATAAGTTGAATGGAATGAAGTTTGATCTACCTAACTCTTCCTGGTAAAAGACTGGTGAAGGCAGGCAAAGGGGTTTCCAGTATTGCTGGCATGAATGTCTCTCAGGGAAAGCCACACAGAGCCTGGTTCTGAACACCTAAGTGCAAGTAGGGATGGAAGAGTGGGATGGATTGGCCCACACAACATCTTTGATGGGGCCAGAAGGGAAATGGCACACTCAGGCCTATTCTGAAGCTGTCCATCCCTTGGGATATCGTAGGCTAATACAAGTTATGTGCAAATGCATAAAAAGGAAGTGTTGGCTTCCATTAAGTGTCTCATCTTCCCTCAAGGGACTCTTCCCTTTCCCACACTTCCTACACTTGGGTTCTTCAGCTCAACCAAGCCAATCTATTAGCTGCTCCTCTACAAGATACTGCTTTGTTTTTCTAAGCAAGCCACGTCACAGACATCCCCCCTCCCAGGACCAACTACATAATATGTAGGGCCCATAGCAAAGGTGAAATATGGGACCCCTTGCTCAAAACTCATTAAGAATTTAACATGCTAACTGCAGAGCAGTAAAGCAAGCAAGGGGCCCTTCTAAGTTTAGGGCCATGTGTGGCTGTGTAGGTCGTGTGCCCACGAAGCTGGCCCTACTTACTCCTCCTGCGTTAGAGATAAGAAAGTACTCCCAGCAAGCTTTTTCAGATAAATCCAATCTCCATTCAACCAGAACCCATGAATTGATATGTTGATCTTTGTATTTATGTATTTTCTTACCAACAGGACTATAAAACCCTCTTTAAAAACAACCCTGCCTTGGGACTTCCCTGGTGGCACAGTGGTTAAGAATCCGCCTGCCAATGCAGGGGAGATGGGTTCGAGCCCTGGTCTGGGAAGATCCCACATGCCACAGAGCAACTAAGCCCATGAGCCACAACTACTGAGCCTGCGCTCTAGAGCCCGTGAGCCACAACTACTGAAGCCCATGAGCCTAGAGCCCGTGCTCTGCAACAAGAGAAGCCACCGCGATGAGAAGCCCACGCACTGCAACGAAGAGCAGCCCCCACTCGCCACAACTAGAGAAAAGCCTGTGTGCAACAACGAAGAACCAACACAGCCAAAAATAAATAAATAAATAAATTTATTTTAAAAGTAAATACATAAATAGCGCTGCCTTTTTATTTTTAATCCCTCAATAGTACCTAGCGCAATGCTTTGTATATCGTAGGTATCAGTTCTCTAAAGAAAACTTCAGAACAATCCTGAGCTACACTCTGCCTCAGTAAGGTTTCTGTGCCTGACTCCAACTCAAGTGGCAACACCACTCCTGTTTAGCAAGTGGCATCATATAAGCTGGATCTTCAGGAGAGCTCCAGCAAAGGTTAAGGCCATGGGAGGAGGGCATGCTGCAAAGTATGCCTGCACCTGGACTCCATTTAATAGGTCTGTAGAAAGAATGGTCCCTGCCAGGAAGCCAAATATTCGAACTTGTTTAAACCTGGACTCCAGAGCTGTAGCAGGAAGAGACAGGCATGGGGTCAGTAAACTGACAATATGGTTCCTCAGAGGCACTGGGGGTTGCGGCGGGGGTGGGGGGAATATGTCCCCAAAGTGTTTCACTTTTAAGTCTACATTCATTCTTGTGGTCATGGGCTATAACTTTCCCACTGAACTGAACGGCCAGGTCTCAGCAGGGCGTATGTTTATACGTTGATGTCAATCATTTCTTTTTTGTGTCCCTTGCTTGCTGCAGCCCACACAATGGAGGTGATTCTTACTCCCTGCTCTATTGATGGTGGTTATTTTTATGCCATTATTTTCTCTCATGCTTTGATACCTATCAAGTTCTCAAATCTGCAGTGAGCAGGGGGTTATCCCAGAGTCAAAGCACAGAGCTGGTACCTTAGAAGAACGTTGATGGGAGCTGATGCAGGTTATTTAAAGAGATTTGCCACCATCCATCATTCTTAGAATTTCTGACAATGGTGTCCTTGTATCCAACAGCACCCTTTGTAGAAAGACAGCCAAATGCTTTGCAAATGCTGACTCATTCATCCTCCATCATGAGGGAGTTCCATGTTAACTCTTTCTGTCTCTGTTTGGCCTTAAGAAAAGCAATTAGAGAGAAACCTCATTTTTGGGGTCACACGTCTCTGGCATCCTCCATCATCCGATATGCAAATGAGAGCCAGGAACCTCTGAACGGCCGAAATAGATGCACCAAAGCCCTTACACTCTGTTCATAGAGGAAGCCGTCCCTTGGAAGTTTATTATTCTCAACTTAAACACTGATAAGCTTGAGTATCTGGTTTCACAGCCCACAGAAGACAAAGTACTATAATGGCAGGAGGGAGAGGAAGGTGCAAGCAGGCAAAGTGACAGCAGAGATGAAAACACAAAATAGAGTCCTGGGGGTAAGGGACAGTTTCTCATCTCCCAGAGCCTCATGTACGCCCACCCCTGCAGACACACTATGCTTTTCCCATTCAGGTGATATACTTTCACAGCCACCTACACATGCTGGGCTCAGGACCTGAGATGCCCTTTTCCTAGGGTCTCTGGTCATCAACCACCTACTCATCCTTCAAAACCCAAGCCAAATATTCCCTCCTATGTGAGACCTTCCCGTCACATTTGCCCACCTGTGCCACTGAGTTAAATGTAGATCATAATGTATGTGTCTGCTTCCCTGGCCAAACTCAGCCGTTCCTGACAGCAGAGATTATTTTGCATATATCTTTGTATCCACACTGCCTCAAACATGATAAGTGCTCCATAAATATTCACTCAAAGAAAGAAGGAATTACCTATGGAAGTAGACAGAGTAAAAGAATACAGCAAACACAAGTCCCAGGGATTATCGCCCTGAAATACAGCATCTAGACTGAATGAAAACCACATTGATTACAATAAATTATTTAGAAAAGGTTGAGATATGTTCCATATCCTTTGTGTTGAAAGGCAAGTTAAATGTGTAGCCTATCTTTGGAAAGATGTTGATAGTAACTATAGAAAAATCATTTACTTGAAACACCTCACCTGAGTTAATATTTAATAGGTGGGGAGTTACTATCAATATTATTTACTCAGTGTTTGAACCAAAAGGAATTGATATTTTTTAAGACAGGAACTTTGACCCCTAGCTTCAAGCTTTCCTACCCCCTTGGCCTAGCAAAGACTGGGTCGGAAACATCTTGTCACCTCCCAGAGGTAGACTGCAGGTGCATCCCTTGTTCAAGTAATGGAAATAAGACGAGCTGCCGTCAAAATGTAGCCATCCAGACAGGCGGCAACTGCAAATAAGAGGAGGTTTTCTGCTCCCAAGGTGAGGAGATTCTGTTCTCTTTTTTCTTTTGGCACAATTTTCTTTACTGTTCAGGCCTATGAAAGTAGATGGTGCTATCGAAATATTTATTAATAACCATAAAACTTGTCCAAACAAGCTATTTATGTTCTGCTTTTCAAAAAGTAAGCTGGAGAGGTAGGGTTGAGAGAAGCATGTGAATACACCTGCTGCTTCATCCCTTAACATTTAACTGCACAGGATGACACATTTAAAATCCAACCCTAACCATGCCAGGAAGTAACAGCAAATCATAAAATAACAAATTCAGTATCTTTAGGGGAGGTGACAAAGCCCATTGCTCAATGTTTTCTGGGCATCTTCCATGTGTTCAGCAGCACCGTTCCCTAAGTCTGAGGCAGTAAAAAGCCTCTTTCCAAAAGTCATACAAATATTGCTTCTGATGCCCACTCAAGCTATAACCATAGAAAGGCATCACCTTTTCCCTGACCGCGTGACTTCAACTCAGTCACCTCCAGTTCTGTACCTTCACCTCCTGACCCTGATTTCCAGAGCCCAGGAGCAGGGTGGGATGAGCTGAGAGGAGAGAGTGGCCATGCAGGGCCAGGGAAGCAGCACATCTGGCAACGTCCCCAGCACACCATTCCCATCCTCAATGACTTTCAAGGTTAAACACCCTTCTTTTCAAAGTTACAGCCATGGGCAGATTCATGGCAGCTCTGCAAAGCACACTCCCGTTCTGAACACCTGCCCACAGCCACCACTTTAAAAGGAAGAAATACGTTCATCTCTAGTAGGTTGTCAGACCCAAAGAACATAATGCCGGGCTGCAGCAAAGCCAAGGCAGGCTGACTGCATCTATAAGAAAGAGCACCTAGACACCCAGTTTCAGGGGAACAGCTGAAATTGTGAGAAGGAGAGGGGTTGGGGCATCTTAACAGGGTCAGAATGAGACCCAGACACCCCACGGATGCTCCCCATTCACCACCAATTACCAACCCAATGTGATCCCAAGGAGGGGCCTGGACAACTGGTACTGGCAGTGCTGGGCGAAGGCATTTAGAGTGTGCTATTATGATGGCCCTTCCCCAAATCCTCTAAAAGTAAGGAAAATAATATTTTAGTAAAGAATAAAAAATGCAACGATCAAAACCTTTTCACTCTAATACTATGACCAGGAAACCAGAAAGACAAGAAGAACAGAGAAGTCGTCCATAATCCCCACCTTTACACTGTTGCCTGAAAAAATATGGAATAAGAATATTCTATCAAGTGTAGTTCCTGTGGTACCAGATGGTGAGCAATGAATAAATGTCCCTGAAACAAGGGGGTGGAATTCATAGGCTAGCCCTCTAGATGTTCACTGGTCTCTTTTCCTAGGAACTGGCTGATACTTGCTAGCAGGAGTGTCTTAAAACAGTAGAATTGGAGAGGTTTAGTTTTTGTTTGTTATATTTGAAAGGAAGCTTAGAGTTCATCTAGTCTGACGGCCCACTGTGCAGATCAGCGGGGAAGCTGCTCTCAGACCCCATGCCCCAGGCTCCACCGTGGTCCACGTTCCCGTGCAACAGGCTCCCATCTGGGTTTGGCCAATGGGAAGCACTGGTTGGACGCTAGAAGGCAGGAAGAGGGGAAAGGCTGGAGTCCTACTCCTCACTTGCCATGTCAGCAGGAGGTCCCTGGCAGAGGCTGCATCTCCTCTGAGGCTCCAGCCCAGACAGCACCTCTCTCCACGGCCCCAGCTCCCTCAGGGAAGCCCCGACATGGGCTTAGCCCTGGCCTGAGTGGCCCCAGTTTCTGGGCCCTGAAACACCAGTTTTTCCCTTTGTCCCTCCAGTCCTAGGGGTGATGTTTGCTTTTCATTCTAATCTCTGATTGCCTTGTTGGCCAAGGTTACCAATTCCCTGGATGAAATGCCCCCTGTCTAGACTAGCTAGAGTCATTTCTGGCTCCCTGGCTCCACTTTGACTGGTAATGCATAATATCTCAATCCTCTCCACAATATTTCTCCCAGGTATCTTTCTAAGCTTTACTTAAATGCTTCCAAAGACTTGGAACTCATTACCTCACAAAGCTTCCTAGTCCTAACAGATTGGGGTAAAAATTCTTCCTTATGCTGCCAAAGTATGTCTCCCAGTTACCTTTAGCCCTAAGCTCCATAGGCGGGTCCCTTTAAGCACTCTGCATCACTGCAGCCCACCCCACAGGTGTCCTCCCAGGCAAAGGCAAGGCTGGGGCTGAGTCTGTGATAGGATTTGAGGGGCGATTAGAAGGTCCTTCGGAAATTCCACCACTTCTGATTCATCTTTTAAGGTTAAAACACTGACACCTCGAAGTGTCCACTTTATAAAAATACCACATTAGCAAGAAAATGCATGAAGTTGCTATCACTTACAAAATGCTTTGTAGGAATTTATTCTACTTATTTGCTTAAAACTGTTAGTTGAAAGCTGGGCCCTTTGGAAACAGGGTCTTGATGAAATAAGGGCTGGAAGAGCAGTAATTTGGGGGCAGCCAGGAGTCCTGGCCTAGGAAAGTGACCCAGGCTGGGCCTCTAAGCTGCCAGAGGGAAGCAAAGTCAGGGAAATAGAGAACAGAGGAAGCAGAGGGGAGGGACCCTTCCAAACAGCGCTGTCTGAGGCTGGTCCTGTGCACCCTTGCCTCTGCCTCTCTTCCTGACCCTCCTCCGGCCCTGCTTCCCTCTACATTTGGGCAGACGGTAGCTTCAGAGCCATACTCACTGTCACTCTAACAAATAAAAGGAAGGAAAATGCCAATAAAATTATTATTTGCATTTACATGTGTGGTTCCTGCAAGCTTTCTCGTATTTCTTTGGTAAGCACGGCAGGACGATAAAAGTACAGCTCAAGAAGGTATTTTATCCAGCTGCCCTCTTCTCAGAAAGTAAACAGATAATAAAATAAATCTAATCAGCATTCCTTTTCCCTTAGCTGAAATTAAATTTTACTCATCATGGGTAAGTGGCTAATTACGTGTTTAGTGTAAAGAAAATTCCGAGGACATTCCCATATTTACTTTCTTCTTGTGTCAATAGATGAGAGGATATTGGCATTCCGATGGAGGTGGGAACAGCCAGTTGCTGATGCCAACTTACGTTTTACGGCCTGAATTCAGAGCAAGACAAAGCAAACAGTAGAGACCTGGAATTAAATTGCCTTCCACCCCAAATCCAGGCAATCTGCCCATTGATTTGCAGCAAGTACAAGTGCTGATGAAATGGCTTCCGAACGGATTGATCCCTGGGATCCAGAGTGAAAAAAAAAAAATTCTTGAGTGATTACTATGCATTAGGCATTTTTTATGTTGATTCTTCATTGCAACCCCAGGAGGTAAGTAATATTTTTATACTCATTTTGCAGTGATGGAAACCAAAATTTGAAAGGCTAAATAGCATCCCCAAGGTCAATCAGCTGGTGAGCGAGCACCGAAATCTGACATCGAAGGCCATACTTTTAACTACGGCATTGCCGTTGCGGCCGAATGGGTTCCTTTCCTGGCGTTTCACAGCTACCATATTCTCACCTTAAGGGAACCCAAGCGTTCTGAGATCCTATATCCGTAATGAAAGGTTCCCTCAAAGGAGACTCAAAATGGTAAGCTTAATCACAGCACCGGTCATCCCTCACCTGCTTGATCTTTCTTGTTTGGCCCTGTCCCAAGAAAACGTCTGGCTCCAAAGCCACCTTTTGGGTGACAGACCTCCCATATGGTGGCTTGTTTCTCAGTGCTATGTCACTCCGCTAGGCTTTCCAATCTGGAAACCACAGTTGTATCCAGCACACTGGCAGACAGAGAACTTTCTGCAAAGTGTTTAGAGAATGAAGCAGACTGTACAATTCACAGGCTTGTTAATGAGAGCTGTATGTTTAATTCCCCAAGCTCTGAGCAAGACCCGGGGGTATTCTTTTTTAACTCAGGAAAAACATAAATGCAAATAATTCCGTACAAACAGAACTGTCCTGAATTAGTAATGCTCAAATGAGCCTAAGCACAATTATTCCGGCTCCTGATCATTACTAATCAAAGCTTATGTTTATGTCATTACACTATAACATGCTCCAAACAAATGTGCTCCGTCTCTGAAGAAGGTACTTTTGTCATCTTTTCTTTTTCTGAGTTTTATACATCCTAAGTCATTGTCAGCATCCTACCAGGTTTTCAATTCAATTCATTTTCTTTTATAACTGTTTTTGAATTTTATCTGGAAACATAGTTAAATAAAATCTGCTTAAACCTAAAGACCTGAAATTTGTCACATGGAAACTCTAGATACTAAATAAAAAGAAACAAGTCAAATCACACTTTCTGGGTAATGCCTGCAAACATGGAAGTATTTTCCCTCCATTATGAAAAGTTCATCACTAAAAATATTACTCAGCTATAAATGTTCTCATCGAAACATGCCCCCAAATAGTTTCTCTTAGATTTGCCATAGAAGACAGAGGATGTGATACTTTTGTTTATGTTGACCTGGGAGATAGAAGAGCTAATTTAGAGGATACTAAAGACCATAACAAAAGTCATCAACTTGTGATGGTATCAAACCCTCCCTGGAGAACAAGTAAGCTGATTCCCTCCTTGTTATGTTTCTGAAGTCCAACCAGGGACACAGGAATAAAAGGTGTCCCCACTTGAATTCAGACTGAAAGAAAACAATAGCTGGGTCTCATCAAAAATTATGTTCTTATGAATGACTTACTCCGAGGGGAGAAGCTGGGTGGTGTGGGTACTGTTTTTGGTACCTAGCCAAACTGCAGCTGCAACCTCAGAGATTCCACCACAATATCTTCTACATCACACTGCCTGAGCCCACAAAATCTGGTATAGAAATTCAGGCGCAGGGAAGACAATCCACAAGTGTCAGCCTTCCCGTGGATCTCTGTCCTCACACTTCAAGGACTCTTCCCTCATCCCTACTGGCACCTGTTCTTGCCTATAAATTAGTATGCAAAAATCCACCACTCCTTCCCAAAAGGCAGAAGGTGGCCTTTTGAGTTTCTTTCATTTGTGTAAATCAGTTATGATTTAATAGTTAGTGAAAGCATAGGTTATTCTTCACTAGTCTTTCCTGGCTCACAGGCCACCTCCTTAACCATTCTACTCTGCCCACTCCATCTGAATTTGGGTTGGCAAGCCTGATCCTCCCCCACGTCCAATTTCTCCATTTCCTCCCCTTCCCTCTCTCTCCTTGAGTTCCCCATCTGAACAAAGACAACAAGTTGTCTTATTGCTTAATATTTCTTGGAACCCTCATGCCCTTTAAAAACTTCCATTGTTCAGGGGCTTCCCTGGTGGTGCGGTGGTTGAGAGTCCGCCTGCCAATGCAGGGGATGCAGGTTCGTGCCCCGGTCTGGGAAGATCCCACATGCCGCGGAGCAGCTGGGCCTGTGAGCCATGGCCGCTGAGCCTGCGCGTCCGGAGCCTGTGCTCCGCAATGGGAGAGGCCACAACAGTGAGAGGCCCGCGTACCGCAAAAAAAAAAAAAAAAAAAAACCTTCCATTGTTCAGTATTTGCAAATTTTGCGAGATATATTTGGGAAAGCCAGTGTTCTATTTCCAATACTGCCCCTGATTTTAAATATGTCCCAGGGTGCTCCAGCATCTACCAGAAATGAATCCCTCAACACAAGAATTATAGGTGCCCAAGCCCTAGAAACTGATGATGGGTTGACAAATCAAATTACAGTCATTTCTCCTATAACAATGAAAATGTGTTCCTAACTCTCTTCATGTTATGGAATTTCATGCAATAAAAATAAAATATAGCAGATGCTATTAGTGCTTCAACCATATACCTGCACCCTCATCACTTTATAGCATGTGGACTAGACTTATCACAACCTGTTCACATGACTGCATTCCTTTGGCTGAGGTCTCTCTGGCCTCTGAAGCCCTCTTTGCCTGTCTGCATGGAGGACTAGGAATGCTGGGGAATTAATGCCTCCCAGCAGCAGCTCTAACCAATTTCTAACAGGAGTTGGGGTATTAGCGCCCCAGGTCCCTTGCCCCTCAGGTGGGATAAATCAGGAGTGCATGTTCCTGGAAATCCTTAGGTTTCCACAGAAGGATTAAGTTCCAGCTGCCACAGCTGGAACTGGCCTCACACACCCTTTGTTGGCTTTCTCCTCCTGTCTCATTTCCCCCACTTCCTTCCAGCATTTCCTTCTCCTCTCAATTAAACTACTTGCACTTGAGTTCCTGTCTCAGGGTCCTCTTCTGGTGCCCCCAGAAGAAGACAAGGGGCTATGGAACAATGGGGCTGGGGCAGACACCCCAAACCTTTTCTGTTTTCTAAGTAATATACTACAAAGTAGAAAAAGCGGAAGAAGGAAAATCAATAGCCCTATTAAAATGTCACCACAGTTGTAAACATCTTGAATTCTTAATAAATTAAAGAAAATAACGTAGGATTTGGCACATTACCTTGACAAATAGCATGAATTTTGTTTCGTGGAAGTAGGTGTGTGAAATGTTGTGGCTTCTGAATTATGAAGAAGCGGTGGAAGAAATGACATCCTAATGTGTAGGATGAAATGCTGTGACACCAGAGATGGGTAGCTATGGCTCATCATTCTGTATGTTTTTCTTCTACTTCAACTTAAATTAGAAATCCAGGTTTTAGTGTTTTGCCAGTTTCCTCTTTTCATTACACGAAGTTCTAGTCTGCTGTATTGGGCATTAAGTCATCATCTTCTGTTCACTGGAGGTGCTTCTAAAACCCACTTAAAGTAGCTGATAACTGACACACAAGTTATTTTAGGAGTGAGAATTTAATATAGGAGACAGATTAAAACTCTGGGGCAACTTCAGGAAGCACCTGCCACTCCTGGGGAGATGGAAAAAGACAAAGAAATGAAGCAGAGCCCAGGAGGAGCATGACATGACCAAACCAGACTTCTGGGAAGAGGTTTCTCTGGGACACAGACTTTCTGGGCTAAACTCAGAAGAGTCCCAGGGAAACCAGCATGGTTGGTCATCCTAAAGGAAGTAGGGGTACCTGGCTGGTGGTATGCCTCAGGCACTTAGAGGAGGGACACCACGGAGCTGGAACTCAGATCTCTGATCAGGAGGAACCTGCCAGCTGGCACTGGTACCTCTGAGCTGGTAAAATCGGTCAGGTTCCAGGAGTGCAGGAAAAGACTGGAAACTGGAACCAACCGCTGCTCCTCCAGGTTCAAGGTTCTCCCTCTAGCACCTTCATGGACACATCCCAAAAAGAAGCAGCTGCCAAAGGGTGAAGTAGAAATATGGTTTGCTTCACAAAGCAGAGCATAAGGGGTGGGTCTGGAATGAGAGCAACAGCTTAACAACCAGCACAGCCACCACGAGGTCCCTGATGTGCTGAGCTCACCTTTCACCTCTCTCTCTTTTTCTCTCTCTCGCTAGCATTCTCTGACGAGGACTCCTTTAGACCTACTACCTACTCTCTCATTCTTATATATTGTAAAGCATTTCATTATTTTCAGTTTCTCCTCAATACGTAAGATCTTCCTTTTTTTGCTCATCACTGGAATTTTTATAACAAGAACTCTTATTCATGTTTCGATTGTTATATCAAACAATTTTTATCAACAAAACATGCAAGCTCAGGAGAATGGCATGATACACACTCATGGGAAAATGTATAAATGTGAACTGGGGCACTAGAGAGAGGGTGAGGTATGTGTTGTGTATTGTGTGTTCCTCTGTGGGTTATTATAACCACCTGCATGGCATTTTCACTGTCAACTGGTGTTTCTTGGTAGTGTAGAGCTTAGTTACCTTGTGACAAAAAAAAAAGTCTCATTTGAGTGAAGCTGATTTTGCATTTTGGTGATTTTACCCCCATGTGAAGGGGGATAAAATCACCAAAAGAACCAATTCATGCATTAGAGATGACATTTTAGCAGAAGGGTTGGTATGAGAGCCAGGGCCATCTCCTAGACCTGAAGTGGAGAATGACAGGTCTCCTTGCCTCATCCTACTTGGAGCTTCTCCATGTGTCTTGCTGGGAATAGCTTTATAGTCTCTCATCTCTCCCATTTACCTACATAAGCACTAAGACAATGTATCTCAGGATTTCCTTGAATACATCTTATGCATCTTTGTTTACTAACTCTGAGTAGATATGTAGGATGCACACACTGGGACTGTTGCATCTGTATTTCCCAGGAATTCTCAGAATACTTCAACCACAAATACAGCCCCATCAGGTTAGCAAAACCAAGAATTCAGGACCCAAGCAACACTGCCAATGTGCCTGAACTCCCCACCTCGACCTGCCTGTGCTTCTATGCCTGCAGCCCACCTACTTCCCAGGGTCAGATAAGGGTCTAGTAATCAGACGAAAAAGCTAGAATCCTTGACTTGTTTTTTCAAACTTTTAAAAAAGCACCATGTATTGCAATAAAGACCTTTAACAACTTTCATCTTCAAAGAAACACCAAATTATGTTATAATTTATCTGAAACTTTAAATGATTTCTGGGATTGTTTCATGTTTTCAGTCTCTCCCTCCACACACATTACTCACAATTCCTTAGAGGGTCTTGGATGTGAGCTGGGCATTGCAAAATAGGTCACTGGCGTGCCCAAGCCTGCTTCTTGAAGCCTGAAAACATTTCTATTTCAAATGTAAGCAACTATAAACTTTTGATTATAAAGGCAAATTTTCAGAGGCTTCTGCTGCATGTTTGAGAAAACTGCAGGGTGCTGCTGTCCAGGGCACCCCTGTATGTCACAGAGGGCTGGTCATACCAGGATTGCCATGAGGTCTATATACGAAACGTCATCACCACTAATTTGCATTTAGCTTTTAGTTAATGATGTATTCATCGGATGGGCATTCACTGAACCAGGAAACAAATATATTTCTGCCTTAAAAAGCACCAAGAATCTGAAAGAACTTTAAATAAGTTTCTCCCAGATCATTCTTCCATCCTGGTGGGGAATATTTTCCACTTCTTCACAAGCGGGTTTCCTTCTGGCTTTGTGCTCCTTGATTTTTACCCATGGCAGTCAAAAGCCCACCTGGGTCTTATGCCTAGACTGTCGATCAGCCACAACTAAGGTAAAATCTGGGCTATGAAAACAATTCCCTAACCACAAGACAAAGGGGTTTAGGGACCGCTCACACCCAGCCACAGAAACCACATCTGGCCCTGCATCAAGGACAAATTGTTGATGCCAGCCAGTTCTGGATCCTTCTAAGACTAAGAGTTCCTCCCAGGACCAAATGTCGCAGACAGGTTCTATATTTCTAGTTCTTTTAAAGGTAGCAAGAAGCTCCAACCACACCTTAGAAATACTCAGTGGGCTAGAATCCTGGGAACAGGCTCAAAGGCTTCTGGGTAGGAAATTCACCAAGTACCATCAAATTGGGATGCTGGCAGCATAGCATGAAACTCTTTCTTTCTCTACTATCCTTGCCACCCTATAGTACAAAGTGGTGTGAACAATCTGGAGGGGAAGAAAACCTCCCCTCCTTGCCCGTGCTGCTGGTACGCCCCACTCCCCATAAGAACCACAGGTTAGAGCCTACCCTCCATACTAACCAACAATCATACTCAACTCCCAGCATGAACCACTGATCTTATCCCACTCCTTATACCAAGCACTGGTCATTCCAAACGCTCCATACTAACTCTGAGAATCCAACTAATTCATTCAGGAAGAATACATTAGTTCTGAGTATACTACATGTGGTGGTTTCTTTGTTTATTTGATAATTTCATTTTATTTTAACTCAGTCCAAGAACACATAATCCTGGGGCTTCCCTGGTGGCACAGTGGTTGAGAGTCCACCTGCCGATGCAGGGGACATGGGTTCGTGCCCCAGTCCTGGAAGATCCCACATGCCGCGGAGCGGCTGGGCCCCTGAGCTATGGCCGCTGAGCCTGCGCGTCCGGAGCCTGTGCTCCGCAACGGGAGAGGCCACAGCAGTGAGAGGCCCGTGTACCGCAAAAGAATAAAAAAAACACATAAGCCTCATGAGGACAAGGACTCTGTTTACCTCAGAGCTGCTCCCCATTGCCCGTCCAGCACAAGACCTGTCACAGAGTAAATCCAATAGTATTTGGTGAATGAATGATGTAAATGGAAGAAGAAAGCATGCCCTAACACAGATCATTCCAAATGTGATTTGAGCTATTAACACAAAATCAGTCTAGGTTAAAATCCTTTTCAATATTAAAAGGCATATGCTTTTTAAAAATACATGAAAATTTTAGTCTCTCCTTGGAAAGAGTTTGAAATCATTTCTAAAATTTACCAGTTCCACTGCGATCTGTTTTGTATGTCAAATTGTGATCCTTATTCCACTTTTTACTTATATCAACCATTATATCACAAAGTTATATACGATAATAGGCAAAACCAAATGTGGTATGCCTCTGTTCTTCCTGGACCTCCTTTCTGAGGGAGGCACGAACACATCTCTCAGAAAGTTTGTCTGTCTCAAGGAGAAGCTCCATGCAGGCAGGGACCTGCTTTTTTTCACTAGATCACCATCACCTAACACATTGCCAACACACAATAATAGATAGTCAATAAATATTAGATAAATGTATGAGTTACATGTGCCCAAGCAATTGCTTCTGTTCAGATGCCCTTCCCCACGTGAAAGACCTGAGTCTTTCTTTATTTAGGTTAAATCCAACTTCCTCCAAGAAGCCACCCACTCAGCAATAATCTCTACTTTCCTTATTGTCTCATAACATATGTGTAACTATCAAATTAGACTGAGAGCCCCTAAATGACAAGGACTTCCCACTTTTTAAATTTTTATTTACTTCACAGTGTTGAGTACAATGCTTTAATGTGAAAGGGGCTTAATAATAATAACCCGTGGCTTTTGTAAAGACCTGTTTTAAGTGATGGGCCTTGAGCTGTTTTAAGAGCTTTCCATGATGAATTCAATTAGTTCTCACCACAACCCTATGAGGTAGTTAATATCAAGGTCCCATTTTACAGATGAGGAGACTGAAGCCCAGAGACACACAGATAATAATTGGCCATGATTCAAATCCACATGTTATGCCTTCCAAGTCCATCCTCCTTAACCAGTAGAAAACAAAGCGCTACCTCTACAAAGCCAGCTAGACAGTCATTGACCAGTCAGAGCCTACAGGGTTAACCAACCTCATGCCTGCAGGCATAAAGAGAACATACAAAGACACAAAGCAGTAATGAACAGACTGTGCCTGTAACCCACATGGCTACGATGATAAGTAAGGAAAGTAATAGATGCCTCTTGTGTCATTGGAGGGGTGCTTCTGGGGTCTCCAAGAAGAAGATTTTACAAGGTTGTGAAATATTTCCATTAAACACTTCCTATCCTCTTACCAGTCTGATAAGAGGGTACACATCCATGCACAACTGGATTTTTCTTACTTTCATCATTACACAGTGCACTTTAAGATTTTTCAATATTCACTTATTTTAATTCAATATGAAATGTCCCTAATAACTCAACAAATAAATAGGAAGTGCTGTTGGACACCTCCTTTTTACAGACTTTGGAATTAATCACGAGTTTTGCTCTTCTTTGTGAAACATGATTTGCCATCTTGAAATAAAGGAAAATTGAAAAGGTCACAGATTTTTATTGAGCCTGAACTGTCACCTAAACAGCTTGGACTTGAACATGCTTGTGTCTATCAAGTCCTCAAATAGCACTAAAATGCAAGTGTGCTGCTTCTAAGTCATTTCACTTTCAGTATTATAGGGACACATAACGATGGAATTTACCTACGCTTTACAGTGATCCTAGAATATTCTGTGTAAGCGACGTGCAGGGTTTCAATTACAAAGAGATCCTGGGCAAGCACGTGTCAAACATTCGCGTTTTCATTTATTTTTGACTGATCTCAAATATCGGCCTCATGTAGTGATTTATAACGGGATAAAAATATCTGCTTCGTGGGTGTGTGTTGAGGATTTAAGAAGATGATACATGTGAAGCATTTTGCGTGAGTTTAAATCACGTGTGTTACAAGGTTGACACGAGAGAGAGAAGCCTTGCCTGTCCAGGCCTCCCCTCCTCAGCTGCTGTTCTTCTGAGATTTGGAGAGACGCCGGGGGTCTGGATGTATCCCTCTGAAATGACGAGTCTACTTTTGTTACAATCTTATACTGTGCGTTCTCCAGGAGAGTCAGTTTTTCAACATCTATGACAATTAAGACATACATCCCCTCGGACCAAACAAATCTGCTTCAGGTAACTTATGCTCTAGATCTATTCACTCCTGAGCCCAAAAACGTAGACACAGACTCGTTTGTAACAGCGGCCAAATGTCCAGCAATAAGGGATGAGTTAAATAAAGTGTGGCTCATCCAAAGAGTAGAGGGCTATACGGACGTGGAAAGGATGTGTGATGGATTTGGCACCTCACGGAGGTAGACTGATAAGTGGAATGAGTCAGGAGCCAAACCGTACAGAGAGGACACCCCGTGGGTGTTTTTTAAATAAGAAGAAACATACATATAAAACTGGTATGTGCACAGACTATTTCAGATAAGATTTCCAAGAATGTGGGAAGAGTGGTTACCCATGGGAAGCAGAACTAGAGATTGGGATCTGGTGCAAAGATCTATGTACTTTCATTATATGCCCTTTTGCACTGTTTGAATTGTTTTCACCACACTGAAGTATGACATTTTCAATTTAAAAACTGGACCGTTTTTTTTCCCTACATGGTTAGGATCAACATTCACCAACTCAGCAGAGTGACTGGTGCCCAGTACTTGCTTCCAGGCTTCCATTCTAGATGAGTGTAATGTCAAGCCATAGGAGATGGACCAGGGATGCTGCTTTCTGACGGGACAGACAGACACACACACACACACACACACACACTTTCAACTGGTCTGTGCAAAATCCTGTGATAAAGTTGCTTGCTGACCTAAACAGTCATACTTTTTTGGGTAAGGTGTATCTACATGGAGGGAAGTTAAAAGCAAGTAAAGTGGGAAGATTCCCCTGAAACAGCCTGGTAAAGAATATATAGTTTGGGTAAGCTGGAGCTTTTATTATCACTCAAAACACACCTCACCAACACTGCCTAGACGTTGTGTGCCAGGCCAAAAAACAAAATTTGTGTAGATAGAGCATTAAATTTTTAATAATATGCATTTGTTGCTATGTTTCATCTCATAGACATTGGTGTAAAACACTTAAGGAAGATGTCCACATTTTAAAAACCTAAGTGTGTTGCATAACTTAAGTCTCTAATTATACAAGAATGAATTATTAAGTGAAAAATGTAATTAGATGTTTAAAATGTTACTGATAGCTCACACTAACAAAACAAACTGCGAATTATATTTTTTTAGCATATGATTCAGGCACCACTTTTATAGATTTAATGTCCTTGAGGAATATCAGATGTCCTCAAGATTTGGAATCTGATTTAACTGAAAGATATAGGGAAAACTTTGTAGCCAGACAATTCCCCATTGACTCCATATCTAAAGAGGATCAAAAGCATGTGTTATTCCAGCTAAGGTTAGCAATAATTTATGCTGAATAAATTACATGCAGTTTAGCTACTTTCAGCCAGGGGCACAAGAAGAAGTTACGCAATGCAAAAGGCTGCATACACCAGCATGTACTAGCATGCTGGGACCAAACCAGGCTGGGACCGTAAAATGTGATCCAAGCCCAGTTTGTTATTGGCTTGGTGCGAAGCCAAGTCGCTGGCTCATCTGGGAGCAGAAGCACCTTCCCAGTTTCTACCCACTCACCTTGCCTAACCTACCCCTCGCCTGGCCTGACCTGCAATTGTGAAGTATAGAAAGCATGCCTTCAAAATAAAATGGAAAAGTAATGCACCATTTAGAAGTAAAAATAAATACATGTAGATGAGAGATGCATGCTCAAAAAGATGCTACTGATAAAGGCGACAAAATGTAATTAATTCTCTAATGAATGGAGAATGGATTCCAGATCTAGGGGATGTCTACAAATTCTGAGCCAAAATGTTTGCACAGAAGTGGCAGGGAGCCTGAGAACAGTTCCAGAAAGATCCGCCCAAGAATCCCCTTTCAGGAGCTAGAGTTACATGGGGACCAGGAGAAGGTGGGTCTGGCTCACCATCCTTGTCCTTTCTGAAAGAACCCAGCCCACATACGCCTTTCCATGATTGAGCCAAACAAAGGCAAGACCCTTATTATAGGAACATGGGCTTAAACTGTCTAAAAGGCAAATGCATTAGTATGTTCAGTCACCTTGCGAGTTAATGACTAGACACTTAGAGCACAGGAGATCATTATTCCAGCGTACCATCAGTGAACTTTCCAGAAAAGCTAATTAAAGGATCCATTAAAATGCTTACCAGAAAGTGAGGGTTTATCACAGAATCTCATTCGCATTTGAAGAATTTGCAAGATTTTCCCTTTGCATACTCCCACCACCTTTCATTTCCTTTCCTGTGATCTCTAAAGATGAGCGAAATTAATTAGGGAGATTCTTATTTTCCTTTTATCATAATTTAGGTATCTCATTATTTCCCCCCTTTTCTAATAGTGTTTGCTATCAACCTAACATGGTAACCCAAAAGAACTAGAGGCTGACAAATACTATTCAGACATTCCTCTGTTTACAGTAGCAGCAGGCCACACTTTCCCAGAAAATTCCCTGTTTGTTTCTTTTACATCAGAAGTTGTTCTTAGATCGTTTTTAGGTCTTTCAATATCCTTCATCGGTGTCCTCCAAAGTGAGGTACACACAGGGTGGGGACAGTAGAGCATGGGAAGATATACTACGCCTTCTCTTTACGTTACTTTTGTTCCCTCATCCGATGGTAATTTATATTTTTGTCTGTGTCTTACAATAAATAAAACACCTTACGTAGCAATACTTACATATCATTTATAAGTAAAAATAAATAACCATAAAGGAGGCATGTGGATTCAAAAGGTTTCACAGATGAAGTGAGCAGTCAAAAGGGGCCCCAGGGCCAGCCTGGAGGACCACAGCATCAGTTCAGGACCGTCTGCCACGTGCTTGCTGTCCACACCTACATGGAGCCCCTGCCGTGCACACACCCACCTCTTTAAACCGCTCAGACCCCACATCCGAAAAGCATGAAAGGCAGCTAGATTCCCTAAAGATTCAGAGTCATCTGTGATTTAAACTTGCTCATCTTGTATTCAGGAATCTTAAGGAATGAGCAAGTAAAATTGCTCAGTAGGCCCAGAGTGATTCTTTACCCTGAACTGAGGAAACTACATAAAACAAACAGAAAATGCCAAACTAACCTGTAAATTTGATCATTGAATGCATGGATCCACAATCCAGCCTTCCTCTTTCCCCAAAAAGTAAGGTCTGAATTAGCACCACCTTTTCTTTTTAACTAATTCTCTTGGGTTTTTTTTTTTCCAGTTATAAAATAGTATGTGGCTACCATAAAAAAAAAAAAAAAAAAGATAAAAAGAAAGTTGCCTGCGATGGCATTTTTTTTCTAAAATCAAAACTCCAGAGTTAAAAATCTACTGAGAAAAATGTAGCATCATCACAATGGCTATATCTTGTCCTAATAAGACCGGACTGAAAGGGACAGTCACTGTCTGTCACACAGTGGTAAACTTTGGGGACCAACAAGGTATCAGACATCAAATTCTACATCAATGAATAACCCCTGATGAGCACATTTCTATGTCAGTCCTCTCACAAAAGACCCTGGTGATTCTTGACAATGACAAAATCTTCCTGAATACTAAAAGTATTTCCCCTTCCCTTAATCTTTGTATTCACTACACTACCAACTATTAACGGAAAATTGATTTCGTTATTTCTGATGCTTAGCCTATCTTATCTACGGAGAAGTCAAAGGGAATCCCTATGGATGCAGATGGAGGGAACCATTCCTTACACATTTTTGTATATGATTTGGAAAGCCTAAGAAAAAAGACAAATCACAAGAAAAAGAAATTTGTGTCCTGCAGAGTAAAACTCAGTACCTGGAAATTTCACTGCAGGAAGTTGAAATTGACAGATAGAAACTAGACCAGTTTCATAATATCACTTCACAAACTCACAGTGAAAAACTCTTCTGAAAATCTAGCTCTATTTTTCACAAATATAATAAAATGACAGAACTCAAGGGCATTAAGAGGTCATCTTTTCCAGCCTCCTGCCTTGGGCAAAGGAACACTTCACCAGACAAGATAAATGACAGCACGTACTGTTTTGTTTTGCTTTGTGTTTTTTAAATATCCAGAGATACTCAAGTTGCTCTTAGTTACTTGACCAGTGTCCAATCAGCCTTTTAGTCATAGAACTTTTAACTGGACTCATTGTAATTTAGACTCATTTTCTTTTGTTCAATACTCTATAAAGGATGAATTGATGATTGGTATATTGTAAGAATATCCCTTGATATACTTGAAAAGAGTTTCTGCCTTCAGTTTCCAGGAGTATGGTGAACTAGATACTCTAGCCAAACTGCTACAAACAACTAAAAATACTTAATGAAATCTAAAATCTATCTTTTAACCTGCATCAATGAGTTGATAAGAAAATAAGGAATACTCAGAAGCCAAAATCCAGGTCAAAGCCAGACTGTGAATGAACAGCAGAGCCCCAAAACTGCCTCTCACCTGATGTCATTAGTCAAACCAGATGAAATTGAACTTGGTCTTCAAGGCCTCCGGGTACTGGGAACATCACACAAAGCCTAAGATGGAACATAAAATAGGAGATACACACTCTACCCCACACAAAGATACAACGCCAAAGGGCTGTATCCTCAGGTGAGGATAACATAAGTAGACCAAAAGTCAGTCCTCCACTCTCTAGGAGATGACAAGGAAGATTATGTCTTGAACTTCAAAGCTGGAAAAAAATCTTTTCTGCAAATTTTTAACCACAAAGAAACCCACCTCAGGTGAGCTTGAATTTCAAAATTATACAATCTGGCATTCTGGAAAACTAACACTTTTATTTTAAAGGGATCCCAGGTTGGCCATGCCCTCTAAGCAAAGCATCTGGCTAAAGAAAACATAAATCATCTAAAAAGGACAGGACACCAGCTTCAACACAGATCTGATAAAGTTCCCACAGATATGCACCAAGAAAATATGGACCACAGGGAAGCCACCAAAATATCAAGGAAGCAAGACACCCTAATTGTGGATTGAGTTTCTAGAAGACAGTAAGTTTCTAGTTGAATACAAAAATGAGAGGAAGTTAATAAATTAATAAGTATTAATATTTGTTGTCTGATAAAATATAGCATGACCATTTTTTAGGAGAAACAAGCTTCACTACCACCAAATTATAGGAATAATTTCATACACAGATTGATACAAAAAGGAGGCTTGTTTATCTGTGGGTTTGACGATGTCTTCATTAACAGTTTTCATTCTATCCACTCATGCACACTTATTGCATGCCCACAAAAGATGAGGGACCAGGTAGACAGATGTAGAAACACATGGTCATTTCCCTCCAACAGCTCATAACCAAGTAGGAAAAATAAGAGACAGTTGTTAGTAGTTTCCTTGTTTTTCATTTGCTTAGTTTTCTACGTGTCTATCAATTTTTTTCACATTTCATCAGATCTAAAAAATTCACCTCTGTATTATTTGCCAAAAGCTCAAAATTATCATACAAGCCATCATTGCTATTTTTTTCCTAACACCCTTCCATGCAGACCTTTCTGTCCTTCTGATGATACATTGTTTGGAAATATAAGCATGTGGTAAAATTATAAAGAAAAGCTAGGGAATGCTAAACACAAAAGCTATTGGTTATATTTGGAAGGAGAAGGAAAAGGTTCGTACCTGACGGAATACAAAGCCGACTACAAAGGTACTGGTAATGGACTGACTGATCTGTAGGTTCTCTATCATCCTGAGACTTGTTTCCCCCACTTTCTTGTGGCCTTGTTCTTGGGCCCCCAATCATCTTCTTTCATGGTTTCCGCTCTCACTTGCTAGAGCACAGTGTCCTTTAAATATACCTCTATATGTTTACATATATATGCCATATATGAAATACATATTTAATAAGAAATACATGTTTTAGTTCTTCCACATCAGGAAATTCTCTTATTGTACCTTCACACATGACAGACAGTTTGGCTGGGTACAGAATTCTATTTGATAATTATTTTCCCTCAGAATTTTGCAGGTTTTCTTGCATTCAGTGTTCTTGTTAAGAAATCCAATGTCATTCTGATTCCCAATATGATTTTTTTACTCTGGAAACTTTTAGGATCTTCTCATTTCCCCTGCGCCCTGGTATGTCATAATGAAATGCCTTCATTCATTTTTTATTCGTTCATTATGCTGGATACTCAATAGGCTTTTTCAGTTGAAAGATTCATGTTCTACAGTTGTAGAAAATTTTCTAGTATTAGTTCATTCATATTTCTCTCACCTCCACTTTCCCTCTTCTCTACTTTCAGAACTCTTATTAGTGGCATGTTAGAACTCTTGGATTAATCCTCCAATTACTGTCTTTTCTCTCTTACTTTCCATCTCTTAAGTTTTTGGGTGCTTTGTTTTGTTCTGCTCTGTGTGGGGGAGAATTCCTCAAGTTTATCTTCCAATCATTCTATTGCAATTTTATTTCAGCTATCATATTTTTAATTTCCAATAGCATTTCATCCTATCTGGTTACTCCTTCTCCACAGTCTCCTAGTCCTCCTTCATATATGCAGTATCTCTCCCTCTCTCCTGAATTAAATTTAATTTTAGTTTTCTAGATGTTTTTATCAGTTCCCTGCCTTGCATCTATTTCCTCTAAAGTTCCTTTTTTTTCTCTTTGTTTCAGTCTCTCTCATTTCACAGATCATCTATCTCAAATGAGTAGTGATTCTTGGCTGTCTACTTTTATTTAAGACTGAAGCCCTAAAATCTAAGGGGAAGCTCTAGTTGACTGGATTGGGCTTGCTGAATAGCAGTTTTCACTATAGTGTGATGGGCTGTTAATATAATCTTTTCATTAGACTAGCTACAATGTCAATATGTAAAGGTCTTTTCTTTATGGTCATATTGTTTCTCCACAGAAGAACCTATCTTCTGCCCTGGTTGGATTTATGTGTGTGTGTGTGTAGCAGGTGGGGGCAGAGGAGGTTAGGATAAAATGCCTGACTTCCAGCCTGTTAGTAGCAGAGTAGGGGAAGGGACCTAGAGGTCAGTTACAGACATTCACTTCATTCCTTGTATTTAATTATCCACTCCATCCTTGCCCTTCCCTGTGCCTAGTTGTCAATAAATTCTAATCCTCTCTGGTTTCACTCATCCAAAATATAAACCTCTCATCTCCTGCTTGTGGAAGTAGTCAACTGGATGCATAGAATGGGGCAGGACACAAGGAATCCAACCACTGTATATACAGACTTCCTGCCCATCCCTTCTCCTGTTTTCAGCCTGGTGCCTCACCACTCCCTGCCATCCATGGTCCCTAGGACCTCAACGTGTCCACCGTCCCCAAGTTCTGGGTTGCTTGCTCCTCACGGGTTCGCCTGTGAGGACCCTTGGGATTGTTCTTTCCTCTACTCGGCTCATTCAGCTGCAGCTCCAGGCTTCCGGAAATAGTCTCTTATTTGCTGGTGTCTCCATTCATCTTCTTTTTGTGTTTGTAGGTTTACCCATTTTTATTCCTTTGCTGCCATTTTAATTGGATTTGGGGAGGGAAAGGAGATAAATATGTGTGGAGTTTCTGCCATGTTTAACCAGAAAGAGTTGAGTTGAACTTTGAATGGCCTGGGCGATAACATGTACCCATCATATCGTTCAGACTATCTCTCGGACTACCCTCAGCCTATTTAAATATTTGGCTTCTATCAGCAAAGGCAGACACTGTGACTTATCTCTGTTGCATTCTCAAGTCCTACAACAGTATATATTTGTGGAATGAATTAAATTCAGATGGTTTAATTCTTAATCATCTACAACAAAATCATGCCTACCATTTATTTGTTGAGCACCCTGAATATGCCAAAACCTAGTCTAAACACTTTACAGATATTATTTTATCCAATTTAACCCTAATGACAGTGCTATGCTGTATACACTATTAGTCATGTTTACAGATGATAAAATTGTGGCTCAACTGAGCTAAATGATTTGGTGACAGACGTACAGTTAGCTAAAATGTGACCCAGGATTCATATCTAAATCTCCCTCAAGCCAAAGACCTTGCTGGTTCCACTTGACCACACTGCTCCCCACCAAAATCTGACATCAAGAGGGAGTAGCAGCAACACTACCTACACACAGGCATGGCATGAAAGGGCTTAAATCCAGAAAGTATTACCAGATAGAGGTGGGATGCAAAAAGAGGATCTGAACCAAGGTTAAACGTTGTTGACTGCTTATCTGAATTTGGCAGTTCAGAGTTGAAGACTACTTTTCAAACCCCATAATTAATATGTGTTGCATATGGTAGTTCTGAAAGTACTTTCCAACACATTATCTTGTTTATTAAACTGCTAAACAAAATGACCGGAAATCGACTAGATGTGAATAAGGTGCTTTTAAAGTCCTGAATGAAGAGTTTTTGAGCAATATTTTTATTATGTAGGTATATTATATTTCAGAAGAATATTTGAGTAACTAATATGACTAAAAATAGAGAAGTAAAATGCATACTGGTTAACACAGTGAATTAAGTATCCCCAACTGTAAGTATGATTCAACATCATATTCCCCAGGAAAATATTTGGACTTGGAATTATCCATTGAACAACATATTTTCATTCAAAAACATATTGAAATATAAGCAGCTCTCACAACGCTTGCTTTTAGAATCATCAAATTTTGGCTTTGTTGAAATTACTTCTCCCATGGCTTCAATTTTTTCTGCATACACAATTTCATACCCAAATTGTGAAACAAAAACAGAATTTGTCTCATGGCAAAGGATGCCATGCAACTAGATTCAACATATTTTGAAGCCCGACTATAGATGAAGGTCTGTGCTAAGCATTCTAGCATATTTAAAGCTGAACAAGGCATGTTTCCAAACATCAAGGGAGGAAGCATATACGTGCAGCATAATACAAGCCGGGCGTGGGCAGCACTGCACTGGATATAGACACGTTTGCTACGGACGTTCAGAGAAAAGGGAGCTGTGGGAGTTGAGTGGCTGAGGGGCTTATGAACGGGCCTGGGAAGCATGGGGGCCCTCAGCGGGCAGGAGTGGGAGCAAAGGGCATTCTAGTGCAGGGCGCATGGTGAGCAGACTCCTGAATGGGGAGGAGGAAGCAAGCCACACCTGCATATCAGACAGAAGTGGCTGGGAGCATGTCTTAGAGTCCTAGGGCCACCATTAACAAAGTACCGCAAACCCGGCGACTGAAGACAACAGAAATTTATTTTCTCCCAGTTCTAGAGGCTAGAAGCCCAAAATCAAGGTGTCAGAGGGCTGGTTCTCGCTAGAGGCTCTGCACGAGAATCTCTTTCATGCCTTTCCCCTAGCTTCCGTTGGCGGCTGGCAACCCCCGTGTTCCTCGGCTTGGGCTGCGCGGTTCCGATCTCTGCCTCTATCTCCACATGGCCTTCATCTCTCTGTGCTTCTGTTACCCGTCTTCTTCTCCTACCTTCCCATGCCTTCCCTTCCATCCCCTTCCCTTTCCTTCTCTTATTCTCAGGACTTATCCTTGGATTCAGGACCTACCCTAATCCAGAACATCTCATCTTAAGATCCTTATCCCTGCAAAGAGTACATTTTTCCAAAAAGTTACATTCTGAGGTTCATGGTGGACATATATTTACGGGGTACAATTCAAGCCTCTCCAGGGCATCCCTCACATAAATGTATAATCTAAAGAATAAATTTCCTGGGAACTCCTGGCGGTCCAGTGGCTAGGACTTCGTGCTCTCACTGCCGAGGGCCAGGGTTCAATCCCTGGTCAGGGAACTAAGATCCCATGAGCCACACAGCGTGGCCAAGTAATAATAATAATAAAATTTCCTTGTATTTATATTTGGTTATGAATTGAATGAAAAAAAAATCCAAGCAATAAATTCTTAAAGACAACGTGATTGCCATTTTTCTGAATTTAATTTATTTATTTATTTTTATACAGCAGGTTCTTTTTTTTTTTCTGGCCGTATGTGGGCCTCTCACTGTTGTGGCCTCTCCCGTTGCGGAGCACAGGCTCCGGATGTGCAGGCTCAGCAGCCATGGCTCACGGGTCCAGCCGCTCCGAGGCATGTGGGATCTTCCCGGACCGGGGCACGAACCCGTGTGCCCTGCATCGGCAGGCGGACTCTCAACAGCAGGTTCTTATTAGTCATCGTTTTATACACATCAGTGTATACATGTCAATCCCAATCTCCCAGTTCATCACACCACCCCCACCCCCACCACTTTCCCCCCTTGGTGTCCATATGTTTGTTCTCTACACCTGTGTCTCTATTTCTGCCCTGAAAACCAGTTCATCTGTACCATTTTTCTAGGTTCCACATATATGCGTTAATATATGATATTTGTTTTTCTCTTTCTGACCTACTTCACTCTGTATGACAGTCTGTAGATCCATCCACATCTCTACAAATGACCCAACTTCGTTCCTTTTTTATGGCTGAGTAATATTCCATTGTATATATGTACCACATCTTCTTCATCCATTCGTCTGTCTGTCAATGGGCATTTAGGTGGCTTCCATGACCTGGCTATTGTAAATAGTGCTGTGATGAACATTGGGGTGCATGTGTCTTTCTGAATTATGGTTTTCTCAGGGTATATGCCCAGTAGTGGGATTGCTGGGTCATATGGTAATTCTATTTTTAGTTTTTTGAGGAAACTCCATACTGTTCTCCATAGTGGCTGTATCAATTTACATTCCCACCAACAGTGCAAGAGGGTTCCCTTTTCTCCACACCCTCTCCAGCATTTGTTGTTTGTAGATTTTCTGATGAAGCCAATTCTAACCGGTGTGAGGTAGTACCTCATTGTAGTTTTGATTTGCATTTCTCTGATAATTAGTGATGTTGAGCAGCTTTCCATGTGCTTCTTGGCCATCTGTATGTCTTCTTTGGAGAAATGCCTATTTAGGTCTTCTGTCCATTTTTTGATTGGGTTTTTTGTTTTTTTAATATTGAGCTACATAAGCTGTTTATATATTTTGGAGATTAATCCTTTGTCCGTTGATTCATTTGCAAATATTTTCTCCCATTCTGAGGGTTGTCTTTTCGTCTTGTTTGCAGTTGAATTTAATTTTTAACAGTTGGCAAGGTTTTGAGATCATGGCCAGGTCCAAGTGACTGACTGCTGAAGGAGACTTTCCCAAACCTACCTCCCACCACGTGAGTGGAGGTACTAGCCAACCAATATTACTGGATTCACAGCTATCCCAGGAATTGTCCATAAGCAATGCCACCCTGTGCAATTCTTCACCTCCCATACCAAGAGGAGGACTGATCTCAGTATTTGAAAAATGCTCTGCAAAATCCTAAACAAGAGACATGAATCAAAAGCACTGTAAAAATTAGGGAAGAAAATAAAGTCTAAACTAATCCAAAATTTGCTTTATGCACAGGAAGCATTTAGAAGCTGATTCTTAAGAATGGATTTTGTAGGGCATTTCATAATTGCCTTAATTATGAAAAACACTTTTTATTGGATTAGAAGTGCAATTCAATGCTCTTTGGGTCCTGGATAAAGAACTCAGTAATTGTTATAAAATGATGGACAGGCTTTCAAGCTCCTGCACTTGTTTTCTGACTCTGTGATTTAAGTGTGAAATTGATCTGAAGTCTGTATGGGCCTTCTATCAAGTGTGCTCAAATGTAAGCAATGCGGTTTCATTTACACTAATCCAATACAAAATATTCTTTTGCCATGCAAAACTCAAATGCATCTCTTAGAATAGAGAGTCCAGTTTATGTCATGCTATAATCATAGCAGTTCTAAACTAATTTAACACCCTGAAGAAGTTAATTAACATCATTAAAAAGTGCATCCAGTCAAGTATAACATGTGACCCAAATAAATAATTGAATGAACTTTCCTACTCCAGGGGTGACATGTTCCAAGGCTGTCCTCTTTCATCAGACTGGTCAACAATTGTTTGAAACATCTGACACGGACCACATTAGATGATTTTCATGAAGGTGTAAACCTACATGGCAGCCTAATAAACAACTTAAGTTTCATGGCTGACATTGATTTATACATCTTCTAAAGACATGGTGCATGAAATGATCAGAACAGTCAATAATGCAAGCAAAATGTATGGGCTAGAGATAAGAGAGCAGAAAACAAAATCAATGCCTTCCAGCTATTAACAGCATGCAGCAGAGTTCATAATAGATGGCATTAAACTTGAACATGTTGCATCATTCAAAATCTCAGAGAAACTATCACTCCAACAGTAACTGAAAGAATAGCATTCACATAAATGAGTATATATGGCTTTAGCTTTGTCACTGAAGGCATTTTACCAACTAAAAGCTGCTTAGATGAGTTGTTTGGGGTGCATCCTTATTACAAAATTTTTAAAGGAGGTCACTAGGCATACTAGTAAATATCATTAGGTGCATAAAATTTAGATAATGGAGAAAGTCAATATATTGCTATAAACCTTCACAGACAAAATAGATGCACAAAGGGCGAAGCAATCAGCAGCAAATGGATGATTTTTTTTCCTTTAAAGGAATGAAATCGAATGGAACTAAATATCGCTGTCTTGTAATCAACACAGTCATTTTTAAGCCCTACAGGTCAGATAAGTTTCTGTTTCAGAAACACGAAAAGAGTTCTAGCAAAGTATTTGGTGTAGCTGAGTGGTTGAGCACATTGACTTGGAGATCAGAGCGACCTGGTTTGATTCACACCTTTACCACTTATTAGCTTTTTCATTTAACCTCTCTGGGCCTCTGTTTATTCATCTGTAAAATGAGATTAATTATAAGTACCTTGAACTGTTGTTGTGAGAATGTAATAACAGATGTTGGAGGAGTCCCTGAATAAACTGTTTCTATCTTTATGTTCAGTATATATATGAATTTGTTTGTCCTTATACCAAATTTCTTAGAGACTGGTAAATTAACATAAGTTTTCAAAACAGGGTCAGGGGCCTCCCTGGTGGTGCAGTGGTTGAGAGTCCGCCTGCCGATGCAGGGGATACGGGTTCGTGCCCCGGTCCGGGAGGATCCCATATGCCGCGGAGCGGCTGGGCCCGTGAGCCATGGCCGCTGGGCCTGCGCGTCCGGAGCCTGTGCTCCGCAACGGGAGAGGCCACAACAGTGAGAGGCCCGCATACCGCAAAAAGAAAAAAAAAAAAAAAAAAAACAGGGTCAGCCCTTAATAATCTCTGTTTATTATGAAAATGATAAAATTCAAACCCATAGCAGCTTATTTAAAGAAGCAAATGGTCAAACTGCTCTGCAGCAATTTAGACACACTCTGGAGAATGATGCTCTAACAGTGACACACTCACATACAGGTTGATTCTCCACTTCATCTTTCTTTATACATTATCCAGGTAAAGGGGGATTCAGATAATCCTAGCTCACATTTTCCATCTAACCTTGAAATGATTTCAAGTATCAGAGGATCTTTTCAAACTTCCAGGCCAGCCACCCACAGCTTTGCATCTCAAGAGCACCTTCTATCATCCACCAGTATTACCGCAACTTCAAATGTGGCAGCACCATTTGGAATTTCTACTGATTTTTATTTTTTATTTTATTTTTTTTTTGCAGTACGCGGGCCTCTCACTGTTGCGGCCTCTCCCGTTGCGGAGCACAGGCTCCGGATGCGCAGGCTCAGCGGCCATGGCTCACGGGCCCAGTCGCTCCGGGGCATGTGGGATCTTCCCGGACCGGGGCACAAACCCGTGTCCCCTGCATCGGCAGGTGGACTCTCAACCACTGCACCACCAGGGAAGCCCTCTACTGCTTTTTTATTTCCTTTAGGCAGCATGCATGAGTAGAGAGTCACATGGCACATCTCTAATGGCAATTGGTAACTCTTCATCACACATTTATATAAATTATCACCTTTTCTTTCCTCATTTGTGTCATGAACAACTGTTGCACTATGTAAACATTTTGTTGAAATACTGTATATGAAAATGATCATATGTTAGGAATGCAAATGACCGTGTCTCAGGGCGTCAGGGCTGAAATATTGGCTCTAGGTAGGAAAGTGACCATGGCCCTGGCCCTGGGTCATTATTCAGTAATGGAAATAGAAACATTCTCAGCCTCCACTAGCCAGAAAGGTGATTCTGTAGCAAAGGCTGAAAAGCACAGCTGCTGCTGGGCCAGTGTCCCCAGTACAGAAACTTCCTGTTCAAGCAAATATCTTTTCATTGAGCTCCACAGAGAGCCATCGGTGGTTTTTTTCACCCTCACCCGCACTAGAAAAAAACTGCATAAAATGCCGATTCTCCATCCCTATTTTCTGAGCACCCACTGTAACTGTTGTAATGACAAATCTGCCCCAGAACACTTCGTGACTGGGGGACACAGTAGTCAAGTTTGGAAACTGACGGTCACTGAAATGCCTCAAAATAATAACTCCACTAAAAATAGAAAACTGAATCACTGGTTTGATCATTTGGGTTAAATCTTTAAATCAACCCAGTGGTTTAAAAAATAAAGTGGAGGGAGGTGTATGTTTAATAATCGCAGAACTCTCTGTAAAAGAAAATCATATATAAAAGCAAGAAAACGATACAAGCAGAGCTATTAGCATTCAGGGGGCAGAAAGGACAGTGCGGCCCATGGGGCAGTTTTCAGAACCCCTCTGCTCTGACCACACCAGGTACTTGCCCCCAGAGACATTTCAATCCCATTGGGAAAGCAAGGATAACAAATAGCCAATGACAGAACAACATGAGGGAATAGGTAGTTTTTCCGTGTTAAAGTGGATGATACAAACTTACACTCTGTAGGAGTTCAGAAAAGGGAGGAGTTGTTGGCGTTGAAACAGCAGGGCCCACTTTACTGGGCAGGCACATTTGCCAGTCTCTGATGGGGCTGATCTGCTTAGTGCTGCACCTTAATGCCACCCTTGTGCCTTTGACTGTGTCACTCCCCAAATACGGGTGCCCCCGATCCCTGCTCAAGACCCTCCATCTCAGTGCGGTTCATCCTTCTCTCTGGAGCTGTGCCTGATCACTGATGGCCACCACGTCAGGGCACATGGCACCCGTGCTCCCCTCTTCCACTGAGCATCTCCCCACCACGATAAAATATCTATAAAGCATTTGTACATAATCAATACTGAGGAAAAAAGCAACTCAGGACCTTGCACATACTGCTTGTAATAACAGAAACTGTTATTTGTACAAACCGTTTAACCCATGCATTATCCTTCTAGAAATCCTCCTAATAAAATTCTAATAATTTCACTTAAAGAAGTTATCATAGATGTTGATAAGGTCTTAGCTGCAAGGATATTCATTGTTTATAATAGTGAAGTTTTGAAAATACCCTAAGTGTCCAATAATAAGGAATGCATGGAATGGAATATAATGCAACCATCAAATACAGTGCAGTAAATGAACACTTATGAGCACAGAATATGCTAACCATATATTAAGTGGGAAAACACAGAATACTACACAGTAGACACAATGTGATCCTGCTATATCTATATCTATATAAATATATATATTATTGATATATACTATTATTTATATATATACAATTATTATTTTTATATATAAATCCTATAATTTAGGTATGTATATAACAGTAGTTTATATGCATAAAAACTGTCTGCCATTGAGTGAAGTGCATTCATGACTTTACTTGATTCTTCTGGTATTTTTCTGATTTTTCATTGATAGAGGAGGCAACTCAAAGATGTTTATAATGACTATTCCTGCAAAACTAACATCTTCCTTTCTCTCATGAAATATTTTATACCTACAAATGGGTTTATGGAATAACTTAGTAACTACCCTAAGTATCCACCACCAAGCTTGTACAACTCTTTTTTGAGCAACTTTGCTTTTAGCACAGGGGTGTGAGAGATGAACAAAAGTAGTTCAGAATGCTGAAGTGCTACGTGGATTTACCCTCCAGTAATGAGAGGTTCCTTTCTGACCCCCTTAAAACTCAGTTTTTAACTGCCTAGACTATCTCTAAAAAAAAAACCCTTTCTCCCAGCCTCTGCACCAGTAATAGTAACATATATATAATACAGTACAAAGAACCATGATTTTTCCCTATTCAGGGAGCTGTTATCATCTGCTGTGGTAAGCTGGCCGCAGAGCCTGGGCCCAAGCCTGCACATGGCTTACCTCCTGATTCACTTAAACCTTTTTGCTTCTATCAACCACAGGGAATGGGGACACTTACAGGTAACAACTGACAATTTGAGCAGAAAATATAGAGAAAAGCTGTGTAAAGCAAGTGGCTCAGATTATAGCTGTTGACTTCTAATATTATTTGATAGATGAGGCCACTACAATTATCTACTGCTCATGGGTTCCATTACTGGAACAAGAAGAACACAAAATAAGGGCAATTTCCCAAACAATATATAGGACCACTTAACTTTGTCAAGAGCCATTTCTGCAAGTGAAGTCCTCCTTGTAAAAGACATGAAGATAATGCGCTGCCAACTTGACATAAGCATTTACTTCATCCCACATTAACTGCCTTTGGTTATTTCTGCCATGCTCTAGTTAAGGCCAAATTGGATATTATTTTTAACTAAACGTTTGGTTTAAAACGCATTCATGGAATCTACAATTTCCCCCTAAAATTAAGTAAAAGGAAAAGAGCTCTAAGAGAAATCTGAAAACCCCTCAACGGGAGAAAGAGTGAACAAAGTTTCCACCTTAATTTTTTCATGAAACTTCCTTGCAACTGGCTACCTCAAAATTATTGGAACACTTTTCATTCTTGAAAGAAAACATCACTCTGTGGTTTAACCTTATGTTACTACTTAAAGATCAAAAAGAAACTCTGTCTCTAGAGGAAGAAGAAAGCAAGACACTTTTGCAAGACAAAAAAATAAAGCGCCTGAGCTGTGAACTGAGTTACTGCATCCATGTTAACTAGTCATTAATTTTGCATTTTGAGTTTGGATTGAGCCATTGGATGGGATGAGTTTTGGAAATGTTAGAAGTGCGTCGGGAATTACACAACTTCCCTCACCTCTACCTTGGAGAATGGAAAGAGGAAGGAGGACCCTGAGGGAGAGAAGAAAATGTTTAAATCAGAAAAACACAGGATAACTCCTAGTGAGGACCTTACAATGAATAAATTCCTATCCATGGTACTCTAGAATGGGGGAAGGGGAGCCCGCCAGCAAGCTCACCCGAAGAGTCTTAACTTTGTCTCCCAAATAGAGTCCATACTTGTGAACTTAAATATTGCCTTATTTCCTAAATTAAAATCCCCCTGATATTTTTCTCTCTTTATTCCTTTGCTTTGATGCATTTCCAAGCCAAACTATGGGGAAGTCTAAAAGGCATACAGGGTATCTGTAAGACTCCTTTCCTTCCCTCTCCTTTTCTTTTTTTATCCCACTTTTCAAATGATAATCAGTAGACCAGGCCTAACTATTGGCAGGGCTGTGTCCCCGCCCTTGACCACATGCTACAAATGAATTCTCGTAGGTACTTATCCAAGAAATGCCCAAGTCCCTTAAAATCTGGGTCACTGTGAGCTTCAGTACATGGAGCTGGTCAAAAAGCATGCTCCTGTTCAATAACACTCAGGAGAGATGGTTAAGTCTGTACAGTTTAATCGTAACATTCAAGATTTTTTTTTATTATTCTTTCTCAGCTCCTGAAGTCTTTTAAGTCTCTTTTAAAAGGGCCTCTACACAAAAAGGTAACGTCATCCAGGAGAGAAAGAAACTCACACTTGGCCATACCACTTCCACTTGGGCATTGATTAGATGTCTTTTTTTTAACAAATTCAAAAAGAAAGGGGACACGATTTAAAACTAAAATAGAACCAGGCACATTGTACAAAGGATTATTTCAAGTAATTCTCCTTGAAACTATAACAAAGGAATGTTTCCTGGGGATTAAATGGACTGTCAGGTAATCAGAAAAGTTCTTTTAGGTTTTTCCTCAGGAAGAAAAAGAGCACTTTGGATGGATTTTTGTTCCTGGCATTTTGTGACACTTTACAGCTTATTCCCTGGTGTCATACCAATTTATTTTATTATTCATGAGCTCCGTGAAGGAAGGAATGATCTTAGAGGTCCCCAGCTGGACCACACTAATAGATCCTTTTCCTATCCTCCATCTACTGTTACTTTAATATGGATAAGATTGTTTTATTAATGAGAGCAAATGGGTTTCCTGAATATCAGCCTCTCCTTTGGTCACTCTGGAACCCGATAGACTTGATTAATTGATTTTCAACTTTTTGAACACCCACACTATTTTTGACACTGTACTTTTAAAAAAATTAAGACATAAATAAACAAAAGCTATACCTCCAGGAAGTTACCTTCTAATGAAACAAGACTGACCTCCATTACTAATTGATGACGCTACAGTCAACTATCAATTATTCATGTAAAGATTATCCATGACACACTTTGTAGAGCATCCATTGTGGATTTCTAAATCCCAGGCTTTCCTACTTCTCAACCATACAGACTTAAGGGACGCAATGTCAAACATCTCACCACTCTATAGATTTAGCTACAGGGGAAAGGGAGACAACCTTCCTATAGATCTCAGTCTTCATCCAGGGAACAGGCATGGAGGACTTTGAATAAGGTAGTATGCTAGGCACTACAGAAAAAGATGAATTAAGTGTGTATAAGGTATATCAGGTGCTCACAGATGGGAAGGGCTAATTCTACTGGCGGAAAGGAAGAGGAAAGTGTTTCAATGGGACAATGACACTTGATCAGAGTATTGAAAATTGAGGGGGTGTTGAGGGGTGGACTGAGTGAGAAGACATTCTACACAGAGTATGAGCAAAGGCACAGAATTGTGAAATAGCATGATGCACTATGGACATGACCATGGGGTTGGCAGGTGGGAGGAGTTACTAACAAAAGATAGAGCTGAAGAGATAAGCCAGAAGTGGCCTCAACAGGACTCCTTTACTTTGGGACTTGAAGGGAAAGCGGGGAGTGTAGCCTGACCCCTCCCCCACTCAGTATATGGCTTAGGTAACAAAGTAGGTGCCATCACTAAGACTGGGAAGGCTGGAGGGAAACATAATGAGCCAGTTTTGGACATTTTTCTTGCTATAGTGCTGAGAGCCATGAAGAGGTTACAACTCTTAGTATCACACCTGGGCTCCACGGGTGACTGCTACTGGGTTTATAGTCAACTAAAACCAACAGATTATTCTCTCACATGCCCCCATTACATAAAATAGGTCTCCCATAACCTGTGTAGTTTTTTTAGCCTAAATGTAGATATCTGTACTAATTAAGACAGGGAAAAAATTCAAAAATCAAGGATTGCGTTTTATATTGCCCAATCTCAATTTTTTTTTCAATTGAGTATAGTACTTATTCTTCTGCTTTACTTTGGACATGTAGACACTACCTAGACTGTGCTGGAGACAAGTTCTCAGGTCTTAAAAAACCTGCATCACAATTAACATTAAAGTTGGACCACATTGACTACAGAGGGAAATGGTACCAAAATGTCTAGGAAATGTCACTAGAAAAATAACATATTCATTCATGTATTCATTCATTCAACAAATATATATGGAAATATACATATTCATTCAAGAAGTGTGCCCAGCCAGTGACTGAGGGAGACTATTAAGATTCTGCCCTTACAGAGTTGACCTTCTATTGGATGCACACACACCAGACGTCAGTGTTTGGCGTATGAAGAAAATGAAATGGAGTGAGATGCCTGTGGGTGATGGCAGTTTAGGTGGGGTCGTCAGGGAAGGCTCCCCTGAGTAGAACACGTTGGACTCAGAGCTGAAACGTAGGAAAAAATGTCAGACCACGAACAGAGGGAAAACATTCCAGAAAGAAGGTGAGCAGAGGAACTAAAGCTGGAACTGGGGTGGTGTGTTCAAGAAACAGGAAAACCCTCAGGATGGCCACAGCAGGGTTGGAAAAGGGGAGCGTGAAGTGAGCTGATGGGGGGAAAGCAGGAAAGCAGATCCTGGAGAGACGTGAGCAAGAGTTTCCACTACATCAGGATCAAACCCCGGTCCCAGGCCTTGTTAAAGGGCCTTCAGTCGTGTGATTTCAGCTCTCAGAAACTTTTTTTCCAAATCTATCAAAATAGTAGTAGTAAATATTTTTATCACTTGAGAAGAGTAAAGGAGAGAAACTATGCAAACTGCCTGGCACATCGGTAGAGCCTAATAAATGTTAGTTCCCACCCCTTATCCTTTTCTTCTTTTAACAGCAAAAAGGAAGCCAATGTAGATTGTACAGGTTAAAAAAAAATGAGCCTTTTCTGGTCTAAATGCTCGAGGTCTTCTTTCTGGCAGCTCCTGATTCCTGGAGTTGACCTTCAGAACATCCCCTTCCAGGAACCCCAGGGGCCAGAGGTCAGGGTTGCCAAGATAGATCAGGTGATGTGATGGTGAAAAATGTTCCCAGGTGAGCAGGGGACCTTCAAATTAATTTCCTGTGTAACCCTGGCATTTGTGAGCTGAGGTCTCACAAGCTGAAAATAAAACAGTAGCTAACTCTGCAAGATAAATGCTTTTTAAAATCAACAATTACTTTGAGGTCCTTGGAGAAAGCTGCTTTAAAATGCAGGTTATTCTCCTTGATTTTCACCTGTTTCCTGCCTCCTGGAGTTTGGGGCAGGGTGTTGGGGGACTGGGTAGACATAAGGGAATACGGAATATTCCTGACTTGCCAACTTCCCTCCCCAGCTCCCCTGGATGGCAGACTGAGTCATTTCTGAAATCTTCTTTATGTAAGACTCCTTTCCTCCTTAGTCACCTCCCCATCATCCCTTCATCTTCTCTGCATTCCCAGAAGCCCCCGACAGGTCTGGCCCTGCCCCATGGTTCTCACTCCCTCCCTCCACTTTTAGCTTCTCCTCTCAAAATTAGAAGCATTTCTTTTTCTCCATGACTAACGCTCTGCGATTCCATGTCCTCTTGCCACACACAACAAATGCTCACTGAAGGGCCAGACACCAGAGTTAAGTGTCCCCAGACTCTGCTGCTGCCTGCATTTTGGTTGAGTACCCTGGCAAAAGAGGAGGATGGAAAAAACAATCACAACTCACTCACTGTCACAATGAATGGACCTGCTGAGGTGCTTACTGACTTTAAACACTGGTGAAAAAATAAAATAGGAGTTGACCTATGTACAACCTTTGTCTCCATCTCCATGAAAACTCAATATTGCTTTAATATTTGCTTAATAAAAAAGATACTTGTGGGGTTTAGGTATAGAGAATTAATTGTAGTGGGCTGAATGGTGCCTCCCCTCTGAGAAAAAATATGTCTATGTCTTAATCCCTGGAACCTGTGAATGGGACCTTATTTGGAAAAAGGGTCTTTGATGATGTAATTAAGATGAGGATCGTGAGATGAGGAGATCATCCTGCATTATCTGGGTGGGCCCTAAATTCAGTGACAGATGTCCTCATAAGAGTGAGGCAGAGGGAGATTACACAGAGACAGAAGAAGAGGAGGCAGTGTGACCATGGAGGAAGAGACTGGAGTTATGCAGCCATGCAGCCACCAGAATCAAGACAAGGCACAGAGTGAATCCTCCTCTAGAGCCTCCAGGGAGAGTGTGGCCCTACCAACACCTTGATTTTGGACTTCTGGCCTCCAGAACTGTGAGTGAATACGTTTCTGTTGTTTTCAGCCACCCAATTTGTGGTAATTTGTTACAGCATCTACAAGAAACTAATACACTGTATTTAGAGGAAGCATCTAAGATACCATGATTTCTTTTGGATGAGGGATTTTATACAATGGCTCCTCCTATCAGTGGACATCTAAACTTGATCCTCAAAACCACAGACTCTATTATCAAAACCAATTGGCCATGTTCTGGCAGAGGAAAAGTGGTGCAGAAAATCTATTAAAAAAAAAAAGAAAATCTATGGAAAAAATCATCATAATGGGAATTTGTTTTAAATCTCAGTCATCAGAAGACTGAGGAATCAGTCATTAAGGAGACCTGGAGAGTAATTCATTAAATGCTAACATATTTTAACATTTTGGGGAGAGAATCTTTATAAAATGATTCATAAATGTTCCCGCCAATTAGAGATTACATGAAATATAATTAAACCTGTCTTTTTTTTTTAATTGGGGTATAGTTGCTTTACAACGTTGTGTTAGTTTCTGCTGTACAATGAAGGGTATCAGCTATATGTATACATATAGCCCCTCCCTCTTGGACATCCCTCCAACCAACCCCCCATATCTTACCCATCTAGGTCACCACAGAGCACCAAGCTGAGCTCCCTGCACTATACAGCAGGTTCCCACTAGCTATCTATTTTACACATGGTAGTGTACATAGGTCAATCCCAATCTCCCAATTCACCCCACCCTCTTTCCCCCCCTTCCCATGTCCACATGTCCTTTCTCTACTTCTGCGTCTCTACTCCTGCCCTGCAAATGGGTTCATCTGTGCCATTTTTCTAGATTCCACATACATACGTTAATATACGATATTTGTTTTTCTCTTTCGACTTACTTCACTCTGTATGACAGACTCTAGGTCCATCCACATGTCTACAAATGACTCAGGTTCGTTCCTTTTTATGGCTGAGTAACATTCCATTGTATATATGTACCACATCTTTATCCATTCATCTGTCGATGGACATTTAGGTTGCTTCCATGTCCTGGCTATTGTAAATAGTGCTGCAATGAACATTGGGGTGCATGTGTCTTTTTGAATTATGTTTTTCTCAGGGTATATGCCCAGTAGTGGGATTGCTGTGTTATATGGTAGTTCTGTTTTTATTTTTTTAAGGAACCTCCATACTGTTCTCCATAGTGGCTGTATCAGTTTACATTCCCACCAACAGTGCAAGAGGGTTCCCTTTTCTCTACACCCTCTCCAGCATTTATTGTTTGTAGATTTTTTGATAATGGCCATTCTAACCAGTGTGAGGTGATACCTCATTTTTGTTTTGATCTGCATTTCTCTAATAATTAGTGATGCTGACGATCTTTTCATGTGCCTCTTGGCCATCTGTACGTCTTCTTTGGAGAAATGACCATTTTTGGATTGGGTTGTTTGTTTTTTTAATATTGAGCTGCATGAGCTGTTTGTATATTTTGGAGATTAATCCCTTGTGAGAGAAGAAAAACTCAATAAATTTAAAATAAACATCCGTTACCATGGTATGCTATGGATATGGCTACACATAGATAAAGACTTTTATATGGTAAGTGACTCCTTTCCCCTCCATCATCTCACTGCCCCCATTTCTAAACTGTATTAACTGTATTAAATTATATTCCCAAATATGATGTTATTATTTCCTTTTCTATGTAAAAACACCAAGAAAAATATACATTGTTACCACCTGCTGCTAGTTCAATACTATTTCCAAAATTAAACAGTACAAAAAAAGAATTCCCAGAATAGAGACCCAAACAGAAAAATAAGTTCTGTATGTAGGCTAAACCACAGCAATAACATGAACAGGAAGGTGTGATTAGACTACATTGAGAGATCTGCTTGCTTGTTTTTCTCCTATATTTCCATGCTTCTGCAAACATGTGGAATGTTCCTTGATTACAGTTAAGAAACTGCAACTTTTTATTGTATTGCATTCCCAATGGACTGCAGTGAAATCTTGGAGCTGATGTGACAGATAGTTCATCTCAGCACTGGATTATGACACCAGAGGAAATTTTAAGAAAGACTTCTAAATCCAATATATCCCATGAAAAGGGACACAGTAAACCCACAAAGAGAGCAAATTGGTATATATTTAATTATCAAGGAAGGAAAGAAGAATTAACCCAGAAAAGTTAAGAACTTGACCACTTGAAGTAAACATAAAAGAAACCCATAAAAGTTGCCACATCCATTATAAAACACATCACCTATTTGAATAAAAGTTAGTTGCACACATGAAACTTTACTGTTGAGAATTTTCAAGGACTAGACTGTAAATACTAATCCATATGATGAAGAAATATTTATAATGCAAATGAATCCTATCTATACGTACTATAGAGGGTTTATAAACAACAAAAATCTTGGTACTGGGACATCTTCTGAATTTTTAGAAGTAGTGAAATATTTTATTTTAAATATGCACACAAGCAAGGGAAGCTCTCCAGCACTTCTTAACTTTTACCACATCCTTTCCTTCAACTGCTTTCTCTAAATGGCAGCAACTTGCTACTTTGGGTTCCACAAATGGAAGGTGCCAGGGTAGCACAGGCACCTCACACCAAGTCAAGATCATCCAGACTAGAAGAAAGATTATCTTTCTTGGTATAAAAAAGAATTATGCGCAAAAACTGTTACCTTAAGCATGATGAAAAAGTTGAATCCTTTTTTAAAGTCTGTATACATAATCATCTATTTTTTATATAGATTTTCCAAACAGAAATTTGGAAAATCCTAGGAACGAAGCCTTGAGATACATCATTGGAAGCTAATACTCCATGAATCACAATGGAAGAAAGTAAAAATCTCCTGGGTCTACAACTTAATCATCCAGGTAAAATGTCCTAAGTAGAAGGCACAAAGAAGGGAGAAGAACAGGGAAGGAAAAGCCATGACTTCCCTCAGCTCATATTGTAGGGCTTCCATTGCTGACCACAGGGTAAAAAGAGAGCAGCAAATCAAGCCCCTGAGAAGAACTTACTGGAGAAGGAATAAGGCAGGTGCCCCTTAACTCCTGTGTGAAGATGGGATCAAAGAAGTAAGGGCTATCACTTTGGCTCTAATAAAACCCAAGTAAAGTATCTGCAAGGCTTTCATACTAAAACTGCAGAAGCATGTGAAGTTCTAGAAAAATTGACATAATAACTGCTTTATGATGTCTGGAAACTCTGCAGGTGGATAAAAGTTAAAAATTGGAGTTTAACCTTGACTAAGTCAAGCAGTAATTAATAATGCATAAGATGGGTGAGTGGTCATGCTTATGTACCTGTGTGAAAACGGTCATAGAGCTAGATGTGGGCTTTCAGGTTACATGGTTTAGTGATTTGATTATTTTGGCTACCAGAATACTTTCCTCAGAAGAAATCTTTTGCAGGAGAGCATGACAGGTCACTAATGGAAAAGAAAAGGAGAACAATCCAGGGAAGAACGGAAGGCCCAGCACTCATCCACTTGGCCCCAATGAAATCAACAAGCCACACACTGACTCCATAGATTGAAAACCATTCAACTGGTCCCACACTTTCTCTTTACAAATGAACATAGAGAGAAAGAGAGGGGGAGAGAGAGAGACAGAGAGACAGAGATATTCAGTGACCTGCCCAGAGTCATGCAGGTAGAACCAGAATTAGCAGTCAGTGCCTCTAAATCCTTTCTAATGCTTTCCCTATAACAACTCTGCTCACAAAGGTATTTCTTCGTATCTTGTTCCAGTTCCTATTTTCCTCCATTATGAATATATAAATATATCCAATCCCTGTGTGTGCAGTGTTCTAAATATTTTTACATAGAAGTTTATTTGGGGGAAAAATTATGGATATACATGACCAACTCTTTGAGTCTCACACATTCCTGTGACAATCCATCTTGGCACTTGCTGGAAAGATCTGTTAACAAGGTGCCACGGAAAAGATACTCAGGTGGGAACTGTGGACCCTCGTGAGGCTTATTTTGCAAATCCAACCTATTTCAATATTCAAAATTGTCAACTTAGTTACTGGGGAGATTCGCCACTTAACTAAGGAAACAAATTTAGACTTTTTTCTAAAAGTAGATGGCAAAGGCAGCAAAATGGTATCTTCAACATGTTGAGGGAAACCAAGAAATTGACAACCAAGAAATTGATACTCATCCAAATTATCATTTGAGTAAAGACAACATAAAGACACTTCAAGGCATATAAAGACTGAGGGAATGTACCAGCCAAGGACCTTGTTTTTTTTTTTTAAACAGGAATTCAGCAAGAAAAAAGAGAACACAGAAGATGTGGAACTTGAGACAAACCGAGAACTTTGTTAAAAGTTAATAATTTCATTAAATATTGACTATAAAAAATAGCAAATAATAACTCTAAACTACCATAACAGCCAACAACAATTGTTAATACATGTGTTAACACCCTCGTTGTCACTGGGAGAAGGAAATATCAAATAACTACAAACTTTTTTTTTTTTAGAGGATGGTTAAGTAACTACCTGTAAGATTAAGAGTAACCTCCAAACACTAAAAATGTACTGTGCAGTTTCCAAATCATCTGAAGAAAATGAAATATTAAAAACTGTATCTATATAACAAAAATCAGGGAAGGAAGAGGGGAGGCAAAGGAAAAAGACAGTAAACAGGAAACACAAAATAAGATGGTGGAAAAAGTTCAAATATACAAGTAATCATAATGATTGTAAATAGATTAAGCTCATCAGTTAAAGAGGTAATCATATTGATTTTCTAATCCAACCACATGCTGCTTGCAAGAGACATATCTAGAACAACACCACACAGAAGAATGAAAATAAAGGGCTAAAAAAAGATATGGCCTTCAAATACTAGACAAAACAAAGTTGGTATAGCAAGATTAATATAAGACAAATAGATTTAAGGTCCAAAAAGCACTAATATAACTAAATTAGGACAGTATATAATAATAAAAGACACAGTCTAACAAGAATATAGCAAACATGAAATTATTGCACTTATCATCACTTTAAAATATATAAATCAGGGCTTCCCTGGTGGTGCAGTGGTTGGGAGTCCGCCTGCCGATGCAGGGGACACGGGTTCCTGCCCCAGTCCGGGAAGGTCCCACATGCTGTGGAGCAGCTAGGCCCGTGAGCCATGGCTGCTGAGCCTGCACGTCTGGAGCTTGTGCTCCGCAACGGGAGAGGCCATAACAGTGAGAGGCCCATGTACCACAAAAAATAATAATAATAAAAAAAATAAAATATATATAAAGCAGAAATTGGCAAAATTAAATGGACAAGTTGATAAATTTATAATCATAGAGGGAAATTAGTTAGAATATAGAAGTTTGAAGGAGAAAAATTAACCAGCTGAATCTAATGGGTATAATGAGAACCACACACCTCAAAAAGACTCTATCATGTTTTCATGAACACATGGAACATTTACAAAACTAGCATGATTCCGGGATTTCAAAGAACTTAAATCACACATATCATCCCCTCTGATTGTGATATAATCAAATTAGAAATCAACATTGCAAAGTAGCAAAAACATAACAAAAGTATATATTTAGGTACCTTAAAGAGAACTCTTAAATAAAGCCTGAATAAATAAGAAATTACTACATATCAAAACATGTGGATGATGCTCAATCACTATTTAGAGATGAATTCACACCACTAAATCATTTACTAGAAAAGAGAAAGATTAAGTACACATTCAACTCAAAAATCTAAAAAATAACTAAAAAGTGAATCTAAAGAAAGTAAAAGCAGGAAAAAATGATTATAATAAAGAAACAGAAACAAAGAGATAATAGAAGGGATAAATGAAATCCAAAGCTGATTCTTGAAAAAAAACTAATAAGTATACAGGTTTTTAGCAAGTCTGACAAAAAAAAAAGAAGGTAATTAAAAGGAGGACAAAAATGTACAGTAGATGTTAAACATAATAAGAGAATACTATGAACATTATGTAATGAATTTGAAAACTTAAATATACACATTTTATAAAAATAGATTTCTCAGTCTGACCCATGAGGAAATGGAAACAATGAGTAAAAAAATAATCACTTGAGAAACTGAATTGGTAATCAAAAGTCCCTCAAATCAAAAGACACTAGAACCAGAACGTTTTACAGGTAAATTTATTCCAACCTTCAAGGAACAAAGAAACAGACAAGTTTTATCATCCAGGCAGATTCTGAAAACAGAAAAAAAGAGCAAATTACCCAGCTCATTTTATAAAGTTGGTGAAATCAAAATACCAAAACTGGGTAAGTTAGTATAAAGGAAAACAGTTATATATCAATCACCTTAGTAAACACAGATGGAAAAACTCCAAAAAAATCAGAAAATTAATTAATTTCAGCAGTGTATAAAATAATTATTAATAATTTTTTAAACATCATGTTCAAGTAGATTTAATTCCAAGAATTCAAAGGTGGCCTAATATCAGATAATTCATAATATACTCCATCAGAAAAACCATTAGTGTATATCATTTTAAGAGATTTTAAAAGAAAAATCACCGGCTCAATAGACACAGACAAAAGTGACAAAATTCAATCCTAATTGTTGATTAACATGCCTAGCAAACTAAGAATAAGTGAATTGTCTTTCTAGCAAAAGCTTTTTATTAGGAAGCTGTGTAAGAATCATACTGAATAGTGAGACTTTAGAAGCACTTACATTAAAATCAGAAATGATGCAAAAGTGGTTATCACTACTTCCATCCAACATTATACTAGAAGGCCTAAAGATTCAGTAAAGCAATAAAGTGCACAAAGTTTGAAAAGAAAAAAAATACAAAATAATTATTATTTACAGATAGTAAGAATATCTACCTAGAAACTCCAAAGGATCTACAGATAAATTATTAAAATAAAATGAGTTTTTAGGAAGGTGCTGGACAGAAAAATTACCATGTAAAAGTAATATTATTCCTTTACACTAGTAATATCCAATTTTAAATGTAGTGGGAAAAAAGAACACTCAACTCAAAATATTAGTGAATATTTCTTAGGTATTCCTAGGAATAAATTTATCAAAATATGTGCAAGATCCCTATGCAGAAAATCACAAATATTCATTGAAGGATTAAAAGAAGACCTGAAGGACTGTGAGATTAAATACATTAATTATTTTGATCATCCCCAAATAAATCTATAAATTCAAAATCAAAATAAAAGTCTCAAGAAGAATTGATCATGGGACACTGTAGAAAATCCTTACATATGTTTATATGGAAAAACAAACGCCTAGAATAGGCAAGAGAGTTTTGAAGAATAACAATGTTGGAGGATTTCAAAAATAATTATTATGTAGCTGATTATTATAACTTTATAATAATATCAAGAAACTAGAGTGATTTGTGTATGGATAGACAAATGATCCCATGGAAAGGAATAAAAAGCTTAGAGAAACAAACATGCCTATGTGGAAACTGGCTATGTGATAGGAGTGGTAGCACAAATCAATGTCACTGAAAGGTGCTGGGGCAATTGATTACAAAGTGTGATGGGGGTGGGAGATAACAAGTAGATCCCGACTTCACACCATACACAAAGTTCAATTCAAGGTAATTACAGATCTAATATGGAAAGCAAAACCCTAAAAGTTTTAGAAGAAAATATAGGAATAGACATGTGTGGACTTTGAGTAGAGAAGGATTTCTTTGACAAGATAAAAAATACAAAACGAAAAAAATTTAAAAATTGATAGGGCTTCCATGGTGGCGCAGTGGTTGGGAGTCCGCCTGCCGATGCGGGGGACGCGGGTTCGTGCCCCGATCCCGGAGGATCCCACGTGCCGCGGAGCGGCTGGGCCCGCGAGCCATGGCCGCGGGGCCTGTGTGTCCGGAGCCTGTGCTCCGCGACGGGAGAGGCCACAGCAGTGAGAGGCCCGCGTACAGCAAATAAATAAATAAATAAATAAATAAATAAATAAAATTAAAAATAAAAATTGATAAATCTGACTGTATTTAAATTAAAACTTCTGTTCAACAAAAACATGATGAACAAAATTAAAAGACAAGCCACAGATTGAGAGAAAATATTTTCCTCATATTATCAAAAAATGATTAGAAACCAAGAAATATAAATAACTCCTAAAAATCATTTAAGAAAACAAACAAAAAAGGACAGCCTAATGGGATGTGAATGGGGAATGAGCAAAGGATATGAATAGGTAATTCACAGAATAAGAAAACCAAAAGTCCAATAAATATGTGTAATTTTGTCAAACTCACTAGTAATCAGGGAGATACAAATTAAAACAATGATGAGATACCATTTCACACACTTCAGATTGGCAAACATTTTATAGTCTGACAAACAAAATTCTGGCGAGGGATGATGCGGGAAAACAGGGCTCTCGTATTCTACTGATGGGAATGCAAATTCTTATCAACCTTCAGAGAGCAGCTTGAAGATACCCACGCCATGACTCAGCAATCCCACTCTTATAAGCTATGCCCTAAAACAGAAGTTATCAAACTTTTTTTATCTCGGGACCCCTTTACATTCTTAAAAATTATTCAGGACCCCAAAGAACTTTTATTTATGTGGGTTATATCTATAAATGGTTACATTATTAGGAAATATAAATAAGAACTTTTAAAATATGTATTAATTTTAAAATAACAATATACCTATTACATGTTACGGTAACATTTCTATAAAAAATAACTATATTTCCTAAAACTAACAAAAATTAGTAAGATTTTTGCAAATCTCTTTAATATCTGGTTTAAACATAGCTGAATTCTCAGATCTACTCTGTATTCAATCTGTTGAATTATGTTGTTTTGGTTGAAGTATATGTAGAAAATTTGGCCTTGTACTTGGAATAGATCATTTACCCATGCATAATTTTGTAACATGATGGATTGATCATTCGGGAAACACTGACACACTGAGTTATACAGATCTTCCAAATGTGGACACACGTCATTATACAGTATCAAAAAATAATGTTCTTTATTAACATTATTACTGATCAAATCAGAAAAAGTCTTTAAGTGTTAGGAAATGTCTACCTCACAGTGGCAAATTTTTCCAAAATTCTAAGTTTTACTTGAAAACTCACATTTTATCACTGGAAACAAACACTGCCAGTTTTTTTCCTTGAAGTGAAAGGCTTTCCTTATTCATTTTTGAGAAAATGTCTACCAGGCACCCAGTAGTTTACCTGTCCATGTAGTTCAGCCATCGTTTACCCATCATTCTTTCAAGTAAATAAAGATGGTGTTCCATGAAAAAGAAGCTAGTTCAGCTTGTAACTTAAACAATTGCAGTGTGCAACCAAAGGGCTATAAACACACTCCACACTGTGCCACACAGAATTATAAGATGTGTATTCAAGAGTTGAGATTTAATAAAACTAATCCATTTTGTTAAATGTTAAAATCATGTTATTAAGTACTTAAGTGCTTCACCAGGGACATTCTTAAATGAATGGCGTTTTTCTCTGTGAATGCATAGTGATGAAGAAGAAAATGACTGCTAGCACCATTTGTACCACCTCTTTGATTCATGCTAAGGCGTCAATGGTTTCACTAATCATTACGTTTCCCCATCAGTACAAATATCAGCACAGCGTAAAGGGCAACTGACATCTCAGTATTATTATGAAAGTAGTTTCAACCTTGAAGACTCCCTGGAAAAGGTAACATGGACCCTGGGGGGTGGGGGGGGTGGGAGTCCATGAACCACACTTTGAGAATCCCTGCCCTCGGGAAACTTAGGCATAGGCACAAGCAGGTGTAATCAGCTCCACATTACTTGTATAACAAAAAATTGGAACCCATCCAAATGCCCATCAACAGGAGAATGGATAAATAAAATAGTGTACATTCATCCAATGGAACACTAGACACCGTTTAATCATTAATGAACTAAAGCTATATCTATCAACATGAAAAATTCTCATTAACACAATGAACAAAAAAAAATTTGCAAAAGAATAAGTACAGTATCATGCCACTAATAACAAGTCTAAAAGTTTGAAAACAATACTAAACTATGCTAAATACTATCATATATTTTAATATTCTATACTGAAAGTACAAAAACATGCATGGGAATGACAAATACTGAGTTCATGATAATAGTTCAGGGAGGAAAGGAAATAAGATCAAAGAGTGGTTTACAAGGGGGCTCAATTGCGTCGTATGTTTTATATTACTAAAAAAACATTTTGAGTATTATGGCATCATGTTAAGACTTAATAAAGATGTGTGGTAGGTACAGATGTGTTGTTTACAGTAACTTCATGTGTGTATATTTGAAATCTCTCATAATTTAAAAAATAATTTTAAAAAATTAATTCTAGGTTTATGATTTTTTTCAGCATCCTCTCTGCTTTTAAAATCACCATTAATAAATATAAAATTTGATTAAATTGATGTTCCATAGATTTAGATGCAGAGAAGAATGAAAATGTTTTAAATGTACAAGTTCTATGGACAAAGGATTGTCTTCAGAGACTGACAGCAGACATTTCTCCACATCACCAGAGCCCTCCACAGCTAAGAAGAAATACTCTCAGACTGTTCCATTCTTGATCCCAGCCTACAGCCTGCTTGATTATTTGTGAAATTCACTATGATTAATTCATATTGATAATTTTGAAAAAAAGAGAAGCATTTTGCAGGCATGAGGGGGTGGGTACTGCACGGAGAAAGGGGAGGTATCACGTGTTGAGCAGGGGGACCTAATGTCATAGTATGAAAACTGCCGTACCATGTTTAAGCCCTGCAAACTTCTGCAGAAATATTAACAGGAGTTAATTTCCTTTTGTATTGAAATGTAAATTCAGTGAACTTTAATCTTAAGTGTGAAGTCTTAACTCTCTCCTAATTAAGAAACATTTGCATATATTGATCTGCTATACATACTTCTAGTTTTTTGTTCTTAAAGAGATAGCATTATATCCTTCAAATATTATTAATGACTCCTTGATTAATCACAGAAAGAATAAGCAACGCTTTTGGTTACCTTATCGTTCTATCTATTTCCCATTTCATTATTAATAGGACAGTTCCCAGAATGTGAGCAGAAAAGAAGGAAAGGAAATTAAAAATAATTATAGGAATTTTACAAGGAGTTTGACATGAGTAGAACTGCAATTATTAGATATTTTAATTTTATGGTAACATATCAATTTTATGTATTCATTCCCTGTTTTTACCCTATCCCAGTAATTAACTTATAGTCAATGTAGTATTATTTACAAACACCCAGCACATTATTTATTCCTCACAAATGCCTTATACCAAAGATGGAACATTTAAGATATGGATCAGATGGTGATGAGCTCTATAATCTGACTCAAACCATATCATCCCTGATACTGCAAACAGTATTTCCTTCCTGTTAGTTAAATTCTCATCCCATCGGTATGCTTATCGTCCACAGCAACTCAAGAAGAAACAGGGTAAATGAGATTAAGAGGGAGTACTGCACTGCCTCTAATAGGAAGACGTATATTAAATAAGTGATTGTCAAGGTAACAGGATATTTAAAGTGACTTTTGCTGGACTCAAAGCTAAGGACAATGATAAGTCACACACACACACACACAGCTGAAACTGGACCAGATAAATCCTCAGGGTTTATCAAAAATCAGCCAACTTCCTTAAAAGTAAATAAAATAAAACCAGTGAGAGAAGATAAGGCTGAGAAAGAAATTGATAATCCACCTGGGATGGGGCAAATACCATGACTTTTCCCTCCATAAGTAAAGACGGCTCCAAGAGAATGTCTCCTAGATGTTGCGTTTGTCTTTGGCATCTCCTCATGCTGGCTGGGCATCTAGTTATGCACTGGGCTTGCTGAGCCACCCTCCCTAGGGTGGGGGGGAGGAGGGGAGAGGAAAGGATTGGAGAGACCACAGCAAGGCAGGAAGTGGGAACCATGTAGGGGAGCAACCTGCTCTCCACCAGTTGGTATGGTGAAGATGCATGGTTCTTCCTGGCCTGGCACACAGAAGGGGTCACATGGAAGCCAGGTTGCAGACCCACCATGCAACAGGCTGGCCTGGCCATCCACACAACTTTCACTCTCAGCCAGATGCTGGGGGGTGTTCCACAGAGGCAGGAGCTGAAGGAGGCTTCTAAGAGGTCAAGAAAGAGATGACCTCCCATAAGGAAATCTATACAGTAAGGCTAGAGCCCCCTGAAGAAGTCACACCCTTAGAGAGAGCCCACAGGGTTTTAAAAAATGAAGCCAGTGTTACCCAATGGCGCCAGCAGTAACCCAGAGAGGAACCCCAGCTAGGGCCAGAAACCCGAGGAAATCCTTGACAGCTCTCCTGTCTCCTTCTCACAGCCCCACCCCAGAGGATCTGGAACCAGGGGAGGGGGCCAGGGGGAGTGAAAGGAGGGGCCCCCACCCCCCTCCACTGAACACCCTGGGCCTGAGCTGAGGGGTCACGGGAGTTTAGGTGGAGGAGAGAAAGAACATGTTTTCAACTGAACTGAAGTGGATTTTTAATTACTGAAAGAAATCGAAGATCTAAGAAATCTGCCTGAGTTGTAATTAAGGGACAGGACTGAAAGAGTCAAAAAAAAAAGAAAAAAGATCAATGATTAATGCAGTAGTTGAAATAAACAAAACCAAAAAATATCAAATCATGTCTTTTCATGCCCTTACCAAATTCAGACTGTGCAATAAACGGATTGCATAGATGGCTGAGTGTTGGGAGAATGTAGAAAGGGGGTAGTTCAAGGGGAAGAACTGTAGGATGAGGAGGAATTAACCAGGCAAAAGTGGGGGCAGGTTGAAATGAGGGGGAGGTATGGGAAGGAGAAGGACAGTAACTCTGAGTAATCATGGCAAAGATGGACATGGTGCTGCATTAAGACAATCAAACGAACCACATTAGACAGACAAACTCACTGCTCAATTTCTGTTTCTATGCTACTTTGCACCCTACCTTCAATCTCCAAAGAGTAAGCTGTACTCAAGGCCAGTTTATAGAACAAGGCTGAGTTGAGGTGTGGGTAGGGTAATGATTAAGAGCACCAGCTCTACAGCTAAAATGCTCGAGTCCAAATCCCGGCTCTTCACTGAGTAACCGGGTGTTTCAGTTTCCTCATCTGTAAAATGGGGGGACAAAAGTATCTTCCACTTAGGGTGGTTGAAAGGATTAAATGAGATAGCTAGAATAATGCCTGCCACTTAGCAAAAGAGTAATAAACGCCATCAGATGAGTAACTGGACTAATGCATGTGAATTCCCTTATAAAACTTAAATTATAGGCGCCTAAGGAATTACCATGATTGAGTTTTGATGCTATTTAATTCCATGAGGTAATTCTCTTACAGAAGTGCACTATCTGAAGGAAAACATTAAGTATTTCTGTGAAGGTGTTACACAAAACTCATATGGCAGAGAGAACTCTTTTGAGAAAACTTCCAGTTTACTTAACAAGAAATTGATTCACATGGCTATTTTAAACATTTCATATATGAAGCATAATCAAACACAAAAGTACATAAATAAAAGCCAATCACCTATGAGCCAATACAGATAATACACTCTGAATAAGTACACATAATGAATGTAATCCACAAATGGCCCTTCATTTTAACATTCTAATGAAACCATTTTATTGCAAAGCTGGTATCAAAGTTACTTGAATTATGACTAAGCACATAGTAGGTGCTCAATAAATCTCTGTTGAGGATGATGATGACATAACAAATCCTGTGTATTCAAGGAGATATTTTTTTTGTTCTAGGTTTTTTTTCAATGAATGACTTTTTCAAACCAGTTTCTAAGTGTGTTTACCTCCTTCATGGATCCCATTTAGTACAGAGACACGCTGAATCACTGTCATGAGCAACCGAAGGACAAAAATCAGAATCACCATTTATTTTCTTGTTAAAAAGAAAACTGCACCATGAATTTTGAACAAATCTAATGCATAAATACATATTTTGGGTGATTCAATGCCAGCTTATCCAATTCAAATGCCACCATATTATAAAACCAACCGAATACCGTCATTCACTTACACTTTCAAAATCTGTGAGTTGTTTCCTATCCATTTCCATTTTTCCTTAAAGAAAAATGTTATGGCCCTGGTCTGGAAAAAACTGAAGACCTGGAATAAGAGAACTTCAAAGTAACATGCAGGTTATGTCTCCAAGATTGCAGATGGGAGAGAGAAGTGGGGGAAGAGAGGGAGAGGGAGAAAGAGAGAGAGAATAGATGGATGAATGGATGGAAAATAGATGATAGATAGGTAGATAGTTACATAGATAATAGATGAGAGAGAGAGAGAATATATAGAAATATATGGAATTAACAGATGTGGGGCACAAGCTGAAAGGAATCAAAAACCTCAACTGTGTTGTATGCCAGCTCAAAAGTATTCTCTGACTGAGTTCGTGGTCATCAGAATGTCCAGATAATATGCACAACAATGTTATTTACTAAAGGTTTCCTCTGCTGCAGGCACTGCTGAGCACCTCACCTATGCTCTCGGTATGGATTATCTCATCAACTCCTCTGAACCTTTTCAAGTTACAGAGACTCAAAGCAGCTCAGAGTGAAGGCAGACAGTTAGAGGCATGAGCTGCCACACCTTGGTAAATGAGGTGCAAGGGACAAGTTCCAAACTCCTCCAGAGAAAGATATCAGGGCTTCAGGATTAGTGGGGAAGGAAGAACTGAGGCAGAATAAATGCTGTCTACCCATGGAATATTAGGACAATTTCTCTGCTCTTTGATTGACAAGATACCTCATTTCAGAAACACTACCATGAAGTTAGAAAATATTTTAATGAAATTTTATTGTATTAATCAGAAAACACCAACATACATTTGAGATTGGTAACATACATATGGTGCCAGAAACGGAATGATTCAGATGATGGACTATGCCTACAAAATGGTCATCCAGCCCAGCGGTGGAGCCCAAGGGTGCTGGCAGAGGACAGAGCAGACATAGTTCCAGACTCCACAAACTCTGGCTGGGGCACCTTGATCACGCTGAGCCTCCGCTTTCTTTATCTAGAAAATGGGGGTAGTAATACTCATCTCATAAAGTTACTAAAGATTACATAATATTCGATTGAATCATAGTAAATTGCTTACATATGACTGTTTTGACCAACAAAGATGGCAACTTCCTGTGGTTCAACCTACTACATATAAAGTGTTTGGCACAGTCTGACTCATTAGTAGTGGGGGTGGGATGAGGAGGAAGAGGAGTTATCAATTCATGGACATGGCAACAACTCCATGGCCCCCCCTTCCTTGCCCACCCAAGTGTATGTGGCCATCAACAGAGAATAGGAAGTCAGAGAGTCAGTTAGAAAAGACTTTATACAGTTGGTTTTCCCACCACAGTTGCAACTTTTTGTTGGATAAAAAGTTGAATTGATTACTAGGAGGTTCAAGTGTGAATGGAAAGTATTACCCAGCTCGTCTCTGCCTGTGGATGTGTAGCCGAGGGTTGGTATTATCAATGAAGCACATTTCTATTGCACATGAAGCCGCAGTGGACGGGAAGAGGGCAGAAGGAGGCACAAATAGAGGGACCAAAGTGGTGCCACCTCTATATGGAGTCACATGGAGAAAGCCAACAAAAGGTGGACCTAGAATTTTAAGATTACACAGCCTGCAGAGTTTGTGGGGGACAAATTCTTAGGATGCTCTTGCTATGATGAAACTCGTCCTCTCTTTCCTCTTTCACAGCAAAAACTGCTGACTGATGGATTACTGTTGAATTCTATTTCAGATAGTAAAGTAGGGGAGGGGGGCACATGCACACAGGGAACAGGCAGCTTCATTCTAGGCTAGTGGCTGATGTAGGTTCTGTTATTTTATTCCACTTTATAACATTATCTTGCTCTACTTTTTAAATCTTATCACAGGTACGAATTCAGGATTTTTGATCAGTTATGTACCACCTGGCAGGACTCAGTATGTCTCACTCACTGACAAAATAGACAAATCCGATTTCTTCCTTTCCCTGTGATATGGAAAATGCATTTGTCAACATAATAAAAGAACGCTGGGAAGTTAAGGCTTCATAATCAGTGTCACACTAGACTAAGACTTATTTATGTTCAACACAGTCATCAAGGTATTAGTGCACATTTTTTATTAATAAGTTTCAGCATTTTCTAATTTTCAAAACCCCACAAAATGATGTTTACATAATAATCCTGAAACTTGTACAAAATCATAGTTGCTACTGGAAAATCATTTAAATATCATAACCTTATCATTTACTGTATTGTTAGTTCAGTGCAGCAATAATTAAGAGATTCATTTTTGAAAGCCTCATTTACAATATGCTGTATATATAAAAGGTACAATTTTCCAAGACTAAACCAGGAAGAATTAGAAAATATAAACAGACCTATCACAAGTAATGAAATTGAAACCGTAATTTAAAATCTTCCAACAAACAAAAGTCCAGGACCAGATGGCTTCACAGGCCAATTCTATCAAACATGTAGAGAAGAGCTAACATCAATCCCTCTCAAACTCTTCCAAAAACTTGCAGAGGGAGAAACACTTCCAAATCCATTCTACGAAGCCACCATCACCTTGATACCAAAACTAGAAAAAGATATCACAAAAAAAGAAAATTATAGACTTATATCACTGATGAACATAGATGCAAAAATCCTGAAGAAAATACTAGCAAACAGAATCCAACAACACATTAAAAGGATCATACACCATGATCAAGTGGGATTTATCCCCGGGATGCAAGGATTCTTCAATATATGCAAATCAATCAACCACATTAACAAATTAAGGAATAAAAACCATATGATCATCTCAATAGATATGGAAAAAACTTTTGACAAAATTCAACACCTATTTATGATAAAAACTCTCCAGAAAATATGCATAGAGGGAACCTACCTCAACATAATAAAGGCCATATATGACAAACCCACAGCAAGCATCATACTCAGTGGTGAAAAACTGAAAGCATTTCCACTAGGTCAGGAACAAGACAAGGAATGTCCACTCTTGCCACTCTTATTCAACATAGTTTTGGAAGTCCTAGCCACAGCAGTCAGAGAAGAAAAAGAAATAAAAGGAATCCAAATTGGAAAAGAAGAAGTAAAGCTGTCACTATTTGCCGGTGACATGATACTATATGAAGAAAATCCTAAAGATGCCACCAGAAAACTACTAAAGCTAATTGATGCATTTGGTAAAGTTTCAGGATACAAAATTAAGGCACAGAAATCTCTGTCATTCCTATACACCAACAATGAAAATTCTGAAAGAGAAATTAAGGAAACACTCCCATTTACCATTGCAACAAGAAGAATAAAATACCTAGGAATAAACGTGCTTAAGGAGGCGAAAGACTTGTACTCAGAAAACTATAAAACACTGATGCAAAAAATCAAAGATGACATAAGCAGATGGAGAAATATACCATGTTCTTGGATTGGAAGAATCAATATTGTGAAAATGACTATACTACCCAAAGCAATCTACAGATTCAATGCAATCCCTAGCAAACTACCAATAGCATTCTTCACAGATTAGAACAAAAAATCTTACAACTCATATGGAAACACTAAAGACCCCAAATAGCCAAAGCAATCTTGAGAAAGAAAAACGGAGTTGGAGGAATCAGGCTCCCCAACTTCAAACTATACCACAAAGCTATAGTAATCAAGACAGTATGGTACTGGCACAAAAACAGAAATATAGATCAGTGGTACAGCATAGAATGCCCACAGATAAACCCACACACATATGGGCACCTAATTTACGACAAAGGAGTCAAGAAAATACAATGGAGAAAAGACAGCCTCTTCAATAAGTGGTGCTGGGAAAACTGGACAGCTACCTGTAAAAGAATGAAATTAGAACACTACCTAACACCATACACAAAAAAAAACTCCAAATGGATTAAAGACTTAAATGTAAGATGAGACACTATAAAACTCTTAGAGGAAAACATAGGAAAAACACTCTTTGACATAAACCACAGCAAGATCTTTTTTGACCCAACTCCTAGGGTAACAGAACTAAAAACAAAAATAAACAAATAGGACTTAATTAAACTTAAAAGCTTTTGCACAGCAAAGGAAACCATAAACAAGACAAAAAGACAACCCTCAGAAAGGGAGAAAATATTTACAAATGAAACAACAGACAAAGGATTAATCTCCAAATATACAAACATCTCATGGAGTTCAATATCAAAAAAACAAACAATCCAGTTAAAAAATGGGCATAAGATCTAAATAGACATTTCACCAAGGAAGACATACAGATGGCCAAGAGGCACGTGAAAAGATGGTCAACATCACTAATTATTAGAGAAATGCAAATCAAAACTACAATGAGGTATCACCTCATGCCAGTCAGAATGGCCATTATCAAAAAAGCTAGAAACAATAAATGCTGGAAAGAGTGTGGTGAAAAGGGAACCCTCCTGCACTGTTGGTGGGAATGTAAATTGATACAACCACTATAGAAAATAGTATGGAGGTTCCTTAAAAAACTAAAAATAGAACTACCATATGACCCTGCAATCCCACTACTGGGCATATACCCTGAGAAAACCATAATTCAAAAAGAGACATGCACCACAATGTTCACTGCAGCACTATTTACAATCACCAGGACATGGAACCAACCTAAACGTCCATCGACAGACGAATGGATAAAGAAGATGTGGTACATATGTACAATGGAGTATTACTCAGCCATAAAAAGAAATGAAATTGAGTTATTTGTAGTGAGGTGGCTGGACCTAGAGTATGTCACACAGAGTGAAGTAAGTCAGAAAGAGAGAAACAAATACCATATACTAACACATATATATGGAATCTAAAAAAATGGTACTGATGAACCTAGCTGCAGGGCAGGAATAAAGAGGCAGACATAGAGAATGGACTTGAGGACACTGGGTGAGAGGGGAAGCTGGGGTGAAGTGAGAGTGGCATCGACATATATACACTACCGAATGTAAAATAGTTAGCTGGTGGGAAGGAGCAGCATAGCACAGGGAGATCAGCTCGGTGCTTTGCGATGACCTAGAGGGGTGGGATAGGGAAGGTTGGAGGGAGGCTTAAGAGGGAGGGGATATGGGGACATGTGTATGCATATGGCTGATTCGCTTCATTGTGCAACAGAAACTAACACAGTATTGTGAAGCAATTATACTCCAATAAAGATCTATTTTAAAAAATGAATGATATCTGATTCATGTCACCAAACAGCTCATAGTTTAATTTAGTATTTCTAAAGCAAATAAAGATGAGAAAGTGTAGCGTCTGGGGGCCAAACCACCGAAGGTTCTGATTCAGAGAGCCCGAGGTTGGGTGCAGAGTCCAGGGCTCAGCACGCACTTGGAGAAGCACATTTCATGAGCTAGAGAGGCAACTGGAAAGCCTCTGGTCACTCAGACACATGACTGTTAGGGCTTTGAGCTGTTCCCCAATTTTCTCACAGCCCACAAGATAACACTAGGTCACAGACACTAACAGTGAAAATCTCTTCTCTAAGAAGGACCTACTTTGTCATGAAATTAGTGCCATATTGGGACTTTTTCATAGCAAACTCTAACTAAGCAATTCTGTAAATTCGATATACTTTAAGTTCACTTGATTTAAGCCCATTCCGTTTCGTACTTCCTTTAGTGAACACCAAGAAGAGCCACTAACCGATGCCTATATACCAATCATCACACCTTCATATTCTGGAAGACCAATATTAGTTCTCTATTGAACATTCTCTTCTCCTGGCTCTGTAACCCTATTCCTTTAGCATATCCTCCCAAGGTTTATCTCCCAAACTAGCTCCGCTGCTGTTCTCCAGATTCTCTCCACGTTATCTAAATCTTACAGTAACTGGCAACTCAGAGCTGCCATTAACCCACACAGTGATTTTATGTGAAATAGAAAACAGCCTCCTTCCTTGAGACACTTTACTTCTATCTCATGGAAAATTGTCACTTATACTAATTTTGTTAAGACAAGTTGCTGCTGGCAGAAATTTGTCCTAATAAATACACAACTATGTAATGTCTGTAATGTGACTGGCAGCCAGATAGATAGATAGATGATAGATAGATCCAGTTTGCCATGTTCCTTCTGCACACACATTTGGTGTCTGGCCCTCACAGATACTCTGGGGACATTTGTGTCTTTTCAAAAATTTCTACTCTAGGTCCCAACACATATTTTCCACCACCAAGGAAAGGAGGTGGGATAGATCTTTTGATGATAATTATGCCTTACATCTTCAGGCAGAATTCTGTTTTTCCCTGACTTGCTGCCTTGTGGGTGGAATGTTTGGAAAAGGTTGGATTACTGGGAAATTAGTCTTTTTATAGGCACCTTATTTATGGAAAAGAAAGAATACTGTCAGTTCAAGTTCTCACTGTTTAACTAGAGAAAAATGAAAGGTGGGTAAAATCCGCATAAACACAATGACAAAAAAATATTTTGTCAAGAAGTAAACTGCACTGTACAGGGATGTGTAATAAGGGCTGTAGATGTGCCTTAATCTACAAAATGAAGTGGGGAATTAACGCAATCAGGCTTTCTTTCTTTTCTCCCTCCTTTTTTCTCCCACTCTCCTCACTTTCAAAGAAAAGTGCTATATGAATAATTGAGGCAAGGGGATTTTTTTTTTCCTTGAATAATTCAGGAAATTGCCTCAATTTTCCTCTTCACTTTTCACTACATTTACTTGTGTAGACTCAGAGCACATCTGCATAATGAGACGACATCGTTACTGCACAATCAACAAGGTATTTTTTTCTTTTGCCTTAATTTTTCAATTGATTATGTGACACAACTGTATCAACCATACATTGATCTGAACTCTTAAGGGAAAAGAAAAAAAGAAAAAAAAGACTAGACTAGCCATGCTGGTCTTGCCCCACCCTTAACTCTTGCTGCCTGAGGCAGGTGTCTGACTATCTCGAAGCAGTGAGCAGCATTCTCTCCAACTAGTATATTTTATTATGTTATTAACAAAGTTGGCCTGTTCCCTTATAAATCAAGAGGATCTTAACTTAATTCTGGGGAAACTGGACACAAGATGATGTAAGAATGACTCCAAACTGTTTTTGAAAGCCAATAAAAATTTGATTGGCATCAGACCCATTATAGATTCTGTATCAGAAATTTGGTTTCACATTCAGAAATGGCTCAAACACCTTGCCTCAGTTTAGTAAGCTCAGCTTACAGGGGTTTATCAGTAATTTTTCTAAAGCCAGACCTACACATAGATTCCTGTTTACATTTACAACAAGGTATCTATTTAGATACTTCTTCATTATTCAGAGTGTTTCCAAATGTCCAGTGTGGTTACAAATATTTCAACATATCTTTTCACTCTTGCTGCTGCATAACTCATGGAAACTTCCCATGTTACTGGTTCTGAAGAAGTCTTCCTCACTAATTAAGCACTCACAAGACATAAGCACAAACTTGGCTTGGTCCAGTGCCCCCCGCCCCCCGCAACAACACAGCCATAGTTGTTGACTCAAAAGGAAGCATAACGTCAAGGACTTTTCACCTAGATGGAGGACGTGGCTTGCTTTCCTTTCCCTGGATTTATTAAACACAGCACAATCCCTGAATGAAAATCAACCCTGGTCCAGCAGGGGACTGAGTTATTAAATATCACCACTGTTAACGTCTGCACGATATTTGTGTGTGTTTACACTGGAATGATTGATTGATTCACTGTTCTAGAGTTTTAACCTCTCATTTCCCTCTCCTCACTTCCTGGTGATTATTTGTTGCTCCCAATAGCTTCATTTATTTTTAATTCAATTTTTCTTCTTTTGATCTTTTCTTTCTTTCCTTCTTTTCTACCTTTCTTTCTTTTCATTGTAAACACATTTTTCCCTTTCAGTCCTACTTCTTTGCTCACTATTTGTAATACAATAATTTTTCCTTGAATTTTCTTGTTGGAAAAACAGTTTTTAGCCCTTGACTCAACCATGGCACATATAGGAAAACTCTCAAGCCTCTTGCTCTGCTCTCAGAAAGGCTATACATGTCTTAAATCCATTCCGAGTTGATGCTTGTGTATGGTGTAACATAGTGGTCCAGTTCCAGTTTTTTGTACATAGCTGTCCAGTTTTCCCAGCACCATTTATTGATGAGACTGTACTTTCCCCATTGTATATTCTTGCCTCCTTTGCAAAAATCAATAGACCAAATATGCATGGGTTTATTTCCAGGCTCTCTATTCTGTTCCATTGATCTATGTGTCTGCTTTTATGCCAGTACCATACTGTTTTTATTATCACAGCTTTGTAATACAGTTTGAAATCAAGATGTGTGGTGCTTCCAGCTTTGTTCTTTCTCAAGATTGCTTTGGCTATTTGGGGTCTTTCGGATGTGTTAATTAACTCAATGGGGAGAATCTTTTCAAATGTATACCTATATCAAATCATCATGTTGTCCATTTTAAATATCTTACACTTTTATTTGTCAGTTGTACTCAATAAAGCTTGGGGGGGTGGGGGGGTCCTAAAAAAAGAAAAGAAAAGAGGAAGGCTATAGAAGTTGCTGCATCTAACCAGAAATGCTCCTCGTTTAATCCAAACACAGCTCTACCTGCTAACGGAGGAAGCCCTTCCCCAAGTCCACGGGCCTTCACCTCAGCTCCCAGAAGACAACAGCCTCACGCACTCTCAGTCTCCCTAGTTGTCACATGTGATTATTAAGGGCATACATAGACTTCAGGGTCAGAAAAACCTGCACTGGAATCCCAGCTGCACTGATCCTCAGCAAGTTACATAAACCCCCCAACTGATGGTCTCAGTTTCCTCCTCTGTAACACGGATAAACATAATTGCTGCTACTGTAAAAAATTATATAAAGCACTTAATGAGAAGCACTTAGCACAGTACCTGACAAATACTAATCCTGATATGACAGCTCACATGTCATGAACACTTCCATGTGCCAAGCAGTGAGCTAAGCATTTAGTTGCATCACCTTGCACCAGCACTATGGGTTAATGTATTTCATCACCCACATCTTCCAAAGGAGATAAATGCACACCATGGTGAGTTCTCCAACAATGATCCTAACAGCAGTCACAACCATGACAGCTGAGTCCTGGTGAGCACTGCCTCTGTGTCAGGCACACTTATGACAGATGATTTCCTCATGGCTATGATGTCTGCATCCCAGGGGCAGTGGCTGTCTCAGATACTTCGCAGACTCCTCTACCTGCTGCATCCTGTGGAAACTAGATTTAGGGTGCAATGGGAAGGGGAACAGCAGCTCACATGACAAAAGAAATGTGACACCACAATAGGAGCAACAGGAGAGGACCCAAAAGTATTAAGGCCTGCAGAGCGGAGAAATTAAGTGTGTAGTGGAGGCCAACCAGGCAATGCTGCTCTTTTGGACTGATTAGTCTTAGTCCCCAGAATTTGACCGGGGTGTTGGGTGGTAGCACCTCTGTTGGACCCCCAAGGACTCAGCAGGGCACAGTGTGCAGACTTTTGCTACAGGCAAATACAGACATTTCCAACATCACTCACAGTAGGCTGTCTTTGAAAGTTTAACCTCTGTCCACTATGGCCTATCCTAAATGGGTAATCAGACCTGCAGATATTAATTAAACTTATGGTTCTATTTATTGTAGCACTCTGGGGATTGAACAGACAGCAAATAGCAATAAGTACTTCTGAATGTTCTCTTTGGCTTAATTACTGTTCCATAGTTAGTCTATCAAACTGATGTACAATCAACAAGGCTGTACTTACTTATACTGCTCATTTACAGCGAGTGCTCGGGAGCTGCCAACATCTTTCTCATAGTGCCTGAGTTCACTGGAGAATCAAAACAGGACGGACCCAAGGAGGCTTTTAATCTAGCCCATCACATATCAGTTTGGCAGGGAGCTCCTCTCTCCCACAGCCAGCATCTTTCTTTTTATACATAACCTTGATAGGCACTGGAAGGTCCTCTGGACTAACTATATCATCACACCCAGCCTACACAGGACAAAGGGAAGGGCAGAGTTATCAAGCATCCCCTGGCTTTTAAGCCTCATATACAGCCAACATAGATAATTAAAAGTATAGATTCCTGAAATCTAAAGGGACTTTAGAGGTTATCTAATACAACCACCTCCTTTTATTCAAGATGAAACTGAGACCAGAGAAGCAAAGTGGCTTGACTAGGTCATACAATGTCTTAGTAAGGGAATCTTGGGTTGCAATAAAGGGAGACCCACTCAAGCTAGCTTAATTAAGTAAAAGAATATTTATCATAAGAGTACCGAGGATGCCTACGGAACCCAATCAGGGCTTTGCAGGAAAGGGAAAGTCACCAGCCTCTCATTTCTGCTTCCTCCTGCACGTCTGCTCCCTTCTCGTACCTGCCATGCTCTTAGATCTTGTCCCTCACAACTTCAGCTTGAATGTGGCTTTGAGTTGCCATGTTACCAAAATCTGATCCCAACTTCAAAGCCCAACATCTTCTAACCACAGGTTCCATGTCTCCTCCAATTCAGCAGATTATGAATTTGATTGGCTCATCTTGGGGACAGAGTTCAGGCAGGATACAATCAGCTGCGGCCAGGATGCTGGGCTACCCAGGCCCACCCCTTAGGATTGGGGAGGGGAACAGTCCCACCAGCGAGGAATGAGATAGACACCCGAAGTAACGGTAGAGCCAACACTCATATCCAGATTTTCCAACGCTGCATCTAACCCTTCCTATAAAATGGTATATTTTACCATTTCTCAATTTCAGTCCAAGGATTATCTTTCACTTAAAGGGGAAACAGTTCGAGGCTAGAATGACTTAAAAATGGTGGTTGTATAATGGTGGCCTTAGAGTGGCCACATGCAAAACTGGAAGAAAATCATTGCTGTTATCTTGCTTCTTGAATCTCCATCCATAAATACATTAGAGAGAGACCATCAGGAACAAATACAAAAAATCAAAATACAGATGCTGGATTTCCTTCTCCATTTTCCTCATGAAAATAGCATGTTTCAGTGGTATTAAGAGACCCTTTATCAGGTTTTGTAATCCAAGTGATGAGCAGAATGCCATAAAATCACTCTCCTCTCTCGGAAGAATCTAATAATGGTACATATCATCCTCTAGTATCTGAACTATTTCAATTTGCTGTCACTCTTTAGGAAGGAACAAACTGTGTGGTTTTAAATTCAGATTTTAGTTATCTTTCTATTTCCTCCCTTACATTACTTTAAATTTCCTTCTACTTAGTGAGTGAGATGCAACACTCCTTCTTCCCTCCTGACCTACCTCTTTTGCTTGACTGCCTCTTTCCCTCTACTCTGTTTTACAGGGGAAGTAAGAGAGAGCTTAAATGAATCCATGCAGGCAGTGAAGGCAAAAAAAAAAAATGAAAATTATAAATATTGGGTGAGAGCTTGGATTGCTATGTTTGAAAGGAAAGTCATGTAGATAGGAAAAGGTGCTGAGCTGGTGGTGAGGAGAACCATCCTTGGGCCTGGATGTGGAACACACCAGCTGTTTGACTAGACAGAGGCCCTCTGGGTCCTGAGTGTGGTTTCGTGGCAATGTGCTAGAAGAGACCTCTTTTCAGACACACCTGGCTAGACCTTCAGTTGCCCTGGTCACTCTAGAAGGCCCCGTTCACACCCCGAGCACACCGCCGGTTGAGGAAGCATAAGTCAGAAAGTGGAAACCCTTGTCCAGCTCCTGCCTCTGGCACCAACTAGCTTTTATGCAAGCCGTTTACCTCCCCACCCTCTTTCCTCACTGCAAAAGAGGGACTTTGGACCAGAAGATGTTGATCAAAGTCAAGATCAAGACCTTTCTATATTTTGGGCTCTGAAAAGTCCTACACATACTATGGACACTCTTCCCAGAGACATGCACAGGCACTTCAAGTGTTGTGTACACTTTTAAGGGCACCATCTACCTGCCTAAAGCTATCTTTGAACCTGTTACTGATTCATAAACCCCAAGTTAATATCCACTGAACCAGACAAATTCTAAGGCACTTTCAGCTCTGGGAGTCTGTAAATACCAATTACTCCCAAATCTACCTATGGAATAAAAGCATTTCAACACTCTGTGGAGCATGAGAGATCATCAATTCTACATTCTCCTTTTACAGATGAAGAAACTGGGGGTCAGAGAGCGTAGACTCTGTGATCAGAGTCTGTGGGGTTGGGATGAGAACCTGTGTCCTCTGGCTCAGGCTCCCTGGTGTGGGTGTTGCTAGGGCAGGGGATGCATGTCTTCTGGGGGCTCCCTAAGCTCTGGCTCCCCCACCCCAGGAGTTCTCTGCTCCCCTGTGCCTGTTGCCTCAATCTCCTGACTTGAGGGAACTGGTAGGATATGGTCCTGGAGCTCCAGGCAGTCCAGTGAGAGAGGTTGGATGCCACCTTGAGATCTACTGATTGCAACACCAGCCAGAACTGGGAGCTGTGGGCAGTGCGTAGAACCAGTGCGTGGCCTGCAAAGAAAATTGTTCAGCGACAAACAGCTCCATTTCAAGGACAGACAAAAGCAGTTCTCACAGGCTGTTCCTAATGGTACCATCAGAGTTCCAGGGATGCCAGCCAAGCCAGGAAAAGAAAACGTGCCTCCTCTCCAATCAGTGAGAGTTTTACTTGAGAAACTAACAGAGAGTTCATTTCTGCCCTGACTCACCTAAAACCTCGGGCTTTTTGATCACAATAGTACAGAGTCGTGTCACATTCCATAAACCACATGTATGGGAGGAAGGCTTGAAGCATTTTCTCAGATTTGTATAAAATCCAGATTTTTTTTCTTTTTTGCCAGTCTCAATGAGCAGTGGGTGTCTGGGTGGGTGGATTGAGTGACACGTTAGTGAGAAAGTTCCCTCCTCTTGTGGAACTCCTCGGAAAAGGAGTCAGAGAGAGAGCACTTGAGAGTGACAGGCAGATCATGTAGCACTGCCGCTGACGAACAGGCGTTTAAATCTGTCAGAATCCCGAATTCAGAACAGCGCTGGGACAGAGACGGAAGTGAACCAAACTTCACCAACCTTTGCCAGGTGGTGCCTCATTTCGGGCAAGGCCCTGGGGAAGTGTTTCAGACCCCTCCCTCCTCTCCTGCAACATCCTGCAGCCAATGGAGACCCTAGCAGCTCATGGCCAGGAAAGCATCCCTCCCCTTCCTCACGTTCCCGAGGGAGTCCCCCTACCAGCCCCCCGGACATTACCTCCTCTACCTGCCAGGGTAGAAAGTAAGCTAATTGAGTTGCCAGAAATTCAGAGAGTCTGAGGACATGCCGCGGCGGCACAGCCATGACATGAGAACAGATGGAAAACTTCTCAGGAACAAAATGTGCACACAAAAAATGGATCCTGGCTTTGAAGTGTATATTCACGGTGCCGCTTTCAAGTCTTCTGAAAAGCCCAAGCTCGAATCTGACCTACTTAGGCGGTGTTCTTATTTATGTCTCCGACGAAGGAGCTGTATATTTAGCAAATGAGGACTATCCATCCCCCATGCCCGCGTCTTCACATTTATACAGCCGAGCAATTTTCGCTTGTTAATTTTTCCCCAGATTGTCTCCAGAAAAGTGGATATATAAGTTAAACACTGTTAAAAATCCATGAGTTCCAGGAATTCTGCATAAATGCATTCAGATTTTCATTGAGTGTGTGGGTTAATATTGCTTAAAAGAACAAGAATGAGACCGACAGTTGATCCGTGTTTGTTCATCCTCTCACAGTTGGCAAACCAGCTGCCTGGCTTGTCTGTTATTAATGCTGCAGTTCAGATTTACTGATGCTCCAACATGCAAACCGTGTAAATTTCAGCTAGCAGAGTCTCCGTGTGCAAAGTGAGGTATAGAAGTGAAGCTATTAGCTAGTTGACACATGCCAAAATAGACAGTAGTTTCAATTATCTGGGTTTTCAGGAAAAAGCCTTTTTAACCTTCATTATTATCAGGATAGTTACCTTGACTCTCGCCCGTTGTACATGTAATCATAACCGTAAAGTTTTAATCCCTTGTAACAAACAGCTGCCTCAAATCTATTTTGGAAGCAGTGGGTATAGAAATACTAAGTGAACTACATACATATAAAGAGCCTGCCTTCAAAAGAGAAGGTTGATTCTTGCAGCTTTGCTGAAAGGAGTCTTCCAAAGAGAAATCTTCTTTAGCAAAGTAGTTGACACAAGGATGTCACATCACTCAGCACTGAGATTCAGACTCCCCTGGATTTTGGTGGAAACAGAAAAGATCAATTTTAGGGAATTTAGGGCCCACTGTTTCCATGCATGCTGGAACAAATTCTTTTTCTTCCTGAAAATTTGCTAATTCCACCCCTTCTTACTGAATAGGAAAAAGGTGGATGAATACTGTATGAGACTAAAAAATAATAATAGAAGGTCTTAATATATTACGTGGTTTCTCTTCCAATTCTCAATACAGGTCTATGTTCAGTGTTTGATAGTATGATTTTATCAGCCCAGCTCTCTTCTTCTCAATTAAGCCAATGTGTGTGGAGGACCCCGGGTGTGCTCACGGCTGTGCTCCCAGCACCCACGTTCTCCCGAACTGTGGCCACAAGAGTCAGATTCTCCTGCACGCGGCACATGGTCCAGAGGCAGTGGCAACCATCATCATCACCATCACCACAAGGGACCCTCAGCAACTATCTCACCTGAAAGTGTGACTCTGATATATGTGCCTTCCTCTGCCTCCTGTTCCTTGCCCCAGACTTTGTGCCTTCCTAAGAAGGTGCCCTGGTCTGAACCTAAAGCTTTCCTCCCTCCTCTTAGAAAAATAAGAGCTCCATTTCTAGGTAATACTGTTGACTCCATGCCTGCTAAGTTGGCATCCTCTACTTAACCTACTTAGCTCAGTATGGTTAGATAAAAATAAACACGTGCATCCAGGGTATTTCTCTTATCTCCAGCTGGCTCCCAGGTCACTCTGGAACAGAGTTCATTGGGACACAGCAGGACCCTTGGACACAGCTCCTGCAGTTCTGGCTGACAGACCTATTCTGCAACACCAAGTCTCAAGTGCACCTGATTTCCACACTTCAGTGGGAATGATATTGGTGTGAGGATTAAGTTAGGTGATGCTTGTGCACTGAACTCAACAAATCACTGGCACGAAACAGACAATGTTGGAAAAATATTGCTACAAACTGAATTGTGTCCCCCCCAAAAATCATTTGTTGAAGCCCTAGTCATCAGTGTAATAGTATTTAGAGATGGGAGTCTTTGGGACATGATTAGGTTTAGATGAGGTCATGAGGGTGGGTCCCTCATGGTGGAATTAGTGCCCTTATAAAAAAGATGTCAATATACACTACCAAATGTAAAATAGATAGCTAGTGGGAAGCAGCTACATAGCACAGGGAGATCAGCTTGGTGCTTTGTGACCACCTAGAGGGGTGGGATAGGGAGGGTGGGAGACGCAAGAGGGAGGGGATATGGGGATATATGTATATGTAGAGCTGATTCACTTTGTTATACAGCAGAAACTAACACACCATTGTAAAGCAATTATACTCCAATAAAGATGTTAAAAAAAAAAAAGATCTCAAAGATATCACCCTCTGTCGCGCCCTGCCGTGTGAGGACAGAGCAAGAAGGCAGCCATCTGGGAGACAGGAAAAGACCCTTATCAGGAACCTGATTGTGCTGACACCCTGATCTTAGACTTCCAACCTCCAGAACTGTGAGAACTAAATGCCTGGCTTAAGCCAGAGCCCATGGTATTTTGTCATGACAGCCCAAGCAGACTAAGATAAATATGTTCTCATCTTCCATGTACCTTACCCCTTTTTAGCCCCCCCAATTCCTCTTTTTTCCGATTATTAGCAGCATTCCCACACATATAATTCCATGCCTCAAAGCTCTTTTCCTTCCTGAATCAATCTGAATATTCTGACTTACACTGAACTGAAAGACTGACCAGGAACCTACTATGTGCCTGAAATGCAAGGCCAAGTCTTATAGGACCCCATGCCCTCCAGTTAAACAACTGCCCTTGGTATCCCCGGGAGCTGCCTGTGGTCCTGCTCGCATCAGCGGTGATGCTGGGTTCAGAGAGTGAAGTAAATGAAATACAGCTATGTTGGCTTCTGCTCCATTAGGAAAGGGAAAAATCAATGTTTGCCAAATGTGGAAGGACAAAATCAATAGCAAAAGAAATTTTATTTTCAACCTTCTAAGGGAGTATTACAAAGAAGAGAGAGTGAAAATTATTATTATTTATTGATGTATATAGCACCTTCTGAAAGCCTCAAAGTGTTTTACGGAATTACAAACTGCCTTCGTCCCTCTCTGAGTACAGATCGCTTTGTTCTGCTCATACACAGCCCTCTCCAGAAGGGGTGAGTGCAGGAAATACTAGGGCAACACAGCACCACAGCTACAGGGCCGATTACTTCAAGTTTGTGACTCGTTTATGTATTAAAAAACAGAAAGTAATAATTACTAGTGCAATGAGGTTCGCATACTCGCATCTTGTGGAAAGTTCTTGAGGAAGAAGCCGTCTCTTTAGATTTTAAGTGGCATCATAATATACATGGTTTGGCAGAAGGAGGAAAAAACCCTCTCCCCACTTTTCTCCAATGTTCCTTCGTTGGAACAAGCAGCACATTTGGGGAGAATCAGCCACCTGCTGCCAACATCTTAATGCAGTTCCTGGCAGAGGAGTTTTGATAGATGGCTTCAAAGCCTTGAGTGTCAACCACTGAACAAAACTTTCAGGAGGATGAAACGTCAAAAGAGCGGGGCTGCGGGAAGCAGGGCTGCTAGAGGTTGGCAGCGTTCTGAAAAATCCACAGAGGGAAGAGCCAAAGTCAAATCCTACAAGCGTAGAGTGATTTTAACTTCTCAATCTCCTCTCACCTGTTTTTTTTCTCATTTCAGTTGTCACACTCTTTTGAGAGAGAGAGGGCAGGAAGTATTAACCCCATTTTACAGAGGTTCGCAGAGTATAAGCGACTTACCCAAAATCACTCCGCTATTTATTGGCAGAGCCAGGAACGGAACCTGGCCTCCTGGACATTTAGTCAGAAGGAAGATGAGAAATTAAGTAGCTCAACTTTCTACCTCACACAGCAATCCCCTCCACAGCACCTCTGAAACGCAGGCAAATCTAGGGATGATGGACTCATCACTTCATAAGAATTGCACTCAGTGTTTAAATTATTATTCAATCTTTTGGTTATTAAAATACAAACATTAACCTCGATATAATGTCCTCTGATTTCCCCTCACTGGGCCATCTAGAACTATCCAATCTAGTCTCACTCCCACTTGAGCACTGGCAAGCAGGGACGACTGCTGGGTAGGTACCACCATCTGCGCTTAACAAACATCTCCAGTTCCCCCAAGAATTGCTCCTAGCACGTGGTTTCCAGATATTTCCCTCTCCTACCCTGGACAGTTCCAACAGGCCTCTATTACATACTAAAATATTATACTTAGAACCTAACAAAAATCCCACATATCATCTGACATTGTGAAACAGTAAGACTATGTCCTCCCATTTTCTGGATACTAGCAGACTTGCTCTGAGGGGAATCTTCTTTCACACTTTGGACTTCAAGTGACCTACTCAAAATCCAAGGTTTTTCCCCAGGAACCACCAGATTTTCCAGCCACCATGCCCCTATTCTGCACCTGTGCCATGGGTTACTCAGTGAAGGACTTGACATGTATGAGTATTACGTTCTCTTTTCTTATTCACACCCATTGTTTCAGCCTATCACGTTTCTATGACTCTCAAGCCTGTCTTCTAGCACATTATTTATCCTGCATAGATTTGTGGGCCACACTTTCTGTGTCTTCATTCAAATTATTAATAAATCAAGCCAATGAAACAGAGCCTAGAGTCCTATAAGAGGCCGTGGGTCAGCCCCCCATTGGTTGGCACCAGCTCATTACTTCATACTCTTTGGTCATTCAATTAGGAATGAATTTCCTCAGTCAGTGTTCGGTTCACATACTTCTTTGCAGGCACTGGTCTAGGGTCGGCCACATGCAATAGCTGCAAGAGGAATGAAGTACGCAAAGTCCCCCTGGAGCCACTATTTTGCTACCTGCTTTGCTTTTTGTCCATGGCTCCTGGCTTCCCCTTAAGGGCCCTGTTTGGTACTCGCCTTCCCCTAAAGCCTGATGTCCTTCCCTCGCATCCTTGTAATCAACTTTCCTCTGAGGTTGGGTGCTCCTGAGTCCTCATCCCAATGAACCAACTTGTCCAACGTAGACTTCAGTTTCTGCTTTAAAACTCTCCCTTGAAACCAGCTGACTTTACTCTGTTATTCCCTTAGGTGTCCCTCGTTCTTGAGAGTAGCCCATCACCTCACACAGCTTCATCTTATCTAAACAAATATGGTAAGAAACTTTGTCAATGTCCTTAATAAAAGCAAGATCTACCATATAATAGCATTCCGGTATCTATGGTCTAGTCACCTTATCAGAAAAAGAAATATGTTCACCTCTATATGAATTGCAGGATTACAGTTTGTATACAGGTAGTAAACTCTTATATGGGCCTAGCTCCCCCTACTTCTGGAAACTATCCCTCTCCCTCACACACCATCTACAGAGTTTTTACACAGTCAGTGTGATCCCAAGCTCAGCTTCAGCCAGTTAGCCCTGGTGGTCAATTGCCCCAAGCTGAGCCAATCACATTTTTTTTTGTACAGAAACTAGTACTAAAACTGAAGCAGAGAAGCTAATTTCTCTTTGGTGACTGGACTCAAGGTGTGGTGCTTGGAAACTGTGTGTGCCACGTTTACAGTCATGTGGGCCAGGGGATGCCCCTACTGGTGAAGGGAGAGAAGACAGAAATAGAGGTGTAGACAGAAGGGTGGGGAGGCACAGAGACAGCTGCCCAGAGGAAGACAGGAAAGTAGGGGGGCACAGAGAGAACAGACCAAGAAAGTTTTAAAACCCCAAGATTCTGGTCCCTGTTTTGCCTGAGATGAGCCACATTCTTCATCTTGGGTCCCAAGAGTCACCCAAAACCTTTCTGAAAACTCCCCCTTTTTGCTTAAGCTAGTTTGAGTTCAGATTGTCATTTGCCACCAAAGAAGTCTAAGTGATTCGGTGAAAGACACTAACCCCACCCCCAGCCAACTGTCCCACCTTTCAGGACTGCACCGGTAGAATCCTTCAAGCTCATGCAATCCTACAAAGAGCTTCTCAGCTTGCACAAAAGAAAAATAAGTAAATAAATGTCCTTCTCCCTCACCCTCCTGATTTGAGATGAAACAGGGCCAGGATATCAACAGATAAGCAAAACTTTATATTTTTTCACTTTCTCAAACAGTGTCCCAACAACTAAACAGTTCCTTTTTGTGCATACCGTTTATGTCAGAGTCTACTTGCTTTTCCGTTTTCCTTCTTGATATCCTATTCACAGCAAAGCAAAGTCCCTCTACCAGGTCACTATCCAAACCATGGACTATTACAGGCTATAGGGAGAGAAGACTTGGAGAGACCCAGACAGCTGAGTGTGTCTGCTTATTTTGGTTGATTTCAGTTGAGCATGAAGGGGTTTTCCAGCTAATCAGCCCCTCTGAGCATGGCACAAATGTTTCACAATCCTATCAAGATTCAGTCCTGTTCACAGCCCAGGCAGGTACCTCAGTAAACACCTGAGACAGTCACTTTTTTTTTATTACACTTCCTGGTTACATCAAAACAGCTTCCAAAAGGTACACAGGGAACAAACTGAATGAACCCTCCACAGTCCCAAGTTCAGTCAGATTCACAAACACAGGCAACAGCTAAATATAGAAAGGTTCCATCCATTTGAGGCCAAAAAGGGTGTCCAGGGACTTCCATGGTGGTCCAGGGGCTAAGACTCCGCACTCCCAATGCAGGGGGCCCAGCTTCGACCCTGGTTGGGGAACTAGATTCCGCGTGCCACAACTAAGAGTTCACATGCCCAACTAAGAGTCCTCATGCCGTAACTAAGAAGCCCACATGCTGCAACCAAGAAGCCTGCATGCCGCAACTAAGAGTCCCCATGCCACAACTAAAGATCCCGCATGCAGCAACTAAGACCCAGCACAACCAAAATAAATAAATAAATAAATATTTAAATATTTTTTTTAAAAAAGAGTGTCCAGAATCTGCTCCTGGAAACTCAGTGTCGCATGGGAGTCACTGGCCTTCCAGTCCAGGGGAGGGCACTTCCCCTCCAGACCAGCCTGGGCATTGCTGAGCAAAACACAAACATGATGACCCTTGGCCTTGGGACCACAGCGATATTCCCAGCAGTTTTCTTGAGGGTATGCCAGGGAGAGAGCCACAGGGCTTAGATGTGAAGCAACTAGAATAGGTGAATAGGATAAATTCCTTGAATAGGTGAATAGGATAACTTCCTTAGGGTCACAATCCCTGTTTGGTTTATTATTTTTCCCCTCCAGTATCTCCTATAATCAGAGCCAGCTAAATAATTTGTGGAGCCCACTGCAATCTGAAAATGTTGGGCCCCTTGTTCAAAATGATTAAGAATATTAAGAGTATGAAAGCAGAGCATTAAACACAGCCCAGGGTTCTGTGTGACTGCAGATTGCCCACCACAAGCTGGTCTTATCTGTAACACCTTGGCCAAGATTTACGTCGAATAAATGCTTATTAATGAATTGATGGATTGAATAACCAGGGCCAGAATCAGAAGGGGAGGGATGAGAAAGCAGACACCCCTACTTGAAGCCAGCAACCCATTTTTCTCTCTTTTGGGCCTCTGCTTGAAGCCCTTGTAAGAAAGCTTCCACTGTCAAAGTTTGAGAAACACTGCTCTATGGAAGTATCTTTGTAGAAGTTAGAGCACAATGTCACTCATGACTAGGTTCTTACTAAATCAACTTGGGTATGGATTGAATAGGCCAAGCCATCAAGACAGAGGAGCAGAGAAAAAGCCATAATCCCGCATATGAAATGTAAATCTCTTTTAGAGCATATGCTGCTCACTTAAAAATTATCCCGGGGTTCACGGGTTGCTCTGCCCTTCCCCCATGCTAAGCCACCTCTGATCAAGGCCATTGTGTGCCACCTCACCACTTTACTTCTTCACATTTTCATTTGACCCATGGTCTCAGTCCCTATTTTTAGTACCTCTTTATCAGAGTATCTGCTGTAGGACTATTGCAAGAAAATGATCAATCATTACAGAATATGTTCAACCCTTGTTGGGTGCTTGCAGTAACCTTGGTCTGCTCTTTAAAAGCAAAGAATGGAGATGCTTACCAAGCATTTTCTGAGAAAGGAGTGTAAATTGCAGGAAACAGTGTGTAAATTAAGGGAACTGCCTAACATAATTAGCCACACAGGAAATGTAATGGGCCTGGAAAACAAAAGTGTAATTTATGAGGAAATATCAATTGAATAATGTAAATAATGGGTTTTCACTGCGGTTTCTATTACTTATGGAACTACATACAGCAGTCATTAGGCAAGGAAGTGCTTATCCAAGTCTAGAAAAGTTCTCTAAAGATGCGGCTTTAGATTGTCATAGGACCTTCAGGAAAGATCCTTAATTAATTGTGTGATCTTTGCAAGATACACACGGGCCCAGCCGAGTTTCCCCACTCCGCCCACTCTGCCGATGGCATCTGTAAGATGCGGCCTCCCTCCCGGCCAGGACCTTCAGGGAAAGCCCTCTGTGCTGCGCCTCCATTTGACAGTGAACTTCTCCGCTTCGGGCTCACACTTCTGTTTCCTTCTGAAGTGGTCAGATATGGGTAACACTGACATGTCTGATACCATCCATCTGAATTACAATTATTACTAGTGTTTTTGTGCACCTCTCCATGAAAAACTGTAGCCAACTCCTCGTTTTCAGCCTCACCTTTTCTCTCTTTTGAAGTAGTTAGTCTCTCCCTAGGAAAAATATATGTATTATATACGTTCAGTGGCTTATTACATAAATGGAAACATAACATAAACCTCTAAATAATGATTGACCACATAAGCTTCAACTGAAGCTCATGCTCCAAGACAAACCTTCTCTAATTAAAGAAAAACAACCATAACTTGTATTTTTTCGTGTATATTTTTGTTACAAACACCTGACTGTTTCTTACCCTGATCACCTTAACTCTAGCCTATAACAAAAGGGGTCAACGTGACCCCGAAAAATCATGGCAGTGAAATGCAAACCCTCTCAGTATCATTGCTTCCAAAGTTCTTTAGGTCCAGATTCCAAATGACATGAAACTGAACAAATTATTAAATGCAGCAGAAAACAGTATGAACAGCAGGTGTATTTTACACTTCTGTTTTTGCTCCATCTGCTATCTCCCGGGCTAAGAAGTCCTGCTACTTCGTACAGCTGCAGCTACTACTGACCCTCCCATCTTCCATCACTCTTCTTTCTCGCTGGGGTGGAGGCTTCAGCCTACGTATGCCCAGACTCGTGCAGGGCTGCCTCCAAGGGGTTCTTCCCCTCGTGGCTGCGGCCCCAGAGTCCCTCCCCGATCGGGAGAAGTGGCCGCAGCACCACCCCTCCTCCCACCCCATACGGACCAGAGCATTCTTCCCCGAAGCCATCTTCCCTCTCTGCTCCCACATCACAGGGCAGCCTGAAGGTTCAGGAGAACAATCCTTCCTCCCTCCCCCCAACGCTGTAACTCTAAACACCTCAAACAAGCACTTGTTCATATTGAACAACTCAAAATAAGAAAGTGGAAAAGTACATTCTAGAACATTCTTTTATTCCTCAGTCAAAAATGGTCAAAGGTTAAAAATTCAGTCCACCAGACCTTTCTGGTCTCATCCATGAGTCTTTTATGACCCTGATAAAGAGGGACGATGGGCTTCTTGGTATCAGCAGTGCTCTAAAGGTAAAGGGAGTGGCATTTATGTCTACACAAAGAAAGAAAAAACCCAGCGTCATTCTTATTCTTATTTCTGGCCATGGCAGATATTCTTCTTTATAATTACTTGGGCTATTGCTATTATAGCCATCATTTTCACTATTTATTATTATGGGTATTTAGAGGCTCATAAAAATGTGAGCTTCCTCAGTTTTTAAACAGCACGAGAGATAAATCAGAAGCACAGAGCATTGGCTGACACTGGATGAAACCTGACTGGGAACAGCTGGATTGCTCTCTTGACTAAATATTTACAAAAGGCATGATTATATCACAGAGCGACATTGTGCGAATATAACAATTTATCAATCATCTTGTTTAACACCAAGCCCCACAGGAAAGGCTACATTCCCACTTAACAGTACGAGTCTACTGTATGCTAATTAATTTACTTATTTTCACTTAAGGTTATTTCAGACATGTATGCCTTGCACTTTTATAACAGCACATTTCACACAGAGACCAAACAAAAGTTTTATAGGCAAAAAAAAGGGCAGGGGGTGTGCAATGTTCACTATAAATCTCGGCTCACACTCAGTCTTTTGGGGGTTAGAGTGGAGAAGAGTGGACTTGCTGAGGCACGTCCTAGGGATCTGGCTGCAGATGTTGCTAATTCTGGAGCATATGAGAACAGTGAAAAGACAGATGCACGTAGTCTCTTGAACTTGAATTTTTTAAGTGTTAACTGGTTGTTATTTCCAGACACACGGTCACGGTGAGGCAGGTCCACCATTATCGTTCAGTTCAGCCTAGGGGTGAGCTTTCATGGAAGGAAACCAGGGGAGGTTCCTAGCCTCGGGTGCCCTTCCGCTTCAGGGGGAAACCAGGCCAACTCACCCTGACGTGCACCACAAGCAACACAGATGCAAACTTCTTAGGAAACCAGTTAGTAGAGGAATTCTGGGGAAATGGCTGCAGTGTCAAGAGCATAGGTTTGGATCTTCCAGATTCTTCACATAAAACAGGCAGAGCATGTAGATGGTAAAACCAAACACGTGGATAACATTTGTGACAAAACTAGGTGACAAGGTTTCTCTACAAATCCTAAAATACAAGTGGATAGTGCTGAAGTACCTCATGGTACTGGCACCCACGAGGCAGAAAGCAGAGGGAAGGAACAGGGCAAGCCGTGAGGGGGGAACCCAAAAGCACAAAAGGTATTCCCTGGAAAGAGTGGTGGCTAGTTTGAGAAGAGCCGCTGAAGCTGAGAAGGGTTTTGACCTCCCACAGAGGTGAGTCCCAGGGGCCTGTGACTAGAAAGTTGAAGGGGTTCGAGTTACCCAGCTGCTCTCAACCGTCCACACTGACTAGGGAAGGGCCCCACTGAAGGAGACACTGTTAGGAATGTACCCAACACTGAGCAGGGTAGGGACAACGGAGGCAAAGGGAAGAGAAGGTGCAAATAAAAGTGGGAGAGGGAAGAGAGGAAACAGTCAGGAAATCTCAGAAAGCAAGCTGGCACTTGATTTTTGTAACACTCTGCAAAAGCAATGTCTCGGGCTTCCCTGGTGGAGCAGTGGTTGAGAGGTTGAGAGTCCGCCTGCCGATGCAGGGGACACGGGTTCGTGTCCTGGTCCGGGAAGATCCCACATGCCACAGAGTGGCTAGGCCCGTGAGCCACGGCCGCTGAGCCTGCATGTCCGGAGCGTGTGCTCCACAATGGGAGAGGCCACAACAGTGAGAGGCCTGTGTACCACAAAAAAAAAAAAAAAAAAAAAAAAAAAAGCAATGTCTCAAGAGGGAGCTCCAGAAAGTTTTAGCAAAGCTCTGTGAACTCATCCACCTTCTAAAAATTCAGCAAAACTAAATCTACATAAAAATGAGCAATCAAAAAATGTATAGGTCAATGTCCATACAAAGTGGACAGAAAAAATGAAATATTTATCAGAATAACATCCCACCCAACAAAAAAGCATGCCAAAAGACATACTCAACAACAAAAAAAATCAAAACTGTAATATAGTCTTTCAAACAAACTAAATACATTAAGAAAATGATACAAGACATGAAAGAACAGTAAATCAGAATCAGAAAAACTCAGAAATTAGGAGATAAAATTCATGAAAAAAATTATACATAAAAGAAAAAATCATGGGGCCTCCCTGGTGGCGCAAGTGGTTGAGAGTCCGCCTGCCGATGCAGGGGATACGGGTTCGTGCCCCGGTCTGGGAGGATCCCATATGCCGCGGAGCGGCTGGGCCCGTGAGCCATGGCCGCTGGGCCTGCGCGTCCGGAGCCTGCGCGTCCGGAGCCTGTGCTCCGCAGCGGGGGAGGCCACAACAGTGAGAGGCCCGCATACCGCAAAAAAAAAAAAAAAAAAAAAAAAAAAATCATTTTAGAAATGAGACTAAATTATAAGGAACACAAGAGCAAATAAACACAACAAACAGTGCCTTCAGAAGATAAAAAGGAGGGAATTTTTAATTAAAAAATTAATTTATAAAAAAAAGTTTAAAGAATCAAGAGAGATTAATATTGGTGATAAGCAAAGAAAATATAACATGTGGACAACAGTTGTCCCTAAAGTAGAAACACAGAGCCAAGGGGCAGAATAAATAATGAAAACTCAAATAACTCAAAAAAACTTTCCTGAAATTAAAAAAAAAAAAAAGGTGTGAAACCACATATTGATAGAGCTCTCTATGTCCTTGAGAATATCAACCCAGAATGATCAACACCAAGTCACATTCTAATAAAATTGCTGGACTTTAAAGAAAAAATCATTTGGACATTGGACAAAAAGAGCATATGACTTATAAAAGAATGAAATTAGGTTTTCATCAGACTAGTACATAGCAACTCTGTGCCAAAAGAAAATAAGGAAATATAATATTTCAGATTCTCAAAGAGAGAAAACATGAGCCAAAAATTTTATACCCAGCAAACCTAACCTTCAAGTAAAAAGGGCACAAACTTGTTATCATGCAAACTTCAGAAAATCTTGTTTCCATGAGCTCTTCCTAAGGAATCCATTAGAAATGGATTCCTAGAGGGACATCAACACAAAGACTTGTGATGAGTATCAAACACAGCATTAATTAGCAAAGTAAGACTAAAAGGGAATTTAAAGGGAGAAATTTTAATATGCAATAGCTAAATGATCTGTCAGTGTAGGTAAAGCACAATAATTTTTCGAATGGGAGAGGAGTGAGCATAGCATATCTCCTGTAAATTGGCAGAAATTTACAGGTCTCTGGATTCAGAGACTTGAGGAGAGTCAGGTTTGATCCTTTTGAAAAACTATAGGTGCTGTAATACATAATGTAGGAACATAAGGAGGAACATAATGTCTGGGTTTTCATAATTTTTAATACAAAAATTATGTAACTATTTTTAGCAATTGTATTTCACTGTTTCAGTAATCAAAATTGGTGGTGTACTATTAGTATTGCTATTCCTATATTTTTTAATGTGTAATATGGTGTAAAGCAAATGAGTAATTATGGAATATTCCAATTCTATCATCCCCTGTGTCGTTCTTAATGTGGAAGAAAGAAGATAAAGATATAGTGTAAGTACAAATTCTGAATTTAAATTTGAGGTGTCACGATGAAATTATGAGATACTGTATTTTAAGTAAGCATGTGCACACATTTATTTCCTAGATCTGTCTACTGGAAAAGCCTAGAATGAATGAGCAATCCAGTAACAATGAGCATTTTTGGTTCCAAGATTGTAGTTTTGATATGTCATTTCCTGATATTTAAAAAGCAAGGAGAGGGGCTTCCCTGGTTGCCCAGTGGTTAAGAATCCACCTGCCAATGCAGGGGACATGGGTCTGAGCCCTATTCCAGGAAGATCCCACATGCTGCGGAGCAACTAAGCCCATGTGCCACAACTACTGAGCCTGCACTCTAGAGCCTGCAAGCCACAACTACTGACATCTGCGTGCCTAGAGCCTGTGCTCCGCAACAAGAGAAGCCACCAAAATGAGAGGCCTGCGCACCACAACGAAGAGTAGCCCCCACTTGCCACAACTAGAGAATACTCACACACAGCAACAAAGACCCAACACAGCCAAAAATAAATAAATAAATTTAAAAAAAAAAAAGCAAGGACACTTTCTTGGAGCAACAAGTGAGAAAAGGAATGTAAAGATGAGAAGATAAGCATGGTACATCCTAATATAAGAGATATCAAGAAAGCTATGGAGGTCTGTTTGAGCTTCAGTAAGAATTAAAATTGCAGTGGATTGAAACTCAACATAAACATTTAAATCCATGGGCTTAATAATGATTTTTTTAAGTGGTCACTTTCTAAAGGTGACAGAGAACCAATGCATGATCTCAAAATTGGGTAAATAAAAGGAGAAAATCAGACATTTATCCTGCCTTTCCTGTCTGAGTCTCCTCTGGGCAACCAAATAGTAGATGAGGGGAAATATTATCTCATAAAATCATCTCAGTTAACAAATGAAAACAAAATGGTAGAATTAGAACACCATTATTTGGCAACCCCTATAAATTAATGGATCTAGGCATTGAGGATCAACAGTTGCTAACATCAAAAGAGAGTAAAAAGCAGGCCTTGTGTCCCTCCTGATAAGAGATACAAGGTCACCAAGTCTTGTCAAAGAGATCAACCCTGAGTCTGACCCAGCCTCTGTATTCATCTGCCAATTTGCAGGGAATAGAGATGCTAGAAGCACATATCAAAATGTCCCATGCATATACAAGCATTAAAATCTTGACTCTGGAAAACTTAAATGGCTCCGTTCTTCAACATATAAGTTTTAAGGGACAGAAAGGGATGTAGGGCAATCTATAATTATGAAACTTAAAAAACATATCAAATAAATGCTGTCTTGGATGCATAGTTGAGTGACAAAACCATTTTTAAATGCAAGGAAGTCAGGGTAGTGGCTTCTTTTGGAGGGAGTGGGCAGTGGAGGGTGGGGGAATGAGACACAGGGAGGTCCCCCTGGGGTGTCTGGCAAAGTTCTTTTTCTTGACTAGCATGGCATTTACAAGGGTGTTTGTTCACCTCACAAAACTCCACTAAGCTACATAATTGTTGCATGTGGTTTTCCATATCTGTGTTTTATTTTACAATGACCAAAATTAAAAGAAGACAATAATCACAGCAAAAGGTACAAATATTATTATTCTGTAAAGAATATGGATCTTTGAACCAGACAGGTCTAGATTTAGGTCCTGATCAGCCACACCAAAAAAACTGGGATCTCTGACCTCTTTGAGCTTCAATTTCTCCTTTGAGAAATGGTAAGAACAGAACCTAAAAGTTCCAGTTATCTAACAGGTACTCAGTAAATATTAATCATTTTTTTTTCTCTATCTTCTTTCTTCTTCCTTTTTGAGCATTTGCTGGAATGATCAGCATGACTGAAAGAATTTGGGAGGATTCATGGAGGTGTCTTGAACAGGGTTTTTTTAATGAAAGAGATGGGATATTAACTAAAGAATGTGAGTAGCAACCCAGGTGGGAGGTGGGAGGACCTATAGGAAAGTGCAGTTGAGTTCCATAAAGCGGGTCGGGAAGTGGGCTTGCCTGATGAGGAGATTAAGTCAGAGTTCACCAACCTAACTACCCACAGAGGATGGGAGGTTACATGGATGATGAGGCAGGCTCAGTGAAGACAGCAGCACAGGCACAATGATAAATGACAACTGACCATCAGACTCAGCCTCAGTGAAACAAGAAGGAGTGAGTGGGTGCTATGCACTGAATGTTTGTGTCCCCCCAAAATTCATATGTTGAAACCCTAACCCCGCTCCATGTGATACTATTAGGAGGTGGGGGGGAGGTAATTAGGATTAGGTGAGTCAGGAGGGTGGAGCCCCCATAAATGGGATTAGTGCCCTTCTACAAATCACGAGAAAGCCTACTTCCGCTCTGCTCTCTGCCACGTGAGGATATGAGGAAAAGTCAGGAGTCTGCAACCCGGAAGAGGGCTCTGACCTTAACCTGACCAGGCTGGCTCCCTGATCTCAGACTTCCAGCTTCCAGAAGTGTGAGGAACCAACTTCTGTTGTTTGTAAGCCACCCAGGCTATGGTACTTTGTTAGAGCTGCTCAAACTGACTAAAAGAGTGGAGATTATAAGACTTCTAAGTCCTGGTTTAAGCATGGTTTTTTAAAAGTCTGTGAGCTACCAGAATATACAGTCTATAAGTTCCCCATTAGTCTTTCAAATCCTGACAGGATTGGGAAAACAGCAAGATATTCCCACATTAGAACTGTGCTGTGCACCCTGGTATCACTCTGGACAGCGGGAACTTCTTTCACAGCCTTGAGACTTTAAGGAGAAGTATTTACTCCACACATGTGCCAACTACACCAGAGACGGAGCATAAATATACCAAGATCCTAAAATCCCCAAACTACAAAATAGCAAGGCTTACTGGAAAAGAAATATGGGTCCATGCAAGAATATTTATTCATGTTTACATTGCTGTGAGTTTAAATGAACGCTCTTCCTCCCTGGGTTTTCTTTATAGAACTTTATTTTTTTAATATAGTAACATCCTTCCAGAAAATTCCTATATCCTATAAATAATCAACAAATAAGCTTGATACTTAGGGCAAGAACGAAGGAAGTGGAATGGAAAGTCAGCCTCTTAGACACCGGTGGCCAGGCAAAATCCAACCCAGAGTGATAAGGCAATTAGCAAAAGCCAGACCTGTTGAATTAATTCAATTAATTATATGTAACAACACCACCCAACCCCATTAGCTCTCACCATGTGCCAGGCACTATATGTTAAGTGCTTATTTGCATCACGTCCTTTAATCCTTATCAACAGCTTTTTGAGGTACAAACTATTTTAAGTCCCATTTCACCAAAGGGGAACTGAGTCCAGAGCTTGAGTAGCTTGCCCAAGGTCACGCCATTGTGTTCTCTGACACCAAAGCCCCTCACTCTGTGCTCTCCAGTGTAGCCGCTGAGGAAACCTGCATCATGTTAACTCAAGTTGTTATTCTGGTTCTTCTTGATTTGCTTCCAAGAGTCCCAGGATAAAGAATGCCATTTAGATGTCCTTACAGCAAAAGTATCTGACTCTGGGTGAACCCAACCAGCCACCTCAAATCCAACAAAGATGCTGAGGTGGGGCACTGCCAGTGGCATCCAGCAGGCCACTGTCTGTACCGCTAACAACAGGGAAGGGAAAGAACACAGAAAGTGAAGTTGAGAACCGGGTGCAATTCCAACTCCAGCACATACTAGCTGTGATTTAGACAAGTGGCTTAACCTCTCTGATTGTTTTCTCACTGATAAAATAAAAGTCTAAAATATCCCACTGCAAAATCGTTCTTGGAAAGATTAATTAAGGTACTGTGTATACAACAGTCTACAAATGTTCTAAGTTCATCGTTCATCTCCCTCGTCCCATGTCCCCTACCTCCATGGACTTCAACCTCATAGACATACAACATCTGTCCACGGTGGGAGTGTTGTCTGAGTATGAGGTCACTATTACGCTGTTTGGTTTTGCTGCTTTTAAAGCATCCACACATCACCCCAAGTTCAACATATCTGGAATATTTATCCTTCAAAGTTGGTCCAAAATCTCCAGCGGAATCTGTCCTGCAAATAATCTCTCTCTCCAAATGAGTCATGGTCGTGAGAAGACACAGACTGTTACAGCCAGACTTCTCCAAATGCCGTCTGGAGAGCGCGCCTTTGAACAAGAAGACTGAGCTCATTCAAAAGGATCCCCTGCCTCCTGCAGTGGAATGGAAAAGGGAAACATCAGCCACGCAGACGCTTCCCTGGGCTTCCTTCCTGTCTAGGCTGGGCGGAAGAGGGATGCAGGAGAGAGATTCTTTGTTCTGCACGGGGCGCCCAGCTGAGGAGAAGCAACAGAAGAGGCTGAGGAGGGGCTGCCCCACCTGTCCTGCCCAGGGAGTCCTGGGCACACATGCATCCCCTGGTGACTGGCCCACACCTGCCTCCCAAGCCTTGCTGTCCTCAGATTTCACCGTCCCAGGGCAAAAAAAGAGGGAACATTAGGTGATGTTTAAGGCGTCTCTGTTTGACCGAAGGCCTTTGTAGGAGGTTATTAACTTCAGAAGAAAACTAACCGTATCCTTACTCCTCCTTTCGCCCCGAAATCAGACAGGCCCGCGCTGAGACTGCCTCCATCATGGAGTGCCCCGGGGAGGGTGGGAAAGGCATCCACTCCCACCCCAGGCACCAACGGACATTTAAACCCACTCTAGAAAAAGAAAGGTTCCCCCCCACCAGAGGCATAGGGCTTCCCTGGGTTAAAATACAATTATTATGCAGGCTTCTTATAGGTAAAGGATTGGAATAAAAGAAATAGAACTTATAAACTATACTGCTAATATTTTAGCTTTTGGGGTCTTCAAACTGCCAAATTTTTATCTTAATGAGAAGATTCCGAACCCAGACAAAACTTCCTCTCAAACTTTTACTACCTGACTTGTAACCCATACATTTTAAAGTGCATTTTAAAACACTTAGACAATAAAGCATTATAATTCCTATGCAGATTTAACTGAGAAAAGAGTATTTGCTTGTCATTCCCTCTCCCCTCTATGCGTGTGAAAATTTAAATGATGTAACTTTAAAATAATAGACAACGCTACAAGTGTTGGTTTGGAGATTTTTTTACCTTCCAAGAGGTATTCAGTGTTTTCTCATCCCGGTTTCCCATCTAAGCAATGGTCCCCGGGTCACCTCCTAACCTGTCACAGCTGTGACCCGAGCTGTGCTCCCGTCTCTCTACCTCTCTATGTCTTTCTCTGAAATCACCATTTACATCACACTCTCAAATCTTCGGCAGAGGTTCTGGGATTCATTGTTTCTCATGGATTACACCTCAAAACGGCTTTGGCTGCATTGCTGAGGCTCTGCCATCCCCACACATGGGTTTGGGACCCAGTCCCCCAGCCAGGTGGTCACTAGATGTACAGCCTCCTCGTTCCACTGGCCTGGCAGAAAGCGAGGGAGCTACTCCTCACACCTCAGGTTCTTGTAGGCCTGTCCTGAAGAATTCCACTTCTGGAGGGTGGTGCTGTAGGGGCTAGTGCACCCCATAAAGAATTCTCAAAGAATTGGCAGAAAGTCAAACCCAGGAGTGGGGGCCACTGTGTTGAAGCCTTGAGCGGTCAGTCCCCCCAGCTGCCATGAAGGAATCTGCACCCCCTGACCATGATGGCTGCTACTGAGGAGGAGGAGGCTGACATTAGGTCTCCCCACGGCCACTCTGTTGCCCCCGCAGGACCTCCGGTGTGTGCTCAAGCGCTTGTCAGACTCAAGGTCCCCGCTTGCCCAGGGCCGTAATCAGTGACTCCTGCGCTCTCCAGTTCCCCTGCATCCCCAGCAGGATGCCATCCACCCACGGTCTCCTAAACTCCCAGAGATGCTTTTGCCATTTGCTGTGACTGCATCTCACTCTCTAATCTGAATAAGCTCTCCTGCCATTTTTCCTCTACTACCATGCACAGCATTTTTCCAGTTATGCCAAAGGGGAAGGACATTCTGAACCCTGCTTTGCTGGGAACGGTCAGCCTCTGCCTGAAGTCTGAGCAAACCACTCTGGGGAGCCATAGCATGTCCCATGTTATAGCATCAGACATCTCTGGGAGCTCCAGCCAACCAGATGCTGAATTACAGTGAAATCCACCCCACCTCTCTGCTCCTTGACATTTCTACACCATACATTAATGAGGTGTGTCCAACTGAAAATTCAAAACCAGATATATTCATTCACCATCAAAAGTAGATTCTCCCCTACATGATTTTAAAGCCTTTAGGCTCTTCTTCCAATGTTGATTATCTTGGTTTTGCTATAACCAAGATACAAACACAAGATATAGAAACAAGAAAAATAATCTTTTAAGGTTAATAGCTTTGAACAATTAGTATAAATAACCACACTTTGATATTTTCTGCAATATTAATTTTGAAAGTGAGCATACTATTTTGCTGAGCCAAAGTACTAAGCTGACTAGGAATGGCTTTTTCTTCCTCATGTCATCCAAGGAAGTGAATCTGTAGTATGAATCGTGTCACTTAGCACCTTAGACCAACGGTCCCACAGCCATTTTGCCTCCATTGGCACCGACATTTAATGGTCATGGCTACATGAGGCTAAGGAGTCCAGCCATGCTTACCATCTGGCCAAGAAATAGCTGTCCCTTCCTTAAGCCCCAACTATGCAGAAGGCACTCAACAAGTGTCTGCGGCACACAGGAGTGGAGCGGAACAATGTTTCACGTGCTTCAAGAAACAAGGTCACCCTCGATGTTTTTAGCTCCAGGATCTAGCACAGAGCCTGGCCCACAGTAGGTGTTCAATACTTGACTGTGACTGTCAAATAGGCAGCATCCACACCAACAAGTAGACAGAACACGTAGTCATTCCCCCTCAGCCCAGCTGCATTAACACTGTGCCAGAGACAGGACTTGCATTTTTGTAGTTTCCTCTGGAACCAAGATGAGGCAAACTTACCTATGTATTGTTCTTATTCGCAGGGCCATGATTAAACGCTAGTCTGAGGACTAAAGCTCAGGGCTTTGAAGTCAGGGAAGCCAATCTGAGGAATCACCCCCAACACCTGACCGGTGGTTGGTGCCTGTTGACCAGGCTGAGACAGGGGAAATTGGGGGACCTCCCCTCACCCCTAAGAGAGATAAGAAGGGGTAGTCAAGCACCCTGGTGTCTGTGGGAGATGGCTGAGACCTTACAAGTGGTAGAGGAAGTGAGAGCAGCCATCCTCATACTTAAAAAGTCCAAGTCCTCAAGGTCCTTAACGATGAACTAGGAACTGATGGAGGGCTGCCAAGACTGCCCCACTCCAAAAGCTAACCTACTAGAAAAACTCTCTGCTCTGTGTTTTTGCTAAAAGTTTGAGGCTTCTTTTATAATTTAATAGTTTTCATTGAAGTCATAATTATTTGGTTTGTTCCTGCTGGCAACTACAGTGAGTAACTTCTAAGAATAAAATGAGAAAAAATTATTTTCAGGTAACATTCTGTAACTCTCTTTATTTTTGGAGATATAAATGCAATCACAGTTGATGTTACTAAAAATAATGTTTCCCAATACACTAAAAATATATTCACATTTAACAACTAAAGTATTATAATTTAATTATTATTATATAATCACTTTAATCTATTCCATGTCTAGTCTCTAGACCACCCATATTTTATCCCTATTATCCCTAGTTCTGTAAGGCAATGTAAATAACAAAGGAATAAAATCCTTAATGGACATTCATTTTTAATGCAGTGTAACCATTTTCCCTAATTGGATTAGGAAAGTCTCTGAATATTGCTAACACATGAGGTCCAAGTCATACTAAACAGGAAAAAAGAAGAAAAAGGAAGAGAACTGCCTTTATTAATGAAAAATATAGTATACAAAGTATTTTCTACACAGAAAGAAAAGTTTGTATTGTTATAGATTTAAAACTTGAAAAATAATTTCTGGAATAAATTTTGTCATTGAATTCAGAAAGTTCACAAACAATTGCATCTTTAAAGCAGTTGGTCAGTTTACTACCAATACCTATAAAACTAGTCAATTTCCCTTACCTTTTATCTTTGGAAGATGAAGGAATACTATAAACCTCAGAAGGAATAAAAATCTGAACAGATGGGTTTTATCCTGGGAATGCAATGATAGTTTACTATAACGAACTATACTATTATAACACATCATATCAAAAGAACACATAAGAAAAATTTCACTAAGTGCAGTCAATGCCAAAAGCCACTTGGGGATATCCTACCCTTGTTAGGTTAGAAAGAAAACAGAAGGAAAAAAGGAAGAAAGAAAGGAAAGGACAGACTAGTAGAAGAACACATCATCAGTGTAACAAAGTCTGTTTATCTCACACTGCCAGTTAACATTTAATTGCAAAACACTAGAAGAACCCAGATAAGAATGTCTGCTATCACTAACCGTTTAACAGTCTGCTGGTGAATTTTAATTAATCAATAAGACATGAAACAAAAAATATATAATAGATATTTTTATAACATGATATATAACATGTTACAGATTATATTTTTATATTATATATGAATATATTGAATAAATTACAGTGATTTTCAAATAATATGATTATACATATAAAAAAATGAGAGATGTTCCTGTAAACTCTGAAACTTAACACCATTCAAGAGCTCTTAATATGAGGTATATATACAATCATCAATAGCTTTTGTGTATACCAGCAATAAGCAGAGGTTCTAAAGGAAGGGAAGATCATTCACAGAACAATCCTAGAAATAATCTTAGCAATAAATGTGTGATATTTGTGTGAAGAAAATCCAAAACTTCCCTGATACACATAAAAGAAGAACTGAATGAGTAGAGTGATAGAACATGTTCCTCCGGAGGAGACTGTAAAGATGTCAATTCTGAACTTAATTTTTACCTCCATAAGAATCAAAACCAAAATGTCCATGAGATGCAGGGAATGGGAGAGTGGGAGACCCCACAAAATGATTCAAAAGATCTCTGAAAGAATAAAACATGCAAATGGCTGGGTAGGATTTAAAGAAAACTAGTAAGAAGAATTTTGTTCTGCCAGATATTAAACCATATTATAAAACCAACTAAAACAGCATGATCCTGGCACAATAACCACTCTGCAGAGCAGCAGACTGAAAATGGGAAGCCCTGAAACAGACCCCATATATATTTGAAGTTAATAAATGATAAAGAAACCGCCCCAAATAAAGGAGGCTTATTCAAACACCATTCAAAAACTTTTATTAAGAAGATTGGCTATTTTGAAACAAAAACCAAGCTTGAGCTGAAATTCAACTGTACAGCAACATAAAATCCAGATGTATAAAAGAGTTAATGTCACAGACAGATACAGGGACAGAGGGAGACAGGGAGAGGAAAAGGAAGGAGGAAGGACAACTAAGAAAAAGGGAGAGAAAAGAAAATGTAAGTCACAAATGTGGTTAAACTCAAGATAGGACTGGACCTTCTAAGCATAAAAGCAAGGGAAGAAAAAAATTTTTAAACAGACAAAAAGATCTGACCATGTAAAATTTTTCACAAAACATTTTCCGCATATTTTTAAAATGAAAAAATTGTCAACCAACAAACCAGGAAAATTATTTGCCATAAGTCTAACAGATAAAGGTTACAGACCTCATACAAATCAATAGGAGTTATATACAATAATAATATACCACACTTTTTTAAATTCAAAGGAAATTAACAGCAATGCATAGAACGAAAATTCAGATTTCCAAAAATTATACTCATTAGTAATTAATGAGTATGCCAAAATTTTTTTAATTCTATGCCATTTTGCCCTATCAGACTGGCAAAAATAATTTTAAAATAAAACAGTAATTTTAAATGATGGCAAATGTTTACACCATAAAATGGACATTCTCATACACCGTTGAAGAGAATGCAATGGATACAAACTTTCCAAATAGCAACTTGGAAATATCCATAAGGAGTTTTTGCCCAGTAATTATACTTTTGCAAATTTATCCTAAAAAAATAATCACATGGACAAGAGATTTATGTTCAGGAATGTTAATTGTGCTTTATTTATAATGGTGAAAAATTGGACCCAGTCTAAAAGGAGAAGGGTTAAATTTATTATGGCATATATTGACTATAAAATGAAATATAAGTAATATAATAGAGCTATGAAAAATCATGTTTCATAAGACTATATAACAGATTGCTGAGAATATGTTACACAATGTAGGGCATGGAATTTTGTGTAAAGACCAAATACACAGACACACAACCACATGAATTGGAAAGAAAGACACCGAAAGATAAACAATGGCTCTTTCTGAATAGTTAGAGCACGGGTGACTTTCATTTTCTTCCGATAGTTATCCATATTCTCTAAATTTTCTAAAATAAATATATATTTAAAACACTGTCATTAGTTAATAACTAATCAGTGCTTACTCTGTGCCAGGCCCTACTCAAAGTATCTAGTGTGTATTATCTCATTTAATTCTCTCAACAAATCAGTGAGTTAGATAATGAGTGCTATTATCCTCATTTTACCAATTAAAAACTAAAGCCAAAGGAGGGTAAGTAACTTACCCAAGGTCACAGAGTAGTTAGTGGTAAAGCCAGCAGATTGTAAATGGTAAAGTGGGTAAACTCAGGCCCTATGATTGCAAAGCCCACACACACAGTTACATCACTCTACATCAACAATTGTCAAACATTCTGGTCTCGGATCCCTTTACACTTTTAAAGATTACTGAAGCCCCCAAAGAGCTTCTGTTTAGTTGGTTACCTCTATTGATATGTCTATTAATGTCTACCATACTCAAAATGAGAATTTTTAAAATTCATCTAAAAAGAGCAGTGGCAACCCATCACGTTAACATAAATAATAAAATTCTATTTCCAAAACAAAAAACGACTGTAATAAGAAGAATGGTATTATTTTATCTTTTTGCAAATCTCTTAATGTTGGCTTAACAGAAAAGAACTGAATACCCATTGCATTTAATTTATAGCAAATTACATGTCATTTGATCTCTGGGAAACTCTGCTCTAGATTCATGAGAGGATAAGAGGAAAAATGGCAAATATAATGGTATGGATCTTGTGAACCCCTTGATAAGAGTTTTGGGTACCTCCAAGGATCCTGGAACCACACCTTGAGAATCAGTAGTCTACACTGAGTTTTAAAAAAGAAAAAAAGGATAAATTGACCAAACAGTGTTTATTGTGCATTAAACGTTCATTATCACTTCAGACTCTCAAAAGGCACCAGCACAACAGTTCACGAGGAAGGAGAAGGATTCACTAGCCCTGAGCAAAATTATCTTCTAAGATCCAGTTGCCTCCAACCCACTGGTTGAGCTGAAACCAAAATTTGGATCAGAATAGAGTTCTGGAATTCTGTTAGCCTTGGACACATCAGATCAAAAGAGGCAGGAGACTGGGCACGCCCAGCAGAGAGAACCAGCTCCAAGGAGCCCACACTGTTCCAGACAACCAGAGGAAATTCATGTGAGAAGCCAGATCACTGCATCAGGAGTAAGCTGTAACAAGTCATCGGTTCATTCATTCATTCAATGGACATTTCTTAACCGACCACTAGTTAGGGCATTGCGCTAGATGCTGAGACTACAAAGGGGAGAGGAAAAGAATCTCCTACTCATGGCTCAATTCTTAGTGCCAAACACGGTACCTCCCACATGATAGGTGCTCAATAAATGCTGAGGAGAGATGGATGGTAGACATATGGATGGATGGATGGGTGGATGGATGGATGGATGGATGAAGTGGCCCAGTAACTGCTCTCAAGTAGCTCACAGTCTACTGAAGGAGACAGACATATAAACAAAGAATTGCAATGCCTTGTAGCCAGTGCTCGAACTGAGGTGTGCAAACAGGTATTCAACAAAATGTGATTTCCAGCACTTGTACTTCAAATTCCAAAAGCAATCAAGGCTGTACATGTGCTTGAAGTTGGGGTATAAATAGGATGAAAAATTTTTTGGTGCTGTGTGGGCAGAAGCAACATAAAATTCTCAGTCTAAAAATAGTTGGCTTTGTTGTAGCTCTGTTTCTGTTATATTTTGTTTGATAAAAAGTAAAATCAGTTCTCTTGCATTTCTAGGTATAAGAAAGGATTTGCAAACTGTAAATAAAATCTAATGAGCTCAAATGCTCACCGTGTAACACTCTTCACACTAAACTCTCCAATGTACCTCACCCAGACACCAGAACAGCTCAAGGGTGGCACATTAAATAACTTATCTTGAGCTATGACCAAAAGCAGAAGCTCTCCAGCCCACTGAAGCAAGGGAGGAAAAAAGACTCTAGAGCCATCTGAACTCACAGATAACCCGTGGGGTTTTGCTCCCCTGTGTATGGATCATCAGTGGTGTTGTGCTGCCACATTCCAGAACCTTCTCTGGCCTGCCCCACCAGGAGACGTACACAAGATCTTTATGTAACGGATTCAGTGCGATGCTAATAGGAGTTGTGTTTTTCAGTGCCTTGTAAGATCAAGCAAAACTATGACAAATAAATAAACAGAGCTGATTATCAACTGAAACAAGGAAAAACAACTGCCCCAGCCAGTCTGGTTTCTCAGATTTGAAAGCTTTATTAAAGTCCATGAGGATGTCTACCAAACACAGAATACAGTCTATTAAAAATTTTTTTAAAGAGAGAGAGAAAGAGATTCCAATGATTGAGAGCAAGGCAACGGAGATCAAAATATGCCCCCGAATGACACAGTCGTGGGCAAAGCATTATGCACTTCATACTCTGTGTCTTTATAAAGAAGGCCAGGCTATATCTCAGTGAGGATGGCCACAAACTAGATGGCCCCTCTGCTTCCAGCACACCCTTCAGGCATGACCACAGGCCCCAAATCTCAGCCTCTTAAGAGTTTAAGAGAGAATTTGGCATCCCATATGGCAGGGAAGGAAGGAAGAAGAAAAAGAAGGAATGAAGGAATCCTTTTCTATGCAAAATTTGAAAATCAAAGAGATTTTTCCCCTTTTGGGTGAACTTTGTCAGCTCTCTTTCCCAGGGTAAATTTCATCTCTGCTAATCTCATAGGCTAATATTAAAATTAAATATGGCATACTGCTTCATATAACATTCCTCTCTATGTGGTGATTCTCAAGACTGTATATTTACCTAAGGAACTCCCACTGGAGTTTCACATTGGACCAGGTCTAACAGCCCAAGAAAAGGGGATTACTGCTATTTACATATGACTTAATCACACATGCAAACTGCCTGTCCTTTAAGTATAACTTACTTCAGGCAGATGGGCACAGAGTAAGCCATCAGCTCCAAGATCTAAGAAAGATGCTTTCAATTAACTAAAGCTGTAGCACGGTAAATGATACCTTGGGAATCAAAGAGAAACTGCATCTTCCGAAGGGCCCCATTTATGGGAAGTGGGAGCATAATTTAGGCACTAGAAACACGCGGCTCAAAATAATTAAAGGAGAAAATGGGCTTGCAAAATAGGTTGCTTCAGATCTCTTCCCGGCTTTGACATGCTTTATTAGACCTAATTGAAATTGTGGGTAGATACTCGAGGAAAAAGTTTCCTGAAAGAGATAGGAAACCACATTAAATTAGAAAGGATTTAAGTATTTTCCTTTATATAGAACTCTCTGGTTTATATACAAAATCTGCAATAGTGAAATTGCAATTCTTGGAGCAATGAGTTCTAGAATGGAGGTGGGGAAATAAGACTAAGTGGCCTATCCAATTAGCAAGAACAATGCAGCATAATTAATTAATTAATTTTAGAAGAGAGGAAGGAAGCAAAACTTTAGAACTAATAAAAAGATCAGTGGTTGTCAGGGATTCAGAGGAAGGGAGGGTTGAATAGGTGGAACACAGGTGAAACGATTCTGTATGAGACTGTCATGGTGGATACATGACATTATACTTTTGTCAAAACCCATAAAATGTACAACACAAAGAGGGAAGCCTAATTCAACAATGGACTTTAGTTAATAAAATGTATCAATATTGGTTCATCAATCGTAAAAAAGTTACCACGCTAATGCAAGAGGTTACAACAGGGGCCACTGTGCGGGTGATGTATACAGGAGCTCAGTATTCTCTGCTCCATCTTTCTGGGAGCCAAAAACTACCCTAAAAAATAGTCTATTACTTTTTCTTAAAAGGAGCAGGTGGGAGAAAGGGAAGATGGAAGTCAGCTGAAGTTGGGAGGCCCATAAGGAATCCAGATGGGAGAGAAAAAACATTGCAAATCGCTGCTGTTGGGGTATATTAAATGTGAGGACAAAGCATGAAGGCTAGCAGCTGGGTGCCCGCTGCATTATATTTAACTTTCTCCAGGCTTGTGCACTGCCTCTGGGACACATAAGTTCAGAATCAGGAGCCGCGCTGGGTTTGCTGTATGCCTTTAATAGGGCAATAATATTTATCAGTGAGTGCACCTCACAATAAAGAAAAGAAAAACTATGCCTCCCTAAGATATCTGGAAGAGATCAAACTTAATATCTACTTATTGTGGCCTAAATATTGGTACTTGCGTTATGAAACAAAAACAAAATAAGGAAAATGCCTATTTACCGGTGAAGTTGAAGATCCAGTTTTGCCACATGCCCTGAATTGAAAGCAACTAGCTGGCACCTTCCCACCAGTTTTCGGATTTTCTCAAATTCTGTATAAGCTAGTGTCACTGATATATACTTGGGCCTAAAGTATCTACTTTCATTAGACATTTTTAGAAATCTAAATTAAATACATTTGGCTTGAGCCAATGTTTCCTTTACTTTGACCTATTTTTTTTTAAATTTCACTGTGGAATTTATTGTAAACGCTAGAGAGCCAGTTTCTTCTACGTATTAACAATGATAGCTAACACTTATGAACAATTATAGCTAACACTGCTCTAACCAAGAGAAACAGGTAGCCAGATAATTTTTTAAATGAGTAATTCCTATTTTATTGTCACTGCAAAAGGAATCTCAAAAGAATGAGCGGTACTGTATTTCCCTTTCTCTTTTCACTCTGCCTGGACACAGCGGGAGGCGTACAGCTGAGGGGGCTTTATCATCCCTCCTATTTGAGGGACAAAGGCACAGAAGTCAGCCAGGTACCTGGAAATAAGCCCCTGAACCCCAGGCTTTCATGTGCACACAGAGACCTAGGAGGAGAGGTGCATCCAGGTGCTTCTGCCTGGGGGAGGGAAGGAAGCTCCAGATGAGGGGGAAATGGAGATGATTGAAAAGGGTGGGTTCCATATGGGGTCAGGGACTGTGCACTGCTCTGGTGAGGCTGGACGCTAAGAACTGACGCCTGAAGAGCTGCAGTGGGAGCGCTGTGCTCCGCTGACCATAAACAGCACAGCACCACCGGCCGGGGCCAGGATACTTCACTGGCACTCTTGGGTGGCGGACTTATAGAGCTTCTCGTCTGTTTTCTGACACCTTGTATGGATGGAACTTTTACGTGACCCTGTGGTGGGGGAAGGCAACCAGGCTCTACTGCCGCTGGCCATACTGGCTCACGAGGGTCCCTTGTTAAATTTTCAGGAATTTTGTGAGCCAGTTGTTAAACACGTCATCATTAAACATTAAATCATATAAACTTACAATTAAATAAATTATATTAAGTACAAAAAGCACTAAGTACTTAAAACTCACACTTCCTGAGTATCTGACTACACTGGACTATACTCTATGCTCTTGGAGCCTTTTACCTTGGCTGTACCTGAACGATAGAAACACCGTCATGGGGCCTGCTGCACACCTCTTGCCAACTGTGTGTGCAGTGACGTCACATCAGTAGCTTGGCACCAGCCTTGATGAGAGTATTTACACCACAGAAATCGGCAATCCCTACAAGTCAAGCCTTGACGTTACAAGACCAGGAGTCAGCAAACTATGGCCCACAGGCCAAATCTAGCCCACCACCTATTTTTCTAAATAAAGTTTTATTTGAACACAACCATGCCCATTCCTTTATGCTTTGTCTATGGCTGCATTTCCTGCTTTTTTTATGCAACAGTGGAACTGTGTAGTTGAAACAGAGACTATATAGTCTGCAAAGTCTGAAATATTTATTATATGTTCCTTTACAGAAAAATTTTGCTGACCCCCCCAGTCTAGACTTAAGAAAGTGATGCAGAAAATGTTAATAATGCAGATTAAACTTAAAAATGTGTTGCATCTGTGGCCTGTAGTTGTGTTTGAATAGCACAAAAAATTAAAGAAATATCCTTCTAATATTCAAAACTAGTTTCCAGTTCAGTAGATACTTACATCAGTGATGCTGCAAACTAATGAAGTTCCGAAACACAGCTTTATTATTTCACTGTCATATAACTCACTAATGAAAATGAAAATATCAACCAATATCTGTGTCCAAACTAGACTCAGAGACCCAGTTGTTAAATATTTTGCAACAAGAACATCACAGAATCCTGCGATTGAATTGCACAGCCTTTTGGTGGTTGGCAGGGCTTTCTGCTGTTTGGTTTTCAAAAAAAGAAAGGAATCTCACACATTTCTTGCATTCAACTGTTGTGGAGCATATTCATAAATTGTAATATATACTCTGTCATTTAAACTTCACAACAATATGATGATTCTGGAATTATATAAACTCAATTCAATAGATGAAGCAGTAGAGATAGAAAGGTTAAGTACCATCACACAATGGGGAAGCTAGGATTCAAACTTAGATTTATTGAAAATCTGAGCCCACTCACTTCAAATTATAGTTTTAGTAGGCGTTGTTTGAGAAAATACATCATAATTTGTTTAAAAGTAACTGTGAACTCAGTTATACTTTAAATTTATATTTTATCAATTACAATATCAATATACATGAAAAAGTTGTATGTGAAACATTTGTTCTTTCTATAGGTGATGTTTGGATTCACAAACCCCTTGCAATAAATCAGCAGTGACCTCAGAGTTCTGCAGCCAAATGCTGGAAACTTTGGAAACAATCCCTGTCACTTATCTTTAAAGATCCCTCTGCTGAGAGACCCCACCATATACTTGATCCCAGACTTTGCTCCCTTCCCCATGAACTGCTGTTCACTATCCTTCTGGAACACCCATCAGCTTCCTCATATCTCCCATCCAGCCTGGACAGCCCAGCATGGCCCCCATGTGATGTCTTTCATGCTTTGGGGACCCTCCAGGGTGGAAATGGAGGTGGAGTGGTTGCTTGCAAAGGGCTCAGCGGTGAGAGAGGGCAGACAGACAGACAGACTTTCCAGGGTGTGGAAGGCAAGTCGGGGTGACCAGAGTAAAGGATTTCAGAGGGGAAGAGTAAGAGTCCCTGGGGTCAGTTTTAAGCGGGTAAGTTACACAGTCTGACTCACGTTTTGTTTTGTTTTTGCGGTACGCGGGCCTCTCACTGTTGTGGTCCCTCCCGTTGCGGAGCACAGGCTCCGGATGCGCAGGCTCAGTGGCCATGGCTCACGGGCCCAGCCGCTCTGCGGCATGTGGGATCTTCCCGGACCGGGGCACGAGCCCGTGTCCCCTGCATCGGCAGGCGGACTCTCAACCACTGCGCCACCAGGGAAGCCTTGTTTGTTTTTAATGAGGTCACCTCTGTAATGCACTGAATCTTACCTCATCCTAACCTTCACCTGACGCCCAGGGAAAAGGAGGCAGGGCCCAGCCCAGAGAGTGGTTTTCCCTCTGCCAAGAACAGCCCTGGAGACCTCTGGGGAGGCCCATGCCACAGGGCAGGGGGGTGCAGAGTGACCCGAAGCTTCTACAAGAGAAGCCACGGAGGAATCTGAGTGGTCGCGGGCCCCAGCAAGTGTGCAGCCACGAGTCCACAGCCAGGGCTCGGAAGAGTAGGAACAGGTGAAGTGGAGAGTCACCTGCAGGGTCTGGGGCAAGCGGCTGAAGGAGATGCTCGCTGCTGTTAGCAGCTCTGTGTGGTGCTGTCCAAGAGCCTGGGCGGAAGGGCCGAGTGTAAAGAGACAACCTAGACAGCAATGAGAATGACATCGTCCAGAAAATCAAGTTTCTAGTTTTTCTCCTTCACTTTCTTGGGTCATTAATACTTGTGGTTTTGACAACAATGGACTAAAAAAAAGAAAAAAACACATAATGGCTTCAGTAACGCTCAAACATTCATCAATAATTTAATTCAAGAAGGTGAACAATCTGGACAACAGCAGCATGGAGGGGGAAGCGGCATTATTCTTTATATCTGGACCGTGTGTGATGCCAAGGCCTTGCTAGACAGAAAGCCCATGTGTCTCTGTGCAGCACTAAAGTTCAGGTGTGTGTTCGTGTGCTGCAGACAGAAGAGGAGGGCAGAATGCTCTGCCCTCACCACCGACCGCCGCCTCCCTCCAGGGAGTGCAGAAGGGAGGCAGGGAAACGGCTGAGACGCTGGGCTGCATTTTTTGGATAAGAATCTTCTGGCGTTTTTTGCCCTTGAAGTGAACAAACATCCTATCAGGAATAAATCTGTGCAAGGTGCTGTGCCCTCCTCAGCCACATTTTGCTTACCCTGCTTCATCTTTATGGTCTCAACACACACTCCTAATGTTACACTAAAAACAATTTCAGGGCTTCCCTGGTGGCGCAGTGGTTGAGAGTCCGCCTGCCGATGCAGGGGACACGGGTTCGTGCCCCGGTCCGGGAAGATCCCACATGCCGCAGAGCGGCTGGGCCCGTGAGCCATGGCCGCTGAGCCTGCGCATCCGGAGCCTGTGCTCCACAACGGGAGAGGCCACAACAGTGAGAGGCCCGCGTACCGCAAAAAAAAAAGAAAAAAAAGAAAAAAAACAATTTCAGAAGAGTCACCAGTGATTACCGTATTGCCAAATCCTTTGGCTCCTTTTAGGTTCTTATTCTCCTTCGTTTCCATAACACTAGACTACCTACCCTTGCAACCAGGCCTCCGTCAAAAAAAAAAACCAAAAAAAACAGGATGATTTGATGTCTACAATATGCAGATTGAAGGAGAGGCAGGAGGCCAAGACAATATCAGTATTTCAAGTGTGTGAGTCTGAAACGTGTTGCCAAAGCAGAAACTGGGAAATTGGGAGGGAAACGTGATTTGGGAGAGAGTTTAGATACCTTCGGCAGGTTCTTGGAGACAGAGAAATCCAAATCAAGGTAGGGGGCCATCTAGACAAAAAGAACTGCACAAGTCCTCAAAAACAATGCAGCCGCATAGAGAAAAAAGAAAGGTCACCACCCTGAACTCCATCCCCTCTCCGCAGCCCAGTCCTCGCCACTGACAAATTTTGCTGAAGCACGGCTTGTTTTCTGCAGGTCAACACTGGCTCCTTGTTGACTGCCCTCTAAAGCCCTCTGCCTGGCTTCCCAGGCCCCATGAAAGCCTCTGATTTTCCCGCTTGATTGGGTGCTGCACTGAGACAACTCGCCCTGCCTTGGGCGGGGCGTCTCTCTCACCTTGAGGGGCTCCCCTTCTCTCCTGGCTGGAAGGTGGGCCTGCTCCAGCCAGGGACCTTCCCATCTCAACCTTCTCCCTCATCCTCCAGCTCACATTCTTTCCCCTGCCTCTTTCTCAGGGATCTCAGGAGCACAGAGCTGATTTCTTTAGGACCATCTTCTGTTTTCCCCTCTGTTTGCCTGAGTACAGACTTTTCCCAACTATATTGGCAGGAGGGTTGCCTTTCACTACTTTTGTGATTCTCTGACACGTCCTAACATATAGCAAGTAGGGAATACTTTTTTGGTTGATTGATTGCCTAATATGTGAAAATATGCCTCAGCAAAACTGAAGAACTGATGATTTGCAGTATCAAAGGAGTTTCTGTCTGCAGAAATGAAGTTATTCCTTATCTATTCTTTTTTATTGTGATAAAATACAATACCATAAAATTTCCCATTTTAGGGCTTCCCTGGTGGCGCAGTGGTTGAGAGTTCGCCTGCTGATGCGGGGGACACGGGTTCGTGCCCCGGCCCGGGAAGATCCCACATGCCGCGGAGCGGCTGGGCCCGTGAGCCATGGCCGCTGAGCATGCGCGTCCGGAGCCTGTGCTCTGCAACGGGAGAGGCCACGACAGTGAGAGGCCCGCATACCATAAAAAACAAACAAACAAACAAACAAATTTTCCTGTTTTAAAGTGTACAGTTCAATGCCATTGAGTACATTCACACTGCTGTGCATGTACAGCCATCTCCAGAGCTTTTTTCGTCTCTCCAAACTGGAATTCTGTACCCACTGAACAATAATTCTTCACTCTCCTCCCTCCCGCCCAACTCACCTGGCAACCACGCTCTACTTTTTGCCTCTATAAATTCGACTCTTCTAGGTACCTCATCTACGTGGAACCACAGAGTATTTCTCCTTTTGTGACTGAGCCATTTCACTTAGCATAACATCTTCAAGACGATTGCATACTCTTTTAGCTAGCTCCAAGCTTGACTTAAAACTCATTCATTTCTAAATATTTGACAACTGGTATGAGAAGAACAGCGACCACATGGAAAGAAATCAGGACCAGTCAGAACAGGTGCCAGACATAAAGGACCCAAACCCCTACCCTGACTTCAAACTGGAACTCTTGCACAGCTTCTCAAAAGCACGTCTTCTCTGGAGTATAAGGAAGACCGTGTCTGAAAATAATGGAGTGGAGGAAACAGCTCCGTGCCCAGCGTGGTGTAAATTCTTTATCGTCTCATTAAATCTTCACAACAACTCAGAGAGTCACAACTGTATTATCTCCATTTTACAGATGAAAAAACCAAAGCTTAAAGAGGCCAAGTAATTTGCCCCAAATCACGGCCGGGAAATACTGGAGCTGACACTCAAAACACTCAAACTGATGTCCATCTGACCCCAGATGCCTCGCCCTTAAACACCCGTCGCCCACTCCCCTGGCCCCCACCCCACCCAAGGAAAACAAAGAAATCAAATCCATGGTCCAAAAGTAAGACCTGAGGAAGATGGCTTGTAGGATTTAAGGTAAGAAAAGCGTGCTGAGAAGGTGACTTTAAAACAGCCTTGAGTATATAAATTGTGATCAGACTATTAAAGTCTCTTTTAAAGAGAGAAGAACAAATGTGCTGAAAGGATAACAGAGGAATCTCATTGTTAGATGGGTTATCATAAAGGTTGTGAGTTCCCTTCCCCCAGAGGCTGCAGGAGGAGAGGCTGGAACCTGTCTAGATCAGGCTGCCTGGAGGCAAAGAGGTGAACCAGGCAGTCTAAGGGGACTCCCCCAACATCAGAAGTCCCCGAGGTAATACTAGTAAAGCTTTTGAGTTCCTAGAAGAAAGGCTTTCTAGAAACAGTAGGAAAGTGTCATAAATATGCATGTGTATTTTATCCTCTGTCATCAGTATAGTCCTACTGGGTGGGGTGCATGTCTGACACTTTCAAAATTTAACGGGCAATGTCCCCTTTGATTACAGGGCATTCTGCAGTGAACTAACTTTCAAACCAACTCCAACTTGTATTCAAGCAGCATCTTTTAAATTCAGGCTGAGTGGTGAGTTTGCCTTGAAGTGAATATTTCACTGAACAGGAAAGATGCTAGCTTTTCATTTTAATGTCCTTCCAGCTGGTTCGATATGCATTGCCTCAGAGGCTGAGTTTGTCAAGATATGTAAACAGCAAAACCCAATGTGCGTTTCTCGGGATGGCCCAGGCTATTGAGGCAGATTAAGTCTACGGAAGGGGACTCCCAGGACATTTTACATTCAGAACTTCTTTAAGAGGAAAGATGAAACTGAGAGCGTGCCCATTCCAGGTGACAAGAAGCATCCAAACACTGCAGACATTCTTAGGGATAAATCTACGGTCAGAGCTAAGATTTTTCTAGAGCACACATTTCACTTTTATAGTCGTTCTGCCAAATTCTTTAAGCTTCTATAGCCCATGTTCAATTTCCACTCTTCTTGTGGTTGTAAAGGGACTCCAAGCAAGGTCCACATCCTCCTTCCAAGCATTAATGTGTGAAGGGGGCTTGTCAGCCAGTGCCAGGACATCCGCTTTCTCCTCTGGGTCCTCCACCTGCCCAAATGTCCCCATCCGTCAGTGTGAAATCCTCAAGGCAAATGATGTTTCAAAACTACATGCTTGGGCCTCCCTGGTGGCGCAAGTGGTTGGGAGTCCGCCTGCCGATGCAGGGGATACGGGTTCGTGCCCTGGTCTGGGAGGATCCCATATGCCGCGGAGCGACTGGGCCCGTGAGCCATGGCCGCTGGGCCTGCGCGTCCGGAGCCTGTGCTCCGCAACGGGAGAGGCCACGACAGTGAGAGGCCCGCATACCGCAAAAAGAAAAAAAAAAAAAAAAGAAAAAAACTACATGCTTCCTATGGCCTCTGAGATAACTTCATCTTAGGGATTATCCAGATTTTCATTGTCTAAAAATGTTATTTCCTATGTTGTAATTATGTAGACATCTGCATGGATTCAGACGGGTATTTGCTAATCTTTGTGCAAAATGGAACTGGCTCCGAAAGCACTGCCATTGCAGGGGGCAAGAGGGCGCGGAAAGTACTGGAGTAATTTCTGCAACTATTGAAATGTGGAAATTCTATCTTCTACCAATGTGGTTATACTTGATCCCCAAGATGAATGTCTTCCTGGCATTTACAGAGCAACTGACGTCCATGACAGACTGACCCTAGAACACAGTCTTTTTCAGGATACATTCAATGTATTGATGAAAACATAGGAAGCTTCTGAACTGCTGGCATTTTTTTATTACGAGGAGTCAGAACGCATACATACACAACCACCAGAATCAACCTTGGCAAGGCAATCTAGTTATTTCAGCTACCTTTTCAATCACTGAGGGACAGGATAGCAACCGTGAGAACAGCCAATGGTGTAGAAATACAACAGTGACCATTAAGACGGACAGAAGATCAGAACAGTCAAGCCATGACCTGGCCATTCTGGTCCAGAGACCAGAATGTCTGTGACTTCTCCCAAGAAGACATTAATACATTTACATTCATGTACCAGCAAGCTGCTCAATGGGTATCATTAAAGCAACTGGATTAAATGGGTAAAGATAATCTCCCAGATATTATAAAGGTAATTCACCCCAAACCCAAAGCCAATCTTAAAATCCATAGTTATGATTCATTGAGGGGATGGAGCATTGGTTTCCTGATGGACTTCTAGACTCCCAATCTTGATGCTGTCTAATCTATTACAGCACCGTGGGTGAGTCGTGATGATTACTACACAGTAGAAGGTAACAGGGACAAAATGGGGTGCACAAATTTGGAGACAACATTTCCTCTTACACTTGAACTATAAAGTTGGTATCTGCAGACCAAAGAGACATGCAAAGCCTCCTAAAATTAGAGAAAGAAAGACCCCCGTAGGCTTGTAGGACATGACAGTCACCTGGCTAATGAGGTTAAATATCTAAAGAAAGAATACATCAGTCAGGACGGATGGACAGTCGTGGAAACAAAGAAAGAAGAGCTCCCAGACTTGACTGAGACAGGAGGGCTACCTGGTCCAGGTGCCCAACAGCCATCTCAGGGGCAGGCCAGCTTCTCTGAGAAAGATGACCAGGGCTGGTTCTCAGAGCACCTTGTTAGAAGTCCACGCTCACCTGCCATCTTCTGATTATAATGCACCTTCCCAGGTCATGAGCACATTTCAAAACACTAAATCAGCATTCTGGTCTACACATCAGCCTTTTTGAGTTTGGTTGATGTTGGTCCATCCCCGTGAGATGGAATCAGCAGAAACCGCCTTCCTCCATTTTTCAGTCTTTCCCCATTTCTCAAAACAATGAATGCATACTATTTACAGAAGCGGGTGAACATATAATACACTGTCAATTTTTATATATGAATCACTGCAATAGCACCACAAGGGCAACAATAAGAATAAAATTATTCCATCTGGGGGAGAAATGTTCGGTAAATTCACCATTGTGTCGACTTATAGGCCGTTTGAGTGCAGAGCTGGGTTTTTCTCTTTTACATATTTATATTTTATGTTTATTTTGTCCTCCACAACGCCTGGCCCAGTGCTGGGTATATGGGTTTGCAAATAGGTGTTAGTTTATCAAGTGAGTGAACAGCAGCAGCTGAACGACATATTACAGCCACTGCAACTGTAGGACTCAAATTAAGCCTCAAACACCAGTGGCCCCCAAGGGGGGTCCTGACTTCTAAACAGAACCCAGGCCGCCCCTGTCCCCAGAAGGCAGACAGCTGGGTCACTTGTGGCATTTCTTTCAACCACATTCTCTCTGGGCTCCAGCAGAGTATGTGAAGGAGGGGAGGAAATCCTGGGGACGCAAGGGTCTGACCGTGAGCTCACCACATGCTCATCCCGGAGGCCTTCTGAGGTCACCGCTGGTATGTGGCCATCTCTGCGTTTAGATGTGATTGCAAGCGGCTGCAGTGAGAAAGCACTGTCAGTTCTCTCTCCCTGTTCACTGGGCGAGAAAAGATTTTTCATTTCATACATCATTTACAACTTGCTGCTGTGATTCTAAAAAACCAGTGGGCTTTATCGAGTTAACGAGCAAGAAAAACATATTTGGTGAGCATGTTAATTTTTTGAATGTTCTGCAGAGCCCAGGACATTAGGCAACGTGCACAGGGCAACTGGGAACACCGGGGAGCCCCTCGCCCCCCAAATTCATTCCACTCAGCTATGGGGGCACCTGCCTATTTACTAATAAGTCAGCAAATGCATCTTAATAGAAACTGAACAGCAAATACGTCCTTCACTTTGCATTCTCTGCATTGTCTCCACTTGGGAATACTGGGACCTTGGGCAAAAGTCACCACTGACCTGCGTTTCTCTTCCATATACCAGTCTTCACGGCAAAAGAGAGGAGCAAGTGAGTGGCTACGAGGACAAATCAGGTCAAAAGAGGAAAGAAAGCACACTGAGCCTCAGTGTTCAGGATTTTTTAAATGATATAAGGTAATCTATCTAAAGAATGATGTGGTAATGAAGGTGAAAGCCTAGACACTTGGATGAAAGGGCTCCATCAGAGGACCAAAATAAGACACTGAAATAAGTCTTAATTTATTAAAGGATCCTTTTAGAGCTCTTATCTATCAAAATCTCTGATACTCCAGACTGGTTAAATACATCTCAGAATTAATCTGCCCATAAAACCATTGAACCAAGAGCATCACATCACATTTTACAGTTTCTGCCTTTTTTTTTTTTTTTTTGGCGGTGCTGCACAGCTTGCAGGATCTTATTTCCCCAACCAGGGATCAAACCCGTGCCTCCTGCAGTGGAAGGGCAGAGTCCTAACCGCTGGACGGCCAGGGAATTCCCTAGTTTCTGTCTTTGAGTTTTATCTTAAGTTAGACATTTGATCCCCAACAAGTTCATGGTGCTGACAAAACTCGCACCCAGATCCAGCAGGGCATGTATGTATTTTCCTCATCTCTTTCCCACACACGGAAGATGAGTCGATTTGGGTCTTATTAAAGACGGGGAGATGTTTGAGCTATTCCACTATTAAGTGGAAACACAAAATGACAGCTGCCACTTCATGGCTTACCTCCATTCAGCATAAAATTGACAATGGCTAGGGACAATATTTTAGTATGTTATTCAATTCATTTAAAGAGAGCAAATTTCTGGACCCCACCTACCATAAAGATTACCAGCCGTAAACACATACATGTCCACACATAGCAAGCACACGCACACTCACACACACACATACAACTCAAAACTCCCAAAGAGCCTGAATAAGGTAGATGGCAGGGGAGAAATAAACTGGCTGTTTTCTAGATAAGACAAAATGCAAAACAGTCTATTTCAGAAAAGATACAAAAAAAGTACCACTCTTTGGGGGAGGAACATAATGTGTTTCCTCGGAGAATATAAATCCAGGAAACACTTCTGTATTCCCATATTTAATGGCATTTTGTATTCTTTTCTGCTGCAGTTGTGATAAACCTCTACTTAACAAAGACACCCAGTTTGCAGTAACTGAGACAGCCGCCAAACTATTATCTCCGGAAGACTGGGGCTCATTCACACCCTAAGAGGGGCTATATCACTGGCTCCCTGGTGAATGGTTAGGAATGTCAGTAAGAATATCTTTTTGCAAATGATTTTTGGAGAAATGGGAAGCAGAGGGTTGAGAAACGTAGCCGGCACGAATGAGGCCGAGGAGACTGGACTCTCAGCACAACACCTCCGTGTGCGGTTTTAAATGCCCACCTCGGGGGTCCCCCGGGGTAGGAAGGACCACCCCACTCTCCCTGAAACATGCCCACATCCCCTCGCCTCTGCAGGCTGTCCCGGGCAGGTAGGGCCAAGAGTCTGCCCTATACGAGGACCCAAAGGGACGTACTACATGTCCCCCAGCACAACCCTCGCTCAGGCACAAGCAACCCCCCATCTAAACCTTAGGCTCACTCTTCTCAGCCCAGAAAAATAGATTCTGCAGGTGTACAGTGTAAAAGTAAGGCCTGGCCAGGCCACTCCGAAGGAAACCTCAAAATTCCCAACCAAACCCACACAGGTGGGGAGAAGCAGTAATAAAGCAGAGAGGGAAGACTCAGACAAGAGAAAGCTGCCTGGAGCTGACCTGAGTGGTAAGGATGGAAGAAAGCCTCCCTCCCTCTCTCACTGGAGCACTGGTCTTAAAGGCCACCTGGCCCAACAACCACAAGGCCACCCAGCTCCCAGCTAATCCCCTGCAGTGGACACACCTACGTGACCCCTGTGAGTCACAGATTCGTGTAGTCCCCTCCCTTTGAGTGCAGGCAGGACCTGTGATGTCCTTCTGGCCCACAGAGAACAGCAGAGGTGACTGGATAGTCTTTCCTGTGATGACATCACATCTTATCTCCATTCTAGCCACGGAATGAGATTCTCTTTGACTGCCTTGGTAGGCAGAATAATCCTCCCCCCACCCCAGCAAAGATGTCCACGCCCTAATTCCAGGAACTCGTTACATAACAAAAGAGATTCAGCAGATGCCATTAAGATTACAGACTTCCAGGGAGATTATCCTGGATTATCTGAGTGGGCCCAATCTAATCACATAAACCATTAAAAGCAGAGAAACTTCTCTGGCTAGAGTCAGAGAAATACTGCAGAAGAGAGGCAGGTGAGATGCAGCCAATGGGAAGTCAGAGAGATGTCCAGCATGAAAAAATTCTACGCACTATTGCTGGTTCTGAGATGTAGGGGCCAAGTGCAAGGACCAGAGAAAGGTCTCTAGTAGCCAACAGTAGCCCCCAGCTGACAGCCAGCAAGGAAATGGGGACGTCAGTCCTACAACCACAAGGAACAGAATCCTGCTAAAAACCAGAGGGAGCTTGGAAGCAGCTACTTCCCCAAAACCTCCAGAAAGGATCACAGCCCTTGTGATCCCAACATTCTGTGGGACCCAGAGTAGAGAAGCCAGTTGAGCCATGCCGTGTCCAGACTTCCGCAGAACGGAAAGCATAAAGTAATACATTGGTGCTGTTGTAAGCCACACATTTGTGGTCATTTGTTACAGCAGCAATAAGAACGGACACACTGGCCTTGAACAAGTAGGCTGCCATGTTGTCAGAGCACCTGTGAAAGGGCCACGTGGTAAGGAGCTGAGAGTAACCCCAACTGACAGCCACCAAGAAGATGGGACCTCAATCCCACAACCAAGAGCAACTGAATTCTGCTAACTTTCATGTGAGCTTGAAAGAGGACCCCAAGCTCCAGACAGAAACTCGCCTGGCCTCTATTATGATGGCTGCCTTGTGAGACCCCAAGCAGAGAACCCAGTTAAGCTCTGCCCAGATCCTGACCCATGAAAACTGTGAGGTGGTAAATGTACCAAAGTTGTGGCTCCTGGTTACACAGCTACTGGTAACTAACACACCCCCTTCCAAAGCTGTGGTTTATGCTTCTTCTGGACCACCTCAGCTCAACAGCTAAACCAACAGCTACTAATTCAGGATGGGAGTGTAGAAGCTGGTGTATAACATCTTAGAGTTTAAGATAAAGATCCAACATGATTGGGCACCTGTGACTTGCAGACACAGACTCTGTTATTTCCAGCAGAATTTAAATCAGCTCCTCCCCAAGTCTGTCCTTTCCTGTTAACTACAGCACCACCCTACCTTCCAATGATGACACGGGTTCTACGACGAGGACACAAACAATAGTTAATTCCTTTTTCACAGAGTCTTGCAGGAATATTAACCTAATACTTTATTTCAAATATTGTTTTCTAAAGTATTTTATCCAGCTTGACAACAATAACAGGCAGAACCCTTTTATGTGTAAGTGACAGAAACTCCAACTCAAACAGGCTTGAACCAAAAGTAAAGATTGGAAAGTCAAGGGCAGGCAGGGCTGGCAGCTCTGTCCTCTCTCCAGCTCTGGGTTCTGCTCTCCTCTGCGTTTGCTTTTTTCTCCAGCTGGCTCTTCTCTTTTTTTTTTTTTTGCGATACGCGGGCCTCTCACTGTTGTGGCCTCTCCCGTTGCGGAGCACAGGCTCCGGACGCACAGGCTCAGCGGCCATGGCTCACGGGCTCAGTCGCTCCGCGGCATGTGGGATCTTCCCAGACCGGGGCACGAACCCACGTCCCCTGCATCGGCAGGCGGACTCCCAACCACTGCGCCACCAGGGAAGCCCTGGCTCTTCTCTTGTGGTAAGACGGCAGCCAGCAGCCCAGGCACCCACCCTCCTTTCACCCCAGAGGTTACAACACAAGCCCTGTGGCTCATTTGGGCCATGTCAATCCTGAACAGTCACCATGAAGAAGAAGAGAGAATCTGCTGATGGGCTAAAGCCAGGGGCACATGTCCACTCCTAGAGCATAAGGTGAGTGGGTCCCTTCCTGTCCCTGCGGACTAAGAGTGGGGGATGGGTGCTTCCCCTAAAGAAAAGCTAGGGAGCAGCATCAAAAGAGGGAAAACAAACATCAGATGGGCAAAACCAACAGCTCTCTGGTTCAGTGGGCCACCTTATTTATCAACTCTGACTGGCATTGGGCCATTTTCAAACACCCAATCAATTTTCTAGGAAAAAAGCTATCTTACCATAAAGACATCCATATATGGTGTCTGGACTATACCATGTCCTGGAAAGTCCCTTCCATCTTTAGAGTCTATGATTCTAACTTTAATTGGAGCCTGATTGGAAGACATTTCTAGTCTCCCAACATGAGTGTCTTTTAAATTCGTTTTGAAAGGAACATTCACCTGTTTGAAAAACCAGCCCCATCACTTCCTAGGTGCCCCTCATGGGTCATCTCCTCGCCTGCTCTAAGTTCAGTCACCTGTCCTTTGATCCACTACTACGAACACTCAGATGTGGACTCTCTGGATGTCCCTGTAAAGGTGACAGAGAGGGATGCACCAGGAGGCTGGGCAGGGCGCTGAGCCTGCACTTTCTCTACTCCCCAGCCTTTGTTTGTCAAAAGCCAATTTCTTCAAACAAAGCAGTTACACAGTCCTTAGTCAGTTGAAGTTTAAAAACAAAGGTACTTTTGAGTTTTCGAAACACATACTAAAAGAAAAGGTTATTTTGGGGGGCTTCCGTGGTGGCACAGAGGTTGAGAGTCCGCCTGCCGATGCAGGGGACGCTGGTACCTGCCCCAGTTCGGGAGGATCCCACATGCCGCGGAGCGGCTGGGCCCGTGAGCCATGGCCGCTGAGCCTGCGCGTCCGGAGCCTGTGCTCCGCAACGGGGGAGGCCACAGCAGTGAGAGGCCTGCGTACCGCTAAATAAATAAATAAATAAATAAATAAATAAAATACAAGGTTTTTTTTTTTTTTTTTTTTTTTTTTGCTGTACGCGGGCCTCTCACTGCTGTGGCCTCTCCCGTTGCGGAGCACAGGCTCCGGACACACAGGCCCCGCGGCCATGGCTCGCGGGCCCAGCCGCTCCGCGGCATGTGGGATCCTCCGGGATCGGGGCACGAACCCGTGTCCCCTGCATCGGCAGGCGGACTCTCAACCACTGCGCCACCAGGGAGGCCCTACAAGGTTATTTTTTAACTTTCAAAAAAGACCAATGAATTCTTTTGGTGTTCAAGTACAGCCAATCAGAATTTAGCTTTCCCCTGAGCGCTATTTTGCGACTGAGACCAGGCACCAACATTTTTTTATGTGAAAGGATTTTCTTTCTTTCAAGAAAGAAGAGACACAGTTGGAAGAAAATGAATAAAAGAGCTAAACAGGAAAGCACACCCAACCATGGAAGTGCCTGATGTTAGGATATCAGCAAATGAATCGTTCAGACCTTCCCATCAGATGTCATTTTTGGACCCAGATGATAGTTTTAGCAGAAATCACTCAAACTTCCTTGAGGTAGAACAGTCACTAAATCTTTAACCCATTTCAGAGATAGATTATACTGTTCTATTTTTAGTGCCCTGTGTCTTCTTTAGCATAATCTGAGGAGGGGGGAACCCTTAATCTCCCCGCAAGTGAGCCGTATGTGTTATTTTCTAGTACCTATGTATAATTATCGGTGTTATTTTAATAATCAATTTCAGCGGAACGGCAGGATTTGCTTCAGTTGCATTTAAATCCTAATAAAGCTCAATAAGAAGAAAATGAGAAAGAAAGAGAAAATATCGTTGTGGAGGATTAACAAAACACTCCAACAAAAGGGACCTTTTTAATTTTCATGACATGATAAAGTGATAGCCTTTTGAATAGACAATTAGGCTCATAAACCTGATACACCAAGGGCTTAATTCACAAACACACGTTGCCACTAATACATTGGCAGAGGAGCTGTATGCTTAACAGGATTAGGATATAGCAAATCATTCATTATTAATGGGAATCTACATTGCCTGCGTCTTCATCCCTAGATAGACCGGTATTTAAATCAAATAGTTTAGCACAATTTCAGGAGCTTAATTCTGTACACAGATTGCTCACAGGTAGCTTTGTATTTCCTTGCACAGGACCGGGGACCTTTCCTAGGGCCACCTGCCTCAGCTCCTGTTACCCAGAGGATTTAGATTCTGGAAGCTCTGTGCCTTGCCCTGTTCACCCAAAAATGAGAAGTAAACACCTGGCTGGCCCACCTGATAAGGTCATTTGCTTCCCCCAAAAGACTATAATCTGCACCAGATTCCACACACACCGTTTGCACTTCCGCTCGGATCAGCAATTCTGCAAATGCAGGGCACACGTCACAAGGGGTTTCAGACCCAACCTGGTATAGATCAGAGGTGGAATTTACGGAGTTGTCATTTCAACAGTGTCTCAAGGGCACTGTCATCCACAGAAAGGACACAGAAGGCTTCCCTCACTTTGCCTCATGGAAAAGGTGGCTTCACGGGTAGGTACCAACACGATGTGATTTGCGGGAAGGCAACAAGGGAGGTTAGTCATCTTTATTACGGAGCATCTAACTTGTGCCAAGCATAGAGTGACCAACTGTCCCAGTTTTGTTGGGACTGAAGGGTTTCTCAGGGCAAGGGATTTTTAGGTTTAATCCAGAAAATTCCGGGGCACACAGGACAAGTTGGTCACCCTAGCAAGGCAATAATACGCTTTCCGTTATTGCATAATGGAGGTTCACTGTTTCATAATGTTCATGTTATTCTCAACCATATGAGAAAGATATTCCCATTTCTAGATGTAGAAAATAAGCCCCAAAGATGTTAAACAATTTACCCAAAGTCACAACCAGGAGAGCGGGGATTCAATCCCAGATCCCTCCGAGGGCTCTGCCTGTCACCTCCAGTTCTGCTCAGGCCACCTAACACCCAGCTACACTGAAGCACCTTGCTGCTGCCCAGCATCACATGCTCTACCACATGGGAAATCAAGGTTTCCAAGGTCTTCGATTAAAGCTTCAGGTGATCTGAAGACTCACCAGGCCCTTCAGCAAGGCCGAAGTCAGGGCCAATCCAATTAGCGTGTCACCTCTGACACCAGGGCCCAGCGGAGACCATCCTCATCTGGAAGAGGGGTGAACATCAAAACCACCAGGGATATTTTCCCAAATAAAAATCTCTCCCGTGACGCCCACCTAGTGGGGGGCTTTGGGTTCAACAGGCTTAGTGACGTGTGAGGCCAATAAAGACCCCAAGTCCCCCAAGGGACGCACATAGCCGCAAAAGGCTCCTTGTCCCGCCTCCCTGGGCTAAGGACTTTATTCTCCAGCCCAGTTAGCCGCTGTGTCTTGTAAATGTGACTGGAGTGGGCCAGCGAGCTCCCTTCCGTGATCAGACAGACCACGCTGAAGGCATATCTGCGGGGAGAACAAACATCCCAGCTCTGCTGCAAGATCTTGGATAAGTCGGTTAACCTCCTGGTGCTTCCGTTTCCCCGTCTGTGGCGCGCGGATGATCCTAAACCTCTCCCAGGAGAGCAGACAGGAAGAGCTGAACCCACTGACTCACGTGTTGGTTCCCGTTCCCCTTGCTCCAGGGCACCCCACTCAGCCTCCTGAACAAGCACATCATTTCATTTTGAAGGAGGTTCCACCCAGGGGACAGTGGAAATTTGCCCACTGGCTCTGGCCTGTGTACAACCGTCCACTTTCATTTCACTGTGCATCTCGATTATCTACTGCCTTGGAACAACAGTATCCTTCATTACCTCCCGGGGGCCCGTCCGGCAAGAGAGGCTTTGTTGGGTGCCACTGACGGGTGAAATCATAAACTCAAAAAAGAAGACATTCAGTGGTTGACCCCTCTCATTAGGAAAGGTGTGTTCTCTTTACGAAAAAGATTAAAGTCTTTTTTTAATAGCAAGAGCACAAATTACATTAATCATTAATTATGAGTAACAGTAAGTAGTAACGTAAATGCAGCCTCTAGAATCCAGAATTCTTAAGGTCTGTCATGGCCCAGACGGGAAACTTTCTAGTTTGTGGAAGAAAACAAGGTTTGATCTATGTAATTCCCTCTTCAGTCTCCTTTCAAGTGTCTTGGCCTCTGCAGGTCCTCAGGACTGAGTCTGAGGCCTTCTTCCTCCTTACCCAACATTTTCTCCTTAGAGGATCTCATCCACCTTCATCTTGGATCTGAACCCAGGCCTCATTTCTGAACTTCAACTGCCGATCTTGACTTAGAGGTCTACAACCATCTCAAAGGCAGCACGCCTGTTGTGGGTTGGATTATGTCTCCCCCACAAAAGTTATACTGAGGGCTTCCCTGGTGGTGCAGTCCCTGGTTGAGAGTCTGCCTGCCGATGCAGGGGACACAGGTTCGTGCCCCGGTCTGGGAAGATCCCACATGCCACGGAGTGGCTGGGCCCATGAGCCATGGCCGCTGAGCCTGCGCGTCCGGAGCCTGTGCTCCGCAACAGGAGAGGCCACAGCAGTGAGAGGCCCGCGTACCGCAAAAAAAAAAAAAAAAAAAAAAAAAAAAAAAGTTATACTGAAGTCCTAACCCCCATTACCTCCAAATGTGACCTTATTTGGAAACAGGGTCACTGCCGATGTACGCAGTTAAGATGAGGTCCTAATGGAGTCGTGTGGCTCCTACTCAATGACTGGGGTCCTTATAAGAAGGCAGCCACGGGGAGACACAGAGGTTCATGCAGAACAGCATGTGAAGACAGAGGGGGAGAGCGGAGTGATACTGCCACCAGCCAAGGAACGCCTGGGGCCACCAGGAGCTGGAAGAGGCAAGGAAGGATCCTCCCTTAGAGACTTCAAAGAGAGCACAGCCCAGACAACCCCTGGATGCCAGACTTCTAGGCTCCAGAAGAAAAATTAAATAAATAAATTTCTACGGTTTAAGCTTCCTGGTATGTGGCCCTTGGTTACAGCAGTTCTAGGAAACGAATACAATGCCTGGGCCTGGATTCCAGTCCCCTCAGTAAATGGGGTGTCCTGCCTTCAGCTGCACCCACCAGAAACCTGGGCAATGTCCTGGTCTGGCCGCCTCCCTCTCCCGCACCCCGTGCTTCCAGCCCAACCCAGGTCTTTCCAATCCTACGTCTCCTCTTGTAGCCGCCCTATCACCTCCGCCTGGGGACCACAGTGGCCACCCAACTGCTTCCCACGTCTACTTGGGCCGCAGTAGTCTCTCCTCCATGCAGTGGCCAGACAGACCCCCCTAAACACCAGTCATGTCACCACCCTGCTTACAAATCTTCTGCAGTTTCCACTGCGGGTCAGACGACATGGCCTGTGGAGCCCTGCATGACACGGCTTCTGCTGCCCTTTCCGGCTCATCGCCAGTCACTTTCATGGTTAACCGGACAACACTGGCCTTCAGGCCTTCCTTGGGGGCGGAGGGGGGGGCTCCCTGGATAACTCCCATTCACCACGGGTCTCAGTCCAAAGCCATTTCCTAAGAGAGATGCTCCCTGCTCTCAGCCCTCCTGCTAGAATCTCTCTTCACACCCTTCATTTTCCCCTCCCGTCATTTGTCTCAGTTCTTAGTCACATATTTATTAGTGGGGGGAGGGTATTTGCTGTTGCTGTTGTGGGTTTTGTCTTTCTCTCCCTTGCTGCAGGCTCCATGTGACCAGGGAGAAAGTCCTCCCAGCGCTGGCAGAAAGGAGAACAGTGCTGGCTGCTAGGAGGTGCTCTACAAACACTGAGAAACTGTCCAATGTAAACGCCTCTCTGTGCAGCACAGGGATGTGCTGACTCTCAGACCAGCACCGTCAGCCTGGCACGCACTCACCAGGTCAGAGCGGCTGGGCAACATGATGTCACCGACTGCCACCTACGGAGACACGGCTGGCCCTCTGATTTCTTGAGTCTCCACAGCTTACTGCCTGCTCCAGGCCGTGGATTCCTGCCTTGGGATACTGCCTAAATGGCCCTTGGTGCTTTGCAAAGCTCTTCCTGGAGGATGATCTTAAGAGACGGACAGCCACCCAACGCAGGAGGCCCTGCTGGCCTCAGGTCACAGGGAAGGACCAAGTTCCCACAACCGGCGACACCGGGCCTGCTCTCCTCCCTGCTGGTGCGAGCCTCTTAATCCAGCAGAAAAGAGTTCATCTTCCAAAGAAAGCCTTCTGGATAAAGCAGCGATGACTCAAAGCGGGGCACTGGTCCTACCACACGGGACGACCGCCCAAGCTCTATCAGAACCACTTCTGGGGTCACACAGTGATTTTTAACAGTGTCACCGGAAGTAACTGGCAGGTGGGCATAACCCTCAGAACAAGAAGAGAAGCACAGCCTGAATGTCTCCTGTCTATCAGTCATTAGAGCAGTTTCAGTGATCCATTGAGAATTAGAAAAATCTCTGGATTCTTTTTTTTTTCACCAAATCTATTAAAATAAAAGAAATTTTAATTCCACCGACCTAGCAAAGAAGAGAATTCTAACAGAGTCAGGATCTCTGTCCCCGAATTGAAGTCACTGCTCTGGTATCGACAGGGCAACCCTTGTCTCTCCTCTGCTTTTCCAGGCAGAAGATCCAAACAAACTAAGAAAAGCAAAAGCAAGAATGGGTTGATTGGCCAACTTATTTACCTGTGAAGCATTTGTAGTGATCAAAGGACTTAAGCTGCAACCAAGAGCTACTCAGAGACTGGAATGGACATCGCTGTGGCGATTGGCCTCAGCCTGGTGGTGGGTTCACCACCGCTGCTTAGAGACCAAAGGCAGCCACCGCCGCACAGTGCCTTCCTGTGCATGCCAGGCCGTGACAGCTCTGGAAATGTCTCCTTATGAACAAAAACCAACTTCTCTAACAGTCACTCTCTCTCTCTGCACCTGTCAGATCCAGCCCCTCTCCTCCTCCTCTCCAGCGTCGCTGCCTCAGCCCCCGCCGCCAGCATCTGTGTCCTGGATTGCGACCAAGGCCCCCGCTGGGTGCCCAGCCTCCTCGACCCCCTCCGAGTCAGACGCTCTTTTCAAATATAAAACTAACACCTGTGATTTCCAAACCCAACTACGGCTAAGGCACCTCCTTGAACTCACACTGCCACAGATTTTGAATTTTTGAAGAGATAAAGCAAATTCAACAGCTGTAGGCACTGTGCAAAGTACTAGCTCAAGGAGGTTCCCCCCTTCCTCATTAGGTCACCCCACATTCCTTTCAATGACGTCTCATCTTTGTGAAGTTGGGTTACCCAGATTGATGTGACCAACGTAAGCACCTTGTTACATACCCAAGAGAAATGAAAGTACGGACTCAGCAGATGCTTCTGCACCAAGGTTCACAGAAGCACTATTCATGATAGCCTACAGGGGGCAACAACCCAAATGTCCATCAACAGAGGAATGGCAAACAAAACGTGGTGCATGCATACGATGGAATATTATTCAGCCCTAAAGAGGAATGAAGTACTAATACAGGCTACAACGCACATAAACCTTGAAAGCATCATATTAAGCTAAAAAAACACACACACACACACACACACAAAAGGACAAATATTGTATGATTCCACTTTTATGGGGTAGCTAGAGTAGTCAATGTCCTAGAGTCAGAAAGGAGAACAGTGGCTGCTAGGGGCTGAGGGAGGGGAAGAATGGGGAGTTACTGTTTAATGGGTATGAGATTTCGCTTTGGAAAGATGAAAAAGTTCTCGAAATGAATGATGGTGGCGGTTGCACAACACTGTGAATGTACTTAAAAACGGTTACAATGGTACATTTTATGTTCTGTCTATTTTACCACAAAAAAGGAAAACCTTGCAAAAATCAGTATGAAAGAGGAAATAAGGGTGGTGGTGGCCAATATGATTCCAAGGTGTGAGAAGCTATTTTTTCCTTTAATTTGTGCATATTAGTTTTCAAAAGGCCACTAAGTTGCTAGAGCATAAATATTTATTAGGCTGTTTAAATATCTACTTAATCAACTGAACTGTTAAATATTCTTCGGGCATCATGAAAAATTACTGAGATACTAGAATGCCCTGAACCAAGACAGCCCCTATGAGGTTCACTCACCCACAGGACCAAGCCTGAATTTCATCCACTCCCCCCAATTTACAGGGATTACAGGGACCAGAAGAACATGTTAAATGACACCACTGGGAAGCAGTCCGTATATCTAAACTGTGGGGAACACTACAGAACCAAAACAACATTTTTCTTCAACAAATATACTGCAGAGAAATAAAGAGATGAAGGGGGTACAGGTTATAAAAGACTTAAGAAATATCAACCAATTGCAATGTATGGACCTTATTAGATCCAAAAAAAAACTGTGAAAAACATATTTTTTTACAGTTTGTTCATTTATATATGAAAATAAATTCGTGTATAGATGTGTGTATATATATATGAAAATCGGGAAATTTAAGACTGGATGTTTAGTGTTATTTAGGAACTGTTAAGTTTGGGGTATTATAATGATACCGTGGTTATTTTTTTTTAAGGAGTTCTTATCTTTCAGAGACACACATTAAAATGTTTACAGAAGAAGTGACATGATGCCAGGGACTTGCTTCAGAATAATCTAAGTGGGGGAAAGGGGGGAGTGAGTGGGAGAAGAGAGAAAACCCAGCGGCCGTGAATTGACCGGTATTGAAAGTGGGTGACGGACACATGGAGCTTCAGTTCATTACTCTCTGTGCTTCTGCATCCGCCTGCACTTTCCCATTTCCAAAGCTAAATGCATGTCTCCTGCTAAAACCGATTTGGTGCTGCTCTCCACTCTAACTCCTTGGATGGCCCCCTGTGCTCTCGGGATAAAGTCCAACCTTGTAGGTGTGATGCCTTCTGTCTGCTCACCTCTGCATCACACTTCCCACCAGCACATCCCAGGCTTCCTGTCCTCTCGGTGGTCCCGGTGCCTGTGCTGGCCCACTCTTCCCTCCTCCTCATCTGGCAAACCCTCCAGGTTGTACAGCATCCTGCCAGCTTCTCCTGGGGCTTTCACCACACTCCTCCCCAAGCTGCACTAGGAGCTTGTCGTCAATGCCTCCAGAGAAACATATTGTCCCTGCAGTAGAACTTTTTAAACAGTAGTACTTCGCGTTCTCATTATCTCATTGAACTGAGGGTACAGTGCACAATAGATACTCGATACACATTTGTTGAATGAAGGAATGAATGGCTAAACAATAAACTGAATAAATATCATTATCACTAATAGTTCTCTCCTGCGACAGTTTGCCATCTATGGAGGCCCCATTATAAAGCTTTGGTTATGGAAGAAATGGATCTTCCCTCCAACCTGAGAGGGAGAACTTGAAAAGGCATCTAGAAGAATGAAAAGGCAAGCACGTGCTGGGCCACCTCCCTGTGTCAAAAGGGGGAGGCATAAGGAATTGAGGCAACGTTACAATTCCAGAAAAGCAAGACCCTAATCGAAGTAACAGGACTAGGAAGGGTCCCCATCTGGTTATGGGAATCATGACTCCAGAGAAATCCCACCCTCACCCTCCAGACACTCACCTGACTGTAAGTCACTTCTCCTGGGCCCTCAGTTATCTCACTGGCCTCTTGAAAGCCTCTTCCTCGCCTAACGTCTTGCGAGTCTACCCGATTCTGGAAATCCTTCGGACATGGACGATCCTTCACTTGTCCACTATGCAGTAACTAGTTACTTATCACTGACGATGCCCAAGCCCCACCAGACTGTGTGCAAGGCAGCAGGACAAATTCCAAGGTGAACGTGGGTCTCAAAATCTTACAGAGAAAGATAAGACGGGCGTAGAAGTAACTACATCACCAAACAGAACGTGATAAGTAGCAGAAAAGGCGATGCCACAAGATGCGTGGGAGCTCATAACTGAACTAGAGTTCTTCCAGGAGGGGCGCCTTCCTTAATAAAAGAAGCATCCCTTGGGAGGCAGCCTTGAGAGGTGGGTGGGATTTGGATACGTGGCATGTCGGTTAGGATGCTTTCAGCTGCAAGGGACAGCCTGCTTCTGCTGGGTTCCTAACCAGCCAAGGAATTCGTCCTCCGTGGCTGAGCCCAGAGGCAGGTGCTCTCAGCATCTCAGGGTGATGGGTCCTTCCCGTCTTGCCTCCCTGCTGTGCCCAGGCAGGTTCATCATGGAGCATCCCTCCAGGGGCAACAAAGTTAAGAGGAACAAGAGGGACCCTTTGTCTGCTGTCTCTTCCTGTAGCTCGCTCTTAGAGGAAGACAATCTCCCCTGAAGACCTAGAGCCAACTTCTGGTCAAGCCACATGGCTGAAATCAATGGCAGGACCATTCTTGAGCCGATCCTGAGCCTGCCTGGTCACCAGGGCTGGAGGGCATACACAATGTCAGGTCCACATGGGATTCACTTGCTCAGCTGCCTTTTGGCCATTTCTGCCTTCTTCATAGTCGGGTGGATGTCCTCCACATTCTCCCCACCACTGAGGCAGGCTGTGGACCAAAGAAACAACCGGTCAGGTGGTTCCGAGCAGAGGTCTCAAGACAAGACAAGACAGACCTAAGTTCACTCCCCACCATGCCTTTACTCTACGCCAGTGGCTCTGAATCCCGGCTGCCTGTTAGAATTACCTGGGCCCCACCCCACACCAATTAAATCTAAGTCTCCTGGGGATGATCCAGACACCTGTGGTTTTGTTTTTTAAGCCTCGCAGAGGGTTCAGATGCCTGGGGAGCGTTGAGAAATGGGGCTCTCACTCAGCGGTTCTCAAACTTTAGCAGCAACAGAATCACCCGGAGGCCTCGTTAAAACAGATTGCTTTGTCCCACAACTGAGTTTCTGATTCAGGGAGTCTGGGGTGAGGCCAAGAATTTGCATTTCTAACAAGCTCCCAGGCGATGCTGATGCTGCTTGCTGGCTGAGACCATGCTTTCCCTGATCTTGATCAAATCATTAGCCGTCTCTGAGCCGCAGTCTCCTTTCTCATCTGTGAAACAGAGATAATAATAGCTTCCACGCTGCTATTATCAAAGGGATTAAAGACAAGGTCCACAAGGACGTAGCACAGAGCGCACAGAGCTGCTCGCAGGTGCTCACGAGATGGAAGGCACCACTACTGGTGCTATTGCTGCGGGCATGTCAGCCAGCTGTCTGGCTGTGACCCTGTGCTGGGTCAGCACCCCCTCCCGCCTAGTATTTCTTTGCCTTCTAAAAATGGGTTAGCACCAAAAAAAAAAAAAAAAAAAAAAAAAAGAAAATGCATTCATACTTTCCGCACTGGTTCTAAATCTCTAGAGTTTTCTTATAGAATGATGCTTATCAGAGGAAAAACATCTGTTCCACTTTCTTTAATCTCTAATTTATCTAATCTCCCTTTGTAAAAAGGTATATTGCTAATGAGTGAATTTCTGCCAAGGGAAAAAAAATGCTTGTTTCAATTACTTATTCTTCTCTTTGACTTTACCCTCTGTGGTGTAATAGCTCACAACATAAATATAATGAATGGGCCACTTTTTTCTGTCATCTTCATCACTGGCCACTGATGAAGAGACTTCCAGAATAGAAAGATGTCATTTTCCACGTTTCTACCCGAAGCACCAAACACCCGTTGCCCGAGTACATCTTTTCCTCAGACAAGTGTCCTCACCCAGCCCAAGGCACAAGCCGAGGAGAACCCTCCAGCGACGGTGACCATGATGGAGAGTGGCCGCCAGAGGGCGCCGCAGAGCAGCACAGCCTGCCCCCTCCAGGGCCGGAGACTGACCACCTGGGCACAGAAGCCGAGCCCCGGGTGTTTATTTCTTCATTGGAAAGGGTGTGTTTTTCAGAATCTGTAGACACCTGCGTGTGTGTGTGTTTCACGTTTTAAAATTTAAGTTAGTAAGCAAATAATATGATTTGCTCCTATGTGTTTATAAAAGCAAATGGGGATGAAATGGCTTAAAAGAATAGAACAGGATCAAAAGAAGGTAAATGAAATTTTAGAATTGTAACGGCTCTGGGTTGAGGTGAGGGCGTTGAAGACCATCTGGGATGAACCCCTCATCTGACAGATGAGAAACCTGAGGATCAGAGAGTTCACACCACGCTCACTAGCAAAGCGAGGCCAGGCCACCCCCAGACCGTGCCTGACTCTGAGCCTGCATCTCCTGATCACAACCCGCTATCAGAGCCGGAAGATGCAAAGGCCACCAGAGGTACCAGTTAACCCCAACGTCTTCCTATTCTGTCCTCTAGTCTCTCACCAAGCAAAACAAACAAACAATTGACATTTCATCTTATAACCTGAGTCTGTACCAGACCTTGCAAGGTTTATGATACTTTCATTCTTTTTTTTTTTTTTTGCGATTTTTGGAATTGTGGTAAAATAATATAAAAGTTACCATGTTAACCATTTTCAAGTGTCCAGTTCAGTGGCATTCAGTACATTCGCAATGTTATACTTCATCACCACCATCCATCTCCAGAACTCTTTCTTCTCCCCAAACTGAAAGCCTGTCCCCATGAAACACTAGCTCTCCACCCCTCTGTCCTCCAGCCCCTGGCAAACACCCTTCTAGTTTTCTGTCTCTATGAACTTGCCTGTTCTAGGCACCACGTAAAAGGGGAATCATACAATATCTGTCCTTTTGTATCTGGCTTATTTCACTTAGCATGAAGTCCCCAAGGTTCCGTCATGTTGTAGCATGTGTCAGGAGTCCCTTCCTTTTCACAGTTGAATAATATTCTAGCACTTTCATTCCTACAGCTGACACCCAGAAGAATGCTGCCAGGAAAAATGGAGGGCACCCTCATCTTTCCGACAAGGAACCCAAGCTCCTGGCTAATGAGTCGCATCCTCATGGCGCGGGGTCTTGGATCCACACTACGGCTTCTCACTCAGGTCCAGAGCTCTTCATCGTCCCAAGTGCGGGAGGCAGGCTTTCCCCACCGTCCCTCTGCACACTGACGTGGGAAGATGCTCCTTCCTGGGACACAAGCGTGACCCCACATCAGGAGAGATGAAAAGGCAAAGCAAACTAGGGAGAAACAACCCCTCGCACTAACGTTTGTAGGGATTATATACCTCGTTCACAAAGCTCTTCTACAGACCTGATTACAAAGGTAATGAAAACTTGGGCGGGGACACGGCTTGGAGGTTCCAGCTCATGCCAAGTGGAGTGGACACAACAAGCCGCCGAATGCACCAAGTCCCTTTAGGTTGGGTTTTTTTTTAAAGATTTATTTATTATTTATTTATTTATTTTTATTTATTTTTGGCTGCATCGGGTCTTGGTTGCAGCACGCAGGCTCTTTGTTGCGGCATGTGGGATCTTTCGTTGCGGTGCTCATCGTGGCGTGCGGGCTTCTCTCTAGCTGTGGCGCGCAGGTTTTCTCTCTCCTGTTGTGGCGAGCAGGCTCCAGGGCACTTCCCTGATGGTGCAGTGGGTAAGACTCCATGCTTCCACTGCAGGGGGCACGGGTTTGATCCCCGGTCAAAGAACTAGGATCCCACACACACACCACATGGCGTGGCCAAAAAAAAGTCCACTGTTAGTAAAAAGCCACATCTTGAGGCAAATAAGGATCTATTTTACAAGTGAACTATTCCTCATATCTACCTGTGTTTTATAAACAAAACCCATTCTGGGTGAGATGATGGTCCCACTATTGAGATTACTATTATTAGTTATCTGTGTGCTTTTTACACATTGCATCCCTCAATCCCAATACACACTCTAGAGGAAACAAAGGCTTAAAGACTACATAACTTAAGACTACACAGCCAGGATTCCAAGTGGGCTTTTCTGATATCGGAGCCCAAACTGGCGCCCACGGCGCTCAGTTAGCTCTTGCTCAACTCCTCTCGCCCACCCGGCAGGTGCAGCTGTCCTTGGAGGGGTAGATACTCTCTCCCCAAACCAACGCTTAGGCAGCTTAGTCCACTCAGTGAGCCCTACTGGGGCACATTCTTCGGGCCAGGCCCTGTGGCAGGTGCTTGGAGAGACACCAGGATGCAGAAGGCCAGCTTTCCTGGAGCTCACATCTAATAAACAGATACTTGTTAAGTTCTCTCTGTGACCCACTGGGCTTACATTTTGGTATCATATGGAATGTCACACGTGGTAATTTTCTGGCATGTATTGAAAGAAATTGATGAATACTTTATTGGATGGCAATCAATGAGAAAACAGAATACCTTGATTTTTACTAAAACACCCTGTGTAAACCTTTGCAAACTTCACGTAAGGCTGTGGAGACATCTGACATTCCATGGTATTTGTCATCTTGGTCCAATAACTTCATGTATTGGAGGCTATCACCAGGAGAAGGACGGGTGTTGCCACGACTGCGGCCAAAACACATTTTAAAAATAAAATGGTAAATTCTCTGAAACCGTATTTACTCTAGAAACACTGGGAGAAAACAAAAAAGAAAGCTGTGATCCGTCCTGTTTTGTGTGATAAAGACTATATCTTCTTGAACTCCAATAATTTACATAAGATGAAGCAACACTCAAAAAAGGTTAGCTGACCCTAAAAGGATTGAAATCTGTCTCAGTGGTCCAGGAGCCCTTTGTAATTCCAGCTGCTCATCGTCCTTGACTATATTTCCCAATTTTCTGATGTGAAAACGTTGGAGGTGTTCAGTGCTGCGCCTCCGTTTGGGAGGTCTGCAGACACAGTGGTGGAAAGGAATGCTGTCTGATTTTTACACATTGATTCCCCCAGCTCCCACACCAACGTGTTACCAAGGAAAAGAAGGCGTGTTCTCTAGTTTGTGGTGAAGCAGGAACACTTGTACCAATACCTGAGAAATAGAAAGGAAGGGTACTTTTCTTTCCACTGAATAACCTGAGACAAAAACAGAAAAAACTGTTACCCATGAACAATGTTTCGTTTTAATATCTATGTACTCCACAGGTTAAAAAAAAATGATGACACAAAGAAAGTTACTCTCAGGTTGACTTTTAGGTAATATTTAAAAGGAAACTGGGAGAAGATTTCTGTTAAAATAATACACTAATTGTTGTACCAGCTACTGACTTGGTAGGATGTAATCCCATGGATGGTTCCACGGTATCTCAAAAGCGAATATACTCAAAACCAAACTCATGATGTTTTTCTGCCAAACATGGTCATTTCCTGTGTTCCATTCATCAGTGATGCACAGTTGTCCAGTAACATAAGGCAGAAATCGAGGGGTCTCCCTTAAAACTCACTCTCCCTCAGCCCCCATGTCGATCATCAAGATTATTCATTTTATCTTCAAAATGTTTCTTAAATATACTTTTCCCCACTTCCACCCCCACCTCTTCAGTGCAGGCTGTCATCTCCCACTGGAGCACCAGGAGACCACAGGCCTGCGCTTGCGCACCTTGGCACCTGCTTTCGTCCAGTCCCTACACTTTCCAAAACAGTCTGATTATGTTACCACCAGCCCATCCACACAGAAAACTCCTCAAGGGCCAATTGAAAGGAGCCCTAATCTTAGTTATTCCTGCCACTCTCACAATACGTGACTTGCTTCGAGCAATGGAACGTGACCAGAGGTGACAAGTGCCATGGCTGAGGAGAAGTCCTAAAAGCATTTGGGGGCTTTTTTCTTGCTCTTCTCACTCCGTCTTGAGAGAGGCATGACCCCCTATTTTGAACTGCTTCTTCCACTTGAGTCCTGTGATGAAATGCCCCATGGAGGACAGCTGGCCCAGAGTCAAGACATAACATGAACAAGAAATAGACTTTTGTTACTGGAAGCTACTGAGATATTAGGATCTATCTGTTACACAGCATTATCTAGTAAATGCCAACTAACACATGGGGCTTCTCATTACTCTTAAATTAAAATGCAAAATCCATAACTTGGCTTCAAAGCCCTACTTTCGTTTCCTTAGATCAGCCTTGCTTCCCCACACTAGGCCTATGGCCACTTGAGACTGCAGCTTCAAAGTCACTTCTTTAAGGAAAGGTTTCCTGGTCCCTCAGTCAATCTACCACATACTGCTCCTTCATGGAACGTATCAGGTTTATCATTTTATACTTATTTGCTTAGTCGTTTGAATACTATCTCTGCTTCTCCTTAAAGCATTAATCACAACTGCAATTTCTTTGATGATTTATTTAATGTTTACCCTTCCTCCAACTACCACACATTCAAATACACACTCTTGAAGTCTCACAAGAATACTTTCTGGTTTTGCTAACCATTGAAATTAAGGGCCAGCAAATTGCCTGGCAGGTAATAGATGTCCAACAAATTTCTGTGAATGAATGAAATGACTCATAGATTACCAAACACTAGTTTAAAAGTATATTGTGAAATGTAGACGTAACAATTATTAAAAGCATTTGCTGAATTGAATAAGATGATGAAATGCTATTTCATTTAAGAGCAGTAACCAGGTTATAGTACTTGAGATGTCTCTCTGCACCCATATCAACACCATCCCTGCCTCTGAAGAGCAGATAACAAATAGTATCTTAGTCATGTATCAGGTGGCCTTACAGCAGTGGTTCCCAAACCCTCTCATGCATCAGAATCACCTGAAGAGCTTGTTATAAGCACAGATTACCGGGACCCACCCCCAGAATTTCTGGTTCAAGAACATGTACCACTAACAAGTTCTAGGCAGGGCAATGCTGGGGGCCTGAGGACCCCACTGAGAAGTACTGCCCTAGAATTTACAAAGCACTTTCACTTAGGGAGATCGGAAGAAAGGACAAGCAACTTCTGTGGCCCAGGGGCATGGTGCCGGTTATCTCATGGGCTCCTGAACCCACCAGGGTGGACGTCTCACTCTGGGTCCACCAGCACTCCACACCCCACCCACCAGCCACTGCTACTCAAGCAGCCAGAACATCTACTCCAAAATGTCCCTTCTTAAATACCACAGGGTCACAAATGAGGCACCAACACACCAGAAATCACAGCCCAATGTTCCCACTTTCTTTTTTTTATATTATAAAATGTATGTTTGCTCAGCTAAATTGGGAGAATGGAATGGAACCCTCATTTCCAATCTAAACCTAAAAGGTTAAATTTATCTGTACTTTAAAAATGAGATATGAGCATGAAGAATGGCTATCCTCAAAAAGACCACCAATAACAAATGCTGGCGAGGATGCTGAGAAAAGGGAACCCTCCTACACTGTTGGTGGGAATGTAAATTGGTGCAGCCACTATGGAGAACAGTATGGAGGTTTCTCAAAAAGTTAAAAGTAGAACTACCATATGATCCAGCAATCCCACTCCTGCATATATATCTGAAAAAAATGAAAACAATAACTCAAAAAGATACATGCACCCCAATGTTCATAGCAGCACTATTTACAATAGCCAAGACATGGAAGCAACCTAAGTGTCCGTCAACAGATGACTGGATAAAGAAGATATGGTATGCATATATACAGTGGAGTACTACTCAGCCATAAAAAAGAATAAAATTTTGCCATTTGCAACAACATGGATGGACCTGGAGGGTATTACACTAAGTAAAATAAGTCAGACGGAGAAAGACAAATACTGTATGTTATCACTTATATGTGGAATCTAAAAAATAAAACAAACTAGTGAATGTAACAAAAAAGAAACAGACTCACAGATACAGAGAACAAACTAGTGGTCACCAGTGAGGATGGGCAAGATAGGGGTAGGGGATTAAGAGGTACAAACTGCTATGTATAAAATAAATAAGCTACTAGGATACATTGTACAGCACAGAGAATATAGCCAATATTTTATAATAACTATAAATGGAATATAATCTATGAAGATTTTGAATCATGTCATACACCTGAAACTAATGTAATATTGTAAACAAGTATACCTCAATTTTTAAAAGGCCAGTGGGAAAAAAAAAAAAGAATGAGATCTGAGTATGAAAAAAGCCGGTGGTGGCAGGGGAGGAGGTGGCCCACAAACACTTCACCCCAGCCCGTTTCCCCCCGAGCGGTGCCTCTTCCCTCATCACCCCCATTCACACTGCCCCGACCTCAACCCCTGTCAAAACTAGTCTCAGATTCATGTCCACACCACAAACCACTGTAACAGCGTGAAGCGGGAGAGATCTTTTTACAGGGATTTAAATCTTGAGCTAAAAGGGTTAAAATTTGAACTGGAAATTCAGAGTAGCCAAGACCACTTTTCCGGGAGTCCCAAGTAGGAAGAGAGATGAGATGCAGGGGGTCAGAGCTGGCAAAGAGCCGGGTGAGAAGGGCAAGTGGTCAGAGGGTGTGCTACAATGCGACAGGAGAAGTGGGGGTCCCAGGCGAGGACAGGCTTAGAGGGAGGCGGTGAAGCCGACTGACCTGGTGGGCCCCCGGCATCACCAAGGTTGTGCCACCTGCTGGTGACAGGACCATCTCCTCTGCTCTCCCCACCCCACCCAGGGCTGTCCAAATGTCATGGTCACTGGCCGTTTGGCCATTTTTGTTCAGTTAGTGTTATGGGCTTAGCTGTGTTCCTCAAAATCCAAATGCTGAGGTCCTACCCCTTGGTGCCTCAGAAGGTGACTGGACTTGGAGATGAGGTCTTTGAAGAAAAGACCAAGTTACAATGAGGTCATATGGGCGGCTCCCAATCCAGTATCCCTGATGTCCTTATAAGAAGAGACAAGGACAGAGACATGCACAGAGCGAAGACCCTGAGAAAACACAGCGGGAAGACGGCCGTCTGCAAGCCAAGGAGGGAGAGGCCTCAGAAGAAACCAACCCTGCTGACACCTTGACCTCAGACCTCTAGACACTCCAGAACGGTGAGAATATCAATGTCTGCTGTTGAAGCCCCCGCCTGCCCAGTACGTGGTACATGGTTACTGCAGTCCTAGCCAGCTAACCCCATCAGAATTAAAGTGCTGCAGATCCATGTACAGTGGAGTCATGACACAGGGGAAGTGGGGCAGAGACTGAGGGGCAGGTGGGGGGAGATACAGCAGAGATAGACCTGCGCTCCCTCGTAGGCTAAAGGACATGGCCTTAATAGAAGCATACAAGAAGGTCTCTACAGAGCTTTGAACCCAAGAGGTAAACAAGAGCCACATATTCTGAAAAAACCCATGGATGGAGGTAGGGTCACAACGTTGGTACCCAAGTCCCAGTGCCTTCCTCCCACGGGAGGTGCCCACTGAAGACCGATGACACGTGACAAGAAGGGGACCTGACGCTATAGGGGCCATCAATAACACATCAGGCATTGATTGGGATCCAAACAGTCATCGGGTATTTATGTCGGGCACATACATAACATGTAAAGGAAACCACCCACATAGAAATCTCAACTGAAAAGATGACTTTTTTCATGATGTTATCTAGTGGTATTGGCTATAGAATTACAACATCAAAAACAATAACAAAAAACCTCAATAATCCCCTAGTTAAATAAGCCAACACTTCAACCATATGAAAAGAGAAGAACTAAAAATTAGCTGTCCCCTCAGTCTGGGCAGAGGCCTGCGGAGCCTCCTGCAGGGTCGGCCTCAGCTTCCACCAGGCTCTCGGCTCACTGGCAAACAGCGTCCCGTGTCCTCTCCTTCCCTGACATGGGGCCTCTCCCTGGTTCTCCTGTGCATCCAGAACCTTGCCTTTCTCTGAAACCTCCACAGCCCCAGCTCACAGGCAGGAAATGCAAGGCCTATGGCAATGGTGGGGGGGGCTCTTCCAGGACCTGCCAGGATTCTGCTTCGCACAGGACCACCCCCAGCAGGGGACGCACCCACGACACACATCAGTCATACAAAAGCCAGACAGCCAAGCCCAGCATGAGAGTACCATGGAGACCTTCATGCCACTGCCTGTAAAAAGGACACAAGACGGGAGGTGCCAGCATTGAAGGAAAACCTCTGCGGCCTGTGATTCTTAGTCATTTTAAAAAATACGTTGAACTAATCTCATAGATGCTACATTTATCCATCTGTGCCTATTCCTGGCCCCAGGGTCCTTTTTCTGTTAATTTTTTAACGCATAATCAGAAAGATACCTTTTCTTGAGCCCCAAACCCCACGTTATTTTCCTGACTCAGGAGTGCCTGTGGCTAGTGGCACTCCATCCACCCTCCCCACCATGTCCACCTCATCACCTCTCACTGCTGCTGACAGAATGGCCAGATCCCCCAAGAGAAGGTGGGGGCAGGGCAGAGCGCTGATAGGATTGCACCCCGATCAAAACCCATTTCAATCCTGAAATGTGCATTTCTCACTGAATCCCAATTTTTCACACTTGTTTTAGGATATGATTTAACATGAAATGTGAAAGATTTACTTCGTGACACTCGGTTTGGTCTGTACACCGATTCCGTGGTGCTAATCCCCTTGGAGGGCTGCAGTTGAAGAAGCACCTCCCTCCCTGGAGAGCAGCAGCCCGGTCTCAGTGAAACCTTCTCAGGGGAGAGAAAGCTGGGGCACAGAGCAGGACAGCGACCATCCCCCAGGAGGCCCGTGCTCCCCACCCTCGAAGCCCCACACCACAGCACTGAGGACCACACCAAAGGCCAATTTTACCTCCTTCCTCTCTGAGAGGCAAAAATTATAGCACCATGCATTCTTTTCATCTTTCTCTCTTTTTCTGAGAAGGAACAGTGATTAAGAATGCAGGTGTTAAGAGTCCTGTATTGGGCTCAAATCCTGAATCTGCCATTTCCTATGATATTTTGGACAAATCATGTTTAACTTTTAGTAGATTTAGTTTCCTCCTCTGAATATTGGTATGATAGTAGCAGCTGACCGCTAAGAGTTTGTGAAAATTAAACGAGATAACTTATGTAAAGTACCCAAGATTACGATGGCACATAAGTGATTGATTGACAGCAGCTGTTGAAATCATTTTATAGTTATTACCATCTTGGATTCTTACAAAGATTAAATAAGGTAATGAGCACTGTTGTGTTTGTTATAAAAGACAGAAAAGTCAACTAACACAGTACTCATTTTACAGGTGAAAACACAAAACAGCAAAAGTCACTTGCACGTGGCACATCACCATGGAAGGTTAAATCCCAGCTTCCTAATTCACATGTGCTGGTCCCAGCTGTGGGCCTGTGTTGATGCTTTGGGGGAGCTCCCAGAGAGAAACCCCATGGCAGTGGCAACAGGAACAGCAGTGACTCTTCTCATTAGCTCTGCTGGTTGTGCTCCAGAGAACACTGAGGCTAATATGTGCCGCTCTCATGAAATTTTCAGGTGGGTCTGTACCTTGATTCCATCGTACTGCAAGACCAAGGCAGACCTGGAAAACACGTCGCTGTTGGGACAGGGATATGGATTCGACACCACTACCTTGCACTATGCCGGGACTCCATTCACATGCATTCACATACAGTATACTGGGAATGATGCTCTCTGTAGTTGTGCAAATTGGGGGTTGAAGGGAAAAAAAAGAAGAGGAGTGACTCCTTTCTTCCTCTTTCCCAAACATCCAGGTGAGAAGCTGGAGACTGAACAGAAGAGGAACAAATTAACGAACCACTGAAGCAGGAATAATCTAGGGGGTTTTATGAACAAGAGGTCCTAATGTTCCAGTTCTAGTCTGTTTGTGATACTCAGTGGTGGGTGATGCAGTGCCGCTATAGTAGCACCAAACCTACATCCATCTTTGAGTTGATGGTTACTTTGCTGCATGGAGGGGTTAGGACACAGGTGTGCTGGTTAATGTTTAACAACTTGCTCTCTGTGAAATAAAAGCCTTGGTAAGTAGTGTTTCCAATTCCCATGCTGTAAATACTTCCATTATGGTCATTTCCAAGCTACCAACACGACCCCAGTGAAGAAGAGCTGGGAAGGGATGCCCATAATTGGGGGTGATGACTGACAAGAACATGGAGACAACAGGGGGGAAAACAACAAATAGAGGAGCTAAATAAGAATTCAACAAAATTAAAATCTGAAGACAGGATGACTAGGAAAAATGAAAGTAACTCTCAAGAATCTGTACATATATTTGAAAGGATGTTGATTTTCCTGCTGTGTATAAGTTTACACAAGATAATCCCAGAGAACTAAAAGATGTAGAGCTATCCAAGACTCACCGGAATGATGCAAAGAGATGGAACCTAAAAGCCAAAACATCAGCAAAATCTCAGGCAAAAGCATTCATGAGTGGCTGAGGAGAAGGGTCTAAACCACTTTTCTGATTTATGAATATAAGCAAAAATACTATGAGAAAATCAAAAGGTATAAGATTTTCTGAGCTTAAGAACAGAGCATACAAGCTCAAACTCTATGATATCTTCGACTGTCTCTCGTAAACCCAAATGACTCGATCCTCTTGCCTCAGTTTCTTCCTCTATGAAATGAGTGTGTTGATCATGAATTTCCCAAGCCATAGCACTGTACATCTATTTGTTAAAATAAATAAGCAGACAACAGAAACTTCACTGAGGGCATTGTTCCACCTAATACTGCTACAGCTCAAGATTCGAAAATAGCTTTTCTTTCCGAAAGATGAATTCTTAAACCCCTAAAACTAAATATCAACCAAAACAACCTGAAAACCGATTTTGAAGAATGCATTGAAGGTAAATAGCTTCTTCCTACAATGAATGAATAGTTTTTCAGACTATATCTCCATCAACAGCTAGAAAACATGAAAAAATACGAGGAACATCTGTTCAAAGGTATCAGAGGATCACCAAGGCAGCAAGGAATGAAAGACCGAAATCCTTCAAGAGAAAGGAAGTCACTCTTTTCCTGCAGATACTTTTACTCAAAAGTAACAGCAGCGAAGCTGAGAAGCTGAGCAAAGATTTCAGGAGTCTAATAGAACTGGGGAGACAAAGATTAAAATATAGGACCCATGAAGAAGTAGTGTCCTACTAAAAACCTGAAGCTTTCCATTGGGACCCCTAAAATGTCACTCTTTGGAAAATATATGCTTTTCCATGTAGGAGTACATGGAAATGTATAAGCCCTTACAAAGACAAAGCTAAGCTTGAATCAGCTCAATCTCTGATTAGATGGAAATTATCAGTCCCTACACTTATTGCTGTAAGAAGCAAAGTAAATTCTCTTGGAAGAAAGATAAAATCATTCAAGTCTCAAGTAATCTCCAAAATTTTATGCACAATGCTTATAATCGAATCTAAGTAACTAGGAAGACTCAATCAATAAAAAGGGAGCTTCCCTGGTGGCGCAGTGGTGGAGAGTCCGCCTGCTGATGCGGGGGACACGGGTTCATGCCCCAGTCCGGGAAGATCCCACATGCCGTGGAGCGGCTAGGCCCGTGGGCCATGGCCGCTGAGCCTGCGCGTCCGGAGCCTGTGCTCCGCAACGGGAGAGGCCACAACAGTGAGAGGCCCGTGTACCGCAAATACATACATAAATAAATAAATAAATAATAAAAAGACAAGAATGGATAAAAACCAAAAGAAATAAAAAGAAAATAGAAACAAGCCCACAAGAGACAGAGATATTAGAATTATGTGAAATAAATGTGAAAATAACTATGATTAACATGTTCATGAAAGTAAATGAGAATATAGACAATGTCAGTTGAGAACAAATTATAAAAAAGGAACAAAGGGTAATCTTGAACAGGAAAATAAAATAATCAAAATTAAGAACTCAAAGGATAGGTTTAACAGCGGATTCAAAATGGTAGAAGGGAGATTTAGTCAAATGGAAGATAGTTAATAAGAAAATATCCAGACTGAAGGACAGAGATTCAAAGGAATAGAAAGTACAAAATACAATATGAGAGACATGGGACAGCAAGAAAATGTCTAGCATATGTAACTGGAGCTCAGAAAGAGAAGAATGAGATAATCAGGTATGAGATGAATTTGTATCATGCCAACTTAGCCAAGCTGGAACTACTTTTGCTAGAATTTTCTTCCCTGCATAACATGGATTAATGTGGGTTACAAGAGACACTTTGTGCAAGATTAAGAAGACAGAAGTAAATCAGCAGCCCTATTCCTTTTACATTCAGACACAGCAGGGCACAAAGCACTGTTGCAGCTTACATACCTTGTCATTTACCTGCTGACTCACTTTGTAGGCTTGGAGCATCAGCCAGCTCCTCTCAGATTTCCTTCTTTAATCTCTTCAAATCCTGGTATGGGCACATTTTTAGCTCTATGTCAAAGGATACCAGCTTCCTCTGCAGAACACCTCATCGTCAAAGTTGGAGTCTTGGAGGTAGTGAGAGGCTGATATGGGTTCCAGTCCATTCCTGTCGTTTCCCAATTCTTCTCTTCCTATCTATCTACCCTACTGACTTCAGGCTATAGGGCCAGAAACAGAAGAAACATCTTCCCCTAGACTATTGAACTGCTTTGGGCAAATCCATAAGGTCAAGTCCCTATAATAAACCTGTGTATGTGTGTGTACATGTCTATCTCCTAGTGGTTCTGCCTGGAGGAGAGGAAGATCAGGTACCAGGGGAGAGGTACAAACCACCCACACACTTCTCCTCTATCTCCTCTAGGAAACAAAAGCCTTCATCTGTGGAGGGAAAGGCAACAAACAGCGCTGCCCTTAGTGCACTAGTGAAAACACACTGCAGCTCAAGGAAGGGAGCTAGGAAAAAAAATACCCCATCCCAGTGGGGAGAGATGGAGGCAAGAATATGTGCTGGGCCCAGAACTATAGTTAGAGGGCAATACAGGTACAGCTCTCTCTCTCTCTCTTTTTCTATGTACTTAACATTTGTTTGATTAGCTCAATCTAATTATTTTTCCAGCTTTATTGAGGTATAATTGAAAAATAAAAATTATATACATTTAAGGTGTACAATGTGATGATTTTATATAACTATACTTTATGAAATAATTAGGGTGTTCCCTTCTACACTCCCCAATCTAGGCTCTGCCTGAGCTCTCTCGGTGATGGGACCCCCTTGCCTCTAAGGCAGCCCACATCTTTCTGGGACTGTTTCGGATTGCTGGAAAGTTCTGTGTTTCTGTAACTGCAGGTTGTAGTCATGTATGGTAACGTCCAATAAGATTTACTCACATTTTAAGTGACCATAAGTAAAAGTCTGTACCTGAGTCCTACTGTAGGGGCAGCTGAGCGTGGCTGCTCCTGAAACAGCAGTAGCATGCAGGAAATGCATTTTGCAGCACAACGAATTACACCTGAAGGGAAGCAATCATTCCTAGGCACGGGCAGAGTGCATTTCACATTCAGAAACATCCCACACACAGCCGTGAACACTTGCATTAGTGCCAATCAGTCAAAGGTGATATAAACTCGGACGGGACCTCACTTTGCTCTCAGGGATAAAAGTGGAGGTGGGGGAAATAAGGAAGGAAAAAGAAATAATATGGTTTGCCTGCTAGATGGAAACATCTTACAGGAGAGTCCAGTGGCTGACTGACTTTGTTAAGAATGAGTGACCCGACCCTAACTTTCACCATCTAAAGCACAATAACAAATAGAAAAGAGAAGGGACAGGGAATGGTTTAAAAATAAGGTCACTGGGCTTCCCTGGTGGCGCAGTGGTTGAGAGTCCGCCTGCCGATGCAGGGGACGCGTGTTTGTGCCACAGTCCAGGAAGATCCCACATGCCACGGAGCGGCTGGGCCCATGAGCCATGGCCACTGAGCCTGCGCGTCCGGAGCCTGTGCTCCGCAACGGGAGACGCCACAACAGTGAGAGGCCCGCGTACCGCAAAAAATAAATAAATAAGGTTACTGACATTGCGGAAAAGAGCACCATGAACAGGACTTACTAACGTGCAGACATCAGTGGGGCTTGATTTCAGCCAGAGCAAAAATCAGGTAGCATCTAAATATGCCAGCACTCTCCTTTCCCCTCCCAAATATATCCAGGGAGGGAAATGTATGGGGGGCGGGGGAGGACACATGGGAGAAGGCAATTTTAAGGTGTGTTGCAAAATAAATCTCTGGTACCTCCTAATGTTTCTGATCACAATATGCTTCACTTTTATGGTTGTCAATGGTTTTCATATTCTCCCTTTGATAGATCCTTCCCACGGCCATTAAAACTTTCACTCTTCTTCAACTTCGTTCCACATCTACTGTGTGATTACATGGAATTCATGACCATGGGTGCTTCTCCATCACAGAAGACGAGAAGTCAGGAGTAAGAGAGAAGGCACCCTACCTGAGCTCTTCCTTCTTAACCCCTCCTGGCCACTAGAGATATTTGCTGTTCAACCCAGCCAGCGCATCCTGAGACCTGCTGTGGCTGGACACGCTGGGAGCTGAGGCAACAAAGAGGAATAAGAGCTGACCCCCATCCTCGGGCAGCTCTCAGTCCGAGAGGAGAGACAGACACACCAAAAGACTTTGTGGTGGCCACTTTGTTCAGTGACTGTAAGAAAACACCATGGCACCAGCCATGACCGCCTCTAACAGTTCCAGCAGCCACTCACATTTTCCTATGAAAACCAACTTATCCACCCTTCCCAGGCTTCCATCAGAAACCATTTCAAATAGCAACCAGAATTCTCACACACTGCTGGTGAGAATACAAAATAGAATGGCCAATTTTGAAACCGCTGTGCAATATCTTTAAAAATTAAATATACACTTACCATATGACCTAGCAATACTACTGCTAGATTTGTACCCAATAGAAATGAAAACTTACGGCCATACAAACACCTATACCTAAATGTTCATAGCAGATGTATTCATTACAACTAATATTGGAAACAACTTAAACATCCATCAACTGTTGATAAGACAAATTCTGGTACATTCATAAATCAAATACTACTCATGAACAAAAAAGAACTACTGATACGTACAAAAACATGGATGAAAGAAAACACACAGAGTTTCAAGAAAAAAATTAGTAAGGTGTATAAATGAGTTTAGGTTTGAAATCTTTGGGTGTTCCAAAACTACATGAATAGTTCAGAGTTTGTTCCTAAATGTTGAAACCAAGAACTTTCTCTTTTGAGAACCAGAACAGCATCAGAATAATGACCAATAATACAGGTAAACTCAACTAGATCATAGGTAAGTCCAGGTTAACTTTATGACTGATGTTGATGGCGTTTTCCTAAAATCAATGACAGGCCCACACACTGATAGGCTATTTTAAGGAGGCCAGACCAGCGCCTACCAAATTATAAAATTAATTCATGCTACAATGTTAATGTGATACTGATCCTGGGTGTTTTAGAAACAACCCAAATTAGGGTTGACTTCCAAGCCTTTGCCTCTATAAATAATATCCATGACAGCAAAGAATCAAGGCATTAGAAGACCTGGACCAAACACTTTCACTTCCCTTTTTCTCTGATCAATATAATTTCAAGCAAAAGTCAACCCACACTGCTGAAAGATGGAATTTTGTTTAGTTTTTTCAAATGTCTGGATCGATCTGGATACTTCAGCTGATGCAGCTTAACTTAGTCTTGGGAGGCAGATACAGAGGGGCTTTCCATGGACTTGGCCTGGCAAGTATCCAGCTGGGGGTGGGGTTCTAGTTCCTTTTGTATCTCCCTTGGGGAAGACATAGGAGTTTAAGAGGAACTGAATTCCTGTTCTTCAACGGAATCATAAAACAACAAGCAAGTCCACTTTCTAAACAAAAAAGAACTTTCAAGAAGGAAATTTTCAGATGTTACTATTTTCCCATGTTGCAAGACACAAGTATCTTTGGAAAAAGGATCCACAGATCTTGCTATCACTTGAATAAGAATGGTGACTATTTCCTTTGTTCCCAAAAGAATCCCCCAAAGAATAATTACACAGTAATTAAAGAGGATCTCAAGATTTTTTTCCACGGATTTCCAATAACATCAAATATTTGCATATTTTAGCATACTCAGGGTAAAAAGAAACGATTAACCTCTGATAACAGGCGTTGGGGGCACATTTGCAGCCTTATGGGGCTTGGAAGTTATTTGAGAATAAGCCATTTTAAATCCCACCATATAAATTGAAAACTAAGCATGTCAATTTCTGTTGCCATAACCTCACCTCAAGTGACTACCCAGCTCTGAATCACCTAGTTCTCAACCCTAGAAAAGTCACTGACCTCTTTGGTTAGTTACCTCCACTATAGAGTGAAATTTAGACCGGCTCAATGTTTCTCAAACGTTTATATGGATCAGAATGACCTGGGAGATTTATTAAATGAAGATTCCTGGGCTTCTACCCCAATAACCTTATTTATTTGATCAGGGATGAAGCTCAGGAATCTGCATTCTATGCAGTTTCCTTAGGTGATTCCATGCAGGTGGTCCATGGATCTGAAACCACTCAGCTAGATGATATTTGATGTTTCTTTCCAGCTCTATTATTTTATGATAATGCCATTTACAAGCAAAGCTGCAGTTGGAATTGGTGTCACTGAAGCCAATATTGCTATCAACACTTGAGCCAGAACAAAACATTTATAAAGAAATTAAAATTTTAGGGGGACTTCCCTGGTGGTCCAGTGGTAAAGAATCCACCTTCCAATGCAGGGGACGTGGGTTCAATCCCTGGTCAGGGAACTAAGATCCCACATGCCACGGGGCAACTAAGCCCGCGCGCCACAGCTACTGAGCTCATGCGCCTCAACCAGAGAGCCTGTGTGTCGCAAACTACAGAGCCCACACGCTCTGGAACCCACGCGCCACAACTAAAGAGAGAAAACCCGCACGGCACAAATAGAGAGAAGCCCGCACACCGCAACGAAAAGATCCTGCATGCTGCAACTAAGACCCGACGCAGCCAAAAATAATAACTAAAATAAATAAATAATAAATAAATCTTTTAAAAATATTTAGGGAAAGGACATTGAGTCCATAGCCAAAAATATCGATTAATTTTTCAGCACTTTACATTCAAACAACTAGACAACTTAAAAACATATTAAGTGTCATCGTATTCAGTCTTTACAAGTGAAAGATTACTTTTAAACAGAAAATATGCATTTAGCCATAGGGATGAAAAATAACATCCTTTGCACAGTTATTTTCCTGAGAAACGTGCAAGGTTTTATATTAGATACTTAACATAGAATAAAGATCAGGATCAATCTTTACGTGGGGAGACAGAGTGGCTTAAGAGCACCACACTGTCTTCAAAGACCAACTACCCCACCCCCAAATGACCTTCCTGGCTGGAACTTGAAATTCCACAATGGAAATTTTATTCCTTTGCTTTTAACCCACGCCTATGACTCCAGCTGGTTGTAAATGTCCATGAGGGAGGTAATATACTAAACCTGGGGTGGTAAGAAGGGGCTCCCGAGCTACCACGCCCCCAGCCCCCGCCCATGCAGACATTGACCACTGATCCTGGCACTCTTCCCTCTGAGCTGAGATGAGGCTGCAGAAGCTTCTTCAGCTCAGGGCTCAGGGAAGCTACTTCCATTTGACTAGAGTTGCCGTCAATCTTACCTGTCACTTACAATATTCGTTCAATAAACATTTATTGCACTTTACTATGTGACAGGAAGGATGCTTAGATGATCTTCTGAGAAACGGATAAAGAAGGGTAGAAAAACATACTAAAGTCATCAAAGACAAACTCCATCCTACCTCGCAATTTTGCCAAGAGTTGGCCATGGTAAAGTTATAGATTGTGCCCACTGATTGGAAAACAGATACATAAGTTTACTATATCCACAGAGTAGAGTAATACCCAGCAGTAAAAATTTAACTACAACTACAAGCTATAACACAGGATGAATCATGAGTGATTTAAAAAAAAAAAAACAGAAGAGGGAAAAAGGCTATTCCCTTTTTTTTTGAGGACGACGTGGGATGTAGAGGGAAGGATGGGAGGAAAGCACCTAAGTAGACAGAAGACATTACCAGTGTTCCATTTACTGGGTTGGGTGGTGGATCTTTAGGTATCCATTGTATTACAGTAATTAATAACATCCATGCGTGGATTAGTAATGAGACTATGGCATGAAACAAGGATTATGGCTAATCAAATTCTGTGCACTGAGGTCCATTCAGAAAGGACACATTGTAGCAACTTTGTCAAGAAAGCCATTCTAAGGATCATAAAAGTTACTGTCTACAGGCTTCTTGGACCAATGTCAGGAAACCACCTCACCACAAGAATTCTGTAAGGACAGAGAGCAATGTGGACGAGAGGCACTGCAGAAAGGGAAATCCATGAAGGTCAACTGACTGGTTTGAAAAAAAGTCTAGAAGCCAAAAAGTCTTCAGCCATTTTGATGAATCAATTCATGCTACTCATATTTTCTTTACTTTTGAAAGGAAGTTTGGAATACCCTTAGGAGCACTTGAGTTCTAAAACTGCTGGAGTAAATAAAAGAAAATGTTACATAACTCATTCCAAAAGAACAAGAGAACTATATTAACAGATTGACAGTATTCATAGGTTAATTAGGAAATCTGTTGGTGCTGTTAAGAAATGTGGCACATTTTAATTCAGACTGACGTTCCTCAGGATATAGGTATAAGTGATGTTCATTCATTCAGTAACAGTGAGATGTCACGGAGCCTGTGAGAGACTGACGTCTGGAGAGTGCCTACAGTTAAGCAGTACGTGAGACACGTTCTGGACCACTATGGATGTTCTCTAATCAAACCTACCTCTTTGAAATTATTCAGGATGTGAAACTGTTGCACACTTGAGAAGAGATGAAAGAAAGGAGTTAAAAGAAAAGGGCCATTAAGCTGATTTGAAACTGGTTAAAAAGGAATCATCTAATCAGGTTTGTCCCATGGCTAACATTTTAAATATGGTCGCCACAGCTGTAAGGGGAGGTTAGAAAAGCCCCCTTAATTATTTAGTATGTTATCTATTGAACTGAATTTTAAAGAGTCAGATAAAAGAATAGATAACTGGCCGGAGTACTGAAAACATTTCTATACAGCTACCTAAAAACTGAGAGCTGGCTTTCAGAATGGTTGCATCTTTTCTTTCTTTTAGTTTTACTGGGACATAATTGACATACAGCACTGTGTAAGTTTAAGGTGCACGGCATACTGATCTGACTTATATACATCGTGAAATGATGACCACAATAGGTTTAGCGAACATCCATCATCTCATAGAGCTAGGGAGACACACAAGTAAGAGGGGAGCTGGAGCTACCTGACCCCAAAGCCCAGGCCCTCCATTATCAGGCCAACAGGTATCAGAGGAAGAGCAGCCCCCACAGAGAAGCTTCTAGTTGGATGGTGCCGCCACACTGGGGAGAAGAGCCCTGCACGACGGGCAGTGTGTTGATTTGTGCTGGGTTCCCTGTGTGTACTGTGGCCCCTGCCTTCAGCTGAGCTGGCATCCCCATGTCTCAGATCTCCACTTTGCCTCTTGAGACCCTAGAACTCTGGCCTCCTGCTCAGGAGCGAGAGGCAACTTGATCCCCTGTGGAAGAAGAGAAGGGACTGTGCTGGGAGGGTTCTCACTGCTTCAGAGAAAGACTTTCAACCAATCCTGGTTTTGTCCACACCCGCACCTCCAGGAAGTTGCTGCAAACTCCAATCTCTGAGGCTTCCTCAGGTGGCTCAACTCAGCCTGCGTCTGGTTTCTTCCTTGGCCAGCCCACGTCTGCAAAATCAGTGACCGCTAGACTTAGAGCCAGCAAAACGTGGTTACTTATAGCCTGCGTCCTCCCCTGTTCTTTTTGTCCTGTGAGCCTAGGCCTTTTCTCTGCCTTTATTATCATTTTAATGCAATTTTCAGAGGAAGTGGCAACAAAACACATTTGTTCCATCTGTCACGCTTAACAGGCTCTTCTGAAACAAAAACATGTTCGTGGACAAGAAAAATGTGCGCCTAAGCCCTTATGTGATCTAAGAGCTTTACACAGAGTGTGCTTGGAACATGCAAAAACTTCAGGCCCCACCATCTCTGACTGTAAACAGGTGAGCTGTGTCCTCACTGCAGACATTTGTTTCAAAGCTGACCCCCTACAGTTATGCAGTCTCATTTCCAGCTCGGAGAAAGAAAAGTGAGAAAAGCCAGCCAGCCATCCTCAACTGTTCCTGTCTCCAGTAACAAGGCCATCATTTGAGCAAGAGTTAGACCATTTGTCACAAAGCTTAGCCACTGTTATTTTAGGGTGAGACTATGAAATGGTGCAGCCTACTAAATTGTACCATTGCCAGAGCTCTGGACACTCTGTAACTTCTCAGTTTTGAAACTGTAAAACAGAGGGAGAATATTCCACTTGTAAAGGAAATGGATGTGATTTCTTGCCCTAGTCCTTTAATACCACAACTAAGTTAACCAAGCCAGTTGTCCGGGCTGTGTTTCTGCAGCCCAAAGGGACAGCTGAGCTAATTTCTGACAATAACTGGATGAGCAGTTGCCTCATTTGACCCAGCTCCCTGGTGTGGGCACTAAGATGACTGGGCAATATGAGACTGGATCAGCAGATAAACAGAAACCTAAACTCCTGTGTGTTCCCTCATGCCCACCAGAAAAGAAAACCTGTAACGAAAGCAATTTCATAAGACGCCACCTTCGTTGCTTCGCCCCATGTGGGATACCCTCAGAGAACCTTGTCCTGAGAGCTTCTTTGTCCATTCCCCAATCCTTCCTTCAATTGCTACTGTAAGACCTACACCATATGATTTACCAAAGAACATTTATATAAATTACAATAAAAAACAGGAATAAAATGTGAAGATGTTGCAGAAATTTTTAATGTGCTTTCTTGTAACAGATCTTACGCATGCTTGCTGCTTTGCAATATTTTCACTGGAGAACAGAGAAAGCCCACCTCTCAGAGCCCCACAGGTGAAAGGAAAAGTCACAAATGGATTTCATCACTGGCATTCATCTCAGATATAAAAAAAGAAATGAGTAAAGATGCCCCACATCATCTGTCGTCATGGAAATTCAAATTAAAGCAACAACAAGATACCACTACACACCTATTTGAATGGCAAAAATCCAAAACACTGACAACACCAAATGCTGGTAAGGATGCAGAGCAACAGGAACTCCCATTCATTGCTGGTGGGAATGCAAAGTGTACAGTCACTCTGGAAAACAGTTTGGCAGTTTCTTACAAGGCTACACATACTCTTAACATATGATACAGCAATCACACTCCTTGGTATGTACCTAAATGAAGTTAAACTTATGCCTACACCAAAACCTGCACATAGATGCTTCTAACAGCCTTATTCATAATTGCCAAAACTTGGAAGTAACAGAAATGTCTTTCAGGAAGTGAATGGATAAATAAACTGTGGTACATCCAGAAAATGGAGTATCATTCACCACTACAAAAAAAGAAATGAACTCTCAGGCCATAAAAAGACATGGGGGGAAACTTAAATACATATTACTAAGTGAAAGAAGCCAATCTGAAAAGACTACATACTGTATGATTCCAACTATATGACATTCTGGAAAAGGCAAAACTATGGAGATAGTAAATAGATAAATAAGATTAGTGGCTGCCAGGGTTTGGTTGGAGGGAGGAATGAATAGGAGTACAGAGGATTCTTAGGGCAGTGAAACAATTCTGTATGATACTACAATGGTAGATACATGTCATTTTATAATGGTCAAGACCTACAAAACCCACAGAATGAATAACACCAAGAGTGAACCCTAATGGAAACTATGAACTTGGGGAGATAATGACCTGTCGATATAAGTTCATCAGTTGTTAAGAAATGTACCGGTCTTGATCGTGGGGAGGCTCTGCTCGTGTCGGGGCAGGGAGTATATGGGAAATCTGTACCTTCTGCTCAACTTTGCTGTGAGCTTAAAACTAGTCTAAAAAAATAAAGTCTTTTTTTCTGTGAGTGAATTCATCTCACCACAGTGACCAGGTTCCATCCACAGAATTTGGCCAAGCTTGGTCTCCTTTTCCCCATCCTAGGAAGAGAGATCATCACTCTTCAGACTTTTGAAAAGAAAGGAAAGAGAGAAAGGACGGAAGGAAAGAAGGGAGGAAATAAGGAAGAGAGGGAGAGAGAAACCTCACCAACAGAGGGCTGAGAAACCGGGATGGGTGGCAACTAGTTATTACTGTATTCGTTTCCTATTGCTGCCTAACAAATTAGCACAAACGCAGTGGCTTCAAACAAAACACATTTATGATGTCACAGTTTCTCTATGTCAGGAGTATGCCAAGGCATAGTTGGTTCTTCTGTTCAGGGTCCAAGAAGGTTGCAATCAAGATGTCAACTGGGCTACATTTCATCAGAGGCTCGACTGGGGAAAGATGTATGTCCAAGTACCCCCAGGTTGCTGGCAGAATTAGTCTCCTTGAGGCTGTAGAATTCATAGGCACTTCTTTCTTCAAAGTGAGAAGAAAGAGTCTCTGACCTCAGGGAGGGTCCCAGACCCTTCTTTAAGGGCTTTTGCCTGATTAAGTCAGGCCCACCCAGGGTAATCTTTGTTTTTAACTCAAGATCAACTGATTCGGGACTTTCATTAAAAATCTGTTCATCTTTGCCATGTAATATAACCACAGCTCATCTCCTTTGCCACATTGTATAGACCAGAAGCTAGTCTCAGTTTCCATGAACACTCAAGGGCAGGGGATTATGCAAAGACGTGACTCACTGGGAATCACCTTATGGTATGTTCACCACAGTTACTCCATATTTTCTTAGGCAGAAAATAAAGGGAGCAGTCGTGAAGGATTTTTTACTTAGGTCAGCCTCTTCGGTTTATGAATCATCTCCTCATTAAACTATAAAAAGAACAGATTAATTAATTTAGGGCCTGGTTAGGATAGGGAGTCTCTCCTAATCTTTGGCCAAGAAATGCCTTCAACTATGTTCATTTGAAAAGAGGTGCAAAACATAGTAAACGCTCTGGCTGCCTTTTTTTTTTTTTTTTTTTTTTTTGCGGTATGCGGGCCTCTCACTGTTGTGGCCTCCCCCGTTGCGGAGCACAGGCTCCGGACGCGCAGGCTCAGCGGCCATGGCTCACGGGCCCAGCCGCTTCGCGGCATATGGGATCCCCCCCAGACCGGGGCACGAACCCGTATCCCCTGCATTGGCAGGCGGACTCTCAACCACTTGCGCCACCAGGGAGGCCCTCTGGCTGCCTTTTGACTGTCAGTCACACGACCCAGTGGAAAATGGCTGGACAACATATTTCTGAGATGAACAGGGGACATATTTTAAAATGAGTCACGTACTTTTCTTTTCACCTTTCCAAGTGCATACTCTCTAGCCTGCTCCACTGTCTGTCTGCCTGGAGGATAGTTAGAATTTGGTACCAAAAGAATGCCAAGACAGAGACCATGGCTTATGACATGCACTAGGGATTCTTCTGCAAGAAAATAACCATAAAGAATAGGCTACTGTCTTAGGAAAGGATTGTCTGTATTCCTTAACTTCCCCTGTTAGGCATCAGGGGCAGTTTGGCAGTTTGGAGTTGTAGAAGAGAGGCCCTGAGCTGAGGGAGAATGGGCCTTCCTTGGAGCCTGAGAAGTGGGAGGAGGAGGCCCGCAGCAGGCTGGATGGAGAATGCCGCTGAGACCATCCCAAGTCAGGGGGTAGAGCTAGCCAGGTGAAGCTGCCCCCCACCACAAACATCACTGAACACCGAGGGCAAGCTGCTGCCAGCTGCAGCAGGGCCACCGCCCTTTTGCCAGAGGAAGCAAAGATATTAGTTCCAAAGACCCCAACTCTTCCCAGCTGCTCTAAGACAGAACGAGGCATGTGTCCACTTATATACCTGGACATTACCTTAAAAAGAAAAGAAGGAAAAGGGGAGGCTGAGGGCCTCCCTCAGTGGTTAAGAATCCACCTGCCAGTGCAGGGGACACGGGTTCGAGCCCTGGTCCGGGAAGATCCCACATGTCGCAGACCAACTAAGCCCATGCACCACAACTACTGAGCCTGTGTTCTAGAGCCCACGAGCCACAACTACTGAGCCTGTGGGCCTAGAGCCCATGCTCCACAACAAAGAGAAGCCACCGCAATGAGAAGCCCGCACACCGCAACGAAGAGTAGCCCCCGCTCGCCGCAACTAGAGAAAGCCCGCGCGCAGCAGGGAAGACCCAATGCAGCCAAAAATAAAATAAATAAATTTCTAAAAAAACAAAGGGGGAGATTGAGAAATTGACCACATGGAAAGAATGATCTCATTTATATAAAACAATAAGCCCATAAAACAACACTGTATATCTTCTATCAGTATAATTGTATACATGTAAGGTTATAGAAATAGGTCTGAATATATATATATATATAGTTTATATATATATAGTTTGATATATATAGTTTTTATATACATATAGTTTGATATATATATAGTTTATATATATATCAAACTCAGGAGGAAAGGGGCTGGGCCTGAGAACAGGATGAGGGTGCAACCTTACCAAATACAGATTTCAGAATTATGTATGTAATCAGAGTTTATTGTACAAAAAGAATCATTTGGGAATTTTTTTTAAATACACATTCTCTGGCCCTACCCTAGACCTTCTGAATCTGGCGCTGCGGGTAGGGGACCAGGTTTCTACATTTTAAGAGGTATCTCAGATGATTTTGAGGCAGAGAGAGACCAACACCCATCTGCAGAGCTGCATTTTGGAATTGCTGCGAATGATTTTGTTTGTTCCAACACTGATTAACTAATCTTTGTCAATAACAGGCATGAGGTTTGAGTTATATCTGAACAATCTCAAGATCTGCCAAAGCAGGGCCTCCCTGGTGGCGCAAGTGGTTGAGAGTCCGCCTGCCGATGCAGGGGATACGGGTTCGTGCCCCGGTCTGGGAGGATCCCATGTGCCGCGGAGCGGCTGGGCCCGTGAGCCATGGCCGCTGAGCCTGCGCGTCCGGAGCCTGCGCGTCCGGAGCCTGTGCTCCGCAACGGGGGAGGCCACAACAGTGAGAGGCCCGCATACCGCAAAAAAAAAAAAAAAAAAAAAAAAAAAAGATCTGCCAAAGCAGAAAAACGCCTGCTTCCAACTCCAACAGTGAAAACCTTCTCCACTAGAATGTGAACTCTATGAGAGCTGGGGTTTTATCTCTTCTACTCACTCTGCACTGTGGGAGCCTAGAACAGGACCTGTCACACCGAAGGCCCTCGATTAATACACGATGAATGAATGGACGAGTGATGAGCCTACAAACATGTCCACATCCCTAACAAACGAAACAGCCAAGTGGACCAGGAGATCCAACATGTCATCAAAACTTTAAGGAGTTCATTTCATTCCTTTTTCTCAGCTCAAACACAAATAAAACAGCTTCTCCTTCTAAAGCAGCTGGGCCTCAGGGGCAGCCTCCCTTCTCTCCAGTGATAACCTGGCACTCTGCCACACACACCACAAAGAAACATCAACCGGGCTTCGAAAATCCTTGCAGAGCCGCATTTTTACTGAGGACTTTAAAGGAGTCCCCAAAGGGAGCCTCACATGACATACAAGGAGCAAACTCCCCCCAAACCCCATTTCCCTATTTCTCCTCCGGAAGTCTTCACCCTGCACACCCGCTGCCACCAACCCCGCATCCCTCTCCCAGCGCCGGCCGCCCGCATCCCGACAGCCTGCACTGGCCCAATGCCTCCCTCTCCTCTCCCTTCACTCCACCTCCTCTGGCCTTCCTGGCCTTTTTCACTCTTCAGAGAGTATTAACTTCATAGTCTTGTAAGTTACAGTATTAAATTCACACTCCTCATACAATTGACGCCCTCAGAGCCCTGGAGTTCTCCCTTCACCTACTTCCCAGATCATCTGGAGAAAGGTCTAGGAATGGGGCATTACAGAAAAAAAAAAACTTCCCAAAGACAAGAGGCATGCAAAGGCTACACATTCTTTGAAATTAGTTAGATAGTTCAACACAAGATGAAGAATCTAACTCATCTTCAAGACCTGGCCCCTCCGGGAAGTTCACTCTACTTTCTCTGGTCCCCACACCTGCTTGACAGCCCACCAGGACTCTATCTCAATGCCAATGTCATTATTCTGCACTTATTATTATGTTGTCTGCAGTTGCTCCAAGTGTGTTTCATTCGTGCGTGTGTGTGTGTGTGTGTGTGTGTGTGTGTGTGGTGTTCCTCCCTCCGGGGAGATTGTAAGATTCTTGAGGGCAGACACTTTGTCTTTTTATGTCTTTTAGATTCCTTCCACAGCTAAGTTCCACATATTTGCAGATTAGATGCTGGATAAATATTTGCTAATTTTCTAAAGGGCTTCAGGTAACACTTCCGCCTTTCTCTTCCAGAAAGAATATGCCTGGGGAGTAAACAGGCAACCAAGTCGTCTCTGAATACAAAGGACAACTGTGTATGTAAATATATGATAGGAATAGTCATTCAAACATGAAATTGATCCTGGAGGACTCATAAAATAAACTGTAGGTGATCTGAACGTCTCCTGTGGATTACCAGCCAATTAATTCTACTGACACTGCAAAAGGAAGGTTTATGTTAAAGTAGGTTTTGAAAGTAGATGATGCTAAGTCATTGCCCACTATCTACTTCCTCCTAATGTGAGAAGTGTGTCTGGCTACTGGGCCAGAGCCATCTCCATGGCTATGCCCTGTTGTAGGTGGATAAACCCCAGCTGGAAGGGATTATGCCTAAGGAGCCCAGATTCAGAGAATTTGCCTTTTCCCTCTAGCCCCCAAAATACCTGAGAAAGAGCTACCAGAGGGGGAGGAGGAGATCAGTGTGGCATAAAGGGAGATCTTAGCAGGGGTTTTAGGATCATTAGTACCCAATGGTGCAAAATAGTCAAATGCAAGAAAGTAGGTCAGTGGAAAAGATAGACTCTCAGTGAAAATCATACGTGCTTTTCCACCCTGATGCAAAGCTATTCCTCAGAGTCGCAGCAAATGTTGCTGTTGTTGTTGCAAGTACTGTCTGAAATGTAAAGGGGCAGCAAATAGCTGCGCAGGCCAGCAAGAGCGGCCAGGACTCTCCGGCCCTCCAAGCAGTGTCAAGTGCAGTTCACGCAGAGCAAAATTAATGCTGGAAACGAGAGACAAAGTTCACTTATGAGCAACTGTTTAATGGGCAATTACCTCTTTTCTTTCATTTCTTTTTCCTTTTTTTCCCCCTAGTGTTAAGGTACAGTAGGCAGTAGAGGATATGAAGGAGACTGCAGTTTTACTTAGCCTGGCAAAGAAGGCAGCTTTTATGCATTTTCTGAGGTGTGTATAATTACAGGTGCAGTTAATGTGCTTAAGAGCTTAGGGGAAGCAATTGTAGATGAAAGATAACTTCCTAACAGACAGCTTTATTACAGGCGGGCCGGCCGCCTCTCAGCTCTGGAATTACGCCCACTTCTCCCTACTTCCCATCCTTCTTGTCCTCGAGGTGCTGAGCTCTGTAAAGATGCTGGAACCTGTGGAAACATTTGGCAGGGAGTGATGCTGGGCCCTGAGACTTACACATATGCTTATTACAGGTCCTCAAATCTCATGGAACTCACTGATTAAGGGAAGCCCTTCTGGCAGGCTATGCCCAAAGACCCTAATAATACCTTACGGATACCTTACTGAAAAGTGACACCAAGAAAACACACATAATTTCAAGAACACAGACGAGAAGCTCCATTCAAGGCATTTTTGAGTGAAGATGAGATTTCAGTAGTAGCATCAACCAGATAAGCCTGTTGAACTGGGTGCCAGTCAGAGCCCTGCTGAAGGCCAGCTGAAGTCCCCCAATCCTTCTCCATTGGGCTAGACTACCAAGTAAGGAACACCTCCTCTACCAAGGGTGACTGGCCCAGAATCAGGGGGAAGGAATCAAGGAGATACTTAAGGAAAACACGATGTGGCTCAATTCTTTCACAGGGCAGATATGGAGATCAAGTCAAAGCGAAGGAAGAATGAAAGGGAAATGAAAAGCCAGAAAGAGAGGGGGAAACATGAGGGAGAAGAAAGTCAGCCAACGAGGCAGCCTCCTCTCCCTGCCTCTGTCTCTCTTACTCTTTCTCTCTCTTTCTCCCCATCTTTCCCCGTCTCTGTGTCTGTGTTTCTCTCCCTCTCTTACACTTACACACACACACACACACACACACACACACACACACACTGAGAGAGATATGCCGAAACAGTCACATAACTGGGACAAAAGACACTTGGATACAAAGAATACACTGAGAGACACAGACATAAAGATACACTGAGAAAAGCTACAACTTGAACTACGTCTGCTCTTTAAAGACTGAGTCAGACAGACTATCATTTTTTTAAAAAGTGTTAATGCCAGTTGTATTCTTGTGAATGTAAGCACAATTAATGATATCATCTCTTGGTACTCACTACATGTTCTGGCTGACCTGGAACTAAGAACACCCTGTCCCTTCCACACAGGTCTGGGAGAAGCAATGGCCCAAGGCCTAGACTACATGTGACACTTTATAGCCTATATTTTCCAGTGCCTTTCTTACAATTACTCTAGCTTTCTGGAGAAGCAGAAAGAAAGTCTAATGCATGACTCATTTTCTTCGTCTTTTACCTTGTTCCTCACTTAACTAAGGCCCGCTGACATGGCTTTTTCTTTGTATGCCTCCCCTCAAAAACAGCTGTCCTTTATAGTCAACAATACTTTATTATACACTTCAAAGCTTCTAGGCAACTAGATCTTAATTGTGCCCACCACAAAAAAAGAAATGAGAATTATGCGATGGAGCTGTTAGCTAACCTTATGGTGGTAATCATATTGCGATACATAAATGTATTAAATCAACATGTTGTACACCTTAAACTTACTCCACGTTATGTCAGTTGTATTTCAGTTTTTATAATACTGTTTTCACAAAGAATCCAACACTCCCTCCCTTCAATACCAGCACCCCCGTGCCACAATTTTTCCACTCTTGAAACACTGTACTGGGTTAAGCATTGTGAACAAAAAAGATCTAGGATGATGCTGTTCGCATTGCTTACCCCAGGACTACAGAGGAACCAACGAATACTGTCATTCTACTTTTCCACTCAATGTTATCTCATGGTCCAAAATGGCTGCCGGACCTCCAGCCATCATGTCCACATGGAAAAGCTAAGAGGGACCTCACCCAGATGAGTCAGCTCTCCTTAAGTAGCCTTCTTGGAAGTTTCCTTCCAACTTTCTATATGGTAAATATATATAGGGTCAAAACTTAGCCATATGATCATATCTGACTACAAGGGACACCAGTCTGGCCTTTTACTGAGTGTATTGCTACCACAAGTAAAATTAGGATTCTGCTTTTAAGGAAGAAGGGAAATTTGGATATTTGGAAAATAACTGATTAAATCACGCTTTACCTAGAGCATAAATGAAATAGTTTCATTCAATGAACAAACGTTCTTTGAGTGTCACGCTGTGCCAGCTCCCTTCTGGCCCTCCGGGATCCCTCATATCCTGACCCTGAGAGACCTGGCACACAGGCTATTCCACACAGCCCCGTGCATGTGATGGGCAACCACATCTCACCTCAGTCTTCCCTTGGAAGATATTCAGTTCCTATGTCCCCAAACTCCAGGGTACACCCGTCAAGCCCTGTGAGTGATTCTCATGAAGCACCACCCCAACATAGCTAGAGGTGCGGAGAAGTCCCCGCATGGCAGGTTGGGGACACAGCACACTGACCTTCTCTCCAAACAATACCTCACTATCAGCCTTTGGCCTCTGCGATGGCTTTGAACTACATTTTCCAGAATTCCCTTCCCTGTATGGTTCTGGGCTAGGGTTGGCCACATGACACAACGGGCACAAGATATAGAAGGTGGAAATGAAGCGGCAGCCATCATTTCTGTGTCCTGAAAGCGCCCAGCTGTGCATGTAGGCAGCTCTCTGAGCTGCTCTCTCCCTAGCTGCCACGGGGCGACAGCCACATGTGCAGCTTCTCCAGTTCCCAGGAGATCCCGGTTGGCTTCTCTGAGTCGTGGGCCAAGTGGGCATGCTGCTCCATAGCAGAGGGCGCCTGCTTTTCCTGCTTTTCCTGAGCTGGAGCTGGGGAGCCAGACGCCTGGTCCTGTTTGGCAGGATTCAGTTTTCCTTCGGGGTCCCTGTTCCTCCCGAGGGTTTCATTTTCTCTTGGTTCTCATCCACGTCCACACTTCAACAACTGCCGGTCCAGCGGATCCTCCGCATCATCAGGCACAACGGCAGATAAGGGGCAAGAGCAAGCAGGGGCCACCTCAGCAGCTGCCACAGCTGCATGACATCTAGCCCGCCACGCACCCCTAAATCCTTCACAGAAGTTCTGCTCCTCTGAACGACCCCTGACCAAGACACCTCCCAATTAATTTCCCCTCCCCTTGTGCAGCTTGAAGCAGGTGGGCAGTGGGCCAATGCTGGCAGGACCTATATGTTCACACTCCCTTTGCAAGTCCTACCTGGGTGATCTAGCACCTCACTTTAGAATGTGGGTGCACATGACAACTAATGTTTGTTCTCGGCCTTTGGGGCCTCAGCTGAAACTCAGAGATGAAAGAATGTTAAACACAATCCTTCCCATGTGCTAACTGATAGATGACAGATTAGATCTAGATTGATAGATACATAGATATTCAATACATCCCTGGAGCTTCTCTATCATACTGTCCTGAGAACTCAGGCCACAGGGCTATCTAAAAGTCACAGAGAATCATAATGAGGTCCTTGCCGTTACAAACTCCCTTGGTTCAGATCTTATTATGGGAAATATGAGACAAACCCACCACTTTATGCTAATCTCCCCCTACATTGAGAAATATAATACTAAGTATAAAAACATTCCAAACATGATTCAATTAAACTTTAAACATTATTTTTAATTTTAAAAAATGGAATTCATTCTTGGAACGTTTTTTTCCTACCAATATGTTAACATTTAGATATTCACCTTACTTTAAAAAATTATTTGGGGCCTCCCTGGTGGCGCAGTGGTTAAGAGTCCGCCTGCCGATGCAGGGGATACGGGTTCGTGCCCCGGTCTGGGAGGATCCCATATGCCGCGGAGCGGCTGGGCCCGTGAGCCATGGCCGCTGGGCCTGCGCATCCGGAGCCTGTGCTCCGCAACGGGAGAGGCCACAACAGTGAGAGGCCCGCATACCGCAAAAAGAAAAAAAAAAAAAAAAAATTATTTGTTTAATAAATTTGAGTACTTTTATAGATTAAATTGCATTTTCTTTTGGGGGATTTTGCTATTTAATTTTAAGTACATAGGATGCCTGTAGTATAACAGTATGTAAAATGCTTCTTGTTTTGGAAATTAAGTAAATATTTAAAGATTATCTTGACAAAAGCATATGCCCAACAAAACAGCATTTCCCAAGTTGAGTTTTATAGAATAGAATACTAAAAAGTGTTAATTAAACCAACAAACAATTTTTCTTGGTCAAGTAGATTTGGAATACATTGTGTTAAATTGGTTTCTTTACTTCAAAACTCATCAGCGAGTTTGTATGCTGACATGCTTAACCTCACCAAAAAGAGGTGTAAGATGCAGGATTTTCCAAATTTATTTACCAATGGAAACGTTTTTGGTAAAATATCTTGAGGAACCAGAATACTAAGGAACACACTTTGGGAAAGTGTCACAGGGAAGTTATACAATATCTCAAAATAACTGATAACTTTTAAATATATTTCTATTATGTTATACATACAAGTTTTAAGTCATAAACTGGCCATATGTCTTGACTATGATTTATTGAAATCACTATTTCATCATGACATCTCCATATTATTACTCCAGTCATACAGAATAGTAACAGTACCTAAGCACATTCTAAGATTATGCATAAATAACTAACTTGAGGGGGTTTCACTTCTCATAACACAGTAATTTGTACAGAGCTTACTGACAGTAATATGATTTTGGACTTTATTTACCAAATATTTCTCTCTAACCTAAATGATATTATAAGACAGGGGTTCAACACTGACACATAAGAAACAGTAGTAATAATTCTATTTCTAGCTATAAGATGGAATAAACAACCTGAAAACCCTCCACTTTAAAAATGCTCTCAAATGCAGATGAAGTATAGCAAATATTCTTTAAGGTGCACAGCTGAACTTACAATAAAGTAAAGGAACTCCTCAAGGGCTAGAAAAGAACAAGGAATCAGAAATCAGAAAGTTAAGGTTATCTGTGTTGGAGCAGGAGTTGCTCCAACCAAACCAAGAGGCTTGGGTTATAATGTCTCACAGGCATAGACAATGAGACCTTAGCCCCAGCAAGACTGAAAGTTAGAACTGAGACCCCTAAATGAAGCCAAGACTTTCAAATGACTACATTCCCAATGAAAGGATGAATTGGGGGTCAGGAGGAAATTCATCCATTGGCCCAGAGAAACATCAAGGAAGCTTTAAATAATTGACCCGAGTTTTGGCTGGAAAAAGACTATGCTGAGAATCTGCAACAATGGACGTGCTCTCACTCCAGTTTTTGGGTTAAATTTATAGGTTCGCATGATCCAGAAACCTTCATGTCAAGAAATTAAGATGAAAATGTTTCCAAAATGCTAACATCTTTAAGGTGTCTGGCAGAAGCAAACTCAAAACTACCCTGAAGGAGTGCATCCCAAATTCAGGCCACAGAGAAATTCACAGATAACCCCACCAACGATATGCACATCATCTAGAATTTAAAGATATTTGAGGAACTAATCCATTATGGGGGGAAAAAGTCAACAAGCACAAAAGAACAGCATCATTATTCCCCCAAGAACTTTATTTTATTTATTTATTTTTAAACATCTTTATTGGAGTATAATTGCTTTACAATGTTGTGTTAGTTTCTGCTTTATAACAAAGTGAATCAGCTATGCATACACATATATTCCCATATCTCCTCCCTCTTGCATCTCCCTCTCACCCTCTCTATCCCACCCCTCTAGGTGGTCACAAAGCACGGAGCTGATCGCCCTGTGTGCTGCGGCTGCTTCCCACTAGTTATCTATTCCACATTTGGTAGTGTATAATATGTCCAAGCCACTGTCTCAATTTGTCCTAGCTTACCCTTCCCCCTCCCCATGTCCTCAAGTCCATTCTCTACATCTGTGTCTTTATCCTGTCCTGCCTCTAGGTTCTTCAGAACCATTTGTTGTTTTTTTTTTTAGATTCCATATATATGTGTTAGCATACAGTATTCGTTTTTCTCTTTCTGACTTACTTCACTCTGTATGACAGACTCTAGGCCCATCCACCTCACTACAAATAACTCAATTTCGTTTCTTTTTATGGCTGAGAAATATTCCATTGTATATATGTGCCACTTCTTCTTTATCCATTCATCTGTTGGTGGACACTTAGGTTGCTTCCATGTCCTGGCTATTGCAAATAGAGCTGCAATGAACATTTTGGTACATGACTCTTTTTGAATTATGGTTTTCTCAGGGTATATGCCCAGTAGTGGGATTGCTGGGTCGTATGGTAGTTCTATTTTTAGTTTTTTAAAGAACCTCCATACTGTTCTCCACAGTGGCTGTATCAATTTACATTCCCACCAACAGTGCAAGAGGGTTCCCTTTTCGCCACACCCTCTCCAGCATTTATTGTTTGTAGATTTTTTGATGGTGGCCATTCTGACTGGTGTGAGGTGATACTTCATTGTAGTTTTGATTTGTATTTCTCTAATGATTAGTGATGTTGAGCATTCTTTCATGTGTTTGTTGGCGATCTGTATATCTTCTTTGGAGAAATGTCTATTTAGGTCTTCTGCGCATTTTTGGATTGGGTTGTTTGTTTGTTTTTTGTTTTTTTTTTTTTTTTTCTTTTTGCTGTATGCGGGCCTCTCACTGTTGTGGCCTCTCCCGTTGCGGAGCACAGGCTCCGGATGCGCAGGCCCAGCGGCCATGGCTCACGGGCCCAGCCGCTCCGCGGCATATGGGATCCTCCCAGACCGGGGCACGAACCTGTATCCCCTGCATCGGCAGGCGGACTCTTAACCACTGCGCCACCAGGGAGGCCCCTGTTTTTTTGATATTGAGCTGCATGAGCTGCTTGTAAATTTTGGAGATTAATTCTCTGTTAGTTGCTTCATTTGCAAATATTTTCTCCCATTCTGAGGGTTGTCTTTTCGTCTTATTTATGGCTCCCTTTGCTGTGCAAAAGCAAATACTTGAAAAAAAATACAATTAAAGTGTTATTCAGCAAGGAAAGAAATTGAACATAGAAAGATTGAGATGCAAGAAAGTTGAGCAAAGATATTAGTAAATATGTGGGTATTTATAAAGAAACTCGTATAAAGCAGTGATAATAATGACATATGGGGCAAAAATAAGGTAAAACTAAAATACTGGACATAAATATCATGAAAGATGAGAGGGGTAATTGAAGTTAAAACAGTCTAAGGTATTTATTAGTCAAGTATTAAGTTATTAGTCAGGAAGTATGTAAATATAATACTTAACATGAATATTAAGTATCATGTTACATTGTTAACCAGTAAAGCAATAAGGTAATCAGCAACAAAAATATGAATAAGATACCTAGCTTCCAAAGGAATTGAGGTGTAGGGAGGAAGAAAATTAAGAAAACTAAATTAACCAAAAAAGTGGAAGATAGGAAAGTGAAAGCAAAGAAAAATAAAAGGGCAAGTAAAAAATAAAAGTAAATCTTTAATCACAATAGATATAGATCTACCAAGTAAAAGAAAGTTTCTCAGATAACTTTTTAAAAATCAAAATCTGGGGACTCCCCTGGAGGTCCAGTGGTTAAGACTTCGCCTTCCAAGTGAAGGCAGAGGGGGTGTGAGTTTAATCCCTGGTCAGGGAGCTAAGATCCCACATGCCTTGTGGCCAAGAAACCAAATATAAAACAGAAGCAATATTGTAACAAATTCAATAAAGACTTTAAAAAATAGTCCACATCAAAAAAAATTAAATTAAATTTTAAAAAATCAAAATCTGGCTAAATATGTTTTTATGATAGTTATGCTTAGAACATAATATTACAGAATGGTTAGAAATATAAGACTAGAGAAAGGATATACCAGAAGAACACAAACCAAATGAAAGCTGGTACAGCTACATAAAATGAGACAAAACAAACTTCAAATCAAAAGGCATTCACAGGTGAAAATATGGTCGCTATATTGTGATAAAGGAAAAGTTTACCAGAAAGATACTATAATGATAGACTATATTTATTTAATAACATGGCTTCAAAATATACAGAATTATTTAAATTATAATGAGAGACAAACTCATTCACAAACATTGTGGGTGAATCTAGCACGTCTCTGAATGCTTGAGCAGAATAAAAAGTGAAAAGATATAGAAGATCTTTAGAGAAGGATGGAGAGGAAAGCTAGAGAACAACACAATTACCAAGAAAAAATATATATGTGGGCTTCCCTGGTGGTGCAGTGGTTGGGAGTCCGCCTGCCGATGCAGGGGACACGGGTTCGTGCCCCGGTCCGGGAAGATCCCACATGCCACGGAGCGGCTGGGCCCGTGAGCCATGGCTGCTGTGCCTGTGCATCCGGAGCCTGTGCTCCACAATGGGAGAGGCCACAACAGTGAGAGGCCCGCGTACCGCAAAAAAAAAAAAAAAAAAAAAAAATATATATATATATATATATATATATATATAGGTTTAGATGAGGTCATGAGGGTGGTGCCCGTGATACAACTAGCATTCTGTAAGAAGAGAAAGACACAGGGGGGAGAAGGGGAGGGCGGGACGAATTGAAAGAGCAGCACTGACAACATACACTACCATGTGTAAGAACAGATAGCTGGGGGAAGCTGCTGTACAGCACAGGGAGCTCAGCTCACTGCTCTGTGATGAGCTAGAGGGGTGGGATGGGGAGTGGGGTGGGAGGGAGGCTCAAAGGGGAGGGGATATATGTGTACACATAGCTGACTCACTTTGTTCTACGGCAGAAACGAACACAACATTGTAAAGCAATTATACTCCAGTAAAAAAAAAAAAAGAAGAGAAAGAAACCAGAGGCTTTTCTCTATCTGCCGTGTGTGAACACAGCAAGCAGACAGCTGTCTGCAAACCAGGACGAGAGCTCTTACCAGACACCACATCTGCTAGCACCTTGATCTTGGACTTCCCAGCCTCTAGCACTGTGAGAAATAAATGTTGGTTGTTTAGGTACCCAGTCTATAGTATCTGTCACAGCAACCGGAGCTGGCTAAGACAGTAATATAACTAAGACAAAAATGTACTGGGATTCTGAGGTTCTCTTCTGACTCTATAAACAGCATGTGTCAGACTTTCATTAGAAGCATCACGTTCTGTTCAGGATACCCGATTAGAGACAAGGAATGAGAACGCTGGAGAGCTACAGTAAAGGCAAAAAGGACACACGAAAATTTTAGAAGATAACTACTTAAATTCAAACCAGTGGCCGTGAGCTTATACAGGTTTACAATTAAAGGGGCTAAGATGAGCATTCATTTACACTTTAGAAAGAGATAATAGGATATGGTAAGAGTATTCTCACTAAACAGTGAGTTTCACTGAGGTAAGCTCAAGTACAAGGGAGAGAATTTAAAGTAACGTTACAGAAATGTCTCTCAGAAGCGAAGAGGTCATGTACAGTTGGATTCGTGGTATCCTTGGAAACTGGGCCACTCTCTCCACCTCTCAGGAGCCCCATGGCTTTCAGCCGCTTCCGATCTGCATGCCTGCTCCCTTCTCCTCTCCCTGAAGACCACTTCCTACGTGCATCTATCAGCCTGCCAAGGCCCCAAGACAGCCACTCCAGACGCTAAGTCTACATGGCCTGCACACAGGCGGCAGTCTCTCTCATTTTCATAATTTCAAGTTACAGAAAAGAGCCAAGCCATACAAGACCTAAGTCCCCAGACAGCATGGAGCCAGGAGCCTACTACCCCTCTGGATCATCCAAGGCCAGGAGAAGTGGCTAATTCTATGGGGACATGGCCTTTTAGAGCAGGAAAGCCTGTGGGCAGAGAAGCCATAACAGAACTACCCTATACAATGAGAACGACTCTACTCAATTTCCAACTGAGTAGAAGAAAACAAGGATGTAATTTGTAAGAGGAAACATTAAGGTTGATAAATAAGAGCTTATCAAGTGGAGGAATTGTGATCTCTTGGATATTCATTCAACAGGTGTTTATTAAACACCATGGGCCAAGAACTGAACCGACCCATGTGAAACAAAGGCATGAAGCTCCATCTGCAAAGAACTCTCAAGGTAATGGAGTACATTATTAAGAAAAGCTGTGCCGTTTGCTTCTCTAGAAAATTTAAAGAGTGATCCTTCTGGAGAACTTTGAATACAGTAGAGCCCAAGGCACTCACACTATTCTTGGAGGTCCTCTAGATGATACCCAGCCCTTGCTTGCACGATACTCTATGTGTTAGCTTTAGGTTTCTTGTTACTTCTGGGAATATCCACTTCATCTTAGGAAGTCTCTTGTAAAAGGCAGCTAGAAATGAGTCAATCACCTTTGCGTTTTGTTGTGTTTTTTTAAATCAAGTTCAGGTACTATCAAGCCAGTTTTCTCTTCCAGCATACAGAGACCCAGGATTTACCAGCACGTGGAATCAAAAGTAGACAGGTGTCTCCAGCGTGAGGCTGCATTGTTACCACTGTGGCCGTGTGTTCTGCAGACACAGTGTTGGTGGGCTTAGACAGTAGCCCCTTGCTCTGGGCTGCTCAGAGAACATCACAAACGTATTAGTCCTGATGCACTACTACATTCCTACAAGGAAATAAAATACTATTCCCTGATGGGAAAGTTAAAGCTCGGTAAGAGTACTTAACCCGCTGCACAGAATTAGCGATGAGAGAACACTGAGCTCCTAATTCCCAGTCTCATGTGGGAAACAGAAAACCCACAGCCCAGCAGTTGGAACTCTCCAGGCACGATCCCAGAATCACCTGTTTCTAATTATCCCTGTTTGTGTGATGAGTTCCTGATTAGGGTCAGAGTCAGGAGAACAGAACCAGGAGCAAGCAGAAGTCATAAATTTTCTTTAAAGGGCCTGCAGGGCACTCGGGGCCAGTCCTGCAGGACCCCCAGCGATGACAGTCCCTTCTCCACGGATAAGCGAGTCTGCTTTGGAGGCACCTCCAGACAGCATTAGCCAGAACCGGACTCACTTGGGCCTCAGGTTCTTGGCCATGGAAATCCCTCCAGGTGGCTTTTTTGCTTGTCATGTCTCTTTGACTGGCTGAGAGCAGTTAAGGGAGCTCAGTGGGGAAAGATAACTGGGGCTTAATACAAATTCACTAGGGCTTTGGGGCATCAGCCTGCTGAAGTGGGAAACCCGATCTAACCCCAGCCCGCAATGGCTCCCTTCCAGGGAGGTTTCGTTACCAAAAGCAGCAGAAGAGCCACTTTCTAACAGGGCTCCTATATAGTCCAGCCCTGCCTGGGGGCCTGAGGTCAGTGGTGTAAGGACCCCTGGACAGAGGCTTGGGTGAAGTACCACGTGCTTTTCCATGAGAAAGGCCCTCCTCAGAGTCAGTGGTTTTGAGTATGACTTTATTTCCACTGTTCTGTTCCTAGAACTCGTCACTGTCAGGGATTTTTCCCCCAAAATAAATGGATCAAACTGGATGCAGCATTACATCAAATGAAGTCCATCGACCTTTCTAATTTTTTTTCTAAGAACAGATAATGTGCATCTGGCCAACCACCTTTCTACCCAGGAAGGTCAGTAAAAGTGCCCTGAAACTCTACCATGTTGCGGTACCACCGTATATTTTACACTTGTTACCTGTGGGACTTTGGGAAAATTACATAATTTAAGTAAGCCTGTTTCCCCATCTGTAATGTAAGCAAGCATGGCATCACTCCGTGTCATGGTTGTAAAGATTAAACGAGAAAATGTAACCATTTGGCCACCATCATAGTAATAATTGTTTCAAGTGAAGAATCATCAACCAAGATGCTAAAATTAGTGGCTGAAAGTATGATAAGAAACAGGATATATACATAGTCTTAAAGAACCTACATCACGTGCCTTCTGATAAACAGGACTGAGAACACATCAGCACAACCGCCCACCAAAATCTCATACCCTGAGTCTAGTCACGTGGAAACACCAGACAAACCCAAACAAGAGATAGACTACATACAACTGGCCTGTATTCTTCAAAAATGTCAAAGTTGTAGGAGTAGGCAGAATAATCCTCCCACCCTCCCCCTCAAAAGACCTGGAAATTGTGAACAGGTTACCTTGCATGGCCAAAGGGTCTTTCAAGGTGTAGAGATTATCCTGGATGAACCAGGTGGGCCCAATCTAATCACCTGGGGCCTGAAAGCAGAGACTGCCCTCCCCAGCTGTGGTCAGATGTGACGAAAGAAACATCAGTGGTGCAACCATTTGAGAGAGACTCAACCCAACTGGGTATTGCTGGCTTTGAAGACAAGGAAGGGACCACACTCCCAAGGAATGCAGGAAGCGTCTAGACACTGGAAGAGGCGAGAAAACAAGTTATCCCTTAGAGCCTCCAGAAAGGAGCACAGCCCTGGTGACACCTTAATTTTAGCCCAGTGAGACTATGTCAGACTTCTGACCTACACCACTGTAAGACAATACACTTGTGTTGTTAAAGCCGCTAATTTCATGGTAAACTGTTAGAGCAGAGTGGAAAACTTAATACAGTCGTGAAAGAAAACAAAGAATGAGGATCTGCTGCAGCATAAAGGAAACTAAAGAGGCATGAAAAATACATGCAATATATGATCCTGGATTGAATCCTGGACCAAAAATAGAATACTGGTTGTACAGTTGAAAACTCTGAGTGAGATCTGTAGTGTAGATAGTATTATTGTATCAGTGTTCATTTTCTGATTGGGGTCATCGTGTTAATCATGGAAGAGAATGATCTTGTTTTAGGAAATACATACTGAAGAATTTAAAGGGGCATCATATCTGCAACTTATCAAGTGTTTCAGAAAAAAATATGTGTGTGTGAGAAATATAGATGATAGATAGATAATAGATAGATGATAGATAATAGGTAGGTTGATATATAGACAGATAAAGATATATGGAGAGAGATGATAGATAGATTAGATAGATAGATAGATAGATATGTACAGAGAGAGAAAAAGAGAGAAGTGTGGTAAAATGTTAGCATTTGGTGAATTTGTGTTGTGAAGAGTATACAGAAATTCTTTGTACCATTACTACAACTTCTTTATATATCTAAAATTTTTCAAAGTGAGAAATTTGAAATACTGAAAAGTGAAAAATGTATGTAATGTGCTCAGCTCTCAGCTGGCACTCAGAATATTTCTAGTGAATCTACTAGACTTTTCTTATTCTTTCTGGGTCTAGCATCAGTGCCCTCCTTGTCCATGGTAGGAGAGAATGAATGGGGTTCAGTGGTTAGGAGCACAGACCCTGGAGCCAGATTAGGTTTGAATCCTGGCTTTGACACTGACTAGGTGTGTGACTTTGGACAAGTCACTTAACCATTCTGGCCTGCAATTTTCTCACGTATAAAAAGGGGGTAATACCTACACCAAGCTTGAATGATGTATATAAAGTACATAGAACAGTCCTAGGCACGTAATAAGCTCTACATAAGTTGGGCTGCTACATAGTGGGGTCTGAGAGGGTATCAGAAGGACTCTTGTCTAAAGAGTCATCTGCAGACTTCTCCAGCCTGCAGTTGAGGTTCTACCACTAGAGTTTACATTCCAGCTTAGAATTTATTTATTGCCTAAATTCACTGAGTCTTATCCATTATTTAGAGATTTGTATGTAAATATATCAGCCAGAGCTTTTACAAAGAGCAGATCCCTATGATAATATCAATAGAAAGACAGCACACAACAAATAACAAGTGTTGGCAAGGATGTAGAGAAAACTAAACTCTCGTGCACTAATGGTGGGAATGTAAATTGGTGCAGCCACTGTAGAAAACAGTATGGAAACTCCTCAAAAAATAAAAATAGAACTACCATATGATCCAGTAATTCTGTTCCTGGGTATTAATCCAAAGAAAATGAAAACAATAATTTGAAAGGATATATGCACCGCTATGCTCACTGCAGCATTATTTACAACAGCCAAGCTATGGAAGCAACCTAAGTGCCCATCAATAGATGAACAGATAAAGAAGGTGTGGTGTGTGTATATATATATATATATATATATATATGAATATATATATGAATATTACTCAGCCATGAAATATTGCCATTTGCAACAACATGGATGGACCCAGAGGGTATTATACTTAGTGAAATAAGTAAGAGAGAGAAAGACAAATACCACAAATACCATGTGATTTCACTTATATGTGGAACTAAAAATCAAAACAAATGTAACAAAGCAGAAACAGTCATAGAGAACAAACAGGTGGATGCCAGAGGGGAGGGTTGTGGGGGGATGAGAGAAACAGGTGAGGGAGGTTAAGAGGTATGAGCTTCCAGTTGCAAAATAAATGAGCCAAGGGTATGAAATGTGCAGTGTGAGGCACAGTCAATAACTATGTAACATCTTTGTATGGTGATAGACTGTAACTAGACTTATCGTGAAATGTACAGAAATACTGAATCACTATGTCATATAACAGGAATTAACATAGTATTGAAGGTCAATTATACTTCAAAGCATGCAAACAAACAGACCCACAGAAAAAGAGATCATATTTGTGCTTACCGGAAGTGAGGGGTGGGAGGAGGGGGAACTGGAGGAAGGCCTTCAAAAGGTACAAACTTCCAGTTATAAGATCAATAAGTACTAGGGATGTCATGTACAACATGATGAATATAATGAACACTGCTTGATGTTATATATGAAAGTTGTTTACAGGGTAAATCCTAAGAGTTCTCATCACAAGGAAAAAAAATTTTTCTATTTCTTTAATTTTATATCTATATGAGATGATGGATGCTCACTAAAACTATTGTGGTCATCATTTCACGACATAAGTCAAATCAATATGCTGTACACCTTAAACTTATACAGCACTGTATGTCAGTGATATCTCAATAAAATTGGAAGAAAAAAAAATGAAAGACAGCACAAGGGACCAACCCTAAGGAGTATGTCTCATCTCAAAGAGAGTAACACTGAAAAGGTAAATGCCAGAATGAGAAATAAACTGATGACTATAAATCAATTCAATTTTATTATCTGAGGGCATAACACTCAGAGATGATCACATATAAAAGAACCAGAATCACACTGACATCAGACTTCTCAACAGCAACAATGAGTTCAAGAAGACAATGGAGTAACAGTTTTAAAGTGTCTGAAAGAAAAGAACTTTGAACCTATTATCTTCTAATCATCTGAATTGTCATTTAAATGTAAAGGTGTAAAAAAAAGTATTCTTAGAAATACACCACCTGAAAGATTTGTCACAAAAAAAAAATCTATATTGAAAACATTTTCAGAGAAAGAACTCAAATATGAAAAGAAATAAGACCAAGAGAACCTGCAAAAATTATAGAGAGGAAGGATCATCAAAGTTTATTGATATCTTAAATATTTTAAATTAAAGGTCAGGGCTAAATAAGAGAAAAAATAAAATATATCCATTAAAAAAATGAAAATCCTAGTCAATACTTTCATGAGTAGCCTTTTAAAACAGGAATATAGAAGTTGGTTGGTTTAAGAACCCAATAGGGATAAACAGAAATATGATCTTAAGTTAAAGGCAAACAACAGGAGAACAAAAATAGAATGCAAAATCCTTAAGGTGCATAAGAAACATCAATCCATTCAGTGGAAACTAGGAAGAGAAGAATATAGGAAAACAAATGGAAAATACAAGATAGCAGAAATAAATCTTATTATAATAGCAATTACATGAAATCTAAATGAGTTAAACTACTGAATAAAAAAGACAGTCTTGGGACTTCCCTGGTGATCCAGTGGTAAAGAATCCACCTTAGGGCCTCCCTGGTGGCGCAGTGGTTGAGAGTCCGCCTGCCGATGCAGGGGATACGGGTTCGTGCCCCGGTCTGGGAGGATCCCATATGCCGCGGAGCGGCTGGGCCCGTGAGCCATGGCCGCTGAGCCTGCGCATCCGGAGCCTGTGCTCCGCAACGGGAGAGGCCACAACAGTGAGAGGCCCGTGTACGGCAAAAAAAAAAAAAAAAAAAAAAAAAAAGAATCCACCTTACAATGCAGGGGACATGGGTTCGATCCCTGGTCAGGGGACTAAGATCCCACATGCTGCGGGGCAACTAAGCCCACGTGCCACAACTACTGAGCTTGTGCGCCTGAACTAGAGAGCCCAGTAGAGCCTGCATGCCGCAAACCACAGAGCCCATGTGCCCTGGAGTCTGTGTGGCACAACTGGAGAGAAGAAAACCCACACACCACAACTAGAGAGAAGCCCGCACACCACAACAAAAGATCCCACACACCTCGGTGAAGACCCCACGTGCCACAACTAAGACCCAACGCAGCCAAAAAACAGTAAACTAAAAAATAAATAAATAATAAATAAATCTTAAAAAAAAAAACAAGTCTTACTGACTTAAAAATCTAAGGTCCAACTACCTATTGCCTACACTGACAAGCTTAAAACAAAAAGTCACAGGAAGGTTGACAGTAAAATAATCACTCTCTATTGCTTTATATATAAATACTTTTTTAATGCTTATTTTAAACCTTTGTTCCATCTGTTCTAATAATTCTACTTCAGATGGTTATATGTAGTCCAATTTTTTTAGGTGTTGTATTCCCCTGGTATCTAGTCATCTTAACTTCTAAGCTCATGTTTCCTGGAAATATCAACTACTCAGTAGGGTGATTTATGGTGGGAGAGGGAATGGGTGTGGCCAAAGGTAGGCCCTCATCTGGGTGGAAGTAGATCTAGGCCCAGGAGAGAGGCCCAGGCACCAAAAAATCACTTGGATCACCTGTTTTCTACCACTCCCTGGGCAAATGCTCAGGTTAGGACTTCACTTGCAAATGTTAGGGAGAAGCAGTCTGAGGAGAATATGACTTCCCTGGGTGACTGTCTCTCACCCAGCCACACAATGGAATCACCTGGGCAGCCACTAAACATCCTAAAACCTTGGTCCTACACCCAGAGATTCTGACTGGTTCATTGGTCTGGGGTGAGGTCTGAGAGATGGGTTTGAAAGCTCCCTGGTGATTCTAAAGTACAGCCAAGGCTGAAAGCCATCTGCACAGGCGTCACCCACCAGTCCTGAGGGTATAGAGCGGCAGGTGGCCCAAGGCCTGAGGTCACTCCACACAGGTGTTCTCAAGCCCTCTCCCAGCAGAGTTCAGGCCCTAACAGGTATCCCGCTAACACCTGCATCTGCTGCCTGGGCTGGTTCCCAGTTAAGGGATTGACAATGATGGTCCCAAAGTCACACTTTATCCTATCCTCACCCTGATGTCCCAGCCATCCCCCACTCCAGCCCAAGACACACTCACACCCACAGTCTCCCTAGAGGCTTTCTCTTGTCGGGGTTTTGTTTTGTTTTGTTTTGTTTTGCGGTACGTGGGCCTCTCACTGTTGCGGTCTCTCCCATTGCGGAGCACAGGCTCCGGACGCGCAGGCTCAGCGGCCATGGCTCACGGGCCCAGCCGCTCCACGGCATGTGGGATCCTCCCAGACCGGGGCACGAACCCGTGTCCCCTGCATTGGCAGGCGGACTCTCAACCACTGCGCCACCAGGGAGCCCCAGGGTTTAGTTTTTGTTTTTATTTTTGTAGTGTTTGTCATTGTTGTTGTTTAGTCCCTGAATTCCATGTTCTTCTATAGTTTCTTCAGAGTTGACTGTGGAGAAAGCAGCCAGTAGCCCACGTAAGTTTGCCATCTGGCAAAATCCCAAAGTCTGAAGGCCAAAGGGTTGTTTGCTTGTGTGATTTTTTAAAAGACAAACGCACAGGGAGGGAGAACAGAAAAACTGCTGGAAACAGAAATATGAGAGATAACTGCCCTAGCACACCTGGAGAAGCCCAATCCTAAGGTAATGGTGGGAAAGCTAAGAACCAATGAGATTTGCACTGCAGGCACCTTAAAAGGCTCAGAATTTGTCAACACCAGAGTCCTCCAGAACTGGGGAGGGAAGGGGACGTGGTTGAAATCCACAGGACTGGGTGAGAGCTGTTTGGGAAGCAGTTAGAGTCCTAGACCCCCTTCCCCAGTCTATATAGATGAGCAGCAGCCCCTTACCCACTCTGGTGGCACACCAGGCGCTCATTCTCTGTGGAGGAGAAAATCTGGACTGGAAGCTGAGCAGCACAGTTGAGGACACAAGCTCTGTAACAAAACCCCGGGGATTAAGTGAGCCCATACAAACTCAATGTTGCAAGTGAGTGTAATAGGAGTGCCAGCCCTCTCCCTGCTCAGTTCCAAAGCCAGACCTCTACTCTCCAGGCAAGAGACTAGCAACTTTCTCTCTAAGGAGTCTGACCCACCAAGAGGAAAGGTCTAGGCTCTGATTTCAGGTTGCCTAACAAACAGCCATCCTATAGTGAAGCTCAAAATTGACAAGCCCTACCCAAGCAGCTTTGCAGTCCTCACTTTTCATCATGATCGGACAAGCCAGGATGACAGGACTTCCAAAGAAAGTCTCTAATGCAGAAGATGGAGGCCACCAAATAAACAGGAGGCAGCTGCTTGAAGGAAACAAACAAAAGACAGGGAGAAGAAACTTTTTAAAATATAACTATCATTCATATACTCAGAGAAATAAGAAAAGATATTGCATCCAAGGCATAAGTCTGTATTTTTTTAAAGGAGGAAGAGGGCATTCCAACAAAAAAAAAATTAGAAATTAAAGCATAACTTGAAAAAAACAGCTTCAGAAAGAATAAAATACTTAGGAATTTTATTTCATTTTATTTATTATAGAACACTTAGGAGACAAAAGATTTGTACACTGAAATCTATGAAACACTGGTGAAAGAAATTTTCAGACATAAGTAAATGGAAGACATCTCATGTTCACAGACGAAGACTTAACATTGCTATGATACCAGATGGTAAGACATACGTCCACCCAAATGATGTACAGATTCAATGTATTCTCTATCAAAACCCCAACACTTATTTTTTTCAGAAATAGAAACACCTGTTCTAAAATTCATATGGAATCTCAAGGGATCTAAAACAATAGCCAAAACAATCTAGAAAAAGAAGGACAAAGTGGGAGGATTCACACTTCCTAATTTCAAAACTGATTACAAAGTTACAGTAATTAAAACAGTGTAGGAACTTCCCTGGTGGCGCAGTTGTTAAGAATCCACCTGCCAATGTGGGGAACATGGGTTCAAGCCCTGGTCCGGGAAGATCCACATGCCGCGTAGCAACTAAGCCCGTGCGCCACAACTACTGAGCCTGCACTCTAGAGCCCGCGAGCCACAACAACTGAAGCCCGCATGCCTAGAGCCTGTGCTCGGCAACAAGAGAAGCCACCATAGTGAGAAGTCCGCGCACCACAACAAAGAGTAGCCCCCACTCGCTGCAACTAGAGAAAGCCCACACGCAGCAACAAAGACCCAACGCAGCCAAAAATAAATTAATTGATTAATTAATTTTTAAAAAGGCAGTGTAGTACTCGCATAAGGACAAATGCAACAATGGAATAGAAGAGAGCCCAGAAATAAACCCTCATATATATGATCAACTGATTTTCGACAAGGGTGCCAAGACCATTCAATGGGGAAAGGACAGTTTTTCAACAAACGGTGCTGGGTACACTGGTTATCCACATGCAAAAGGATGAAGTTGGACCCTTACCTAAAATCATGTGTAAAATTTATTCAAAACAGATCAAAGACCTAAATTTATAAGCTTTACAAAAACTGTAAAACTCTTAGAAGAAACCATAGGGAAAATTTTCATGGCATTGGATTTGGCAATGATTTCTTGGATATGACACCAAGAGCACAGGCAACAAAAGAAAAAATAGATAAACTGGACTTCATCAAGATTAAACCTTTTGGGAATTCCCTGGCGGTCCAGTGTCTAGGACGTGGCGCTTTCACTGACATGGGCTGTGGGCCGTGGGCCGGAATTCAATCCCTGGTTGGGGAACTAAGATCCTGCAAGCCACACGGTGCTGCCAAAAACAAAAAAAATTAAAACCTTTTGTTCATCAAAGAATACTACCCACAGAGAAAAAAGGAAACCCAAAGAACAGGAGAAAATATTTGCAAGTCATATATCTGAGAAGGGATTAACATCCAGAATATATCAATGACTCCTAAAACTCAAGAGCAATAACATAAACAACTTAATTGAAAAATGGGCAAATGATTGAATAGACATTTCTCCAAAGAACATATAAAAATGGCCAATAAGCACAGGAAAAGTTGTTCAACATCATTAATCATTAGGGAAATGGAAATCAAAATCACAGTGAGATACTACTTCACACCTATTAGGATGGTTATTATTTTTTTAATGGAAAATAACAAGGATTGGTGAGGAGGTAGAGAAATTAGGAACTTCATGCACTGCTGGTGGGAATGCAAAATAGTTCAGCTACTGTGGAAAAGTTTGATGTTTCCTCAAAAAAGTTAAAAAAAAAAGTTAAATGTAGAAAAGTTAAATATAGAATTACCATATGATTCAGCAATTCCATTCCTAGGTACATACCCAGAAGAATTGAAAGCAGGACTCAAACAGATAATTGTACACCATGTTCATAGCAGCATTATTTCCAATAGCCAACAGGTAGAAACAACCCAAACAACAGATGAATGGATAAATGTAATATATACATACAATGGGATATTATTCAGTCACAAAAAAGAATAAACTTATGATACATCCTGCAAAATGGATGAACCTTAAAAATGTTATTTTAAGTTAAATAAGCTAGACAACAAAGGACAAATATTATATGATTTCATTTCTTTGAGGTACCTAGAATAGGCAAATTCATAGAGACAGAAAGTAGAGCGATGGTTACCAGGGCCTGGGAGGAGGGGGAAATGAGGAGTTAATACTGCTTAATTGGTTCAGAGTTTCTGCTTGAGATGATGAAAAAGTTCTGGAAATAGATAGTAGTGATGGTGGCACAATGTTGTAAGTGTACTTAACGCCACTGAGTTGTACACTTAAAAATGGCTAAAATGCTCAATTTTATGATATATATAGTTTACCACAATAAAAATAAATAAATAAAATCCCGACAGAAACCAGAATACTCAGTAGAGGGCTGACAGATAAAATCAAGAAAATAGAGCAAAAGAACAAAGACAAAACAGGCAAGAAAAAAATAGGAAAAATGAGAATCAGAGCAGAAGATCAATATCCAAACAACAGGAAATCCAGAGAAAGAGAATAGGAAAAATGGTGTAAAGAGGGGGTGAAATCCAATGAAATCATTCAAGGAAATTTCCCTAAATTGACGGATATGAATTTCTACATTGAAAGCACCCACCAACTATCCAGCAAGCTGGCTACAGACAGACCACATCAAGGATTATCACAGTGAAAGTTCAGAACCAGGAGTCCAGCCGAGGTGCCTGGGTCTATGCTAGTCCCCACACTGGCATCTGAGCAAGAAAACAGAACATATAAGCAAGGCAAGGATCCCCAGATTCTCTCCAGTTCACTCAGATTCCAGATTTCAACATCCTGCCTTTCCTTATCGTGTTTGCGCACAGACGTGTGTTTAATGACTATGAATTCAGTGCCACTTTGCACAGATTGCTGAATCAAGCACCATGCATGGATACCTGTGAGTAATAAATGATCCTTGCCCTCAAGATACTCAGATTCTAGTGGAGAAAACAGGCATTCTTTTCAGTAATAACAGAATAAACCAGAGCTGAGAGGAGGGTGGAGAGCTGAAACAAAGTTAGCAGCCTCACATTCTCAAAACAAAACACGTGATTAACAGCTCAGCATCCTTGGCACAGAAGACGTTGGACTCATTGATTCTTAGAAGCAGAAAACAGACTGGCTGCACCAGGAAAGAAGCACTTAGTTGTAAATCCCTTACCAGCATCAGGGCTGTGCTAGGAATCATTCCTGGTTTCTGTTTTAAGATATTCATTCCAGAACTTGGAAAAAAGGGGGGTCCTCCCCTCCCCTTCCAGGCAAGGAGCTAAATTTTTCGCCTTCTGCGTCCCTCTTTACAGTGCTCGGCCCTCCAAATGTGTTCATTATGTGATAAACTCTGAGTGTTTCTGAACAGACAGACAGACCATAAACAATCTCAGGCAATATGTTGAGCTAAAGATACGGCAGCCTCTTCACTGTGAATGATCAATTATAATCTATTAGCTCAACAATTCTTATCCCATCAAAATTAAAAAATTAAAAAATTATACATGACTAATGAGCTATTCTGCTCCACTGGGCCATAATCTGCATTTTAAAGTGTCTATATTCACAACTGCAGGGTAAACTGAACCTCATTGGTGTTACTGTTACTGACTTTCTGATAATTAATGGGAATTTTTCAAATTGTCTGAATCTCTATTTAAATGATTTATATAATGGACCTTCAGAGTTGCCGTTACAATCTATCACATTGTAATGAAGTAACTTAGGTGTGTTTATTACCAATTTACAGCGAATATGGCAGACTGGAGGTGATAAAGTTTTTTTTCCTCTTGCTTTCCTTGTAGTTCTAACGTTCTGTGTTAGAACGTAACACATGACACATCTTAACACGTGGGACATTTGTAGTTTGAAGCCATAGATATTTTATTTGGGGTGCTGGCCAGTCTCTGGTGATGTATGACATTATTTCATTACAAACTGCTGTAAGGACAACCATTGCTCAACCACAAGGTGTTGTGCATTTACTCATAAATTTTCAGGAATGAGACAGTGTGGGTGCCAGGAATGATGGAATACTGTTTACTTTTCCCTCCTCCAACTCTCTTAAAACAAAAGGATGTTTCAGGAAATGGGGTTTAGGAGTCCAGCCTGAGTCCAAGCTAGCATGTGCATATCTTAGGTGTAAGCCAAAGCAGAGACATCACGATCTCTGCTTAACTTTAACTAAAAGAGGAACAATATTCACTCCATCTCTCTATCTATATGGCAGGACATCTACAGTAACAAAGCAGAGTTCTTACAGAAATATAAGCTCCTCTAAGGCCAATAAAACCTTATTCAAATATGTTATTCCTTAACTCTATTGAGTTCAATGCCTGGCAAATGGCAGTTGCTCAATAAACATAGAATTTGAGTTAATCTACATAAGTCTTTAAGTTGTGAAATACATATTTGAAAAATAAAATCAATGTCCAAGAAATCTTTATTTGAAGGGTGCATGCAATAGGGCGGTCTCTTGTAATTATAAGATATTTGTAATATGATTTGAGGTCTTGAGCATAATAATATTTTTCATTCTTGATCTTTTAATTATCTTTCACATTTCTTAAATATTATAAATATGCAAAATGATGATTTTTTTCATCTGACTCATTTTGAGAGGACATAAAGGAAATAACCTTTCTAAAAACAAAGAATGCTACGTAATGATTAACAAATACAGGTATTTCCTAATTCAGCAAGTTCAAATGTATGAAACTATAGATTTTTCCAGATATATAGGAGTTCTCTATACTAATATTTCTATTTTTGTGCATTGTAATTTTTATAATAAAAATGTTTTAAGTGAGAACTATTGAGTTTTACTAGTTGGTCATGTTACACAAAGATTGACCCAGAATTATGAGACCCTCAAAGCATTTTTTTCATTGAAACTTTAAATTTCTCATAGTATGTTCTCCCCTTTTGTGTTCATTTTTGTTTCATCCAAAGTATTTTACAAGTTTTTTTAAACAAGCCTTCAAATTTAAGCTCTCTTTGTGTGTCTGAAAATGTTTGTTTTTCCATATTAGATTTCTTTAGGAATAATTTGTATACAACAAACTGCATTCATTTAGATGTTTCATTATATGCAAATATTCATAACACTCCCACTACAGTCAAGATACAGACATTTCCATCACCCCCAGAAGATTATCTGTGACCCTTTGCAGTCCATCCCTACCTCTGTCCCAGCTCTAGGAAACCATATATCTGCTTTATGTCACTATCAATTATTTTACAGTTTATATAAATGGAAAAATATAGTTCATACTCTTTGTATCTGACTTCCCTCATTCAGCATGATTTAAAGATCCATGTTGCTGTATGTTTCCATAGTTTGTTCCTCTGTACTGCTCAGCAATACTCCACATATTGGATACACCACATATTTATCTATTTACCAGTTGATGGATATTTTGGATTATTTCCAGGTTTTGGCTATTGTGATTAAAGCTACTATGAACAATTCTGCATAAATATTAGTATGTATATGTGTTTTCAGTTTTGGGTGGTAAATACCTAAGAGTGGAATGCCTGGATCTTATGGTAAGTATATGTATAACTTTGTTAAGACACTAACAAACAGATTTCCAAAGTGGTTGTACCACTGTATCCTCAAAAGCAGTTCATGAGAGTTCTACTTGCTCTACATCCTTGACAACACTTGGTATAGTCAAGTCTTTTAATTTTAGCACTTCTCTAAGTAAATAGTGGTTTCTCATTATAGTTTTTATTTGGTTTGGTTTGTTTTTGCATTTCCCTGATGGCCAATCATGTTAAGCATTTTTCATGTGTTCATTGACCATTCTTTATCTTCCTTTGAAAAGTATTTGTTCAAATATTTGTTTTTTATTTTGTATTGGGTTGTTTCTCTTTTTACTATTGAATTATAAGAGTTCTTTATATATTCTGGATACAGGCTTTTGTCAGATATATGCGTAGCAAATATTCCATTCTCTAGCTTTTCTTTTTCTTAATGGTATCTTTTGAGAGAAAAAGTTTTTAATTTTGATAAAGTTCAATTTATCAATTTTTTTCTTTCATGTTCATGTTTATTTGTGTCCTATCAGAGCAATTTTGTCTTTCCTAAGGTCAAAAAGATTTTCTCCTATGTTTTCTTCTAGTTTTATTGTTTTAGCTTTCCTATTTTGTTTGTGTTTGTTTTGGGTTTTGTTTTTTACTCCTATTCTGAAAAGATGGTTTAACCAGCTGTAGAAATCTAGCATGGCCGTTGTTTTCTCTCAACAATTTTAAGGTATTATTCCATCATCTGGTATCTCCTGTTGCTGATGAAAAAACTGCTATCAGTCTGACTGCTGCTCCTTTTAAGTAATCTGTATTTCTCTCAGATACCTTTTATTTCTTTATTCTTGCCACTCTGTAGTTTCACTAAGTTTATCTAGGTGTGAGGGGTTTTTTGCTCTGCTTAACAATTAGGATGTCTTTTTCATCCCAGGATTTAGGTCTACCTTTGATTCTAGAAAAGTCTTATCCATTACCTTTTTCAAATATTGCTTCTCTCTCATTTTTGCTATACTCTTTCAAGAATACCTACTAGTAACTACTTAGAATTTCCCAACTTACCCTCCATGGCCCTCTTAAATTTCCTGCATCCCAGATGACTTGAAAAGTTCTGCCTTCCATCTCACTTCCTTCAACTATGTCAAGTTCAATATCTCATTTATAGGGGTTGCTTTTTTTTATTTCAATGACTATATTTTCCACTTCCAAGATTTCTGACTCATTTTTATTTACATTCATCTATTCTTAATGTAGTTGTCTACTTAGTTCATGTTTTGTAGTTGTTTTATTTTACTAAACAACTGTAAATGTATTGATTTTACAGTAATTTTCAGATTCCTCTATTATTTAGTTTCTCAGGTATGAGTTCCTCCAATTTTGTTTGACAATTCATACTGCATGGGAGTTGCCTACCTAACAGCCACTCCCTCTCCCCTTCTCTGCTAATAAAACCCAATTTTATCTTGAGTGGCAATGTGTCCAGCCAATAGATCTAATTGGTCTAAGTGAGTTGTGAATATTTCTTTCCCTTTACCAGACATTCAATGTCCCAGTCTCCCCTGGAGCCAAGGCAAGCCATGTGACCCAGTTCTGCCTAAAAAGATATAATGGAAATTCTGCTTGGGTGCTTCTGGGAAGGCACAAATTGTGATATCTGGAGCTGCAGCAGCCATCTTACAACCGTAAAGCAAAAAACCACAAACCCAGCAGAAAGAAGAAAGACAGACCTTGGATCCTTGATGGCATTGTTGAGCTGCTAGACCATCCTGAGACAGCCTGCCTCCAGTTCTCATTATTAAGAAAGATAATAAATGTCTATATGGTTTAGGGCACAATTACTTGCTGCTGAAATTATTCCAAACTGGTAGAGGAGGCTTTCCCCCTCCCCGTGGTGGTAGGATGCCTCAGCCTAGCTCCTAGGAGAGCTGCAGCTCAGAAGTGCAGCCTCCCCTCGCTGGGTGTTTCTTGTTCCTGACACCAAGCCAGGATAGAACTTGGTCCACCTTCCAGTCATGCAGGTACCTTGCTTCTGCCCTCTGCTGCAGGTGAGCAGCTTATTACCTGCTAAAACTCCAGATAGGTTGGTTGGAATGTTCTCAGCTTCCAGTCACAGGCATGGAAGCACACTGCCAGCACTGGTTTCATGACAGGAGGCTCAAGCAAGACTCACCACTCACCCACCTCTGTTCCCTTCCTACTTTTAAATCCTTGATCCCAAATTCACTTCCTTTATCCCCACCTCCCACAGGCCTCCAGCCTCAGCCAACCTCACTGCTTCCAGACGCTACTCCTTCCAGGTCCTGGGAGGTTTTCCTCCTTTCCTTTAGCTCAGCTATGCAGTTCTAACTTTTGTTTATAAGTCATCCATAATTTCTGTATGTGTGGAAAAGAATTTTCCACATCTACTCACTTTGCCACCTTGCCTGAAGTCCATCCCAGTGCATTTTTTAATTGTATTGTTGTAAGAGATTCTTACAAATAGGCTTACTCTTATAAATATTTGGAAATGCAAAAAATATAAAAGTAAAAATGAATATTAACCTACCACCACTGTTAACACTTTGATACATTTCTTTCCAATATTTTTTCTGTGCATAGTTGTGAACATATTGTTTTAAAAGATTGTGGGACTAATGTAATACACAGGGTTATATCTTGCCTTTTTCTATTTAATATATTATGGACATTTTCATATATATATATATATATATATATATATATATATATATATATATATATATATATAAAACATGTTTATAAAATATATAATATATTTAAAACAAAACAAAACTCATAGATACAGAAAAAAGAATGGTGATTGCCAGAGAGGTGGGCAAAATGGGTGAAGGGAGTTGATAGGTACAAACTTCCTGTTTTAAAATAAATAAGTCATGGGGATGTAATATTGAGCATGGTGACTAGAGTCAATAATATTGTAGTGCATCCTTGAAAGTCTCCCAGAGAGTAAATCTTAAAAGTTTTCAACACAAGAAAAAAATAATTTTTTGTAACTTTGTAGGGTGATAGATGGTAACTAGACTTATTGTGGTGATCATTTTGTAGCGTATACAAATATTGAATTATTATGTTGTACACCTGAAATTAATATGTTATATGTCAATCATACCTCAATAAAAAATAATAAATCACATATGTTTATTAAATACATAAAATACGTACATAATATTCTATTATAGATGTTTATATATCATATATAACATAGAGATCTACCATAATTTCCCTACTCCCTTATTACGGATATTTTGTTGTTTTTAATTTGAACCTACTATACATAATGTTGCATCATAAATATTTCAATATTTCCTTAGGAAAGAGTCCTAGAAATAGGATTACTGAGACAAAAGATATGAACATTTTAAAAATATATATACATATTGCCAAAGCGCTTTCCCAACACATGTTCATCCTCTCAGACTCTGAGTGTAAAACTGTTTTAATCTTGCCAATTTGAAAGATAAAAAAGTCTCAGTGTTCTTTTAATTTACATTTCTTTGATACTCATAAATTTGAACATTTTTCATATGTTAATTAGCCATTTGTCTTTCCTTCCAGTGCATTTTAAATAAGATTGTATTTACTTACAACTTTGCAAAAACAGTTATTTCACAAATCAAATCAAAATACCTGATTTTAGTGTATAAACCAGCCTCAAAAGACATAATGGAGAATTGGGAGTTTGGGATTAGCAGATGCAAACTATTATATATAATGTAGAATTATATATAATATAGAATGGATAAACAACAAGGTCCTATTGTATAGCACAGGGAACTATATTCAATACCCTGTGATAAACCATAATGGAAAAGAATATGAAAAAGAATGTATATATGTATAACTGAGTCACTTTGCTGTACAGCAGAAATTAACACATAAATCAACTATACTTTAAAAAAGTAAAATTTTTAATATATTTTTAAAAAGAGATAATGGATATCTCTCTTGCACAAGTTGAAATGTTGTCTTCATTGTATTTCAGGTACAAATTATAATTGGGCTTAGTCTTTAGGTAATTTACAATCATGGGTGTAGGAGTGGAAAGAAGACTTGCATATAAACACAAGTGACCAAATTTTACACACACATATATATATGGACTTATCTATATGTCTATATAGGTATAAATATATATACTTATATTAAGTGTATATTTATACACATATAATTTGTATGTATAATTAACCACAGGTGGAGATGATTTTTGATCTGTAAACTTCAATACAATTATATATTTCCATAACCTCTGGTCATGGGCAAACTTGTTTTGAAATCCATTAAAAATTGCAGTCGGGACATCCCTGGTGGCACAGTGGTTAAGAATCCACCTGCCAATGCAGGGGACACGGGTTCAAGTCCCGTTCCGGGAAGATCCCACATGCCGCGGAGCAAGTAAGCCCATGCGCCACAACTACTGAGCCCACGTGCCACAACTACTGAAGCCCACGCACCTAGAGCCCGTGCTCCACAACAAGAGAAGCCACTGCAATGAGAAGCCTGTGCACCACAACAAAGAGCAGTCCCCACTCGCCGCAACTAGAGAAAGCCTGCGTGCAGCAACGAAGACCCAACATAGCCAAAAATAAATAAATTTTTTAATTGAAGTTGATATGCCCATTTGAGAATTTTACCAGCCACCATTTTGTCTCATAAACCACAAAAAACCTAACAAGTCTTATAATGAGCTAAAGACAAATACTATGTGGTTGATTTAAAAGTCACCACTGCATACTCTCATTGAGAAAGCAATAGGTGTTAAACAGTGTTTATGGAAACTGAAATGCTAAAGTATTCAGGGAGTTTATTGGGGGAAATAAGTCTGACTGCAGGTAGATTTTGAGCAGCATTGAGAAGATGGGGTACTCTTCTGAGGAGAGGAACAAGAAAGGCCTTATGTCTGGAAAGACAGTAGAGGGTGATTTAAGTTATGTGTGGGGCTTGGGAGACGCTGGGTCCAAATCCTGGCTCTGCCACACACTGGGATGTCCTTGCACACAGCACTAGACCCTCTGCCCTCATCGCCTCATAGTTTTACTTTCAGGGTCTACTAGCAACTTGCCCAATGTCCATCCCACATAGGGTAGGTACTCAACAGATGTAGCTCTCATTATTACAATGGCAAAGCATGATAACCAGGAGGCTGGACACAGTGACACTCAGGAGGAAACGTGGCGGGGATGGTGTGGGGCTGACGAGCGGGGTCTAGGGTCACAGGAGGGCAACCGGAGGTAGGGCCAAGGCTCGTGATCACAAAAGAGCTTTAGAGTGACCATGAGGCAGCTGAGTCCCTTCAAGGTCCATGGTGCATGATATGATGAAAACAAATCAAGAGACTCTCCTGTCGCTGTAATGAAAACAGCCTGCTGGGAAGTGTTTTACTGCATAATGAAAGATCACCTGGCACTGCACAGGGGACTGTGACCTCACAGGAGAAACAGGACCCAGCTCCAGGTGGGGAGCCAAACTCAGCCTGCAGCAAACGGCTGCAGGACCAGGCTCTCTGCTAAGATGTGTCTTCTACGGTGACTTACTTAGGTTTGAGGTAGGCTGCCAGGCAGAGACGACATAATAATAATGTTCTGCATGTTCAGATCAGAGCTGTACATTTCTGGATTTGGTCCTACGCTTATCACAAATAATTAGGCATCGTTGTCTCTGTATCTGATCCTGACACTGGCTCTTCAGATGACATATTTCTACATGATGGTACCAGTCAATCTCTGCAGCATTTCCAAATTTCAAGACAGCCTGTTTCTCTCATATTTTCTTAAGAAGGCTTATGAGGACTCACAAATGAGTCTACTAAGTAAGTACCCAGAAGAAAACTTTAAGTTAAAACACCTTCAACTATAATGATTTTTTAGAAGTCTATGACACTCCCCCTGGTAAACAGAGAAACCCTGCTATGTGGTCCCCCACCCAAGTCTGCTAATCATAACTTGCCTCCCATTTGCCACATCTAAGGGAAGGTCTTATATTAATTCAGAGTTAGGGAAAATGCTGTACCAGGTTTCGTTGGTTTATTATTTGAAATAATTTTTAAATCCCTTCTTTCCTCTTCTAGTCTGCTCCTTTCTGCTTTTGTACACACCAAAATACATAAACATTCATACTATGGGCTCATTTCTTAACATATAACTTTTTCTTCCTCAGTAAAGACCTGGAAAAATTACACCGAAGAGTGAAGACAAAAATTTGATCTGATATTTCAGCCACTATTCTAAATGCATCCCTTGATCATTACCAAACTATTTCATTAAAGAATCAACCCAAGGAAACTAGAGCTATTCCTTCCATCTTTTATGAAACAAGCTTAAATAATAATAGTTTCTTCAGGTGTTTCCTCATGTCTTCAGTATAAATTACAAATTCTCCATCAAGATAGTCTTGTATATCTCAGACCTGATTTTAAGTGGAAGAGCAGGATGTCTGTCTATCTCAAGACCATCTTAATCATTTGTAGTCTGCATTTTTGTTAGTAAAACTTAGTTTAGATGTTTCTTAAATAGGGAGGAATCATTATGGGGTCTGGGAAGGCACTAGGTGTGATATGTACAAAAGTTAAATCTTGGAACCTAACTTGCCTCACCAACAAGAAGGGATTAATAATAATACCTGCTTCATATGATTTTGTCAAGACTAATATTACATATGTTACATTTATTATATAATATACAATATTACATATTGTATAATACTATCTGTTTTACATACAATATTTATTTAGATATATAGATATATAGATATATATACACATATGACAGAGAGAGAGGCTCATTGCCTAACACCCAGTAAGCATGTGGTCACTGTTGTCCCCCTCCCTATTTTTTCATCATTGGGACATAGTTTTTTGAAACAAGAACATGGAATTTTTCATCAGAGGGCCCTGAAAATGCACCATCTCTATGGGCACCTACTAACACCACCCCCCATTCCCCATCTCCACTCCAGGACTGCTCCCTGAACCTCAGCTCTCCAACCTTGTAAGGACTCAGAGGCTTACAGGCAGAGGTACTTAATAAACATTTACTGATGAGGAGCCAGTATCTGTCATATCATAGCAGCTTTAAATAGACCTGCCTCGCTCACAAAAACAAGGGCTAGAGCATGTAAAGTAACAGTCAGAGGCTCTGACACCCCATCTCTGGATTTCAATCAGACCACCACCCACCCCGCACAAATTCTTTTGTGGTTGCATCTCACACCCATCTTGCGTGGTTCTCTGAGCATTCTTTGCGGATGTGCCCCAGTTCCCTATGCACAGTCAGGGTCTGCTTGTTTTCGTGGCCCATTTAGTATCCGCCACTCTCGCTCGACCTCAGACTTCTCCCTGCATATGATCCTGGTATTGCCCTCTAGTCTCAAACGACAACCACAGATAAGACCCCCCACCTCCTCCTCCCCCCTGCTGGAGAGGGAGACCAGACACTCAAGACACTGCAGGGCAGGTGTGGTTCAGCCAAGTAATACACAGTGTAACTTCTAGAAAGACTAAATGCAAGAGCATCCCCGGATGTGCCAGAACAAGGTCATCCTGTGGAGGGGCAAAGGGCTGGGGTCAGTACCCCAAACCAAGTCATGGGTGGTTAAGTGAAGAGCTGGCACACGGGGCCAAGAGCCCAAAGATGGTCCCAAACTGGCAAGTGTCTTTAGTCAAAGCTACATACTTGCTTTCCACCCAGTCTACCCAAAGGTCTACCTTAGGCAAGAAGAGGTGATCCCAGGGAGTTCAAGTACACCTGCAGGTGGGGAGGAAGGAGACAACGCGGGAAGGCGATGTCGCGCGGCGGCAGACGTCGCGCAGCCGGAGACGCCGCGCGGAAGGAGACGCCGCGCGGAAGGAGACGTCGCGCGGCCGGAGACGCCGCGCGGCCGGAGACGCCGCGCCGATGGAGACGTCGCGCCGATGGAGACGTCGCGCCGATGGAGACGCAATGCCGCGCGGAAGGAGACAGCGCGAGAAGAAAACCACGCGGAAGGAGACAGTGCAGGTGGAGACGGCGCGGGGTTACGTGGCGCGAAACTAGGCAGAGCGGGCTGAGAGGCCTGAGGTGCTGGTGTCGGACGAGAACCTTGGCGCCGAGGCAGGCACCGGGTATTAGTTATCAGGCACAAGGCCGTAGTTAGAGAACCAAGGACAGTTCCAGGCCAGGTCTTCTCAGAGCCTCCCGCCCACGAAAGGACTACTTCAGAGCTGAAGGCCGAGGGGAAGCTGCAGCTTCCGCGTTCCGCGCTTTGGAGCTGAACCAGGCGCCAGGCAGCGCCCGACGTCCACGTCAGGCTTGGTGTCTGCAGCTCGCGGTCCTACCTGAACGGCTCCCTCTGACGCGCCAGCGTCCGCCTGTCGGAGGAAGCAAAAGGTGGGGCAAGGTGAGTAAACGAGGCCCCAAGGCCTGGAAACCCTGGGATTTCGGCCAGAGCAGGTGAGGAGAGGGTGGGGAGGACTGGTGGGGAAAATCCAGGGAGCGTGCATGGGCCACCGCTGTCGGGGCGGCGGGCAGGCAGGTCTGTGTGGACCACACGACCTCAGGGTGGGCCGCTCCAGCCTTCCCAGGCCTCTCGCAGGGGTCTGGACTGGCCAGAAACACCTCGGCAGCCTGGTCAGACACAAAACATGATCAGAGGTGGCGGGGGAAGTGGATCAGCCCCGAGCTCGCCAGGCTTGATGGTAGTGGAGACCATAAAACTCACTTAGGGGACTTGTTCTTGTTTTCTCCCCTAAAGCCGTCCACACCCGGCGAGAAGAGAATGGTCTTAAATAATGTGCTTTCAGGTGCCCGTTCTTGGGGCAGATCGTAATAGCTGTGTGACCATTGCTGGCCCACACTTGGTCACTGCGTGCTCGCCACCCGGCCTCAGGGGGTGCACAGCTCAGTGCGCGGTTCTTATTTGGCTCTTTATTCTTACCTGTTCTTGACTCAGTGATCATCTGCTGCTCGATTTTCCACGGAGATGGGTGATGGCCACTGTTTGTTCAGTTACCCCCATCTCCTGGGCTTTGACAGTACAAAACTTGCATCTAGCCTTTTAACTAAAGTTAGATTCAGCTTGTGTCTTGGCTCTTTTAAGATTTTGACAAGTTGGCCGCCCTTGCTTGAACTTCTATCTCGGCAAACACAAGGTCTATGGGAAGTCTGGAGTTGTCACTTTTTTCCCCTGGGCAATCAACTCTACAATCACAAGGAATGCTTCCTATTGCCATTACTGTAACTCTGGGGGCACAGACACCATATAACTCTGCCAAGTTAAAAAAAAAAGAGAGAGAGAAGAAAAACTCATAAATTAAGCTGCCAGGGTTTCAGGTGTGGCCTTCAGGAGCCCAGGACTGCTGATCCCCTAACATCTGAAATGCCTCGGTCTGAAAAGAGACGTAAGGTGTATTGGCATTATCAGCGAAAGCGCTTGAGCCAACTCTCTTTTCATATTCCTCAACCCAAATTCCTTTGAAAATGAAAGTAAAAATAAAGCGATACTCCTCATCATTTCCTCCAGACCTTGGAGTCTGGATTAAAGAAAATCTGCTGATTTTGCTGACCTTCACAAAGGTGCGATTGGGGTGAGGAGAGGGGGTTGTTGCATCTGGGGCTGGTGTGGGTCCTAATAGCTGAGCTTAGCTTGTGCTTTAGATATTTCCTTTCAAACTTGCTTTTTGCTGTTGCAGCTGGGCTTGTCAGTTTTCAGTACTAATGGGTTGTGATGGGGTGTCAGGGGAAGTCAACAATCAATGCTTGGGGAAAAAATGGTAGGGGGAGTGTGGGCGGGGGGTATCACTGCTGACATGGCCAGGAACGGAAGTACGGTGGCATCTTTTGTAGAAAAATAGACAAGAAATCCTGTGCTCTGTTTTGCTTTTAAGATTAGTATAGATTTTTGTCCTTTGATGACTGGGCTGTCTGCTTTTCCCCACTTTAAACTTGCCCATCAAAAACATATATGCTGGTTTTTAAATAACCACTTTACAATATAGTTAAAATTGTAATTCATGTTGTGGATTGTAGTTATTTCTTGCAGGGAGATAAAACAAGATAGGGAAATGTCTGCTGAAACAGAAGCATGAGAGAAATGGTGTGAAATGGCTGGGGCTACCTTGAGAAGGAGGCCTCTTTTAGGAAGAACTCATTTTGGCCCCAGTGTTGTGTGACATGAGAATGCCATTACAGTAACACTTAGTGTGATGATGCTAATGTGAAAATATCGATGCCTCACTGCAGTTCGCATCCAGGGCCAGACATCTCATTGAAAGTGGGTTTTTTTTACTAATAATTCAGTAGAACCCTATTATGACACTGGTGTCAGAATGCAAGAATAATATTTGCTTCATGGGTTGTTTTATTCAAGTCATACATCAGGGAGTATGTATGGGAAGTGATTTGATCAGCAGTCAAGTGTAATATAATCTACAATAGCCAAGCACTTTCTAAACAAAGGTTTACTGTAATTATTTACATGAATTATATTTATGCCAAGAATCCCAGCGTGGTTACCAAGTGAAAATATTCCAAGTTGACCTTATATAACACATGAGTTCCTGCGAAGTTTTGTGCGATTCAGAGTAAAACCCAGAGTCACATCCTGATTTATTTACTTTGTAAATCCAATTCTACATGTCCCAGGTTTTCTTAAATTTCCGTTAAGTCCGTCTATATTCATCTTTCTTTTTAAAATTGAAAAATTTAGTTACAGGGGAAAATGTGGACAGAAAGTGTCTAAAGTTGTACTGAAATGAAAAGAACCTTTGCTAGTCTCATATCCCTACCGTGTACTATGTTTTCTTCCATCACCATACTTCACAGTCTTACACAGTCCAATTATTACTTTCTACTTCAGCCCTTCTGTATCATCAGGAATTTAATAAGCATATAGTATTTTAATAATCAGAGAAAAGTAACACACCTAGTTTAATCTTTAAAAAGTTATATTATCCACCAGGAAGGAGTAGATGTACTTTTCCTATTTCTCCTGCTAATTACAACTGAAAAGTCTGAACAGCAATATATATATATATATATATATATATATATATATATATATATAACATTAGTAAATATATGTTTGTTATTAATGTATTCATTTTATATTATTAATTTATGTAAATATTAAATTTACCTATCATATATACATATATAAATCAAAATCAAAGACTCTGAAAAGTAGAGGGAAGGAGCCAGACTGACTAGGGACCTTGGGACTTGAGGATCCAAACAGTGGTGAGTTCCCTGGGTTTTCCTTTTGTCTTATATATCACAGACCTGGAACTGGAGAAGCTGGCAACCCTGAAATGCCAACAGATGCTGACCAAAAAAGTCACAACAAAAGCCTGCCCTCTCTAACCAAAGGACCAGGAAGCAGGCAGCTTGACAAGACAGAAAACATTTGGACAATGACCTCTCCACTCGAGCCAAACACCACAGATAAAACTGTAGCCCCATTTACACCAGCAGAGGTTGAGTGGGAGCCTACACCTCTACCCTCATGAGGCTGTAAGGAGGAACCCAGCATTCCCATCAGGGAGCAATCAGAGAAGACCAAATAAGGAGCCAGGACATGCATTCCCCACCAGCTGATAGTCAGACCCACCCGCCCCATCGCCCATGGAGTGGTGTCAGTGGAGATCATGTGGGGAGCCAGAACTCCCACCTCTGCCCAGCAGCATTGTGGCAGTACCTCCACTTCCCTTGCCACAGCAGTGACAAAACCAGCAAATGCAGAAGGTTTAAATAAGATCCAGAGTGTCATAACATAATATGAATATGCCCAGCTTTCAGTTGGAAATAACCCATCATCCCAAAATATCAGGATGGTCTCAAACTAAATGAAGAAAGACAATCAGTAGATGCCAACAGCAGGATGATAAGAGATGTTGAAATATCTGACAACGATTTTAAACCAGCTGTGACAGAAGTGCTTCAACAAGCAATTATAATCATGCTTGAAACAAATGAAAAAATAGAAAACCTCAATAAAGATAACAAAGGAATACAACTCTATATTCATAAACTTAAAAACTTAAGTGAAATGGACCACTTCTCAAAAAAAAACACACTATCAGAATTCACCCAAAATTAAATGATAATTTGAATAGCTATATAACTATTCAGAAAATTGAATTCATAATTATTTAATTCCCAAAAATGAAATCTCTAAGCCCAGATGGTTTCATTGGAGAATTCTACTAAACATTTAAATGAGAGCTAACACCAATTTTATATAATCTCTTCCAGAAAATAGAAGAGGAGGGAACACTTCTCAGTTTATCTTATGAAACTATTGTTACCCTAATACCAAAATGAGAAAAAGACAGTACAAATAAAGAGAAAACTACAGACCAGTATCCTTCATGAATAGAGATCTAAAAATCCTTAATAATATAATAGCAAATAGAATTCTGCAATATGTTAAAATTTTTCATATACCATGACCAAGTGGGGTTTATCCTTGGAATGCAAGACTGGTTCAGTGTTCAAAAATCAATCAGTGTAATCCACCATATTAAACTAAGGAAGAAAAGACACATGATCCTATCAATCAATGCAGAAAAATCTTATGAAAAACTTCCACACCCATTGATGATAAAATATCTTAGGGAAAAAACATCCCACTCATTCTTCTATGACCCAAATAAACTCCTCCACTTACTGGTATAATCTTGAGCAAATTATTTACTCTTTCTAATTATTTAATCTCTCATCTAAAGAAAAGAGGGAATAATGATATCTAACTCGTGGGGTGGTTGTGTGAAGTATTCTTATATATACTAATTATTAGTAATTAGACAGAAGCAAGCTTGGTGAACAATGTTCTGTGAAATGGCTTTTTTGCTGGTTTTGTACCCTCCGAGCGTCAGAACTTAGCTTTCGAAGTTGGATAGACCCTCATAGTTCAAGTGTCTACCTACTACAATACCTAAAAGTGCTCTTTAATTCAGAACATTACCAGCATACCTTGGAGATATTACAGGTGCAGTTCCAGACTACAGCAATAAAGCAAATATCACAATAAAGCAATCACATGAATTTCTTGGTTTCCCGGTGTATATAATAATGTTTATACTACACTGTAGTCTATAAAGTGTGCAATACCATTATATCCAAAAAAAATGTGCATACCTTAATTAAAAATGTTTATTGCTAAAAGAAAAAATGCTAACCATCATCTAACAGCGCAGGGTTGCCACAAACCTTCAATTTGTAAAAAACACAGTATCTGTGAAACACAGTAAAGCGAAACGTGACAAAACAAGGTATGCCTGTATATACAGCACAGAAATGTAAATTGTGGGTAAAGTGAAAATAAAATGAGTATCATGCATATTTTACTATTCGGCTAATTTAGGCAACATTATATACAATAAAGTAGAAATGCTTTATAATGATGCTCCAGTATAAACTTCTAATTACTCCTCAATAAAAGATTGTTGAAAACCTTTAACCAATATAGGTAATATTAATAATAATAATAACAATGACAGTAATAAAAGGATCTCTCCTGGTCCACATTTCCCTTTTCCTTGTATTTTTTTTCCAAATTCTGCTAATCCTCTGCTGTGTATCCATTGCAGTTCCTTTCCATGTCAAGTTGTTCAGGGGTAGACTCTTCCTTGTCTCATTGCCCTTATTCCTATTTGCAGAAAATTCTTAGTCTTTGCAGGTTAGCTTATTACACGTGTACTTTTTAAAATTTATTTGTTTTATTTATTTATTATTTTTGGCTGTGTTGGGTCTCTCTTGCTGCACGTGAGCTTTCTCTAGTTGCGGTGAGCGGGGGCTACTCTTCGTTGCAGTGTGCGGGCTTCTCATTGCGGTGGCTTCTCTTGTTGCGGAGCACAGGCTCTAGGTGCACAGGCTTCAGTAGTTGTGGTGCATGGGCTTCAGTAGTTGTGGCGCACAGGCTTACTTGCTCCGCGGCATGTGGGATCTTCCCGGACCAGAGCTCGAACCTGTGTCCCCTGCATTGGCAAGCGGATTCTTAACCACTACACCACCAGGGAAGCCCTACATGTGTATTTAAATACTGATTAACACTGCCGTCTCTCCACAGCCTGGGCTGTCCTTCAATACACACAAATGCCTGTCTGTTATTACTTAATGATGGAATATGGCTTCCCTCCTGTCCAGTTTGTGGTGCTCTGGGCCTGCTCTGAAACCTCAGTGCTTAGAATTCTGTTCTACCATCTCTGTGCTCTGGCCCTAGCTGCTCCACAACAGTGCAGCCTTAGGAGAAGCTGATTCTCCAGCTTTGGCAGAAAGAGAACCTTGTCATTTGGGGTCCAAGCTAAAAATGGAGTCCATTGCCCTAGCTGAACAGCAACATCTATATCTTGCATAATGTATATTATGATTAAATGCCTTCCCCTAGTTGCAGGAGTTCAGAAGATTTACTATTTAGTCATTTTGGGCTTATTGTGCAGACCATGAATGCTCAAAAAATACTGAATGAATAAATAAATCTCTCTTGGCACCGCAGGCCAAGCTGACCTGAAAGAACACACACACTCCAAACACATGAAAATGCTGGATAAACTATTTTTCTAATACATAGCCAAACTCAAAACCAAGAAAAGGAAATCCCCAGATGTTAGATATGAAGAACAACTCAAAGAAAAAGGAGTGAGTGGGAGCTGAAGCCAAACACATGACAGGAATATGGTAAACAGATACAGCCTCGTAGGCTGGGGACTCCCGTTTTAATGCCTGAATTGGGACAGGAGACAAAACCTTGGGCCCAGGCAAGGCAGGGAGGAGAAACTAAGCTCCTGTACTGTATAAAACTGGGGGTCGTGAGGCTTTGCCTGAACTGTGACAGTGAATTTACAAACTCAGCGCATCGGTTTAGGGATTCAGCAAAGAAGATTGCCATCAGCTTAGGGCAGTCACTGGGAAAAGGTACCCTTAGCAAGTTGGAATGAGGTACCTTCTATGCAAATCTGCACTGTTTTCGTGGTGAGAGAATCCCAACTGAGAAATTCATTCAATCACTAGTACAGCAATTCCATTTCTTGGTATTTATCCTAAAGAATTGTAAACAGGGTCTTGAAGAGATAATTGTATGCCCATGCTCATGGCAGCATTATCCACAATAGCCAAAATGTGGAAGCAATCCAAATGTCCATCAGCAGATGAACGGATAAATAAAATGTGGTATGTACATACAAAGAATATTAGTTCACCTCAAAAAGGAAGGACGTTTTTCCATATGCTATAACAGAGATGAAACTGTAGGACATTATGCTAAGTGAAATAAGCCAATCACAAAAAGACATATACTGTATGATTCCACTTACCTGAGGTACCTAGAGTAGTCAAATTCATAACGACAGAAAGTAGAAAGGGAGGGGATGGAGGATGGGGGGAGAAGGATATGGGGAGTCATTGGTTAATGAGCATAGAATTTTAGTTTTGCAAGATGAAAAAGTTCTGGATATTACTTGCACAGTACTGTGAATATACCTAACACTACTGAACGATACACTTAAAAAATGGTTAGGATGGTAAATTTTATGTTATGTGTATCTTACCACAATTTAAAAGTTTTTATGAAAACCTGGTACATAACGACTGAAACCCTTTGGGCCCCAGCAGGGCAGTGGATAACAAGACTGTCTAGATGAGAGCACAGTCAGGCACCTATGTCACCCCAGAAATGAGCTCACACTCAAAGATGACAGACAACATGGGGAAACGAGTCACCATGGAATCGTGAGCAGAGGCAACAAATGGAAAATTTTTTCTCCAAGAGATGTAGACTACAGAATCTGTGAGAATATAGAACAAATATTTCTACCAAAGATATAAAAAATTATAAGCCATAATGAAAGAACAGAAAAGGGGATTGTGGGAGAGGGGAAGGAAGAGGTAGCATTAAAAAATAAACTAAATAGGAATTCTGGAAATAAGTATACTGTCATTATAATTTTCTTTAAAAAATCATTGGATTGATTAAATACTGGTCTAATTGATACTGCTACTGAATCCAGAGCAAGGGAAAAAAGCAACATGTTTTATTCAGACCTGAACCTTTAACAAGCCAATTGCATGATTTAAAGAGCCATGATCCAATACCTATTCTACATCCAGAACCAAACATCAGGCATCCCTCCTGTTCATTTTCAGGTAGTCAGACTTTGGGTCAGGCACTGTTCTAAGGCCTGGAGACACTATTATGAATAAGACAGACAAGGTTCTTCCTCTTCTGGTTCTTGCAGTCTCATAGTTTGCTGTCTGGAAGACAATAATTAGGCATAAATATAATAATTTCAGATATTTTGATAAGTATAATGAAAAAATTAGTACAGGACAATAACATAGGGAGTAATGGGGAGTGTCAGTGGGGCCCCTTAAGATGGGGTGTTCAGAGAAGGCCTTTGTAAAGAGGTGGCATTTAACCTGAGCTTGAACAAGAAGGCACCAACCACACCAAGATCTGAGCAAAGAGTAATCTAAGGACAAAAAGGCTCTGAGACAAGGAAGCAGCAAAAGCCTCTGATGTCGTTTAGGATAGACCTAGGTAGAAAGGAAGGCCAGTGATGTTTCCTGTCAGACACAGTAGGTAAGATACCATGGTAGATCCACCTGGTCATTTGCACTGACAGAGCACTACGGGTCCCCTTAAAGTTCAAATTGTACCTGAGTTCTAGGGTACAGTCTGTTTGGGAGACTCAGAGTCAGGCCCTGAGCTTCAGCCAGAAGTATACTGCCAGGGACAGACATAGAGATATATTCTCTCAGAAGTCCATCAATGTCTTCTATACTTCATATTGCCCCTGTCTAAGTGATCAGATGAATTGAGTGCATATTGTATGCTAAACATCTGGTACCCCTCAAGCTCCATCCATTTTCTAGAGCAAAGGTGGCCACCTTTTTCTGTAAAGAGCCAGACTGTACATAGTTTAGGCTTTGAAGATCATACCGTCTCTGTTGCAGCTGCACAACTCTGCCATTGCCGTACAAAAGCAGCCCAAGACAAGACATAGACGAACCAGGTAGCTGTGTTTAACAACACTGCATTTATAAAAACAGGCAGTATTTTGCTAACCACTGTTCTAAAACAATGATCCCTAAAGTGAATTGAATCCAAGATGAGCCATAGGGTGTGGAAAAAAGCATCACATCTTTTGTTTTTTATCACCAAAAAAGCCAGTAAGAAATTAATCTATTAATATTTAATATCAGGTTGACATTGGTGCCCTCATTCAGTCCAGTATCAGAGCATAAGAGGTCACATACAGAATGGAAGGACTGCAAGGGAAGAAGGGGTGTCCCAAATGCAGCAGTGTTGACAGTGGGTCCTCACTCTTGTACTTGCTTTCAGTGTATTGTAATATATCACAGTTTGTATGTGACACCCACGATACAGGCAAGCAGCTTAAAAGAGTTCTACAGAGAAACCTCAGAATGAAGACATTACCTATAACCCAAACACAAATTAATAACATGAAAATGGCAGAACCAACACTTCCCCATCTCCTAGTGTGAACATTTGCTAGTCACATACAAGACAAAAATAATGAAAAGTTAATCATATCTGGAAAGCAGTCTGGAAAAATATTCAAATCTGTATTAGTTATCTATTGCTGTGTAACAAATCACCCCAAAACTTGGTGACATGAGACAATAATAAACGTTTAACATTTCATGTAGTTTCCTTTGTTCAGAAATTTGGGAACAGGTTACCTGGATGATTTTGGCTTAGGGTCTTACATGAGATGTTGGCCAGGGCTACAGTCATCGGAAGTCTTGACTGGGGCTGGAGGATATTCTTCCTCGATGGCTCACCCTTGGCTCGCTACTGAGTGCTGGCTGTTGGGAAGAAGTCTCAATTCCTCACCATATGGACCTCTCTGTTAGGTTTGAGTCTCCTCACAACTTAGCAGCTGACTCCCTGAACACTGAGTGATCTCAACGAGCAAGGAAAAAGTGGCAAAATCTCTTATGGCATAGCGTCTGAAGTCACTCACCATCACTTGCACATATTCTACTGGTCTCGTAAACCAACCCCAATGTGCTGTAAGAGGGGACTGAACAGGTTTGAATGACAGGAGGCAAAGATCATTGGGGGCCACTTTGGAGGCTGGCTACTATAGTCCACCCTCTGACTCCTAATACTTGTCATCCCTCCTACATGCAAAATATGCTCACTCCCTCTTAAGTGCCCCCAAAGTCTCATCATATCACAGCCTGAACTCAAAATCTAGAATCTCACCATTTATATCAGGTCCAGGTGCAAATAAGACTCCTCAAGGGCAATGAACTTTACCCCAGTGATATTTCCAGATTTTGAGATATTTTAATGAGAGCAAAAATGACATACCATTCTGTTAAAATGTTAGACCAGGTTCTCCAGAGAAATAGAAGCAGTAGGAGATGTATATATAGATATACATATGGAATTTGTTGTTTGCTTTATTATAAGGAATTTGCTAATGTAATTATAGAAGCTTAGAAGTCCCACGACCTGCCATCTGCAAGCTAGAGACCCAGGAAAGCCAGTGTATAAGTTTCAGCCCAAGTCTAAAGGCCTGAGAACCAGGAGAGTCACTGGTGTAACTCCCAGTCTCAGGGCAGGAGAAGACCAATGTCCTAGTTCAATCAGTCAGGCAGAGAGAGCAAATTCTCCTTTACTTGGCCTTTTGCTCTATTCCAGCCTCAACAATTTTGATGCAGCTTACTCACATTCATCTTATAATTGAAAGTTGGTACCATTTAACCAACCTCTCCCTATTTCTCCCACCCAGTTCAAATGTTTATCTCATCCAGAAACACCTTCACAGACACACCCAAAATAATGTTTAACCAGGTATCTGGGCATTCCATGTCTCAATCAAGTTGATATACAGAATTAATCATCACAACCATTAAAATAAAATAAAATCAATTTATGTTTAAATATTATTTAATATTTTTCATCCCATTTGGTTTGTATTTTTGCTTATGTTATTGATATGCATAATGTAATTACATACAAATGTGTGTATATATATGTTTATATATCACATACATGTACATCATGTGCTCACAACATTCTTTTTAATAAACAGAGGCACAGAATCAAAAAAAAGTTTGGAGACAAAGGGTCTAAAGAGCCTGAACCTGAAATAAAATCCTTGCCCATTGTTAGTTTCTATTTTCAGTAATCATTTGTCAGGGCATCTATCTGGTGGTTGGTAAATAGTATCAGAATATAGTTACCAGTTTGACTGCCTTAAGAGAAGTGGCAGAAAATGATGTGGTTTTGAGGGGAAGTAAATGTAAAAATCACACTGGGCAAGATGAGGTGGTAGCTGTCTCAAGCATTTGGTCTGTTCTTGAAGACAAACAGAATATTTAGAATCAAGGACAAATTTCAATTTTAAACGCCAATAAGTACCCAATCCATGTAAAGGTTAAAGCAATGAATACCTAAGAAAAGTACCTAGAGAAGATTTTAAGGGGGGAAAAGTTTATCCTTTGCCGTAAAAAAAAAAAAAAAATTGTCTTATTTTTACAAGGGAGAGGGAATATAGAGATTTGGTAGGAAGAGGAAGGGAGGGAGGGACATTATCAGCATCTACCCCCATGAGCTGCCGGCTCCTTACCCAAAATATGTTACTCTCTTCTCCCTTTGCTGCTGCCTTTCATTGAAACTGTCTGTTTACAGAATCAAACACCACAAGAACAAATACGCTGCAATCCTTTGTCAGTAGGACCCTCCACTGTGGGAGCTCAACCAACACCTAGATACAGTCATTATAGACCGCCGAGAGCCCTGTTCTCATGAACCTATTTATACCCAGTTAGCCACTGTGGACCAGTGCAGAATGTCCCAATCAAATGTTCCTCCAGAGGCCATCTTACCATAGCCTGGACACCTTGACACACAGCTAGGAGTATGTGTATGTATAGCACACATTGTGCTGCTACATGTTAGCACCAAAATATCTGTGTAACTGAAAGAGGTCTTGGTTAAGTCAGTATTACTAAGAATTACAGTCTAGGCCATAAATAACATTAATTAAGTCCTTGTTTTGAGCTAAACACTCTGCATAAATGATTTAATACATTATGTCATTTCATCCTCACAGCAATCCTAGGAGGTAGATATTCCTACTATTCCAGAAGTGGAAACCAAGGCTCAAGTAATTACCACAGGCCAAATAAATGACAGAGGCAGAGTTTGACTCCAGAGACTGCCCTCTCAAATACTATACCAGTAGTTCTCAAATGTTTATGTAAGAATCACATGAAATATTGCTTAAAGTGCAGATTCCTGGACCTCACCCCAAAGATTCTGACTCAGCAGCCCTGATGTTTGCCCTGGGAATCTGCTTTTTTCCTAAAATACCCCAGGTGATGCTAATTTGAGAAGTTAGTGGCTTTCTGGGATACACATTGTACTATACATTGTATTATGTCTCTTAAATTGGTATTCTGCTATAACTAAATAAATTGAACTGTATCTCAGAGGTTAGTGGTTACTTTATAAGTAACTATCTTCTCTGATGTTATGAATTAAGGGAGAAGCATACACACACACATATACATACACACACACATATACACACATACATTCAAATTTATAAAACTGAAAAACCAGAGGTTATAGTTTGCATTACAAAATTAATTTTCAGTTTACAAAAAGATTCTTTGCAGTGAGAAATTTCCAAATCAAGGTGCTACATAGCACTGCCTATAAGTTGAACTGTTTGGCCACTAAAACTGAAAAAAAAAATTAATGGCATAATTCCCAATGCATAGAAAAACAGACTAGTGAATATAATTTTAACTGTTTTAATTTTGTCTACCCTATATTTTTCTTAAACATCTAATGTCTGTACTACTAATCTGCTCTTGAGGAAGAGTTGACAACAAAGCAAATAAACATGTACCAAAAATCATTAAGGACTCAGAAAGAACTAATTTGTCACATTTGACAGCCTGCTCTTCTTTGAGGATTTTATGCTTGTGATTTTATATTGTACTTATATGGCATAGTCATACCTCCTGCTGGTAAAATTGTTCCTGGATTATATGATATTGCTGAATATGTCTCCTTATCATAGGTTTGTGCTGGAAAGAGTATCAAGACCTCCAGGTACACTGCCATCTGAATGAGGCTGTGAACAACTGGCCTAACTCCCTGTCAACATGATTCTGTTTATACCACTTCAAGGGCTTCCCTGGTGGCGCAGTGGTTGAGAGTCTGCCTGCCGATGCAGGGGACACGGGTTCGTGCCCCGGTCCGGGAGGATCCCACATGCCGCGGAGTGGCTGGGCCCGAGAGCCATGGCCGCTGAGCCTGCGCGTCTGGAGCCCGTGCTCTGCAGCAGGAGAGGCCACAACAGTGAGAGGCCCGCCTACCGCAAAGAAAAAAAAAAAAAAAAAAATATCCTATACCATTTCAATTATATACTTTTCAGGATCACATTTATTATGTAATACAGTATGTGAAAGAAAGCCTTTTCTTATTGTTAAAATCGTTGTTCTCATAGTTATTTTCCCATTGCAAAGCAGTAGTGATGCATCGCAGGAAGGCCACATCCCTAAGAGATGTGGAGAGGAGTCATGCAAGAGGACTCCTGCCCTGGGCTGCTGTGTGTCATCACCTCTGCTCTGCAGAGCAAGGACATCTCTCAGCAACAGAAGGGCAGTTAGTGGGAGGAGCCCAGGCAGGTGGGGAGGGTGCTTGCTGGAAACAAAGCCAGACCTCTGCTCCTGGCTGTTGGAGGAGTGAATGGAATGTAAAGAGGATCCAGTGATGACTAAATGGAGCTTCTAGTTGGAAGTTAAGAAACGGAGCTTCACTTCTGGAGAGAGTCGACTTCAACCACCAATTGTGCATCAAGGACAGTAGTGTAAGGAAATGGCTCAGGAGTGAAGAGTGGACCTTGAGTGGAAGGAGCAGACACCTCCAGGAGGGCAAAGGAGGCACATGGCAGGTGAATGCAGGGCTGGATAAAGCCCATCGTGATCTCCATCATGTGGATGGAAATGGGCTGTCCCTAGGAGCCATAGTGCCCACTCCTCTTCCACTCGCGTGGAGCCCTGTGCATGGTAGACTCTGCCTCCCCTCCCACATGGGTGGATTACAAATCTGTCCTCATCTTTCATTCTGTGCATCCCAGACCAATATGTCCAGAAAGATGCTGGGTGGTTTTGATGGGCTCTTAGATGCCTTGACTTGATTAAGCCCATGGGTCCAAGCCCACATTCACCTCTAAGAACACCTGACAAAGCAGCCAGCCTACAAATGGAAATTGCCACAGGACAAACAGCACATGAAGCTGAGAGGATGCTAATAATGCAGGTTGGGTCAAAAGAGAAAGGAAGCTTTCCTGAGGAACATCAACTTGAATTGGCAAGAGATAATGGACAGGTGTTTGGGGCAAGGTTCTGGAAGGAGAAGGGAGAGAGGCTGCCCCACTCTCATGCTTCCACGGAGTTATACCCTCCCCTGATCAGCTAGGACAGCACTGCCAGGTCATGAGGAAACTATATTAGATTTGTGTTGGAGAAAATATTTGTCAAAGTCTTTAAAGTGTTCTATGCACATGTGCCAATTTCATCTCTATTGCACCATTGTTGTGGTTATGACTGCTGTAATACCTCACTTAGAATAAGGATGGCTCACATTTATTGGACACTTTCTGTGTGCCACACACCATGCTAACATCACGTACATTATTTCCTCTAATTCTCACATCAGCCAACAAGGGAGACACTGCGATCTCTCTTTTACAGATAAGGAAGTTAAAAGTGAAAAGGTAAAGTAATTTGCACTAACTCAGAATGAGCAGTCCTGGGGAGCGCAGTGGCCTGTTAGGGCCTTAGGGGCACCCTATTTTATAGCACAACATAAGCGGTGCACATACAAATGCCCTCCAAATCACTGAGATAAGCTTACATCGTGCTCGTGGAAGCTATTCACGAAAACAGGTGTTTAACACATTTTAGAAAGATTGCTATTCAAAATGATAAAAACAAACTAAATTTGGGTGCTCAAAGACGTGGAGTTCAGTCAGCTGGAAAATAGAGTGGGGAACAGCTCATCCCTGATGATGCTGGATAAAGGAAGTGTTACCATATTAGTAATAGGAGGCGGAGCAGCATGAAGGCGATTAATAGTATTAGTCAAGCTGCAGTGGTTGGACAGACTGGGGCAGGAGAGAAAGGAGAATTAGGGGAACATGTGGGGAGTTATCTGTCTATGAAATGGCCTCAGAGCTCCCACGCTTTCCCACCACCATGACCGATTGCTCAAGTGTAATGATGTATCCAGGTAACATATTTTTCTTACAACAAACACTTGGCTATTCTCTCATTTTGAACCCCCTGCTTCTGGGTTCCTCTGTACTTCGGCACTGGCAGCATTAGAGAATATATATGTGCTGCAGCCCTTGTGCACAGTAAAAGGCTGTAGTGGAAGCAAATGGATTCTCCTCAGCTGGTATATTGATACCGTGCAGCAGAAAGCCAAGAAGAGCATGACCTTGTTCCATACACAAATACATTCTTTTAACGGGCTTTTCCTCTTAAGGCAGCAAGTCTGCACTGGCAGGGAGAACAGAATGAATTTTCCTTTTAAGAAATGTGTAAGATGGTACTCGTTTTCTCCAGCCTCCCTTTTCGCCTTTTATTTTCTTCATTTCATAAAACACACGTAAAAGCATATCCTTTTTGCACATAATGATATTGGCTAAGCCATCTTGATGAACGGTGTTCCTCCCCAGGCTGCTGCTTGGTTCTATCCGGTGCTGGAAATGGACCCCAGCCACAGAGATTCATGCCAACTCAGATTCTTATCACTCACATTAAAGGCACCATATTTCTGCCTGTATTCCTGTCTTACCACTTGACTATATTAGACTTACGGATGTATGGTTGGACAGAAAAACAAATAATAAGATGCTACAGGTCAATAACTGCTTTCAAACCAAAGTTATAATTAAGAAAGCATGGGTTTGATTTTCCTGCTCCTACCTAAGTTATCTTCGGGGTTGTGCAAAGTTGAGACTGATTTATGCCACAGCACACCATGAATAAAGCTTTCAAAGTAGAAGTGTAGCTACAAGTGTTGTGTTCAATTCACATCTATATTAATAGATACTTAGCATACATGTGATTGTCCCTAAGGACTACATAGGATCTAGCATCTCAACATTCTTCATTCTATACGTCCCAGACACCTACTATGTTCCGGGTGCTGAGCATTCAAAGATGAATAATAAAAAAGAAAAAACCTGCAACCAAAGAGGCAGTGCCACGCAGGAAGGATTCATGAACACCATTTAAAAAACTGTTTCCACACTGTTCTAAGTTTCAAACTGAAAACTCTCCCTTTCTCCCTCTACCCATGCATCAGTCAAGAACAAAAGGAAATATTTCTGAATTTTTTTTCTTTCTTTCCAAGCACCTTGGGAAGAGCCAGGCATGGAGCCAAAAAGGAGGGAGTTGTTACCAAGGAAAAAAAACCCACCCTGTTTGGCTTTGATGGGAAGAAAAAAAAAAAGAAAGAAGCAACTGCATCATGTATGGAGGCTTGAATGATGTATATAGGAAAAGAGTATTTTTATGGATAACTGCCATGGGCAAAACAGCAGATCTAATCAAAAGGACTACACACGTGGATGTTCCCCGCCTCTGGCAGAAGGGAACTCTTACAACAGCTTGGTTTCTAAGTTTTTTTTCAATTCAGCACAGGGTAGACAGCCTTACAATGCATAAAATATTCCTCACAACCTCCCTGTCCTCCAGGAAAAAAAAAAGAGGACTCATCACTAAGACAAACCATTAATTCCAAATTAATTCCAAACTAATAAAATTCTCTTATCTCCATCATACAGGTGAGTTGTGGTGTGAATACCCATGCGGTTCCATACATAGGAGCAGCCACAAATTGTCACTGCTATCCTCTCTCCCGGCCAAGGAGCACAGGAACGGAGTATTGGCTTTGGGAAACAAAAATGCCAAGATAAATTATCCCCTCATCTTCTCTCTACCCTCGCCGCCATTCCCCCGTTTTGTTTTCCATCAGAGGCTGATTATGCCTGGGTAAACCAACCCAAAGAATAAGCGGTAGCTAGGAGACCCCCCTCAGTTCTCGCCCTCTAGAGGGCGCTGTATACTCCAGACTCAGGAAGCCTAAGGAAGGTCACCTGCGCTGTGTCTGCTCTTCATATCCAGTTTTTGGAAAGTCTAATAAGCAGTGAACAAGGCTGAACAGGCAGGAGTGGGAGAGGGAGCTGTGAGAGGAGGCAGGGCCTGGGCAGTGCAGAGGCCGAGGGAGGAGCGGTGCTCTCCTAGGGAGAGCTTCCAGTGGCAGAAGATGATTGTGCTAATTGGCTCCATGTTCTGCAGGGTACCTGGCAATGCAGCAAGTGCACCATCACTATTAGCCTTTGTTGTCAGATTATTTGGTCAAGGGAGAACTGGAAAATAGTATAGATCTGTCTTAAAACCCATCCATTTGTGGGTCTAGTAAAGAAGTTTCCCGCTGGATTTGGTATCTTTTATCTGACCTTCCAATACCCGTAATTCTTCTTGGGCAGGGCTGTGTTTAATCATACAGATTCTCCCGCTTTCTGTTTTTGTCTTGGTTTATTTTCTATTGTTTTCCATCACATAGGGCAGAACTGCAGCAGCCTCCTAGCTACTGCTTATTTCTTGGTAGAAATAAGGCTTGTGTGAAAAGTTAGTGAACCCCGCTTGGAAAAATAAAATATAAGTTAAGGCTAGGAAATCAATTTCCAAAAATTGTGCCAAGACCCAACAGCCAGGATATTCCATAGATTTTTGCTCCCGTTTGAGCCCACTGCAGACTATGAGAACCAGCCCAGGCTGGTTCCACCTCCCCTTACAAAGGCACTCTCAGCTCCCTGCTGCTTCATCTTCACCAACCCCTTAAGACTCCAGTCCTATCCCTCTGGTCTGAATCTAGTTCCCTCAGACTCATTTGCTCCCCACTTTACTGAGACGCTCAAGGCCCTCCTACATGACTCTCCTTCAGTTCTCTCTTCATCTTGACAGTATGCTATATCTCCCTTCTTTGGGTTTTTTCCTTCTCTTAGCAAAAGATGTTATTCCTCCTATCCAAAGCTAACATCTCCTGCCTACTCAAACACCTTGAATCAACAATTATGCCCCCTTGCACTTTCTTCTGTTCTACTCTGCTTACAAACCTGTGGTATTCGCTCATCCTAATAAATGCAATAAATTATGAGTAAAAAAAATTTAACCCTTCCAGGGACTTCCCTGGTGGTGCAGTGGTTAAGAACCCGCCTGCCAATGCAGGGGACACGGGTTCCAGCCCTGGTCCGGGAAGATCCCACATGCCACGGAGCACCTAAGCCTGTGCACCACAACTACTGAAGCCCGCACGCCTAGAGCCTGTGCTATGCAACAAGAGAAGCCACCGCAGTGAGAAGCCCATGCACCACAAGGAAGGGTAGCTCCCGCTCGCTGCGACTAGAGAGAGACAGTACGCAGCAGCGAAGACACAACGCAGCCAAAAATAGATATAAATAAATAGATTTTTTTTAATTTTTAAAATCCTTTTACCCATGCACCTGTCTGTAACAAGGTTTACACAACTTGTAGCCAGAGGAGCCACCTGGACCCTTGTTGATTATGCAGATTCCCAGGCACTTTCCCCTAGATATCAACCCTGCAGGTCTGAGACAGGCATGGGAAGCTGTGTGATTGGGCAGGTTTGGGAAACACCTTCTGGCTCTCCCTTCTGTGTCCGCAGGCACTGAAACGTGCGACTACAGCTGTTACCTGCTTCCTCACCTCCCACTCACTCTTAAGCATATTGTAAAGCTCCCACCCTAACAGTAGCTTTCCTGTGGGAATTTTGTAATGTGACAACATAGCCAAGTTGAACCACAAGTCCACAAATTTCCTAACCTGCATGGTGCCAGGTGAGGGTTGGCCGCTCAGAGAGATCTGCATGAAATTTGTGAGTTGGGAGTGAAGCCGCAGGCTGATGTGCTGATGGAGGTCTGTGGGGGCCCAGAGCCTGCTGGCTCAGTGTGTTGGCACGAGGTGCGCTTGGGCCCAGAGCTGCTCCTCCTGTGGGATCCGCTTCAGCTTTTCTGAGTCCTGGGTGTACAGGTCCATGGCAAAGGACAGTAGTTTCTGCAGGTCACCTGTATCATTCTTCAGGGTTGGAGGTAGTAAGAGACAGATGCAGGTTGCAGTTGGTCCTTGTGGGTTTAGTTTGTCCTCACTTCCCCCTGCTCATATCCAATTCTTCTTCTCAACTTCTGGCCCCCACCAATAATGGCCCTGTCACCAGTGGCAAAAAGGAGTCTGGTAGCCTGTGATGTGCCATGGCAAAATAGTCACTAATTAGGCGCCTGTAACAATTGTCTAATCAGGTGTCTAGAAAATAAGACTTTGCGTGATCAAGTAGGTACTGCTATAATTTGGGTGCAAACAAAGAGTATAATGGAGTTGGTTGCTTTAAGAGTGCTAGAGAACTTAGCAAAAGAAAATGGTAAATTTGGGGACTCTAATTCCAAGTTTTAGGCCTGTGGAAGGGACCACAAAGCTTCTAGGACTGCCCAAAAGGAGCTCTTGTCTCCCGTAGCCAAGATTTCTGCAAAAAACAAACAAACAAACAAACCCCAAAGCCCAGTCCTAAGAATTGCTGAATGATAAAGAAAATGGAATTCACAAAACTTGCAGGATCTCTTATGTGAAAATCATAAAATCTCTTAATTTTAATTATGTTAAATTTAAAGTTAATTATGTTAAATTTAAATTATGTGTGTGTTACCACAATAAAAATTTTTTGTAAAAAGAACTACTTAATCAAATGGGTCCCTCTTCAAACTGTGATTCTCAAACTTTTTGAATTGGAGGAACCTTCTTAACTTTATGAATTTCACCCCTCATTTTCCTGCCAACACACACATAGAAACACATGATGGTGATTGTACTTTTAATGTCTTTTGAAGGGGAAAATAAATAGGAATGGTAACATAAAAAAGAAAAGAAAATACTATCAGGGGATTTATTGGGACCCTGAAAAGTTGAGTTTCTGCCAAACCTTATTTGTCAGTGGAAGAGCCCTTCTTGTCTGAGTTTTCTCTTTCTGAGCTCTCGCTGTGCCTGAGGAGCCCGCGATGGTCTCCACTGAGGCAGTGGCCTCACAGCGGATTGCTCATTGTCCCCAGGACCTACCCACATGCCCTTCATTGCTTCTTGACCAGACTCAAGTCCTGACCAGCCTCCACAGCTAAGTACCAAGTGTGACCCATTAGGAGGTGCCCTACACACCAAAAGAACTGAAAGAGTTTGTAAACTTATATCAACATTCCTGGGAAATGTATTTAAGAATGAATCCTACAGGTACTCGATCAGGGTAGAAGGAAACCACTGGATTGGGCCAACTTTGTTAATATGTGTGCACTGAGCAGAGATTCTGGATTCAGTGTGTTAATTCAAGCAGCCGGAAGTAGCTCTAAAAGTTTGTGTCATTGGTTTCCTGAAACGTAGAAACAAATGCCTGAATGGAGTTGAAACGCCCGAACTAGTAAACTTTAAAAGAAGACATCCGGAGACTACAGGGGATCAGAATTGTAGAGGAGATGTATTTAGTAAGACCTGTTCTCCCACTTGCTAACTGTGCTTGCTGGGAAGGTCCTGGGCCCACCCTTCACCAAGCCTGTGAGAAATGAATTTCTGAGGAGCGCCTAGGCAGCCTTGAAGAGCTCTGTGGTGGTCCTCTGCAGGCCAGGAATGACAATGGGAACTGCTGCCATCAAACTACCGAATTCATTGGGGTTAAGGGGTCCCAGGTGGCAAAAGGGCCTTAGTCACAGAGACAAGATTGGACAGGTTGCCATAATGGGCAAGAGAGCCAAAGCAGTAATCAGAATAGTTGAATCATCAAAATCTTTGGTGTTGACTAATTGATCTTGGTATCCCTGGAACTGAAGTAGATGTATGACTTACTGGATCTCATGACAAGTCTGACTTGTATCATCATTTGAGCAGGTTCACCAGCCCAGAGCCCCTTGAATGAGGGTCGGCTGGTTTCCCCTTGAGAAATATCCCAGCTACAGTAGCTAATAATTAACTGATACATCTCCCAAAAATCTGCCGTGACTCCTAATTGTCAAAATTCTTGACTATGGACTACAGCCCTTAACACCATGGACCACCTACCCTTGAAACTTCCAATTCTTGATATCCCGGCACCATACGCTTCTGCTCCTTCTGCTGAAACTCTATCCCAGGTTGTCCTTTGTAGTCTCTAAATATGAGCATCCCTATGTTTCTATCCTGGTCCCTCTTTTCATTTTCCTAAAACACTTACTTCACATTAGTTTCAAATATTTGTATCTCCTCTACATAGAGACCCCAAACTTGCCTTTCTGGTCCCCATTTTTTCCTCTGTGCATCACCCCTGCTTTTCAGTTAGCTAAACACCAAACATCTGGATATACCATTGCCACCTCAAAATCATTCCGTATCTGCTATGGACTGAATGTTTTTGTCCCCCCAAAGTTCATGTGTTGAAGTCCTGACCCCCAATGTGGTGATTTTAGGAGGTGGGTCCTCGGGAGGTAATTAGCTCATTTGGGCAGAGCCTTCATGAATGGGATTAGTGCCCTTACAACAAGGGCCCCAAAGAGCTCTGCTGCCCTCTTTCCACCATGTGAGGCTACAACAAGGAGCTGGCATTCAGCAGTGGGGAAGGGGGCTATCACCAGATCCCGACCATGCTGGCACCCTAATCTTGGACTTCGAGAGTCCAGAACTATGAGAATTAAATCTCTGTTGTTTATAAACCACCTAGTCCATGGTATTTTGTTATAGCAGCCCAAAGTGACCAAGGCAATAGCATTTTTCCTCCTGTTGCCCTATCAGTAATACCATGATCTTCCCAGTCAGTCAGACTTGGAGCATTAGGCACCCTTGGTCCCACCTTCTTCTTCCCTTCCCACATCTAATCAGTGACAAAATCCTAGAAATCTTATTTCAGTCTCAACTTTCTATTCCTAGAAACACAACCCAAGCTCCAATCCATGTTATCACTGGAGAAAATATAACAGCCTTCCACTTCCATTCTCTCTCCCAACCATCCAGCCTACTCTTCTTAATGTATGTGCTGTTTCAGTGTGTACAGTTTCACTATCCGAACACCCCCCATGACTCCTACTTGCCTACAAAATAAAGTCCAAGCTTCAGAATTTAATATTTTTGCCTTTTATTAACAGGCCCTCAACCTACATTTTTCACATCGTGACATTTGCAGGGCTTCTACATGACCAGTACTCCAACCAAACACTACCACTCCCTGAATAGGACCTGCACGTTCCCACCTCACATCTTCACTCACAGCGTGCCCTCTGTCTGCCACGCCTGCCTCATCTCCACCTGTTCACTTATTCCACAGACACTACTGAACATCTCTCATGTGGAAGGCCTTGTGCATATCAGGGCATTACACTTCCCTTGTGTTGCTTAGAATCTAGCCTGTGGAAATCCTATGAATCCTACAAGCCTAGTCCATATTGCCACCACCTCCATCAACTCCTCCTTGGTCTCCTAGCCAGAGATGACCACCTGGCCATTGCACTGTTCATCTCACGCATGGTATTTATCAACGCCAGATGCTAATTATTCATTCCTTAGGGCCTTTGTAATTGCTGTTCTTTCTTCCCCTTGTGCTCTTCCCAGACTCCTTATAGTCATATCCTGTACTTCCTTCAGTCTCTGCTCAAATTTCACACCCTCAGAAAGTGTTCTCTAGCCACCCTACCTAAAATATGCTCCCTACTTCAGTTTTCTTTCTTGAAATTATCAGTAGTTTAAGAGAGAGAGAACATTGTGTGTGTGTGTTTGTTGTTTGTGTATTGTACATGTATGTCTCCCCCAGTGGGCTATACGTTCTATAAAAACAGGGATATTGTATTCTAGAATTGTCCTTTCAAAATAGCAATCACCTTTCCCTAATCATCCCTCTTAACTTCACAAAGAACACACAACTACAGAATTGTAGTTTATATGTTCTTTGGGCTGGATCAAATTCTTAGATGAGACTTCTTTCCCCAATAATTATATCCACAATCAGAAAGGGAGACATTCATGAATTTATTCTCTCCTGTCCAGCTCATTACTTTTGATTTTTTTTCCCCTGGTTATATCTAAAACAACCACTGCCCTCTCCCTAAGCTTAGCAGAGTATAAAGTAAGAACTTGATAAATGTCTCTTGCATGAATCCCCCTCTCCAAGAAACAACCTCTTGTATATCTTCTCCACTGCTCAGTATCCTCCAGGTGGTCTGAAATATTGATGGGGCTAACCACTGAGCACGGTTCTCTTTTGGGGCAGCTGCCTTCAATGGGGACTCCCACAGTCCCTTCCCACAGCACAGCCAAGGGACCCGGGAGCTGCAAAAGCAGAGAACCCTAGAAGCAGGAACAAAGATGCTCAGCCCCACATCTGCCTGGCTTCAAGTCAGAGCCATCCCTTGGTGTCTCATTAGCTCTGGAAGGAAAAAACATTGGAAAGGGGCCTCTGCCACCTCCCTGGATTCTCCAGGGCCTTTATCCTTTAATTTTGTGTGCCACTTGGAGTCAGTTATTTTTTTAACCATCACTGACTGGGTAAGGGGGCTCTGTTGGAGCTTCAGTTGTCCTAGGGAGCAGTGATAGCTCGTTCTTCCACGATGCATCTGTCAGAGAACAGTGGATTGGTAGCAAAGGTGTTTTGTCCATTCCTTTTCCCTGGTATGATTGTGAGCACCAGCAGAAAAAGGAAGCCTTGACTTTTTTAATGCAATGGTATGGCCCCTACTGAAAGACCAAACTCAGAAAAGCCCCTCATGCAGAGGAAGAAGCACCCCCAGCCTGACACTATTGGGACACCCAGAGCAGAGCATGTCAAGACAATGGGCTCTGCCACTCAGGTTATCCACGAAACAGCAAAGCCAGGACAGTTCCTTTCCGTGACCGTGCAACGTCAATCATTTTCAACCCCTTTATTCGTGGTTCATCAGAAAGCCCTTTGTTACGTATTTGTGGTCTCCATGGAGTGTGGGTTTCCATGGTACACACCTCTGTAGCTTTCATCACCAGTCTTCATCAGCCAGATAAGTCCCCTCCACTTCTCTAAGATCTGGGTCATATCTATGACTTAATTACCTAACCTCAATTCATTTAATTCACCACAGAATCAGGCCAACTGAAAACTGTCAACCCAGAGAAATTTTCTGCAGCTCCTCTGATGTATTTCTAAAGGGAATAACAGCCTGTCACTTTTAGACAAGTCGCCTGATTTCTTTGGGCCTGTATTCCCTCATGAATAAAATGAGGCAGGTGACTCTGACGCCGGCTGCATATTAGAATCATCTGGGGAACTTGCAAACCAACCATGGGGCCTAGGCCTCTCCTTCCCAGACCAATTAAGTTAGAATCTGTGGGGAGGGATGGAGGCCTAAGCCCCAGTATTTTTTAAAAGCTCCCCAGGGGAGCTTTTAACATACAGTCAACATTGGGGAACATGCAGTCAACATTGGGGAACAACCACCAGATTGGATGATCCCTCGGAACGCTTCAGTGCCAACCTCACTTCACTCTGCAAGGACCCATGATGCGCCATAAGCAGCTGTTTGGGTGACTGGGTGTGAGAACCGCGTCTAACAATGGCTCGCTCTGGAGTGAAAGGAAGCCACAAGATTACTTACCCACACGGTGATGTCTGATAGTCCAAAGTTAAAAGCTCAGTTATGATCAAAATGGCCACAGAGGCTTAACGTGTCCGTGGGGAAGAAGGGCCCTAAGTCTTTAGGATTCTCCCTGGACCTTCATCTCGCCAAGCAGTGCCCAGAAGAGACAGTCATGGACCCACCATGTAAGGCAGCCCTGCGTCTCATAGGTCACCTCACACCCTCACTGCAAAGCCACCCTAAGTCCCGCCTCTCCTTATCTGCTCCCTCCCTGGTCTGTCTTATTCACTCATCCAACAAATATCTACTCTGTGCCAACTCACAAATCAGGCACTGTTCTGGGCCCTAGGGATATATTCGTAAAGAGAGCAGACAAGAAATAAAAGAGGGCTGGGTGAGGGTGAGGAGACGTGCCAGGGAAAGCAGGAGGGAGTTAGGGTGAAATAATAAAAGGTGGTCAGGCTAGGCGTCATTGACAAGGTGAAATCTGCGCAAAAATGTGAAAGATGTAAACTACCCAGTCAAAAAATGGGCAGAAGACCTAAATAGACATTTCTCCAAAGAAGATATAGAGACGGCCAATAGGCACATGAAAAGATGCTCAGTATTGCTAATTATTAGAGAAATGCAAATCAAAACTGCAATGAGGTATCACCACACACCAGTTAAAATGACCATCATTTAAAAGTCTACAAATAACAAATGCTGAGAGGATGTGGAGAAAAGAGAACCCTCCTACACTGTTGGTGGGAATGTAAGTTGGTGCAGCCACTATGGAGAACAGTAGGGAGGTTCCTTAAACACTAAAAATAGAGCTGCCATATGATCCAGCAATCTCACTCCTGGGCATATATCCAGAGAAAATTCTAATTCAAAAAGAAACATGCACCCCAGTGTTCATAGCAACACTATTTACAATAGCCAAAACGTGGAAGCAACCTCAATGTCCATCAACAGATAAATGGATAAAGAAGATATCATATATATATAGACAATGGAATAATAGCCATAAAAAATGAAATAATGCCATTTGCAGCAACATGGATGGACCTAGAGATTATCATATTAAGTAAGTCAGAGAAAGACAAATCTAATGTGATATCACTTATATGTGGAATTTTTTTAATGATACAAATGAACTTATTTACAGAACAGAAATAGAGTCACACACGTAGAAAACAAACTTATGGTTACCAAAGGGGACAGTGGGGCATGGTGGGGGGAGAGATAAATTAGTAGTTTGGGATTAACATAGACACAGTACTATATATAAAATAGATAAACAATAAGGACCTACTGTGTAGCACAGGGAACTCTATTCAATATCTTGTAATCTATGATGGAGAAGAATCTGAAAAAGAATATATATATAAACTGAATCACTTTGCTGTACACCTGAAACTAGCACAACGTTGTAAATTAACTATACTTCAATTTTTTTTAATTGGTTATAAATAAAACTAAAAGAAAAAAGACTCAAACGATGTCATCTTTCCTCTTGACTCTGTTCTACAGCTCTGTTCCACACAGAATTATATATGGCGTCATAATGTGGTTATTCCATATGTTAGTCATTTCCTCCACTAAATTTTCTGAATTTTCCTTCTCAGGACAGACCATGTAGTAGGCACTGTGGAAAAAAGCAGAGATAAGGTAAAAGGAGTGTCTTCTCTTATTATCTGTAATACAGTCCACTTCTGTCTCATGCACACACCCTAAAGTTTCTCAGTTCCACTTTTAGGTCAAATGGGCTTAAGTGTATAAAATCATAGTATTTTAGAATAGAAAGAGCTCTTACAAATCATCCAATCCAGATCTCCTATTTTACAGGCAATAAGTCTGTGGCCTGAAAGTCAGGGGTTCTCCCAAGTGAGCGAGTGGCAGACATTCCCCCAAAGGTCACACTGCAGCTGAATGAGCTGTCACTGCCACTTAGGAGCACCAGGCAGGCCACCTGTGCCCCTTCAGTGACTACTTAAACACCTACCTACAGGGCCACTCGGATCCAGGGGCAACACAAATGGTCTCCCATACTCCTCTGTGCTCTCCACAGCACCACAGCTCCCCGCAATTCCCTTCGATTCCAGAAATTTGTCCAAATCAATTTATAGAGCAGAGTTTTTCAATGTGCTGTGTAATGAACCTCCCTGCTCCTTGGCTTCTCTCTCAAAGAAGATGTGGAGTACCTGTCACCTTAAATGAGTGGTGAATTTATGATACAACTGAAACCTGTCACAGTCTTTCCAACCTTCCTTATCCCATGCTCTCTCTGATAAGCACAAAGTCACATACTCCTTCAGTGGTCATTAAAGTTGCAAAATAAACAAACCATGGCTAAACACAAAACACTAATTTTGTAAATGAGTTTTTTATCTTGAAAGATGCTTTAACTTAAAGATCATGTAAATATTAATACGACACTGAATCTGCTTGCCTACTTGTTCCCTAGCTTGTGTAGGAGGAAAAAGTCAGATTTTTTTTTCATTTTCCAAATATAAAATACCATAATATTGACAGTGCTTTTCCAAAACGACATAGAGCCTTATTCTGTGTTAACAGGAGACGGCAAAGCTGTACTTTCAACTATGATGACCTAAGAGTTAAATGATGCCAGAAAACATATCAGTTTTTGGAATGAGCACATAGCTTGGAACCAGGCACCATGTTTTTTAATTCAGATAATAGGGTTGCTTGGCAGGAACAGCTTTGCCAAATCTACCTGATTTGACTCTACAATCACAAACTCTGAAACCTCAGCCTAATTCCCAAAATTACCGAGATCTTAAGGTCTGTCCTGAGCATCATCCGTGACCTGAGTGGAATAAGGGTGAATGGAAACTGAGGACCATGCGTGTAGCCTCAAAAAAGAAAAGGTTTATGTGCCTGCACTCTACCAGAGGCTTATAATAGAACCTCAAATAATAGCCAAGCAGGGAAATAGGCAGGGGCCTGCAGTTTCATCCCCTGGAGGAAGAAATCACAATATTGTCAAGTAGTGAGAAAAATAAAAAATTGAAAATGTTACCAACAAGAATGTTGGGCTGAACAGCAGACTGTATTACACTTGGTTGTCCTTTGTATTCAAAGATAATGTGCCCGACAGTGATTGTTCTCTGAGTCTTAGAATGTGGCTAAATACCAATGGGAAACTCAAGAGTCTTTTCCATGCTCCATAAATTTTTCCATTATTTGCTGCTGCCTTGTCACTGTTTGTTGCTTTGTCACTGTTTGTTGCTTTGCAACTGTTTGTCCAAGGGGAAGGAGCTCTTGCCTTCCTGCCCACAGTAGGATGAGGGGCTCATGGCTGTGGTTTAATAGAAGTTGATGCTACAAAGACTAGCTTGGGGAGCAACTCTTGCTGTAGGAGGAACATAACTCTCCACCCCGCCCCCATAACCCAGGAAACAGTGGACCATGATAATGATGGTAAAACGGCATTGAGTAGAAAGCATGGGCCAAGCATCCAGTCCCACAGCCCTGCCCAAATGAAATGCCTGTGCTTCAGAGAAGAGAGTCACCTCCAGCACAGCTGCCCTTGTCAAGCACCTATACTAGACTTACATAGCTTTACCTGATTTAATTCTCACAACAACCATGTCATAGGAGGATTATAATCTTCATTTACAAAGGAGACTGAGGTCCAGAACAATTAAGGTATTTGTCAAAGATCAAAAGTTAATAAGGAAGAATTCCATTTTCCAGTCCAGCATATAAGTAACTTAAAGTCACCACTCTGTTCTGACAATTAAAAAGCTAAAATGAAACATCAACACCTCTTCTAAGAAATGAGGTTACACAGCAAACTGTTGCCCCCCAAACTGGTGAGACAGACAAGCAAATACCAAGACTCACAACTTACAGCAGCAAACACCCGTGAGCAAAATCCTCCATGAAAACCAGAGCCAGGAGAGGAAATCTGAGCTGTAATTGAGGAAGTGCTGGAAGCTCAGTGTGGACAAATCTCAAAGTTAAAAACTACAGGAGGACCCAGTCATAAGGGTGAACATTTCTGAGTTTTACTTCCAGGAGCTGAACCAGATCCTCATGATGAATATCAAAGACAAATCCCCTTGTGCTTCCAGCAGGAAGAAGAGAAAAAGAACCATTTTGAAATACACCAGAGCATTCTATTCTTAACAAGACCTGCTCTCAGGAGACTCTATTTTACCAGTACCACTTGGGGGTGCTGGTAAAAATATTTACTAAACCACTTGGGGGAAGGGAAATAACCAACTCCAGCCTCCTATAGACATCCTGTCCCACTTAATGGGGAAGAAAAAAACCTGAGATGTACTGGTGAAGTTCATGGGCCAGGGACAAAGATTCACCAAAAAACTGAGACCTAATCATAGGACTATAGAATGCTTCTGTCCCCCACACCTTACCACCACATTACTAAATGCCTATTTACTACAGTCCTTTATCCCAGTACATCATGTCCACCTTTCAACAAAACACTACAAGGCACACTGAAAGGCAAAATCACAGACTGAAGAGATTGAACAAGCATCAGACCCAGAGTCTGATACTATAAGAATGTTGGAATTATCAGACCAGGAATTTTTTTACAACTGTGATTAATATGCTAAGGGATTAAACATAAAAATGTAGACAACATGAAAGGACAGATAGATAATGTAAGCAGAGAAATGGAAATTCTAAGAAAGAATCAAAAAGAAATGCTAGACATCAAAAACACTGTAACAGAAATGAAGAATGCCGTTGATGGGCTCATTACTGGACTGCACACAGCTGAGGAAAAAAATCTCTGAGCTTGAGGGTATGACAAGAGAAAGTGAAAAGCAAAGAGAAAGAAATGAATAAAAACAGAACAATATCCAAAAACCATGGGACAGCTACAAAAGGTGTAATATATGCATAATGGGAACATCAGAAGGAGAAAGAGAAAGAAACAGAAGCAATATTTGAAGCAATAATGTCTGAAAATTTCCCCAAACTAATGTCAGACACCAAAACACAGATCCAAGAATCTCAACGACACCTAGCAGAATAAATGGAAACACACACACACACACACACACACACACCAAAACAAAAAACCTACACCTAGGTATATCATATTCAAAGTTGGGAAAAATCAAAGAAAAAGAAAAACTTTGAATGAAGCCCAAGGAAGAAAACACCAGAGGAGTAAAAATAAGAATTACATCTGACTTCTCAGAAATGAGGCAAGCAAGAAGGAAGTGAAGTGAAATATTTAAAGTGTTAAGAAAAAAATCCTACCACCTAGATTCTATTATCCGTGAATGTTTCCTTTAAAAGTGAAGGAGGGGCTTCCCTGGTGGCGCAGTGGTTGAGAGTCCGCCTGCCGATGCAGGGGACACGGGTTCGTGCCCCGGTCCAGGAAGATCCCACATGCTGCGGAGCGGCTGGGCCCGTGAGCCATGGCTGCTGAGCCTGCGCGTCCGGAGCCTGTGCTCCGCAGTGGGAGAGGCCACAACGGTGAGAGGCCCGTGTACCACAGGAAAAAAAACAAAGAAAAGTGAAGGAGAAATACTTTCTCAAATAAAAATTGAGGAAATTTGTTGTCAGTAGACCCACCTTGCAAGAAATGTTTTTAAAAGTTTGTCAAAGAGAAGGAAAATGATGTAGGTCAGAAATTCAGATCTATATAAAGAAAGGAAGAGCACTGGAAAATGAATGAGTAAAGGTAACACAAAAACTTTTTATTATTCGTAATTAATCTGACAAATAACAGTTTGTTCAAAATAACAGAAACAGTGTGCTAGATTACGTGTGCTTATGAATAAATGAGTGACAGCAATGATATAAGAGATGGGAGGGAGGATTTAGGAATATTTTGTTATTATGAGGTACTTGCGCTACTCATGAAACAGTGTAGTGTTATTTGAAAGTGACTTGGATTAGTGGTAACTGTATGTAACAAGCTTTAGAGACACCACTAGAAACAGTTTTTATAAAAGAAGTATAATTGCTATGCTTAGAAAGAAGCAAAAATGGGACCATATAGAATGCTCAATTAAAACCACAGAAGACAAAAAGTGTGGAAGTCAAATAAAGAAACAAAAGAACAAGGGGAAAAAATAGATGACAGTAACAAATATCGTAGATAAAAAACCAACTATATCAATAATCACTTTAAATGTCAATGGTATGTATACCAATTAAAAGAGATTGGCAGAATGGATCAAAAAACAAGACCCAAATATATCTTGTGTACAAAAAACCCACTTTAAATATAAAGACACACGTAGTATAAAAGTAAATGAATGGGGAAAGGTATACCATGCCAACACCAATAAAAAGAAAATAGAAGCAGCTATATTAATTTCAAACAGAGCAGACTTCAGAGCAAGGAAAGTTATCAGGGATAAAGAAGAGGATCACATGCAAATCAAAACTACAATGAGGGGGGCTTCCCTGGTGGCGCAGTGGTTGGGAGTCCGCCTGCCGATGCAGGGGACACGGGTTCGTGCCCCGGTCCAGGAAGATCCCACATGCCGTGGAGCGGCTGGGCCCGTAAGCCATGGCCGCTGAGCCTGCGCGTCCAGAGCCTGTGCTCCGCAACGGGAGAGGCCACAGCAGTGAGAGGCCCAAGTACCGCAAAAAAAAAAAAAAAAAAACTACAATGAGGTATCACCTCACACCAGTCAGAATGGCCATCATCAAAAAAGTCTACAAATAATGCTGGAGAGGGTGTGGAGAAAAGGGAACCCTCCTACACTGTTGGTGGGAATGTAAATTGGTGCAGCCAATATGGAAAACAGTATGGAGGGTCCTTAAAACACTAAAAATAGAGTTGCCATATGATCCAGCAATCCCACTCCTGGGGATATATCCAGAGAGAACTCTAATTCGAAAAGAAACATGCACCCCAAACTTTATAGCAACAATATTTACAATAGCCAAGACATAGAAACGGCCAAAATGTCCATCAACAGATGAACAGATAAAGATGTGGTGTATATATATACAATGGAATATTACTCGGCCATAAAAAAGAATGAAACATTGACATTTGCAACAACATGGTTGAACCTAGAGATGATCATACTAAGTGAAGTAAGTCAGGCAAAGACAGACAAATATTATATCACTTACATGTGGAATCTAAAAAAAAAAAGTCAATGTATTTTCAAAACAGAAACAGACTCACAGATGTAGAAAACCAACTTATAGTTACCAAGGGGAACGGGGAGAAGGAGGGATAAATTAGAAGTATGGGAGTAATAGATACACACCACTATATATAACATAGGATTTACTGTAGAGCACATGGAACTATATTCAAAATCTTGTAATAACCTACAATGGAAAGGAATCTGAAGATGTACACATGAAACACAATATTATAAATCAACTATAGTTAAATAAATAAAAAGAAGAGCATTACATGATGATAAAGGAGTCAATTTTCCAAGAAGACATAAAAACCCTTAATGTGTATGTATCTAACAACAGAACATCAAAATACGTGAGGCAGGACTTCCTTGGTGGTGCAGTGGTTAAGAATCTGCCTGCCAATACAGGGGACACAGGTTCCAGCCCTGGTCCAGGAAGATCCCGCATGCTACGGAGCAACTAAGCCCATGCGCCACAACTACTGAGCCTGTGCTCTAGAGCCCACGAGCCACAAATACTGAGCCCGCGTGCCACACTACTGAAGCCTGCGTGCCTAGAGCCCATGCTCCGCAGCAAGAGAAACCACCACAATGAGAAGCCCACACGCCATAACTAAGAGTAGCCCCCGCTCACTGCAACTAGAAAAAGCCCACGCACAGCAACAAAGACCCAACGCAGCCAAAAATAAATAAAAAATAAAAATAACTTTAAGAAAAATATGTGAGGCAAAAACTGATAGAATTGCAAAGAGAAATAGATGAATTCACTATTATATTTGGAGACATTACCACCTCTTTATCAGAAATACACCGATCCAGCAGGCAGAAAATCAATAAGGACATAGTTGAACTCCACAGCACCTTCAATCAACTGGGTATAATTGACACTACAGACTACTTAATCATTCAACAGCAGATTGCATGTTCTGCTCAAGCTTACATGTAACATTTACCAGACAGACCACATACTGGGCCATAAAACACACCCTAGCAAATTTAGAAGAAGAAAAACCATACAGTGTATTCTCTCAGACCACATGCAATTAAACTAGAAGTTAATTTTCTTAAAGATAGGTGGAAGAATCCAAAATGCATGAAGATTAAACAACATGACGAAATAACACATGCATCAAAAAAGAAATGTCGAGAAATTTTAAAATATTCTGAACTAAGTGAAAATGAAAGTATAACATCAAAATGTGTGGGATGCAGTGAAAGCAGAGCTTAGAGGGAAATTTATAGCACTGATTGAACTCATTAGAAACTAAGATCTAAAATCAACAACCCGAGGCTTCTCTGGTGGTGCAGTGGTTAAGAATCCGCCTGCCAATGCAGGGGACACAGGTTTGAGCCCCGGTCCAGGAAGATCCCACGTGCTGCAGAGCACCTATGTCCATGCGCCACAACTACTGAGCCTGCACTCTAGAGCCCGTGAGCCACAACTGCTGAGCCCACATGCCACAACTACCGAAGCCCACATGCCTAGAGCCCGTGCTCCACAACAAGAGAAGCCACCGCAGTGAGAAGCCTGCGCACCACAACGAAGAGTAGCCCCCACTCGCCACAACTAGAGCAAGCCTGTGCACAGCAATGAAGACCCAATGCAGCCAAAAATTAATTAAAATCAATAATCCAAGCTTCACCCTTAGTAAACTAGGAAAAAAAAAAACTAAATCCGAAGTAAACAGGAGGAAAAAAAAGAATTAGAGCAGAAATCAATGAAACTGAAAACAGGAAATCAATAGAAAAAATCAACAAAGCAAAGGTGGTTCTTGGAAAAGATCAAAAAATTGATAATCTTCTAGCCAGGCTAAGAAAAAAAGAGAAAGAGAAGACACAAATTACTAAATGAAAGGGAACATCACTACAGATTCCATGGACATTAAAAGGATAATGGAGGATTATTATGAACAACTCTGTGCCCACAAATTTGATAACCTAGATGAAATGACCAACTCCTTGAAAGACACAATCTGCCAAAATTCACATAAGAAATAAACAACCTGTACAGACCTATATCTATTAAAGAAATTAAATCAATAATTAAGAACTTTCCAAAACAGAAAGCACCAGGCTGGAATGGGTTCACCAGTGAATTCTACCAAACATTGAATATACCAATTCTCAAAGTCTCAAAGCATAGATAATACTTCCTAATTCATTCTATGAATCCAGCATTACCCTAATACCAAAACCAGGCAAGGACATTACAAGAAAACTACAGACTAATATCTTTCATAAACATAGATGCAAAAATCATGAACAGAGTATTAGCAAATCTAATCTAACTGTATAAAAAGCACAACTGGGCTTCCCTGGTGGCGCAGTGGTTGAGAGTCCGCCTGCCGATGCAGGGGACACGGGTTCATGCCCCGGTCCGGGAAGATCCCACATGCTGCAGAGCGGCTGGGCCCGTGAGCCATGGCCACTGAGCCTGCGCGTCCGGAGCCTGTGCTCCGCAGCGGGAGAGGCCACAACAGTGAGAGGCCCGTGTACCGCCAAAAAAAAAAGAACACAACCAAGTGGAATTAATCCTGAGTATACAATCAATTGAAAATCAATTAATATAATTCACATCAACTGGCTAAAAAAGAAAAACCACATGATCATATTAATAAATGCAGGAAAAGCACTTGACAAAATCCAACACCTGTTTATGATAAAAACTCTTGGTAAGCCAAGAATAGAGGGGAACTTCCTCACCTTGATAAAGAATACCTACCAAAAAATATATATACAGCTAACATCATACTTAATGGTGAGAAAGTAAAAGATTTCCAACAAATACCAGAATAAGGTTAGGATGTCCCCTCTCACCACTGCTTATCAACATCATACTGGAAATACTAGCTAATGCAATGAGGCAAGGAAAGAAATAAAAGGTATACAAACAGAGAATGAAGAATTAAAGCCCACCTTGTTCATAGATGACATGATCATCTATGTAGAAAATCCTAAAAAACAAAAAAATTCCTTGGACTAATAAGCGATTATAGCAATGTTGCAAAATGTAAGGTCAATACACAAAAACCAATCGCTTTCCTATATACCAATAATGAACAAGTGAAATTTAAAATTAAAAACATAAGATCACTTATATTAGCACCCCTCAAAAATGCAATACTTAGGTATAAGCTTAACAAAATATGTATAATATCTATATGAGGAAAACTGCAAAAACTCTGATGAATTAAAGAGGAGCTAAATAAATGGAGAGAGATTCATGTTCATGAGGAAGACCATATTGTCAAGGCAGTTCTTCCCAACTTGATCTATGGTTTCAAGGCAATCTAGAATCTGGCAGTTTATCTTGTGACAAATTCATTCTAAAATTTATATATAGAGGTAAAAGATCCAAAATAGCCAACACAATATTGAAAGAGAAGAACAAAGTTAAAGGACTGACACTATCTGACTTCAAGACTTACAGTAATCAAGACTGTGATATTGGCCAAAGAAGAGACAAATAGATTGATGGAACAGAAGGGAGAGTGCAGAAATTAACCCACATAAATATAGTCAACTAATCTTTGACAAAAAAGCAAAGACAATGCAACGGAGCAAAGATAGTTATTTCAACAAATGGTGCTGGAAAAACTGGGTATCCACATGCAAAAAAAAAAAAAAAAAAAGAATCTAGACACAGACTTTACACCCTTCACAAAAATTAACTCAAAATGGAGCACAGATCTAAATGTAAAATGAAAAATTATAAAACTATTAGAAGCCAACATAGAAGAGATGACCTTGGGCATGGCGATAACTTTTTGGATGTAACACCGAAGGCAGGATCCAGGAAAGAAATAATTGATAAGCTGAACTTCATTAAATTAAAAATTTCCACTCTGTAACAGACAATGTCAAGAGAATGAAAAGACAGGCCAAAGTCTGGGAGAAAATGTTTGCAAAAGACACATCTGATAGAAGGACTAATTCAAAATAAAGAACTCTTGAAATTCAACAAGAAGAAAATGAACAACCCAATTTAAAAATGGGCAAAAGACCTGAACAGATACCTCACCAAAGAAGATATACAGATGCCAAGGAAAGATATGAAAGATGTTCCGCATCATGTGTCATCAGGAAAATGTAAATTTAAAAAAAAATGAGATACCGCTACACACCTATTAGAATGGCTAAAATCCAAAACACTGACAACACCAAATTCTGGCAAGAATGTAGAGCCCATGTTGGTGGGAATGCAAGATGGTACAGTCACTTTGGAAGACAGTTTGTCAGTTTCTAACAAAACTTAACATACTCTTACCCTGTCTTCTAATAATAATCTAATAATCATGCTCCTTGCTGTTTACCCAAATGAACTGAACACTTATATTCTCACAAAAACCTACATATGGATATTTATAGCAGCTTTATACATAATTGCCAAAACTTGGAAGTAACCAAGATGTCCTTTAGTAAGTGAATTGATAAACTGTGGTACATCTGACAATAGAATATTATTCAGCACTAAAAAGAAATAAGCCATCTAGCCATGAAAAGAAATGCACATTAAGAAACAATCTGAAGAAGTTATATAACTGTGATTCCAACTATATAACATTCTGGAAAAGCAAAACTGTGGAGAGAGTAAAAAGATTAGTGGTTGCCAGAGGAGTGGTAATGGGGAGGAAAGGTTAAACAGGTGGTATGGAACACAAAAGATTTTTAGGGCAGCGAAACTATATCGTACTGGTAGATATATATCATTATTCATTTGTCAAAACTCATAGAATGTAAAATACCAAGAGTGAACTCTAACGTAAACTATGGACTTTGAGTGATAATGGTGTGTCAATATAGGTTCATTGATTGGGTCAAATGTACCACTGTGGTGTGAAGTGTGGATAGTAGGGGAAGCTGTGGATAGTGGGGACAAGGATATATGGGAAATCTCTGTACTTTCCACTCAGTTGTCTTGAAAACCTAAAATAAAGTTTATTAATTTATTTTTTTTAAAAACATCTTTATTGGAGTATAATTGCTTTACAATGGTACGTTAGTTTCTGCTTGTAACAAAGTGAATCAGCTATACATATATCGCCATATCTCCTCCCTCTTATGTCTCCCTCCCACCCTCCCTATCCCACCCCTCTAGGTGGTCACAAAGCACCTAGCTGATCTCCCTGTGCTATGTGGCTGCTTCCCACTAGCTATCTATTTTACATTTGGTAGTATATATTAGTCCATGCCACTCTCTCACTTCGTCCCAGCTTACCCTTCCCCCTCCCCATGTCCTCAAGTCCATTCTCTACATCTGCGTCTTTATTCGTGTCCTGCCCCTAGGTTCTTCATAACCTTTTTTTTTTTTTTAACATTCCATATATATGTGTTAGCATACAGTATTCGTTTTTCTCTTTCTGACTTACTTCACTCTGTATGACAGACTCTAGGTCCATCCACCTCACTACAAATAATTCAATTTTGTTTCTTTTTATGGCTGAGAAATATTCCATTGTATATATGTGCCTCATCTTCTTTATCCATTCATCTGTTGATGGACGCTTAGATTGTTTCCATGTCCTGGCTATTGTAAATACAGCTGCAATGAACATTGTGGTACATGACTCTTTTTGAATTATGGTTTTCTTAGGGTATATGCCCAGTAGTGGGATTGCTGGGTTCTATTTTTAGTTTTTTAAGGAACCTCCATACTGTTCTCCATAGTGGCTGTATCAATTTACATTCCCACCAACAGTGCAAGAGGGTTCCCTTTTCGTCACACCCTCTCCAGCATTTATTGTTTGTAGATTTTTTGATGGTGGCCATTCTGACTGGTGTGAGGTGATACCTCATTGTAGTTTTGATTTGCACTTCTCTAATGATCAGTGATGTTGAGCATTCTTTCATGTGTTTGTTGGCAATCTGTTTATCTTCTTTGGAGAAATGTCTATTTAGGTCTTCTGGGCATTTTTGGATTGGGTTGTTTGTTTTTTTTTGCTATTGAGCTGCATGAGCTGCTTGTAAATTTTGGAGATTAATCCTTTGTCAGTTGCTTCATTTGCAAATATTTTCTCCCATTTTGAGGGTTGTCTTTTTGTCTTGTTTATGGTTTCCTTTGCTGTGCAAAAGCTTTTAAGTTTCATTAGGTCCCATTTTTTAATTTTTGTTTTTATTTCCATTTCTCTAGGAGGTGGGTCCAAAAGGATCTTGCTGTGATTTATGTCATAGAGTGTTCTGCCTATGTTTTCCTCTAAGAGTTTGATAGTGTCTGGCCTTACATTTAGGTCTTTAATTCATTTTGAATTTAATTTGATGTATGGTGTTAAGGAGTGTTCTAATTCATTGTTTTACACGTAGCTGTCCAGTTTTCCCAGCACCACTTATTGAAGAGGCTGTCTTTTCTCCATTTTATATTCTTGCCTCCTTTATCAAAAATAAGGTGACCATATGTGCATGGGTTTATCTCTGGGTTTTCTGTCCTGTTCCATTGATCTATATTTCTGTTTTTGTTCCAGTACCATACTGTCTTGATGACTGTAGCTTTGTAGTATAGTCCGAAGTCAGGGAGCCTGATTCCTCCAGCTTTGTTTTTCTTTCTCAAGATCGCTTTGGCTATTCGGGGTCTTTTGTGTTTCCATACAAATTGTGCAATTTTTCGTTCTAGTTTTGTGAAAAAGTTTATTAATTTAAAAAATTGGGGGCTTCCCTGGTGGCGCAGTGGTTGAGAGTCCGCCTGCCGATGCAGGGGACACGGGTTCGTGCCCCGGTCCGGGAGGATCCCACGTGCCGTGGAGCGGCTGGGCCCGTGAGCCATGGCCGCTGGGCCTGCGCGTCCAGAGCCTGTGCTCCTCAACGGGAGAGGCCACAACAGTGAGAGGCCCCCCTACTGCAAAAAAAAAAAAAATTAATAAGTGCTGGAGCTAGAATTTGATCTCAAGTAAATTTAACGGTAAAAGCTTTGCTTAATTTGGCGATGTAACAGGTCTCTAAGATTAAAGTAGCAGTTCCCAAGCAGCTGAATTGGGCCCTGTAACACTCCGTATTTCTTTGGCCCTTTCTTTTTAAGTTTTCCCAGTTTTAACTTTAAACAGCCATGGGAATTTTACTGTCACCCAAGACACACAGTGAGGAGTATACTACTACTACAAGGAAAAATCTTTAAGGAAATCCTTTAGTCACACCAATCAGTACTAAATTCTAATTTATCAGTTATATACTGCTATCCAACAAACCAACCCAAAGCCTAGTGGTTCAAAACACTGGTTGGCCAGGCAGATCTTCTCCTGCTCTCCTTTATGCCAACTCATACAACCATATTAGTTGATGGACCAGCTGTGCTCAGCCAAGATGGCTGAGATAGCTGCGCCTCTCTCATAGTCATTTATGCTGGGCTTCTTCATAGCATGGTAGTCTCAGGATTACAAGAGAGCAAAAGTGGAGGCTACAAAGCCTCTAGAAGCCTAGGCTCAGAAGCCACTCAGTGTAAATTCTGCCTTATTCTATTGGTCAAATCAAGTCATAAGGCAAACCCATAGTCGAAGGATGGAGACATGTACTCCACGTCTTGATTGAAGGAGTAGCAAAAGGACACAAATACAGGGAAGTGTAGTTCAGTAGGGGCTATTATTATAACAGTCTACCACATAATATATATTTTTATATATGGAAATATGTGAATATATGCACAAAATGATTTTTTTATGTTTGAATTTGAAATCATGATATCTGCATTACTAGTTTATGTATATAAATGTAGTTGAATCATAATACTTTATGATAGTTAGCTAGTGAATGGGCGGTAGTATATTTGGCAAAAGTAATGAATTCTTAGTGATTTGAGATTTGCCTAGAGCTCCCGGCTATAAAATGTTTCCTGTGAAGTAAAATGATATTGCTGAGGAATTTTTGTGGAAATTATAGGGTTTATGGATTACCAAAGTGAGAATTAATGAGGTTCCTCTGTCTTTACTGCAGCTTAAGAACTGGAATTCCTATAAAGAAATTAGTTCTAAGAGTGAAGCCCTTTTTTAAATCATCCTGGCCAAGATGACATCATATTGAAAGTAAAAAGCTGTAAATGCTTAAACTTTGCTATTATAGAGATTATTTTTATTGCAATGTATAATTTTTATCCATTAAATTTTCATATGGATAACTTGGCAATAAAATTATTTATAATCTAAGAGTATATCTCTAATCTTACTGTGTAATATATTTTTTACAAAGGTTTGAGTTGATGTAAGCTATAGTTTCCTATCTTTATTTCTCAGAGTCAGTTTTACTATTTATTTATTTGTTTGTTTGTTGTTGTTGTTGTTGTTGGGGGTAGGAGGGGTTTTTTATTAATTATTTATTTTTGCTGTGTTGGGTCTTCGTTTCTGTGCAAGGGCTTTCTCTAGTTGTGGCAAGTGGGGACCACTCTTCATCACGGTGCGCGGGCCTCTCGTTACAGAGCACAGGCTCCAGACGCGCAGGCTCAGTAGTTGTGGCTCACGGGCCTAGTTGCTCCGTGGCATGTGGGATCCTCTCAGACCAGGGCTCGAACCCGTGTCCCCTGCATTAGCAGGCAGATTCTGAACCACTGCGCCACCAGGGAAGCCCCCAGTTTTGCTATTTAAATTGACATTTTTATACATTAGAATATAAAGTGTTATTTCTTAGATATCTGTGAGTGAAATAAAATGTTATTTTTACTCTATTCAGAAATGTGTAAAATAAGTGATTATAAAAATACATCATACTATCAATCATCTTCTTTCATATATTAAGGGAGTTAATAACAAAGTTGTTCTGAGGAATCGTGAATAAAATTGTTTTAGCTGGAGGACACTTAATTTTACATACAGAAGCAAGATCCAATCAAATTAGATGAGATACGATCTCATGACTTAATTTATAGTACTATCCTAATTGTTCAATAGTCTTTATCAGGCTAAAAGATTTGACCCCATGGATGATGACATGAGACACAATGATATAGTCAGTTTCAGAATAAATTACACATACACGGAAAATTAAAAATCCGTGTGCAGAACACTTAAATGTATTAAAAATTTCAGTAATTCATCTTGTAAAATCTTTCTCCATCATCATTTCAAGTCTGACAGCCATTCTGCCGAAAAGCTTAACATGTAAAATGATTATATGGGGTACCTAGAGTAGTCAAATTCACAGAGACGAAATAGTTTCCAGAGGAGGGAGGAAGGGGAGAAAGGGGAGTTACTGGAGACGGGTGGTGTGATCATTGCCCAGTCATGTGAATGTACTTAATGCCACTGAACTGTACACTTAAAAAAAGTTAAAATGGTAAATTTTATGTTATATAGATATTTCACCATAATAAAAAGAAAATGTAAAATGAAGTTACTATAACTACAAAATAAGTACAAACAACCTCAGAAAATCTGTAGGTACAAAAGTAAGCAACTAGAATTACAGAATATAATCAACATCAACAAGATATTAAGGTAAAGTAATCATAAAAGTAAAAGAAAAAAATCACTTTTCAAAAATGGCAGCTACTACCACTATTTCAGATGAAACTCTTTAAAAGGGTCAGTCACATTCAAGAGAAGTCTTTGCTGAAAGATGTAAGGAAAAGTGAGTTCACTTAGTCTGAAAAACAGCTCTCATAGCTTGAAAGGTGAGTACGTGATAATGTTTTACATTTATCACTATTTAAAACTTTTTTTAATGTCAGGACTAGCTTAAACATTTCTGTGTCTAGGTGTCTTTACAGAGCTCAGCGCAAAATTAGTAACCTCCACCCAACATTTCAAAGACTTACAATTCCAATCTCCCTTCGTTTTTTTAAATTCATTTTATTGACGTATAGTTGATTTACAATGTTATGTTCATTTCTGCTGTACAGCAAAGTGTCCAGTCTCCCTTCTTACTACATTTTCACATGCCCTGGCCTTCATCTGGCTGATCCCCAGACATTTTTCCAGGTCAGACTCTCTGAGGCTTCCCCCTTCCTTCTCCATTCCCTGACTACTGTCCTTGGAGTTTTCATAATCGCTCCAGTCTCCCCATCAACATTTATCTGATTACCTGCAGGTCTTTCCAACAAACCTGGAAGCTGTCGGAAGGCTCATCTCTGTACCCCCAGGCCCTAAACAGTGTGTGGCCCACAGTAGACAGATAATACTTGTTTATTGAATGAATAAATGAGGAAGGAAGAATTGAAGAAGAAAGGAAGGATTGAAGGAAGAATTAAATGGATGGTACACCCTTTTCAAGCTTATGAAAAGGGCCCCATTTCAAGAACCAGCCTCAACCCCAAGAACACTGATCTGGGGACCCAACCATCTGATGAGAATGAAGCATGAAAAGCTACCATGGAGATGATGCAAACCAAGCCAGAGATAGCAGCAAGGGGTGGGATGCAACTTTGGCCAGCACCTTATGAGATGATATTACACTATCCAACTTTGCATTTCAGAAAGCGGTTTCCATTCCAGCAGGTGGTTGTTAACTCTTGCATTCAGAATAAAACATCGGAAGGAACTGTGAAGAGCTGTGAAGAGTAGTGGCTGACCTGTTTGCTCCTGAAAAATGTTTTTCACCAGACTCATTATGTGTATGTGTACATACGTATATCAACCAGATCCAAAAATTTTTTTTAATTTTTAATCTATTTAAACATTTTATAGTAAGTTAAGAAAAAACACAGAAACATTATAAGTACAAATTAAGTTGTACTTTACTGATTTGTGAGCCTGAATTGACTTCCTGCCCACACCTCTCCTTCCCTCATACCCTTCTTGGGTGGAATTAACCGAGATGGAAGAGAAGCATCTGGTGACCACTGCAGCCCTGGGAAATGAAGCCCATGGTAGGTGCGGCAAGTTTCAGAGAAAAGGGGGCCATGCCCAAGCTCTATTCCTTCCACACAAAAGCCATTGCTTACTCAACCAACAGCCAAGGGCACTGACTATATCACACATGGGAGGGTGTATATTCCCAAGTGAACATTCAGTATTATAAATACTAAAATAAAATAGGACCCCAGATCTGCTCATTTTGGTGCCTCCTAAATTGGAAAATATTTGTCCTCCTGAACTCTTAACATTTTGAAAATCCCAGGAAAGGTAGAACTGCACCAGAAAGAAGCTGAAGGAAAAAAAAAAAAACCCCTACGAGCAAAGGCCAGCTCAGCTCAAACCCTAGATAGCTTCCCCCCTCCTAAGTGCATGTTATAGAAAATAAACAATATTTTCATTTAACAACAGATGGTTCAACACTCATTGCTATGCCAGGACCTAGCACTGCATAAGTGGCTTCTCCTTCTTGGAAACAGCATCTTCTCTTCCCAGTTGGACTCTAAGCCCCCAGAGGAAAGGACTTACAAAATTCTGTGTCTTTATGTTGCCAGTACCCAGCTTAATAGCCTTCAGGAATAAGGGCTAACGTGATATTGTGGGTGGTGAAAAATAACCCAGGGACAGAAGGAAGGGGGCAAGGAAGAGACTGTCAAGCTGCTAGCTTCTTTCATTTGTGTTTATTATAACAACAGGCAGATTTAGTACCTACTATAACATTAAGATATTAATAAAAGCTATCATTTGCTCATTTTATACACTTATTTATTATTTATTATCTCTCATGGTTCTGTGGGTTGACTGGGCTCAGCTGGGTACTCTTTGCTTCAGGTCTTTCATGCAATTACAGTGAGAAAGCAGCTGGGGCTGAAGTCGTCAGAAGGTTCAACAGGACTGGACTTCCAAGATGGCTAATTCACTTGGCGGGCAGTTGATGTTATCTGTTGTCTGGGAACTCATTGCTGGGAGCAATTCCATGTTATCAAGCTGAGCACTACAGGTGACCTGGCCTCCACATGCTTCTTGAAGAATACAGCTGGGTTCTGAGAGAGAGTGTCCCAGGAAGGAGCATTCCAAGAGACCCAGGTATAGAAGCAGCAAGATTCTTATGATCTAATCTTGGAAGTCATAGAGTGTCACTTCAGCTCAGAGACTACACAAGAGTGTGAATAAAGGAGGCATGGCTCCTGGGTGGGGACATCTTTGGAGAAGGAAAGCATTTATATAAATATGTATATAAATATCTCACAGCGTGCTTTACATATATTATTTCATTCACAAAAGCCCTGATCGGTAGATACAAGCATCCCTCATCTTACAGATGAGGAACTGGAAGCTCAGAGAAGCTAAGTGACTTATCTGGACTTAACCCAGCAATAATCTTCCTTTCTGAATGGATTTCTGAGCGTGATCACTGTGTGATCTGCTACTATTAAGTCTTACTCAGCTCTCTCTACTGGTTCCTAGGTGCGAGGTTTTGTTTTCAGGAACACTGTTGGGAATGTGAATGAGAAAGGAGATAAACCCTCTTCCTCAGAGGATTTTATAATCTCGTGGAGCTAGAAATCATTGAGGTAAGAGGAGCTGTTGCTGAACAAAGAAATCTCAATTTTGACAGATCCTGCTCTATCCAAACTACTGCAATTAAATATTGGGAATACCCGAGGGAAATTGCCCTGAAAACCCCCCCTTGCTCCTTTTTATGTTCTTTAGAGAGACTAAAAGAAAAGGTGAGAACAAGGAAGACAGGGGAAAGGGGCAAAGACTGGAATGCCCAGCCGGTTGAGGAGCCTTCAAGAGACCATGGAAAGGAAGGGTCCACCACCCTTGCCAGCTAAATTCCCTCACAATAATGAAGGAACTTTGCTTGTTAAATGTGTCAACATTTAAACGCTATTGATTCCTCTCCAAGACGCCATGCAGACAGGGTGTATACTTGTGTTTTTTGGGTTAAAGAGTGGGTTTAAAAGGCCTTTCTCCCTTTCGCACTGTAGTAGGTAAATAGCCATATAACCCTCAACCGTTTTTATCACATTGTTGATCACTTTCTCTACCTACAGGGCAATAATTTTCCACTCCGCAACCCAATCAATATGCTATCTACCACTGTTCACTCCCCACTCTACCCTTCTCTTCACATTCACAGATATCAGATATTTTTTATATTACAACTTTTTTTTAAGTTTCAGACAGTTTAAGTCTGTGGTAACTTCCAAAGCTATTGAGTTTCAGCTGAAGAAAGAAAGAAAAAAAAAAAAGCAAGTGTATATGCTCTAGCTCTCAACTGTTAGAAGCCCAAGAGTTTAGTTTTAAGAACTTGAGTCACAGCACACCTTATTTGTCCCCTTGTGTCTCGCTACTGCAGCCCTAGGTGTTTTGTATAATGCATGAGTGAACCCCGCTTAGAAATAGAAATGCACTTTCAGTAAGCATTTATTATGTTGTTCTGCGCATACAGCTTTAAATTTGCCTGCTGCAGCTTGAAGCATTACACAAACTGTTGGTCCGCTGACTGCCTCTCTGGCAGCAGCACACACAGAAAATAGATTGCTAAGGGTTTTTCCCCTCCTCCCCCTCTCCTCTCTCTCTCTCTTCCTCTTTCTCTCTTTTTTTAAACCAGTCGTGAACATTTTTTAATCTTGTGGCATTTTTAATCAACACGTATTTCCTTCCAGGACCTATGATCCTCTATTGATTCCCATTAAAATGCTTTTCTTTTCTGTGCCCCCTCTGCTGATCGAATTTCAGATCAGCCACAGGATATGCAACTAACCTTCCGGCACTACTGAACCCAACCGAGCGAGGGTGATCAAAAGGCTTGATGCATTCATTAAACATTCCCTTCGCCCGGGCTGGAGCTCTAATGGAAGCTATCTCTTTGCCTTGCAATTTTTTCTCCTTTTTGTCTCTCCCCCCACCTCCAAAAAATGTTTTTTGCCTTTGATCGCAGGGGAGGGGGGGGAGAACATGAGAACAAAAGAGACCTATCTTTTTCCCCGGGGCTGACGTCAGTTCGATTTTACTGACAACTATTCGAGCGTGTGTAGCAGTTGGAAGCGGCCCCTTGCCCGCCCCTGCCCCCCACACCTTCCACTTTGGGGAGAAAACAAGACTTTCAGCGGCTCTGGAGACGCGCCCTGAAAATGGCCCGCTCGGGCCCAGCGCTCGATGCCCTCCCGCCCGCTCGGCAAAGGGCATTCGAGGCTTATTTGTGTGGCACGATCTTTACTGGGGCGGAAAACACGCGGCGGGGGAGGAGCGGGAACGGGCGCGGGCCGGGCGGGGAGAGCAGGAATGTTCCCTCCCGGCCGCGGGAGGACTCGTGCGGGGAACTGCGTCCCCGCCGGCGCGGCCACGCGGGCTACGGTTATCGGGCGGCGGCGGGTGGGGCGGCGGCCCGAGGGCCCCGGGCGTGCGGAGCCAGGGCGCAGGGACCCGTCACCCCCGCGGGCGCGCGTGCGCGGCGCTGCCCCCACGCCCGGGCCGCCGCGGCCTCGGCGGCGCCAGCTCCCCGCTCGGCTAGCGCGGCGGCGGCGGCGGGCGGCCGGCAAGACCCGGGCTGGAGCCAGCGCGGACGGGATCGGGCGGCGCGGCCGCTGCTGAGGTGGGGGCGGCGCGGGGCGGCAGGAAGAGCCGGAGAAGAGGCGCCGGCTCCCAGGCGCGCGGCGCGAGGAGGCTCTTCTCCGGGATCGCGCACGTGGCCTGCGGGCCGAGGTGCAGGGCGAGCGGGGTCCCGGAGAAATTCCCGGTCGGGTCTCGGAGCAAACACACCCAGCGAGGGCGCAGCCCGTCCTACAGTTGCCAGGAGCCAAAGATCTATAACCGACCCAAACCATTTCTGGAAAAATCATATTTTCCAGGCTTTCGTGGAAGAGTCATTACTTCTATTCTAAATCCGGAGGGGAATGTGCGTCCATTTCAGGGAGAAAGAAAGATGTGAAAAGTACACTGATTACGGGGAGTATGGCTTGGACCTGCGCCCGGTGACCACCTACACTGGTCCCTTCGCCTGAGCACACCTGTGACACTGGTTCATTAAGGTCACGCACCTCAGGCTCTTACTATCAACAAATTTGGCCGGACCAAAGGCGAATTTGAAAATGGGTCCCTTACCTCAGGATCTTGACTTTTATTAAGGCAGAACATGCAGCAAATAAAAGTCCACCAGTGCCGGCCGGGCCCTGTTATTCCCGTGGCGCCTCGCACCTACCCCCACTTTTGCATTCACCGCAAGGGGCTGAGACGATGTGTTTACCCATCCACCTCCCCGGGGGCGGAAGACTCCTAGAGTGGATGCCAAGGCTAGTTCTGTGTATCTGCCCCAGCACTCCAGAGCATACCACCGGCTCTGAGTAAATGTTTTCCTGAATGAGTGCATAGTGGAGGTAACGGTAAAGTGCTGCGTCGCACAGAGGAAAGAACAACTAATTTTGCCTAAGGACAGGGGCCAGGGAAGGCTTCCTGAAAGAGAGGCATTTGAGTTGGACTCTGAAGACCAACCACAGATGACAGAGACCATTCCAGGACGAGAGAGCTCCACCAGCACAGGAGGGCCGTGCAGTGGGTGGGGATGTGGTGGATCTGAACGGGGGAACTTGGAGGCATAGAAAAGGGAGCACCACGGCTAGAGCTGGAAAGCGCGGAATGCCTCACTGTAAAGGGAACAGCGGGCACAGACATTTTATTTAAGGGTCTAGACTAGGGACATGCAAATGTAAAATAAAATAAGGAGTATGGATATACAGGAAGGAAGGAGGGAGGGAGAAAAAGAGAGAAGGAAGGAAGGGGGAGGGAGGGAGGAAGGTAAGGAAAGCAGTTTATGTGGGCATTTCAGAAAAATTATATGAAAACAAAAACATGCCAAGGAAAACTCCTGGCTTGAGACTCTAGGGAAAAAAAAACATTTTTTAAAAAAATAGCATTTGAGGGGAGTCCCTATGGAAGAGGGAGAGAAAGGTTTTGATTAATGATCTTTGACCATTACAGTGTTTCTCATCGGTGAAGGCATGAATTGGTTAAGAAAAAAAGGAAAAGCTATTAGACATCACTATTCAGAAAGAAATGGAACTCAAAACGAGATCAGATACACTGAAAACAAGATAGATGTTGTTTATCATCTGTACTGTAAATCATTCGGGAATTCTAACTAAATTGTAGCACAGTCAATAGAATATTATGCAGCCATTAAAAATGAAGTATATTTATTGGAAAGATGTTCACAATACATTGTCATGTGAAGAAGCAAATTATAAGTCAGCACCTTTGGAAGGGCATATCTAAAATGTTAGCAGGGTTCCCTCTAGATGTTTGATTATTAGTCATTTTTCACTTTCTTCAAAACTGTAAGCATTGTCTGAATCTTAACAATGAGCAATTATTACCTTTTTAATTAGAAAATAAACACATGATTAACTAAAGTTTTAATCTTTTAAAAATGTATATGGCTTTTGTGAAACTAAAGTGACATCCATGGCATTGGGAATCCTCATGGATGTCTTTGGAGTCAGGCTGACCTGAATGCTGCGCAAGGCACCTTTTCTTCCCTGTGCCATCTGACTCAAGCTATTTCAAGACTTTTTTGGGCCTTGAACTATGAAGTGAAGATAATATCTCCCTAATAGTGTTGTGGTGAGGACTGAAAATAATATCTGTAATGCCTGGCCCCCAGGAGGTGCTCAGTGAGTGGAAGTGTTCATGAAAGGGTAAAGGGCACAGGCTTAAGAAATATTTTTCTTCTCAGATGCTCCCTCTGCCTACAAATATTCCTCCTTTCCCTCCCAGATGGTAAGACTGTACTTCCTCGTCTATTTGCAGTTAGGAGTGGCCATGTGACAGACTCTGGCCAACAAAGTGAACAGAAGGAACATGTGTCACCAGTGAGCACTTTGCCGTGTTCTCTTCTTCTGTCTGCCATGATAACCAGCAACTCCCAAGGAGGGCCTTCTCTGTCTGCCCCGATTCCAGAGTGAGGAGAAGCAGAGCCTCCCGCCCCTCCATAGACATGGAGCATGAGTGAGGATAAACCTTTGTTGTCGTCAGCCACTAAGATTTGGGGGCTGTTTGTCACAAAGCCTAGTTTAACTCATGCTGACTGACACAGCCACTGACTTGTTTTGTGACCTTGGGAAAGTTAGTTAACCTCTCTAGGTTTCCATTTCTTCCTCTGTAAAATGTGGATGTTAATATTCCCACTCCATAGGTTGATGGAGAGAACGAGTTCATGTGTAAAGCACTTGGCACCTGCACCTGGCACCTGGGAAGTACACATGAAATGACAGGGACTATTGTAATCTCACCAGGGGGGCTTATCATCCCCATCTATGAAATGGGAGCAGTCGTCTATGCCGAGGGGATCAGTTGACGCTTGCACGTTGTCTTTCTACCATTGGATATGCTCTTACTGAAGCCATTCAAATAAAGATACGCATAAATAAGAGATAGAGCCAATATAGGTAAGAAAATTCACTCAAATATTATTGATAATCTCCTTTCCATCCTTGGAAGAAATGCCAAATGGTAAGTCCTAGTAGAGTCGGCAGCCGCATGGCCACTAAGTCATGTCTCTCCCATGATAGCCAAGAGAGTCCTCTGGGGGTTAAGAACATCGAAAGTTTCCAATGACTCTGGGTCACAGATAGTCACTCATGTGAATGTGATTTAGAGAAATGACTATAAAGATAGTGACGACCCCCCCACCCCCACCCCCCCAGTTTCTTATCCTCTCAGAGTCTTAAAAACACAATGGTCTCTAATGCAAGAGAGAAAAAAAGAAAGTTGTGTGTCTGGATTGTTCTGATGCTCTGCGTGCCTTCCCAGCTTAGACCAGGGAGTGAGGAGAGCATGTGGCCGTAAAAAATACTTGCTTTTCAGAGCATAGAAAAGCTTTGTTTCCATTGCTACACAATCAGGAAGCCTCACGATTCTGACAGAAAATGAACAGTCCTCTGAGGGTTTTTGGGCATGAGGCCAGACACCTCAGAGGATCCAGAAGGAATGTGAAGAGTGGCTCTTCTCCCTGGGGGAGCTCAGCAGGGGGTCTTGTAGCACCTTCCCAGTTTGGAAAGGGATGTAAGCCCAGTGAAATTCTCAGGCAACATACAATGGAGCTTTTATTACCTGGATTTCAGTTACTCAAGGCTAACGTTGAATGAGCCACTCAGAAAACCTCTTCACTTGCTCTAAGAAGGAGTAGTGTGCCACCGTAGAGTAATGAGTAATGAAGAGTCCCGTCTTTCCGTTTGCAGGGTGCTTTATATTCAACCAAGTGGTTCCCCATACACGTACTCATTCCATCCTTACAATGAAGGGATCAACCAAACAAGAGGGCAATGTTGCCCCTATTGTACCTCTACTTGACCAACTTGAAAAGCACGGTGTTTTCTGGACTTTAAGTATTCCACCAACATAGAAGGCATGGCAGAAGTGGAGCCAAGGCAGGGAGTTAGTTCTGGGACTGGGCGGCCCACCTCAAAAGATCATCGAGCAGATGGCACAAGCTTTAACTATAATACAAGCCTGTGATTTCTATGTCCATCACAACCAGCAAACAGCCGCCTCTCCATTTCCAAAGCCGCTACACTGATCCACTCGTTATTGACCACACCCTTGGATTGCTTCCTGCCTCCTAGTTCTGCAGACATCCTCCCATCCTCCGTATTGACGCCCAACTAATCTTCCTAAGCATCACTTTCATCATGTCACCCGCTCACGCAAAAGTCTCCAGTGCCTAAGTACAAGCTCCTAGACCCATAAGTGCAGGTCCTCTGTAGGCCCACCCTACTGAGTCATTAGTTTAGTCAGAAGTCCATTCCCAAGTTGCTTCCACTCTGGCTAGTATGCCTTCCCTTCTCCTTGCCACAAATCAAAATCCTACACACAAGGCCAGCAGATGTCATAACCTCCATGAAAATGTCATCAGCACCTCCGGCTGACAAAAGTTTTTCCACATCCCTGAATTTCAGTAAGCTTTCTACAGTTCAGCACAGTCATCTTCAAAGTAGGTACACTTACTCCTCTGGGGCTGAGTAAGGCTTTCCAAAGGAGCATGCGGACAAGAATATTTTGAAGGAAAGCAACATACAGATCTTGAATTCAGTATCCGCTCTTTATTAAATATCCCCGCCCCCCTTTTGCAATGGCCCTCCCCTTACTTTACAAAAGAAAGGTGCCTCTCTCTTCCCAATCTTTCTAGGGTTCATTGCTCTGGAGTTTAACACAGCCCACCCCCTGCCCTGGCCCCAAATAAAGGAAAAAATGAAAATGTTGGTGGTAGTGTAAGTGTGGGGGAGGTGAATGGCTCTAGGAACTGTGTACCAGTTTGTTAGCATTGCTGTAACAAAGTACCACAAGCCGGTGGCATGAACCGCAGAAATGTATTGCCTCGCAGTTCTGGACACTAGAAGTCCAAAATCTAGGTGTGGGCAGGGTTCCTTCCTTCTGAGGGCTGTGAGGGAAGGTTCTGTTCCAGATCTCTCTGCTTGGCTGGTGGATGGCCGGCTTCTCCCAGTGTCTTTACGTCCTCCTCCCTCTGTGAGTGTCTCTGTGTCCAAATTTCCCCTTTTTATAAGGACACCAGTCATAGTGGATTAGGGTCCACTCTAATGACCTCTTCTTAATTAATTATATCTGCAACAACATTATTTCCAAACACGATCACATTTGGAGGTACCCGTGGTTAGGATTTCATATGAACTTTGGTGGATACACAACTCGACCCATGAGAGACTGGATAACAAATCCCTTGCAAGTCAGTCAGTTTTGCTTTCAAAACTGAGGGAAAAAATAGTGAAGTCATCAGGTCATTAGAACTATCATTTGATAATGGATTACCATGTGATTTGGGGCAAATAAGTCAGGAGTTTCAAAAATTGAAGGACATTTTTATAACAAAACTCCATTCCCATCTCTTCATTTTTAAGAACATGGGCTTCCCTGGTGGCGCAGTGGTTGAGAGTCCACCTGCCAATGCAGGGAACACGGGTTCGTGCCCCGGTCCGGGAATATCCCACATGCCGCGGAGCGGCTGGACCCGTGAGCCATGGCCACTGAGCCTGCGCATCCAGGGCTTATGCTCCACAACGGGAGAGGCCACAGCAGTGAGAGGCCCGCGTACTGCATCAAAATAAAAAAAAAGAACAAGGATTCTTCATCTCTAAAAAATGAAAAATAGAATGGCTGCTAAACACTTTGTTATTCTAACAATAAGTAAAATTTATCCATAGTACATATAATGTTTGAAAAAAGTACAGCATCACCTATCTTATTAAGAAGTGCAAACTTCCAGTAAAACTTTACTTTTCATGTTAGCATTTATCAGAATGTTCTATTCATTTAGGTTGTTTTGATCAATTGTGTAATACTAGTAATTATAATGATAACTCAATCCAGAAATCACTTAGACCCTATGGTTACAGGAATTTTTTTTTTTTTTTTTTTTTTTTTTTTTTTTTTTTTTTTTGCGGTACGCAGGCCTCTGCGGAGCACAGGCTGCGGACGCGCAGGCTCAGCGGCCATGGCTCACAGGCTCAGCCGCTCCGCGGACCGGGGCACGGACCCGTGTCCCCTGCATCGGCAGGCGGACTCTCAACCACCGCCACCAGGGAAGCCCTACAGGAATTTTAAAGTGCATAAATTTTAACTTTTATACAAATGTTTGATAGATAAAAGTATGATAGGATACTCAGTAAAAGATGTTCAATCATAAACATATTACATTAGCATAAAATTTTGAAGGGGAAGTAGAATGGAAATAAAATTTCAAACATAGAAGGCATGGCAGAAGTGGAGGCAAGGCAGGGAGTTATATTTAATTTTTGCTTGCTAAAGACGAGCTTACTTGTGTAGTTCTTAAATGGATGATGGTGGATAACAAACTATTACAGGATTTAGATTCCATTTGGATACATTTAAAACAATGATGTAACCATTTTATTCTAAAATGTCAATATTTATGATATGCTACAAATTATATTCTTTGCACCTGTTTGAATTTACGATAAAATTATAAATATCAATTTTTAAATATGTAAAGAAGAGCATAGTTTTCTAAACTATTTTAGGATCCTTGAGCAAAACCTTTAAAGATTAACTCTTACACAGTGCCAAATTTTGTATCGTTCTTTAGGTGTCTTAGGGGATGCTCAGAATGTGGTCTGCTGTAGCTCACTGTTAATCCAGGGAAATTAACTGAGTTTGGGTCTTAACCTAGTGTTGCCACCATTTCCACCCACAGATGGAATGGTGGAATTGGATGCATGCTGGCAATCTTGGATTCCTTTCTGAGAGACAGCATGGCGGCATGAAAAGTGCATGGTCTTCAACCACGATGAGATACCACTTTACACCCATTAGGATGGCTATTATCAGAGAGAAAGAAAGAGAGGGAGGGAGGGAGGAAAAGGAAAGGGAAAGAAAGGAAAGAAAAAAACGAAAGGAAAGTGTTGACGAGGATGTGGAGAAATTCGAAGTCTCGTGCAGGGCTGTTGGGAGCGTAAAATGGTGCAATCGCTGTGGAAAACAGTATGGCAATTCCTCAGAAAATTAAAAATAGGACTACCGTATGATCTGGCAATTCCACCTCTGGATATATACCCAAAAGAATTGAAAGCAGATATCAAACAGATATTTGTATACCAATGTTCCTAGCATTCTTCACAATAGCCAGGCAGTGAAAGCAACACATATGCCTATCAACAGAATAGACAGACAAAATGTAGTAGATACATAGAAAAGAATGTTTTCAGACTGAAAGAAAAATAAGGAAATTCTGACACATTACAACATGGATGAAGTTTGAAGTTTCAAATGACTTTGAAGTCATTACGCTATGTAAAATAAGCCAGTCACAAAATGACAAATATTGTGTGATTCCACTTATATGAAGTACTTAGAATAGTCAAATTCACAGAGACAGAAAGTAGAAGGATGGTTTCCAGGGGCTGGAGAGAGAGAAAAATGGGGAGTAATTGTTTAATATTAGTATTTTTATAGTATGTTATTGTTTAATGGGTACAGAGGTTCGGTTTTGCAAAATGGAAAGCGTTCTAGAGATGGATGGTGGTGATGGTTATATAATATTAATGTACTTAATGCCACTGAACTGTACACTTAAAAATGGCTAAAATGCGGGCTTCCCTGGTGGCGCAGTGGTTGAGAGTCCGCCTGCTGATGCAGGGGATGCGGGTTCGTGCCCCGGTCTGGGAGGATCCCACATGCCGCGGAGCGTCTGGGCCTGTGAGCCATGGCCGCTGGGCCTGTGCATCCGGAGCCTGTGCTCTGCAATGGGAGAGGCCACAACAGTGAGAGGCCCACGTAAAAAAAATAAAAAAATAAAAATAAATAAATAAATAAATAAAAGGCTAAAATGATCAGTTTTATGTCATGTATATTTTACCACATTTTTTTAAATTACGTTCTTTAGACTCAGAGGACCCTAAGTTCAAATCCAGTATCTTCTAGGTGTGTGACCTTGAACAGGTTTCTTAAACTCCCTGAGTCTCAGAAAGGATATAAAAATGCCTCAGTTGGAGGATTGTTATGAGAATTAAAACATAAACAGATGTGCACTGACCCTGAGGTGTGCCACGGAGATCCGCTCTTCAGGACTGAGGTGTCATTGCCCCAGATGCTGGGGTGGTGACTTCTGTGGCCCACAGATGCAAACCTCTTCAAGCATCACCCCCAAGGGGAGCTGCCTCACCCCAAGTTTGTAACCCTTCTCGGGAGACAGCAACTGATGCCCGCTTACAAGGTCTAGCCCTTCACCTCAATCCGGGAACACTCTGGAGGGTCATCCCAACCCCACAGCTTCCAGGAGGATCCAGTGAGGTTTCTGCTGAGTGAACACACATTCTGCCTCTACCCAGTCCTGCTTCTCTCACCTTCTTACAGTCGTGGGACAATAAGTCTCCTGCCTGCAGAGCTCCGTCTCAGAGTCTGTTTCCAGGTAGCACTCCTCTGCCCAAAATTTCCTGAGAGCTTCCCATGTCCTCAGAATGAAACCTGAAATGCGCATCATTTGCCTGTCTCTCCTGCTGCTTCTCTCTCAGCCCATCCCAGCCACGCTGGGCCTCAAGTGTACATGCCACGCTCATCTCTCCCAGGCGCCTGTACACTTGCTGTTCTCTCTGCCTGGGACACCTGAACTCCCGGCTGGCATAGCTCAGTCCGCCCCTCCAGGTGATATCCTCAGAGAGGATATCTCTGAGGATATCTCAGAGGATATCTCTGCCCTACAATATCCCCTGCATACACCCGAATCCCTCTCTATCACTTTACCCTGCTTTGCTGTTCTTCATAGCATTTACCGTAATGTGAAATGATATTATATACTCACTTGCTTATAAGCACTAGAAAGTAGGTTCCCCAAAGGCAGGGCCCTCCTCCTCCTTCAGGCCTGAGGTGTTCCCAGCAACCAGAATGCCTGGCACATAACAGGCACTTTGTGGAAAGCATTCATGGATTAGAGATAATGTACACTGAACGTATCACTTGGCATAGCGCAAGTCAGGGGCTCAACAGATGGTGCCTATTATTTTATTATATTTCTTGTCTGTCCAACTCAGACAGTGAATGTCAGATAGGGTCCTTTTGTACACCTTTTTATAGTGCTAGGCACAAAATCACTCAATAAATAAATCTTTTTAACTGGACTGGACTTGTTCTAAAGCCAATAGTGAGGGGGAACTGAGATTATTTTTGTCCAAGCTGGCTGGCTGGCTCTACTTGATTTGAATGGCCAAGATTCTAGCACATCATGTCAGGTCTTTATTAAAATTAATTATAATCAGACTCCATCCATCTCTTCCAAGGGAGAGAAGAAAGCAGCTTCCCACAAAAGTCGTCCTGGCCACTCTCGGAGGCAGAGGGTTACTATGAGGCCCTATGTGACATCTCTTCACTCTAATCACCAAATGTCATAAATATCCAATAATCTTCTAGAAACTACAAAAAAAGGGAGGTAATAGATATGATCTCTGCCCCCAAATCACTTAAAATCTAAACTTGTCAGAGCAGAAGAGAGAGGCCCTGTTATTTTTCCCCTGTTCCCTATCCAGTCTCAGCGATGTCCCCTCCCCACTGCGCTCCACTCACCTCAAAGTCTGACAGGAACGTACTGCCTGGCATTCCTACCTGTTTGACATCTCATGTTCTTGGCCGCATAATGAGAGTGCATTTTATGGATTATATGGCACACAGTGTCTCCTGCTTTGCCATATTCAGGGAGCAGCAAATACATACGTACAGTTGAAGTGCCCTGTTTCCTTACTATACAGTTATCATGTATCTCTGTACAGTGAAACCAGCCTTCAGAATGCTGTGTAGAAGGTGGTGATAATTCTTGGCTTTTCTTCTTTTTGCAGATGCAAAAAAATCTAAGAAAGGGAAGCCATTCCTCACCACCAGGAGTGCATGTAAAGGAGGGCTGCCTGCCAGGCACGGTATTCGGGAAATTCAATTCATTCGTAATTTAATCCCCAGCGCAACACTCCAAGGTAGGTGGTGTTATCCTCCATTTACAGATGAAGAAAGAGGTTAGAGAGATTAAGTAATGTATATTAGGTCACCAAGATGTTAGGTAATAAACCAGGATTTGAACTAAGCTTTCTCTGATTCCAAAGTCTCTTCTAAGACTGTGCTATACCGCCGTGCACCCTTGGGCTGTTTACTTACTTCTTTGGGCCCAAGCTTGGTTATCCTCCTTAATAGCTCCCACTCTACCCTGGATACTATTTTTAAAAAACTATAAAAAGTTGCCCAACCAAATTAAAAATATTACAAAGCTACAACAGTTATAAAGTTAAAACAGAATAGTAAGCAGAGAAACAGTAGAGTTCAGAAATAAACTTAGGTATATGATAAAGGGAACATTTCAAGTCATTTCAAATGGAAGAAAAATGGATTATTCTACAAATGGTATTGGGAAACCTGGTTAGCAAAACAATTAGTAGGTGCCCAATAAGTGACTGTAATTTGTACATTGTGCAATTATGATATAACATGTTGTCCAGCTCCCGCATGACTGCTGGGACAAAAGATTCGGGATAACTTTTTGAGTTCTGGACCTTTTAAGTCTCTGGTCTATACAGTACTCTGATCTTCTGAATGCCTCACAATCTCCCACGATACTTTCAATTTGGAGAGTGTTTTCACTACCCTATTAGTGCAGGGCAGGTGCTATTATTCCCACTTTCTATATAAAGGCACTGAGGCTCGGAGAGGTTAAGTTCACAGCTGGCATGGCATGTGAAACTTAAACACCCCCTTACTGATTCTTTGTGTTACTGTCTTACTATCAGACTCAATACACAGGCTGTCCATCACATTCACACCCACACAATTTAAACAATGAAAAACAATGTCACTACATTAACACAATAACTATGTTAATTTCTCTGGATTCCTGATCAGTCTTTGTCCATAATACACATATTTAACATAAGTGCAATCATAGTTAAATTACAAGTTAGTGGCCCATTTTTCCACTTCACATTGTATCCTAATTTGCCAATACTGTTCACAATTTTGCAGCAGATGACTGATGTACATCTTGACTGTCTCTTACACGCTCCTGTTCTTTAAACCCATCTGTGTAAATCTCCATTTCTTTTTTTAAATTTATTTATTTTTATTTTTATTTATTTTTGGCTTCGTTGGGTCTTTGTTGCTGTGCACGGGCTTTCTCTAGTTGCGGCGAGCAGGAGCTACTCTTCGTTGAGGTGCACAGGCTTCTCATTGCTGTGGCTTCTCTTGTTGCGGAGCACGGGCTCTAGGTACGTGGTCTTCAGTAGTTGTGGCACACGGGCTCAGTAGTTGTGGTTCGCGGGCTCTAGAGCGCAGGCTCAGTAGTTATGGCGCACGGGCTTAGGCGCTCCGCAGCATGTGGGATCTTCCCGGACCAGGGCTAGAACCTGTATGCCCTGCATTGGCAGGCGGATTCTTAACCACTGCGCCACCAGGGAAGCCCTAAATCTCCATTTCTAATCCAAATGCTCTTAAATGAATTTCTTTCACAGGAGTGAATGCATGCAGTTGTGTTCCTCACACAGGCAGCCATTTATCTCCCTTCCCTCAAGGAGAAGTCCTGTGTCTTTTCCTAGTCCATGGGTGACTCTACATGTACAGTGTGTTTGGTTTCCTCTGCTTTCAGAGTTTTTCTCCAGGAACTCTTCTTCTGAAGATTCTTGCCTGGGTGTAAGCAGCGGAAGGGGGTGTCAGTTGCCTTCTCGGAGTTGATGACCATTGCATTCCTGTTAAGGATTCCCTCCCCACTCCTTTTTTAACCTGTGGCTTCCCAATTTAGCTTCCTCAGGACAGTCATCACTAAAACCATGCTTCACCCCCATGGTTTCCTCCCTGGCCAGGGAGAAATTTCAAACTGAACATTTTCATCACCATTATGTATACAGTATGATTCATGGAGAACAGACTCTGCTTAGAGAATTAAATAAGTCATTGTTTTCAATCATCCACGGTGGTTGTTTAAAGAGAGACACATCTCCCTTACTTACTGTTCTATTCTCCCCATTTCAGGAGATGAAAATGACCTCATGGAAACACACCCTGACCTGACTGGTCTCTGTTTAAAAACAAGTATATAAAGAGAGACATGGGGGAAAAAATACATTTTTTGGTCAGTGCCTGTCCTAAATATTCCATAAGGTCAAGTTCAGTCTACTTAAAATAAGGAGTTATGAGGTCTTAACAAGGCACTACTCAAATAGGCTGTCAACAAACACCTATGGAATGTCTGTGCATGAGTCTGTTAGATCTCAGAAGGACATACACAGTCTCTGCCCTCAAGAGGTTGATTCTCTACACCCAGTTGTCTGGCAGACACACACACTGACAAAATCTGCCAAAAGAGGGTGATAATAAGAGGGTTGTAATATTTCTGCAAAAGGTTGATTTAGATCAGGGTTATAGCTATGAAGTGCTTTTACTTAATTAAAATAGAGATTATTAAGCTACAGAATAGTAACAATAATAATAACTGGGAAAGATGCTATTATGATTTGGTTTTGCTTTCAGACAGCTAATTGCAAAACATTTGTGCAAGAGGAAGAGTAAGTTGTTTTTTTTTTTTTTCCCCCTAAGAACATATTCTATCTATCAACAAATGCAACTATTTTCTTTTTCACCACTAAGGAGCCTTTCCTGGGGAAAGAAGCTCTAATTCCATTCTGGGAGCAAAGAAAGAAAATGTATGATTTAGTACATCCCAGATTGATTGTAACTTTTCATGACTCAGCAAAGATGGGTTAGGAATGTCCAAACATATTTGAATGTTATGCCTTTGTGAGGCATGGGCATTGCCAGTAGTTGAAAGTTATGGTAGCTGTGATTCAACAGGGGAACAGCAACCTCTATCTGAGAAAAATATAATACTATAGTAACAAGCCAAATTGCTGGCATTGTCAGTAGCTGTGATTTCACTTTATTGATTGTCTCCTGTGAAACATGAGGCTCTTTATTTGAATCATTTGTATAGGTGTCATATCAGGTTAATTGCAAAGCAATTGGATTTAATAATAATATAACTGTGTATCCATGTCCATCGATTCCTAGAACCGTGAGATGTGAATTGCACTTGACTGTGAGGTCGTGCAATCCTATGCGTTGGGATGAGCCAGTCCCAGGCTGATCATGTAAATTTAAGCTGCCCAGAGTGAGCTTTAACTTATATGGCAGTTTGGATTGTTACTGAAATATTTTATAGGTCTGGAACATGATTGGTTATAAATTGGATGCCCTTGAATTGTTTTAAAAAGCATAGCTTTATGTTGAGTTAACAGCATGACGCTAAGATTGGTACCAGTGTAAATACAGAGGATGAAGGCTTTCTGTTGGTCATGCTTTCTTGCAAATTTTCACAGTTGCTTAAATTATTTCACTCTTAGTTGGGCTGCTTTGTCTTTGTTAGTCCATTGAGTAAGGAATGTAAGGTGGTTCTCAACGTGGACAGAAGTTCCCTGAAAAGCAAGGACACATACCAGATAAATATATCAATGACCAAGTTCATCATTCCATAACAGCTAAAGAAACAACATCATTATATATTTGCATAATTTATAGTTATGTTTAAAATTCGTGGATATTTTCCACTTTTTCAGTCAAAGGACATTCGTTTCCAAGAGGGTTGAAACAGGGGAAAAAACAAGTTTTGTGGGAAAATATCACATCCATATGGTGAAGAAAAACTAAAAAAAACATTCAAGACAAATCTAAGCAGGAAAATGTAAGAGGTCTCAGAGATAGAAGGAAAAGGAGGAGGAGAAGAAAGAGGAGAATGAGGAAAGGAAGAGTTATAAAACGAGAAGATGGAGTAACACAGTAAATACGGGCTGGCACAATAACAGCACTCAATAGAGGTTTTTGAATCAGTGACTCATTTAACCAAATGTTTTAAAAGTTGTGAAGAAAGTTAGTAATGAATCAAAATATATTGCCTAGATTGCCATCTTTGATGAATCTAAAAAGGAGTAATGGACATTTTTGTTTAGGCCAAATGTTGCTACGTGAATTTATACTAAAATATTGTCTTCACCAGTTATATTTACATCGTCTATCATTTTAACTAGCACAATTGCCATAACATTTTCTCCATATCATTTGGCTTCACGGTCATTTTGGAGAGATCACTGGGAGAATCACTGACTTCTACAATTCATCCAAACCCAGAATGTAAAATTATTCTCCTAAACCTAAATGCTTCTCATCTCCCTTCTGCTTTGGTTAAGTTGACTTTCTCACCAACTTAAAGACAACTTGTTTGTTGGGGGGGGGGGTACCAAATTCAAAATAAAACTAAATACACTTAATAAGCATATTTACCTAGTAAGATATAAGCTATGTTTATTAGTGCCCCACAGGTTGATCTTTCTGTGAGCACAAACCCTACAAGGTGGTTTTTAACCGTTTTTCAGAAACATGTTTGAATGTGTTAATGGCTGAGATGCAGGCCCTGTCTAAACGCTAATGAATTATGTGACCATGTGTTCAGAGCTGCTCTGGCCCACAGTTGACAGCTGAGTCAACTGAAAGGAACAGCAGTGACAGGAGACAAGAAAAGAAGCTACTTTTATCTTTTACAGATCTTTATTTGGTATGAATATAGTGATAATATTTCCGACTTAGGAGGTCTATAGGAACCTACACAATTTTAAAAGGAGGTGTAAGTGAGATTACACACACTATCAAGAAGAAAACTTCATATTTATGAATAAAGTTAAGTGCATAGTGTTTTCTAGTGTAATGAGGATAACAGGAATCAGTATCCTTCTGTTATGCCTACGGTTCCATCTCTTTGGCCTTGTGATTTCACCATGTAGTCGCCAGACACTGGATTTTCTTAATTAAAGCGAGACTCTTGTTAAGTGAAAACAGTAAAATGAAGAGATTCTAGTAAGAATCAACAAAAGAAAAATGACACTAAAACAATGAACCTTGCCTTACTGTTCATATTTTTATGTAGCTCCTCATAAATACTCCACTTGTATAAAAAGTACAGCAATTTTCAACTATTAGGATGCATTTTGGACCCAAGACTGAAGAAAAGTTAAAAACGATAAAATGTTCTTCTCATTCTAAGGAGATGCTTCCTCTGAATGGATTCATGTTTTTATATTTCATGTATCTCATAGGCACCTTTCTCTTTGTTCATAAACATTTTATTCATAGCCTGGAAAGACAAAAAACAAAAAGCAGCAACAACAACAAAACCCTGACAATCCAATTTGCTTTTAGTTCTACCTACTCTGAGTCCCACCCTCCATTTTTCTACCTTATTTCTAGTGCTTTGTCATTATAATAGTGAAGGAAAACAAAAAGCCTACAGTGTTTGAGCAAAACCTCACCAAACTGCTCTGCCCTCCAAAACCTGTGTCCTGTGCCCCAGGGGCAGACACCAGCTGGAAAATGGGGCTGGGGAGGTGGAGCCAGGGAGGGGAGAATGGCAAAATGTGACCTGGCAGCACACTGCTGGGAAATGGTGCTCAAGGTCTCTCTTAGGCTAGAGTTTCTATCTTATAAAAGATTTGAAATTTTTATACTGTCACAGAACAAATAAAACCATGACTATTGTTTCACAATATATGCAGCCAATTGCACGTACTGATTGTATGTTTCTTGTTCTATCACATTTCCAACAGTTGCAAATGTTTCTTACCCTGGGACTGTCAGGATGTCATATTGGTTTACTAGGGGGGTGGGGCATAGGGGAGGACCTCAGAGCATGAAGAGATAGCTGTCAATTGGATGATGGAAGATGACGCATACTTGCTGTTCCACCCACCCCCATTCCGTGTTCTGATCAGGCACTGATTCACTTGACTCATCGCTTAGGCATTCCCCTATTTCATTTCCATGCACTTGTTCATGCCCACACTGACCGTATTCCAAACCCCAAAGTGGGGCACCAGCTCTAGCAATTACGACCATACTTGCAGGACCATGGTCAGGTTTGAAATAAAAACTGTCTCAGAAGATCTAGACCATGAGATGGTCATATCCACTGCATTTCTTCCAGTTCATCCATCTATAAAAATCTACCCCATTTATTAGGGACTCATTTAAGTGCTCCTCATTCAAAAAAACTTTTTTTTAACTATTCTAATGTAATGTGACTCCTTCTAAATTAATAGTTTGTAAAATGTTGCCTTATATTTATTACAATGGTGATTTACATCTATAGAATATATTATAACAGTATAACCTCATCTGTACTTTTTTAAAACATGTAATATAAGCCATGCATCTGTTATTCTGATAAAAATGTAAAAGAGGGGAGTTTTTTTTTTTTAAGTATGCTACAGGGGCTTCCCTGGTGGCGCAGTGGTTGAGAGTCCGCCTGCCGATGCAGGGGACATGGGTTTGTGCCCCGGTCCGGGAAGATCCCACATGCCGCAGAGCGGCTAGGCCCGTGAGCCATGGCTGCTGGGCCTGTGCGTCCAGAGCCTGTGCTCCGCAACGGGAGAGGCCACAGCAGTGAGAAGCCCACGTAATGCAAAAAATAAAAAATAATAAATAAATAAATAAATAAAGTATGCTACATGTGGGCTTCCCTGGTGGCACAGTGGTTAAGAATCCGCCTGCCAACGCAGGGGACATGGGCTCAAGCCCTGGTCTGGGAAGATCTCACATGCCACAGAGCAACTAAGCCCATGCACCACAGCTACTGAGCCTGCGCTCTAGAGCCCGCAAGCCACAACTACTGAGCCCGTGTGCCACAACTACTGAAGACCACGTAGCTAGAGCCCGTGCTCCGCAGCAAAAGAAGCCACCGCAATGAGAAGCCCGCGCACTGCAAGGAAGAGTAGCCCCCACTCGCCGCAAACAGAGAAAGCTCTCGCGCAGCAACAAAGACCCAACACAGCCAAAAATAAACAATTTTTAAAAATAAAGTATGCTACATCTATGTTATATATATAATATCATTAGAAAAGGCAATTAACACATAGCTTTCATGTTATGTATAAATGTTAACCATTTTTTAAGCACTGTTCAAGCATGGCATGCTAGATAGTGTTGGAATTTTTAGTTTTCTAAGGCTGTTTCTGTTTATAAACTACTTTGCCTACTCCCTTGGCCCTCCAAAAGAGACATATTTATAATCAATTTATTTAAGCAATTATAGATGAAGGCATAGATTGGGGAGGACCTACCTAAAGATCCTCTGCGACAAGTCTTAGAAATCTCAAGCCAAGATAGGAACATTAGTATTGCACCTATTGCCTGTGCCACTCTAGAGGCACAGTTATATTAGCTTATAATTGATGCCTTGTATTTTATTTTCTTGCCTCCTTGTTTACTAACTCTATGTTTTCTAATAGAACTATGCAACTTTGGAGTTTGGGGATCAAATATCTGCCTCTATTCCATTACCGCTGCTATCTAGATTGTCTATTGACATTTTCTACACCTGGTCATCTGGTGTTTACTTGAACGAATACAATGAACATACCATTTCTAATACTGATACTCACTTTATCAGAAAGGTTATTCTTACAGTGAACTGAAATCTGATTTGTCACCTCTCACTTCCTTTTTTTATTGAAGTATAGTTGATTTACAATGTTGTGCTAGTTTCAGATGGACAGCAAAGTGATTCAGAGTCTTTTCCATTATAAGTTATTATAAAATATTGACTATAGCTCCCTATGCTATATAGTGGGTCCTTGTTGTTTATCTATTTTATATATAGTAGTGTGTATATGTTAATCCCAAACTCCTGATTTATCTCTCACCCAAACCTGCCCCGCTATCCCCTTTGGTAACCATAAGTTTGTTTTCTATGTCTGTGACTCTATATCTGTTTTGTAAATGTGTCTCTTTTGGAGAAGGTTCAAAGAATGAAAGAATAATGTGGTTAAAGTACAGGCAATGAGGGGTAGGGAAGTAAGAGGTAAAGTTGGAGAGTTCAAACACCACCAGAAGCCTTGGAGGCCTGATAAGTTTTCTCCTCAAAACAATAGGGCGTCATTGAAGAGTGTGGTAAATTGCATTCTTGATCAACAAATATTCCAGCTTCACTTCCTCCAGTGTTTCTCCCTGTGAGAAGATTATGCATCCCTCCATATTGAACTCAGAAGAGACTTTGTAACCTGCTTTGGCCAATGAAGTGTGGGCAGCAATGACAGGCGTCCCTTCCAGGCAGAAGCTTTAAGAACCAGCATGCGGATCACACTTTCTCTTTGGTCATGGTCACTGCTACCATGGTCGGCAATGTTCCACATAGAGGCTGCTCCATCAGCTTGAATCCCAAAGTGGAATTTCCATCGAGCAAAGCCACAGACATGCTATGAATGAGCAGTAAGCTGCTGTTGTTGAAAACTAAAGAGATTTCTGGGGTTGTTTGTTACTACAGGTATTACCTAACTTATTCTGATAGATACAAAGGATTTGATGAGTCCTGGGGGAACATGACCAAATTTGTGTTTGGAAAAGATGAGCAACTACTATTCAGAAAGTAGATTACCGAAAAGAAACCAAAGTAGGTTCTGGAAAACAAATTAGGCAGTTATTACATTAATCCAAGTAATTGCACAATGGTGAACACAGAGATACAAAGATGTAGATATAGCGAAAAGCTATTTAGGAGGTAAAATTTTCAGGGTTTGGGGATAGATTTTGATCCTTGGTGGAAGAGGGGAATGAAGAAATGGGGGTTTGGGGGAGGATGCCTAAGTGTCTGGCTGTAGGCTTCAGATGAACACTGGTGACTTAAGATGAAATGGATAAAACTAAAAGAGGACAATACTTGAGGGAACAGATCACGAAGTTTAGAACATGCTGAATCTGAAGCGCCTTTGAGACAGCCAAAGGATGTTGAGTGGGCAGTTGGCTATAAGTCTGGGACCCAAAGGAAAGGTCAGGTTAGAGAGAGAAATTTAGGAATCACTGGTATATAGATGGTAACCATGGGTAACAGTGAGTTTGCTAGGTAGAGAGTAAATAGTAAAAACCATAAGAGGAAGAGAGCAAAAGAGAAAAAGATTTTAGGACTAAATGTTGAGAAGCTCCAAAACTTAACATCTGGGTGACAAACTTACGCTTATTTAGAAGGATTAACCAGAGAGGAGGGAAGAGAATCAGGAGGATATGGTGCCTCAGAAGCCAAAAAGAAAGAGTGTTTTTCAAAAAGGAGGGAGTGATTCAGTGTCAAGGCTGCTCAGAACTCAAGAAAGATGAGACCAAGAAATCTCCACTGGGTTGAGCAGCATGAAGGTCACTGGGGGCCTTTGCCACAGCCAGTTGTTACCAAAATGGTGAGGTGCCACACAGTGTCCCTGCTGGCTGTCGCACAAGGACATGAGTGAGGCCAGCATCCCTACAGGAGGGTCAATCTCTATGTATCAGTCCTGCTGACAGGGTCTCACGAACATTCACTAACACGCTCCCTGTGCTACCTAGTAGTGTGTCCTGCCCCCTTTCTCCACCCTCTGCAGAGGTTAAGGAAAAAAGTATGGCTCCAAACCATGATACAACCATTATTTAACATCATTTTGTGGGTATTTTGGAAAACAGGATTAACTACACACGCCATGATATTCAGTTACAAAATTAAACATACTCTTAAAAAGTTTATTCACATTAATTTAATGTAATTAAAAGAAAATACCAAAACCCACATGCAGTGTTAAAACAAAAAACTTTCTGCTGATTAAAAAATACATATGTTCTTTTGAATTAGAGTAGTTTTTCCTTTTTGGCAGAGGGAGGGTGTAGGAGGTGGGGATAAAGAAAGAATCCTTCCTTCTTTTTTTTTAATTTATTTTTTATTGAAGTATAGTTAATTTACAATGTTGTGTTAGTTTCAGGTATGCAGCAAAGCGATTCAGTTATACATATATATCTATTCTTTGTCAGATTCTTTTCCATTATAGGTTATTACAAGGTATTACATACAGTTCCCTATGCTAATCAGTAGGACCTTGTTGATTATCTATTTTATATATATATATATATATATATATATATATATATATATAGTAGTGTGTATCTGTTAATCCCAAACTCCTAATTTATCCTTCCCCCCAACCCTCTTCCCCTTTGGTAACCATTTCTTATTTTTCTTAATTTCTGGTCCAGATTGCTCCTACAAATATTGTGACTACATACTTCTAGCTTATTCATTTATAAAATAATCTTATTTTTTTTGTCTTTTGAACTGTCCCTCAGGCCCGGCCTTTTCTTTTCTCACCCATTTCTGCCACTTCTTGCTTCTGTCTTTGCCCCCCCCCCCCATTCATTTTGCATAAGTGCCTACCTGCCAGAATCCTATTCTTAAAATCCCATTTTAATCATTTCTCTGCCATCAGAGAAATGTAAAGTCTCTGAAGCTTTACATCATGTGAAATGTCAAGTTCTCCACTTAGAACACAATCTGTCCTCATCTGACTACCCCCCCCCCACCCCAGGTACAAATTCTGCTCCGTTAAGGCTCATCAGAACCAGGGCTCACACTCCTATTTGCCTTTTCTCTGTACTTTGGGACCGACCTCCCCTTTGGCTGAAATGCCCTCTGCTAGTCCCTTCACATAACCAGATCTGACCCATCTTTCGAGGTCCTGTAGGAAAAATCTGCACGTAGAAATTGCTTACCTTCTACAAGAAATTTGGTAGTAAAAAATGAATTTTATGGAGATTTTACTATGCTCTTTACATGAATTATGTCATGGAATACTCAGAATAGCCCCTTGAGATAGACAACATTTTGCATATGATGAAAGTAGGGATTAAGTTCATCCGTGGAAAAGCACTTAGCACAGTGTCTCCCCATGATAAGGATTCGGTAAATGCTGACTGTCATTATGCTTACTGGAGAGATTTAGTAATTCTTCCAGGTCACACAGCAGTAAGTGAAAGAGCTAGAACTCAAACTCTGGCTTCACAGCCCACTCTTACTTTGACAAGAGCAGCAATACTCTGCACTGCTGCTACCTTGCCAACCTTCTTCAACTGTTACAGTCAACAGTGATTTCTGCTGCCTGAATTCCCTAGCAGTTGGAGTATCTGTACTAGGCTGGTTTGCACTTGATGGCTATCTTACTTGGACTTTTACTTTTTCTTCAGTATATGTCTTATCTCAAGACATAAAGATGTGTCTTATGTTTACTAGAGTAAAGACTAGTGGTGTGCAGACAAATGTCTACCAATCAGCTCTCAAGGAGGGGAAGGGGCTGATTCATACTATTTGCTTTCAGTGGTATAAGTACTGCTACAGTGGTCAACTTAAAGATGCCAAAGTGAAGTGAACCAATTCATAAAATTCTTGAAAGTTTAACAACTGGCTCCTGCAAATTGGTGAAAGCTGGCTACAGCATACCACTGGTACTAAGGATTAGATATCGTACTGTATTCTCTTGTTTTGCTTAGTGCCAAGCTTGGTGCTGAGCAAATAGGATGCATGACCACAAATTTGGAGCTTCTGGTTCAAGGCTGCAAATTGCATATAAACATTTACTCGTCCCACTTCCCAAAATCCCATTGAAATGATGATACACAAAAACTAATACTTCCATAATAGTGCTTAAACAAGAAAAGGTGCCAATAGTCAATTAGAAAATTTGACAAATTTATGAAAGACAAGAAAGCAGATGGATTCCTATTGATGGATAAGCCAAAGGAAACCACAAATTGAAACCAGCACCAGTGAGGCTGCTATGGAGATTGGAACCATTCTTCCCAAGAGGACTCTAAGCTCAGCAGTTATGGACAGCTTAAGTAGACAGTGGAGCAAATAATCAGGGCAAAGCATTTAAAGGCTAAGGAATACCTGAGTCAGTCTGTCCACTGCCTCTTGTACATATTGTGAGCATTGTGTCCCCAGCTACAGGTCTCAGAATTGCTTTTAAAACCAAGTACAACGTTTCTCTGGGAAGGACCTACCCCACTCCCCGCCCCGCCACTCCGCAATGTGGATATTTGAGGCTGAAGAAATAAGAGCAGAGCCTCTGAGGTCTCTGACCTTCGACAAGACTCAGAGGGAAAAACTGGGTCTAATAAATAAAAATATGTTTTAATGGCCAAGCTGTAGAGGAGGGGGAAGGAAATCTTCAAGTGGCACAAATGAAGAGAAACATCAAAGGCAAGGCATTAAGTACAAGCTGTGCGGCCCACCTCCCTTGCAGCTGGGGGTGACCATGTGATACAGATCCAGCCAACAAGACGTAAGCAGAAGTGGGCTAGGGATTTCAGGGAAAGTTTGGTTTTCCTGATCTGGGAACCATTCCTTCCTCCTTGTTGCTTTCTTCTCCGTTTTCCTACCTGAACTGTGGTCGTGAGGCCAGGAGTGGAATAGCCAGCTTGCCACCATAAAACAAGCAGAAGGATAAAAGCTACTCTTTAAGGATGGAGGGGCAGGAAGATACAAGGAGCTTGAGGAAAAGGACATGGATGACAGTATTGCTTCCCTGCTCTGCCTATTTCCAACCTTCTTATTATGTTAGAAAAATAAAACCCTTCTGAGTTACACCACTATAGTAAAGTTTGGTTGCATCCCTAAATGGTGTCTTGTATGTCTGGGATCTTGGATGGGAGAAAAACACCTTTGAGACATGGAAACTCCAGGCCTGAGCTATGTGTGTGCTTGGGAGCTGAATTTATACTACTTGCTTGACTCAAACTGAGAAATTAAATTTAAAAATCAAGCCAGGACATCTGAAACCTCTAGAGCCCTAGCAGTAAAAATGTACATTCACTCCATGGGAACACTTTCACATCTCCTGGGAAGGAAAAAAAATTAAAGATAAGTTCATAGTCAAAAATTACAAGGTCTATGAAAGAATAAACTACCATGGGTGAGTCAACAAATATAGCGAAGGGAAGAATCAGCATTCAGAGAACTGCATCTAAAAGAACACTCTGAAAGAGACTCTGAAATGCCTACAACGTGACCAAAGATGTAAACAAAGGCACAGGAACCATAATGAGAAAAAGAAGACAACATGAAAACAGAATAAACAACTCTGAAAAAGAACCAAATTGACTCTCTGTAAATGAAAAACATAGTCACTAAAATTAAAAACTCAATGAAAAGGGTAATGAATAGTTGAGACAAAAATGAAGAAAGAATCCATAAACCAGAAGATAGATTTGAGGAAATTTCTCAGAATATGGGACAGAAAAACTATGAAATTGTGGCTAAGAGCCATGAAAAATAGATCAAGAAGTTTCAATATATATCAAGTAGACATTCCAGACAGAACAAAGAATACAGAAAGGGGGAAGAGAGACTATTCAAGAAAATAACACCTGAGAATTTTCTAGAAAGAAACTAAAACATAAATGAGTCTTCAGATTTCAGAAGCATGCAAACATCCCAGCAGTATAATTTTTCTCTCCACTTTTTTTTTTTTTTTTTTTTTTTTTTTTTTTGCGGTACGCAGGCCTCACTGTTGTGGCCTCTCCCATTGCAGAGCACAGGCTTCGGACGCGCAGGCTTAGCGGCCATGGCTCACAGGCCCAGCCACTCCAAGGCATGTGGGATCTTCCCGGACCGGGGCATGAACCCATGTCCCCTGCATCTGCAGGCGGACTCTCAACCACTGTGCCACCAGGGAAGCCCCCAGCAGTATAATTTTTAAAATTCACAATTTGATATACAATACTATGGTGAAACTTCAGAATGTCAATGATGAGGAGAAAAATCTTAAAAGCAACCAAAGCAGATATCCTAAAAACAAAAAGCAAAAAAAAGTCCAATTAGACCATCATCAAAGTTGTCATCAGTCATCATGGATGTCTATGGGAAATAAATGGTATCTTTATGCTGCTAAGAGAAATAATCCTCATCCTAGAATTCTATACCCAGCTAAATTTTTATTTCAGGCTGAGAGTGAAACAGACATTTCAAACCAACAAATATTGGGAGTTTACCACTCAGTGACTCTTCCTAAAAGATCTACTATGGGGTTTACTTCAGTAAGATAAACAGCTGAATCCAGAAGGAAGAAGTGGAGAGCAAAACATAAGGATGAATAAAGAATTTGGTAAACACATTGTCAAAATTAAGTAATGATTTACTGTAAATAATAAAACTGAGGGCTAATGTGAGAGGACTTTAAAAATAAGGTAATACTAAGATACCAGTCAACAATTACACAAGACATTTTAAAGGAAGATCTGAGTTAAATGGTCATAAAGCCCTGTATGCGTTTGAAGAAGAACAGACATATTGATTAACTTTACATTCGGTCAAGAATTTCTAAGAATAAACAGTAAAGAAATAGAAATACAACTTTTAAACCAAAGAGAACAAAGAAGGAAATTAAAAGAAAAAGAGAACTTGAGATATTGACAATCCAATAAAAGGCAAGAAATGAAGGGGATGGGGGAAAAACCAGAAATACAAAATCTAAATGAATTCTAAATAGAAAATCTAAAAACATAATGCTGAGTGATACATACATTATATGAATATAAATGTATATTTTAAAACATGAATCAATATAAAATATTGCTAACGGACAGATACATGAAGAAAAAATATAAAAACAAGGCTAAGAGGGCTTCCCTGGTGGCGCAGTGGTTGAGAGTCCGCCTGCCGATGCACGGGACACGGGTTCGTGCCCCGGTCCGGGAAGATCCCACATGCCGCGGAGAGGCTGGGCCTGTGAGCCATGGCCACTGGGCCTGTGCTCCGCAATGGGAGAGGCCACAACAGTGAGAGGCCCAAGTACCGCAAAAAAAAAAAAAAAAAAAAAAAAAAAAAACAAGGCTAGGAAAGACAGTCACCGATTTCAGAATAGTAGCTACCTTTGGAGGGGAAGGGAGGAAACTGGGACTGAAAACGGGTACAAAGGCTTAAATGTATGTTCACATTTTTTCCCTATACTGTAAAGGAAGGAAGGAAGGAGGGAGGGAGGGAGGGAGGGGGTAGGAAAAATGATGAGCCATTCAATCCAAGGGTAATTCTACACAAATAGGCAACACATGAAAACTGACCCCTTAACAAATTAAAAAGTAGAGAGAACAGATATAGCGTGAATAAATAGGAAATAAAACCTATGGAGGTTGATTTGATAACAGCTTGTCTTCAGTTACTGGTATTGGCATTAGTGTTCTATCTGCAGAGGTTTCTAGGAGAGAAAATGAATTTAATTTGCAAAAGAAAAGATTGATATTAGACTGAAGGAAGGATTATGTGACTCTAAGACTGTTTCAACCTTTAATAGATGTTACTATATCCATTTTAGAAGAGTCTTGTTTCCTTAAAATATTTACAAGTAAACATGATTTGACTTATAAAAATCTCTTTCTGAAGGCAAAATGGTACACTAGATCACTGTTCTCCAACGTGTTGGCGTGCAAACGTCTGGGTAAAAGAACTGCAAATGGTAAAAGCCCTCCTTGGGATGCTTCCAATTCATAAAGTCTCAAACTAAGGAAGTTCCTGCACCCACAGCTGTTTGCCACAATTGTGAAGAGGAGAAGAAGAGAGGGACAGGGAAAGGGAAGGGGAAGGGGAGGAGGAGGTGGGGAGATCAGAGGTAAAACTGCATAAACGACTCACCTACTTTTACCTACTTGTTCCCTGTTTCTCACTCAGGCAAAGGATTGGATGCAAAGAGAATTGGAATAAACTCCAAATGTGATCACTTTCTACATTTCCTCTTCCTACAGTTTTCCAGACAGCTGGCCTCCCTTACCTCAGCCAGAGTGGAGAGAAAGTGGAGTCTAATTACATCTCTTCCAATTCAAGCTGGCCATGGGGACAGTATCAGTGGGAACATTTGTTCATGGGTTTTATTGTTAAGTTTATGGCAGCTAAAAATATAGGCCCTGCCCTTTTGTCTTTTCTCACAATGATGGCAAAGATTTTCACCCAGACACCAAGACCACCAGACATGACATCCTGGGTCAGTCCTGCAGACCCTTCACTGCTTCTTGGAGGGTCCCATGAATACTTTGAGGACTACCAGGTGATATAATCTCTGCCACCCCAGCCAGAAGGATGACTCTGAAATGTCATTTCCCCAACAATTCTCTTTTTTTCATTGAGGTATAATTTATATATTATGAAATGCACATATTTTAAATTAATTCTATTAACTTTGATAAAATTACGCTCCCATCCCAATCAAGGTACAGCATAAAATCACTTTTAACGGAAAATTATTTTCTGGATGAAGCCAATAGCAATGAAACACAATAGCTTCTATTTCCAAATCTTACATTTGCAATTTTAGAAATAGTACCCAAGACTTGAAGATAATGAGATACAGTGTAGTAAATAGTACATTTTACCCCATCTATAAGAATAGTTCGATTTTCCATAGTCATTTAGATAAGAAACAGAAAATGCTATAAATCACTGTAAAGTGATTTGTACTTTAAAATACAAATCTTAACATTCATATGCTGAAAAATGATTAATCATACTTTATATTCTTTTCATATTTTCTTATACTGCCACATGAATAAGCTGATATACCTTATCTTATTTCCTATCTGGAACAATCTGGATTAACAGTCTAGGCTGAATTCCATGCTAGAAATGGGGATACAGAGCTACAAATGGTTCTCTTTTAGTCAAAGGAAAATAAGAACAAGTACAGGAACACCTTACTCTGGAGTTTCTTTATTTGGGTTTAAACCTCTCTTCACAGACTATTTTCAAGTCTTTGAAGCATTATTAAATGATCCTACTATTGATTTTCCGTGCCTCGGTCCTGGTGAAAATGGAGTGACTTGGACCACTAATGACTGAAGTCCACTCATCGTCTGAAGGACAATCACAAAGGCTGGAGCTCATTCCTGCAAGCATCCTCATAACTTAGATTTCAACGCCTGGAAATAGGACAGGTGGGAAATAGGACACAGAATTCAACTCATCTCTCTTACTTAAATATAGCACTGCTGCTATTTCTGTTACTTATCTTGGGAAATTTTATAAGTATTGTTATATTTTGCTATTCAGCATGAAGCTGTATGCCTCATTTCTACCTTTGAAATCCAAATTTCCAAGTAATCACTTTTAGGAAAGCATTCCTCTTTTTCCAGCTTCATTCTCCATGGGCCATTTATTTGTGATGCCGAGCGACTGAGTAACTTGAAGTTACAGTAAGAATTTGTGATGCCAGTTTCCATCATAAAAAGAAAAGCTTTTCAGACAAACAAACCAATTTTTAAAAAATGGGTAAAAGAAATGAACAGGCATTTCACATAAGAGAGGGGAAAACGAATGGTCTCATAAGTTCAACCTCGTAAATAATCAGGAAAATGCAAATTAAAACCACAGTGAGACACCATTTCAACACCCCTTCAGATCAGCAAAAATACCAAGTGCTGATGAGGATGTAAAACTACAGAAACTCTCGTACAAATTGGTGAGCCTAAGCACATTATATTTATATTATGTGGATGTTATGTGACTGTATGTCATGTGACTGTATGTTAGGTGATATTAAATTAGTGTTAGTTTTCTTAGGTATGGTAATTCCGAAGTATTTGGGAGTGAAATGTCAAGATGTCTACAACTGTAAAATGGTTCAGCATAAAGGATGAGCAGAGAGAAAGCAAGTATGATCAAATGTCTTCTTAAAAGTAGGGGGCAGGCTCTGGGGCAGAGTCTGTAAGTCTGAATTGTGGCTTGGCCACTTACTGATTGTAGTTTGGGTAATTAATCTCTCTCTACCTCAGCTTAATTATCTGTGAAATGGGAGTAATGGTGGTATATATTCAATAGAGATGTTGTGAGCATTAAATGAGGTAATTCATGTAATGTACTTAGAACAGTTGCTGCTTTGTCATAAGCCTTCAATAAATGTTATTACCTCTGTTGGCTCCATTTTGTAGTTGATGTAAGTTGAGACTCAGAAAGGTGATATAACTTGTTCAGTCACATAACTAGCTACTGGTCGTTGGAGCTAAAAGAGCTGGAGCTGTCAGGAAGCTCTCCTACTAGTAAACAGCAACACACACACAGCAGACCTGTTTACAAGAGCAAAAATTTGAGACAACCCAAGTGCCCATCTACTGTAGAATGGATTGTGAAATTGTGTTACATTTCCCTACTAGAACCCTATACAGCCAGGGACAGGAATAAGACAATTTAACATGAAGAGTATCAAAAAACTGAAATAAGTTAAAAGCTTTTGTTTTATCCTTAAAGATTTTAGCTGCTCCAGCAACAAAAGGACTGATTAACCCACTAAAACTACCATGAAGGTCTTCCCTGGTGGTGCAGTGTTTGAGAGTCCACCTGCCGATGCAGGGGACACAAGTTTGTGCCCCGATTTGGGAAGATCCCACATGCCGCGGAGTGGCTAGGCCCGTGAGCCATGGCCGCTGAGCCTGCGCGTCGGGAGCCTGTGCTCTGCAATGGGAGAGGCCACAACAGTGAGAGGCCCACGTACCACAAAAAAAAAAAAAAAAAAAAAAAACTACCATGAAGAAGATAAATCAAAAAATGCTTTGGTTTAGAAACACTTTGTATTTCATCACAGCATTTTCTGTAAGAGCAAGAAATTGTTATCTAAATGTTTAACAGGTGAGTAGTTATATAACCAAAGAATTACTCCTACAGTGAACTAATTTGCAGCCATTAAAGTTGTGTCTTTAAATGAATATTTAGTGATGTGATAGAATGCTCACTATATAATGTTGAATTAAAAAATATAGAATTGCAAAGGGCAGACAGCAGAAGCAAGAAGAACTACAATCCTGCAGCCTATGGAACAAAACCCACAATCACAGAAAGATAGACAGGATGAAAAGGCAGAGGGCTACGTACCAGATGAAGGAACAAGATAAAACCCCAGAAAAACAACTAAATAAAGTGGAGATAGAAAACTTTCCAGAAAAAGAATTCAGAAGAATGATAGTGAAGATGATCCAGGACCTCGGAAAAAGAATGGAAGCAAAGATTGAGAAGATACAAGAAATGTTTAACAAAGACCTAGAAGAATTAAAGAACAAACACCTAGAAGAATTAAATAACAAACAGAGATGAACAATACAATAACTGAAATGAAAAATACACTAGAAGGAATCAATAGCAGAATAATTGAGGCAGAAAAACGGATAAGTGACCTGGAAGACAGAATGGTGGAATTCACTGCCGTGGGACTGAATCAAGAAAAAATAATGAAAAGAAATGAAGACAGCCTAAGAGACCTCTGGGACAACATTAAACGCAACAACATTCGCATTGTAGGGGTCCCAGAAGGAGAAAAGAGAGAGAAAGGACCTGAGGAAATATTTGAAGAAATTATAGTCGAAAACTTCCCTAACACGGGAAACATAATAGCCACCCAAGTCCAGGAAGCACAGAGAGTCCCAGGCAGTATAAACCCAAGGAAAAACATGCTGAGACACATAGTAATCAAATTGACAAAAATTAAAGACAAAGAAAAATTAATGAAAGCAACAAGGGAAAAACAACAAATAACATACAAGGGAACCCCCATAAGGTTAATGGCTGATTTCTCAGCAGAAACTCTACCAGCCAGAAGGGAGTGGCACGATTTTTTTTTATTTTTTGGCAGTACGCGGGCCTCTCACTGTTGTGGCCTCTCCCGTTGCAGAGCACAGGCTCTGGACGCGCAGGCTCAGTGGCCATGGCTCACGGGCCCAGCCGCTCCATGGCATGTGGGATCTTCCTGGACCAGGACACGAACCCGTGTCCCCTGCATCAGCAGGCGGACTCCCAACCGCTGCGCCACCAGGGAGGCCTGGCACAATATATTTAAAGTGATGAAAGGGAAGAACCTACAACCAAGATTACTCTACCTGGCAAGAATCTCATTCAGATTCAATGGAGAAATCAAAAGCTTTACAGACAAGCAAAAGCTAAGAGAATTCAGCACCACCAAACCAGCTCTACAGCAAATGCTAAAGGAACTTCTCTAAGTGGGAAACACAAGGAAGAAAAGGACCTACAAAAACAAACCCAAAACAATTAAGAAAATGGTCATAGGAACATACATGTTGATAATTACCTTAAACATGAATGGATTAAATGCTCCAACCAAAAGACACAGGTTCGCTGAATGGATACAAAAACAAGACCCATCTATATGCTGTCTACAAGAGACCCACTTCAGACCTAGGGACACATACAGACTGAAAGTGAGGGGATGGAAAAAGATATTCCATGCAAATAGAAATAAAAAGAAAGCTGGAGTAGCAATACTCATATCAGATAAAATGGACTTTAAAATAAAGAATGTTACAAGAGACAAGGAAGGACATTACATAATGATCAAGGGATCAATCCAAGAAGAAGATATAACAATTATAAATACTATATGCACCCAACATAGGAGCACCTCAATGCATAAGGCACCTGCTAACAGCTATAAAAGAGGAAATCGACAGTAACACAATAATAGTGGGGGACTTTAACACCTCACTTACACCAATGGACTGATCATCCAAACAAAATTAATAAGGAAACACAAGCTTTAAATGACACAACAGACCAGATAGATTTAATTGATATTTATAGGACATTCCATCCGAAAACAGCAGATTACACTTTCTTCTCAAGTGCACATGAAACATTCTCCAGGATAGATCACATCTTGGGTCACAAATCAAGCCTCAGTAAATTTAAGAAAACTGAAATCATATCAAGCATCTTTTCTGACCACAACACTATGGGATTAGAAATAAAGGGGAAAAAAACGTAAAAAACACAAACACATAGAGGCTAAACAATACAGTACTAAATAACCAAGAGATCACTGAAGAAATCAAAGAGGAAATCAAAAAACACCTAGAGACAAATGACAATGAAAGCAGGATGATCCAAAACCTATGGGATGCAGCAAAAGCAGTTCTAAGAGGGAAGTTTATAGCAATACGAGTCTACCTCAAGAAACAAGAAAAATCTCCAACAATCTAACCTTATACCTAAAGTAACTAGAGAAAGAAGAAGAAAGAAAACCCAAAGTTAGCAGAAGGAAAGAAATCATAAAGATCAGAGCAGAAATAAATGAAACAGAAACAAAGAAAACAATAGCAAAGATCAATGAAACTAAAAGCTGGTTCTTTGACACAATAAATAAAATTGATAAACCATTAGCCAGATTCATCAAGAAAAAGAGGGAGAGGACTCAAATCAATAAAATTAGAAATGAAAAAGGAGATGTTACAACAGACACCACAGAAATACAAAGCATCCTAAGAGACTACTACAAGCAACTCTATGCCAATAAAATGGACAACCTGGAAGACATGGACAAATTCTTAGAAAGATATAACCTTCCAAGACTGAACCAGGAGGAAATAGAAAATATAAACAGACCAATCACAGGTAATGAAATTGAAACTGTGATTTAAAATCTTCCAACAAACAAAAGTCCAGGACCAGATGGCTTCACAGGTGAATTCTGTCAAACATTTAGAGAAGTACTAACACCCATCCTTCTCAAACTCTTCCAAAAAATTGCAGAGGAAGGAACACTCCCAATCTCATTCTATGAGGCCACCATCACCCTGATACCAAAACCAGACAAAGATACTACAAAAAAAGGAAATTACAGACCAGTATCACTGACGAATATAGATGCAAAAATCCTCAGCCAAATAATAGCAAACAGAATCCAACAACACATTAAAAGGATCGTACACCATTATCAAGTGGGATTTATCTCAGGGATGCAAGGATTCTTTAATATGTGCAAATCGATCAGTGTGATACACCATATTCACAAATTGAGGAATAAAAACCATATGATCATCTCAATAGATGCAGAAAAAGCTTTTGACAAAATTCAACACGAATTTATGATAAATACTCTCCAGAAAGTGGGCACAGAGGCAACCTACCTCAACATAATAAAGGCCATATATGACAAACCCAGAGCAACATCATTCTCAATGGTGAAAAACTGAAAGAATTTCCTCTAAGATCAGGAACAAGACAAGGATGTCCACTCTCAACACTGTTATTCAACATAGTTTTGGAAGTCCTAGCCATGGCAATCAGAGAAGAAAAAGAAAAGGAATACGAATTGGAGAAGAAGTAAAACTGTCACTGTTTGCAGATGACATGATACTATACATAGAGAATCCTAAAGATGCCACCAGAAAACTACTAGAGCTAATCAATGAATTTGATAAAGTTGCAGGATACAAAATTAATGCACAGAAATCTCTTGCATTCCTATATACTAATGATGAAAAATCTGAAAGAGAAATTAAGGAAACACTCCCATTTACCACTGCAACAAAAAGAATAAAATACCTAGGAATAAACCTACATAGGGAGACAAAAGACCTGTATGCAGAAAACTATAAGACACTGATGAAAGAAATTAAAGATGATACAAACAGATGGAGAGATATACCATGTTCTTGGATTAGAAGAATCAATATTGTGAAAATGACTACACTACCCAAAGCAATCTACAAATTCAATGCAATCCCTATCAAATTACCAATGGCATTTTTTACAGAACTAGAACAAAAAAAACCTTAAAGTTTGTATGGAGACAAAAAAGACCCCAAATAGTCAGAGCAGTCTTGAGGGAAAAAAACAGAGCTGGAGGAATCAGACTCCCTGACTTCAGACTATACTACAAGCTACAGTAATCAAGACAATGTGGTACTGGCACAAAAAGAGAAATATAGATCAATGGGATAAGTTAGAAAGCCCAGAGATAAACCCACGCACCTATGGTCAACTAATCTATGACAAAGGAGGCAAGGATATACAATGGAGAAAAGACAGTCTCTTCCATAAGTGGTGGTGGGAAAACTGGACAGCTACATGTAAAAGAATGAAATTAGAACACTCCCTAACACCATACACAAAAATAAACTCAAAATGGATTAGAGACCTAAACGTAAGGCCAGACACTATAAAACTCTTAGAGGAAAACATAGGAAGAAAATTCTTTGACATAAATCACAGCAAGATCTTTTTTGACACCTCCTAGAGCAATGGAAATAAAAACAAAAATAAACAAATAGGACCTAATGAAACTTAAAACCTTTTGCAAAGCAAAGGAAACTACAAACAAGACAAAAAGACAACCCTCAGAATGGGATAAAATATTTTCAAGTGAGCCAACAGACAAAGGATTAATCTCCAAAATATATAAACAGCTCATGCACCTCAATATTAAAAAAACAAACAACCCAATCAGGAAATGGGCAGAAGACCTAAATAGACATTTCTCCAAAGAAGATATACAGATGGCCAAGAAGCACATGAAAAGCTCCCCAACATCACTAATTATTAGAGAAATGCAAATCAAAACTACAATGAGGTATCACCTCACACCGGTTAGAATGGGCATCATCAGAAAATCTACAAACAACAAATGCTGGAGAGGGTGTGGAGAAAAGGGAACCCTCTTGCACTGTTGGTGGGAATGTAAATTGTTACAGCCACTATGGAGAACAGTATGGAGGTTCCTTAAAAAACTAAAAATAGAATTACCATATGACCCAGCAATCCCACTACTGGGCATATACCCAGGGAAACCATAATTCAAAAAGACACATGCGGGGCTTCCTTGGTGATGCAGTGGTTGAGAGTCTGCCTGCCGATGCAGGGGACATGGGTTCGTGTCCTGGTCCGGGAGGACCCCGCATGCCATGGAGCAGCTGGGCCCATGAGCCATGGCCGCTGAGCCTGCGGGTCCGGAGCCTGTGCTCCGCAGCGGGAGAGGCCACAGCAGTGAGAGGCCCGCGTACCACAAAAAAAAAAAAAAAAAAAAAAAGACACATGCACCCCCATGTTCATTGCAGCACTATTTAAAATAGCTAGGTCATGGAAGCAACCTAAATGCCCATCGACAGCCGAATGGATAAAGAAGAAGTGGTACATATACACAATGGAATATTACTCAGCCATAAAAAAGAACGAAATTGGGTCATTTGTAGAGACGTGGATGGATCTAGAGACTGTCATACAGAGTGAAGTAAGTCAGAAAGAGAAAAACAAAAATATTAAGGCATATATGTGGAACCAAAAAAAATGGTACAGATAACCGGTTCGCAGGGCAGAAATTGAGGCACAGATGTGGCGAACAAACATATGGACACCAAGCGGGAAAGTGGTGGGGTGGGGGGGATAGGGGTGGTGTGATGAACTGGGAGATTGGGATTGACACATATACACTAATAGGTATAAAATGGATAACTAATAAGAACCTGCTGTATAAAAATAAAATGAAATAAAATTCAAAAAAAGAAAGTTACGTTTCACGTGGGTCTTATATATATATATATATATATATATATATATATATATATATATGTAGAATCCCCAAAACTTAAATATAAATATACAGTTGACCCTTGAACAACTCTGGGGTTAGGGAGACGACCTGACCATCAACCCCCTGCAGTCGAGAATCCATATAACTTTATAGTTGGCCCTCTATATCCTCAGTTCCACATCCATGGATTCAGCCAACTACAGATCGCCTAGCACTGTAGTATTTATTGAAAAAAATCTGCATATAAGTGGACACATGCAGTTCAAACTCATTATTCAAGGGTCAAATATATATCCATATGTATTTGTATGCATATGTATATAATAATGTATACGTTATACCATATATTTATATATATTCACATATGACATATAAAAATACATGTATCTCACAGAAGAATAAACCTGGAAGTTTATGCAGCAAAATGAAGTTTTTTAAGTTAAAAGTGGGTTTCTTTGGATGGAGAGATGGGAATGGTTTTTCCTTTTTGTTCTCATCTGTAATCTTCATTTTCTTTTATTTCTACAGTGACAATGTAAAAGTGGTGACTCAAGAGAGTAATTAGGCAGCATCTAATAAAGTCATGGACTTGGTTCCTAGAATCCTGAAACGTTTCACCTCCCGGGTGAAATTCTTCACATGTGCACAAGGAGACATATATAAGAAGGTCCATAGCAACATTGTTTACGACAGAGAAAAAGTAGAAACAACGGATATCTATCAACAGAAGCACAGGTATCTAGACGCGGATATCTAGGCAGCAGTTAAAAGGAAGGATGCAGGGCTTCCCTGGTGGCGCAGTGGTCGAGAGTCCGCCTGCCGATGCAGAGAACATGGGTTCGTGCCCCGGTCCGGGAAGATCCCACATGCCGCAGAGTGGCTAGGCCCGTGAGCCATGGCCGCTGAGCCTGCGCGTCCGAAGCCTGTGCTCCGCAACGGGAGAGGCCACAACAGTGAGAGGCCCGTGTACCGCAAAAAAAAAAAGAAGGAAGCAGAGCTACTGTACTCAAGGTTGGTATATCACAAAAATACAGTGTGGAGTGCCTTATCTGCAAATTGCAGAAATGTAGGTGCAGTATGTTACCGTTTATATAAAGATTAAGAACATGCAAAATCACACTATATAATGTCTTATTTATGTGTATATACCTATGTAGCAAAAAAGATTTTTAATGCATGGTCATGATAAATATCAGTTTATCTGAGAAATGTAAGGGTACTGAAATTAAGAAGGGGGACACGTGGTCTGAGGGGGCTTCAGTTACACCTGAAATGCTTTATCTCTTGGGCTGAGTAGTAGAATACAGATGTTTGTTATATAATTCTCTTTGGGTTTGTTGTATGCCTGAAATGTTTCACAATAAAACAACTCGTATAATGAAGTAAAAATTTAAAGTCGAGTGTATCTCTAGAAATGAAATTAATTTCATTTCTGGAAGGTGCAATCATGGACTTTTGCACTAATTTCTTAAAATATTTTTACATCTTTATTTTTGGCAAAACCGACTTTTCCAAACGAGAATATTTATTTTCCTGCTAAAATAGAAATGGCTTTTAATGAGCATATTTGATTATAATCATTACCCAATTTTGTTCAAAACGCAAACTATCTTCACTGGGGTAAAAATTAAAACTATACGACTCCCTTAAAAATACATATTTAAAAGAGGGGGTTTAGAGAAAGGCATTGAATCTGAAAAAAGTAGCAGTCCTTCGATTCTTTCCGCATATTCTAAATTTAGGGGGAACTCTATGCTCAGAGCAGCCCCTCGGTGTCTAAGCCGTGCTTCCAGCCTTGGCATGGCTGGTGATCCCAATCCTGGCCAATTTTGTCAGGAGGCAGAATTACACATTTGCACATGGTTACACAGTTTCGTCAGCGAAACAGATTTAAACTAGCTTTAAAAGAAGGAAAAGAAAACATTCGGCGCATTCCACGTTCTCCCTTAAGTATACTGTACCTTCCAGTCATGCTGCATTTTGCATTCCTCAGAGCCCCAAAAAGCTATTTAAACTTTGCACATAAATCACTCCATCCCTTGTGAAATATAGCTGTCTCCTGCAAGAGAACTCCGGGGCGACCGGTCCCAAGTGGCTACACCCGGGGTGGGGGGAGGAGCCCAGCTCAAAGAGAATCAAAGGCAGGTGACTTGAAGGGACGCGTTGCCTGCCTGGAAGGCTGGAGAGCCTCGGGGAAGTTCTCATTTTTTCTGTTCCGCATCCACCACAGTCTTTGGGTTAAAAGCTCATGTGTTTAAAGCTGGTAAATTCTACCTCCTGACGACACGCTCTCAGCAGTTCCAGCAGGTGGGAAATGGAGGGTTACAAGGGCGGAAAGGATCATCAGAAGAGAGGACGGAAGAAGCAGAGCCATGCTGGAAAAGGTGCCGACCACCAAAAATTAACAGCGATATAAACGGGGGGAGGAGGGAGCATGCTCCCAGCAAAGAGGCTTTCCTTGTACCAAAGAATCCACCGCGCGGTGCCTGTAACGCACAGACGCGACTTGATTGACAACAGTTCTGTTTACACACCACACGGCCCCCGGGAGTCGTCGTCCAGCGTTCGCAAGCCGGTGCCTGCGTTCTGTTCTAGATGCTTCCTCTGGAAAGGAGCGGCCTGCGCGGGGCGAGGCGGGGCTCTCCCCACCCGGTCCCCACTCGCTGGGGAGGAGGGAAACCGGTTCCCGCGCCAGCCTACCCAGGATCTGGCAGAGGAGGGCCGGGCGGTGCTCGGGACGAGTCTGTGAAAACACCGGGCATCTGCCTGGCACGTCCCAGGGCCTCCCTCCCAGCGCACCGACTCTTTCTGCACTGCTGATGAGGGACTCTGAGAACAGAGGCAATCTCCGACCCAAAGCCCGGCTCGGGCACGCGGACACACACACACACACACACACACGTGCGTGCACACTCACACCCACACGTGCGCGCACGCTCACACCCACGCACTCACCTGCGCAAGCGCACTCACACACGCACCCACTGCGCAGGTAGGTATTGCCAATAGGGGCCCCTTCTTTCTATGGAAGGTGCTTCGTAGCCGAATTCAGCGGGAAGGAATCCTCCCAAGGCAGCCCTTGCTCCAGGCCCTCCCTAAAGAAGTGAGAGAAGTCACCTCTAGAAAACCCTGGAAGCTTCGACTTCCCAGGGCGAGGGAGGAAAGTCCACTTCACCTTTAGCTGGCCAAAAATCGTTCCTTCCTTTTGGGGCCTGGCTTCTCCTGTAACTAAAAGGGCTACATCTAACGTGAACTATCACTCAATTGCCTTCTTTTTTTGTGGAATAGTGGGATCTTAGGTTCAGAGTTAAATTCATCCCCTGTCATGACATGGCACCACGCTAGGCACCTGCACGGAAGTCAACTCACCTTGTCCTTCTGCAGGGGTATGGGGTTGCTATTAATATCTGCCTAGTAACGTAAGGAAAAAGGGTTTAGTAGGTCGTGCTATTTGTATCAAGTCATACAGACTAGTTCAGACTTGCAGGCTTAGCTTTTTAAACTCCAAGTTTCAATACTACGTAACTTAGAAGTGACTTCATCCTTGACCTATTATTTTTCTCTACAACCGTCTCTCACGAGCCGTCTTTATTTCCTCCTTTCCTCCTTTTCTCGTCCTTGTCTTTCTTCTCCCGTCCCCACCATGGTCACTTTTTTCTAGACTCTGGATGGCTGGAGAGGAGGAGGATTAAAGGGCTGTAAGCAGAGGAAGTCCTATCCCTCAGAAAAGGATGAGGGCAGAGCCGGGGACTTCTGCTCCTGCTGCCAGATGAATATGGTACAAGAACCAGCTGGGTCGGGTCTGGACACGCTTTTCTGTTCTGCAGCTCACAGAATTTTTTTTGTCACTTCAACTTCAGTGATCTTTGGTGCCCCTGAAGGCAAGTAGCACACCTGAATCATAAAGCTTCAGATGAGTTGAGTTCAAAGTTTTATTTTCTCCTTTTAAAGCCCTCCATAAATTAGGGCAAAGGTACTTTGGAATCCACCCTCCTGCCTTGGCGTTCCTCTGGGATTATTAAGGTTGGCTAAGCAATACGCTTTTGAGAAACCAGGTGTAACGAGACCTGGGCGGAGGGATCTGGGGGTTGTTTGTGGAACTTTCTCCTCTTCTGTGGCATATGCCAGAGTCTTTCTGGAGCAATCCTGCGAGCTGGCCGCCATCGCTACGTGGTGCAGGCGTGGCGGACACAAGAGAGAGGAAAGGGGTCACTGAATTCTGGGCTGCAGGCTCAGTACCCCTCTTCACGCCCTCCACCCCCTTACCTTCTCCCGCATCGTCTTAAAAGCCTAGCTTGCTAATATTCAAAGAGAAGTAATGCCTCAGAGTTCTGCCGCCCACTTGACTCGAGTTCTGAGGGTTAAAGTGATATAATACAGTCAAAATGAACATTCTGTACAAATCTAAGTTGATCCTAAAGGAAGCAATGAATTCTCCCTGTTCTCTGTTTCCCTTTTCTTTATGTGGAATCATATTTGTCCTCGCTGTCTAATGTTTTTACATTTCCAGCAAAACAGTTGATTCTTCCTAAGGCTCTTTTAAAAAGTATAGTGTCGGGGTAGTCAGCAACTCCTGTTTCTTCTCTGAGCATGTGTACCTGCCAGTCTCCTGCTGTAGCGACTAACGTGCTTTTTGAATCCAAGCCTGCAGAGATGCCATTTGCTATAATTTTCCAGGTTATGCTGTTTCCTCAGGGAAAACTCAGAGACCCTGCGACATGTATGTATGTTGAGACAGGACGGGAACTTAGAGCAGCAGAAGGAATGTGGCATAAGGTGGCTTCATTCCAAGCCCCTAGGATGCCCCCTCAATCACGCCGAAATCCTGTTCTGGAAGATCTGCCCCGCTCAAATCCGGTTCCCAACAAAAACAGCTGACACAAGTAGGTGGGAGTGGGAACTGTGGAAGGATCAGCCCCCCGTGGAATGAGCTTGCTGATTTCTTACAAATGCCTTCCTTTCAAATAGAGTGGAACTTAGAAAAACAGAGGCTCTCTTGCAGGAAGAAAACAAAAAGAGAAAGTGAATTCCTTATCAAAGATAAAGGAAATCTTTTTCACTCTGCTTGGTACTGTGATCTAAACCTACTGGAAGTCAGACCCAAAAGAGCTACAACCCCAAATTGGCAAGAATATGCTGTCAGCTCCATGGGGTTTGAAAAAAGCTGAGAAGTGATTGCATTCTTCAGCGTCCTCCAGGGCATCCGCCAGTGATCTTCATGGTGATACCAGCTGCTTCTCTACCTCTGGTTATTTACTAGAGGGTGTTCTGCATGGAGAAAAAGGTCCCCTTTCTACTTTATGCCAATGTAGTGGTCATTTTTATAGCCCTTTATCTCCGTGGTCCCCAAAGCATTTTACAGAAGAATTTAAATCTATTATTATGGGGAAAATACAGACTTTTAAGGAACTGAAATGAGAAAACCCTTTGGCTAGAATAACTTTTCCTTTACTTCACACAGGCTCTCAGTAACATAGAACCTATCTAAGCAGTAAATAGATTCAAAGTCAGAGAGAAAATGACCCAAAGATTTTTTTTTTGTTTTTACTCTTTTGTTATGTTCTTTGAGTCAATTTAGAAAGTTAATGATTTTCAAAGTGGGGTAGTCTTTTACTGACACCGTTACAAATCAACATTGACACATGTCCTTAAATAAAATTAAAAACCAACTACTAATCATTTAAATCATGGTGCAAAAAAGAGTTTGTTATAACCAGCAGACCAAGGGACCATTTATAGAGTAAAAGGTAGATGAATAAGGTCGAAGGGGAAGTATGGGGGATTAACCTAAATTACTGATTCTTCCTTTTCTCAAAATTCTTTTTGGCAAAGATTAAATTATACAAGGCCTTCCCTGGTGGCGCAGTGGTTGAGAGTCCGCCTGCCAATGCAGGGGACACGGGTTTGTGCCCCGGTCCGGGAAGATCCCACATGCTGCGGAGCGGCTGGGCCCGTGAGCCATGGCCGCTGAGCCTGCGCGTCCGGAGCCTGTGCTCCGCAATGGGAGAGGCCACAACAGTGAGAGGCTCGCGTACCGCAAAAAAAAAAAAAAAAAAAAGTTATACCAAATATCAATCAGTTTTTTGATGATAAGACTATCAAACTTGTTTCATTAAACACTCTGCCTTCTCTTACAGCTGTCTAAACAGGCTTTTCCCATTTCGCTCCCTATCAATCCATAGTTATGATTATGCTGTAACTTGGGAGATCCCTCATCAAATATTAATATTTGTATAGTTATTAAAGTATTTGATGACTTGTACAGGGACCCTCAAATTAAATATAGTATGTCACTTATAGTCTTTCCTTAGGAAATTATTTTCTAACCTTTGGGCTTTGCTGGAACAACTTGTAGGATGATTTATACTTTAAGTAGTATATATAATAATGAAACACTTTTTTTTTTTTTTTGCGGTACGCGAGCCTCTCACTGTTGTGGCCTCTCCCGTTGCGGAGCACAGGCTCCAGACGCGCAGGCTCAGTGGCCATGGCTCACGGGCCCAGCCGCTCCGTGGCATGTGGGATCTTCCCAGACCGGGGCACGAACCCGTGTCCCTTGCATCGGCAGGCAGACTCTCAACCACTGCGCCACCAGGGAAGCCCATATAATAATGAAACACTTTTAAAAAGTACAGCATTTAAGCAAAATCTTTTACATTACCTAATGCAGTGGTTTTTCAGACTGCATTTACCCAAGCACTCTTTGAAAAAATATATATATATGTATGTATATGTATATATTAAATAAAAGCCAAATAAATAAAACAGATAAAAACAGAGTGTTGAGGGTCAGGCAGTGGAGAAACAGGTTTTAATACTTTTAACCCTTTCAAGGGCCATAGAAGCACCTTCAAGGAACACTGGAGCTCTAGGGAAGTGTGAAAGCCAGTGTAGTATAAGTAGACTTATAAAAAAGAAAAAAATAGGGCCTCCCTGGTGGCGCAAGTGGTTGAGAGTCCGCCTGCCGATGCAGGGGATACGGGTTCGTGCCCCGGTCTGGGAGGATCCCATATGCCGCGGAGCGGCTGGGCCCGTGAGCCATGGCCGCTGAGCCTGCGCGTCCGGAGCCTGCGCGTCCGGAGCCTGCGCGTCCGGAGCCTGTGCTCCGCAACGGGGGAGGCCACAACAGTGAGAGGCCCGCATACCGCAAAAAAAAAAAAAAAAAAAAAGAAAAGAAAAAAATAAAGGACACTGTTGGAGATGACATACCTCTTCCTTGCAGCTGTATGTATGTGTGTCTGTGTCTGTGTGTGTGTTTGTGAAATCTCACTCAATTAATATCTGGCTCCTGTATTTAACATTCTTGCTCTCAGGCTGCAACTTTTGTGACATTTTATGATAGTGCAATTGGATTCTGTGTCTATGAGTTTCAAATTCTTACTTTTTTTTTTTTTTTTAATCCTAGCAGTACAGAAAAGGTCAGAGGATATGTTAGGGCAAAATATATGTGACCTCCATGAAATTATTTAGATAAATATTTCTATTTTATAGAATAACAATAGCATCTCAAGAAATGATTGTCAAATTATGATTAGGACTTTAGAGACTATTTCACCCCAAGATTCTGATTTTTTTTTTTTTTTCAGTTGAGAGGACTGAGGTCCTGGAAGTTGAGAGACCTCAGCATGGTTACAGGGGTAAATTCCAGATCCAGACATGATTTTCTTGCCCTTGAGTCACATGGCTTTTCAACTACTCTTTGAGCTGCATTATATAAATTAATATGAAACTTTTACAATTTGAAAATACCAGAATTAACTGTTGACTGAAATCAGTTGAATATTTCTACATTTGTTTAGACTAATCCAGTCTGGTTCACGTTCAGTCACAGTCAAGAAACACAGCTTGTGTTAGATCGAAGATCATGGAAATATCCTTAAGCAACACATGTCTCCTGCAAAAGGATTTCAGGAGGTCGTACAGGGAGACAAAGCATACTAACATACACAAAGCATTCATGCCTTCCTTGGAAAGCAGAGGTTGCATAAGCATGTTACGGAGACAGATTAGCAAATCTGAGGCTGAGGTTGGAAGGCTGAAACTTTGGTTTGGAAGAGTCTGGTCCTTTTCCACCACTGAGAGCTCCTTTCACACCGAACTCCTTGAGCAGGAAGTGGGGAGAGATTGATCCAGAGGCTGACCTTCTCAAACCCAGAGCATGAAATTTGGGGCTAGATGAGAAAGTCTGTGATTTTTGGCCTGTTTTGTGTATGTACTATCAAAATAAGTGAGGTTCGTGTGGTTTTTAACTGGTCTAGGGGTATTTGTTCATATGCCACATACATTTTCAAATTACACAATTGGACACTTTATTTAGAAGTCACATTTCTTTAAACATGCCATTCTCTGCTTCAGGCTAAGTTGGAATTGTTTAAGTTCCTTTTGAGCTTTCAAGAGAAATAGTAGAAACATTTGCTATGAACCAAATAAATACACTAGGTTCCATTCTTGTTTTTTGGCAGCTTTGTTTCTTCCAGTGAATATTAGCTCCTGTAATGTTAGCTATTGTGTGCCTAATTGTATATACAATTATATTACATGCATTTCAGTATTTATAAATGCAAATGCTTTAGAGTGAACAACTACCATAGGCTTCAATGGGGCAGCCGGACAAGGGGGCGGGTCTGTAGGTGAGGTTGTTCAGCCAAGTCTGTCGAAGGCAATCTATAATGAGTCTCCAGCTGGGGGCTTACCTGTTGTTTAGAATAGTTTGGTAAATGGAAGATTCTTGTCTTTTCAAAAACATCTGGAGTACTTGAGGCAATGATAATGTTTGTTATCTAGTTTATTCAGATTACATTATCCAGGTTGGCCTTGATTTTTAAATCATATGCTCTATTCAGTATTTAAAGTTTCCTCAGAGCAAAGCTAAAAGGAAAAAGAAAAGTGCTTATTGTCTATGATCCAATACTTATGCACCCTCTCTCACAGGATTAGTGTGAAAAGCAAATAAATTTGAAAACTGCAAGGGACGTTGCAAACTGTGAAGAATTATTCACATCTGTTGATATAGATACATATTTGAATTACATCTCAGCACTGAAGTAAAGATAAAAAGTTCAGATGACCACTTCGACCCACTCCTATAAAAACATATGACACTTACTGGGTTTTCCTTTGACACCTTTATTGAAGTATAATTTACATACCGTAGAATCCACTCACTGTAAGTATACAGCTTACTGAATTTTAGTAAATGGATGCAGTTGTGCAGCCATCACTAGAACCCAGTTTTAGAACATTTCCATGACCCCAAAAAGTTCCCTCCTGCCCATTAGCAGTTAATCCTTTTTCTAACTCCCAGCCCCAAGAAGTCACTGGTGTGCTTACTGTCTCTGTAAATTTGCCTTTTCTGGATATTTTATATAAATGGAGTCACACAAATGTAGTCTTTTACAACTGGCTTCTTTCATTTAGCATATGTTTTTGAGATTCATCCATGTTGTAACATGTATCAGTACTTGGGTCCTTTTTATTGCTGAGTAGAATTCCATTGTATGAGTATACCACATTTTATTTATCCATTCATCAACTGACAGGCATTTGGGTTGTTTCAAGTTTGGGGCTATTATGGAAAATACCACTATGAACATTCACATATATACCTTTGGACATATGTTTTCATTTCTCCTGAGTGGATTTATACAAGTGAATTGTTGTATTTCCTGGTAAGTTTGTATTTAACTTGTTAGGAAAATGCCAATCTATTATCCAAAGTGGCTAGATCATTTTATTTTTCCATCAGCAGTGTATGGGGGTTTCAGGTTCTCCACCCTTGTCAGCACTTTATATGGTCTTCTTTTTTATTATAGTCATCCTAGTGGGTGTGTAGTGATATCTCATTGCAGTTTGGATTTGCATTTCCCTAATTACTAATGATGTTGAGCATCTTTCTGTGTGCTTATTAGACATTAGTACATCTTCCTTGTTGAAATGTCTATTCAAATCTTTTGCCCATTTTTAAATACTAGGTTGATTGGCTTACTATTGAGTTGGATACCACTTGTTTTTTTACCATTAATTACCACTTCATCTTACACTCACTTGTGGCTCTTGTATTCTGCTGTCTTCCACTGTTACTAAACTTCTATACTGCTATTTAACTTTTCATGTGAATGCATTTTTTTCTCCAAACTTGTTTATTTTTCAATTTTTAAATTGAGGTGTAATTGACATGTAACATCATTTTAGTTTCAGATGTACAACATAATGATTCGATATTTGTATATATTGCAAAATGGTCACCACAGTAAGTCTAGTTAACACCTGTTGCCATACATAGTTAGAAAAATCTTTTTTCTTGTGATGAGAGCTTTTAAGATTTACTCTTTTAGCAACTTTCAAATATGCACTACAGTATTATTAACTATAGCCACCATACTGTACATTACCTCCCCAGGACTTACTTATAAGTGAAAATTTGTATTTTTTGACCTCCTTCATTTTACCACCTCCCACCCCCAGCCTCTGGCAACCACCAACCTGTTGTTCATATGAATGAGGTTTTTTTTTTTTAGATTCCACATATAAGTGAGATCATATGGTATTTGTCTTTCTCTGACTTATTTCACTTAGCATAATGCCCTCAAGGTCCATCCATGTTGTCACAAATGGCAAGATTTCCTTTATATGGCTAAATGATATTCCATTGTATGTATACATACACACTTTCTTTATCTATTCATCCATCAATGGACAGTTTCTCCAAACTTGATTTTTACTTTTTTTTTTTTTTTTTTTTTTTGCGGTACGCGGGCCTCTCACTGTTGTGGCCTCTTCCGTTGCGGAGCACAGGCTCCGGACGCGCAGGCTCAGCAGCCATGGCTCACAAGCACAGCCGCTCCGCGGCATGTGGGATCTTCCCAGACCGGGGCACGAACCCGTGTCCCCTGCATCGGCAGGCGGACTCCCAACCACCGCGCCACCAGGGAAGCCCCAAACTTGATTTTTAAACTTTCTCAAGAAGATGAGCACTTTCACCTTCTGTACTTTTTTTTTTCCACAAACCAGGCCTAGCAAAATACTCTGAAAATAATATATCCTCAATAAGTATTTCTCACATATATGATAAAAAGCTCATCATCTTTATAGAAATAGCATCAGCATACCTGGTATCATAATTTAGTAGTAAGTCGAGTTGAATTTTGTTTCTTTATTACTTGTTTTGCACATCAGAGGTTTCAGTTTTAAAACCATTTTTGAAAGGAAGGAGTGCTTCAGAGTATAAACTTAGACAAACAAATTTAATTATCAGAGAAAAATTAAAAGGGATTCTGAGGAAACATTAAAATTTTACAGTAATTAATATGTTTAAATAAAATAAACCCAAAATTTTAGGTATTTTTTTCTGCAAATGTCCCTAAGTACCTTAACAAAAGTAGCAAAAACATAATTAATCACAAATAGTCAATGCTCTCAAGTGTACCCACAAGTAAGTAGAAAGCAACCAAATATCTCAACTATTGCCAGTACTGTGGACCCAAAATAAAAGATTTCAAGTTATAAATATAAACTTACTTATGTATTAGCCTGAATGTAAAACAAAAACAACTTCCCCTATAACTGGTAAATAACAGGGGGAAAAAAAAAAAACTTTTGAGCCTTGCCTGGAAGGATGCCAAAGATATACACTTGAGAATATTTTAAGGTAATTAGCATTTTTGTCTCTGTGTCAGTAAAAATAGGCTTTTGCCTGCTACTAATTTTCTTTGGGTTAGTGAGACCATTGTATGAATGAAGGGCTGTTAAAGGCCATTTATATTGTGCAAACAGAGGCACAAATTAGAGAGGGCATGTTAATAAGGAAAGGGGGCTTATGAGTGCTCAATTATGAGCCCAGAACCTGTTTCTATTTTAGGGGGATAGAAAACACATCAATCTTGCTTTTAGAATATTTTCAATTAAAATGAACAGCACATGGCACACTAAGAAGCAGAAAAGGCTGCAGCCATGTGGATTTTGAATAATTCTTACGTACCATCTTAGTATCAAAACTGAATACATATAATGGGCTGAAATATAATTTGAGATCCCAGAAGATGGAAGTCCTTGAGCTGCATAAGAAATTCTAAAGGAAAAGAAGTATAAAACTGGACCATCTGTTTCACTTTTTAGCATGCAACCTTTAGAGTAGAATATTTGGAGGAGGATGCTGTTTAAAACCTGAATAGGGATGAAATATCGTGCGTACACTCGCAACATGTCATTAACCTCCTCTCTCCTAAGTATAATCAATAGCGTCTGCAAGCCTAGTTCTGCACGTTAAAAGCAAAGTACAATGTTAGCTACGCAGAGGTTCACTTCTCCCCACACCAAGACTATAGTGAGTAGGGAGGCATCCACTCTGCACAGGCAAGTGTTTGGGGAACCTAATTACAGTTTGCGTATGCAGCTATATGCATAAGGGGCGTATCAGTTTTGCCCCTGTTTTAGCCACTACTTCCGATTGCCTAATAACATATGTTTTTTATATGTATTTATGAAAACATTTCAAGATGCCCCCAAAGCTACCTTTTCCCCTATATAGAATACCTGTTTTGGAATTACAGTTAAGAGGTCACCAGGGTTCACATAGTGGTCATGGAGTGGAAAACACTAAATAACACAGCAAAGGGTGACAAGAATGAACGCCTTTGGTCTCAAAGTAGAGAAACCATTACCCCCCAAGGCTGTTCAGTAAGTCCAATGCTGAACTTCTGCAAACCATGATTGTATTGGATTTTTGGCCTCTCTTTTTCAGGTGGCTCTAGTCCTCTCTCTTGAAACCTTTGTAACTATTAAGGCTAAAGTGCCATTTAAAGAAAAAGAAAGGCAAAGAAATGAGCTAAAGGAAGCCATGGTGAGTTGTTTGTCAATATATCCTTTCTTGAGCTCATTGGGGAAGCAGGCTTCACGGTGGCGGGATCATAGGCTTTATTTTGAATTTGTCTGTTATAACCTTAAAGCTTTCTTCAAGGGAGATACATAGGGTTCATGCCTGATACACAATGTCTGTTGCTATGGAAAGGTTTGTACTTAATCTCATTACAGTGTTCTGTTAGGAGCAGGGAAACCAGGATATCAGTTCATCTCTTTTTAAAAACCTTATGTTTTATGGGATAAAACAAAACAAAACAAAAACGTGCACAGCACATACTTCTGACATTAGAGAACAATTTTAAAGGCTTTCTTTACGTTGTGTGTATCAAGAAGTTATTCTGCATCCTAAGGTCCATAGTAGCCTCTTGCTACAGAAGTTAGTAATAAATAATGTTATACATGGCAATTGCTCACAGTATATTATCTAATCTCCTCTGATGTTTCCATCTCTAAATTCATCTCCATGTGGCATTTCTCATTTCTACCTGAATACCTGCTGTTGGGTCCACAAGACAGCTCTCCTTTTGGCAGGTTATCTAGTGCTCCATTCTTGGTGAACAGTTTCAACATGGTAAGATTGTACCATGAACGCTCACTGTTCATGAGTCTTCTGTTCAAAATGGAAAGGCGGAGGCTGCTCTAGTATTAAAATCTTGGCTTTTCTAGAAAAAAGCAACATTGCTTAAGCAATACAAAAATGTTCAGCTGTCACATTTTTCTTTGTATCAAAGATTGCAAAGTATTGTTTCATGTTTTAAAAGTAATATATTGTATGATGCTAACTCCTACACTTGTAGGAAAACATGTTGGTTCAGAGTATGGATTCTAGAGCCAGACTGCTAGGGTGGGCATCCAGGTACGCCATTTGTAGCCTGTGTGATCTTGGGCAGGCTTCTGAACCTCTCTTTGCCTGTTTCCACATCTGTGTCACTGGGTTAATAATAGTATCTATTTCATGGGGTTGAAGATAGTTCTGGTAAAGCACTTACAATAGTGCCTGGCATGTAGTAAGTATGAAGTAAGTGTTCATTTATTATATTGGTGAATGTCTTTATCATCCTACAGTTTTTAATCTCACCCTTTTCCATGAATATGCAACCACTTCCCTTAACTCAGAAGAATTTTAAATGGTAGAATCTGGAGCAGTGTGCCAGGATGTTTGAAAACTATGTGGGATTGGGGGACTTTCCTGTGTCCCAAAAATAATATTAAGAATATAACTGACAGCTTCCCCATACCCGTAAGGACAACTTTGCCTTTCAGTCTACAATAACTATGATTCCCTCTTTGCCCATTGTCCTGGTGAAAGCTCCTTTTTGGGTCTAGATAATAAAAATTTAAAAACAGTTTCTCTAGAGGTATATGTGTTACATACATCCTTAAAATGTGTTCACATAATGGCTTTATTAACAATCTTTATATGTTATTAAATGTGGAAAGGGGTTTAAAATAACTTTGATAATTTAACCCAATGTATGCAAGACTTTACCACTATTCCAAGTAGAATAAATGTAGACATATAGAAAAAGACTAAGAGCTCATTTTGTGCATATTCAAACTGATGCCTGAGGTTTCAGCCCAGACCTGGAATTCATTGTCAGTACTTGGCATTTATCCACAACCAGCGGAACCACTGTTAGTAGGCCTGTTTCTTTTTTTTTTTTTTTTTTTTTTTTTTTCTTTTTGCGGTATGTGGGCCTCTCACTGTTGTGGCCTCTCCCGTTGCGGAGCACAGGCTCCGGATGCGCAGGCCCAGCGGCCATGGCTCACGGGCCCAGCCGCTCCGCGGCATATGGGATCCTCCCAGACCGGGGCACGAACCCGTATCCCCTGCATCGGCAGGCGGACTCTTAACCACTGCGCCACCAGGGAGGCCCAGTAGGCCTGTTTCTTTACTGAGAACATAATTTGGTACTGTCAAGTCAATCTAGCTACAAATGAATGGAATTTTTTATCTTTAAAGATTTTTTTCACATTTCATTTATATACTATCTCTAGTGAGGTCAAATCCCCCTGTAAATATTATCTAATTTATTCTCATAACATGTCTGAGAGATCAGGTTCATTTGTCTTTATTATTAGCATCTGGTTTTAGGAGATTCACATTTACTTTGTTGGGAATCACCGGGAATAAATCTCATGTAGACACTAATGAAAAATATAATAGGAGATAAATACAGGTATGTCTGCAAACGAAGATATTTTCCCACCTTTGATATCTGTTGACTAAAAAGATAAAAAGTGGATCAACTTACAATGATTAAATAGTAATAAAAAGCAGCATTTAATCTAAATCTCTCCTTCCCATGATTACAGCATGCTAAATATTACTCAATACTAGAGAGTCTGCTGATGAGCTCTGTAAATGTTTTCCAATAAAATTAAATAGATTAGATTTGGAAAGCAAATGTTAATGTTTCTAAGCCTTTAAAAGTATTCTTTTAAAACTTTCCTGAAAAATACAAGTTAAGACTATGTCACAGTGTCGTCAGTCCAAGCAGAGTGAACATGATTGTTTCCACAAGACAGAGGCAACCATCATGTTCAAGAAGTTCTTGTCATCTGTGATCCTTTATTGTTAATTCTCTTCATGTATTTTGCCTGCTGCTTTGTTTTGGTTGTCAAAATTTGTTACTGAGACAAGACTAAGATCATCCTACTCTGACAGCCACAGATTGAGTCAGCATGACGCACCATGAGGTGAGTCTAATTGTTGTTAATATTGGAAGGATGAATAATCCTATGAAAAAGAAGAACAGTTATAAAAAAATAAATAAGTGGAGGCAAGTCTAGATTACATGAAAGAAGGACAGCTTGATGAGGGGAAACCCATTAACCTGAAAGGAAACAGTTCTTTGCTTCCAATTTAGCAGTGTGAACAAGACCACATTCATACTAAGTCAAAATGGAAACAATTTTTCTGATGCATTCATAGACTTAAATGCTAGGTTTCCTTATATGTGGAAAAAGAGACCCTACTGTGATTCTGAATTGTTAATAGAATATCAAAATGCCACATTAGGTAGGTTTATGGGAAAACCTTCACCTTGTTCCTTAGTTACTAATGAGTTAGAAGAGGTAACTCTTAGGTGGAGAGCGCAGTACTCTAAACCGTTGCTTCCCAGACACGAATGTGCATTTGCATCATCTGGGATCTTGATAAAGTGCAGATTCTGATTCAGCAGCTCCGTTTCCAAGATGCTACATTGGAGAAGCTCCCAGGAGACTCCCATGGAGCGGAATCAGGACCACTCTTGCAGAAGTCAGGCTCCAGACAACTATTTTAAAAAGAAGTACAGTTTAACTTGCTTTGTCATCATTTCAGGAAATTGAAGGCATTGAGATAACAAGCCCCAAACCACTTGCTTTGTAAATGGAAATGGAGAGAAAGGGCCAATGCAAAGCATCAAGGACTCTTTTAAGGACAATCTGAATTACTGGTAAAGTTGAAGCTATAATGGAACAGTCTGGAAAGGCAGAACGTCTCCTGGTCCTACTGGAGCTTCATTAGTTGCCTCCTTCAATCCCTCCTTTCCCATGGTCATAGTCATTAGACGGCTACAGGAAATGCAGAAGTATTCCCGCTAAAGTATAGACTTCACTGCTTGAATTCGTGATGCCTTACTAAGAGAGAGCATTATGCATTTCTTCCTTTCATCCTCCTGCAAACCAAGGTGTTAAGAGAACACCACGAGGGTCTCACAGCATGCACATTTCACCCCTGCAGTCTGTGCCGAGGATATGCAGTTTACTTGCTGGTTACGTACTGGTAAGATCATCTGACACCCCCCAGCTCGAAGTCTAGTGTTGTAGGCTCTTGAATGCATTAATCTTAATCAAACCTCAAATAGCTGAATAAGAGGGAGAACACAGAATTACTTTGAATAACTAAGAGTGCATTTGAGTCAGGAGAGCTTTAAATGGGGAAAATGAGTTTCAGAAACTTGACTGCCTGCTAAATACACTTAATTTTGGGTGATCACAAACTTTCATTTATTACTTATCTAGTAAGTATGTAGGGACAGCACAAATCTAAAAAACAGATGGTAGGAAAGCAGATTACAGCTATCTGAACAGTGTGTGCATGTATTAGTCTGCTCAGGCTGTTATAAAAAATATAAACAACAGACATTTAGTCTAAGATCAAGGTGCTACCAACTCAGATCCTAGTGTGCAGACAGCTACTAATCCCATCATGAGTTCCCCACCCTCATGACTTCATCTAATCTCAATTATCTCCGGAATGCCTCATCTCCAAATACCGTCACATTAGAATAGAGCTTCAACATATAAGTTTGTTCCACAGCAGTGCATTAAAGGCCAATGAAGATAGTCACTTTGCAATTATAATACAAGCACAAAGATGAAGACTTTTATTCTTGCTTTTCAACTTATATATATATTCTTTACAATTGTCTCAAAAACCTTAAGTTTATATGTATATCATACTGATATCAAGTCTGGAAATAAGGTTCCTGATGATAGTTTCATCACAGTATTGAAGCTTATTTGTTCTAAAATTAATTTATTCTCCTACCCGCATAGAACCTTTTAAAAAATATAGTTGTGACAAATTTACTGACTACTAACTCACATAATCCTACCCTACAAGGACAAATTTGATCCAACTCTATGAGGGCAAATATACTTCTAGCGTGTTAGAAAAAATATCTTACACTTTCTAGTATATGCAGTTAGAAAGTGAGCGTAGTGGACAAATGGGACATGGAAAGACTCCCTTCCTAGTACAGATTCATGGAAGTGATGGATAGAATGAAGTAACAAAACTCCCCGGACGTCAGAAATAAACAAGAAACAAAAGCCAAAGCAATAAGCTGATGCTACAGGGACCTATGGGGTTTTAGTCCTGGATAAAGACTCTTAGAGATGAGGATAGGACAGGAAATAAGGCCTTAGATTTACTGGGTTGGGAGGCTGAAGCCAATTCCCTGCAGAAAGTCTAGAGCCTCAGAAAGAGAGCTAGCAAAACACACCACTTGGCCTGTAGAAGGATCAAGGAAATTTGCTGTTATTGATCCCTAGAGTGAGCACAGGTCAAGGAAGGGACATCTTTTGAAAGAAACTAACACCAGCCTGGGTCACATATTGAGAGGTCTGAATTTATACTGTTTGCTTAGACTGCTAGCCCTAAGTCCATTATCTTGGAGTGGACTCTCTAAGCCAATAAATAAACATAAAAATAGGGCCAGAGCCTTGAATACCTAGGAATCTGATAGAAGCAAGTGCAAAAGCACTCTGTGAGGTTACATTCACAACCTAGGGTTCAGAAGCTGTCTTAGTCTGTTCAGGCTGCCGTAACAAAATACCACACATTGGGTGGTTTAAATGACAGAATATATATATATTTTTTCTCACAGTTCTGGAGGCTGGAAGTCCAAGATCAAGGTGTTGGCAGGTTTGGTTTTTCCTGAGGCCTTTCACCTTGGCTTGCAGACAGCTGCCTTCTTGCTGCATCTTCACATGGCCTTTACTCTGTGTATGACATCCTTGGTGTCTCTTCCAATTCCTTTAAGGAAACTAGTCATATTGGATTAGGACCCCATCCTTATGACCTTATTTAATGTTAATTAGCTCTTTAAAGGCCCTATGTCCAAATATAGTCCCACTGGGGGTTAGGGCTATAACGTATGAATTTAAGGGTGGGTACAGGATTCAGTTTATAACAGAAGCCTCTCTGAAAAACAACCCACTGAAGATGAATTCACAACAACAACAAAACGTTATAAAGTACACAAGGAATACTACTCTAAAGGAGAGCCATCCGAGGCAAAAATCAAGAGAAGAAGCACCAAAACAACTATAGATGGCAGAATGAAATCAAAGACAATCTAAAATAAAAGAGCAAAGAAATTTTAAAAAAAGAATTGAAAACATGAAACAATAGGACACCATGAAAATAAAGAATAGGCAAATTTGAAATGAAACAAATAGACTGTCTAGAAATGGAAATTATAGTCATTAAAATCTCACCAGATAAGTTAAACAGCATATTAGACACATCCAAAGAGAAAATTAACCAACTGGAAGATATATTTGAGGAAACCACTTAGAATGAAGTACAGAGAGAAAGAGATGAATGGTTCAGAGATGTGGAAGATAAAATGAGAAGGTCCAATGAAAATGTCTCATGAGACATAGGGAGAGAGTATGAGATGGGAGACAGGTAACATTCAGAAAGAAAGAAAATAAAATTTTCTATAATGGAATGCAAGGGTCTAAAAATGGAAGTACACTGATTCCCAAGGAGGAAAAACAAAAGCAAGTATATATCTAGTTGGAGAAAAATCCAACAATTCTAAAGTTTCCCATGAAGGAAATCTCAATAAATAACAAAAAATTGGTTTCATATAGAACATATTCTCTGATCATAATGCAGTAAAATTAGAAATTAGTAACAAAATAATAACTGCTAGGAAAATGAAAATGACCATAGTATCAATAAAAAGGGTCTGGATAACACAAACTATATTAAAACATGAATCTTTTAAACAATTTCATTACCTCAATACATAGAAGAAAACAAGTTTTTAAGGTATTTGGTATATACTTGTGCCTGATTATTTACAATTCTGGTTTCATGAGCAAGTAATTTTCCTTTGCCTCATGGGTATTCCTGAGACTATTTTGTTAGCCTCTGTTTGACCCTGATATTAGAGGACTATATTTTGTTGGAACTTTACCAAGTACTTTCACATACATCCTATCAGCATCTAATCTCTCCTTGGTGATACAAGTCAGAGATGTATTTGCAACATTCTTAACTAGCATGCAAATCACTTACCAATATGCAAATGAACAAATACTACTGCAGTCAGAAACTTCTTGCCAAGTGATTTTACTTCCTTTCACAGCACATAGAAACCTCATGAAGTATGCCCAGTGAGTAGAGCTTTACAGAGGAAAATTACTGACATTAAGGACTGAGGAGCTTGAAGACAGTACTCTCCCACCAATAGTAAATATTAGATACAAGTTATAATAGATTTGTTGTTTAATTGATCTAATTCCAAATAGCCTTAAAATATTTTATAATTAAGCAGAGACAGTGTAAATAGAAAAACTTATTTTTCATTTAAAACCTGACTGAAGGGGCCTCCCTGGTGGCGCAAGTGGTTGAGAGTCCGCCTGCCGATGCAGGGGATACGGGTTCGTGCCCCGGTCTGGGAGGATCCCATATGCCGCGGAGCGGCTGGGCCCGTGAGCCATGGCCGCTGGGCCTGCGCGTCCGGAGCCTGTGCTCCGCAACGGGAGAGGCCACAGCAGTGAGAGGCCCACATACCGCAAAAAAAAAAAAAAAAAAACTGACTGAAAATTAAATAGATCATTTTTGGAAAAAAATTTTTGACTGACTTTTAAAACATGACCGCTTTGACTTTAGGCTCCCTTAAGACCTAAAATTCTATTGAAGATTATGTTCATGTAGTTTCTTTAATAAATCACCCATAGAGGCCTGCTTTGGGAGGTTTTTGTCTCTGAATGTGTTGCTAGTGAATTTTGATTGCTATTCCAGAGAGGCAGGGCACTGAGTCTTGAGAAACGTTGCACAGGCCCAGTAGCATTCCGAACCCCAGACACAACCAAATGGCAAAGCATCTGACATAAAATTCTCTCAGTGCTTATTTATTTATTTTTGGTATATGTTACTAAGATGTCTGCTCTCCTTTTCAGTTGTGTTGTGCTGACCGTTCACTTTGACATGAACTCTTTCTATTCACTGGCTTCCACACGAAATCCAATCAGTCCAATAGTCTAAAAGATTTACTGAAGATTTGTGGTGGCTTAGTGAGGAGTTACATCCCACACTGTGCTCACCTTCACCCCACAACCCCATGACCATGTCTTACCCCATCCCTGACCCTGGGTCCCCAGCCATCAGAAGTCCCGTTTCCTCACACACTCTCCAGCACAGCCTCCACTGGACCCTCGCTCTTTCCTCCAGGATTTTCTCAATGTAAACTCCTTTGCCACCTGCCCACCCCACCCCACCCTACCCCCACTGCCTAGTAAGCAGGGTAATTCAGTCATCAAGCCCAAGTCCCCTAGCTTATCCAGAACCTAGTAAACTGACAGCTACAAGAAATTATCCTCAGAGAGAAATGAGGGATACAACCAACAAGAATTCCGTTACGTATAAACGTAAATGCTTTATTAAACTAGCGGTACTGACATTTTTTCCCCAAAGCACGTTTGTCTTATGAATAAATTAAAATGCAATATAAAGTAATTTTTAAAGAAATGCAATCATCTAACAACAGGTTGGTTATATTTCCACATTATTACTAATATACCATAACTAAAATTTGAGTTTATTTTGGGGTAGACAGACACTTCTGGATTAAAACCACATGGACTTGGCTTTTACAAAGGCTTTTACAAAGTCTAGATAGCCCATGACTCAGACTTCAAATGCTTTTAATTCATTTCTCATCCAAATTAATCTCAACAGGTGCTCAGTAAATATCGGTTTAATGAATGGAAGGGACTGTAAATACTACAACTTCCAGATTCCTTGGGTCAAAAGTCTGCCTATTCCAGAGGGGCAGGGCACTGAGTCTTGAGAAACATTGCACAGGCCCAGTAGCATTCAGAACCCCAGACACAACCCCTGATATGTCTTCTCTTTTTTCCCTTACTTAGTCAAAAACAAAAACAAAATACACTAGTCTCCTTGCCCAAACCAAAAAAGAAACAAAAAAAGGAAAAATAAATATTAATAAATTAGAATAAAATAAATTAATTAAATGTTATAACAAATATTCTTAAGATAGTAAATAAAATAATTTTTAAATAACCCTTCATTCGTATTTAAAAGTAACTAAAAATGCTTACCTACCAACATATTTTAATTATATCAGATTTTAATTTAGTCATTTCATTACAATGCCTGCAATTTTATAGGCTCTTTAGTACAAGGGATAATTCATTTCTTAACATTAGTCAATCGATTAAAAAAAAAACCATTGAGCATCAGAAACAATCTGGAACCTGAAACAATGGTTTGTAAACATAGGTAAATATTTACTTCCACATAAAATCCTAGAATCGTGAGTTCATAGAATTTTAGAGGTTAAACTGTAGAATAATATGATTCTCAGAGATTTAGAAATATTAAAGAATTTCATTTACATAAACCTGCCTTTAGCATTTAGGTTACTTCATCTAGCATCGATGTTCTAATTTTCCAGCGATAACACTTTGATGAGCATTAGTTAAATCAAGCAGTTTAAAACACTGCTGCTGATAAACCATAAGCCCAGTGATCTGAGCTTTAGACAATGATCTTTCTATAAAATTGTGTATGGAATCTAACAGTGATTAACTTTTAAATCAATCCTATTTCCCTCAAAATATATAAAATTTCAGAAGATATGTGAGATAATTTGGGAAAGAGAGTATGGATAAAAAGAGGGAGTTTGAAATATGTTCCCCAAAGAGGGAATTGCAATAGAAATGATAAAGAAAAAATTTGGCAAAGTAATTAAGGAGAAAGTTCTGAGCCAGGCTTGAAATCCTCAGGAATGTTCTATACTTTGTATTCTTAATTTATTTTATTCTAAAGATTTTATGAAAATGAAGATGGTCATCATTGTTCTTTGGCTTTTCATTGTTCTTTCCTAATGTTTTCCTTCTTTCTGAAGCATAAATCTATCTTTGAGGTAATGATTATGTATTAAAGTTACATCAAACAACTATCTTAAGATTAAATCAAATAGAAGAATGCATTTTCTTTGGAAAATTGATTAAATCAAGGCTCCCTAGTGAGAGATATAAATAGAAATGATTTTAAATCAAATTCACTCTGGATAAGGCATCTACTGGTAAAATTAGGAATATCCTTTTAAAGCAGAATGTTTATTACACATTCTTGGAAAAACATTTTTAATACATATGACTGTGTTAATTTCCTTAATATCCAAATATTCTTACATATTAATAAAAAGTAAACAAGTTAACTTTAAAACAATAGATAAACAGTTTATTTGCAGGGAAAAAAAACTGATTGATAAGCATATACAAAGTTCAAGTTCAGTTATAGTTGAAGAAATGAAAATTTCTAAAACTGAAAAATGAATTTTCTTTTTTCATATTGCCAGAGATGAAAATATTTGTTGTGGGTATGGGAAACTGCAGTCTCAGATCCATCAGTAGGAGTGTAAATTGATACAAACTTTTTAGAGAGCAATTTGGCAGGATGTGTTAAATTTTAACACATGAGTTTTACTTTTAAATTTAAATAACATATCCTTTGATCTTACAGTTCCATTTAGAAATGTACGCTATGGTTTTTTACACAGATGAACAACAATAATCATTGTCATGTTATTTGTAAATAGCCAAAAAAAACCCCAAAAAACAAAAAGCTGAAGATCCATCAATAAGGGTCTAGTTCTCTTACAAGTTATGGCACATCTGTGCTTGCATGCAGATGTTTAAAGGAAGGAAATAGAGCTATATATGCTACTAGAAAGAAGTCCAAGATAAATTGTTTCATGTAGAAAAAAAAGGCAAGTTGGAGAACATATATTGTAATCCCATTTGTCTGAAGTAAATATTTTATGTATATGCTCTGGAAAAAAACACTGGGAAGTAGGAGTGTGAAAAGTACTTTTTCTTTGTACATTATTCTGTACTGTACCATGTCTTTTATTTTCTTTCTTTTTTGTTTTCTTGTTCTATTTATTTGTTTCCTTGTTTGTTGCCGTGAACATGTATTATTTTTATAAAAATGTATAGCTAATGGTGAAAGTCATTTTTACCTATGTTAGATATTTTGTTTAATGTCCCTAAATCAGCTGGGAGCCACAATATCTGGATTTTTTCCAAGAACAGGAACAAGATTAGAATGTTATCAGCCCCTTTTCCTCTTGTCTCCCTCATAGCATCCCTGGTGGAGAGACTCTTCTTAAATTGTTGACTACAGAGAAAAAGGTGCCTCTGAGGCCAGAAGATGCTTAGGGAAATGTGCACACCAGGTCGAAGGGGAAAGTGGGCTTTAAAAACAAGAGTTAAATGTGCTTTTGTAAAGAACCTATACTTATGTGTGGCCCTTCTTCACCTCCTCTCATACTGTCTCACTTAGCAGCTATTAATTACAAGTAAGGGAAAGTGGAGAGGAATTAAAGGCATGAAATGAAGCAAATATTTTGAAGCTCTCTTTCGTATTAGAGATCCAATTCCAAATAACTCTTCCAATTCTAAATAGCAGCACCAACAAGAACCAGGATTGCTTCACATCATGTAGACATCAGTTATGTGTGGAGAAAAAAAATAAAATTTTCGTGCTACAGGAGAGCGACTTTTGCAGACTGAAAAGCAACTGTGATACACTTACAAATGCTTATTTCAGTGAGATTTTCTGCCATTGGACTCAATGCACTGGGGGGAAAAATGGAAGGAGAGAAATAGGCAGTCCTAATAGCTGTTTTATTTATTTCACTTATTTTCTCAAATTTTCTTGCAAACTCCTTTGCAGGTAAAAGTTTATTTTAGTAGGCAGTACCTTGGTTGAAGCTGCTTTTCAAAGGAGGAGGATGGATGAATCTGTCCTCTTCCTAATTGCTTTGTGAAGCCTTCCCTTCTCCCTAATCTCACTGTATTTTCTCAAGAAATGAGGCACTTACATATCCCAAGGGGTTAAATGGAGATTTCTGCTGCAGAGGGTAAAGTAGGGAGTTTGCTGCATTAATCATTGAATAACATCAATCAAGCATCCGCTTGGGCAGTTAAATTTCTGTTGAACAAAGTACAGAAGTACCTGGGGAATGTCTCCCTCTTTGTAAATGGTATCATTAGACATCTGTCATGAAGGCCTTGTGAAAATAGATTTTGGGATGCAAACAAAGTCATTTTAATGCTAACACAATTATAGGCACATAATGAGTAATATTCTATAAAAATTATTGAATTAATAAATAAAATTGTAAAATAAATATTGCACCAATTTCCTAAACAAACTATTAGTTACTTTCTTACTCCAAATTTGTGTGCTCATTGAAGCAAGAAGTATCTTCCTTAAGCACCATTTTGATTTTTCAGACTCATTTTCAGAAACTATAATAGGTCCAAATTTTTGCTCTCATAAAATCCATTTTGTTGACCCATGTTGAAATGTTTTTTAACAATTAGTTATCTTCTCCCTGATTTCCCTTTTTAAAAATTATTGTATATGTTATCTTTGCTAGCCTAGAACACACATGAATCTGCCTCATAATTTGCTTTCTCCAGCACAAATGCTACTTTTGCCATCTGCAATGCCTTTCAGCCTCTCCTTTACCATTCCAGATCAATTCTATTCTGCTCTTATTGCCATTTGTCATCGCAGCCAGATTTGCAGGGTATAAGTACAGAGCAGTGTATTTACAATAATAAAGTTTTGGAGCATTTTATTTCTGTTTTATACGGCTTCGTGTCAACTCAATGCAGTCTTATTTATCTTTAGTGGAATATGAGCACACTGGAGGCAAGGTCCGCTTTCATGACTTTCTTACTCTTATCAAAATGTCTAACATATACGAGAGGCTTTATAGCCTAATGTCAAGGATCTGATAACATCTCAGAAAAAGGTCATAGTGACTTCATTTGAAAATAAAAAAAAATATATTGATGAGTCAGTAGTAAAAAAAAAGTGTCAAATATTTGCAAATCAATCTAAAACTATAATGAAATTCCAAATAAAGTCCCAGCTGTGGTAGATCTATGGGTTTTTTGTTTTGTTTTGTTGGAATATATTTTTTAAAGCATTCTAAAATTCATCGTGAGAAATTTTTTAAACTTTATTACGGAAAATATACTACATCAGTTATTTGCAAATATTTAAAAGCTAGAATGATTAAAGCTATGGCACTGGTAGAGAAATAGATATATAGATCAATAGAACATAACTGAGGGATCAAAATGATCCATGTACAAACTAAAGGGAATTTAGTTTTCCCTGGAGATAATATTTTGTATCGGGGAATAAAGAAAGACTTATTCAACAACTGTTGAAATATTTGGTTATCCTCTTGGAAAAGTAAAAACTTAGATTTCTATCATATAGCAAAACAAGTACCAGATGGATTAACAGTTTCAAAGTAAGTTTAATAAAAACAAAAAAACACATAAAAGTATTAGTGGATATTGTAGGCAAATATTTCTATAATATGTAAGAAGAGAGAACTTTCTGAAAAATGATACCAAAGAGAAAATAAAAAGAGAAATCCTGATAAAGTTTTAAAATCCTGCATAAAAATACCATAAACAATGTTTAACAGCAATGAACTGTCTGAAAAAAAATTAATGCTATGTAAGACAAAGGGTTAAATACTCAATATATAAAGAGTCTTTTAAAATCAATATGAAAAAGAATGCCTTAATAGAAAAATGATCAAGGAACTTCAAAAAGCAACATATAAAAGAATAAACACTTCCTACTGTATAGCACAGGAAACTATACTCAATAGCCTGAGATAAACCATAATGGGAAAGAATATAAAAAAGAATTATATATATATATATTATAAAAAAGAATTTTATATATATATATATACACAACTGAATCACTATGCTGTACAGCAGAAATTAATACAACATTTTAAATCAACTATACTTCAATTAAAAAAAACACAAATAGCAAACAAATTTTTAAAAATGTTTAACCATCCTTGTAATCAAAAAATGCAATCATATTCTTAGCTTATCTGATTGGCAAAGATTGGCAAGAATGATGCCTGCTGTTGGAATGGGTATGGAATAATGGAGCACTTTTATTCACTGCTGGTGGAAGAGTAAAGTTGTACAATCTTATGGAGTGAAATCTGGCAATACATCTCAAAAGCCTTTAAAAGGATGTATCACATGACTTATACATTCCATTAGAAGTGGGGAAATATATGCATAAAGGAATGCTTACTGCAGCCTATCACTACAGCAAAATACTTGGGAAAACATGCGTTATTCAGGAAAATCCCAAATAATAATAGTTTAAAGAAGGTAGAAATTTGTTTTTCCTGCCATGTAAATAAAGTCCTAAGATAAGCAATCTGCAAACAACAGTGACCCAGGTTCCTTCTATCTTGTGCCTACAATCTTTTCTCTATGAGGGTTCTACCTTGTGGTCCAAGATAGTTATTTGATCTCCAAGCATCTCATCCATACACATCAGAAGTCATATATGAAAATACACGAGGGAGAAATGAGGGCAGAATAGACACAGTTCTTCCCTTTAAGGATACTTCCTGGAAGTGGAACATGACACTTCCATTTGGTCACATGGGCACAACAAACTGAAAAGGAAACTGGGAAATAAGTTTTTATTCCAAACAACACCTTCCAGCTAAAAACTAGGAGTCTTGTTACTAAGGAAGAAGGGAAGAAGGGATATTAGGAGATAACCTGCAGTCTCTAACACATAACCAAAATGTTGACTCATAAATGGTCCAACAGCAAATAAAGTATGGTACACTGAGACAATGAATTATTTATCTACTTATCTCTTATTGATCTATCTAGTTGCCCTTTCATATATGTTTTCTATCTATGTTGAAGTGCTTTTTAGTTTCTAAAATAATAGAATCTTTAAATTGTCTTGTTCGTTTTTTAACTTCTAACTGTATTGCATTGTGATATGTAATGTGCTCTGTATGAAATGAATACTTTGGTATTTGTGTGACTGGATTGTGGTCACTCTCTGGTAATTATCTGTTTTCTTTAATTATTGGGAGCAGGATTCTGTATATGTCCATTATAACAAGCTTATTGTGTTGTTCAAGGCATTTTATACTTCGTAATTATTTGTGGGCTTTCTATATCAGTTTCTGAGAGATGTGTGTTAAAAATACCCACCATGGGGCTTCCCTGGTGGCACAGTGGTTGAGAGTCCACCTGCCGATGCAGGGGAAGCGGGTTCGTGCCCGGGTCTGGGAAGATTCCACATGCTGTGGAGTGGCTGGGCCCGTGAGCCATGGCCGCTGAGCCTGCGCGTCCGGAGCCTGTGCTCCGCAACAGGAGAGGCCACAACAGTGAAAGGCCCGAGTACGGAAAAAAAAAAAAAAAACCCACCATGACTGGGGAATTTAACAATTATTTTAGTATATATCACTATTTGTCTTTACATACTTTGAGGCTAAGGTTTTGGGCGCATGCAAGTTCAGGATTATTATATTTTCTTGGTAATTGTTTTTTTGTCATTAAATAACGGTCCTTTTTTAGCTAATGTTATTGCCTTAAATTCTGTTTCATCTAATTAATATTGCTTTTCTACTTTTATTTTAGTATTTACGTGGACTATTTTTCCCATAATTTTACTTCAGATTTTGAGGTTCATTGTCTTTTATGCTTGCAAAGGGCATACATATAGTATTTGTATTTCAATTCAGATGATTTCTGCTTTTTAACAGGTGAATTTAATATTTACATTTATTAGGATTGCTGATAGTTGGATTTATTTATACATCTCATTTTGTGTTTTCTATTTACCATATCTTTCTTAACTATTTTGGGGTTTTTTCTTCCTATTGTACTGATTGAGTTTGCTCCCTTTTTCCCCCTCCAGTGTTTTGGAAGGTATATATTCTATTTCTTTCAGAGGTTATTACCCTTGAATTTTGAATATGTTGCACTTGACTTAAGAAAGACTGAAGTTCATCAATAGCTCTGATCTCTCTTCTCTGTTATTGTTGTCTAGTTTATTAGTTTCACCTGTTTTTAAAAATCTCTCCAAATTAGTATTTATTATTAGGGCCATAGGGTATCCCACACATAGCACTTCTCTTCTCTGGAATTCAGAACCAATATGGAGAAAGAAGGAAGGAGAGAGGCAGGAATAAGAGATGGAAAATCAAAATACAATATTAGCTGTATTTCAGATAAAGCTGATTGGAGAAAGTTATTTAAGATCTGTGGCCAGATGGGCTTGCTGATACTGTACTTTATTCCTGAATTAGATGGACTGAGGGCCCCGATGGCACAGTGAAGCACCAGCAGGTTTCCCTAATAAGGCTGGTCTTTCACCACCTGGACACAGGCAGCTTTCCTTCAGTGGGGAGGCAGTTCTGAAGGAGAGAGAACAGCAGGGGCTGAGCCAAGCATCTTGCTTGGGTCTTCCTCCTAAACTCTCCAAACCTCCTGCTTTTGGGGAGGAATGGTTAAGGAAGCAGAGAGAAGTTGAGAGTGTTCTTATTTTACTCCTTATGAAGATTGGAGCAGAATTTCTCTTCTATGGATGTATGAGTGGGAAGTAATTGTTCTTGTCAACAGTGTTTTCTATGGTCCCTGCTTAAGGCTGATTTCCCATGAAGCTAATGGTTCCGCTTCAGGGCCCTTAACTTGATAGATGCTCCCGAGGCCCTGATCCCAGGAGGAAGCAGCAGCTCCAAGAAAGTTGAAGAAAGTCCTGCTAGCCTGGAGGTCATTCTACTTGCCCTGGTGGTGGTCTTGGAGCTGCAGGAGAGGGGGCGGGCATTGGGCACCATTCCCAGTGACAACCTACACTCTATGGACCCCATGGAGCATCAGCATCTTCCCCAAGGAGAAGAATCTGACTGGACACTGTTCCTCTCTCAGCTTGAGGTCCATGTAACCTGGCTGTGTGGTCACCTTGGCACAAGCCACTGCTGAGAACTGCCCTGGCACGGTAGGGGGTGGGAGTGTTACTGGGCGTGGTGAAACCCAGCCGACCTTGATCAGCCTGCTGTGACAGTGGGATCAAAGGACTAGACTTATCTGACGACTCTCCGACCACTACTAATGAATGTGAAGCTAAAATAAACTTTTCTAAACTATGACTGATTTTTTTTTTAAAGAACAAATTTTGACCAACTGTGTTAGAAGACTGGTTTATCTTTCTACTTCTTTGTATAGGTGATATTTAAAGGTAATTATCACATTAAGAGGTGAGCAAGGAGTATGCAGCCAAAAAACAGAAACCAAATTTCACTTCCATAGAGGAAATGAAATTATAATAAAAATAATTAAAGATTATATTACATTCCTGGATTTTTTGAGGTTTTGCAACATTTAGCTACAATTTAAATTTTTATTCTTTGTGATTTATATTTTTATTCCAAGGAAATATAAACTTTTGTACCTAATTTTCTATTAATAATTTTTTTTTTTTTTTGCAGTACGCGGGCCTCTCACTGTTGCGGCCCCTCCTGTTGCGGAGCACAGGCTCTGTATGCGCAGGCCCAGCCGTCATGGCTCACGGGCCTATCCGCTCTGCGGCATGTGGGATCCTCCTGGACCGGGGCACGAACCCGTGTCCCCTGCATCGGCAGGCGGACTCTCAACCACTGCGCCACCAGGGAAGCCCTCTATTAATACTTTGGTATTCTTTTCTTAAAAAGTGTTCCTTGAATTATGAAAGCTTTAGGTCCCAGGAAACATGGATCCACCCCTGTTTTTTTTCAATTTTACAAAAATGTTTGACAATTTTTTTTCTCCTTGTTTCCCACATCTTTTTTTCTGGGTAATTTTCCTTCTTAATCAAGTACATCTTTTAGTAGTTCTTCTAGTAAAGGTCTGTTATGGCCAAACTTTTTGATAAAGTCATTATTTAGCCCTCAGTCTTGAATTAAACTTAGCTGGGTTAGGAATTCTATTCAAGATTTTTTTCCCCTTTCAGTACTAGTTGTTATTTCATTTCTGGAGTTTGTCATTGTTGCAGATAAATGTACTTTTTCCTTTGAGAAAAGGCAATCTGTCTTTTCTCCTTGTGTTTTCTTTCTGTCTTTTGTGCTCTTCAGTGTCACTCTCATCCATCTAGGTTTGAATTTGTTTTTATTTAACTCGCAAGGGCTGGGGAGTACTGATGTCCTTTTTCAATCCTGGAAAAGTATGACTCTTTAGCATTCTATCTTTTAAATTGTTTTTAACAAATACTGAGCAGATCCAAAACAATATCTTAAGATATGTGTAAAGTATAAAGAATATGGAAAAAATTTTTAAAAGAATAATAGTACAACACTTAGGTGCACACCATCCAATGTGCGAAAAGAACAAAAAGAGCATCACCATTATTCTTCAGTTCCCCTGTGCTCCCTCCCCCTGCCACACCACCATTCCCCTCTCCGTTCAGAGGCTGCTATTATCCTAAACTTAATATTTATCATTTCTTTCTTTTCTTTGTAGTTCCACAATGAAAATATATTGTGATGCATGTTTTTAAACATTACATCAAGGGACTGATGCTATATATGTTTTTCAATTGGTTTTTTCCACTCAAAATTGTGTTCCTGAGATTCTACTATGTCGTTGAGTATAACTGTAGTTTATTCCTAGTTATTACTGTATATCTCCCATGTTCTATCCATTCTACTGTTAATGGATATTGGCTTGTTTCTAGTTTTTTACTAGTAGGCATAATGCTACTTTAAGCATTTCATAAATGCCTCCTGGAAAAGGATAGTTTCTCTAGAGTTTACACCTAGGAGAGGAATTGCTAGGTCATAAAGTATGGGCATCTTCATAAAGAAAAATTGCTTTCCAAAGTGATTGTACTAATTTACACTCCCATCAGTGCTATATAAGAGATTGCCTTGTTCCACATCCCTGCCAATGCATGATAGTTTCAGACTTCCATATTTGCCAATTTTGTGAATATGTAATGGTACTTCATGGTAGAATTAACTTGTGTTTTCCTGACTGGTGATGAAAATGAGTTACAGTTTATATGTTTATTGGCCATTTATGTTTTCTTTTCCAAAAAAGGCTTGTTTAGTTCTTTAGAACCTTTAAAAGTTGGTTTGCCTTTTTCTTATTGATTTTTAATAACTCTTTATATATTCAGGATACTAATACCTTGACAAGTATATATTTAGCAACTATTTCCTCCCAGTCTGTGGCTGGTCACTTCATTCTCATTATGGTATCTTTTGATAAACTGATATTATTATTTTTAATGTAGCTAATTTGTCAATTTTTCCTCTGTGGTTTTCATTTTTATTACTTGCTTAAGAAAATTAGATCATAAAAGTATTCTCCTGTATTGAATTCTAAAATTTTTATAGTTTTATATTTCACATGTAGCTCATTAATTCACCTGGAGCTGATTTTTTTAATATGATGTGATAAAGGGATGTAAATCCTAATTATCTTATGTATCTTATCAGTGTTTGTTTTTATATGTATATGTTATTATCTCTCATGTCATTTGTTATGCAGAAGATATGTTGTGGGATGCAGGAAAATGTTATTCTGAGAGAAATTCATAGCCTTAATACTTAAAGTTTAAAAATTAGGTATCTGTGTTTCCAAATTTGAAAGTCAAGGAAAGTATAACAGAAAAAAACACAAAGGAAGTGGAATAAAAAACACTTTAAAGAGCAGAAACAAATAACTATCATATAAACAATATCAATTAAACAGAAATCATATTAAGTAACAGAGATGCACAACAAAGCCAAAATATTATTTTTTGAAAAGACTAACAAAATAAACTCTGGTGTGACTACTCAAGAAAAAAAGAAAAGGCACAGATAAATGTCATTAGATTCTACAATGAGATATCCCCTCACCTTGTGCCTGTCAGAATGGTTATCATCAAAAAGATCACAAATAACAAATATCGGTGAGGTTGTGGAGAAAAGGGAATCCTCATGCACTGTTGGTGGGAATGAAAATGTGTGTAGCCACTATGGAAAACAGTATGGAGGTTCCTCAAAAAAACTAAGAACTACCGTATGATCCAGCAATTCCACTCCTGGGTACATATCCAAAGAAAAAGAAAACACTAATTTGAAAAGATACATGCACCCCAGTATTCATAGCAGCATTATTTACAATAGTAAAGAGTTTGGAAGCAACCTAAGTGTCCATGAATAGATGAATGGATAAAGAAGACACGATCTATATATATACAATGGACTACTCAGTCATAAAAGAGAATAAAATTCTTCCATTTGCAACAATGTGGATGGACCTAGAAAGTATTATGCTTAGTGAAATAAGTCAGAGAAAGACAAATACTGTATGTTATCACTTACATGTGAAATCTAAAAAATAAAATGAATGTGTATAACAACAGAAACAGACTCATGGATATAGAGAACAAGCTAGTGGTTACCAGTGGGGAGAGGGATGGGAGGAGAGGCAAGTTAGGGGTATGACATCAAGAAGTACAAACTATTATGCAGAAAATAGATAAGCAACAAGGATATATCATACAGCACAGAGAAATATAGCCATTATTTTGTAATTATTTTAAATGGAGTATAATCTATAAAAATATTGAATCTCTATATTATGCACCTGAAAATAATACAATATTATAAATGAACTGCATTAAAAATCATTAAATTGATAACATCATAAATTCAGATGTAACAAATTTAAAAGATAAGGAAATGCTTTTAATTAACTTTATGCTAATAAAATTGAAAATTTAGAAGAAAATATGCAAATTTCCAGAAAAAAATGTATATTAATTTTGCATCTATCTTGCTAAACTCTCTTAGTAATTTTAATAATTTCTATGTGGATAATTCTGGGTTTTTTACATAAAACAATCATACAACATGTAAATTGTAACAGTATTTTTCTTCTCCCACTATCTCTTTGAATGTCTCTACAACTTTTTCTCTGGAATGCCTCTTAGAAGTATATTGAAACTTCTCATTCTATCTTCCATGTCTCATAACCTCTCTTTATAGTCCCATCTTGTTACCTCTGTGTTGCATCATGGGTGATATATTCAGATCTGTTTTTCAGTTGACTATTTTACATGATGATTCATTGAGTTTTTAATTTGAATGAATTAATCTTTTATTTCCAGGAGTCCAATTTTGTTCTGTTTCAAATCTGCTTATTCTCTGCTCATATTGTTCCTTTGTTTCATTATTTCAATTCCTTCTTTTACTTGTTTAATCATTTTAAACATAGCAATGTTTACAGTCCCTTTCAGAGTGTTCAATTTTCTGTGGTTCTTTGGGTACTAATTTTGTTAATTATTGAGACTTTTGATTGATCCTCATTTCCTCATATGGTTTGTAATTTTATATTGTGAGCTCATCTTAAGCAGTGATGGTTCTTCTGTGTGAGTCCTACATACCCCAAATTATGGATTTGCCCCCTGTAATGAGGATTTACATTTGGTTCCTGGAGTTTTCATGGACCAAACTTGTGGGTTTTTTCCCAACTTTTTCATTAATCAGCTGAGAATTCTCATGCTGTAAGACCAGAATAAAATTAGATCCTACACTCAGGCTTGGGGTTTAAATTTCTTAGATGTTTCTTTTTCATTCATACTCACACTTGAATAGTACAAGATTCCTTGCTCTTTTTCATTGCTGGAGTTCTTTTTAGTGCCATTTTTATGGACTAGGCAACTTTGCAAGAGACTGTCCTTAATTCAGCCTTTTAATTCCAGATATTCATCTTAAGTGGACCCAAGGCCATGTCTCTTATCTCCATGTGAGGTTTATACTCCAACTCCATTCTCTAGGTGCTGGTTCTATCGGTCCAACCTTACAGCTTGAGCTACTAGAGGATTTTCCTTTCTTCCTTCCTGGCCCAATTATCTACTTTTAGAAACACAATTTATTTGTTTATCAGTAATTTATTGTATTGATTATATTTTACCCCAAATATCTATGTGTTTATTACAGGAGTGTGTCTGCATCAGTCCCTCAGTTTGCTGAACCAGAAGTAGAAAAAAAGGCTTGATTTACACCCAAATTTACATCATATTTAAATAAATAGTCTCTGTTGAATGGGATTACAGGTGATTTTGATCTTCTATTAAAGTCTTACTTTTATTGTCTAGACTTTATACAATGACTATGCAATACTTTTATTAGTTGAAAATATTATTAAACGATTTCAATTTTGAAAAGAAATTTTAATGAAAGCTAGATTAGGGTATCATATTACTGTATAGTTCAGAAATTATTTTGCTCTTTATCTATGTGAAGCAGGGAGAGAAGTCACACAAAATTCTAAAATTATCTTATGTTTGACTTCAGAATACATTACAAATGAAACATCACTATTTCAGGCTAAATGAGGAAAATGATTCTAAGTTAGTCTAAAGCCTGAATATTTTAAATGCTTTTTAAATTTCTTCAAGTAAATGCAATAAATGGAACAAGAAATGGTGTTATTAGGAAAGATTCTATGTTTTATAACAAACAAATATTAGTTGTTTTATGCTTTTAGGTAGAAAAATATTTCCCACTTCCATCTCTACTCCTCAATCCTTGTATTTACTAGTTTCCATTAAAGTCATATATCCTTGAGGTTGTTGGACTGATAACTTTTTAAATGCCTATAGTTTCAATTTCCTAATGATATTTTTGTAGGTTTTTTCTGGGTATATCTGGGGATGTGGGATGTGTCCCAGGGTGTGAGGGCATGTACGTATGTTTGAGGGAGACTGTTGGGGGTGTCTGTGCCTGATGATTTTTAATTTCCCTTACTCTTTCAATGAATACACTTACTTTTAACCTTGTCCCTATTCAAATGATCTCTAATTCTAAATTATTGAGGCTTAAATAATGTTTTTCTCTAAATTATTTTCCAATATGTATGTACAGAAATTGTCTTAATTTAAGGGTTTTAAAAAATCTAAATCCTAAAGGAGTGGAAAATATAAAATATCCTCCACAAATGGCATATCAAAACGTCACACAGTATAATATCTTAACATTTTGTTCACGGCCCCTGCTTCCTTCAGAAAGCCTTTACAAAGAATTTTATTAAAACAAATTCTGTATAGAACAAAAGATTGCCATATAACAAAATGTGTTAGACAGTTTCTCACAACAGATTTTCAATGGAATATAAACCTCTAGATGTTATAGCTTTCCTAAGACCTTGGAAAATTTTTAAAGGTTTTCTTAGAGAAGGAAAGAAAAAAGAAAGAAGGAAGAGAGGAAGCAAGGAAGGAATGAGAGGGGGGGAGGAAGAGAATGATAAAAACCTAATAAAGTTTTACCAAATATAAATATATTTGTTTATAAATGTAGCATTTTCCATTCCAAATTATTGGTGGTCCTGAGCTAGAAGAAGTAAGGAAAATGGTTCCTATGTTGCGGGTTGGGTGTGCATGGAAGGGCTAACTACGGGAGACTAGAACAGCTAGGCAGTGTCTATTGTGACCCGTCTGTCAAGTTGGATAGAAACTACAGAACCAAATTCAGCCCAGGAAACTGGGAGAGGTGCAGCAGTTCAGGCTTCCCCTAGGTCCGGAGAGCATGGCCACTGGCCATAGGACTTCCCTAACTAGCTAAACTAGAGTCAGACATACCTGTGTCCAATCCCAGAATCTCCCTTTACTGGTTTCATGAGTTTAAGCAAGTTATTTTACTTCATCTTTTTTTCCAGGATCCTTATCCATGTACCTACTTCCTAGGATCTTCATGGAGATCAAATGAGATGATGCCTGTGGAGCCCTTTGCACCATGCCCTGTCACACAGCAAGCACTCATTGTCACTGTTTGTACAGTGACTCTAGTACTTCTGGTAAGCAGTAGGTGTCAGGGAGTGTTCAGTAAGGAGGAAGCTGATACTTGGCAATCCAGGCAGTCAGACAGCATCAGATACAGTTGTCGATGGATACCAAGCCCGCAGCCATGAGCCAAGAGTGAAGGGATCAGACTTCAGTGCCAAGGGAGGATGGAAGGATAAAACTGCCATAGTGGTAGGAGCAAAGCAGAGCTCCCAGCTCAGGATAGAATAACAGGCAGGATTCAACGGCTGGGCCCAATCCCAGGAAACAAGACAAGGATGTGGTTAGCAAAACGGATGGACAAAAGGAAGACTGATCTCAGCTACAAACCACAGCATAGCCCTGGAGGACCAGGAGCAAAGGGGAATGGATGTCCAGTCTAAAACTTCTGGCCATAGCTTTTGAAACCTGCCATACCCCTCACCCCGCCCCAAATAGCTAATGACTGGTCCTTGAGCCAGAGGGGGCTATACCTGCTGGAGAAGATTAATGGAATTTTTTCAGCTGTATTAATCAATTATTTTTTATTGGCTTGCTTTTGTTTATTTGTTTTTATTGGAGTATATCTGCTTTACAATGTTGTGTTTCTACTGTACAGCAAAGTGAATCAGCTATACATATACACATAATCCCCTCTTTTTTGGATTTCTTTCCCATTTAGGTCACCACATAGCATTTTTTCAGCTTTAGTTTTACTTATTTGTGAACATATATTTATGACTTGGAAGTCAAAACTGTAGAGAAAGGTACACACAGGAAGTCTCACTTCCACTGTCTTCTCCATTCCATTCTCTTCCACCCCGACAGATAACCACCCCCTACACATAACCAACCCCTACAGATAGTTATCCTTTCAGTGTTTCTTTTTATAAATATAAACAAATATGTGTACATATTCTTACTCCCCTTGCCTGTTATACAAAAGGTAGTACACTGTATAACCTTGGGTTTTTTTACTTAACAAAATACCTTGTAGACTTCTCCACACTGGAAGATGGAAAACTTTGTTCTGTTTTATGGCTGCATAGTACTCCACTGTGTGGATGCGCCATAGTTATTTTGAACAAATTCTCTATCATTGCTGAGTACTTGGGTTTCTAATCTTTTGCTGTTAGAAACAATGTCACAAGGCATGATCCTGACTATATGTTATTTTGTACTTTTACAAGGTATCAATAGGATAGATGCTTAGAAGTGCAGTGGCTGCTCAAAGGTAAGTTCATTGATAATTTTGCTCATTATTACCAAATCTTTCCAAAAGAACTGTTCCATTTTTCACTAATACTAGCAATATATGAGAATTCCTGTTCCACCACAGCCTCATCAACACATTATGTTGTCAAACTTTTAGACTGTTGCCAAGCTGGTGGGAAGATTGTAATTTTGGAGTGTAATGAAAGGTGAATTGCACTTTCATAAAAGCCACACTAAGTAATGTTTTATTACTTGGAGTGGTCCTTCTTCCTTCCTTCTTTTCCTTTTTCCTTTAAATGCCATGGACCCAAATATTTTGTGTTTAATTATGTGGGCTTAGTTATGTATTCCAAAACCTGATGTGTTCTGTCTATGATGAATTAGACTGGCTGGCGTAGGTGAGAAAGATGAAGAATTAAAAATCCTCACTGGGGAATTCCCTGGCGGTCCAGTGGTTGGGACTCTGTGCTTTCACTGCTGAGGGTGTGGGTTCAATCCCTGGTCAGGGAACTAAGATCCTGAAAGCTGCACAGCACGGAAAAACAAAACAAAACAAAACTCCTGACTGATGTCTGGGTCCTGAACAGCATATGAACTTCTCCCTCCCCTTGGGTCATCCTAGCTCCTGGCCACCCTCCCGCCCCTGCACACCAGTACCAGCTAGGTCCCCCCAACACTGGGCTGACCTCCCAGCCTTGGCTGAGCGGCATCTCTGCGTGCATTCTCTCACAGCCTGCAGCCCTCTGGCTACCGCCTCACACATACTAGTACCTGTGGCACGTAGGAGGCAGTGGGGAAAATTCTGGAAGCCTGGCATGCAGTACAATTAGCAGACTAAGAACAAGAATAACCTTGAGAGTTGTGACACAGAGGCCTCAGCCAGGGTGACAGGTTTGTGGAGGAGCACATGTGACCTCCAATACGTTTTATTTTCAGTGAGTGGGGGTCCGGAAAGATACATCTTTTTCTACCTTGTATTTTTCTAATTTGGACTCTAAGCATTAAAAATGGCTTTGAGTAAACTTCTGGAGCAGGCCTAAGGGTTTTTATGGACAAAGGGGACACTCTTGGTGCCCAGGGCTGGAAGAACAGATGCCAACAGAGAGTCCTGGGTGTGCTGGCACGCCTGCCTCTCTGTCCTGGAGGAGATGCTCCCACTTCTGCAAGGCCCCTGCTGCCCAATGCGGGGCCACCTTCACTGGGGAATTTTCATACGGAGGCTGCCAGAAGCCAAATTAACACTCTTCTGAGACTGTGAAATAGATAAATCTATTTCCCCCCAAACTCTGGAATGTAAAACTATTCAAAACAAAGAAATGAAATCAGATTCTGCCAGAATAATACAAGGCCAAGATTGCACATCATATCATAGCTAGCATCTTATACTGGGACGAAAAAAATTAGAAGTTAAACCAAAGTATCTGGAAAAAACATCTCCACTCAGCTATGATTAGCCTAGTTTTAGATTAATCATGTTAATAATTTTATTTTTTGTAGTACAAAGAAATATCTAGTATCTGTATCTAATAATTGTAATAATCTTGAGCTCTTTGGAATTATACTGACAAAGATTTTTCAACAGTATATTTTAGCTATAGCACCTTTAAAAAAATGCTAAGTCTATAGGTGGCCAAAAAGTCTTTTTTCATGCTAGTTAGAAGTTATATGTATGGTCCTCTCCACGAAAATCTTTCTTCCCCCATGTTCTTCCAGATACCTCCTCCGATACTGCCGACTGAAAATTATTGAAACATCCATGATAGCTGTTCCTCAGTCTTTGACTCTTGTTACATGGAGTGGGGAATTTTTCCTTCATATTGTCCCAAGGCAAAACCCCCCATTTGTTAAGTAGGGACCCTGAGGAGGTCATGCTGTGGGAAGTTCTCCAGCTCCAGGAGAGAATGCTGATGCTCTGTCTTGTTGCAGGAGGGAGGTTGTCTCACTTTCTCTTTCCTGCACCAACCACCATGAAGTGTATCTGGATGAGCAGAGTGGCTGGCACTTGTCTTGCCATAATATGGTTCTACTGGGTGATCTTCTGAAATCGCTGCCCATATCCTGACATGGGAAGGATTCTGCTTAATTTCCTTAGAATAATGAATTGATTCCTAAGGGTACATTCTCATGCGTAGGAACTTTGTGACTGTTCAGGAAGTGTCAGAGGAGCTCAGGTGTATCAGTCACACTGGTACCATGCTGTGGGGGGAGGTGATGTTGCCCTCTTATCACACTGACAGGTTGCAGAGGTCATTCATTCATTCAACAAACACTAATGGAAGACCAGGTCCTACATTAGGCCCTGGATATTTTTTTAAAATGTGGGGTGTCTTCCTGGAGCACTCAGTCTAGGGGTGGAGATGTAAAAATTCACAAAAATTTACAGTATAATATAATAAGGGCTAAAACAGTGATGTCCACAGTTGGTTTCATAGCTCACAGGTGACTGTTCCGCTAGGTGTGTGGTAACTGTGATCAGGAAGACTTCACAACGGGAGTGACATTTGGGCTGAACTTTGGAAGACCAAAGCTCTTGACCAAGCAGTGGGAAAGAGAATAGAAAGTAGCAATTGTAAAGGCAGGGAGGTGTGAGAGTCTGGTGGGGCAAGTGATTAGAAATGTAATCCATCAGGGACAATATCTCAGAGCAGGTGAGCAGTGAGCCAGACTCTGGAGGAAGTGGCTGGACATTCAGAGGAATTAAGTGCACAGAGAGAGGAATCAGCAAAAGTGTATCAGGGCAGAGAGGGTGCCATCTTGGCCAGGGCAGGGCTGTCCCCGGGTCACCGTTCCCTGAGCTTCTCCCTTCCCTCTGGCTTTGATACCAGTGTTCTTCTGTAGTGGAGCCGGTTCACTGTGCTTCATTATCTCCTCCAAAGTAAAAGTGTTCCACATCATCACTGTCCTCTCTAGCCACAGAATCATGGAATGATCTTTGGCCTGGAAACACCCCCCACTTCTGCCTCCCCCTCATTCTCCCTCTCCCCATCGGTGCCCACCTTGATCTGCCAAAGGTCAACCGTAACACAGCAATGACAAATCCTGGGATTCCAGCCTTAGGAAATGCTTGAGGATCCGCAAGCCTGAGCTCTTAGGATGCAAAGCAAAACTTCTTCAATATTTAGATATGCTTTCCTTTTCATACTGTCAGCCCATTAATATGTTACAGTGTTTCTGAGGGTAACAGAATTCTCCAGTAAACAGAATTTGTCCCTGCCATCTCAGCCTCCCATTCACCGCAGTCACTCCTCTTCCTCTCACCTTCTCTCTTGTACCCACATCCTGCTTCTCATCCCCTCTTCCACATCAAAGCAGGCCTTCAGGCATAGATCCGAAGTATATTCACCATAAGGTGTAAATGACTGATAGAAGCTTAAGGTATTCCTTGTTATAAGCATATTTGTATTTTGACAGGGCTCAAAGCCTTTAGAGCAAAGAACAAATCCATAAAGATTTAATGGAGAAGTTTTAATTAGGCAACAGGAAGAATGTTTGGGGTTGAGTGGAGTTTACCTGGTTTTCCTGAAATCACATGCCAGACAACTATTCTATTTAGAAATTAAAATACATACACACACGCATACCCTACTTACCTGTTTAATTCCAGGTAATATGTTAAATGCTTTACAAATACTCTCTCATTTAATTCTTACACCCCAAATCCTGCAAAGTAGACATTTAGTGTTTCACATACATTCTGCTGCACAAGGTTAAGTAAATTGCCAAACATGCACAGCCCATAAATGAGGAACTGGGATGTGAATCCAGCTTCTTTCTACAGATCAGGAAGCCCCTCGAGGTAACACTCTTTTCATGTGGTGGGAAGCAGTCTTCCTGCTTGCCTCCTGGGGGTTGCTGAGTTAACGAACATATAGAGCTTTAAAAATCTTTTCCAATAGGTCATCTTAAAAAGCACCCTTAATCATCTTTGTTTTTCTCTTAACTCCCCAGACTTTGTGTATGTCATCCTCGTAATGATGTTCCCCGAATAAAGCATAGTGGCCTGTTCTATTTTCATTTTTCAGCCTGTGCAGGATATAAAAAATAAACAGCATATGGTGAAAAGTTCATGTGATTAAAAAAAAATAACTTCACTTAAAATAATCCACGGGCTTTTCTACATGGGTTCTTGGTCTGGTTTCAAAAACCACAGGAGTTTTACTATGCTTTAGAAAAGGGTGAATATTTGCATTGTTTCTATTGGGGTCAGTGGAAAACCAATCTCATAGAATTGGCACTAATAATCATGTTGTTTATAAACAAGTGCCACGCTAAACTAGTACAGACCAAGACTACTGTGATGCGCTCCAGCACTAAACACACTCAAAGCAACACTAACTCTCTCTCCAGTTATAAATCTCATGCCAACACAATGCTTCTTTAGCCAACAAGAATAATGAAGTCTTACCTAGAGAATAAGATGGGACATCAGACAAATAGGTAGACCTGACCTTTTAAGAAAAACTTTCTATACCTTGAGGCAAATAAAAAATGAATTTAGGAATCCTGTCTTTATTTTAAAAGTGTAACTACATAAAAAGTCATTGTTGCTTAAGCTACATCAGTTCTCAGCACTGAAAGAAACAAGTAATTTGAAAATGCATGTAAATAATTTTATTGGCACATTTGTGTTCAGCCACAAAGTTCTCTCAGCAATGAAGTGCAGAGCCTGCTGTGGGTCCAGGATTGCTCTGAGCATTGTGGAAGATGGAAGAGATACTGAAGATAGGGACTTTATCCTTCAGGAATTGATGATCCAGCTACAGAGACGTTAGGTCCTTAATAAAATAAAGAATAGTATCAAACACTTCCCTTGTGCCAGGCACTGTGCTCAGAGATCTGCAGGGATTATTTCATCTAATCCTCAGAAGCCCAGAGAAGTAGGTACTATTATTTTACACAGGAGGAAATCAAGGCTTAAGAGGTTAACTGAACTCTCAAAGAGTTGTGAGAATTATATGAGAAACCATAATGCACTATATCAGTTCGGTGTAGATTTTGTTTCCTACTGAAAAAAAAGAAAAAAGAAAAAAAAAACCAAACAAAACAAAGCAAAAAAAAAAAAAAATCAGTAGCTTAAACAGAGGTTTATTTTTCTCTCTCATAAACCAAGTCCCGGAGGTAGATAGTAACTAAGCCAGCACCACAGCTCTCCTTCAACACAGGGACACACCTACCTCCAAGGCATCTGGGAAATGTGCAGACGTTTTTTTCTTACAAGTGGTCATGTGCCCTGTTAAAAATTGGGGCTTCTCTTGCTACAGGTGAGGAGAACAGATATTAGGTTAGGCAACTTGCATCTCTGCCACATGTTTGCAGAGTTCTGGGCACAGGACAGACACAACAAAGGTTAAGTGATAATAATTATAAAACTCAAAGCATCCCGGAAGTGGCTTGGTTTATTGATTAAGTACAACTATGTCTGCCCGAGGTTTTCCCTTTTCCAGACTCCTGCCCTATCCCTAAATAGGCACGTGAGTGAGAGGAAGGGGGTATGTGCTGGGTGCTCCAAACGCTGCCTCCTGGGAGCACTGACTCCCAGGCCTGGCCTCTCCATTTCCTCCTCCAGACACTAGAGATGGTTTGCCCCAACGTCTGCACCTGTGGGGAGGTGGCAGAAAGCCAGGTCATGACACAAAATAAGGACAGTGCCCAGGCCTGGGCATTTCCCAACCTGGGCTCCTGCTTGCTTCCCATGCCCACTTTCAGGGACTGCAAATGACAGCTTTGGCCTCTCGCAAATGGAGCAGGGCAGTCACAGTGCATTAACTCCAGGGGATAAGCAGCCACACTGGACAGAGATGTCCTTTAGATCAGTGACAACAAGCATGGCACTCCTTGGTGCTGTGCAGACAGGAGGCTCTGGGAAGGGGGCAAATTGTAACTTATGGGTTGAGTGTCAACTCATTTGGTTTATTTGTTTCAAAGAGTTTTCCATGGATCATCTCAATCTCACAAATTCCTAGGTAAGAGAGAAGGCTCTCACATGCAAAATATTCGCACCGTGTGGATCTGAGGAGTTTCCCTCAGCTTCTTAAAACTTCTAAGTTGTTTTTAGGTTTAAGATTCTATGACGGACAGAGTTGGCTTATCATAACGGTTGGGGTGTGGTACAGAGAAAACTGGGGAGGATAGATGGAGAGGGTGAAGTGGACAGGATGGTAGGGATAAAAGCTGGAGTTTCCAGCTGTTTCATCATTGGTTTGGACCAGGAAGGGGGGTATGGAAAAAGAAGTGAGAGGTAGGAACTTGACCCTTCCATTTGCTCACCCCCATATCTAATCTATTACCAAGTTCTATGTTATTTCCTTGCCCTCCCTTCCATGGAGGGGCCACTGCAAGCATGCACGAGGCTTTGTGCAAATTAGAAAAAGACACCCCATCCTCCAGTAGACTCAGTGCTGTGCCAGGACTCAATGGGCAGCAAGTAAGGCTCTGGCTGAACTGCAACTTCCATTCACGTCCTTGGTTGGAAGCCCTTGCTCAGTGAAGAATCCGCAGATTCTTAAGTGGTGGACTCAAGTGGTGGACTCTTACGTGGTGGAATCAGTTCACTTACCTTCATCCCCATGGTCCCTCCTGCCTCCTTCCGGCTCCATCATCTCTCATCTCTCACGTGGACGATGCTCCGTCGTGACAGGTAACTGGGAGAGGGTGTACAAAGGGTCTCAAATTCAGGCTTGGTATGGTTGCCAAGTAAGGTTATTCATACTAGGACTAGACGAAAATGTGTTCATCCTATTACTTGTTTTTAGACTTGTGATGGATTTAACAGACCACCCAGCCTGTGGAGCACAGCACTGTAAATTAATCAAACATAAATGAATCTTAGAGTTATTCTGTGAAAAACACACTTGCATCACCTTCTATTTTTGAGGCCGAGTATGTTTTAAAGAAACCCGTGAACATTAAAATAGACTCATCTTAGGATGCTCTTTTATTACCCCTTAGTATCGCAGAGTACCGGGAGGCTCCCCGCACGAGCGCGCCCGGCCGGGGCCGAGCCGCGGGAGCCTGGACTCCCGGGACCTGCCCCACGCTCACGCCCACCCGCCCTGGCCCCGCCTCTCTTCCCAGCAGCCCGTGGGTCCCGTGACCACCCAGGGCCCCGGCTCGGCCCCCGGCTCGGAGGCTGCAGCTACCTCGCGCGGCTCTCGGAGCGCGAGCCCAGCGCGGGGGCCCCTCCTCCGCGGCCGCGGCGGCGCTCCTGCCCCTCTCCGCCCCCAGCCCCGCTGGCCTCCTGCTGTCTGCTACGCTCTTTCCCTTCCTTCCCGGGTTCATTTCTCCTCACTTTTCGGTTGTCAGTCCCAGCCACGTTTCCTCCGGGAAGCCTTCCCTCGGTCCCCAGTCTACGTCAGCTTCTTCGTTTATTTCCCGCATAGAACCCTGGCATCTTTCCTTCCGAGCACGTTATCTCTGTGCAATTTGACATTTATTAGTGGGATCATTTGATTAATGTCGAGCTGGTAGACGGTGCAGGAAGTTCCTTACCCCCCCCCCGCCCCCCTCAGTGTAGTGGCCGCAGAGCCCAGCACAGGGCCGGTGCAGAGTTAGGCAGGGCTCGGCAATGATTTGCTGGCTGGATGGATGGATGGATGGATGAATGAATGAATGAATGGGGTTGAGCCAAGAAGCTAGCTTCTCAGCAGCTCCTTGTGGGTTATGCTTTGGGAGGGAAACCTATATCCCACATGGTCCCTAAGAAAGCAGGTCACAGCACCACAGAGATGTGTACAGCTTGAGAGGAGACGTCTGAGGGTCAGAGAAGGGGCCAAGTATAGGCCCCTGAATTTTAAGTCCTATAGTAACATACTACAATGTGGAAATTTCCTTTAAGTAAGGGAGAGAAAAAAATGTTTATGCTTAACCACTTGTGCATTTCTAGAGAGGAATACATTGATAAGCAAATTCCCCAATGAAATTATATCATTTGTTATAACAGCAGCATATCACCAAGCCCTTTGGCCCTTAGAACAATCAGATGACTGTCAGTAATTTGCCCTTAAAGATGCCTACTGATTCCCTTAATGAATTAAGGACAAAGCAATCGAAGATAAAGAGGGTGAAATAAATATCACGAATGCCCTACATTAATGCACATGAGGTATTGTTTGGAATTTATTGTGCTTGATAAGTAGTTTTAGTTTAGAAGGTTATATGTACTATGAAGCAATTAATCACATATGACAAAGACTCAGAAGGCCTTCAGATAGGTCGCTAAAATCTTTCCATAAAATTGAGGTATTAACTCTCCAAATGATTTCCCTTATATTCTTGATTATTACAAAATGACCTCAAATATGTTTACTTCCCAAGTATTTATTTATGAGGAACTAGAGTGGTGTTATCAATAAAGTGCCTTTATTCAAGCAGCAGGTTATCAGTGACAGAAGCCATAGAGATGAGTATACGTCACGATGTAATCATAGGTGCTCAATAAGTGATTCTGACGATGGCAAAATGAGGACAATCTTGAGAATCAAGTGAAAGAAATGCCATTGAACACACATTTGTCTAAAAGTTATAGAACGTTTCTAAACTAGGCTGTAATAAAAAAATTTTTATTACACATCGTTCAAAATGTGGACAGTCCAGTATGATACATAGTACAATGTTCCAAAATGTATTTAAGGAAATAAATGTAGTTTATTTCACTGCTGTTACTATGTTTCTAGGGAATTCGGAGAGAAATTGTAGTAGCCTAATGGTAAACCTGACTTAGGGTTCTGGAAGCCTAGCTCCAACATTGGTGGGTTCCCAGCATCATGTCAAAGCCGTGCCAGACTGAGTATTAGGGTGAGGTGCCCGGCTGATGGCAGCCAACAGGGCAGACCTGCAGGGAATGTTGTTAGGTGGGGAAGCCTGAACTTACTTCTTTCCTGGCCAGATCCTCCATGATGTTTCAGGGCAGCCCTAAGTATGTTTTAGGTAATAGTTTATCTCCCCTGTTGAGGACAGGACGAAGGTAATATTTATCTTTTTATTCTCAGGGAATGTCATAAAGTAGATTCTAGATAAGTTTGTTGGAAAAAAAAAAGTGTAGTTTATCCCTATCCCCATCGAGGTTTATTATCCCCACTATAATATTCTTAGTAAATATAGTAGCGCTATTGTTAGTCAGAGTCCCCAGATTTATTTAAATTTTTTCTTGCCTAGATTTTTTTCAAATCCTAATTGTTTTGCATCCTAAACTTATGGGCCACTATTAAATTTGCATAGTTGTTTCAAGCCAAATGCTACATCCCGTATCTTGCGTTTACTTAGTTATTCACTGCCAACGTCTAAATCAGAGACGTGAAAAGGACAATTGTTTAGTGCTCTTTAAAGTCGCTGACCAAGATTAGTAGGGAAATCCCATTAGCTCCATTCATTGCATTTCTCATAAATCTAAAAGGAAAGCAAGTATCCAAAGCCTTACTCTTTAATAGTTCTGACTTGTAAAACCTTGACAGGGCTTTATTCTAAATTGCTTCCAAATGATGTAAAGAATACTGAGAAATATGATGGGTAGTGAATCGTGATAGTTTCAGTTATCGAATAAATAACCAGAACAGTAAAAGGGGACTAATCTTAAAGCAAACAGGATGATGGGCTACGATGAGGCAAAAAGAACAGAACCGTGGCTTCTTAAACTACCATCTGGCTCAATCCTCTTTAAGTGGGCAAGTTTGAAGAGCCTTTTATTCACTGCCCTAAAACTTATTCGAAGGGAATTGTATTTGAATATTAATTTTTCATATAGTTAAAAAAAACTCACCAAACCCAACCCCATTTTTGTAGCCAAAAAGTAATGTTTAACAAAGTAATGGGTGACCCTCTGGCTAAACATGAAGGCGTGGGGCAACCTTGGCTGCAGGCTTGGAGGCCACTCTGCAGCTTTTGGGCCTTCACTTCCTGGGCTCCTTCGTGGCTACAGTAACTTATTAAAGTTGTCACCATGGTTTGAAATTTAGGCAAGAGGTGTAAGAATAAAAAATTCGTTAGGAAGAGAGTACGCGGTGATTTCTAGTATTTTATTTTACATTTAAAAATATACTGTAGAATTACCATATAGGATAATTGAGGCAACTGACACAGTAGAAACCATAATTTATAGTTCAAGTCGCGCTTTTGTGAAATTGTGAACCTATTTCATCACTTTCTAACAGACCCCTGACAACTGTGATTTCATTTAAGTCCTGGATTTTTAAATGAAACTGTTAAGAGGCTTTTATTTTGTTTTCCCGAGAAGGTGTGTTTGAGAAGCCTAAGTTGAATAAATAGGAGCCCACTACTTATCTTCAGCAAGAAGCTTTTAAAAAGGTATTTTAGCATTCTCTGTGGTTTAAGAGACAAAACCAAGTCCTGCTGGCTTTGTGTGTTGTGCTTCTCTTACAGACTGCAGTGCCTTCTGTCTGCTTTAGGGTGTGGCATCTGCCATTGGGGAGGAGAAACTGGCATGTGTCGCCTTTTATAGCAGACTGATTTCATTGTGCTGGGGGCCTCTATTTCATAGCTTCTTGGCTCCAATCTTCTAGTTGACTTGCTGAAGCAAAAGGAACTAAAAGAGATTTCGACCTACATACCTAATTTTTTTTTAAGTTTCATGATTTTTCTATATGAAAAAAATTTTTTTTTAAAGGGCCAGAGGTGAACTTGGTGACTCATTTTCCCTTTTTAGGATTAGTTGTGAAAATAAGCCACAAAATACTGCTACACTTGTACAAACTGACTTTGATGTATTTTATCAGTTTGAAAAAATGCATTTTTATGATTATATGTATATATTTAGTTTGACTATAAATGTTTAAAAGCATACATATGTAATGGATTTTAGAATATATGTATAAACACATATACACAAAACAGACATATTTATATTTGCATATGAAAAACTTTAAAAATTCAACTTATGTGGTATAATCATATAATTAGTATGTATTTGAATATAGAGAGGGAGAAGATCCAGGACAAAGTGTCAAAGAGGCACACTAACAAAGATGTAGTATTCTCTTGGCAAAAACTGATGAGTGATTTGGCATGAATTTACCTTACGGATCTGTTATTCTCTCTTACACATGATGATATAACTCCTGTTTTCCAGTTGTTTGCATTTGTTGAATGCAAATTTGTGCTTTCTACACTCTATAATGACCCTTGGGTGTGCACCTGATTCCCCTTCCCCCAATCAGTCACCAGTTTTTCACATCTATCATTTTCTATTTAGTCATGTAACATATTTACACTCCGTCAAGCAAACAAAAATAACCACTGCAGTTGAAATAAACTAAAATAGCCTTTATGGAAAGCTAAAGAATGAGATGATTTTAGAAAGCTACATTCTACCAAAATCATATATATCATTTCAGCTAGCAGGACTTCTTGAAAGCTCTGGTTTCAAGTGCTTTCTCTCCATGAAAACTGAGTCCACACTAGTACACTAGTACAACTGAGCTATTGTTCAGGTTAAGAAGTCCTGCTTTTGAAGATATTCAAGATGTTACCAGGTGACAAATTCACAATAATAAAAACATTTAAAGCATCAAAAAGTGATAGAATGGATAGTATTTTTTTTTAAAAAAAACAAAGCGTGAAACGTTTTTGCTCTAGGATTAGATTTGACGGATTTATATCATTATTGATCTTATGCTTATTAAATATAACATGTATTTCTTTTAGTTTTGTTTCACATCACTTAGAAATGAACCCATATCAAGAGAGTTAATTGTGCACATATCCTCTGAAATAGGGGGAAAGGCGTCATGCAGATTTATGAAGACAAGAGATAAACCTTAGCTATTATGCCGCCAATAGTTAAATTTCCACGTGCAAGCTGTTGGGAGCATAAGGCACCCCTCTACATATTTGAGGACGTTCCCTTCAGAGAGAAGACAGACAAGTGCATTGCAGGAAAAATGCTCCTTTGAGACTACTTCGTGTTTTCATTGATAAGCCTACGTACACACATAAGATGCCTTAAAAAAAGTTATATCAACGTTATCTTTGGGCAGGTGCAGTCAACAGTAAGCATATATTGAGTACCTACTGTCTACAGGGCACAGCGCTCCTGGAATGTGCTAACCTTCACTTAAACGCTTTCCTAATTTTGCAGTTTGAAGAAGTTGTGGGAAATACGCTGACGGCCCGAAATCAAGGGAGAGAGGCTAACATTCTGAAAAATTACATAACTCTTGGGAGAGGCAGTACTTTTGCACAGATTGCCCAAATATTTTCTTTCTCCGCCGGCTCCTCGTAACCTTTGGGGCCAGCGGACAACTTTGTTCCTCAGCCCTTCTCCCTCTTTTGTCTGCTCGTCAGACTCGTTTTCCACCTTTGTATCGGGCCTTTTAGACGTGAAAACAAACACGCGAACGCCCGGTTGGCAAGGAGACGGAGGCACGAGGGGAAAGTGCAGGCTCCAGTTGCCCCACGCCGCCGCCGCGCTCCGGGCGCCTGCGGCGCCGCCCAAGCCCCCGGTTCGGGGCCGCCGGTGCCCGCGAGGGTGCGCCCGGGCGGGCGCAGGGCCCGGCGGGCGGGCGGGCGGGCGGCGGCAGCGGCGGCCGCCGCGGCCCGGGCTGAGTCCAGTCCGCGTTTTGCGAGTGCGCGCGAGTAATCAGAGAGAAGTGGATAATAGTTGCTCGGGCTCGCTCGGCTCCCTCTCATGCCATGCTGGGCCCGATAGGCTCAGTCAGTCGTGTATTTACCCATATCCGGGTTAGAGAGGAAAAGAGAAAAGTTTCATTTAAACCTGAACTAAAAACTTTCACCATGAAATCACACAGCGAGAACAGGCCCAGACCGTAAGGCGTGACTCCCGGTTCGGCTCCGGCGGGGCCTGTGGAGGGGGAGGGGGCTCGCTCGATTCCCGTCGGGGCGTGTGGATGCGCACAGGAGGGGCTGCTGACTAAAAAGTGGGTTTTATTGTCTCCCCCCCCGCCCCCCGCCCCCCGCCCGGCCTCGCCACGCCGCGGCGATCATGGCCGCGCGGGCAGCAGCGGCGGCGGCGGCGGCGGCGCGGGCGCGGGCTGGCAGCGGCGAGCGGCGGGCGCCCCCCGGGCCGCGGCCGGCGCCCGGGGCCCGGGACCTGGAGGCGGGGGCGCGCGGCGCGGCGGCGGCGGTGGCGGCACCGGGACCCATGCCGGGGGGCGGCGGCGACGGCAGCGGCCTGAATAACGTGCACCACCACCCCCCGCACCCCCGTCACGAACTGAACATGGCCCATAACGCGAGCGCGGCGGCCACCGCCGCCGCCGCCAGCGCTAACAGCGCCAAGAGCGGCGGCTCCGAGGCGGCTCTCAAGGAGGGTGGAAGCGCCGCCGCGCTGTCCTCCTCCTCCTCCTCCGCGGCGGCGTCCTCCTCTTCCTCCTCGGCGGGCCCGGGCTCGGCCATGGAGACGGGGCTGCTCCCCAACCACAAACTGAAAACCGTTGGCGAAGCCCCCGCCGCACCGCCCCACCAGCAGCACCACCACCACCACCATGCCCACCACCTGCACCACCATGCCCACCACCTCCACCGCCACCACCACGCACTACAACAGCAGCTAAGCCAGTTTCAGCAGCAGCAGCAGCAGCGGCAGCAGCATCCCATTTCCAACAACAGTCTCAGCGGCGCGGGCAGTGGCACGGCTCAGCCCGGTCCCGACATGGAGCAGCCGCAACATGGAGGGGCCAAGGACAGTGCCGGGGGCAGCCAGGCCGACCCCCCGGGCCAGCCTCTGCTGAGCAAGCCGGGCGACGAGGACGACGCGCCGCCCAAGATGGGGGAGCCGGCGGGCGGCCGCTACGAGCAGCCGGGCCTGGGCGCCCTGGGCGCGCAGCAGCAGCAGCCGGTCGCCGTGCCCGGGGGCGTCGGCGGCGTCGGCGGCGGCGTCGGCGGCGGTGGCGGCGGCGGCCCGGCGGCCGTCTCGGAGTTTAATAATTACTATGGCAGCGCTGCCCCAGCTAGCGGCGGCCCCGGCGGCCGCGCTGGGCCTTGCTTTGATCAACATGGCGGACAACAAAGCCCCGGGATGGGGATGATGCACTCCGCCTCAGCTGCCGCCGGAGCCCCCAACAGCATGGACCCCCTGCAGAACTCCCACGAAGGGTACCCCAACAGCCAGTACAACCATTATCCGGGCTACAGCCGGCCCAGCGCGGGCGGCGGCGGCGGCGGCGGCGGCGGCGGAGGAGGAGGAGGAGGAGGCAGCGGAGGAGGAGGAGGAGGAGGAGGAGGAGCAGGAGCGGGAGCTGTGGCGGCGGCGGCCGCGGCGGCGGCGGCAGCAGCAGCAGGAGGCGGCGGCGGCGGCGGCTATGGGGGCTCGTCCTCGGGGTACGGGGTGCTGAGCTCCCCCCGGCAGCAGGGCGGCGGCATGATGATGGGCCCCGGGGGCGGCGGGGCCGCGAGCCTCAGCAAGGCGGCCGCCGGCGCGGCGGCGGGGGGCTTCCAGCGCTTCGCCGGGCAGAACCAGCACCCGTCGGGGGCCACCCCGACCCTCAACCAGCTGCTCACCTCGCCCAGCCCCATGATGAGGAGCTACGGCGGCAGCTACCCGGACTACAGCAGCCCCAGCGCGCCGCCGCCGCCGCCGCCGTCGCAGCCCCAGTCCCAGGCGGCGGCAGCGGGGGCGGCGGCGGGCGGCCAGCAGGCGGCCGCGGGCATGGGCTTGGGCAAGGACATGGGCGCCCAGTACGCCGCTGCCAGCCCGGCCTGGGCGGCCGCGCAACAAAGGAGCCACCCGGCGATGAGCCCCGGCACCCCCGGCCCGACCATGGGCAGATCCCAGGTAACCCCCGCGCCGGCCGGGCCTGCTTCCGCCGCGGCGGCCTCGCCGCGCGCCGCGAGCCCTAGTTTCTTTCTTTCCGCGTACTTTTTCTGCGTCTTCTGCCGGGGGAGGCGGGGGCGAGGCGCCCAAAGCCATTTTAACTCGCGGCTGCCTCCCTCCGAGGCCGGGCGGCGCACAGGGTCGGACTGCGCGGCGCGGGGGCCGGGGCCTGGGGAGGGGGTCTCTCAGAGGCCCGGGACGCGCGCCGCGATTGCCGGTCGCCGGGCACCCGCCTCGCCACCCCGCCCCGGGCGCCGAGCCGCGCGTGCGGGAGTCGGGGCCCGCGCCGCGGGGAAGCCGTGTGGGCGCTGGGGACCGTTCTGGCAGCTCTTTCAACAAAATAGGCGCTCCCGGCCAGTAGGGTCTGGGGAGGAATATTGACCCCCTCGTCTCGGTTAGCGCCAACAATGAGCGAGAACTGGGAAAAGAATGAGGAACTTTGTCCTCCCTCCGGCCACACTGCGTTGCCTCTTAGCTCACAAGGTGAAGGAAGAAAAAATAGGTTAGCTTTGTGGCAGCCTGGTGTGTGTTTCGTAGTTGTGCCTAGCCATTCGGGGATATTCGATGCGGGCTTTGAGTTTGAGCGTTTAGTAGCAGCAGTAGTACCCACATTTACAACGATGTGGAGCTCAAAAAATCCAAAAATATATCGATCCATTCCTAAGAATAGCCGGGAAGTCCATTATTTGGCTTGCAGGCTCCTTGAAAGGAGTCACCTTCAACAGATAGGCTGTGTTAAAGGAACACATTCCGGTTGAATTGAACTTATTTTGATCGTGGATTAGGCGTACATTTTATTCAGCGAACCCAGGGAAGTAGCAGACCAGTGCAAATTGATCTTTTTGGATCGAATTTATTTGGATTTTTAATTTCCTGTCACCCAAGTCTTGCAGCGTTGTTAGGAAGTGTCCTGCACTCTTGCTGTTTCTTGCTCGTAGGCTGAGCCTAAAGACTTGACTTGATCTCCTTTGCAAGGTTTGGAATTTGAATTGTGGAGGTAAACTGGCTGTAATAGTCTCCAGACAGCTGCCTCTGAGTTGACATCTAATCTGCCATCTGATTGGCTCCCCTCTCACCATTGGGCATTTAGCACTGCTGATGTAAATAGAAGTGCTGAGCAGTACAGTCACAAAAATTCTTGCCACAAATAATAACTGAGCTCTATTGCAAGCAGATGTAAGGTTGAATATTATTTAAAGCTTAAATTATTATACATCATAGTTATTAATAAGAGGATTAAATACATGAAAATATTATGCTGGTGTCCAGGATTGGGCATTTACAAAATTCAGCTCCTTGACAGTCTCAGCATGGCCATTCACTTCAATTGTAGGGTGAGGATATGGCAATTGAAAAATAATTAAACCAAGAATTTTACTAATTTTTGGATTTGTAAAGCTTTTATAAAAGTATCCTTTATGGATTAAACCATGGAAAAAATTTGAATTATGTCATCACATGTGGTTTAATGTAAAATTAAGATTTATAGCATTAAAAATGTCAAGATTCTGATATCCAACAATCTTTTAGTAGCATTTAATTAGCTTTATAACAAGATTAAATCTATATTTCTAGTAAGTTGTGTTTTAACAATTCTGATTGTTTTAAGCTGTTGGTGGATGAGGAGTTTTAGTTAGAATTGACATTATGTTTAAGAAAACATGAAGTGAGGAAACTATATAATAATTTTTGCAGACAACAGTTAGTTAAAAGGGAAGAAATGGATGTTCTTGCGAAATTTGAAAAACCATTTTACATTTGCTTCTGCTTTGGAAGCAAGTGCCCCAGGAATCTTTTTTTTTCCCCCTTGATTATTTTGCTAGGTTTAGGTAATGTGAACCTTATTTGAACTGCTCACACAATGTTTTAGGGAAACTATATTACATGCAAGTTGTGCTGGGTATGTTTCTTCCAAATAATTTTTCTTTCATAGACATTACAATTTTTTAAACTTGCATAGCATTAAAATATGTTAGAAAGGAATAATGGCGGTTGTAATATATATTTTTACTCAGCTCATTTATTTTAGGAAGGTGTATTTTAATAATAACCATATCTTAGATGAGAGACCTGTCAGAGTGAATGCAGTACTGAATTTAACAGATAATCATGTGAATCCCAGGCTGAGGACGTTGGTGTCCACTCCTTTCTAATCTTTAGTTAGTGGAATTTTACTTTCAATAATAATATGTTTTCCTATTCTTCATAGAAAACTTGGAATTTCAATTTTTATTTTTTGATTTGTACAGGTAAAAACATAGAAAAACCTTGTGTAAATAAACCCATGTAATTTTAAAAAGATTTGCTTTGTCAACTTCCTTTTAAAGGGACAGTTTAGAATTCACATCTCTGTAAACTAGAAACCAGGATGATAGAGGCAGATGTAGGTCGGTGTTGCTTTATGGTATTTTTTCGTAATGGAACCAATTATTTTAAGTATTTTGTTTTCTTGGAATGAGAGTGAATCCATTATGTCCTCAGTATGACCCTTGGGAATAGCTTTTTTATTTTTGAGGGGGAAGAAAAATGATGGGCATGTGACCTAGATTCACAGATTTCTTTTAGGTACCTTACCGTTTAACATGTGGAATGTGTCTCTTTTTTATATTTTTTATTTTTGGAAGGCTGGTATTATTTAATATTTGTTGTGACAGTTATCCTAAGGAACAGTCGTTTGTCCAGAATATTAAATTACTACATAACTATAGGTCATGAAATACTATTAAATTTTCTTGTGGCTTTTAACACATTTAGTTTCATTTTTGATTTTAGGAATGGTTTACATTGGGTGGCAAATGTTTTTGTAATTGAGAATAAAACGTGCGTATATTGTAACGGGAGGGTCTTTTTAAAAAGTGAAATAAGGCATTTTACGATACAGTTTGTTAGTGGGTTTCTGTGAGATAAAGTATTCAGATAAAGCAATCTCAAAAGAAATACTGAGGTCTGCTCAGGTAACTAAGATTTTATGATGTCCACATTTGTGCTGAATTTCATTAATGCTATTTTAACTTTAGTTTTATATAATGTAATACAATGTAATTTTAAAAAAAGCTTTATCTACCATTAAAAGAAAAGTGATTAGCTGACTTACAAAGCAGGAAGTTACAGGCTGGTTCCTGATTACCTTAAAATTTGTATAAGGTACATTGTAGCACTCCCCACTTTCCCCGCTCAGTGCAGTCTTACCCTATGTGATATGTTAAATCTTGTAAACAAATATTTGTGGCCTAAATTGATATATTTTGCCTAGGTATGGCTGGCCAGCTGCTCCATTGTCAGAAGTGGAATTGACAACTGTGTTTCATAGAAAAGGTTTACCATTTAAAAAACAAAGAAAATATAACAAAAATGTCTATAGTTGTCTGATTTTCTGTATTATTTGGAATGAAATTATGCATAGCTTAAAGTTGTTTTCATTGGCGATCTTGATTTCTGTGTACTTACTTTTGGCAATTTGTTGTTGTTTTTTAATGGCAACTACTCTGTAAGACAGCTATCACTTAAATTTACATTTATATTAACACAAAATCGATAAGTATATTCCAGGGAGCAACATATTCTTACCTTGCATCTATGATGAGAAACCCTATTCCCTCTTTTTTCTATGGTTTTGTTTTTTATCTATATTTAGGAATGAATTTTTGGCAAAGCTTTTTATACTTGTTCCATTTTTCCCATGCCATGTTGTATCAGAAGTATTAGAATTGTGTTGTGGATATGGAAATATTCCAAATCACACTTAGACACTTGTAGTAATGAACAAGCCTCTAAATATCGTTTTCTTTCATTAAAACTAAGAGAGTAACATCTTCACTCTGGTATAAAAATAGTATTAACTCTGGCTTGAGAACCGATTTAAAAAATGTAAGACAATGTAGAGGAAGTCTCTTAATATAAAACTCACTTGGTAGTTTTATTAGACATAGACACATTTTAAAGAAAACAGGTGTAACAGAATGTGGTTGAATTTTCAGTTCTATTTCTTATTAATGGACTTTATTACTTTATAATTTGGAGGAGGGTTTATCTAAAACAATGACTTCTGATGTAATAGGAACTTACTTATTTCCCTAGGATAAATACCAGTGTGACAGGCAAATCAAAAAGATGATTATTTCATTTATTTAACCCCATCCTCTCCTAGGAAGAAAGTAGTTTCGTTTAAAGTTTTTGGGGGTTCTATGAAATTTTGCTACTTATGTTGAAAACTGACTTGGAAATGTAAATTTTGGATGTATTGGCATAGGAAAATATATTAGCTTTTTGCCTAGTGTCCTAAATTGAGAGGTTTTTCTTCCTACTCTACAGGAGACTGACACTGCTCAGTTAATGGATCTGTGTGCTTTGATCCATATTTGAGGAAAAGGAACTAGAATTTCACTTGTGTCACTTTCATTTTGGGCTGTGTGTAGATGTATAAATTTGAGTCTTATATTTGTGTTTGAAAGAACTCTTGTGTGTTACTTAAAACAACAGATTTATGGAGGCTCAAAATGAGTATTAATAAAACTCAAGTTCCATGAATATTTTTGCAATATTTAGATTTTCAAAATGGATATTACAAAAATTTATGACATTTTACAATCTTCTTTATACTTAAGGATCACATCCACGTCCTCGGCCTTGTTGGAATTGGGTAGATTTTGATCATCTGCCTTTTTTCAGAGGTGTCCTTTCTTTATCAGGATATCGGTGCAGATTCTCCGTGGCTATGTAAAGGAGAGTCGCACAGTTGCTGTGTATGCATGCTTGAGGCAGAGGAATCCCAGGTCCTAGTTCCCTGTAGTGTTGGGGGAAACTACCAGGCAAAACTGCTCATCCACCAAGGGTATATTTATGTAGATGTAGAACTATTACACAGTATTGCTTTTTCCAGTTTGGAGGCTGTTTATGTAAGACTTAAGTGGCCCTTTTTGGTTTAATTGAGTGGTTGAGTGAATTAATTTTGATCTAAAATCTTGGTATATGTTAGTGACTTTTTCTCTTAGAAATCTGATGAAAAGAAAATGACAGGTATAATTACCTAAGTATCATTTATTGTCCACTTATTTTGCTTTATGCTATTGGAATGAATGGAATTGTTGATATATGTATACAATAGTTTTAACAATTCACGTTAATTGAATGACTGAGTGAATTTATCAAAGTAAAATATGTGTTTCCACAGTAAATTTTCAATAAATATGTTCTATTTTCAAAGCCTTTAACTTGGAGTAATTCTAAGAAAACTGTTTCCTTAGATTTAGTTAATTGAATAGGAAGGATCCAGTAGCCGTTTTTTTTAAAACCACTTCTGAATGGGTCAATGCCAAGGATATTAGAAGGCTACTGAGTTTGACAGGTGAACTAATGATGAAATTGATTTGTTTCTTGAATGATATTTATTGCTAGGAAAGAGATGAAAACCTTAAAATCTTAAGCATATCTGATTTACCCATAGACTCTCTTATTTTTGGTAGATGGCAGCAGAATCTGGGGTACATCTGTCACAGCAAGACAGTGCTTTTGAATTGAACTAGATTTGGCCTCTTTAACTACGTTCTGTAGGATGCACTTCTCAGTGTCTCCTTGGGCCTTGATGAAAGATGAAACTTGAGAATCAGACGAGAAGTCATTCCTTATTAGGTGACTCTGGAAGAGAAGCCATATTTGATGAAATCCAGGAGAAAATTCTAGGCCATGTTTTTTTTTTTCTTCTGTATGGGATGCTAAAAAAGTTATATATATGTGTATTTTTTTGATTGTGGCAAAATATACATAACATAAAATTTACCAGTTTAGGTGTAAAGCTCAGTGGCGTTAAGTACATTCGTATTGTTGCGCACCCCATCCATTTCCAGGACATTTTCATCCTCCCAAGTTGAAATTTAAAAAAAAAAAAATGTTTTTCTTCCCTTTCTTCATGTCAGAATTTAAAATCGTTAGTTATTAACATGTAAGTAAAATAAGCTTATTTTTATAACCATTAATCTTGCCACTTCATAGTTTATGAGTAAGTCCTTCCTCAGAGGAACACTAATGGTGTTTTTGGTTTGTTTTGTTTTTAGTTCGTTACTTCCAATTCTAACTTTAGGTTCGTCTTCCCAGGTTTTGTCAATTTGGAAATGTACATTGTGTAGGTTAGTTGTTTCATTGTCAGTTATGTCATTAACAGCTGAAAAGCAGCTTTTTGAAGGCTTTCTGTTTAAAGGTTTGAGGTACTTTGTTGAGAGAAGTCTGGGACTTTGTTAAATAATAGGATATGGAAATGAACTGTTAGCATGATCATTTTCCCCTTATTTCTCATCTTTTGCATTTTTAGCCTCTTTTAAAAATTATTGGTTTTATCTTTCTACTATTAGTGGAAATCAATTGTAATGATAATTTTTTTAAGAAGTGTATTTTAAGTTTTGGGGCATCTCACCCTCCCAACACAGAGCAAACAACCAATCCACGTGACGCTCTGTCCTTTTTCATAGCGTTCTGTGCCCCAAATGTATGCTTCCCCCCTCATGTTTTTAATTTGTAGTCCTCTGCAAAACTGCAAAAGTTCTTTGCAGGTGGAAAAATTCCTAAATTAAGATGATTGGTCTCTTAATTAAATTTTCGGGGCAGCTGCAAAGGGATACTTCTTGGAATCTGGTTAGTCCTTCTCGTGAACAGGCTTTTCGTGTGTAAAATACTGGGATCGTATTTTAGTTACTATTGATGCTGATATGCAGTCACATCGTTATATGACCAGTTATGTATTTAACGCCAGATTCCATAGAGGGCACAGAGAAAATGAACTGTGATTTAAGAGCTTGTGCCGGGAAGCAACAATTACTTCTTAAGGTGTAAACGTTTAGCATTTGTGTATGCTGTGAGGTGTATGTTAGGTAAATATCTACTCCAGACTATCAATTGGCAAATATTTATTGAGCACCCATTTTCTTAATCAGCCGTGTGCCAGACCCAGATGATAGCCAGGGTGTGGGGATCATTGCTGCTCCTGTGTGCAGTTCAGGCCAGAGACATCCTGCCAAAGCCTGCTCTCCCGGTGTCTGGGCTTGGTATTTTTGGCATGGTCGTTGACTTAGAACTGGCTCATTTAAACAAAGTGCAAACAGCAACCATGTGGGTCAGCAGTCTTCTTGGGTAGGGGAGTAGATTTGGGCAAAACAAATAATTGTAGATTGTTGTGATATAGTTGAGGTGAGCTAATGACTCTTCTATTGCTACCAATCAATTGCTGGCTTGGTGCCAGAGCAGAATAGAGATCTACTACAGAAAAGGATAACTACAAGAAGGAAAATATGATCTCTTGGAAATTTATGTAGAGTGGTTCTTTTTCTTTTTCTCAGTTTTCTACATTATACAGGCTCTTGGGAAAAAAGTTAAAACAGTCTGCTCAGATTTAGGAAGATACTTAGATTGCTAGGGTATTTTTGGTAACTGTTTAAATAATGTATGCTGGCTGAGGAGTAAATTCAGCTACTGCTCTGGGTCCTGAAATAAACCTTTCAGAAAGCAAGGCATTGGTGATTAGTGGAGGATGTTCCAGAATTCTTAGTATCTCCTGTTTCTTTTTGTGATGAGTATCTGCGAAATGAAACCACTCACCATACTTCATAGTCTAATTTTGAAATGCTTGGTAATTCTAGAATTTGTCTAGAATTTGGCATATAATTTCTGAAATTGTAAGAAGCAAATTTTAAGATTCAGTGACCATGTCTTTATATATACAAGCTATAAACCCATTTTACTATCCTTTAACGTATCTGTTTCCTGTTTGTATTTTTAATAATAAGTTTACTTTACCCAGTGAATTATAACTGACCTTGGAAATGGAAATGGTAAAACACTGCTACTGCTGAGTAAGTATCTTTCTGAAGAAGCAGACACATTCCTAAGGGAGCTGACATGCTTGTTGTATATTAGTTTATTTCTGGGATTATGAGGATTTATGAGAGAATATGAATATATTGCCAGGTTTCCTGATGTAAGGGAAAGATTGTGGGCTTGGAGTTGGGCAGACCTTTTGATTGATTTGTAAGCTTCAGTGCTCATTTTCTCTGAGACCTGGCATGGGCTCAGCTTTCTTATCTGTACTGTGGCCTGCTGGGCGGGGTTGTCACTGAGGTCATCTCTGTAAATCCTGTAGCATCCTTGCGTGGCACCTCTTCTTTCCCCACCTGTCTATCCACTGGTGTAGTGAAGTGGGCCTGGGCTCTTGTTCTCTGCCTGGCCCTGCTGCGCTTCAGGGTGTGGTTGAGGACAAGTCCCTGCCTCCATCGGATAGTGACCCCTGGTCCCTCCCAGCTGCAGAATTCTGTGCAGCTTTGAATTTAAAAGAAAATATACTGCCTAATCAGTTATGCACCACTGAATATCTTATTAAACTACACTAGATCCCAGACATGTTCAGAGACTATCAACTGAGACCTGTGCAGATGTATAGATTTTGTGAATTCCACTGTAATTTCCCTCAGAAATGTAGTTATGTACTGATTGGGACTCTTATAAACAGTTACATGAATTGGTTTTGGTTTACCAATAGAGCCTATGGGGGACTGATGCCATAGGAACTAAGCCACTGGCCCATTCAGTATTCCATCCTATATATTAGTAAGTTCTGTTCTCGGGCCAAGAGTCAGTCCTTTCTTCGGCCTCTTAGACCTTTCCACTTTCATGATCTGCAAAAACGACTGGCTTTTTAGGGGAAGTACTTTTTGCAAAGGAACAAAGTTTAAAAACTTTAAAAAATAGGCTTCTTTGAGCTTCTGGGTGGTAGACTTTGGTCTCTCATTAGTTAAGTAACTTGCTTCTGTATCTGCTTCAACTTCACTGAATATATGGTTCAGATTTGGTCCTTAGCAAGATTATAATTTACTCTATATATCATGGAAGTTTAGGTCTGCTCTCAAACTGGCAAAACAGGGAATGTAAAACCTGAGAATGCCAAGGGCTTGTCTCAAATATGTAGAGAAGAACAGTTTTTCTTTTTTATGCTAAGATTTTAAAAGTATCAGGGACAAAATTTAATTCTTTTATGAACAAATACTTACTGAGCGCCACTTGGTGCTAAGATACAAAGAGTAAATATAACATATGATCCACAATTTTCCCTGTTGAATTATCATAGACTCCTGGTGTTTTTACAAAGTGGAAACTAAAACGAATGGCTACATTATTTCTTCTGCAGTTCTCTGCAGAAAGATTGTATCCATCAAAGTGCATCATCTAACAATCTGAAGAGTAGATGATAAGGTATCTAAACTGAAAATTTCCGGATGAGTGTTATTATACATTTCACTAATTTATGTGGAAGGTCAGTGTACTTGAAGGTTGTTCTTAGGTGCTGTGACATTGATGAGAAGGTGATCTTAATTTGGATTTTATTTTGGGTATCATACAGTGATTTTTCTCCTAAAAAATGACTTTATAATATCAGTATCATGAAGGATTTAAAATTCAGTTCATTTACCTTCACTGTATTGAACAGCCTTCGAAATGTCCGGGCTTTGGGACTATAGATTTATGTCAGTGTAGCGAGACCTGGAGCATCGGGCAGATGTTTGTGGAGAGCCTACTGTGTGCTTGGCCATTTGTTGGATGATGGATCCCTTGATGAGAAGTCCTGCCCTTTGACTAATTGACGGTGCAGAGACTAAGGACAGGTAGGCTGCACGATACAGTGTAAACAGTTTAGGTGGGACAAGTTCAGATGTAGGAGGGACACCTCACAGAGACCAGGGTTGGGTAGGAGTAGGAAGACTGTGTAGTTCAGCAGGTCGAATAAGCTAAGACCTGGCTGAGGAGCAGAAGTTGACCACGTGAAGAGGCTTGGGGATTAAAGCAAGGGCAAAGGCAAGAGCTGAAGGTGTGCAGGTTAGAGAACCTGAAGGCTGGGCATTTACTACCTGTGTGACCCTGGGCAAGTCGCTTCCCCACTCTGAGGTTTGTAGCTTCCTCATTTCAAAGGGCTGGGAAAGAATACCTAACTCATGGAATTCTTGTGAGAAGTAGATTTGATAAAGTACTGGTATACTACCTGGCAAGGAAAGGGATGTGTGATAAGGAATTGAAATGAGTTAGGTGTGATTCTGTATTAGTTTAATTTAACAAGTTAATTTAACAGCCTATTAGTCTTTCCTCTCAGAACAAATAGGTTAATATTCAAAGCTTATTTCGAATCCAGACAGTGTCAGTTGTTATTGCCTGGTATGTCTTTATCTTGCCAGGTGTTTAGGAAAAGTTATGGAGCAATTTATCACATTTCTAAAATGTCTCCTGTGTTTTCCAATCTTTTTTTAACAGTCATGTTTTTTAACTGGTAAGGAAAAATAAATTCAGAAGATCGATAATTAGAACATTTAATTTCACCACCATCAACAAACATTTAGTGACCTTGGTGTGTAGTGACCTTGGTGTAGTGACCTACAGGGACACGGTATTAGATAAAAAGATATCCAGAGAATATTGGAAAATTGTTAAACACCGTGGTGTTCATTGTTTAGCGTAGAGGAATATTCTTAGATTGCTAAGTGAATATTGGCAATTAAAATAAATATAGGCAGTTTGTGGGATATTTTTATTTTACTTACTGTTCCATTTAATTAGAAATACGGATTGAATAACTCTGACCTCATAAGCAATCTAAAATTTGAGTTGAAGGAAATTGGTGGTAGGCAGACAGTTTGCAAGTTGATGAAATGGATCTTTTGCTTCCAATTAATTTTTGCCGTATACTAAACAAGCAGTTTATTATTGTTAACTGCTGAAAGTTTTTAAAATTGTAGTAATGTTTGTTACGATGTTGCTGGGTTTGAAACCCATCCTTTTCCCCCACTCTTGGTGCCAACTCCCTTTCACTTCATGTGTCTGGATAAAGACAACTCAGGAAATGCCATGCCACCAGCAGACAGAGGCGTGCTTCATGAACGGCTTGGTTTCTCCCCTGGTATCCATTATGTGTGGCAAGACTATCCTTTCTCCTCCATTGAGATGTCTGTCAGAAGTATGAGCACTTTAAAGCAGGAGTGCTTTACTTTTATTCAACCATTCATTAGTGAAAATAGGATGTGAAAAGCAATTTTGTGTTTTGTCTTTTACCGTGCATTAAGTTCCTGTAATTTTCCATATTGCTATATTATCAGTGAAGAGAGAGAGGAGAATGGAGGGAGAAGATGAATTTTATTTAAGACAATTATACTCAGATAACTTGAAGGAATGTGCTTTTTTAGTGTAAATACCTTTTCTTGGTGTTTCACGGTTCTTTGAAAAACTAATGCAAAAAAGTTGTAATCAGCTATTAAGATATTTGAGCCAACTGGTTGTCAATACGTTGAAGTTTTATTCTCGGTGGATCTAGAAATTTCATATAAACGCATTTTGTGAAGAGGGAGATGTGCTAGCCTGGCTAAACTGATAGAGCTGAAATCTGAATTTGATTTGCATATTGTGGTATTTTTTAGGGACTCTCAAAGTTTCGCACATGAAATAAACTAGGTAGTGTGTATGGCATCACATGATCAAAATATTTTTCCCCTTGCTGCTGCCAGAAGCTATCTATTGCTTTTCAACAATCTTACTTGTTGGGCATCATGCCAAGATGTTTAAGACAACCCCTTACGTGAGCTGTTCCATTCTTAACTTCTTTGAAGTGCCGTGACCTTCACATATGTAGATTAGCCATGTGCTCTGTGAATTGAAACTTGCTGCCTCAGGAAGAAAGGGTTTTTCTTTTTATTCCACTGGGAATTTGACAGCCATTCATCCCTGACCTGGGCAGAGGTAATGCAAGGAAATTGGATTCAAATGGAACGTGGACAGATAACGCAGAGAGGCAGGCAAGCTTACCTCCTTGTTGGGGATGAAACTGTCTGTGGTGTGGATAATGTGTTGATGTGAAGGATCTGAGAAGCAATAGGTACACGGGGCGGGGGCGACGGGGTAGGGAGAGAGAAATCAGTGTAGGAGTTCCGGAACAATGTCCTTTTAAAAAAGGAAAGCGTCATTATGGGCATTTCTAATTAGTTTTGACTCCACTCTTTCTCTCCTAACCTAAATTTTTGAAATCTTTCTTGAATTTTTGTTTATTCCTTAATACTACTCGAGAATTAAATAATTTTAATATTGTGGGCGAGCATGGGCTTAAATACATTTAATTTAGACGAGCCTTTCAAAAGTAGAAGTCACTGAAGGGTTGGGGAGATGAATGTATCACCCGTGTCTGGAGGAATCAGCGTGTTTGTCTTTGCGTTACAGAATCTTGAAATGAATTGATAGTCATGGACATAGCTTTACTCATGTGAGAGTCCTTACTCAGTTTTGTAATGATTAATAAAAGTAATGAACAGTGAATTTGGGGATTTTTATGAGACAAACCTAGACTTAAAGAATGTTTACCTTTGCTCTGTTAGTCAACATACTTGAAATTAAAGTAAAGTTCAGTCTAAGTAATAGTTGTGACACTTGATTAGGTTGCTGTGATAGAGTGTTGAGAAGGGAAGTTCTTATAAGAATCCTGCAACGGAAGTGGCACTCCAGCCAGTTTCTTAGAAGGAGGGGATGATGAGGGCAGTCTGAAATTTATGAGCGCTTTTGTGTGGCTTTCAGAGCCCAGCCTTTCCTGTGTACATTAGGGCTTGTGAAATATTATGGGTCAGAGCATCCGTTACGGGCTCTGTGGGAGGCCTTGTTGGTGCCCAGCTCTCTCTGCGGGGTGCAGAAGAGGACGTCTGTGTGGGGAACATGCTTAATGGATACAGTAGACTAAGAGGGAAGGAAAATTATCCTTAACTTGAGGACGACTTGTTTCTTTACCATATGAGGATTAACAGAAAAATTGGAAAAAGTACCTGGTCATGATCATGCAGAACATGGGGCCTTTCCTGGATTTCTGGTAACGTAGCAGACGTTAGGAGTGATGGTCCATAGGTGGCAGGACTGATGTCTGACCGACATCTTTACGTGAAGTTGGGAAGATGGAGCAGCAGGTGCACCCGCAAAATTACGGTAATTCAAGTGTGGAGGTGAGGAGGAATGGCCCGCCCCCCGAAGACAGAGTAATTCTGCCATTGGAGGAGGAGCAGGGCAGGCACGTGACTGAGGTCAGAGCGGAGAAGTGCGAGTGGCCTTCCTGGGGAGCGGCCAGCTGGGTGCAGACGAGGCAGGAAAATGGCAAGGTGGTAGTGAGTCAGCAGCCAAATCTTGAGTGATTTTTCCTTTTTTTTGCGGCACGCGGGCCTCACCATTGTGGCCTCTCCCGTTGCGGAGCACAGGCTCCGGACGCGCAGGCTCAGCGGCCATGGCTCACGGGCCCAGCCGCTCCGCGGCATGTGGGATCTTCCCGGACCGGGGCACGAACCCGTGTCCCCCGCATCGGCAGGCGGACTCTCAACCACTGCGCCACCAGGGAAGCCCGATTTTTCCTTTTTTTAAAGGGTGACCTGTGTAAGACTGTAGCGTGGCAACACATGAAGCTCTTACAAATAAACTGCTTTCCATTCTCCGCCTCCCAAATAGAGGAATGCAGATTCAGAGAAAAATTTTTGGAAGAGTCCTAAATAATAGTGAGCTACTAAGATCACTCCTTTTACTGAACACGGACTCTGTGTGCCAGGCACTCTGCACGGAGTAATTGCAGTCCTCGCAGCAGTCTTGCCAGACAAGTGTCCCTATTTCCTAGACAAGTAAACTGGTAGAATTAAGAAAGTTCTTCAATACCCAGGTCTGTCTGATGCTCAAGCCTACATCCTCTCCGCTAAAGGAGTGGTTCTCAAACCTGGTTGCCTGTCAGATTCACCCAGGGAGGTGGGCAGGGTCCCCAGGCCCCTCCCCCAGGATTCAGATGCTCAGGCTGTGGAATGGCCTGTATGCCCACCTTTCTGCCACCCACAGAGGTCGTTGACAAGCTAGAGGTAAAGTTTAAATAAATAGACTTCGTGTAACCATTAAGACATGTAGAATTACATTCTTGTAATTGAGCTTTTGGTGTATTTTAGCCCCATAGTCATACCAGACAAAGGAGAGGAAAGAATCTGCTCTAAGGGCATGAAGTTGGCTATTGGATTTTTCTGGTAGTGTCACTGAACATTAATTTACATCCGCCTGTTGGGGGAAACTGTCCCATGATCTGGGTCACTGATTTGAGTTGTCAGGGGAGACTGTGAAGCAGTCTGTTGATGTTTCAAGAGGAGCACAGGTTCTCTTCTGTTTGGGGTTATTATTTGCATGTGGCTGTAACTGAAGTTTCTGGGATGGGGAGGCGACGGACCAGCATGTAGAACAGTGTCTACTAATATGTGCTTCATAAATATTTTTGGATGAGAGAATAGATGAATGTACTGGACAGCATCTCAAGGTCACTTGGTGTTAGGAGTCCAGAAATCTGTAAGTCCAAGAATGTAGACGAGAGGACAAGTGACAATCAGGGACCAGAAGATTGGAGAGAAGGGAGGATACGGGCAACTGGAAGAGAGAATTTCAGAGTGAAAAATCAGCAAAATAAAAGTGAACGTCATTATGTGCCCAGAGTGAACTCCTGTGGTGGTAAAAATTGTAGGACAAACCCCCAAATTAGCATATCTTAATCAGGGTGTTCATGTACAGTTAAAAGAACAAATGTAAGGCAGAAAAATCCTCTTAATTCTTTGGTGAGGTCATTTCATGACATTATAGTCACGATTATGTCCTTTTTTGCTGTTGCCACATGGCACTTTTGGAGTTGTCAGTGGTGTTGGGAAGATATGAAGGGCACTCCATCTCTGGAACTAGTCAGATTCCTCATTTTAATTTGCTGCCTACTTAGCTGAGGAACTTCTAGGCTGGCCAGGCCAAAGGATGTTGGGATGGGTCCTGAGACCCTTTTAGTCTTTTCTCTTGCTAATCATGTCTAGTGGTAAGGTACAGTACTGGGAAATTTCCCTTTTATGTCCCCACCTATTTTTCTCTTTTAAAATTTGTCAATCAAACCAAATCTCACAGCTTTGAAAAAGAAATCAGTTTGGCTCATAACCTTGTTTTAGACAAGTGATGCAAGTTAAATTCCACTTAACCAATGCTGCAGAAGTGTTTGAGCATTAGGAAAGTTCACAGTACTGGCTCTGTTCATGTCTATTTCCTGGGTTTTGAGCTTGTGTTTTCCTCACCTCCTGCTCAATCCTAAATTTGAGGCTGAGAATATTTACAAATGACCTACCTCCACAATGCTGTTTTTAGCTTAGAATTAAATGAAGGCTTTCCTGTCTCTTGTTTCCTATTTTCTAATGATATTTGATTTCGTTTTATTCTTTATAATAATATATCACTACTAGAGTAATCATGGATTTACAGTTTTTGAAGTTAATGCTGACTGTACCTAATCCATCTCAAGCAAATGAATTAACAGCCTATTTGTAGGAACCCACAGAAGGAAAAAAAAACAAAGCAAAACTGGTAGCCTGTTGTTTAGGCCTGTTGCCATGTGTTACAGGCACATCCTTTTTTCTAAGACCCGACCTTTAATTTTGTTTGGTTCTTCAGACTTCTGAAGGGATGGGTGCAGCCACATTTTAATCTTGTTTGTTATGATATAAGGTATGTCCTGCCTAGAAAGCTAACACCTGTCTACCTGTGCCAGTCCTTTCAGAGAATTTCTGCAGGAATGTATCATTCACCTAGTGCTATGGTTTTCAACAGTGCAGCCTTAACGTTCTGAAACAGCTGAGAAAGCCCTAAGAAAATACCTGTCAAAATGCTCATGAGCTTAACTCTGTCAGAGAAGAATAAAGCCGTTGCCTCCTTTTTCAGGCTTAGATGATAGTTACTTTGCTCCCCGTGGTAACTTTCCTTTTGGCCATATTATAAGTACAAAGTGGAGAAGTTAGTCGAGCAGCTCTGGGGAGCAGGTTCGAAGTGAGGCACCCGTGGAAGCAGACAGGTGAGATGCCACAAGTTCTGCCAAAGCACAGGGAGGAAACCAGCTGTGCTGGCTGGTCCCTTGTGACCTTCTGAGGGAATCGGGGGAGAAGCAGGTCAAGCCTTACATGCCTTGCGTCTTTGAGAGCCTCGGACACCAGTCTGCAGGAGAGACAGCGAGTCAGTGATATGGGGACATTGACCCTGCGAAAGAAGAGTGGGAAGCCAGCGTTGGAGCAGGTGGAAGACCTGTTGATCGCCAGCTACTGTGCTACCTTATGTGCATACCTGACTCATTCGGCCAATAGCTATTGCTGTCTATCTAGGTACTGATATCTATTTAGCACCTCCTGTGTGACAGTAGTGTTAGGTGCTAGGGATAAAACAATGAATAAAACCCAGGCCCTGCTTTCACAGGGTCGACCTTCCAGTGAAATTTAATCCTAGAGATAGCGGAACCACGCGTCTACAGGGCGGTGGTAGCTTTTATGGTAGGAAGACCAGCAGCGCAGGGGAGTGCAGAAGAATCGAACATTTTCATAGGAATGAGGCTATATACGAATATATATAAAAATCAGTTTGTAAAGGAGCCATCGTGGTTACTTCTGTAGTCTCTTACAAATGCTTGGCACGCACCCCTCGTGTCACAGGGCAGTGATCAAACGCAGCATTTTCACTGTCAGTGGTTGAAATGGCCCAGGGCAGCCCCCGTGCTGTCTTCATTCCCTCCAAGCTGGGAGGAAGAGGTGGTGCAAACCCAGAGTTCTGGATGTGACTCCACAGGGGGAAATCACATGGGATGGTAACTTTTTGAAGGTGTTCAGTTGCTTTTGAATCATCCTGTATATTTAGTAACAGGCTGTGGTTTTGGACATGTTGGGTTTGAGATGTGTTCCAAACAGCTAAATGGAGATGCTTGTAGGGAGATAGAAAATAGGGATCTGGTGTAGAGGAGGGTGATCTGGGCCCGGTGTAGAGGAGGGTGATCTGGGCCCGGAATATAAATGTGGGTTCGCAGCATGGGGTGTCAGTTGAGAGTGGGGTTCATGAGATTGCCCTTGAGAGCACGTGTGTGAAGAGAGGGGTGCAAGGACTTTTAGGGGCATTAGCATTGAAGGAGTGAAAAGGAGCCAGCCAAAGAGTTGTAAAAGGAGGTGGAAAATGCGGGGCAAGCTCCACAGAAGCCACGGAGGACAGAGGTTTCTGGAAGAAAGACCTGCACAGCTGTGGTCAGCACTGAGGAATGGTTAGGTAAGAGTGGGAGCTGGCATCTGGGTCATTTGGTCATTGGTGGCCTTTGGAAGAGCAGTGAGGAAGGGGGCAAGCAGGAGGCTGAGGGGTGAATAGGAAATGAGAAAGAGGCTTCGAGATGGTTGGGAGACGGCTGGGGTTGTTTTGTTTGTTTAAAAATTGGAAAAAAAAGTCACTGGAAGAGAGGTAGAGAAGTCTCATTTGCTGTGCTGCCTTCTTTGTGCCCAGGAGCTGTGCTGGGTGCTCCCAAAATGTCAGTTGACCTTTCTCCTCTCCCAGTGGACCGGGCACTGCTCTGCTGGGGACAGGAGGGCCATCCTCTTCCTTGTATCCCCAGTGCCCGATGCATCCCCACTGGCGAGACTCAATGTTTGCTTATTGAGGGCCACACATGTTGCACAAGGCCTCGGATTTAATCCTTGCAACATGACTATGTGACAGGTTTTGCCATCCTCATTTTATAGATTCTAAGGAAACATAGGATCAGAGTGGCACGAGTACTTTGACCAAGGGCATCAAGTGTTGGCCCAGGAGTTGAACCTGAGTCAAGTTCACGCGAAGCCCATGCTGCCCTGGTCTTTGTTAAGTGTGGAGGGTATTTCATTAGAGTTGTAGGCTGAGGGGAAGGAGCCAAGTTTTTATAAAGATTATTTACAGACATTTTCAGAAAATAAGTTTTGTGATATATTGAACTGCCAGTGTATTTTGGGTGCTTTTGCTACCTTTGGTAAGCTGGACTGTGAACATGAAGTAGTGAGTCAGCTGGTATGATGGAGACATCTTTGATGTGTGGAGAGACCTCTTAAAACAGAGGTGATTGCATTTGGGAAATTAGCTGTGGCTTTGGCAATCATCTTAGGCTAAGGCAGCGGTCAGAAGGAGTATAAGTTGTTCAACGTTTTCTCGTTATTCCCTCTGAAGACTTACGTTTGAGAGCTGGCATTCAGGATTGGCCACTAAAAATGCTGAGACAGTTTGCTCTGTGTGTGTAAGTTATTCTCTGATGCTAAAATTGTTACTGTAAGACAGGTATATGTTTTCTTCCACATACTTGTGACACCGTTCTTTAAGTTACAACTCACATACACATCCCCTTTTGAGTATTACAGATGATAGGTCAGAGTCCCGCCTGGCGCCTAAAGCCTCAAAGGGAACCTCATTTGTTTTTCCATTGTACTGAAATATTAAGTATTGAATAATTAGTAACATATGCTTTGTTGAACAGTTACTAGGTGTCAAGCACTGTGCTAAGAACCATATATGCATTATCTGTGAATTTGGTAGTATTATTGTATACATTTTACAAATGCGTAAACGAAGGCACAACCTAGATAAGCTTAAGGCACGTATCTAGGAAGTGGCAGAGGCTGAGCGCGAACCCGTACATCTGTCTCCATTGCCTTCTCAGATACTGTGCTGTCTGTATTTGCGCTCAGCAGTTACCGGCACGCGTAGATTTAGGTGAGTGGCCTGAATTTATATTTTGGAAGCTGTCATTATAGTAGCAATTTTTTTCTTGCTTTTTGCATTCACATCATTTGATATTCTATGAGGATATTGAAAAAGTTGATGAAGAAAGATACCTCCTTTCCATAGATCGGATATTATTTTGTTAGAGAGAGAGAGAAAATAGAGTCTTCTAAGAAGCCGCACGGTAAGTGGTAGGAGTCCCAGCCACCCGGTAAGACAGGAGGAGTTGTGTCCTTGGTGTCTGAGACCAGGACTCCCTCCTTTCCCTGTGGCGACATTTTTCTTATCCATGTCCCTTCTGCCCCACCAGTAAGGAAGCAGATTTGAACTCAAGTGTATTTCTTTTTTGATGAGAAGGTGAAGGGGATCTTTGTACTTGGTTTAGCTTTCATTACCATTCCCCCTTCCAAAAGAGGAAACTCAGCATCAGGATACATATCATGACTGAAGGATCTTTTTTCCAGCAGACAGCCTTTTTAGCATTAAAAGTACACTCTAGACCTGCTCTGTCCAGTTTGGTAGCCAGTAACCACATGTCGCTATTAAAATTAGTTAAAATTAAATAAAATTTAAAATTTAGTTCTGCAGTTGGACTAGTCACAAGTTAAGTGCTTAAAAGCAAATACAGCACAGAATAGAACATTGCAGAAAGTTTTATTGGCCACTGCTGCTCTAGAGACTGGTTGCATCTTGTAATTTTTAAAACAATGTAAACATACGACCACTGTGCACTGCTCTTAGTAAGTACAAAACGTGAGCTATTTGAATTTTGGATGGCTATAAATAGGAAAGGGTCTGCATAATCATTTTTGAAACTCTTTGTCATCAACAGTACAGATGTATTGTGATGATCCAAAATTAGAAGGAATAATGAAAAATCCGATGAAACAATATTATAAGAAAGAATTTCTTTCTCTGTTTTGGAGGGTTCTGCCCAGGCTTCTACCAGGTTTTCTGAGGGCCATAGGCACAGGGAGGGTGGCTGTGTCATCCACTGTTTTGTTTTTTTTTTGCGGTACGCGGACCTCTCACTGTTGTGGCCTCTCCCGCTGCGGAGCACAGGCTCCGGACGTGCAGGCTCAGCGGCCATGGCTCACGGGCCCAGCCGCTCCACGGCACGTGGGATCTTCCCGGACCGGGGCACGAACCCGTGTCCCCTGCATCGGCAGGCGGACTCCCAACCACTGTGCCACCAGGGAAACCCCATCCACTGTTTTTAATAGGAGAGAAGATGTTGCTGCTGTTTGTACCCAAGCATGCGGGAGGCTTTTTAACTTGATTTTGTTTTATATCCACTACAAATAAATGTAAGACTAGTTAGTGTTTTTTTCTTCTGCAACATTTGAAGGGAAGTACTTGATTTCTGTCTGTGTCGCAGTTTCAACTTTAACCAGTGGCCTGGTAGTTGGAATAGGTTTTGCATTTCGCTGTGGAAAAAAATCAAATTGCTTTCTCAAGGTTGACTGAAATGTTTTAACTCTTCATAGCAAATGAGGCGTGAAACAAATTGTCAAAAGGATGGAGACAAAATTATCGCAGTACCGAGTGTTTAACTGGCTGGTGATGCTCCACTGGAGGTGTGAGCTGGGCAGATAAATGTGTAAACGGCACCTTTCTCTTTTTCTCCTACCCGATTTCTCGCAGCTTGTCTTCACTAAAGGACCTATATCTGTGTCAGAAAAATCACAGCCCTTCTGGGAGTGTTAGATTAGTGTTGCTAGGAGGAATAATTAAGAAGTACTATAGGCTATGGATTAGAAGAAATACACTTCCTGTTTGCAAACATTTTACTTCACATCATCATTAGATGAAGCAAAAATAAGTTTTTAGTGTCTCTGAAAGCTGGATTATATGTAAAGTATGTCAGTGGTTCTCTATGCCCATATACTTCGCTATTCATTTGTTGTGCATTGCTGTACTCAGAATAACACCCTTTTTAGGATTTAGGATTTTAGGATTTAGTTGTTTGAATAATAATGCTTGAACGGAAAGATAATGAAGTGTTTAAATCATGGACTTTTTACTTTTAGAATATCAAATGTTAGTTTAAGGAATGGCTAGAGGTTTAGTTTACTAGGGGGCACTTTATATTTTTGGCTACTCCATTCTTCATTTTGAAGCTCCTCTTTAGGTTCTTAGAATTTATTAAGAGATAGCAAATAGAAGGTTACAGCTCTCCTAGCCTACTGGGGCTTTTAATTTTTTTTTTTTTTTTTTTGCTGTATGCGGGCCTCTCACTGCTGTGGCCTCTCCCGTTGCGGAGCACAGGCTCCGGACACACAGGCTCCGCGGCCATGGCTCGCGGGCCCAGCCGCTCCGCGGCATGTGGGATCTTCCGGGATCGGGGCACGAACCCGTGTCCCCTGCATCGGCAGGCGGACTCTCAACCACTGCGCCACCAGGGAAGCCCCGGGGCTTTTAATTTTGAACACAGATCATAGAATGGCTACAACAGATGTTTCATACAAAGCGTGAGGGGAGAAGTATTAAATTAACAGAAAGATCATGTATTGGCCTTGTTTTTCTGTGGCTAAGTGTAAGTTATTTTTATATTTTTAAGTATTTTTAGCATCTTATAAGCAAAGGGGTATATGAATATATGTATACATATATGTTCATGAGTATGTGTCTTACGTATATTTATGTATGTGTGTATGTATTTGATATTGGGTTGGCCAAAATGTTCGTTCGGTTAAGGAATACGTTGTTCAATAAAGTTCTTGGTGAAAATGAAAAAGGTCTCTTATTTTTTACTTGAAACCGGATGAAGTTTTTGGCCAACCCAGTATAACTACAAATACGGACAACAGTGAAAAGTATAATTCTATCACACTGGCACAGCTGATAGTACTTTGGCATCTTTCCCTCTGCTTGTTACTTCGATGGATATGTATTTGAGTACGACCACTATTTTCATCCTCTATTTTACTTACTGCCGTAGTAGTACATATATGTAAGGGGTATTATCAATTGATTACGCAGCTTCCAAGCCATGGTGTTTCCTTTTTATCAGGCTAATTCCAATATGCAGAGATGATTGAGTTTTTTTGCGTGTGATTTTGTCCATTTATTAAAAGTCTTTCAGTGAAGATGTAAAGGCCAGCATTTTATTTATGGAATGTAGTCCACCTTTATAAATTTATGTCATAGAAATGCATGTATATTTCCTGTGGGTTTTCACATATAGAGGAGTAGTAGGTCTTCAAAGATCGTAGTGGATGCAACTTACCTTTTTAAGAGGGAACCAAAATATTTTGCCTTCCCTTTGATTGACTTTCATCTTTGAGCTAACTAGCCGTCTGTCTGTCTGTCTGTCTACCTGTTTATCTATATATACTGTCATCTGTCATCATCTTCATCCCTCTGTGTCATATGTCTTACCTAGACTTACCTTTGCTTTTGTTTTTGCATTTCTTTATGACCTGTCCACCTCCCACATCAAGTGAATTCTCCGCCTGCTTTCACAGCGTGCTCTTTCTTGCTTTCATTTTGTCTTTTTCTTTTTTTTCCTTTTCCTTTTCTTGATCCAGTTCTTCCTGTCCCTTCTCATCTCCTCTCATTATAAGCTTCAAATTCCATATCCTGCCCTGAGTGAGCATTCATGTAAAATTTCTCCTGTGTCTGTTGTTACTTTTTGCCAATGTGTATTAAAGATCTGGCCCTTTTTATTTCTTAATGTCCCTGGTTTTTTTCCTCCTAAAACTGTAAATTTAAGGTTAGGCAATATTACAAATTGCCAATATTTATAAAGAGGCATGCAGTTAGAACAAGAGTTTAACAAATGCAGACATCTTGCTAAAGTTCTGTACTCGCTGACCTTTTCACTGTTTAACCAATAATTGCATATTATAACTGTATTTGTTTGCTTTTGGGACCAACATCCCTCAACTTACCCTGAGTCTGGCTACGTCTTAGATGCTCTTTCTGGGGTGTGGTGTTGGCTCCTTGGATTGGAATCTGAAGGCAGATTTAGCACGAACACTTGACTCTCTCCTGTCTCTTGCTGGGCAGTCTGCTTAGCGAGGAAGGGAGTGGATAGAATAGTCCAGCAAGTAAGGGATTCGGTTTGAGCTCTGCCGCTTATTAGGTGATAAAGTACCTAAGTGCTGGGTGGTTAAATGAGGTAATATACATAAAGCGTATAGAAAGTGTCTTTAAGTGTTGGCTGTTCCTTATTACCGTTGCCATTATGGAGCAAGCAGGTCTACACTTAATCGAAGATCGGGCGTTGATTTGCCTGTAGGAATACTCTCTGCTCTTAGAGCTCTTACCAGTAAACTTTTTATCTATCCAGTGGACACCTTTGCATAGAAAAAGTTTTTTTCTATCCACAGGCCACCTTTGGTTTTATTTTCTTTCTTTTCCACGCCTGGATGGAAGAATAAAGTAGGAAAAAGAGTTACATACATTTTGCGACTTTGAAACCTTGTGATGCGATTGTTTTCCAGTTGGAAAGCTCATTCCTAATTTATATAATGGCTACTTCGCCTCTATCACATTCACTAAATTAGGTTTGATGCTGCACCCCAAAATCTTGACCATAAACCTTCGGTGTCCTTATCAGTAAAATGGGGATGATGTGAACTGCTGTGAGGTCCTCGGTAAATGATAAACGCATGTACAGTGTATCTAAATAAACCTTTAGGGCTTCTCTGGTGGCGCAGTGGTTGAGAGTCCGCCTGCCGATGCAGGGGACACGGGCTCGTGCCCCGGTCTGGGAAGATCCCACATGCCGTGGAGCGGCTGGGCCCGTGAGCCATGGCCACTGAGCCTGCGCGTCCGGAGCCTGTGCTCCGCAACGGGAGAGGCCACAGCAGTGAGAGGCCCGCGTACCGCAAAAAAAAAAAAAAAAAAAAAAAAAGTGCTTGTAGTTTCTGAAGTTGAGGCACTGTGCCTTAGTATGCCACTCAGCTGATGAACGAGTCCCGTCTATGGCTTTCATGATTTCACCAGAGCTGGCTTAGAGGTGTTCCTGCTCTCCATTTGTCCTTTGTTCTAAAAACACATTTCCCATAAAAATATATTTCACAAGTTTTTCTGCATCACATTTTCAACCAAAGTTTAAATGTGGATTGCTTGATTTTACTTAGTAATAACAACTTTGCGGATCACTTAATTTCCAAAGTGCTTTTCTTAACCTAGTTCTCACAGTAGTCTTGTGAGGTTTGGTTAATATCCCTGTTTTATATATGCAGAAGCTGAAGCACAGTGACTTGGTTAAGGATGCACTTGGATCTCAGCTAGATTTTGTGCCCCAAATCTAGCTTTGGCACTTTACACCATCTCTGTGGTGTGTATGGTATCCGTTCGACTTATGGACACACTGAGCGTTTAGAGCAGGGGTGGGCAAACTTTTCCTATAAAGCGCCAGGTAGTAACTATTTTTGGCTTTATGGGCATGGTCTTTGACTTTCTGATGAGGTCCCTCTAAAGTAGGCACAGTCTGTGAATGAAGGGGGAGGTTGTGTGTCCATAACAGTATGGACACAGACATTTGAATTTCACGTAATTTTACATGTTGTAAAATATACTTCTTTTGGGCCTCCCTGGTGGCGCAGTGGTTGAGAGTCCGCCTGCCGATGCAGGGGATGCGGGTTCGTGCCCCGGTCTGGGAGGATCCCATATGCCGCGGAGCGGCTGGGCCCGTGAGCCATGGCCGCTGGGCCTGCGCGTCCGGAGCCTGTGCTCCGCAGCGGGAGAGGCCACAGCAGTGAGAGGCCCGCATACCGCAAAAAGAAAGAAAAAAAAAAAAATTAAAAAAAAAAATATACTTCTTTTGATTTTTTTCCAACTGTTTAAAAATGTAAAAAGCACTCTTAGCACACTGGTCCTACAAAAACAGGTGGTGGACCAGATTTGGCCCATGGGCTGTAGTTTGCCAACCTCCGGTTTAGATCATGATAAGGACAGGATACACTTTTCCATTTCAGATTCCATCCAGATCTGTCACCTTCCCCCCAGTTAGCCGTCTTTATTTACACAACTCTCTATTCCCTGGGATTTTGGCTCAAGCAGCAGCGCTTAGCTGGCATGGAGCTGGGAAGATTTTCTGTCTTTCAGATGAGACTGAGGTCCAGAGGGAGTAAAGGGATCACCCAGGGCTGGAAATCCCATTAGCAGTGGAGCCTGCGCATGTTAAACCAGGGTTCTTGATTCTCCATGCAGTGGTTTATTTTGTTTTATTTTCTATTGGCTGTGATTTAATTGTGTTTCTTCATGTTCTAGGCAGTCTGTCAATTCCTTAATTTTCCCCCCAACATTTTGAGTTTTAGTCTGAAGTTTTGTTTTTTTTTTCAATTACTGAAGTGTAGTGCATGAATACATTCTTATGTAGAAGATTCAGACACTGGCAACATGTACATTGAATATTTAAATTTCCTTTTACTGCTTCTACTTCCCAAAAGTGTACACTCGTAAGTTCAATGTATTTTTTTCTAATCTATTTTTCTTTAAAAATACTGCGTACGAACATATACAATTATATAAACATAAACATCCATGTGTAAATCATACTATACATATTCTTGGACTGGCCTTTTGCCCCATTGAAGCCTCTTTCAGACACATCACAGCGTGTCTGGGTAATTGTGTGTGTGTGTGTGTGTAGAGGTTCTCTTATTATTGTCTAAGCAGTCACTGAAAAAACCACAATATCGTTTCTACTGTGGGCCACTGAGCCGTTTTGGACTGTCGCTGTCTGCTGAGGGAGCTGGCCAGGAGGATTTGCCTGGAAGGACCACGAAGGATCTTTAGGCAGCAGCCCTGCGTCACTTTCTCTTCTGACACCCTCAGATGCTGTCCTAAGCCTCCTGTGTCACTGTGTGCTGTCCATAACAAAAGTTCGTACAAAGAGTGTGTTATAAAAATGCAACCTCTTCATCGCTGTGTTAACCCTTGATGCTTTAACTCTATTGTATTCCAAAGCTGAGGCAGAGGGGGACATTTCAAAGTAATAGAATTTAGTCATTGAAATTTCAAAAGTAATTGAGAGAAGATGAGAGCATTTCCTATTTGGAAGGCATCAGCTGGATTTTTTTCCTTAAGTTATTTTCATTGTATCTAGTTAGCTTCAGAAATAAGAGTGGGGAGAACAGAAAGCAGAACGTGGAGTGGTGTGTACCGTGGATCTTGGAATACCTCGAAGTTCTCATGCCTTTTCAGGTACAATACTAAATAGATATCCTACTCAGATGTAGGTCATAACTTTGTAATTAAAATCTCTAGAAAAAAAAGGCAGCCTTCATTGTGTTCTTGGCAGGCTATCACGTGGTGTTCTTGTGAGTGTGGGCTCTGGCCAAAATTGACTGTGACCCAGAGCAGCCCTGGTGCTGAAGTAAATACTTGTAATTCTCTGTAGTCCCCGTACCACAGATTGCCGTGGCGTCATACCTTTCCCCCTTTCATTCTCTTTCATACTTGATTTTTTTTCAGTTTAGCTGAAATTTAAAAATACACTGAAGTACGCTGAATCTCCGTAGTTAATGAAAGTTGAAAATAAAAACGTGTTGTTTATTAATAAGGATTTATTCATTAGTTGTGCCAATTCTTTATTTGTTGATCTGGTTTTAAAATATAAATGAATATCCCTCTTGTTTTTGCTTGATAAAAGAAACTTGAAAAAAATTAGAGCTACTAAAATCTCTGATTAAAAAAAGTGTGAATGATTTTAATTTCCATGGACTTTGGGGAGACTATTTTAAAGTTTGTACACAGAAGTTTGTTTTATCTGTGTGACTCTAATTAAAGTTAATCAAAGTCACATGGCTGAGCAGATCTCTGAACTATTATTTTTTGGAGATTTTTATTCATTGTATCTGATTTACTCAGTTGATTTGCTGTTATTCTGTTAAAAGTAAAAACACCAGTAACCTAATGTAAGAAAACATTGGCCATCTTATTTTTGGGCTCCTTTACGTTGTTTATTTTGTGCACCAAGCTGGTGCATAAAGGCTCAGTGTGTTTTGGCTCTGGACGGCTGAATAGCGTCATGTCATGACTGACCTCCTGACTGTAGAGAAATCAGCACGAGACCCACAGTGAGTCTTTTGGTCTTTGCTTCATATGCTTTGTGAAAGATGTGGTCGTTTTGTACGCAAGATGTTATAATGGGGTATTGACATTCTGTTGACCCAGAAACCTGTGTTTAAATTCAGCTGCCTTTCTTTTTAAAAAGAAATTTTACAGTTGTAAAATTTTAGCCCTATTTTAATTTTGAAATCGAGATGAAACATAATCCCTGGAGTGCTCTTTCACTGTTGCAGTATAATCTTTTCATATGATACCTGATTTAGTTGGAAACAAATTAGTAACTATGCATGCTTAAAGGAAGCAATTTAATAAACAGGATTTTAGAGAAACCTAATCAGAATTGTAAAATGATACTAGCGAATCAATTGCATTATACAGAATTACTAGGTTAGATGCAGCTTTTAGATAAGTGTGGGCAAATCTGAGGCTTCTGTACCACCGTTGTCAAGAGCATTTAAAAATTTGCCTCTCACTTAAAAAAAGAGGGAGGAGGAGAACTCCTCTTTCCCCTCAATTTATTGGTTCATTCAAAAATGGTTCACAAGTAACCATCTCAGATCACTTGGGCTGAGGCCAACCAGACAATACATCTGGCTACAGCTGTGACACGGTCTCTCAGATGAAGTTCAGCATGCTGGCCAAGGCTTGCCGTTTGCAGTTGGGCAGGGTGTATTATGTGGTAAGGTAACATGAAAAAGATAAAGAGATACGATCCTAAACCTGAGGATTTAAGCAATCAGCTGGGAAACCTGTATGGCTCAAAGCCAAGGAATCAGATTTAGGAGTGAGGTGAAGACTGGCAGGTGCCACAGGCTCTAACCCAGAGAGCCTGGCTACCCTTACATATGAGGTATAGGCAATGAGGAGTAAACAACTCCCATTTTAAATCATTTACAGCCCTTGTCAGCATATATGTATATACTATTAATAGTTGCCATTAGTTTTAACCACTTATTTTTAATTCACAATTTTGTACACATTTTCGTACATTGGTATCACTGCTAATACTTGTTTTTTGAGTTAGACTTTACGTTGATCTTTCAGTCATATTTTAATTGTCTTATTCAGTCTACAGGCATGATTGTGCTGGGCCCTGGGCATAAAAATTTAGTACCTACTTGCAAACTATTCTGTTTTATAGATGAGGAAATTGAGGCCTAGAGAAATTGAGTGACTTGCCTCATTTCAGGTCCTCTCTCTGGTGAACAAGAATTGGATTCCTGTTCCAGTTCTGTCTAGATGACAGTGTGAGGAGCGTTTTCTTTTATCTTTGTAAACTCAAAGTTCTCTTAGACTACAGAAGAGAGTAGGGCTTCCCTGGTGGCACAGTGGTTGAGAGTCTGCCTGCCGGTGCAGGGGACACGGGTTCGAGCCCTGGTCTGGGAAGATCCCACATACCGCGGAGCAACTGGGCCCGTGAGTCACACCTGCTGAGCCTGCGCGTCTGGAGCTTGTGCTCCGCAACAAGAGAGGCCGCAATAGTGAGAGGCCCGCGCACCGCGATGAAGAGTGGCCCCCGCTCACCACAACTAGAGAAGGCCCTCGCACAGAAATGAAGACCCAACACAGCCGATCAATCAATCAATAGAAATGCTTTAGAATTATTAAAAAAAAAAAGAGAGACTTTTTATTCTTTCTGATGATTTCAAAACAAACTTGATGGGGAAGTTGATCCTTGAATCCAGGTTTGAAGCATGAGTAGGAGTTTGCCCCAAAATCGGGAAAGGAAAGAGCCCCCAATACCTTCTGGGACTGTATGTTTTAGGGCTTCCTGTCAGTGAAGTCATAGGGCACCAACACAAATATTTTGAGCAGTAGCAGGTCCTGCCTGGGAGTAGGTTAGGAGCAGCAGTCTGCTTGAACATGGAAGTGAGGAGGAGCTATGTGGAAAACATTCTTTTCACTAAGCTGTGGATTAGTTTTCTTTTGCTGTATAACAAATTGAATGGCTTAAAACAACACACTTATTATCTCAGAGTTTCTGTGGGTAGGGAGTCCAGGCATGACTTAGCTGTGTCCTCTCTTCAGGGTCTCAGGTAGTCAGCTGGGCTGCATTCTCATCTGGAGGCTTGGCTGGGGAAGGCTCCTTCAGACTCTTGGCAGAATTCATTTCCTCATGGCTGTGGAATTCAGAGCAGCTTGCTTCCCAGTGCCACCACAGAGAGAGTCTCTGCTCCTGGGAGTCTCTCACTTCTGGGGAAGCCTGGACCTTCTTTTAAAGGGCCCATATGATCATCATGTCAGGCCCATGGGGATATTCTCAGTTTTGATTAACTCACAGTCAACTGATTAGGGATTTTAATTACCTCTGCAAAATCCCTTCACCTTTGCTATAATCTCTGGCCTAGATGCAGGTCACAGGTCTTGCCCATGCTCCAGAGGAGGGGATTGCACAGCAGTGTGGATATTGGGGGGTGGGCAGGAATCCCAGGGAGCCCTCTCAGAATCCAGGTTGTATGGTAAAAATCAATAAAAGTAGCAGTGGTGTGTCTTAGTCTGCGGTACTAAACTACTGTAGAGTGAGTGGCTTAAACAACAGAAATTTATTTCTCACGGTTCTGGAGTTCTGATGTCTAAGATCAAAGTGCCAGCAAGATAGGTTCCATTCTGAGGTGTCTTCTCTTTGCTTGTACACCTTGCTGTGTGCTTTCACGACCTCTTTGTGTGTGCCTGGGGACAGAGACAGAATGCCCTGGGCTTTCATCTTGTTATGAGGACATCAATTCTGTGAGATTGGGACCTACCCTTATGACCTCATTTAACCTTTGTTACCTGCTTATAGGCCCCATCTCCAGATAGTTACACTAGGGGGTTAGAGCTTCAGCATAATTTGGGGGGACGCAATTCAGGTTAAAAGAGTTTTCTATTCACAGTTCTTTCATATCAAGAAATATTAATTGGAGTAGCTTGGAGGGGAATCTAATGGATGTTCTAGGCTTCTTCCCCAAAGAGCACCAGTCAGACCTGGGGAAATCCTGGCTCCATCATTATTGTAGGGTGATCTTGGGCAAGTTACCTAATCTAGGAGTTGGTTTCCTTCAACTAAAATTGGTTTGTAGTATTAACTACTTTGCAGATTTTTCGTTAGGATTGGTCATGTCGTTTGTAAAGCACCTAGCACAGTGCTCGGCTCATAGTAAGCACTCATTAAATGGTGGCTGTTATTATCATATTTGTGCCTTGATATTTCTGTATATCTTCTTCATCTTTTATTATCTACCTTAAATGACACATTTCCCATGAATTCTTCCATTTCTTGCAACTGGAGGTTACTACCCTCAGCTGAACTCTCATAGGACTTTCTTTTTCTGTCTTGTGGCATTTACAAGTGTATTTATACCTTGTATTATTTATATACATCTCTTATCTCTGTTATGATGTCTGTTTCTTAAAGTCAAGGACTGTTTTACACAGCTACTTATCTTTTATGGTGCCTTACACATTAATGTTTGTTCAGTTTAAATAATGTTAAATGAATGAGTGGATATGGTGTCTGACTAACTTCTTGCCTCTTTTATCTAAACCTTTGTTTCTTAACCGTTTCTAACTCATGCCTCCTTTTGATAAGCATAAATTTCCTGACACCTCTTCCAGCATTCAGATATATCCTCTGAAAAGACCAAGTCCCTACTCCCTACCTCCCTTGGAAAGACAGCTAGATTTTTCCTGCAAATCTTCAACGATTAATTTTTTTTTAAATTAATTAATTAATTTATTTATTTTTGGCTGTGTTGGGTCTTCGTTTCTGTGCGAGGGCTTTCTCTAGTTGTGGCGAGCGGGGGCCACTCTTCATTGCGGTGCGTGGGCCTCTCACTGTCGCGGCCTCTCTTGTTGCGGAGCACAGGCTCCAGATGCGCAGGCTCAGTAGTTGTGGCTCACGGGCCCAGTTGCTCCGCAGCATGTGGGATCTTCCCAGACGAGGGCTCGAACCCGTGTCCCCTGCATTGGCAGGCAGATTCTCAACCACTGCGCCACCAGGGAAGCCCCAACAATTAATATTATTTTTATCAAACTTTACCTTTACATAGTATGTTATATAGGTAATACTTCCCTCCCTTTCCAAATGGAACATTATAATCCTGAATATACATTTTCAACCGCACCTTCCCGTCAGCTTCATTCTTGTTTATATAGCATTCATCCATTTTCACTTCTGGAGTTACTGCTCTAAACTATTTCTGACATACTGTAGAATCCTGTCATAGGTAGTAGTGATGCTAGCATTAAATGTTTAGGTGAAGTCTCCACCCTCTTTGCACAGGCTTAAGAGATTCTCTGTGTCGTCCCCCACCTCCCACCCCATTTCAGTTCTTTTATAATGAAGGGTGTTAAACTGATATGTATTTGAATTTGTGAATCGTATTTTCCAAAACAGTTACATTGTGTGCAGCTTAAGGAGTGATCCTAGGCATCCATTATGCTTTCATAATGCCTTTCTTTCCAGAATTAAAGCACATTGTAGACATGACCTTGGCAACACTTAGGGCATCCCTAAGAACTAAGTAAAAATTAGAGACCGTTGCTCTTATTCTGCTGGGGAGTAAAATGTGGCCGAGAGGTCAAGGAGGGGCCTGCCCTTCTAAGGCCCCCTGCCCCTCCCCTGGTGTGTGTGCTGGAAAGACTTTGCCTTTACGCTCTGCAACCATGAATTTGTGCTTTCAGCCGTCAATGGGGGAGTGGGTACAGCGTGCCAATTAGCTCTCTTTACCAAGCCAGCAAATAAAACACGTCGGTCACAAGATAATAGAGCAAATTTATGAGGTGATCTTCCTTTTGAAAGGAAATCTGTGGCTGTACATAGGAATCAAAATTCACTGTACTGAAAGGAAAGTAAATTACCTCTGGTCTCCTGAGGAGGCCTCTTTTAAATTCAAAGTGACCCTTTTAAAGAGGCCTTATTTGGAATTGGATTGCACTGAATGGGGATTGTTTTACATGAGTCCCCATCTATACTATGGAAGTTATTTTATGCCTTTGAAAACAGCTTGGTGCCACGTGGTCCACCTTGCTTTTATGGAATGTTGAGGCTGTGGGAGATGTACCTGTGAGCTTGGAGGGTGCACGATTTAGGGTGCTTTTGCAGAATTGGGCATTCTTTCTGAAAAGGAAAGCTAATGGTAAAGAAAAATAGCATCTTTGGCAGGTTTCATGCTCACATGGGTCTGTTTGAAAATATGACAAAGGTAATGTGGTCTCACTTTTAATGATACTCAGTAACTTAAAAATTCCCTCTTTCCTCCCTTGTTTTGTACTTGTCTTTTCCTTTTCTTTGACAGGGAAAGTATTTTTTAGCCTAATTTTTATTAATTAATTGTGATGACAGGTTTTTAGGTGAAGACCCATCAGTTACCAATAGACTACTAAATATTAAATAGTGAGCAATAAATTAAATATAAAAAGTGTGTAACAATACTAGGTACTGTTTTTGAAAGACCGATGAATGTTTGCTTTTGTGCGTTTTGCATATGCTTAAAATATATTTTGGTATTAGTCATAAACTCCTAAAATTTCTGGTCATGCCTTTTTTATTAGAAAGTGTGAGAAAGGCAGAGTATGGGAAATTGAAATGGTTAGCGGTAGACAAGTAGTCTGCCAGACTAATTTAGTGCTGCTCTTTATCCGTCTATCTATATCAAGATACATATTTTATAACATAAGTTAAAATTTAACTCTAGTGGTGAATCTGTGCTTTTACATTCTAGTTATTATTTTAAGATAGTAAAAATCCTTCATGCCCTGAACCCTAGATTTGTATGTTAATTAATTTAGCAGAAGGGTATTGATATAGTGTAATTAGCATGAAACACTTTCCACTTTCTTTCAGGCTGAAGGGGGTAATGTAACTTCTTTGGCTTTCCTCTTTATCCCTTTCTCCCCTCACCCATTTTTAAAACAGCAGTGCTTTTCATACTGTCAGAATTTCGTGTTGTGACACCCTACTCAGAAGTTATGACAGCAGGGTAACGACAGCAACTGCCTCCTGAGAATCAATCAGGCAATTAATTTTGTAAATGAAATGCTGATTATACAAAGCTTCACATGAGAGGCCCAGTGATTAAAATCAATTTAACAAATTGTTTCAGGTGGGGCTTGATGAATAATTTGCCGTAAATGCTGAGGATATATGACCAGCATACCTTGTTGTTACCCTTACTATCCAGCTATATATAAAAATATCTTGTAGTTGCTCTGACTGCCCGACTGTATATAAATATCTACAGGTAAGCTAAGCACACTTCCTACGATGGAAGGCTTGCATGCACACACACACTCACGCTCTTTGGTTGTCTACCTAATAGACCCAGCTAACAACGAAAATGGAATGCATTATTACATTTTTTATATCATGCTAGTTTATGTTTTCCTGTGTTCTACTTAACAAAACGAAACAAAACAAAACAGAAAACTTGCCCAGACAGCTTTAGGTATGACCAAGTTAAATAGGTGGTTTTTTTTTTTTCTGTGTAGGATGTTTTAGACTTTTCTTATGCTGACATATATTATGTATCTTAAAGAGTGGTATGTACTTTATAGACATCTTTCACTCTTAATTACAGTAACATCTATAAACATAGTTTGGGAAATGATGTTCTAAGGATGTTAAGAATGGTGACAGTGTAGCCTGGAAATAAAAATGCCTGTTTGGAGCATTATAACCTGAATCCAGGAGAAATCGCACTTGGAATAGGAGATACAGTTGGATGTCTTTCTCAGATTCATGTACCAAACATTTATTAAGTGCCTGTTACAAGCCAGACTCGGGATCGGGTTTCATAGTTTTTATTACTTGTCATTGACACATCTAGGAAGGCAGTACAATATTATTTAGGAGAGGATAGCGCAGAGAGGTAAGGGTTAAGGTGCACTTGAATTCTTTTATTTTGGTTTTTTTATTAATAAAATAACAGCAACAGTAATTGTTCACCGTGTATAAATTGGGTCTATGAGGAGAATTAGGATGAGGAAGACACCATTTCTGCCCTTAAGGAGCTTGTTGAGGAGGGACACTGACATAAGCAAAGAGTGGCCGTTGGTTGTAATAAATGCTGACCGTCTATTAAGTAGGAGAGTCTCAATAGATGGCGGGAGCCCTGAGAAGGCAGAATACTTTATCTTATGGCACTTGGTGGAGTCGGAAGAGTCTCTCTAGTTCACAGGTGGCCACAGCACGTGCGGCGCAAGGGCTTTCCACATGGGGATGTTCCTTAGTGCACAGGCCTGGAGGTGTGCAGGAGGGCTGTCCAGGGTTAGTGTGGTGAAGACCTGACAGGTGGCAGGCGTGTCGCCTTAAGGCGAGTGTTGATTGTTTGGATGTTGAACTTCTCGGGTCTGAATTCTTTAGACCCCTTCACAGCCCTCTCTCTACCCTTTGACCTTCAGGGCAGTTTATTGATAAGATTTCTGGTCCAAGAATGAGACAGAAAGGAGAAATATCCCTAACGGTTCACATTCCTTTTGACATTTTACCATGACATTGGAAGTTCTGGTGGATGATTCTAGAACTATAGCATGCTAGTACGGGAAGAGACTTACTGTAAGAGTTCATTTCTCAGTCCCTCACTTTACATGTGAGGAGTCATGAGGCTCAGAGGAGTGAAATTATCCAGTGGTAATCATCTCTGACATTATAATTGAGCACTTACTATGTGCCAGCCACTGTTCTGTGTGTGTTGTATCTACTATGTTATTTAAGACTTAACAACCATGCTCTGAGGTGGGTACTGTTATTATCCTAACTTTTCAGAGGAGGAAGCTGAAGTTCAGAGAATTTATGAGATCTGCCTAAGATCACACAGTAAGTGGTGAGCCAGGCGGCCTTAACTCCAGAGTCTGCGTACTTGACCTCGCTCCACTGTACCAAAGCTTCTTAAGGTCCTAAGGCTGGATAGTTGGAGAGTTAGGCTCCCTCTGCAGAGCCAGCACTTAAACTGTTAATTAGTTGGCAGTCTCTGAACCCTGTTTCCTGCAACTGAAGCCTTTGTCAACCACAGTTTTGGGATATTTCTCTTTTTTATTTGTACTAAGATTTAAAAATCCCGATATGTTTTCATTTGGGTAGTTGCTCTCCTTATTTCAAACCTGAGAACTTGATGGAGGCACTGCTAGGGGAGCTGGTCGGCTTATACCCTTTGTAGAGAAGAGACAGGAGCAGGGTGACGTGAAAAGTGGTGGTTATAAAGGCACTTTTTGAAACTTATAAAAACAAACAAGGAAGGGTTCTGGGTTAAAAGATGGCCCATCTCGCATCCTTCAGGGTTGGGTTGAGATCTTTTAAAAAGCCTTGTAAGAAACCTGAGGGGGCAGTAGCCTCATTACATCTTGAGGATTGAGGCTGACGACCTGCAAAGGCGATTTGTGAGAAGGGGTCTCTGCCAGAGCAGGGTTTTAACCTGGGGGATCCTTTTTTTTTTTCTTTAGATTAAGTTTTTTTGTGGAATGGAAGCTTCCTAAGAATTTTTAGAAAAAAGTATTCCAACGTTTGCACTCCTTATGTGTTTTGCCAACTTGAGCACCTTTAGGAATAGTGCAGCAACCTCTACCCCTTTCCAGCTCCACCTTATCACACCCACTTCTTTCTTCCATCCGTCGTGCTCTCTCTCCTAGTTTTTTGACGTTTCCTTTGCCCTGTAGTCCTCCCCACACCGCCCGCCCCTCAGCCTGCCAGGGACCCCTGACATTGCGCACTCATTGGTGTCTCTTGGTTCTGAGCAGCTGCAGACCTCCTCGCAGACCCCTCGTGAGGGGTAGTGATTATTTTGTGTGGTTTTCAGTTATCCTTTCCTTTTTGCCCCCCCTCCTGTTTTAGCTTTTATTTGGAAGCAATTTCAAATTTATAGGAAAGTTACAAGAATAGTACAGAGAAATCCCATATACCTTTTATTCTTATACATCAAATTTCAACATTTTGCTATTTATTTTATCTGTTCATCTACCCACCTCCCTATCTGTCTGCAGTGTATTTTCCCAGAATCATTTGAGAGTAGGTTGCATACATAGTGCCCCTTTACTCCTTAGTGTCTCTGAGCCCTGTGTATTTCCTAGGAACAAGGTTTTTCTTTTATATACCCCAGTGCAATCATCACTGTCCAGATGCTTAACTTTGAAGCAGTGCTTTAACCTACAGTCCATATTTTAATTTTGTCTACTCTCCTGATAGCATCTGTATAGTAATCTTCTTTCCTTTGTTATAGTACCCTGTCTAGGCCTTATATGTTGTGTTTAGCTGCTTTGCCTTTTTCAGTATATAAGATTTGACTATATATGAGTCATGTTAACTTTTTTTCTTTGAATAATCACATTACAGTAAGAGTCAGTATATGCTTTCACTTCTTTATGGTTCTGATAAAGTAGATCTTAAATAGGGCCACGTCTCTGAAAAGCACATTTACACCAGGGGGCTGTAGCCTGTGTATCTGCACAGCAGGCATTCTTTGTCCAGCGGTAGGTAAGTCAATTGCTAACATTCATCATATTTTAATGCATTTTCTTTAATGCCAGTTTAAAGTTGTTACTTTACAAAAATTAATAAAATACTTTGAAAGAGGCACGATGGCAACCATGGAGATTGCTGGAGAAATCAGTACCTTGTCTGTCTGTCTTTAGGTTCGGCTCTGACATGTCTGTGGAATTGTTTACCCACGCAAACCACACATCAGATATCTTTAGAATGATTGTCTTTTTCAGGGCAGTATTGTCTTCACTTGAAAGATGGGAAAACGAAGGCTTGGGGCACTGGCTAATTCACCCAGCATATTTCATGGCCAGTCAGAAGCAGGAGAGGGATATGAATTCAGGTCTACCCAATGTCAAACTTTATGTATTTCCATTGTACTACAGAGAGCAAATTGGATTCTGTTTGCAAAATCTGATAATTCGCAGTGGCTGCATGCCACTCCACAGGGTGAAAGATTCTGAGGCTTACTGGACTTTGGGAAAATGAATGCTAGGATTGGGAAGCTATGCCTGTCTTCTGCACATTAGTGGAGGAGTAGAGGGTATCCATGCCTCAGAGTGATTATTCTGGAGTTACACCTCCATGTAATAATGATGATGATAAAATCTGTCCCTATTAAAAGGCTGTCCTGTCGAAACTTGACTATTACCTCTAACAACTCTATAGTGATAGTGGTAGTATTCTTGGTATGTAGCTGAGTTAACTGAGATGCAGAGAAGTTAAGAGGTGAATTTTTTTAGCATCACACAGCTTTAAAAGTGGTGGGGTTGAAATTTGACTTATTCTCACAAAAGCTTCCTTTGTTGATTTAAATCTGTATTTATATGGGAAATATACCATATTATTTCCATTTCTTAAATAAGAGCCTGCTACTAGGTTGTCAGTAGTGATACATGGGTATGAACAATATTGTGTACTTAGAGATGTAAATTTTAGAAATTGTCAACACCATGATAATAGTTTTACAGATGTTTTGGATGGTGAGAATAACAAATCTGAGGAAAACAGAAATATATTCAATTACTATTTTGATATTCCTTTTAGATCTGATTTACTCTTGAGACAAAAAAATACGTATACACTTTGATTTGTTCATAAAATTACTATGTTTGCTAAATTACATTTAAAAGTATAGTTTAGGGCTTCCCTGGTGGCGCAGTGGTTGGGAGTTGCCTGCCAGTGCAGGGGACACGGGTTCGAGCCCTGGTCCGGGAAGATTCCACATGCCGCGGAGCAACTAAGTCTGTGCACCACAACTACTGAGCCTGCACGCTAGAGCCTGCGAGCCACAACTACTGAGCCTGTGAGCCACAACTACTGAAGCCCATGCGCCTAGAGCCCATGCTCCGCGACAAGAGAAGCCACCGCAAATGAGAAGCCCGTGCACCTCAACGAAGAGTAACCCTCGCTCGCCGCAACTAGAGAAAGCCTGCGTGCGGCAACGAAGACCCAACAAGCCCAAAGGAAAAAAAGAAAAGTGTAGTTTAGTCAGACAGTAATTTACTCACTGAATTGACTTACAAGTTGCTGAGCTTGGGGGATTAGGCAAATAATAGGTTTTGCCAATTTATAAAAATCAGGTAAAAACCAGGAAACCAAAACAGCCTTATATTCTGTTGTACCTAGACGCTAGCTACAAATGGGTTTAATATTTGTCTTCTTCACTTCCTGTTCCTTTTCCTGTGGGACAATCTAGTTGGGGATATTTATCAAGTAGTCACACATATTCTTACAGACTTTGGTGAGTGCTATGAAGGAAAAGCACAGTGGTTTTGGAGAGGATCCTGCCTCAGTCTGGAGCTCAGGGAGGGTTTCTCTGAGGACAGGACTGTGGCGCTGAGTTCTGCAGGAGAGCAGAGCTCCTTCTTCGTGGAGGGAACAGTAGAGTTGAAGGGCCAGTGGTGGGAAAGTATGTGGATTTTCTAGAGGCCCACAGAGGCCCGTACGGTTGGAGGGGGAGATATCCTGTTGGCCTCAATGACGTGTCCAGCTGACCAGACTTGGTGAGTGGTTGGCTGTGGTGGAGAGGAGAGAGGGGAGTCAGGAGCGTCCCGGGACCCTGTTTTGTACATCTGGATGGGGGTGTCTTTCACTGAGATCACCAACAGAAGGGGAGGATCCTAGGTATCCAGGCAGGAATGTTGGGTGGCAGTTGGAAATAGAATTCTGAAGCTGAGAGAAACCAGCCAAGGGTGGCACCTTTCGGGGGCACAGACATGAGGAGGTAATGGAAGCTGTGGCTTATGTGAACTTGGGAAAAGCGAAGCTTTGTCTGCAGTGGTGCATGATTCTTTGCCTCTTGTACCCCATGGCCATCAGAGGCCTGCAGTCTGATAGAGCCCTGCTGTTTAACCAGCGATGCTGCGTTGAGGAAGTCATTGCTCTTTCTGTTCAGCAGATGTTAATCATGCCAGGCATTCTACTGAGTGCTAGGTATGCAAAGATGAATAAGGCAGAATTTCCACCTTTAATTAACAGTGTGCTGGTGAGACAAGAAAATAAATGGATTAAATTATTGAATGATTGTTTGCTCTGACTTCAACTTGCTAATTTGTTGAGAGGAAAAGAAAAAAGATTTAGGAACCTCCCACTGTGTGATAAATCCTGTGGTACCTCATTTAATCAGTCCCCCAGCAACACCAGAGGTGAACACAACTGTGCTGTATTAAATGTGAGCCTAATTTTACATAGCTAATGAGTAGTGTGGGCAGGATTCACACCCAGGTTGTCTGAGTCTAAGCCACCTCCCTTTCCGCTGTACCTTTTCGTCTCAAATTCTAAGTGTTTTTCTAAACTTTGGACTATCTATTTTATATATTAGGAAAGATGGAGGAATTTGAAGCGGGCAGGAGGTTGTCACCCAAAGGCAGGTACGGACTTGGGCGTGCACCACGAGCGTAATGAGTGAATCGGAAGAGTGCTGTGGATGAGTGGAGTGGAAAGGATTTTCGTAAGGTTTCTAATGAAGACCTTCTTCCAAGAACTCTGATGCCTGGATTTATGTCAGGCCTCTTGAATGGCACTAGTAGTTAGCCAAGGCCCTGTCCTCTCCCTTGACCTCTTCAGTATTTTTATCAGTGCCGTGGAGGGAGGCATGAATGAAACGGCATGCTGATTTAATTGGTGGTTGACGTCAAGATAGGAAATGCAGATAATATGTTCGAGGTCAGGCCAGAATAGTGACCAGAAACAAGCAAAATGAAAATAAGCAGAGGTAAAATTTTTTTCCACTTGAGTCAGCTCACCAGCTGTATAATAGGAGATGGGGGAGGTAGGGTTCCGTCACAGCTGATGGGGCAGGTGGAGGGCGTGATGGGTCTGTCAGATAATACAGGTCTGAGGCCAGATTTGTACCAATGTAGGAGAAGAAGCAAACTCCTCCCCATGATATGTTTTGTGTCAAGAGGACTAAGAACTGGCGTGTTTTGCTCAGAAAAGGGAAATAGATACAGCTATCTTCAAATATTCTGCGAAGGGATCAAAGTAACAAAACCAATGGGTGTAAATTACAAGGAACGATTTTTGTTATACAGAAGGAAGAAATTCATAACATTCATGGTTGCAGACACTTCTAGGGGATTCATACGTACATCATGTATGGACCAATGAGGTTCTTTTCAGTACTCAGATTCTGTGTTTCACTGATAAATCCTTTATCAGGGTGCCTTAAGAATTGTGTGATCAAATGATAATGTATTAAAGTGCTTTGGAAATGCGTGGTAGGTGTTGGTCATTATATGATTATGCAGGTCAGGAGGGTCTTTGGATGGTTTCTAGAGGATATTACACGAACCTCTGACACTATATGCTAAATTTGAGGTCTATATACATCCTGGATTTTTTTTTTTTTAAAAGAGTGTTCTTAAGAGTTAAGAATCACAGCTTCTGATTGTTACTTTTTTTTTTTTTTTTTTTTTGCTGTACACGGGCCTCTCACTGCTGTGGCCTCTCCCATTGCGGAGCACAGGCTCCGGACACACAGGCTCCGCGGCCATGGCTCGCGGGCCCAGCCGCTCCGCGGCATGTGGGATCTTCCGGGATCGGGGCACGAACCCGTGTCCCCTGCATCGGCAGGCGGACTCTCAACCACTGCGCCACCAGGGAAGCCCAGATTGTTACTTTTTATGGGTAGTTTATGGAAGTTAGTTTATATACATAGGTAACAACCTATTAATATTTTATTTCTAATCTTAATAATTCTGAAAAGTAAAAATCCAGTGATATTTTAGATTTTTAGATTAGGAATAACATTTAAAATGTGGTTAGGAAAAAATATTGTGCCTTCTACTCCTGTTTTGTTTAATGATATATATGTGAAGAACAAACTTCTTTATTTAAAACTGTAAATCAAAACATGTTTATTTCAGATAAAAACTGCGCAAATAAAAGTTGTCTATAATCCCACCTTTACACAAAAAATTTTTATCATCCCCTTGCCCCCTTCCTTCAGATTTCATTTTGTGGCTCCACAAATATGTATGTTCCCTGTAACTTGCCTTAAGGAAACCAAACGAAAAACAAAAATATTGACAATGGTCTTCTTTCCAAGTCAGTATGTGAGTATTTTGGTTCCTCCCTGCCCCTCCTCTCATGTTGTGAATGGCATCATGGTTAGAGGGCATCAGTAATTTGATGGTTCTTACAGCCAAGAACAAAACAGCCTTTCGTGCCTTGTCTGATGTCTTAGAATTCCAGTTCTTGATCCTTCCTGTACCGTTGTAGAATGTGGCAAATATTCCCGACTGACCAGAGGAGAACCTACAGTGTATTGATAACCAAAGTTGAAGTTTCAGTGTTTCAGTTCGAGTCTTAATAAACAGGCACTATTTTGCCATTAATAGAAGTAAAAAAAAAAAAAAAAAAAGAAGTGGTTTCAGATGCTGGGTTGCATTTTTTTTCTACCTGATTCTCATGATCATACACAGAGGCGTGATACAGCAGAAGGAAATGTGGACCTGAGTCAGGAGACCTGCACTAGTACTGCAGCCCTGGGCCAGTCCCCGCAATTCCAGGCCTCCATTACGTCATCTTTGGTAATTGGATTCTGTGGTAGTAGTGACAGCGGTAACTGAGAATCTTGGTATTTTCTGGCTTGAAGGGAAAATATGAATGAAGTGAGGGAGAATAGTTAGTGCCCCGTGCCTGTTTTTGACTTAAACGGATTTTAATGCCGTTAGGAGAAAAACTTGACTACTAATGTTGCATTATATATTATCGTTGACTTTACATGCATCTTCAGCATGTGTGTACAGAAATTGGTTAGTGAATTTTACTTTTTATTTTCGAGAACACTTTATGTGATCAGTCCTCATTCCCAGGCACCATGATCATCCTAAGTCATTTGTGCTGTATGCTGAGTGAGACATAAAAAAGTACAAAGCATGGACATTGCCATTTTAGCCTCCTTGGGAGTTAAGAAGTAACACATAAAAATGAAAAAAAACGGTACATGAGTTAAATATCAATATAAGGCAACCCAGAAGTCGGTTACAGCCTGCATAGGAGAGATTCTAGCAGGTCCCACAGATAGTGTTACTGGGGTGTGGTGAAGGGGAAAGCTCTCTGGTCCTTGATCCGGGGCTTGAGTGAGCTTGGGTTTAGACAGGCAAAGAGCAGAGCAGCAGCATCCTCCTGCTTGCGTGTGCTGTAAGTGAGAGTGTAGGTGCGGGACGGAGGTGGCCAAGTGGGGGGCAGCTGTGTCCCGTCCACCCCCATCCCCCAGCAAGCCATGGTAGTGTTTGCAGGATGCCTGGGAAAAAACAGGCATTTTATAGTTATATTTAGACATCATCACAGCAAAGTCAACATAGATTGCTTCGCGATATGACAGCCACTACTTACAGGTCACTCTGGCTGGCCCTGATCGTTATCAACTGAGTTTTCACACAGCTGTAATTCATGCACATCACTCGTAAACATTTGACATTGGTTTATATGTACTTTTCCACGTCCCTGTCCATTCCACTATGCTGATATCTTATGGCTCATTCTCATATTCTATAATCGTTGAATAGTGGGTTGTTTCAGTTTTCTTCTTTGAACAACTAGTCGCTCTGAGATCCTTTTAGTTCTCACTAATTCAATTTTCATTATAATTGTGAGGCAGGTATTTCTCGCATTTAGTGAGTGAGAAAACTAAGAAATAAGCACCAATATTCAGAGTCACACAGTGGTATTAAGTGTTGGGATAAGGGTTGTGGATCCTCTCTGAGTCCAAAGTCCATGCTTTCCCCACAGGACAGACCATGCTTTCTCGCTTCAGTATTAGAAATCATGTAGCTGCAGACAAATTTGGATAAATGGCACCCCTGCCCCATTTGAGAGGGTATTATAGTTGGAACAAGATAATTTTTGAAGCTTTTGTTTAAAGCTTCTTGCCATAATGGGCTTCCCTGGCGGCGCAGTGTTTAAGAATCCGCCTGCCAATGCAGGGGACACGGGTTCAATCCCTAGTCTGGGAAGATCCCACATGCCACGGAGCAACTAAGCCCGTGTGCCACAACTGCTGAGCCTGTGCTCTAGAGCCTGTGAGCCACAACTACTGAGCCCGCGTGCCACAACTACTGAGCCCGCGTGCCACAACTGCTGAAGCCCATGCACCTAGAGCCCATGCTCCGCATCAAGAGAAGCCACCGCAATGAGAAGCCTGTGCACCACAACGAAGAGTAGCCCCTGCTTGCCACAACTAGAGAAAGCCCGCATGCAGCAATGAAGACCCAACAGAGCCAAAAAATAAATTAATAAAATAAAAATAATTTTTAAAAAAGCTTCTTGTCATATTATCCTTCAGGAAGAGTTTACCACTGCTTTATACATACTAGTTCAAATACCCATTTACTCACATTGGGTTTTATTATTTTTGTCATTTCATACGTAATGGAATATTACTTCAAGAGTTTTCTTTGGTTGCTGGTAAGACAGAACATTTTCCCAAATAATGATTCAAAAGGGGGAGAGTTTTTCTTTCCTTGGGCTCTTGTTTAATCCAGATATATAGATATGATTATAGATCAAGAAGATGTGATAGTTCTTCTTTCTGTGGGTTTTTCAATGCCTTTCTTCAATTTGTGGTTTAAGGAATTTGGCTGAAAAAATTGTGAAATATTATATTCATAAAGAAACTACTAATAAGATATCCCCTTAACTTGATATTTAGGAGTGAATACAGTTACGTAGATATCTTTATTATAAATACTTGTGTATGCATACTCTGAAAGAGTGATAATGAGGGAATATCTAAGTATAAAAAGCATCAAGTATATCTAAAGGATGCTAAAAATATATAGGGACTTGTTCTTTAACTTGGATAATCTTTAAAGGGTAGGTGGATTTCCAGGCCAGCCTCTGAAAACCTATTTAACCTATAATACAGCCTAACTGTGCTAGAATCTATATTCAAATATATATTTTAAAAATATACTTCGTACTCCTTCTTATTTAGTAGTCCCAGGGATGGGAAACCTTCTGAGACTTTGGAGGATGTAGGCAGCAGTGGCAGCTTGCCAGAAGGAGATCCAGGAAAGTGTGTGTGTGTGTGTGTGTGTGTGTGTGTGTGTGTGTGTGTGTGTGTGTGTGTGTGAGAGAGAGAGAGAGAGAGGGGGGGGGAGGGGGAGGGGGAGGGAGAGAGTTATAACTCATACATACATAACTACATATTTAAATACATACATATCTAAAAACTTACTGGAATAAGGAAGAGTTACAAGAAAGTCTTATCAAGTAATAAAATTCATTAGAAGCTGAGTAACTAAACATAGACTAGTTATGTTAAGACCTCTTTGAAAATGGACTAGACACTTTGTGACTCTAAAAGCACTTGTCTTATTTTATGGAATTGAAGTCCAAATTGCAGCAGTTGTGGAATGGTAACTAGAAAGGAAAAGTGTGCTAAATGACATATTTAGAGAAATATTTGAGGACTATTCTTAATGTGGTGGTCTCTGATATAACAAATTATATGTGAGAATTGAAAATGGTGATACTGTAGAATCAATAGAAGGGTAGATGATAAATACAAAGTTGTTTTGGGTTAGATGTGACTATGAGAAGTGAATTGTTTTTTGGAAAAGTCTTAGATTTAATATGGGTTTTGTTTTCTTTAAGGAGAGAGTAGTAAAAAGCAGGGATTGAGATCCTGCAGTGGTACATATTTAGTGTTAAAAATAGCAAGAGCACACAGTGGGATGAATTTGGATTGTGGTTGAATATTTAATAATAGGCCATAAGGAGAGAAGGTTAAAATTAAATAATTTGCACTGTGTAAGTATCTTGTTTTCATATCTGAATCTCACTGAAAGGCATTTGATGCATTTTGAGAGGTAGAGATAATCTGTGTATTTCATGCTTTCGATTTTCAGAAATCTCAGGGTTAAGCTAACATTTTGTCATGGGTGCAAATTAACTGAATTTTAAGTAGGGCTGTGAGAGTTTATGGCAGTGATGAGAAAGATATTACAAAACAGTTTCAGTCACTGATAAGATGAATTTGCTGCACTGTTATCTATAGCATTAAAATATAGACATTCCAATCATTCTCCCATTTTAAATTTCTGCTTTAATTAAGCCAGTTTGGGTGGTACACTATTTAAAGTCAAGTAAGCAGACCTTTCCTGTGCCCTGGCTAATTCAGATTGAATGAGAAGATAGGGCTGCCTCGGGCCCGTATTGGAAATTTAGCCTGAAATCTGATTTACCCTCTGTGGGCCATTCATTCAGTCTGCGGATTCTAGCATCACCAGCTCAGCCTTGATTTTCACACTTTCATAGAAAGTTTTATTTTATCTTTTGAAAGAAAGTGTGGAAAATCATTACATTTTGCTTTTCTTAGGCATAAATTCTAATTTAAATCATTCTGAGAAAACTTAATTCTTAGTTTTCAATTTTAGTTTCATTACATGAGGTCACCACGTATGTTTGTATGCTGAATTGTGAAGTCAGCACAGTCTGTGTAACATCAGTATATTGTTTGAGCAATTTCTGTCACAGTAAGTAAACGTTTTTCTTGACTGGTGAAAGTGGCACAGTGAAAATTCCTTGAAATTGTGAATTTTGAGCAGAACTGTTTGGCCTACACATATCTTCGTTCAGGTGAGATCAGTTCCTGGCAAATTCCTATCAACCCCTCAGGACTAAGCGCAGGTATTTCTCTAGGTGGGCTTTGTGAAAACCCAGACCTGCTGGCATGCTCTCTCCTCATGGCCCCTTCAGGATGTCTGCTGGGTTGCACTGTCATCTTTGTTCAGCCTGTTCACGTCTCCAGGACAGCCACCGACACTTGTCCACTTTTTGCTTCCAGTGCGCTGCATAGTGCACACGGTAGATGCTTAGTAAATGTGTGATGAGTGGATTACTCAAGTCATTGAAATGAGCACCAGGGTGCCCCTAAGAAGGAGGGAGGGCAGAGGCTGCGGGCAGCCTTTGGGGATGTGTAGGAGGACGGAGGACTGGGGCTTCTTTTTTACATCTTTATTGGAGTATAATTGCTTGACTGGGGCTTCTTGTAGCTTTCCCACCTTGGGTTTGGGGTCTATACTCCTGGCTCCCCCTCACCTCCTATTCATGCCCAGCTCCCGGTCTTCCAGGAGCTGCCCTCACCTCTGCAACGAGACTGCCCTCGCCCAGCTCAGCAGTTACCTCCCAGTCACGAGGCGTAGCCGGAGCTTCAGCCCTCACCTGTCAGACTCCTGGGCCGCAGTTGGCATACTGCGACACCTGTTCCCTTCTGCTCCATAGCACCGTGCTCTCTACAACCTCGAACTACATTTTCTACCCATTCTTTTGGCCTTGTTGTGGCCTCCTTTTCCCTTCTACCTATTGTTCTCTTTTCATATGTTCTTCCTGGGTAGAGTCCTTGAGTTTTATGTGCTTCATATTAATTAATTCATCCAGTATTTATTGAGGATTTACTGTGTGCCAGGTGCACTGTTTGACTTGTGTCCTGGAGATATAATGTGAGTGAGTAAAACAGAAATCGCTGCCCTCCAGGAGCATGTATTCTCTGTGTGCTGACTTCCCTATTTATGATTCTGGGTCAGACCTTACTCCCCAAGCTGGAAACTCACGGTGGCTCTTCCTTCTGGATATTTTCACCTGGATTTCCTTATAGGAACCTCAATTTTAATATGCAGCATAGTGAAGGCTCCCGCCCCCTGGGGAGCGTTGATCTGCTTCTGCTGCTGCATGCGGTCTCACCTGGTGTCTTATCGTCTGTTTAGCCACCCTTGACACCTGTCTTCCATCACTCACAAGCCGTGCTGTGTTTCCATTCTCTTTCTTGAATCTGGGCTTGCTTTTGCCCAGCACTGCTACCAGCCCAGGACCTCAGCTCACCTGCCTCTGTGGCAGCCCACCCTGGCTCCAGGCAGCTGCCAAGAGAGTGGTCCTTCCGGAAGGCGGATCTGACTCTATAGTTCTCTGTTAAAAGCACCCGGTGGTTTATCCCCAAGGTACAATCTGAAGCCTTTAAAATGGCATGTAAGGCTCACCCATCTACTGGCTTCTGCCTGGTCCAGCTGCTGCTTTTCTTCGTTTGGATCTAAACTGCTTATGTTTCCTCACACATGCCAGGCAGCTCAGCTCCCTTGAGCCTGTGCTTTGTGCTGTTTCTTCTGTTCTGTGGTGCCCTGTGCCCTGGCCCTCCCCACCTTGAATGTGACTTCTTCCATTTACCCTGCTCATCTTCAAGCCTTCCTGAGAGTCCCCGTGTACTCAGTGTGAACACAGAGTCTGGCACACAGTAGGCATCAGTGTATGGTTTTGGAAGGAAGGAAGGAGGGATCTGTAGGCCTTTGTAGCACCGCGGTGAGGGACTTCCGCCACCACCGCTTTGCTCCTTTGAAGCACCCAGGGCATGAAAGCGCAGACTGAGGCTCCAGTTCGGCTCTCCTGAATGGCCTTGGCCCTGAGGCCCATGGGCTGACTCACCAAGCCAAAAATAAAACTCATAGTCTAGTTTTGAACTGGTTATGTTTGGTAAGTCGCTTACTTGCATAGAGAAGGTGGCTTGTGACTCATAGTCTGGGTGCTTATTCATGTGCACTAGTGATCTTTGAAAATTTTTACCCTAGACATTCTGTGTTATCTAAAATCTATCCTTTCACTTTCTAATGAGCACTCAGATGCATTAATGTTTGATCAGGACTTGCAGACTCAGGTCTAAAATAAAGTAATTGTTCTAAGAATACTTTGAAGTCAGAAAGGGTTCCTAACCACTTGCTATGCTTTGCCTTTGTTACTAGTAAGCTAAAAGGAGCAGGGTGAGGTTAACTCATGCCCGTTTCCTGTGTGCATAGTAGAATTTTAGATGAATGCAAAATCTTTCCTTATATTGTTTGCTCCAGATCCCTCTTAATTACTAAAGCCTTGCTAAAAGTAAAAAAAATTAAATGTCTTATATCCACCTAGGTTTTTTTCTTAATGTTTTTCTGGGTTTTATTTGTCCGGTCATCGTTTTTAATATTTTCAAAAGAAAGGATAGTTGCGTTTATAATGTATATGTTAGCATAGCAAACTTTCTGCCTTTGTAATAATGACTTAATAAGCCTACTTCTTCGTGTATTTCTTCACAGGGCAGCCCAATGGATCCCATGGTGATGAAGAGACCTCAGCTGTATGGGATGGGCAGTAACCCTCATTCTCAGCCACAGCAGAGCAGCCCTTACCCGGCAGGTTCCTACGGCCCCCCAGGCCCACAGCGGTATCCAATTGGCATTCAAGGTCGGACCCCAGGAGCCATGGGAGGAATGCAATACCCACAGCAGCAGGTTTGTGCTAGTTTTTACTCCACTTCCCCGCACAATTGGTCCTAGTTTTGTCTTTGTCTTTTACTGTCTACCGAAGATTAGTTTTGAGGGTATTGGGGGGCATTTCACTGATTTTTCTCTACTTTTTAAAAATTTTCATAGTTTCTTGAAATAATCACAGGTACAATGTTTCCCCCCTCTCTTTTAAAGAAAGAAAAGTGACCTTAGAGCAAAGTGGACAGAATTCCTGTTTGGTAGAAAGCCTGTGTTACCAGCTATATTTGAAAGAGTGACTGTGTCATCATTTTGCAGCAAATTATATAGATCTAAGCCCCAAAGTGAACTTGGCTTTCTAATATTTCTGATGTCAGACAGTGTCAAATTTTGAGCTGTGAATAAACTTCTTAGGGTGAAGTTTTAAGTTATTTAAAGGTCTTTCTCATAAAGAAGGCATCAGCTTAAAATTTTTTGTCTCCCCCAAAAGTTATTTTGCTTTTATTTCTTGACATATTTCTTCTGTATCTTTTGAAAAAAGATTTCTGTATTTCTTATAAGAGAATTTGATGTGTATCAGTTTTTGTAGGTTTGATGGGTTTTGTGTTTTTACATAAACCAAAAAGAGTTTTTCTGCTTAAAAAAAAATATTCTTCTCCTTTTTCTCTAGAATCAAATAGTTGGAGTTACCTTAAATGACCATCTACCTTCTGGCCGTAGTAAGCCTACAGTCTCTTGGATACTGTAGAGTATATCGTTGTAATGTTGCCATGAGGAGATTCAGACTTGTTTTAGGGTATTTAGTTTCTAGGAGCACCAGAAAGGTTGGTTTATAAATTCCCACACCATGCCTTTAACCTGGTGGTGCATCGGGCTGATGCCCTCGTTGTTTTCCTGCCTCCAGATAGGTTTATTCCACAGTGTTGCCAAGCAACCCGTTCCAGAGTTTCACAGTACTTCCTCTCAGGAAATTCTTCCCCATGTTTGACCAAAAATCACTGTGGAAAAAAGATTGGATAGAACTTTTGTTCTCTCTAAAGTGAATGTGGAGAATGATATATTATACTTTATATGCTCCATAGCTGTGTCCTAAAAGTTCACAGATAAATGGCACTTGAGCCCTGTCTTTTTAGAGCCTGAATATTGTCTTTCCTCTTTATCTTAGTTTGTCCTTTGGCGATATTTTTATGTTAAGGCAGTTGTAAGGAAAGATAGAAGCAGCTCAGCCTTTGAATCCCAGCTGTTGGTTCTTTAAATGGCCTTCGTTATTGACAGAAGTTCTCACCGCTTGTTTATTAAAGATTGGCCACTCAGAATTTTAGCAGTTAGTTGCATACTTAATTGTATTGTAATTTTATTCAACATGACTCCTTTCTTCCAGTAATACTTTGCTGCCTAGAGTAAAATTCTTTAGTTGAGGCTGCTAATTATGAGAGGGAGATAATTTGTAAATGATTGAAAAGTAAGATGAGAGTTGTGATTTTTTTTTCTCCCTTCCTTTTATTTTATTTTATTTTATTTTATTTATTTTTAGGTTTTAAAGCTAATTTTCCCTTAGTTGAGGGGAAGAAGGCCCAGGCAGCCAGCTGAATCAGGTCCTGATTCTACTCTACAGCTGATTTCTTTCGGGCTCTGACAGTTCTGTGTGATACTCTGGCCACAGGAAGAGAGTAGAGACAGGAGGGCAGTGAGAAATAGCAGGACGGGTGGAGGGACGCAGACGCTGCCACTCCCTGTTCCTGCACCTTCCTATCCACCATGTTTCCCTGAAGGGACATTTGAGAGTCATTTCAAAAGGAGCTGTTCATGGCAAGCTACTGGATGAATCTTTACCTTTTTCTCTGAATGAGTTAAAGTCTTCTTCGAAGTTTAAGACGTTGGTTTATTTTGCAATCCCAAAGTGGGAATCTAACAAGTGGAGATGTGTGAAGAATGATTACCTAGGAATATTTTTTTCATTATTTTCTTCCCACGTACGTAAGGCTAAAAGTAGAGGACATACACAGTTACACAGAATCACCTTAGTTTTCTTAGCTTTTTTGTTTTATTTAATCCTGGTGGATTTTACATACTTTCAAAATCCAGTAACTCTCGGATTTATTTGAAGGGACAAATTGATAAAGGTTACCCACCAAGTATTTTAGCAAATTTTTAATTAAGATTTTAGATTAGGTATTTTACTGCTAACCCCCCAAAATGCCTAATTCTGATTAAGCACAGATCTTTCTGATAATGAAAGAAAAGTAAGGTATCTGGTAAGAAATTGAATGCCCTGGCTGTCAGACTTCCATATTGAGTTAATCATAATCAAATGTTCTAAATAATCTTTATTGCTTTTTTACTTTTTCATTTAGTTATAATACGACCTTGAAGTATTGTTTTTTTGTTTTGAAGCCTAAAAGGCTAAAAAGAACTGCTAATGCATTTTTGAATGTATGTAACATTTTAAAGGGGACACACAGCATAGTACCAAATTCATGTGATCAGTTAGGTGTAGGCTAATTCACAGCTTTGGGAAGGAAAAAAAATAATGTGGGTTTTGGTAAAGGTTATTAGAACACATTTATTTTGTTAGCTTTAGTCTGTGTCCTTTGGTGAGGAATTTTCGGTGAGTTGCTTTATTTGCGAATTTTGGATAATTATAAATTTGGTCCACAAACAAGGTCCTGGCACAGTGATTGGCTGCCAGTCCTATCCATCTTCTCTTAGTGCGATGTAATTGGCTAAGCATGGTTGTGGTCATGGCTGGTAATGTTCTTCAGGGAAAAAATTGGAAGATAATGATGACATTGAGTTTTTATTGAGTGGACATCACCACCTAGGCATGACTTTACTTTGGACGGCCTCCAAAGCTTTCTGTGCTTGGTTCGTGAACCTCTAATGAGCTGAATCCAGTTCATTTAATATTGCTCATATTTCTGCAAAGGATTAAAATGTAGGAATTCAAGTTTGTATATTGAGTTGCCCACTTACTAGCTGAGTGGTAAGTTGTCTTTGGCTCAGGAGTCACAGTTTGATTCCTGGCTGGCGTTCTACTCCTGTGACAGGAATTTTAAATGAGTATTCTGTTAGAAAGAACCACAGTGCTTATATGAAATTTAACATGCATAGTATCACTGCTTACTTTTTGTCTTGGAGAGTTAGGGGGAGCTGGCCACTGAGTGTTGGATTTTAGTATTAACCTGGGGATTCTTGATTTGTATGGTGATAATTTTATTTTTGAAATATACTCATGACTGGGTCTTTGAAGCATGATGTGATAATAGTACATCCTTTTGGTATTTATTAACTGGAACTAGACTTGTGGTCTTTCACTTGCTGATTCTCTCACATCATCAGGCAAATACATGGTAAACAGATTAGTGTTGCACGGTGTCCTAAAAACTAGTCTACTTGGGTTTTTATTGAGCTGAGAGGGGAAATGAATTTTCTGTGCCTCTGTGGAGAATGTTCTGCCTCTAGGCTCCTGGAATTCAAACCTGGGGATGGTTAACAGAAGTACACTGGTTGATTTCATCTAATACAGAGCTACACAGAGGATGTATAATCTTTAAGGTTACTAGAATCTGACTGAGTTTTTTAGATTTTGTTCTTTTAAACTTAGACACCAGTGTATCCCTTGCTTGATCAGGGATGTGGGTGAGCAAATGTTTTATTTCATTTTTCTTGTCCTTTGTGATCATAAATGTATACATAGGCCTATGCTGACTTGCTTTAAAAAAGATTTGTCATATAAAAGAAATAACACCGAGAAGAAATAGGTTACAGAAACGAAGTTATATTTATTTGTGTCAAGCTGATTTCAATTATGTGGTCTGAGATTTTTCTCGAGTTATCAAGGGTTATTGGACTGATATTTTAACTCTCCGTATCTTGTTGCAGATGTTTATATAACCTGATACCTGTTGGAATTATAAAACCAGGGAAGGAGAAAGAGGGCAAAGTGAGAGATGTATAAGTTCACGAGCGCTTTTGCAATGGGAAAACATGACTTTTTAGTTTTTAAAAACATCTGTATTGGGCTTCCCTGGTGGTGCAGTGGTTGAGAGTCCGCCTGCCGATGCAGGGGACACGGGTTCGTGTGCCCCGGTCTGGGAGGATCCCACATGCCGCGGAGTGGCTGGGCCCGTGAGCCATGGCCGCTGGGCCTGCGCGTCCGGAGCCTGTGCTCTGCAACGGGAGGGGCCACAGCAGTGAGAGGCCCGCATACCGCAAAAACAAAAAACAAACAAACAAAAAATCTGTATTGCAAAGACCTTTACAACAACAAGAATTTGGAATATAATTATTGCTTTGAAAGATATCATGGCAAAATTAAATAGAACTTGTTATTTTTGTTAAGGTGACCCATCTGAACTTATCACTTTTGATCTAAGTAACAACTGAATTATAAACACTGAGGTTGTTTTGAAAAAGACTTTAAAAATGAATAGGTGTTTTAATTTGTGCCTTTATCTTCTACACCCTTTGGATGTGTCTGTTTTGCTGTGTGCTTTTTGAGTAAAATATTTATTTCAGAACATAAGCATTTTAGTTGGTACCATCTTAACAGCCAAAACACTTCTTCCAATGCACATATTTATTTTGGCAGCAGATGTTTCTAAAAGGAGACAAACATTACAATTGTTTGGCTAAAATAAATGTTTTCTTTGGGTTTATTAAGGAGCTAAGTGAATTCTAGGATTCCCACCTGTGTTACTTTATATTGTTAGTCTATTCTGGAAAAAAAATTGCTTTTTAAAATACAGTTAAATTATGTTTTGATATAGTTTTAACAATGTTTCTGAAAAGTAAGGAAGAATGGAGTGAGAAGGACTGGTTAAAAGAGTTTTTTGACATGAAATGTTTGTTTAGACTTACTCTCTGAATCCTAAGTGTGAATTCAATAGTCAGGGCTTAATTTTAGTTTTCTCTAAAACAGAGCTGAGACTTACTATTTAAGGAGCATAATAGGGTGTGATAGGATGAGAAAGGAAGGCTTGACTTAGTGAAATAAAGGAAGGCTTAACATAATGGAGAGGAATGGGTGCCTAGTGTCTGTTTTACGTTCAGAGTCTTAAGTTTTTGATAGTTTATATTCACTCAGAGACACCTACCTGTACTAAATAATATATTAAACATGTACTTTACATGTATATAGATATATACACATATAAACAAACAAATCAATAAGATGAAGGTAAACTTTTTGGCCAATAAAATAGTGAATGCTTTGAGATTTCTTTTGCTGTGTTATTCACAGCATTTTTATATACTCATGTTCTGTTCTAAGAGAGTTGGAGCCAAGCTGCTTTGCTTGTATACCTGAAACGTTTGGAGTTTTTTAAGCGGGTTGCAGATTGTATAAATAATGGCCTTTTGTTGGCCACATTTTGTCTTGATTTCTTCACTTGTTCTTCATCAGTGAATATGAAGGTATATAAGCTTTACACCTCACATTTCTGCTTCCAAGTAGATAGCAGATGCTACTGTCTTTGATGCCAAAGTTCCCTGTAGATGGAGTTTTGTACCAAGAAAATATTTTTGAAAAGATCTGTAGATATGGTAATTTTTAGTTGTGCTTTAAAATTTAAATTTCTGGACTATTTAGCTGGTTTTATTTACTTCTTATATTGTAGTTGAATTTCAACATATTTTGAAGCATTCAGTGTGACATTCTTAACAGAGGTGTGTTAGAAGAGATCACACTTTAGGTTAAATATAAAGTTTTAAATCTTTAGCCTTTTTTCTTAAAAATGAGGTAAGACTGGGTTTTGTACTTGCAAGTTTAATGAGAAAATGTGAAATGATTTCTCTTGTAGTTTGGAAAGCTACCTTTTTATTTTATTTTATTTATTTTTATTTTTATTTTATTTTATTTTTTTTTGCGGTATGCGGGCCTCTCACTGTTGTGGCCTCTCCCGTTGCGGAGCACAGGCTCCGGATGCGCAGGCCCAGCGGCCATGGCTCACGGGCCCAGCCGCTCCGCGGCATATGGGATCCTCCCAGACCGGGGCACGAACCCGTATCCCCTGCATCGGCAGGCGGACTCTTAACCACTGCGCCACCAGGGAGGCCCTGGAAAGCTACCTTTTTAAAAAAAATTTATTTATTTATTTTATTTTTGGCTGCGTTGGGTCTTCGTTGCTGAGTGCGGGCTTTCTCTAGTGGAGAGCGGGGGCTACTCTTCGTTGTGGTGCGCGGGCTTCTCATTGCAGTGGCTTCTCTTGTTGTGGAGCATGGGCTCTAGGTGTGCGGGCTTCAGTAGTTGTGGCACGTGGGCTCTAGAGCGCAGGCTCAGTAATTGTGGCACAGGGACTTAGTTGATCCGCGGCATGTGGGATCTTCCCAGACCAGGGCTCGAACCTGCGTCCCCTACATTGGCAGGCGGATTCTTAACCACTGCGTCACCAGGGAAGTCCTGGAAAGCTACTTTTATATTAGGAAGTTTATACTGATGTATGTATATGTGTGTGTGTGTGTGTGTGTGTGTGTGTGTGTGTGTGTGTATTTATTATTACTATTTTTTTTAACCTGGACATTTACATTGCCCTAGAAATTCTAAAGGTTACATACAGTGTACAGTGCCTATTCTCTGCTGGTAGCTTATTCTGTTTTGTCATTTACATATGAGTTCTATGTATTTTACATGTATAGACATTCAACCTAAAATATCCGTTAAGCTTTTCTATTATATTTTTATTTTTGAAATGTAAAACTCAAGTATATGTTTTAGGTAGCATTATAATCACTTGGATATATTTTAAATAAATTTGGTTTATTTGCTTTCATCAAAGAAACATTTAGTGTGATATTTATGTTAAAATTTAAACAATTCAGTTAAAGCTAACAGTTGATAACAGTAAAATCAACCAACCACATTGCTTCACAGCTCCCTGAAAAACAAACAGTAAAAACAAAAATACCAGAAGATAAATTGAAAGTTAAACTAAGTGGCGTAGCTTAGGCCAGTGGTTCTCAAACTTCGCCGAAGGTTAGACTCTCCTACAGTGCTTGGATACCTCCCAGATGGATGCCCATATCAATGGCATCTGAATGTAAAAGCTTCCCTCTTTCGAAGCTCCACAGATGACTCTCCTGTGCAGCTAGGGTTAACAACCAGGTGTCAGAGATAGACACAGAAGCAGCTTCCTGACGTGCAGCCGTACGCCCTGGGTGCTTGCTTTCCAGCCCTCCTCCAGTGAGTCAGAAACTCGCCACTGCTTGAAGGGAAGAAATGTGGCCGGAACCAGGAGTTGGGACAGTTCAGTCCTTGTCGGTTAATGCTTAATCTATGTGCAATACTGGAAAAATCCGTATCTCACTCCGCTCATCTGCTAAATGAGTTTGACTGTGAGATCTCCCAGCTTGGATTTTCCCTTTAAGATAATAGTAAGTTAATGTCTTTTTATTTTAGTTTTAGAGTTTAGAGTCTTGTCATTTCAAATACAGTCTGGTGAAATTTAAGGGTTAACGCTTGACAAGTTGTATTAGTACAGCTACTAACCCAAATTCTTTAAAATTCTGTCTAAAGGGGAAAGAGATTAGCTCAAAGATTAGCAGATTGTTGTAATCAGTACAATAAATTATCTTCTCACTTTTTTTTCAATAACTTTATTCATTTTGGGCTGTGTTGGGTCTTCGTTGCTGAGCGCAGGTTTTCTCTAGTTGCGGCGAGTGGGGGCTACTCTTCGTGGTGGTGTGCGGGCTTCTCATTGCGGTGGCTTCTCTTGTTGTGGAGCACGGGCTCCAGGTGCGCGGGCTCAGTAGTTGTGGCATGTGGGCTCAGTAGTTGTGGCTCACGGGCTTAGTTGCTCTGCGGCATGTGGGATCTTCCCGGACCAGAGCTCGAACCCGTGTCCCCTGCCTTGGCAGGCGGATTCTTAACCACTGGGACACCAGGGAAGTCCCCTAACTATTTTTAAAGTGAAAATTTTCTCAGAGAACCTCTTTCTTCTGAATACCTGGTGTATGTTAGATATGTAGAATGTTATTATTATTTTTTAATATGTAGAAAATCTTAAGCCTGAGGTGCTAACTTTACTTGGAGTCACAAAAAGAATCAAAGAGAGCCAGTAATTACTTACACATTTTACACACTATTACTTTCTAAGTAGTTCTGAAAATAGTATATACTGTACAACATTGGGATAAACTGTGTACAGTAAATTCTTAATGGAAATAATAAGTTTTAAAAGATTTTTCCTGTGCCATTACTTCAACTCCTCTTTCACCTCCACAAAGAAGAGTTGGATGGCTTTGTTTTTGTATTTTATTTATTTATTTATTTATTTTTTTTTTGCGGTATGCGGGCCTCTCACTGTTGTGGCCTCCCCCGTTGCGGAGCACAGGCTCCGGACGCGCAGGCTCCGGACGCGCAGGCTCAGCGGCCATGGCTCACGGGCCCAGCCGCTCCGCGGCATATGGGATCCTCCCAGACCGGGGCACGAACCCGTATCCCCTGCATCGGCAGGCGGACTCTCAACCACTTGCGCCACCAGGGAGGCCCTGTTTTTGTATTTTAAAACAGGTTTTTTCCTAAGGGTAAAGGAAGTCTCTTCTTTTATGTTAGTGGAAGAAAGTTAAATTTTTTCTGGTAAAAAGTTATTTATGGCAGTTTGATTATTTTTATATGCAACAAATCTATTAAGGCCATTTGCCCTTATAGTTTTGAAAATAGCTATAAAAGTTAAAACTGTAGTTGTGAATGGAATTAGAAAAACACTTTAGTAGAGAGGGAGAAGAGAAAGAAGGTGGGTGGAAGCATGAAGGGAAGAGGGGATTACAAGGAGAAAAAGCAGGAAGCCGCAGCAGCCTTGCTTTTCTCAGTGGGGCTGTGTGGACGCCTCATTAGCACTGGGGACCTTGCTCAGTCCAGGTTTCTCTGACCTCAAGAGGAACTCCCTAGTGGAGCCAGGTGTTAGAAAGTTCCTGGAAATTCTGGAGCTGAGACTTGAGTGTGGTTAGTGTGTGTGTATAACATGAACATCCCTTGCCTACTAACAAAGTCCGAAACCCAAGATTAGTAACTGTCTACAGCAGCAGGCATTACGCAGATTCCCATTTCCTACAAAAAAGTGTGTTTAATCTAGAAAACAGATTGTTCCAAAGATTTAAGCAAATTGGTCTCCCTTTATTGGTATTAAATCATTAAGAGTATACTTTTTTTAAAAAAATAACTACCAAACAGACCAATGGAATTGGCTCTTCAGGGTTAGTCAAAGGCACTGCCTTTGTTCTAGACAGCATCAAACATTCAGAAACAAAAAGTAAGATGAATATCAATAGCAAAAAAAAAAAAAACCCAAAAAACAAACAAACCTAGAAAGTACTGGAATAAAAATGCAAAAAAATCTATCATTGATGAGGTAATTAAGTTTTACTTAATGGTCCTGAGACTGAAAAAATCTAGTTCTACCTGGATGGTTGTAGGAGCTGGTCCCAAGGAGGGCTGGGGAGATGTCTGCTGGGAAGGGAACACCAATTTGAGATGTTTCCACAGAAAAGACAGCCAAGCAGGGACGGTTTCCCAACACTAAAAGTAAAAAGTTCCTTTTTAATCAATATCATCATCATCATTGCTGCCAGAGAGAACTGCGGAAGAGGTAGGGGTCAGAATAATTGTTGGTCTGTGGGCTTCAGAATATTTCCTTAAAACAGTCAGCCAGAAAGGAGACTTCCCTTTCCTTTAATTACTATGTTATCTTGAAACTTCCAATAAGATTTTGAGGTAGCCCAATAATCTAGGTATCTAGATTATCTAGATATCTAAGTATCTACGCCTAGGTATCTAGGCGTTTTACATCTTTGGAGGGTCTCCTCAGTGTTTTGGGCTTCATACAGAAATACGACTTTCCTTCTCTACTTCCTACCTGTATGTCCCCTGCCACTTGTCAGGGTCTCAGAGATGAGAGGATCTTATTCCCCAGTAGTTGGCCAAATTCTCATAGTTGGAGAGAAGAGGAGAGACCAGAATTCCCTTCCGAGTGCACTGGGCTGCCGGAGAGAGAGCTCTCTTCCTTGTCCACTGTTGTCTGCAGCTGAGTTCTCCCCCACTCTTCTTTCTCGTTGGCTTAAAAAATACAGGGTGGAAGGAGTGGTGACGTATGACATCACTGGCCTTGTCTTCATGACATCAGGTGTATCACAGCACATGTAGAGAACGTCCCAGAATGACAGTTAAAGGACATTTTACTACACACATGCAGCAGGTCGCAATAGTAATAAAGTACAGAATGAACAATGAAGCAGAGGGATCCGGGGGGATTCCAGTTCTGACCACTGCTGCTAAAAGCTGCAGAAACGGGGCAACGAGCAACGTGCAGCGTGTGTAGTTCCAAGTCAAATTCGGCTATGGTCAGTCTAACTGGAAGAATTTAAGTCATCTGAGTGCATCCTAGCTGCAAGGGAGGCTACGAATTGGAGTTCTGAATTCATAACTGGCGGGGGGCGGGGCGGGGTGCTTTTGGTTACTAAATCTTTGTAGAGAACACTTGACGGTTCCCAAGCTTCTCCTGTGTAAAAAACACCTGCTCCGTTTCCTCCTACAGTTTTCCTCACTCCATAAATGGCAGCTTCGTGCTTCTGCTTTGCTTGCCCAGGCCCAGACCTCACAGTCATCCTTTCTCAGCCTTTCAATCTGTTAAATAATCCCATTGCCCCATTTTTTCAAAATAGATCCCGAAACTGAGTACTTCTCACCGCCTTGACAGCTACCACCCTGTGGCCAAGCCCCCATCTCCCACGTGGATTATCACAGCGGACTCCAGAATGGTCCTTTTAGAGGGCGTGCGTCAGGCCCTGGCCTTGCCTCTGGGAGTCCCTCCTTCACTCAGGGTCCCCGAGGCTCCACCCCTAACCCTCACCCCTCAGAATACCGTCCTTCCTGTGCCTCTGAGGCTTTGGCCAGGTCTTTGTGAGTCTTGCTCTCTTACTGCTTCTAGCTTTCTGTCCAAAGGAGTGTTCACTTGAGGCGCTGTCTCCGACTTGTCTAGTAGAAGCACGCACCCCTCCTGCCCGGGCACTCGTCCCTTCCTCCGCCGCGCTTACGGCCTGCGTGTGCTGCTCCTGTTCGGGCAAGAGCTCCGGGCAGCAGGCACTTGGTCTGGCCCCGCTGTGGCCCATCATCTAGAGCAGTACGCGACACTTCACGAACATTTTCAAACAAGCGAAGGAAAGAATTTGCAGAATTGTAGCCTCTGGCCAGTGAGATCCGTGGACCCCAGTGCAGAGAGGTCTGAGCGTGGCAGCAGCGCGTCTGGCACCTGTGCTCGGCTGGGGACAGGCTCTTTCCCCGTTGCCTCCTTGGATTCCAGTTGAACTCAGTGCCCAGCTCCTTTGCTGACCTGTAGGAAGCCTGCTGACGTCTCTGAGCTGTACTTTTAACCCTGTTCTTAGACCCCTGAGGAGTTTCTGGTGCCTGAGGTGGTTATAGCAGCTGGTTTTCTGTCGTCGCTTATTTCAGCGTGTGCAGTGCAGGGCCCTGTATTCCTTCTGGCTGGGACTCACCCCACTGACTGGGCCGGAGACAGCTGCTCCGTGCCTGCCTGGCCGGCGGTGGTCCTCTGCGTTTGCCCGTGTTTAGTGGAGTGCTCTCAGGAGGGAGAGGATCTAAGACTCTAGCTCAGAGCTGACTCAGACTCGGTGCCAGTCACTCTGCGAGCTCAGCTCTTCGTCCGAACGCTGGCCATCTGACGTTGCTGGCCGTGGACCACCCCTGCCCTCCGGCCCCAAATAGTTAGGAGGCCGTTTATAGAAAGACGGCTTTCCGGTAGGGGTTTACTGCCGGAGGGAAGAGAGTTCCTCCCCAGTGGAGGCAGAGGCCTGCCCTGTGTGGTGGAGGTATGGGGGCTGTGACATGATGGGGGAACATTTTACATCCATGCTCGTACTGGAATTGTGTAAAAGTCAGTGCTTATTTATGGAGAAAACCGTGAAGTGTGACATTTTAGTTCTCCGTAAGTGGAATTGATAAGCTGAGCTCACTCTTCTGAGTAGACATGTTTTATGGGGCCAGAACACTTCGCAGAAGCTTAGCTTTTAGAAGGGGTATATTGCGGACAGAGACTTGGAGCTGTAGCCTTTACACCCACACTGCGCTGTAGCTTGTTTCCGGAAGTGGAGGTTGCGGCTGCACCTAGGAGTAGAGAAAGGTGATTTAGCCTGAATCTTTAAAAATTACTGCCGTGTGGTTTACTCCCGTTGAGGATGTATGGTAGGTAAGTAACTCTCAGTTTCCAGGAAGGACGGGAATTACCGGCCCCCTCCTCCCCCCACAGGGTCCTGGTCTTCTTCCTGGGCCCGTTTTCCTAGTGCTCTCGAGAGGCGGTCACTAGATGACAAAGTACAGCCGTGGTGCCAGGTATTATACTAAGCACTTTTACATTACACTCATTTAGATCTTGCCACGCTATTTATCTCCATTTTAAATTATTATTATTAATAATAGCTAGCGTGTGTTAGGGCTTATTCTCTGTCAGGCACTGTTTTTCTTGCTTTACGTGGATTAACTCAGTCCTCACGATGGCCTTCGGAGGTAGGTGTTAGGATCCTCGGTTTACACATGAGGAAAGTGAGGCGAGAGGGGTTGATCAGGTTGTTCAGATTTACACGCTTACTCAGCGGCAGAGCAAGGACCTCAGATTCTTGGCGCTTTAGCTCTGGGCCCGCGCTAGCACTGCACTTTACGATTCTGGTAAAACTGGAACGCTTCGCATCACTGAGACTAGGGTTCATTTGGGTTCTTAAATAATAAGACTGATTATAATTACGGTAGCCTCATTTTGACATTGCATATTAGTTTCATGGAAAGTCCTTTGTGACTTTTACCAAGTTGAAAACTGAATGTTACCATGTCTATCACACTTAGAGTTTTTTTTTTATTGAGGTGAAATTCACAGAATGTAAAATTAACCACTTTAAAGTGTATGGTTCAGTGACATTTAGTACATTCACAGTATTGCATAACTATCACCTCTGTCTAGTTCCAAAATTTTTTTGTCACCCCCAAATGAGACCCTTGTACCCATTAAGCACTCACTTCCTAGTTCCTCCTCCCCCTAGGTCCCCTCCCCCTGGCAACCAGTAATCTGCTTTCTGTCTCTATAGATTTACCTATTCTGGATAGTTCATATAAATGCAATCATATAATATGGGACCTTTTGTGTCTGGATGTTTTCAGGGTTCAGCCCTGTGGTAGCATATATCAGTGCTTCATTCCTTTCTTTGTTTGAACATTATTCCATTATGTGGATAATACCACATTTTATTTATCCATTCATCTGTTGATGGACGTTGGGTCATTTCCACTTTTTAGCTATTGTGATATGGAAATACATAAAGAAGCTAAGTTTTGAATAAAAATGTAAACATTGTTCATTTCCCCCTTAAATGAATTTACTAGTTGACTTTTATGTTCGTCTCTGATCTCTGCTTTTATAAATAGGAATGTCAAAAACTGCACCTCTCATCACTTTTTCTGATTATTGCCAGTTTTATCTGTTATTATTGCCCCTGATAACATATTTTAGGGCATCTTTTCTTGTTTTTTTTAATTAGTATTCATTACATTGTTTTTAATATTAATGACAAGATGTAAGCCTGGCATTATATGATTATTAAAAATTAGTTACATGGAAATCCAGAGCCACACACGAATTAAGTCAAATGATTTCTTTTCAAGGTAAAGATGTAAGGGATGGCTTACCTTGTTTTGAGTTGATTACCTTCTTCTTATAATTCTCATATGAGTAAGGAAGGTCGCAAGTCCTTCGTTACTAGTGGTTCACCTGCCGTTTGGAAACCTGAATTTGAACTTTGCCGAATATGCACACTTTAATCATTCCTACAGGTAACATATGGTTGCAATATCCAGCAAGTTAATTATAAAGATTAGATTAAAAAGGACACCAGTGTCAGTGTCAGTATTCGCAAATTTTCCCTTGTTGCCGTGACTGTTATACCTTGCTTAGTTTGGTTCTGGCGCATGGACCACAGGGTCAGTCTGATTGGCTGGGCAGTGCAGCTGAGCCCAACAGTCTCTTCTTAATGAATTATCATATTCATTCTGAGGGATCTTTCCTATTTGTGTTTAAAAAAGAGAGCGTACCTTAAAAAATATCACAGGTATTTAATGTTGGTTGGACATCTGGCTACAGATGACCAGTGTTAAAGAGGGTCTGCGGTATGCCCCTCACTTAGGAGAAAGGACTTGCCATTGAGAGGCTCACAGTCTAGTGGAGGAGACTCGTACATTGAAAAGTTAAAAAAGAGTTTCCTCAGTATGTGTACGCAGTTTAAATAATAGTATTACAAGGCTTCTTGAGAAAAATACCAATTCCTACTCCATCTTTCCTTGCCCATGAGTTCCATTTCCTGGAGGCATCCATTTTCAACTCATAATAATTTATTCTGGTACTTAAACCCATTTCTAAATGACATGATTATGTTGCTTTTTTTTTTTCAAATTTAGACTTTATCTATTCATTCTACTATGTATAAGTTAACTCTTTTTACACTGTCCTGCCTTACAGTTCCTTTTCCCTTTCTCGTCCCATTAAGGCTAAATCAACATTCAGTGTTTACATTAATAGGGCTGTATAAAGTAACTGTCTTTAGCTGAGACATGAACTATGAATATATTTCTTTAATATACAACTTTTTGTTATCTTGGTGTTGATAATTGCCTCACTGTTTTACTTTTGAAAGATGTAAATAGCACCGATTCATCTTTATCCTCTGATAGACCTGTACAGGTCCTCTCAATAAGGTGGAACCCCTCAATTAATCAGCTCTATTCAATGTGTTTCATGTTCTTGGATACCCACCCTCTGTTGAATACCTGTTTTCTGTTTGGAGAAATGACCACATTTAAGAGTTCTGCCTCTGCAGTCCAGAACTCAAATTCATAGGCTCCCTTGCAGCTAGGATGCACTCAGATGACTTAAATTCTTTCAGTTAGACGGACCACGGCAGATTTTGATCTGGAATGAAGCATGTGCATGTTTCCAAATTTCTGTGGCTTTCAGCAAGCAGTGGTTGAGTCCCCAGTCAGAACTGGAATCCCTCTTCCTCTTTTTCTGCATTCTGAACTCCATTACTCTCATATCTTGCTGCATATGTGTAGTAAATAAAATTTCCCTTAGCTGTCATTCTTAGAATTACATTGGCTTCAAACTCAATTTTCTGAATCCATATCTTCATGTATTCCCTCATTTTAGTGGGGTATATCCTCCAGTAGCTCCTTAAGAAGGGTGCAGGAGAGGAAAGTTTCCCTGCATGTCAGAAAGATGTCATTTCTACCATTACACTTGATTAGTTGGTTGAGTATAGAATTCTAGCTTGGAAATAATTTTCCTTCAGAAGTTACTGTTCGATTGGTCTCTAAGCTTCTGTTGAGAAATCCAGTGCCTCATCTTTTTTATGCCACCTATTTTTTCCTCTCTGGTGACTTTAGAAGCTTTTTATTTCTCTGATTCTAAAATATTGATGAACCTTGCAGGTGGTATTTTTCTGTTCATTTTGCTGGGTCAATCCAGTGTGAAACTCAATTCAGGGAATTTTTGGGAAGGGAGGGCTGTCATTTCTTTGATAATTTCCTCATCTTGATTTTTCTCCTCTCTTACTACCTGGAACTATTATTAGTCAGATGTTAGAAATTCTGGACTTGTTTGTTTGTTTATTATTTAATTCTTTATTTTTTAAACCTTTTGTTCTATCCTTTTTTCATCCCTTTGTCTTTTTTATTCTGTTTCCTGGTAGATAGTCTTAGTTTGTTTTCCAGCTCTTCTGGTGAATTTTTGGTTTCTGCTTTCATAGTTTCACTTTCCATGAACTTGTTTTTGTCTAAATTGCCTTTTTACAAAATACGATCTTATTCTTTTTCCGATGGGTACGGTAGTTTATCTCGCTGATGATCCTTTTAGGATCTTTGTTTCTGGAGATTTGCTCCACAGTGTTCTCCTCCTGTTCCCTTTGAGTCCTTACTGTCCTCACCCTTTTCTGTCTCATGTTGGAGGCTTTCTTGAAATGTCTGTTGTAACAGTTTGGTGCACATGGACAGAAAGCTAAAAACGGCTGGAAAGCTCTGTGTACTGCGACAGGCATGCCCACTGCTGGGCCTGGATGATGGGGAGGGGATCAGACCATTTTGTTGGAGACCCCTCACATGGTATCTGTGTTCTCCCTTCCCCACAGTTACTCATCCAGAGAGGAAGTCAGGGCATCTGGAAGCTGAATATGTGTGTGTACGTGTATGTGCATATGTGTGTGCACGCGCGTGTGTGTGTGTTTCCATTTAATGCTCTCTTTTCCAGCCCCTCTCTACTGCCAACCCCTCCAGATGGGAATGCTCTTGACTTCTGACAGGATTGGGGTGGGGATTAGGAAGGGGGGCTCTGAATAACTACTAACACATTTCACCCAGCCCCCTGCCACCCTCTGATTCCTGAGTCTTTGGGGTTCTGAGCTTTAATTAGTTTGCTTCTTATCCTCTCACCTAGAACAAATTAAAACTTTAATTATCACTCGTCCATCTGCTTTACTCCTTCCGAAAATTTTTGACCTCTCTTATCCGCTATCGTCTCATCTTCGGTTTTCTTTGTCCGTGTGGGTTTATAGTTTAAAACAGTTCCTTTACTTTTATTTTAATGGGGTTCTATGAGGGAGTAGAGATAAACATGATTATTTAATCTGACATGTTTACTGGAAATCTCTACAGAGACATCTTTAACAAAGCAGTTTTTTTTTTCTTACCAATCTGTTGGGAACTTAAGAGGTTTTCACAGTATGCTACCTGGTAATACCCTAGACTTTCCAGTGGCTCAAGGAATTTGAAGACCAAGAGTCAGCCTATGAATAAATGAACTGAACAGCACAACTGGAGTGTCCTCTAGTTGGCAGGGCGCCTGGCCTGAGGAGGCTGTGTGAGGCGGGGGTGGCCTTTGTTTAGAGTAGCCAGGAAAAGCCTCCTGGAATTCAGGAAGTGCTGCTCAGGGGAAAATGACCTCCCCAGCTGTGTTTAGGATGGAGCCAAGGGGAGGTCGGAAGTAGGAAGGCCAATGAGGCTCTCTTACCAGCCAGAGGAGTGATCAGTGCCCCGTCAGGATAAAAGTTCCCCACTGAAGGGGAACCGGGAGGGAGAGTCTAGTTGAGAGAGGTGATACAACGGGGGAAAAAAAAGTTGGAGGATAATGGCATATGAGGGCAGACATTTCAGTGCCATTTAGGTCGAAGATGATCCTAGTGTTTTCAGATTTAAGGATACACTGAATGTGGCTACATTCTGTGGTAAAATTATTTAATGCAAATCTACAAGTAGATAACATTTTTCTGGTTGCCTTTTGCTTTTAAGAGGAAAAAAAAAAGGGGCAAGTTACATAAACTTTTGTAAGCTTACATTTAAATAGAAAGGAGTTCCTGGCTATAGCTCTGGGCCTGCCGTCCCCCACCTGCACGCACCCTGGGAGCCTCCGGAGGACCCAGTCCATCCAGCAGTCAGAGGGCAACGGCTGTGCTTCCGGCCACACTTACCTGCCTCCGCCTCGTCCAGTCACCGCACGCCTCTGCTTTCAAGGTGGAGAGTAAGAATCATGACAGAGACGTCTGAAAACCTTCAGTTGTCCAAGAAAGATGAAATGATATTCATTTACGGCAGAACATTTTACTAACGTTGATGTTTACATGGAATTTTTGACAGTAAAGGCTGAAACTAAAAGAAAGTTCTGATTAATACTTATTTATCCAGAAAATTACATTAACCATAGTCCATAATCCTTGAGCACTTGAGCATTCAGCTGTGTGTGATCTTGCTGCATTGGAGTTGTGTCTGAGGGAGCAGCTTCGTGGTATCTGTATGTGTGGCCCAGTGCCAAGACCAGTGGGAAACTAAGAACAGCAACAGCAAACTGTTGGAGTAATTACAACAGAAGTCAAGATTGTAGCCTTACGTGTCAGGAATAAAAAATAAGAGTCCAGTTTATTTGGCCAGTGTTTGATGTTCACATTGCAGTTCATGTAACTGTACATATGGTCTTTCAAAGTGATTGTGCTTTTTCACAATGAAGTATATGCCCACTTTTATCAGCTTTCACAAATGTTATCTTTTTATGTCTCCATCACAATTAAAACACCGATCGGTAATCAGAATACTTCAGGAAAAAAATCTGCTGTATCGACCATCGACCACCATCCTGGCTGGAGGTGGTTGTTATTCTTCCCTGAACGTTTTGGTGCACTGGTGTTGGCCTCATCCTCAGGCCCCCTTAAGTTAAAAATACCTGGTGTGTGGTCTTGCCAGCTGGCCAGAGGCCAGGCTTTTTATAGCCTTGTCTGCCCTGGGAATGGAACTTAGCACTAAGGGGAGGTGCAGGAGTGGCCCTGTGGGTAGGGTCTTCTCTGGCTGGTGGGCCTTGCTGCCACCCTGTCCTTCACTTTGTCACCCTAAATAAAATACGAGAGGGATCTGATGCCAACCCCCACTCCCCCGTATCTTTTGGTAAGACGTTTGTTAAACTAACCAAGGAGACCCCTTGAAGTAAACTTTCCCATTGTTTTTGAAGCCTGTTGTACCATCTGCTAGGGAGAAACTTTGCCGCCTAAGTACATATACTTGTACTAATTAATTGAGCACCAGGTTCCTAGAGAAACATGTTTATTAAATGTCAACAACTTGGGGACATTTCGTCTTCATTTTTGGTCTTCTGTGTCCAGAAGCATTTTTCCTGAATCATATCCAGAATTTCCTTGGGATTATGCATGCTGCTTTTTATTCTAAATTGTTGCTTTGTTTTTTTCTGAAGTTTTCATTTGTTTCCGTGGTTCTTCCGCTTCCTCCCAACAATACCTAGAAAATTATTTTTATCTTCTTTTCCCCCTACCGTCTTTCCTGGGTCCCGTTTCATACACTAAAACCATAGGATTAAAGTAAAAAAAATGCCATTCACACTTTGTCTTGTTACTAAATTTGGTGAAGTGAGGTATGATGATACAGAATTTTCATTAGAAATAATTTTCAAGCCATGCACTTCAGGCAGTCATTACCTGTGACCCACTGCTAAGACTTCAGTTAACATTCTGCTATTTAATATTTTTAATTCATAGAACCTTCTGCATTTACATAGTTTGGAAGAGTCAAATTTAAACTCCTCTTTGCGTAAACTCTTTTTTTTTCACCTTTTCCACTCATGCTTTCTCTCTTTATTTATTTATTTTTTTATTATTAGTTTCTGCTTTATAACAGAGTGAATCAGTCATACATACACATCTGTTCCCACATCCCTTCCCTCTTGCGTAAACTCTTACTTTCTTTGTATGCTCTTCTGTCCTGAAGAGCGGACAGTCACGTTAATTCTCTCCCTCCTCTCTTACCACTTGATGGAAGGGGGAAAAGAAGACAGATATTTGTGTGGGTGTGAGGAGGGACGAGGTTTTTTGTCTTGTTTTTTTTTAAAGCTCTTAAGGAGCGTGATTGGTAAGCCAATTGTAACACTTTGTGTGGACCCCGAGGAAGGGAAACCGTGTCATTGGCCCTGACGCTGATGATTGAAGGACAGTTGTTCACTTTCTCTTGCGGATTAAAAATGCATTAGAGTACTTTTTGACGCTGAGTTTGCTAAAACATCACTGTTGTCTTTTTTTTTTTTTTTTTTTTTTTTTTTTTTTTTTTTTGCGGTACGCGGGCCTCTCACTGTTGTGGCCTCTCCCGTTGCGGAGCACAGGCTCCGGACGCGCAGGCTCCGCGGCCATGGCTCACGGGCCCAGCCGCTCAGCAGCATGTGGGATCTTCCCGGACCGGGGCATGAACCCGTGTCCCCTGCGTCGGCAGGCGGACTCTCAACCACTGCGCCACCAGGGAAGTCCACTGCTGTCTTTTTTGTAATACTCCTGGGGATGTCTTTGTACGAAGTGGCGTCTGACAGAACTTGAAGTATCCTTGCAGAGCTGTTTTTGAACAGGTATCACTGAACAGGTTTTAGCACCTACCTAGTTCCTTGACACAGGGCTGCCTGTCACTGGGAGAGAATATCTTGCTTGCATGTCTCTGACTTGAGGGGCAGAGAACTCTGCCAGTTTACATACTGCACTGTACATAACTGCCACGTTCCCATTTCGAATCATTTCTTTTTTTCAAAATAGAAAAAAATGGGACACAGTGGTGGAAAACCTTCAGAATGCTGGAACAATTAGATTAGATTGGAGAGGCTTGTTTTTGCTGGTCAATATGAACTTAGGTATTTTGATTGTGACAGTTTTGGTGATTTTGAACTCCAACAGTCTTATTCAGGACTGAATTTTCACCACATAAATATTTTTCTTTTGGAGGAACTGTTTCTAAAGTACAAGTGGCTTTTGTAAATTCATATCGTGAATTCTTAATTTTGTAGGATGGGAAATCCATAAAAGCAATCCTATTTTTAATGTCCTTTATATTCATAATTTCAAGAGGTTTAGTAGGCTGAATGAATTAAGACCATTTCCAGTCTTGTTACTGCATATGGTATTCGTTTTCAGTAAATGAGGTACATATAACTATAAATGGATATGTTTTATTTCTGGGGAAACGACGAACTTCAAATTTGGGGTGAATGGGGCACTAGTTTTAATTTCCTGACTGCAAATTACTTTTGTAGAAGATTAAAACATTTTTCGAAATGCTTACTGCAGAAAATAAATGGCTAAATATCCTCTGAAATCTCACTTCTTGGAAATCAGTATGGTATATGTACTTCTTTTTTTTTTTTTTAAAGTTCTTAATTTATTTATTTTTGGCTGCGTTGAGTCTTCGTTGCTGCGCACGGGCTGTCTTTAGTTGCGGCGAGCAGGGGCTACTCTTCGTTGAGGTGCGTGGGCTTCTCACTGCGGTGGCTCCTCTCGTTGCGGAGCGTGGGCTCTAGGCGCGCCGGCTGAGTAGCCGTGGCTCGCGGGCTCTAGAGCGCAGGCTCAGTCGTTCTGGCACATGGGCTTAGTTGCTCCGCGGCACGTGGGATGTTCCCGGACCAGGGCTCGAACCCGTGTCCCCTGCATTGGCAGGCGGATCCTTAACCACTGCGCCACCAGGAAAGCCCCTGGTATATGTACTTCTAAATAAAGTTTTAAAATGGTAGAATATTATACATATTCTTCTACCACCTGCTTGCCTTGCTTAACATATCTTAGACATTTTCTACCTGTTTCCATTATCCATATTTAGATAATGCTGCACAATATTCCTTAGAATAGATATATCTTTATTTATTTAACCAAATTTCTGATTGAAGAATATTTGGGTTGATTCCGATATTTACCTATGACAAATGATGTTGCAAAGAATGCTATCTTACAGTTGTATGCTTGTGAGATTATTTCTTTAAGATAAATTTCTAGAAGTAAAACTGGAGGGTCAGAGAGTCAGGGTTACTTTTCTTGTAATAGGAGGATAACAGTCAAAACCCAAGAATTCAACTTTGGCTGGTCGTCTGCTTTTTAAAAAAGTATTCTTTTACTATATCATCAAAAATTAGGACTCTAGGTAAACTGCATTTTGAAGGGGAAAATCTCTCAGGATTAATTTTTGTTTGGAAATGGAATTTTTGTTATTTAACTTTCTCAGATAGTCTTTTTTTTTTTTTTTTTGGGACACGGGCCTCTCCCTGCTGGGGCCCCTCCCGTTGCGGAGCACAGGCTCCGGACGCGCAGGCTCAGCGGCCATGGCTCACGGGCCCAACCGCTCCGCGGCATGTGGGATCCTCCCAGACCAGGGCACGAACCCGTGTCCCCTGCATCGGCAGGCGGACTCTCCACCACTGCGCCACCAGGGAAGCCCTCAGATAGTCTTTGATCTGCAATTCAACAGCCTTTCTTTACAGGAAATGAGTTTTAGAATATTTAAATTTTGCTTGCATTTTATAACAGATGATTCGTAAAATGATACGTTTAGTCTGTTTGGTGTGAACATTGTTTCCTCCTGTTTTATGATCTGCACCAAATACTGTAATGTTAGGAAACTTCTTTGAGCGTATTCATTGCCTTTGAGTTTTTTTTTTTATTCAAAATGATAGCTGAAGTCTAGAAAGTGGATAATGTTTATTGGTCAGTAATTTATTGAACACTGTTCTGTGCAAAGTGTTCCACAAAGTGTGAGAAAGTTTCTGTCCTCAGGCAGGTGGGGATTTGATTGGAGTTACAAGACATAAAAGCCTAAAAGGATGAAAAGTAATGTGAGGTAGAATAGGCTAGATGGAAACACTATAATAAACCCTTAGTCTAAACGTATAGCATTTTTAATAATCACATAGTGGCTCCGCATTGTAATTAGTATAATTCCACAGATAAATACTTAACGTACAAGAAGTTTAAGTGATTTTTTTTCTCTCTGAAAATTAAAGTTAGACCTAGTATTTCACAATTCTTCTGTGTAGAAAGAATTGTGTAGTTCAATTACCCCTTAAGGCACATGACAGATAAGTAGTTTTGCTTGTCGTTGCAACTGTTCTTTCTTTCTTTTTTTTTTTTTAAGTGATCTGGGGCTCAATAGACATGTTTGAAAGCCTCTGACCTGGTTGAAGATGTTAAACTTGCTTATCATCCCTTCTTTGAAGCCACACTGAATTAAAAATTAAAAAAGGAAAATGGTTATTTATTTTTTTTTTCTGACAAGAGAAATGATAGGTGTCTTCTGTAAAATGTCCAGGTAATGTGAAAAATATAAAGACATAACAATTCTGCAGTAATCATTCCACCCACAGATAACGGGTTAACAAGGCGTTGTATGAATCTCTACAGCTTTGCATATTTGTTTAACAAATATTTATTAACAACACTGGGCACTATTTTGTACACATTCTGTGTGGTCATATAGTTTATTACCATGTTGGAGTTGGAATGGACAGGCCCTGGTGTTTGAGTGCTCCTGTAACACACGGAAAGAGTCAGTTACTTTGGGCTCTGTGTTTGCCAGAGCCCAGCAGTAGGGGCTGTTCCCAGGTCTTCAGAACCTGCAATGGGGATAGAGAACTTTTGCCTCTGAGTAGGAGGAGTTATCCCCTCTTTGTTATTAAGGGTTCAGCTTGTTCTTTGTTATTTTGCAGCTTCTGTTTTCCTGTTTGCTTTTGGCACTCCCATATTTCAATAGTATATATAAGAAATAACAATAAAGAGTCTATTTTTTAAAGAAGAATGTATTTTGGAAGGGATTTTTCTTCTTTTGACAGTGAATTAGACTCCTTCTGAGGCTCTGGATCTAGGTTATTGCAGGGTTTGCCTTCTCCAAGCTGGAACTGTCCAACTGTTACGCTGTTTCAGACCTGGCCCGTCTCTCACTTTCAGCTCCAGAGATAATTTATAGCTGTAAGGTGTCAGGAGTGGGTTTGAATTGGGCCTGCACAGTGTAACGTGAAGTTTTGCAAAGATTGCTAAAAATTACTCTTTCAGCATTCAAATGACCAAGTACAGTAAATTTCTTACACAGTTAATTTATTTGAATATTTATTGATTGAGTGCTTCATGTAGAATACTAAAATAATGAAAATAACCCCAGCACATGTTCAGAGCTGGTTTGGCTTGTTTAAAAATGTCTTGGCTTGAATATAGCTATCTAAATGATCTTTAGCAAAATTGTCAGTAAATGGATCCCTGTGGTCTGGGATCTGCTTATCTTTAAGGGTATTACAGAAATAGTGTTATCTTTTAGTATTAGGTCGGTCTAGAAAAGGGACATTTTCAGTTGTACAGATACTCGTTATTTACCTATTTCCTTTCTAATTGGGGAAAGTTGTATTTCTGCTCTTTATCTCTGGAATAAGCATATAAGGACTTTGAATCAGAATATTTTGTACAATCTGTATTGTAGTTGCTTTCATAAATTTGTTTCTGTGTTTGTCTCTTTTAACTTAAAAAAAATTGAGAGCCAGTAATTGGACTTCGTTAATATAATGTTTTCATAAAAATTAGTCTCCTAAGACTGACGCTTTTCCACCCAGAAGGATGTAATTTTTCCCTCTCAGACCCCAAAATTTTACCATTAGCAGATGTTTTTCCAAAACTGACCACAAGGAAACTTGTCAAGACTAACTCAGGATTATACAGAAGGTTACACTATGATTTAATTACAACAATTGACTCTCTGGCTCTATTAATAGCTAATGACTTATTATATTTTCCTGTGCCTGTGAGCTATGCTTTACTGTGTTATAGAGCTTTCAGGTATAATCATTAGTGTACCCGGAGACAAGACTTCCCAGAGATAAGATTCTTCCTTTTCATTTATGATTCAGTTTTCATCCTTAATGTTTCTTCCTCCCCATTTAATTGGGGAGCGGAGGAAGATAAGTTTACCAAACAGATTTAGGCTTGAAAACCCCAGCCTCCTTATGCCTTTGTGAGCTTGCTGTAAAATGCAGGGGATCCTGTTACAATGCTGATAGGAGGGAAAGTGTCCAGAAACTTTTAGTGTTACCTTGAGGAATGTACCATGCACATCATTTGCACGTAGGCAATCTGTTTGACAGGTGGAATTACCAGGACCATGGTATAGAGTGGTACTTTATAATCTTATAGAGTTTAAGGACTGGATTAGGAATTAGAACTTCAGAATTCCAGGCTTAGCTCTGTGCTTTAAGTCCTAATTAACCCACTGGAATTATAGTCCTTAAATCAGCCTGTGTTGTAGTGTGTTGTGAGACTAGATGAAAGTCTATGTGAAAGTGATTTGAAATACTTTGATATATTCTTTAAGACAGTCTTGTCATTTTAAAATTCAGAGTCCTGAGAGTGTGTAAGGATGACCTTTATTTCTGCCCTGGGCATAATAATGGGCCCTGATGGTAGATCCCTAAGTTGGTCAATTTGGGGCCCATGCTTCCTTTCCAGGGAGGCCTTGGTTTACCTCCAGTCACCCTGTGGGTTGAGGTAAGGCACAGCTGGAGCCTGTTGGAAGCCTGCTTCTTTCTTCTTCCACTCGGGCGTTTTGTGGTGGAAGGAATGGCTGACTTCTTGTTTCTTCTGATTTGCCAGCACAGTTGTTCTTGTTTTATATTGTGTCACTTTTGTGACACATGGACTCCTTCCTGTTTGCTTTTGAGCTCTCAAGCTCACCCTTAACCTCTGGGAGATGGTTTCTGCATTTGTAAAATGGGTCTAATAATATTAATCTGCCTCCATAGGTTTTTATGGTTAAATGAGGTGATACTTGTAAAGAATTTACCAGTAGAGCTCATTGAAAAACATGTTGGGTTTTTTTTGGGTGAAAAACATTGTTATGAATGTTTTCACAAAACATATGGTTCTTCAGTGAGTTTTGAATTGTGCATTAACAATTTTCTTTTATGAACCAAAGCCAGCTTATAACTAGTACCCTATTCTCCCTCTTTCTTCTTTTCTTTCTTTTTTTTTTTTCGGCTAAGGATTGAACACGGTTGCCATAATGAGCTAAAATGAACTTGAAACGGCTGTTTTCTTTGGGTTTGAGTAATTATTGATTTTTATTTGGGGATTTTCCATGGAATTCAGAAAATTAAGAATCCTTACCACCCATACCTGAGGCAGTTTAAGGACCCTTTGAGAAGGTAGGAGGCAGGGATCAGGAGTGATGGAGCAGCAGAGTGCACTGAAGATTTGAGTGTCTGGTTCATTAGTCCAGGCTTATTAAATAGCCGCTTCAGACCCAAGGCAAGTGTTGGGAGAGATGTCAGAATTGACCATATTGTCTCAGGATTGAGAAACCCTAGGCTATGCTATTCCCCGTGCTTTAGATCTTACTGATGTAAATGACTGAGGAGTCACCCCCCCCTCCCCTCGATCTGGTTAATGTGGAGTGCTTTCAGACTCTGGAAATCAGCTAATACAGTGCAGTCTGGTTGTTGTGTTGAGTGTGTTGGGCATGGATGAAATATTGAAAGATTTGGGAAGGTTTTATTGGATTGAGAGTTCATTTCTTTTGTGAAAATGTTACAACACATTAACTGCTATAATTACCATAAATAATTAAAACAAAAACAGGATCACTAGAATAAATGAACAAAACGTGTTAGGTGGTAACAGGGGCTTCTGTTTCTTTCATTGCTTTGTCCTGTTACCTTCCAGTTAACCGCTAGGCAGTTTTTGTCCATTTGGGCCACTTTGATACGGCTTCTGTGATAAACCACTAGCTCAGGGCGGGAGGGGGTTGGGTGGATGCTTCTCACGTTGAATGGAAGTGTGTGTTAAAGCTGAAATCCATGCTGTAGGGGCTTCCCTGGTGGCGCAGTGGTTAGGAGTCTGCCTGCCAGTGCAGGGGACACAGGTTCGAGCCCTGGTCCTGGAAGATCCCACATGCCGCGGAGCAGCTAAGCCTGTGTGCCACAACTAGTAAGTCTGCGCTCTAGAGCCTGCAGGCCATAACTGCTGAGCCCACGTGCCACAACTACTGAAGCCCATGTGCCTAGAGCCCGTGCTCCGCAACAGGAGAAGCCACCGCAATGAGAAGCCCACGCACTGCAGCTAAGAGTAGCCCCCGCTCGCCGCAACTAGAGAGAGCTGCGCGCAGCAACAAAGACCCAGTGCAGCCACAAATAATAATAAATAAATAAATTTATTTTTAAAAATCCATGCTGTAATAACACTACCAGTGTCAGTTTAATTTAACACGAAGGGATGAATGAATATAAGCCAGAGAGACTGGGAATAATGTTCAATTTTGGAAGAGCAAGTTTATAATATTATCTGTTATATGAAGAATTAGCAGTAAGTTTTCAAGTGGAGTGCGTGATACTTTAAAAGCAAGTTAATGAGGAAATTGCTCTTTGATTTTCAAAAGCTGGGGATTCAACAGAATTTACACTGAGAGTGAACTTTAGCTACAAAAACATTAATGTATACAAGTGCATCCAAGTTTACCTTCTGTAGAATATAGGCTGTTTCTTTTGTGGAAGTGTGTGTTAAAATAGAAGCATGAGATTGTAGCCTGCAAAGTATAGCAGACCTATATCTTCACTTCTGTGTGTTTCATTTGTCCTGGTTTAACTGGTATTTATTTCACAAATGAATAATCATTTGATCGAACTACAAGTTTACTTTTATTTTTAGTTTCTCTGTTTTGACAAATATCACATACTTTAGGCAGTGTTTCTGATAAAAGTTGTAAAATAATCTTTTATAATTATATTAAGATGAAATATTAATAATCAAGCCAAGCAATAAGTTAGCTATATGAAAACTGATGAAAACAATGAAGCTTTAAGTTCATCAAAACAGTTCATTGTTTTGAATGGAGCCCTAAATCTGGTGTGTGTGTGTGTGTGTGTGTGTGTGTGTGTGTGTGTATTGTTTAAAATACCACAGTTAGAAATGGGAGTATGTAATCCACTGATTTATATCAGAGAAATTAAAATTGACTCTATAATATAGGAAGTAGCTGACTGCTCTCTTATTCATGGGATCCATAGAGGTGCTGTAGTACTCTTATGAAAAAGAGTTGTTGGGCCTCCCTGGTGGCGCAGTGGTTGAGAGTCCGCCTGCCGATGCAGGGGATACGGGTTCGTGCCCCGATCTGGGAGGATCCCATATGCCGCGGAGCGGCTGGGCCCGTGAGCCATGGCCGCTGGGCCTGCGCATCCGGAGCCTGTGCTCCGCAACGGGAGAGGCCACAACAGTGAGAGGCCCGCATATCGCAAAAAAAAAAAAAAAAAAAAAAAAAAAAAAAAAAAAAAAAAGAGTTGTTGAAAATACCAGTATGAAAGTAAAGACTATAGTGGTTTGTTCTCAAATTCATAAGGAAAAATTTTGGTTATGTAACCTACTGTTTTCACGTACTGTGATTATAACTGTGTTCATGTAAACTGGTGGCCAGTAGTGGACAAGATAGTAGGTTCAGGAGTCATTCTGCACCTCAGTTTCCTTGTAGGGTTGTTATGAGGATTAAACATGTTCATATATTATTCAGTTCTTAGAACAGTGCTCGGCATAGGGTAAACACTCAGTATGTGTTAACCTAATGTTAACCCAAATGAACTTACTGTAGATACCATATGGAAAGATGTGTGTATGCTTAAACAAATCCATTCAAATTCAGTTGACCCTTGAACAACACGGATTTGAAATCCCAGGTCCATGTACATGCAGATTTTTTTCACTAAATAGGTACTATGGTACTGCGTGCTTCATGGTTGGTTGAACCCTTGGATGCAGAGCTGTGGATTCAGAGGGCTGACTGTAAGTTACACATGGAGTTTTGATGCGCCAACCCTCGTGTTGCTCAAAGGTCACCTGTATCTGAATGCATAGAACCATATATACATGTGTATATGATGATCTTATAACCTACGCTTTTCAGGACACATTGAATGATGTTAATATAAACACGTAACATCCCCCAGTACATGCCATATGCTGTTTCTATCATTTTATCAATACATAACTCATTAAACTTCACAGCAGTTCTATGAGGTGTATACTATCTCATTTTACAGATGACGAAACTAAGGCACGGAGAGATTAATAAGTAACTTTCCCCGTACTTGTAGTGAAGAAGCTGGAATTCATTCCGGTCAGCGCTACTCTAGACTCTTAACCACTAGGCCATGCTGCCTCCTCAGCATCACACACTGGGTTTTGTGTGTAGATTGGATTCTTATATTTCGCTCACTCTCTTATAGCCATAGGTGTGTGTGTGTGTGTGTGTGTGTGTGTGTGTTTACACACACACATATATATCATAGCCCATATGTACATATATATGCATACACACATATCTATATCATAGCTCATTTGTTGTGTTCTATATATACATGTGTGTGTTTCTATGTGTGTGTGTGTATTCTCACACACGAAAATAAATGTCAGCTCTTCAAAATGCTTAGGTCTAGTAAACCCCATTGCTTAAAAATACACTGTTTTGCTTAAATGTAAAATGTATCAATCATTTTGTGGAAACTATGGCATAAAATGTAAAGGGAAGACACTTGGGGGAAAAGCTAGAGAAATGATTGATGCCGTATCTAAACTGAGCAGTTGAGAGACTGAAGTACTGGTGATGTAAGGTTAGGATGGCGTCTCTGACTTCACTAATTCATTCCAAGGTTGTAATGACCCAGAAAGGCCTATGGTTGAATTTACGGGTGTCCTGTGGTGACAGCTGTGATGGAGGGAAACTTATATTTCCCACTATGGAAAAGTATTACAACAGCTAGAACATGAACTTAGTAAGGCTTGTACAGCTTGTTAAGTGCTTTTAAACCAGTAATCTCACTTGAAGCTCATAATAGCCTTGTTAAGTAGTACCTGGAGTATTACTGTTCTCCAGATGAGGAAATGGAGGTTTAGGTTAAGTAACATTCCCAAGGTTATACAGTTTTGAAGTGTCAAAAGGTGAACCTAGGTTTTCTGAAGACAGAAATACGTTGTTTTCCTGCCACCCACATTTTGGAGAATGTCAGAACCCTGTCCTCCCCATGTAGAGGCAGTTTGTAGGCCCTCTGAAGCTTAAATACCAGGCATAAGCCACTTGAAATTAAAGGACAGGTGGCCCAGTGGATAGAAGGAGAGGCCCTGGTGTGGCCATGGCCTGGGTCCAGGTTTCTGGTGTGGGGCTCCGCCAGGCTCTCCTGCTTGCGAACACTGTTACTTGCTTGCGTCCCTGGGCTCAGTGTCAGGGAGGGCTTTTTTCTGAAATTTCTGTTTAACTGGAAATTAAAGGTGGAGCTGGAGAGGAGAGAGGGGCTAAAGAGCCATGACCAAGGTGCTGGTCACCTGTTCTGGAACTGCTTTCATTTTCATTTTTCTTTTTTAGTTTGGCTTGAAGAGAAAAAGAGGCAAATAGCTTTCTAATCCTTAATCATTACTGTAGTCAGTTTTGCGTTTGAAATATGAATGAATCAACAATGTCTAATTTATTCCTTCTCAGTTATCCTTTAAACTTTTGGCCTTAAACCTGATGTGATGATGTGCCGGAGATCATTACTGCTATTGATGCCATTGGCATTGCCACCCATTGCCTGATTTATTTTGGCCGTAATGGGATTCAGAGCAGGGAAGCGCTCTCCTTCCCCTTAAGAGTTAGTATTCTTTGGTGACTTAAATAATATTTAGATTTTAGTTTTTCGGTTGTTTTTTCTTAAACATTCCAGTGTTTAACTGGCATGTTGTAGTGCAAATGTGAAAAGGAAACTGTTGAAAATGTATTTTATAATTTATACACCAGCATTTTATATGGAGCCATGCGTATGGCAGCTTTTCTGTTTGTGTTAACTGGGACCAAAGCTTTTCTAGATTAAAAACTGTAGGTTGCAAAACATGTGGTTTTTTCCATGTGCAGTTATTTCTTTATCACTGAGTCGTCCTTCCAAGCCTGGTCTAAATGTACTTGAAAATTACCATCTGCTCCCTGCAGTTTGGAGAGGGCACAGAAAGACTAAGGTGGAAAGCTGTCACTTCTAATATTTTCATTCAAACTTTCGCACCCTTCTTGTCTAGTTGTATAATTGCATGCAGCAGGAGTTGTTGTTTCAACCGTTTGGTGCTATTCTACTTTTTAAAGGGTGGGGGGTGGGCACGGGGAAAGACTGTTTTTTAACACAGTACTGATGCAGATTTGAGAATCTGATAAACCGTAAAAGGATTGAGAATTTAACCTCTCTGCTCAGTGAGTTAGTGGCTAAGTGCATTGCATAAGTGAGATGAATGTGAATAAAAACACTTATACTTATGGATACATTTTCTTATGCAGAACTTGCTTTCTTACCAATTTTTAATGCTATATTCTCAAATTTCATTTTCGAAAGTTGGTATAGCATAGATTTAATGACTTAATAGTTCTTTATAATCTTATTTAATGCTCAGAGTTTATTATAGATAATATTGGAAGGATTTTAGATTGCTTGTGTAATTTATTTTTTAATGTCCCTTTTCTTAATCTTAAAAATTGATCGAGTTTGGTTTTGATTGGGATGAACAGCCACAATAGAATTTGGAAGTGAAACATGACGGAAGCCTGTTAGTGTAAACTGCCAATAATTTCTAATAGTCAGGAACAAGAAGACCATTAAAAAAATGGGATTTATGCCAATAAAAAGGTAGTAAGATAAAATGATAGTATTACTGTAGTCCAGAGCTGTAAATTTTGCTCTTCCTGCAAGTTAATTATCTAACATCTATACCAAGATGAAGACAATAGTTTTACCCTTTCATTTTCTTGGGAATTATTGTAAGGAAAAAAAGAATTTCAGCCTTCAGTTGGCAAAATGATAGTTTTAACTTCCATTTAATGGAGTCTTCAGTCACTCCCACAAAACATATTTAGTTAAGATGTCAATAACTGATTTTTGAGGAACAGCATTCTGTATTTCTCCTAATTAGAATAGAGAACTTAAAATAGAAATCCTCTTTTTTTCCCCTGCTATTTTGTTTCTAGACTGTGACAGTCTGAGTCTCTTTAGTAAAAAGCCTTTGGTCTATTTAAGACACCCCCTTTGTGCCAAGGTATTTGCCTTTTGTGCAATGAACATTTTATAATTTCTCTAATGTAACAAAAACTTGGTTTTGAAAAAGATATACATTCTAGGCCCTTAGAGAACACTTGAAGAGCCATAGAGCAGGTATGTCAACAACCTCATATAGTGTGGTAATTAGTATCATAGAGGTTTATAAAAAGAGCTATGGGAATCAGAGGTGAGGGAGATATTGATTCTATGAAAGCTAGAGTGGGAAGGCTTTACAAGAAAGGAAGGTAACATTTGAAGCAGGTTTAGTGAGAATAACAGGAGAGTGTGTGTGTATGTGTTTCATATTCTTGACAGTGGAAATGTTTTATAATCCTAAACTTGATTGGTATGTTGATGAAGAGTAATCTGATTCTCACAGGGCTAAAGATGTTGGAGAATGTGACAGAAGTTTGGATTGGGAAAGTAGATTAGAGAAAGGCTGTGAATATGAGTGGTATTATACACCATTCCAAGGAATTTGAACTTTACCATGTCTAAGTAGGAGAGCTTTCTCTTTTTGTAGGAAGTTTTACCTGGGGAGTAACTATAAACCTGTGTCTAGAAAGGTGATTGCTGGTGGTGTGGAGGGCAGACTGAACAGGGAGCCTGGAAGAAGGGCTTGAGGGGTAGGGGCTGCCTAAGATGTATTTAATAGGTTGAACACATGGGTCTTAGTAACTGAGTATCAGGTAAGGCAAGGGGAAGGTTCTCCAGTGTGTAGCTTGGGCACCCATGTAGGTGTCAGTTTAGAGATAAAGGAATCCAGGAGGAGGAGCAGATCTGAGGGAAGATATCAACTTCGGTTTTATGGAAGGAGTGTGCAGGAAACAGAAGTGTTCAGTGGGCATTTGGAAATACGGGTCAGGGGGTTGTGGATGTTGAAGCAATTTGAGGTTCCATTCTAAAGTTAATGTGTGGCTCAGTTCTTCTGAGCCCTGGCATTCCTTTAGAATCAAGTGGGGAATTTTAACAAGAGTCCATGGTGAATACTTCCCCAGAGAGTTTATTTTACTTGATCTGGAGTGGGTCCTAGACCCTGTGTAACCTAGGTTGAGAATTGCAATGGTAGGTCCATTGTAGAAACCATAGGAAAGGAGGTGCATTGCCAAAGGAATAGAAGAAGGAAGGGGACTGAGGACAAACCAAGGGGAAAACAAGCACGTAAGAGGTGAATGGCAAAAGAGGAGACCGAAGGTGCAGTACAGAAGACAAAGTGGTGAGAGGAGTATCAGTGTTATGAAAGAGATGGGCATCTGTTACAGAGTGGTACAGAGTGTCCAGCAATACCACATGCTGCAGAAGGGTCAAGAAGAAACAAGGATTATGAAGTGGCTAGGGAGTTTTTCCTGTGATATATATAGTAAAAGCTAAATTGCGGTGGTTTGAAGAGTGCATGAAGAAAGGGGCAGGGAATGTAGACTGTTCTTTGAGTTGGCATGTTTTGTTTTGTAAGATCCATGAGTGCTTCTGCATTATTGCAGGCCCACTCTGTGTCTACCTGGGTGCTGGACCCTGGCAGGGTGAAGTTGTGACTAAATTACTTCCCAACCTTGATGAGCTTGTAGTCTTGTAAGGTGATGATTTTAATCAGATCATCAGCCAAGTTTCATAAGATGAATAAGAGTCATTAAAAAAAAAAGAAAAGTAGGACTTGTGTCTCAGGCAGAAAGAATAGCATACGTGGGTGGGAAGTGGTGTGTGGTGCCAGCCAGTCTTGCTTGCTATAGGGACCTTTGCTTAGTTGCTTGTGGGTAGCTTGCTTGGGATGATACTGGAGGGGTGCTGGGTCATGGAGAACTCTTAATGCCACGTTGGGAAGCTTGACTTGATCCTGTAAAGCAATATGGAGACTTTCTAGTTCCAAGGAGGAGGAGGGGGTGGCCCTTTGAAGTTAGCATTTTAGGTAGGCCATATTCTGCCTGCTGCTTGGTGGGGAACAAGGATTTAAAGGAAAAAAACCTGGAACCAGGGAATGATCTGTTCTGAGTTTTGCCACCCAAAGACCAAAATAAAGTAGGGTCCCAGTGGATTAGTATAGTGGTGGTAAGGATAAAAAGGAAAGGGGTGGGACTGAGTGTATTTGTCTCCCCATAATTCATATGTTGAAACCACTGTGATGTTATCAGGAAGTGGGACCTTTGGGAGGTGATTAGGTCATAAGGGCAGAGCCCTCATGAATGGGGTTAGTGCCCTTATAAAAAAAGACCCCAGAAGGGCAGAGTCAAGATGGCCATGTGGGAAGACACCGAGTTAGCGTCTCCCCACAACTAGGGTACCTGCCAGCCACTGGTAGGGGACACTGACGCCCAAGGAGACGGGAGGAACCCCCAAGTGAACCGCCACCCCACGCAGCTTGTGGGATCTTGGTTCACGAGCTGGGGGTCGGGCCGAAGCGCCTGTGGTGGGAGCTCCAAGTCTGAACCACTGGACTAAGAGAAAACCTCAGACACCAGGGAATATTCATTGGAGTGAGGTCTCACAGAGGTCCTCATCTCTACCCAACAGCCTACAAACTCCAGTGTTGGAAGCCTCAGGCCAAACAACCAGTAAGACAGGAACACAGTCCCACTCATAAAAAGAAAAAAAAATTTGAGACAGCAAAAAATTATGTCACAGATGAAGGAGAAAGGTAAAAACCTACAAGACCAAATAAACGAAGAGGAAATACGCAATCTACCTGAAAAAGAATTCGGAGTAATGATAGTAAAGATGATCCAGAATCTTGGAAATAGAATGGAGACACGGAGTGAGCAAATACAAGAAACGTTTAACAAAGATCTAGAAGAACTAAAGAACAGACAAACAGAGATGAACAACAAAATAACTGAAATGAAAAATACACTAGAAGGAATCAATAACAAAATAACTGAGGCAGAAGAATGAATAAGTGAGCCGGAAGACAAAATGGTAGAAATAACTGCTGAGGAGGAGAATAAAGAAAAAAGAATGAAAACAATTGAAGGCAATCTCAGAGACCTCTGGGACAACACTAAACGCACCAATATTCGAATTATAGGGGTCCCAGAAGAAGAAGAGAAAAAGAAGGGGTCTGAGAAAATATTTGAAGAGATTATAACCAAAAACTTCCCTTAGATAGGAAAGGAAATAGTCACCCAAGTCAAGGAAGCACAGAGAGTCGCATACAGGATAAACCCTAGGAAAAACACACCAAGACACATAATAATCAAATTAACAAAAAAGAAATTCAAAGAAAAAATATTAAAAGCAGCAGGGGAAAAACAAAAAATAACATACAAGGAAATCCCCATAAGGTTATCAGCTGATTTTTCAACAGAAACTCTGCAGGCCAGAAGGGAGTTGCAGGATATACTTAAATGATGAAAGAGAAAAACCTACAACGAAGATTACTCTTCCCAGCAAGGATCTCCTTCAGATTTGATGGAGAAATCAAAAGCTTTTCAGACAAGCAAAAGCTAAGAGAATTCAGTACCACCAAACCAGCTTTACAACAAATACTAAAGAAACTTCTCTAGGCGGGAAGCACAACAAAAGAAAAAGACCCACAAAAACAAGCCCCAAACCATTAAGAAAATGGTAATAGGAACATACATATTGATAATAACCTTGAATGTAAATGGATTAAATGCCCCAACCAAAAGACACAGACTGGCTGAATGGATACAAAAACAAGACCCATATATATGCTGTCTACAAGAGACCCACGTCAGACCTAGGGACACATACAGACTGAAAGTGAGGGGATGGAAAAAGATATTCCTTGCAAATGGAAATCAAAAGAAAGCTGGAGTAGCAATACTTGTATCAGATAAAATAGACTTTGAAATAAAGACTGTTACAAGAGATAAGGAGGGACACTACATAACGATCAAAGGATCAATCCAAGAAGAAGATATAACAATTGTAAATGTTTATGAACCCAACATAGGAGCACCTTAATACATAAGGCAAATACTAACAACCACGAAAGGAGAAATCAACAGTAACACAATAATAGTAGGGGACTTTAACACCCCACTTACACCAATGGGCAGATCATCCAAAATGAAAATAAATAAGGAAACACAAGCTTTAAATGATACATTAAACAAGATGGACTTAATTGATATTTATAGGACATTCCACCCAAAAGTGGCAGAATATACTTCTCAACTGCACATGGAACATCCTCCAGGAAGATCACATCTTGAGTCACAAATCAAGCCTCAGTAAATTTAAGAAAGTTGAAATCACATCAAGCTTCTTTTCTGACCACGGCACTATGAGATTGGAAATCAATTACAGGAAAAAAATGTAAAAAACACAAGTACATGGAGGCTAAACAGTGTGCTACTAAATAACCAAGAGCTCACTGAAGAAATCAAAGTAGAAATAAAAAAATACATAGAAACAACTGAAGTGAAAACACAAAGACCGAAAACCTATGGGATGCAGCAAAAGCAGTTCTAAGAGGGAAGTTTATAGCAATTCAGTCTCACCTCAAGAAACAAGAAAAATCTCAAATAAACAATCTAACACTACACTTAAAACAACTAGAGAAAGAAGAACAAAGAAAACCCAAAGTCAGTAGAAGGAAAGAAATCATAAAGATCAGAGCAGAAATAAATGAAATAGAAACAAAGAAAACAATAGCAAAAGTCAATAAAACTAAAAGCTGGTTCTTTGAGAAGATAAACAAAATAGATAAACCCTTAACCAGACTCATCAAGAAAAAAAGGGAGAGGTCACAAATCAATAAAATTAGAAATGAAAAAGGAGAAATCACAACTGACATTGCAGAAATACAAAGGATTATAAGAGACTACTACAAACAACTATATGCCAATAAAATGGACAACCACGAAGAAATGGACAAATTCTTGGAAGAGTACAATTTTCCAAGGCTGAACCAGGAAGAATTAGAAAATATAAACAGACCTATCACAAGTAATGAAATTGAAACCGTAATTAAAAATCTTCCAACCAACAAAAGCCCAGGACCAGATGGCTTCACAGGTGAATTCTGTCAAACATTTAGAGAAGAGCTAACACCGATCCTTCTCAAACTCTTCCAAAATATAGCAGAGGGAGGAACACTCCTAAACTCATTCTACAAGGCTACCATCACCTTGATACCAAAACCAGACAAGGATGTCACAAAGAAAGAAAACTACAGGCCAATATCACTGATGAACATAGATGCAAAAATCCTCAACAAAATACTAGCAAACAGAATCCAACTTCACATTAAAAGGATCATACACCATGATCAAGTGGTATTTATCCCAGGGATGTAAGGATTCTTCAGTATATACAAATCAATCAATGTGATACACCACATTAACAAATTAAGGAATAAAAACCATATGATCATCTCAGTAGATGCAGAAAAAGCTTTTGACAAAATTCAACACCCATTTATCACAAAAACACTCCAGATAAGGGGCATAGAGGGACCCTACCTCAACATAATAAATGCCATATATGACAAACCCACAGCAAGCATCATACTCAGTGGTGAAAAACTGAAAGCATTTCCACTAAGATCAGGAACAAGACAAGGATGTCCACTTTCACCACTCTTATTCAACATAGTGTTGGAGGTCCTAGCCATGGCAATCAGAGAAGAAAAAGAAATAAAAGTAGTACAAGTTGGAGAAGAAGTAAAACTGTCACTGTTTGCAGATGACATGATACTATACATAGAAAATCCTAATGTGCCACCAGAAAACTACTAGAGCTAATTAATAAATTTGGTAAGGTTGCAGGACACAAAATTAATGCACAGAAATCTCTTGCATTCCTATACACTAATGATGAAAAATCTGAAAGAGAAATTAAGGAAACAGTCCCATTTACCATTGCAAAAAAAGAATAAAAATACCTAGGAATAAACCTGCCTAAGGAGGCGAAAGACTTGTACTCAGAAAACTATAAAACACTGATAAAAGAAATCAAAGATGACATAAACAGATGGAGAAATATACCATGTTTTTGGATTGGAAGAATCAATATTGTGAAAATGACTATACTACCCAAAGCAATTTACAGATTCAATGCAATCCCTATCAAACTACCAATGGCATTCTTTACAGCATTAGAACAAAAATTTTACAATTTGTATGAAAATGCAAAAGACCCTGAATAGCCTAAGCAATCTTGAGAAAGAAAAATGGAGCTGGAGAAATCAGGCTACCCGACTTCAAACTATACCACAAAGCTACAGTAGTCGGGACAGTATAGTACTGGCACAAAAACAGAAATATAGATCAGTGGAACAGGATAGAAAGCCCAGAGATAAACTCACACACATATAGTCACCTAATTTACCACAAAGGAGACAAGAGCATACAGTGGAGAAGTGACAGTGTCTTCAATAAGTGGTGCTGGGAAAACTGGACAGCTGCATTTAAAAGAATGAAATTAGAACACTCCCTAACACCATATGCAAAAATAAACTCCAAGTGGATTAAAGACCTAAATGTAAGACCAGACACTATAAAACTCTTAGAGGAAAACATAGGAAAAACACTCTTTGACATGAACTACAGCAAGATCTTTTTTGACCCACCTCCTAGAGTAACGGGAATAAAAACCAAAATAAACAGATGGGACCAGCAAAGGAAACCATAAACCAGACAAAAAGACAACCCTCAGAATGGGAGAAAATATTTGCAAATGAAACAAGACAAAGGATTAATCTCCAAAATATACAAATAGCTTATGCAGCTCAATATCAAAAAAAAAAAAAAACCAATCCAGTTAAAAAATGGGCAGAAGACTGAAATAGACATTTCACCAGGGAAGACATACAGATGGCCAAGAGGCACATGAGAAGCTGCTCAACATCACTAATTATTAGAGAAATGCAAATCAAAACTAAATGAGGTATCACCTCATGTCGGTCAGAATGGCCATTGTCAAAAAATCTAGAAACAATAAATGCTGGCAAGGGTGTGGTGAAAAGGGAAGCCTCCAGCACTGTTGGTGGGAATGTAAAGTGATACAGCCACTATGGAGAGCAGTATGGAGGTTCCTTAAAAAACTAAAAATAGAACTACCATATGACCCAGCAATCCCACTACTGGGCATATACCCTGAGAAAACCACAATTCAAAAAGAGTCATGTACCACAATGTTCATTGCAGCACTATTTGCAATACCCAGGACATGGAACCAAACTAAATGTCCATTGACATATGAATGGATAAAGAAGATGTGGCACATATATACAATGGAATATTACTCAGCCATAAAAAGCAGCGAAATTGAGTTATTTGTAGTGAGGTGGATGGACCTAGAGTCTGTCATACAGAGTGAAGTAAGTCAGAAAGAGAAAAACAAATACCGTATGGCAATGCATACACATGGAATCAAAAAAAAAAGGTTCTGAAAAACCTAGGGGCAGGACAGGAATAAAGATGCAGACATAGAGAATGGAGTTGAGGACACGGGGATGGGGAAGGGTAAGCTGGGACAAAATGAGAGAGTGGCATGGACATATATACGCTACCAAATGTAAAACAGATAGCTAGTGGGAAGCAGCAACATAGCACAGGGAGATCAGCTCGGTGCTTTGTGACCACCTAGAGGGGTGGGATAGGGAGGGTGGGAGGGAGGCTCAAGAGGGAGGGGATATGGGGACATGTGTATGCATATAGCTGATTCACTTTGTTGTACAACAGAAACGAACACAGTATTGTGAAGCAATTATACTCCAATAAAGATCTATTAAAAAAAAAAAAAAAGACCCCAGAGAGCTCTTTTGTCCTTTTTACCATGAGAGGACACAGCAAAAAGGTGGCTGTCTATGAACCAGGAAGTGGGCTCTCACCAGATATCAAATCTACCGGTGCTTTGGCTTGACTGTGAGAAATAACTTACTGTTGTTTATAAGCCACATGGTTTATGGTATTTCTGTTATAGCTTGAAGAGGTTAAGACAAAATCTATATGGAAGGTAAACTAGGTAGGGCATGGAGATTGATTATATTGAGGTACAAAGGTGCAGGATGGGAGAGGAAGAGTGTTAAATGATCCAGATTCCCTGGTTTGAGTGGAAGAGAAGATTTTGGGGCCATTAACCCAGAGCCTGAATACAGAAGGAGAGTCAAGTTTTGAGGAGGAGGATGATGAGTCTGATTTTGGATATATTGAGTTTGGGGTGATTGTATTCATTGTAGATAGTGAGGATAGTAGAGAGAGTATTTTGGATTTCTTTTTTCCTTTAAGAATCTTAAATATATTCATTCCACTTTCATAAACTTTCCTCTGAAATATATTTTACAGATGGGAAAGTTGAAGCAATTAAAATATTAAGTGACTTACCAAAAGTATAAAACAGGAAGTGGAACCTAGGTTTATGAATACCCCAGTTTTGTGATATAATTACATATAGTAATTACCAAAAATGTGTTTTAAATTGTTAATGGATAAGTGAATCATTTTGACTTCATGATTCTGCACATAGCCCCTGAGCGTTTTGGTTGGTCACTGAATCTCTCTGAGCCCTGGGCTCTTCATCTGCAGAACTGGATGCATGGGGCATGGAGAGGGGAGAAGAGATTCTGTGACCTTAGTTCCTTTCAAGCTCAAACATTCTGTGTTTCTAGACTTGCAGTGCCAGCATCTTGAATTTTTATTTGAAGTAACTAAAAAAATAGTGTTGCACCCCAACAGATGATTATTTTCTTTTTTTTTTTTTTTTTTTTCTTTTTGCGGTATGCGGGCCTCTCACTGTTGTGGCCTCTCCCGTTGCGGAGCACAGGCTCCGGATGCGCAGGCCCAGCGGCCATGGCTCACGGGCCCAGCCGCTCCGCGGCATATGGGATCCTCCCAGACCGGGGCACGAACCCGTATCCCCTGCATCGGCAGGCGGACTCTCAACCACTGCGCCACCAGGGAGGCCCCAGATGATTATTTTCTATCCTCTTTTTCTTCAAGTAGAGAGTGGAAAAATTATGTCTGTAGAACACAGTAGTCTAGAAATGTCTTGTGAGAACTAGTTCTATATTTTCTTAAAATTAATCTTTTTCCTCATAGCAAAGCCTCATGTACTTAAAGTAATTGAAGGGGCTGCAGGGTATACTGGGAATTGTAGTTTTCCACTTCTTTGTGTTCTGAAGATTAATAATCTTGCAGCCCTCTGAGGGAGATAAGAAGAGGACGCTCTCTGACAAATTGTTATCTTGTCTTTCAGAAGTGTGCTCTGAGCAGTGAGTATAACCTCAACGCCTCCCCTGGGCTTTTAGCTTAATTCTAAGTAATGGTAATATAGAAAGGATGGCTTTTAAATTTGTTTGGTGTATGATACTGTACATCTTTTCCACTGCTGTCTTTAATCTTTTAGCCTAGTTTTTAAAAAGTTTTTATTTGTATCAAGGTTATAGATGTAAATGGTTTACAAAGTCAGTGGTTCTACAGTATTTGCCATCAAAAACAGTAGTAGCTGCCCTCCTTCCCCAGAGGCAGCTACTTTTGAACTCTGCTAGCTGATTCTTCCAGGATGCCTCCATATTTTTGAATAATGTACTTGAATTGCTACTTTCAGTTTTAAGATTTATCTGTTGATTTCTCCTGCAAGATGACCATTTAATTCCCTTTTCTTACCATGTCCTCATCACAAGCATGAATCCTTCATATCAGCTCATCCTGCCAATATGGATGTGTTATGATTTTGATTTGATCACTGTTCTATTTACGTTATTGAGACTGGGAAAACTGTTCAGAAATGAGCTGTGTAGTAAACTACTGTTTTCCTTTTCTACACAGTTCTTTGTTTTTCTTAGAGTTAATAATTGATTTTTCTTTAATCTTCTACATGTACTTATCACTCCATTTAAAAGTTTTTATCAGTTACAGTTGTCCATTTTTGTTGTAAGATGTTCACATCCAACAGGTATATTATCAATTTTATCTTCTAGAGATATCTCTGCTAGAACCTCTACCTTATACCAATCTCTCAGGGTACCCTCTATGTCTAATGCACACTTGTTATCCAGGGTCTCCCTTTACTGTCATCATGGAGTTTCCCTCCACCTCTTTGGATCTTTGGCTTCCTAGATTCTGTATCTTTCTCGTTTTGGTGAAGCCCATCCTCCAGCAGCTTTCTCGAGATGTTCCAGGGGAGTAAAATGTTAAGGTCTTGCATTCTGAAAACGTCTTCATTTTACCCTCATACGTGACTTAAAGACTGACTGAGAATAGAATTCTGGAAATCATTTTCCTTCAGAATTTTGAAACAGTTGCTCGCCTGTCATTTAGCTCCCAGTGCTGTGGTTCTGAAGTCTGAAGCCATTCTTCTTGCTTCCTCATCCTCTGTAGATACTCTCTCCACTCCCTAATGTCTGTGGGGCCTTCTTTCTCCCCAGTGTCCTTAAGTTTCATCTGGGTGCCTTTTTATCCACTGCCCTGTGCATTCTTTCAGTCATGGAAAATTGAATTACTTCTTTGATCTCCCTTCCCCTCCTTTTCACTCTTCTCCCTTTCTAGAACTTTTTTCATCTGATACTGGACTTACTGGACTTCTTACTTTCTTATCTTTCCTACTATTTTCTATATCATTTTCTTTTTGTTACCATTTCCAGAAGAGTTCTCAATTCCTTTATATTTTTAATTTCCAAGCCTCTTTCTAGTCCTCTCAGAGTCCCTCCCTTCCTCCCTCCCTTTTTCCTCCTGTTTCCTATTTCTTCCTTTTCATCTCCTAATTCTTTTTTGTTTTGTTTTAATAGAATCCTGTTCTTGTTTCATGGTGTTTTCTTTTATCTCTTTGAGATATTAATGATTGTACTCTGTTTTGCAGCATTTCATTGTCTTCTAGTTCATCTTTTTCTTTCTTTTTTTTTTTTTTTTTTTTGCTTGTTCTGGTCTCTAGTTCATGTTGAAGGTTTTCCTCAGCTATCAGTAATCCTTGGTTGTCTGAATGCCTTGACAGGGCTTGCTGACCGTAAGTTCTACTGTGGGGTACCTGGGTGGGCTGTTGAGGGGAATTTGGGACACCCCTTCTCCTACCCCAGTACATAGTTAGATCTTTCCTATTGGTCTGGCCTCAAGTTTACCAAGGGAAGGGTACTGTTTGGCAGGGTTGTATGAGGGTATCTCAACATTCAGTAGATATTGCTGTAGTACTGCTCCAACAGTGGTTCTGGAACCACTCTTTGTCCTCTTCTTGGAGTACTCTGGGCTTCTGTTAGGTTGAGGGAAGTGCTTCGCTTATTGGGAGAGGTGCTGCTTCTTAGTCAACTTTTAACTATTCCTCCTTGTTTTAGGCACCGGCTCACTCCCCCTCTTGCCCTGCCCCCGTCCCCCCCAGCACACCACCCCTTTGCTCTCAGAGATATCTGGTACCACCAGTTTCTGAGCCTTGTGAAGATTCTGCCTTGTCAACTGTGTTGGCTAAGTTAGTTACTACTTGTCCATCTGTTTTTGCATTCACAATTTTGTTGCTGTTCCTATTCTTGTGAGTTTGTTTTATAGAAACAAATGAACAAAAAAACAAATGAAAAGCAAACTGTACTGTTGATTTTGTTTTTAGGAGAGGATGACACTAGATGTTAGCATTGAATCTGCCATGTTTATCCAGAATCTCTCTGTAGGTTATAAATATGTACATTTAATTTGTAGGTCTGACCCAAGTGTGCTACTTTATAAATATCTTTGTAATTTATGTGAATATGTACATAACTGTGGGTTACAGTCTGTCCAATACATAAACAGAATTGTCATAGACATTAAAATGTAATTAACAGCTACAAGAACTGTCTACACTCTGTGATCTCTTGTGAGTGGTTTATACTATTTGCAAGTTAAATGCAGTTGATTTTGCAAGCATCATGGAAGTCACTTCATTTAAATGTGGTTTCGTGCATTTTATTTTCTGTACAGACATCTGAAAATGACTTGTGACCATGGTCTTCCCCTGTACATGAATAGCCCATTCAGTGTGGCCTGGCACAGTGCTCACTTGCTATAATGATATTTGTTTCTGATGTACCTGGGTGCTACCATTGTATCATTGTAACATTAGGATAAATATTTAGGGTCTAAACATAATATGATGAAGAAATGACTTTAGAAAACAGAAATGCTGCAAAGCTTTAAGACAAAACAAAGCAGAATAATAAATTAAATATTCACACACCAAACCATTCAGGACTGTAAATGATGTCTCTTTAGAAATAGAATCTAGAGACAACTTTTAATTTCACTTTTTAAATATGGTATTTTCTGTTTTATCAGTGTGAAATTGAAAGGTTTTTGAAGAGGAATTCAGCAAAATCATTACAAAAGAGATGACAGACTAGTGAAGACTAGTGATTATTGGAATATCAAATTTTACTCAGGGTATCTAATTTAAACTGGTTGAGGGAGAGACATATGATGGTTTATAAAACTTTTCTGATTTAAACAATAAATTTAGCCTTTTCTCCTTGAATGCATTAAATTATCTATGTTATCAATTGAGATTTTTAATTTCATTTTAATTGATGTACTTTGTATATACTGTGTATGTATTTTTTTCAAGAAGAATTTGAAGATTTGGAAATCCATATTCAAATTTGTTTCAGAGTGGCCAAATTCTCAGATTTAATAATTTTAGCTTTTTTTCTGAATGATAATTCTTACAAAGACAAGAGACTAAAAAAAAATCTTTGCGTTTTTCTTATAGGTCATCTTCTTTCTTTGGTATAATTCATTCATTTTACATTGCTTCAGCGTCTGGCTATAAAAAGTGAATAATAGTATTTATTTGAAATTTGTACCTACATTTTTGGATGAAAAATCTCTATTATTAGAAGATAAACATTGAGGAGCACAGCTGTCCTATAAATATTAATGAAATTTTATACTCAAATTAATTTTTAAGCTGTTACTCTGCACGAATTTGATTTATCTGAAAATAGAAAATTAAAGAAGGAAAGTGATGTATATTAACTACTCCAAGGGGTTGGGGCATATAAAGATCTAATTTTATGCTATATTTCCTTGCATTAATTTAGTAGGCTTGCAGGCATGCCAAGAGTCAGATAATATGTGAAGAGATGGATTTGTCTAGAGTGAACTATAAAGTGAATTTCTTTGTATTAAATTTTATGTGCCCATTGAGATTCTTTAAAAAAAAAAAAAAGTGATGCATTCCTATGGGGGAAAATTGATTCTGAGAACTAGTAGTAAACTCATACTTAAGAACTTTAGACATCTGTTAAAAATGCATATTTAAATATCTTTTCCAATATTCATTGTACAAGATAGAGCAGTTGATAATTATAGATATTACTGATTTCCCTGGTGAATGTTCCCTACACAGCAGGGACCAATGGGAGTGGGACAGCAGGGGTGGGCAGCCAGTCAGGTTGTTGTCTGCTTTTTCCAGTCATCTTGCTGATCTGGTTGGGTCAGGACTCTGCTTCTCCTGTCACTCCTACTTGCTTTCTTCATTCCAGACAGTCCTAGCTCTGTAACATCCTGGATTACAGTGTCTGAAGAAGTTGAAAAGCCAGTGGCTGAAATGCCTACTCCTGGCCTTGCCTTGTAAAGGGAGATGACCATCCTGCATTCTGTTGGGTGATAATGGGAGAGGCTGGAGAGGGCTCCCGGTTTCACTGGGAATTTCAGTAAATCTCCCTTCTTTCTCCCAACTACATGCATTTATCATATGATAGCAAGTCCCCGTTCTGAGCCCCACTCCTGGCTTGCGTTAAGAGACAGGACTCTGGCAGGGAGTTCCAGCTGGCATTCTGATGGTTGTTTATAGCTAGACCCTGCCTGACCCTGAACGCAGTGCATCCAGCCTGGTGCCAGAGGCCAAGGACACCTGGAAATGTCCTAACTTCAGGGCTTAGGATAACATGGAGTAAATATATTTGCCATTAAACAAATTATCTAGGTTAAATTTCATTCATTGTCTTTTATATGTCTGTAGTTTAAAAGGTTTCTTGTGCTTTAGTGGCTGTGTATTGAAGAGCTTGCTTTGAACTAAATCCTGTCAAAGACTGTGTGGTAACTTAGAAGTTATGATGGGAAAAGTGTGGATTCTGTGTTTTGCCGGGAAAAATAGAAATACTTTTCAAGCAGTACTTAAAATGGTAGTGTATATCTTCATAAACTGGGAAAAGAGCTGCTAAGTATATTATATTTGAACATTTTACATATGTTTAAATATTTTTAAAAATTGTGTCACATTGGACTCTAGACCCAGAATTAGAATATTTTACTAAACATCACTTTCTTGTGACAATATTTAGTGATGATTTTCTATTCAAAAATTCCCTAATAACATCTCACAAACAACCGTAATAAGTCTGAACCTGTTTTTTTTTTTTTTTTTTTTTTTTTTTTTTTTTTTTTGCGGTATGCGGGCCTCTCACTATTGTGGCCTCCCCCGTTGCGGAGCACAGGCTCCGGACGCGCAGGCTCCGGACGCGCAGGCTCAGCGGCCATGGCTCACGGGCCCAGCCGCTCCGCGGCATATGGGATCCTCCCAGACCGGGGCACGAACCCGTATCCCCTGCATCGGCAGGCGGACTCTCAACCACTTGCGCCACCAGGGAGGCCCTGAACCTGTTTTATATTTGTGATTTTCATTCTTGTTTTGTGATACCTAGGACCTTTGGGTTTCCTAGCATTATATCTGAAAGGGCTTTAGTGCTTATCTCATTAAGTTTTGTAACTCTAATTTAAGTGTTTTTTTTCACTTGTCATTAATCTGGAAAAAAGAAAGACACCCATTGATGAAGATGTATAAGCAGATATGAAACTAAGCCCGCTTTCATAGTTTCTTCTGTATTGTGCAGTCTTTGTTTCTTATAAATACCCATATAAACTATAGTCTGTGGTGTAGAAAAGTGAAACTTCTGGAGAGCAGGGCGTAGTCATCTCCTGTGTTTATCAGCACCTAGCTGGTGTAGTCCCCGACATGTAGGAGATGATAAATGTTTGTTAATGAAGCTGTAACAGAATGTCGAGGGAACCCCACTGAATGGTCTTGCTTACTTATGTAATGGACAGTATAAAAAATGGTCCTCGGGCTTCCCTGGCAGCGCAGTGGTTGAGAGTCCGCCTGCCGACGCAGGGGACACGGGTTCGTGCCTCGGTCCGGGAAGATCCCACATGCCGCGGAGCGGCTGGGCCCATGAGCCATGGCCGGTGAGCCTGCGTGTCCGGAGCCTGTGCTCCGCAATGGGAGAGGCCACAACAGTGAGAGCCCTGCGTACTGCAAAACAAAACAAAACCAAAAACAAAACAAAAATGGTCCTCGATAGACTAGAAATCAAATTTCTTGCATAATCCTCTTGAACACTGTATAGGGTGTAGTGGAGAAGGGCTGATAGAGATGGGGAACTAAGATTTTCTTAGAGCGGGTAAGTTGCTCAAGGTCACCTAATTACGGGACAGAGCCACCATTAGAGTCCTGCTCTGACTGACTCCAGCCACACCGTTGTCAGTGACTACTTTATCCTAATTTTGTGAATTTGTAAGTGCTGTGTGGAAGGACGTATTCTGGTTTGAGAGTATCTTTTTCTTCTTACATGCTCTCTCTGTAGGGAGAGCCAGCGTGTCTGCAGTCTCCCCTCTGTGGCGTGAGGTTATGGGAGCCTCACCATGGAGGTGTAGTGTCCTATGTATGATGATGCCAGTACCTTCCAGGGCCACTTGAGACTGACTGGTCTCAGCAGGAGTTACAGGAGCAGTCACTTCTTTTTTCCACTCTTGAGGAATCACTGTGTGCTTTTTTTCTGATGGCTTCTTGGTGTTTGAATGGTTTATGTATTCTTGAAGGCTTAATTTTTTCTGTATGTATGTATGTATGTATGTATGTATGTATGTATGTATGTATTTTTGCAGTACGCGGGCCTCTCACTGTTGTGGCCTCTCCCGTTGCGGAGCACAGGCTCTGGACCCGCAGGCTCAGCGGCCATGGCTCACGGGCCCAGCCGCTCCGCGGCATGTGGGATCTTCCCGGACCGGGGCACGAACCCGTGTCCCCTGCATCGACAGGCAGACTCTCAGCCACTGCGCCACCAGGGAAGCCCTACATGCTGCGTCTTGCGTGGAGCTCCCACCCGTCTACCCAGTTATACTGTGTGATGGGTGGTTCCTCCTGCTCCAAGACTTCTCTGCTCAGTGAAGCCTTTACCTTCCCTTCTTCTGCCACTCTTTCCGTGACTGCAGCCTGAGCTCCAGTGTGGCCATGTTCACACCTGGCAGTTAGTGTTTCTTTTTTTTCCTCCTCCCTCTGTGGTATTTTATTCCCCACCCCCAACTTTACTGAGGAATAATTGACAGATAGAATTGTATTTATCTAAAGTGTTCAGTATGATGGTCTGGTATACATATACATTGTGGAATAATTACCAAGATCAAAATAATTAACACATTCATCATCCTCACATAGTTAACTTTTTTTTTTCCCGTGAGGACATTTAAGATCTATTCTCAGCAACTTTCAACTCTACAAAACCATATTATTATTATTATTATTATTTTTTTTTTTTTGTGGTATGCGGGCCTCTCACTGTTGTGGCCTCTCCCGTTGCGGAGCACAGGCTCCGGATGCGCAGGCCCAGCGGCCATGGCTCACGGGCCCAGCCGCTCCGCGGCATATGGGATCCTCCCAGACCGGGGCACGAACCCGTATCCCCTGCATCGGCAGGCGGACTCTCAACCACTGCGCCACCAGGGAGGCCCTACAAAACCATATTATTAACTGTAGTCACCATGCTGAACATTAGCTCCTCAGAATTCTTTCTTATAACTGAAAGTGTGTACACTTTGTATATTTCCTCACTTCTCCCTACCCTAACCCCTGGCAATCACCATTCTATTCTGTTTCTGTGAAGTTGGCTTTTTTTGTTTTTTCGTTTTTTTAAGGTTCCACATAAGTGATATCATACAGTATTTGTCTTTGTCTTCCAGGTTCATCCATGTTGTCACAAATGGCAGGATTTCCTTCTTTTTAATGGGCGAGTAATATTACTCTGTGTGTGTGTGATTTTCTTTATCCATTCATTCATCAAAGGACATTTAGGCTGTTTCCATATCTCGGCTATTGTGAATAAAGCTTCAGTGGACATGGGGGTGCAGATCCTCTTCAAGATCCTGATTTCATTTTCTTCAGATGTGTACCCAGCAGAGGAATTGCTGGATTATATGGTAGTTCTATTTTTAACTTTTTGAGGAAAACTCCATACTGTTTTCCATAATGGCTGTACTAATACATTCCTGCCAGCAGTTACCAGGGTTCCCTTTTCTCAGTATCCTTGCCAACATTTGATATCTTTTTTTTTTCTTCAAATAATAGCCATCCTAACAATTGTGAGGTAATATTGTGGTTTTGATTTGCATTTCCCTGATGATTGGTGATGTTGAGCACCTTTTCACCTACTTATTGGCCATTTGTATGTCTTCTTTGGGAAAATGTCTGTTCAGGTCCTTTGCACCTTTTAAAAATTGGATTATTTGCCTTTTTGCTGTTGAGTTGAGTGAGGCCTTTACATATTTTGGATATTAACACCTTATCATATATATGGTTTGGAAATGTTTTCTCTAATTTTGTAGGTTGCCTTTCCAATTTATTGTTTTGTTTTTTTGTTCTGCAGAAGCCCTTTAGTTTGATGGAGTCTCACTTATTTGTTTTTGACTTTGTTGCCTTTGCTTTTGGTGTCTTAGCCAAGAAATCATTGTCAAAACTAGTGTCAAGGAGCTTTTCCCCCTTTGTTTTCTTCTAGGAGTTTCATGGTGTCAGGTCTTACATTTAAGTCTTTAATCCATGTTGAGTTAATTTTTGTGTTTGTTATAAGGTACGGGTCCACTTTCATCTTTTGCACATGGATATCCAGTTTTCCAACACCATTTACTGAAGAAACTATCCCTTTACCCATTGTGTGTTCTTGACATTCTTGTCAAAAATTAATTGACTGTATATGCATGGGTTTATTTCTGGGCTCTATATTCTATTCCACTGGTCTATGTGCCTTTTTAATGGCAATACCATGCTGTTTTGATTACTACAGCTTTGCAGCATAGTTTGAAATCAGGAAGTATGATGCTTCCAGCTTCGTTTTTCTTTCTAAAGATGGCTTTGGCTGTTTGAGGTGTTTTGTGGTTGCATACAAAGTTTAGGGTATTTTTTTCTATTTCTGTGGAAAATGCCATTGAAATTTTGTTTCTGTCTAACTGCATCAGAAGCCAGGGTGCATGGCTTTTCTTGTTTTTGTTCCTGACACCTCACACAATTCCTTACAAATAGGAGGGCTTCAGGGAAAGTGTGTTGAATAAATGGGGCCAGGGCACAAATTTTGGTATTCATGTAAAATTAACTTGTAGATTAATGATTAGAAAATTCTGGGTTAGGCCACTTGTATAAAATTTTCTATCACTATAATTGTATAATGGTTCAACTCACGATACTGATATATAAGTTCAAGGTAAGTAGTTTCTTTTCTCTTAGAAAACATCCTTCTTGTGAAGAAATTATACTTTGAGGGGAAGGTAACTAATACTAGTCTATTTTTACTGCTTTAAATGTAAATTTAGACATGTATATTTTTGTGAACTTTGGTGTAAAATGTAGAGACTGATTTTTGAAAGGGAGAAACAGTATTTCCCAGGGTGGGTGAAAATATGAATATATGTCATTGAAGATCCAGAGCCATTTATTTGAAATCTATAAACCATCTGCTTTGGTAGAGTCTGTGTCTTTACAGTTGGTTTGTAGATTAGAGCTATAATATACAATGCAAATTATTTAGCAGATGAAGTGGAATCTTGTACAGTGCTTTTACTGTAATACTTAAAGCACTTTGAGGATTTTTCTTTTTTAAAAGATAAATAAATAAATTTATTTAATTAATTTATTTTGGCTCTGTTGGGTCTTTGTTGTTGCACGGGCTTTCTCTAGTTGCGGTGAGCGGGGGCTACTCTTTGTTGCGGTGCGCGGGCTTCTCATTGCAGTGGCTTCTCTTGTTGTGGAACATGGGCCCTAGGTGCGTGGGCTTCAGTAGTTGTGGCTCGTGGGCTCTAGAGCCCAGGCTCAGTAGTTCTGGCGCACGGGCTTAGATGCTCCCTGGCATGTGGGATCTTCCCGGCCCAGGGCTTGAACCCGAGTCCCCTGCATTGGCAGGCGGATTCTTAACCACTGCGCCACCAGGGAAGCCCGAGGATTTTTCTTAATTTAGATGTATTTGCCTGATTGTATCCTGAAGGATAAGCCTGGTTTTCCATCCTCTTGTCTCTGTACAGCCCCTTTGTTGATAGTCTTAGGCCTCAGTTAGCTTCAGCTATCCCCCTGAGGCCATGACTCCTAGCTCTCACCTACTCCCATCTCCAGGCTTGCCTTTTCAACTGCCTGCTAAGAAGTTGCCCAAGTCTTCTCAGAAACAGCTATTCCTCCACCTGTTTATCTCTTTCTCTAACAAAACCATGGTATTCTCAGTCCCATGGGGGCAATACCAAAGAGTCATATTTCATTTTGCCCTGGATTCCTATATTGGTTAACTTCTCAAGTTGAGTTCATTTTAATGTATTAATTACATTAATGTATTACCTGGCCCCAGGTATTCTAGATTTCTAGTCTGGCTTATTTATTTATTAAGTGTGTGATGTTCAAATCACTCTGCTAGGTAACCTTGGTCTCCTTATCTATAAAGTGAGGATGATGCCCTCTACCTCATCAGGTTGTTGAGAGAGTGAAGTGACATGGCCCAGGGCCTAGCATATAGGTCCAGTGACCAGCATATAGTACACCTTCAGATTGGAATTCCTTTGCCCACTCCTGTCACTTGTTAGATAATTCTTTGAGAGTTATTCCGTGCACAGGAACTCTCTGTGCTAGCCCATCCCCTCATCTTCTTCCATCCTTGTCTCTCATTCCCCTTCTTACACACACCCTGCCTTCTTAAATATGCCCCGCACTTTATTTATTTATTATTTATTTATTTGGCTGCACTGGGTCTTAGTTGTGGCCCGTGGGATGTTTAGTTGCAGCATGCAGGATCTAGTTTCCTGACCAGGGATTGAACCTCGGCCCCCTGCGTTGGGAGCCTTAACCACTGGACCAACAGGGAAGTCCCTGCCCTGTACCTTTTATTGTGCCATTATTGTTATTTTTTAATTTCTTTATTTATTTTTTACACAGCAGGTTCTTATTAGTGTATACATGTCAAACCCAATCTCCCAGTTCATCCCACTCCCCACCCAGCCCGTTTTCCCCCCTTGGTGTCCATATGTTTGTTCTGTACATCTGTGTCTCCATTTCTGCCTTGCAGACCGGTTCATCTGTACCATTTTTCTAGATTCCACATATATGCGTTAATATACGATATTTGTTTTCCTCTTTCTGACTTACTTCACTCTGTATGACAGTCTCTAGATCCATCCACATCTCTACAAATGACCTAATTTCGTTCTTTTTTATGGCTGAGTAATATTCCATTGTGTATATGTGCCACACCTTCTTTATCCATTCATCTGTTGATGGGCATTTAGGTTGCTTCCATGACCTGGCTGTTGTAAATAGAGCTGCAGTGAACACTGGGGTGCATGTGTCTTTCTGAATTATGGTTTTCTCAGGGTATATGCGCAGTAGTGGGATTGTTGGGTCCTATGGTAATTCTATTTTTAGTTTTTTAAGGAACCTCCATACTGTTCTCCATAGTGGCTGTATCAATTTACATTCCTACCAGCAGTGCAAGAGGGTTTCCTTTTTTCCACACCCTCTCCAGCATTTGTTGTTTGTAGATTTTCTGATGAAGCTCATTTTAACCAGTGTGAGGTGATACCTCATTGTAGTTTTGATTTGCATTTCTTTAATAATTAGTGATTTGGAGCAGCTTTTCATGTGCCCCTTGGCCATTTGTATGTCTTCTTTGGAGAAATGTCTATTTAGGTCTTCTGCCCATTTCTTGCTTGGGTTGTTTGTTTTTTTAATATTGAGCTGCATGAGCTGTTTATATATTTTGGAGATTAATCCTTTGTCTGTTGATTCGTTTGCATATATTTTCTCCCATTCTGAGGGTTGTCTTTTTGTCTTGTTTATAGTTTCCTTTGCTGTGCAAAAGCTTTTGAGTTTCATTAAGTCCCATTTGTTTATTTTTGTTTTTCTTTCCATTACTCTAGGAGGTGGGTCAAAAAAGATCTTGCTGTGATTTTTTTTTTTTTTTTTTTTTTTTTTTTTTGCGGTACGCGGGCCTCTCACTGTTGTGGCCTCCCCCGTTGCGGAGCACAGGCTCCGGACGCGCAGGCTCCGGACGCGCAGGCTCAGCGGCCATGGCTCACGGGCCCAGCCGCTCCGCGGCATATGGGATCCTCCCAGACCGGGGCACGAACCCGTATCCCCTGCATCGGCAGGCGGACTCTCAACCACTTGCGCCACCAGGGAGGCCCTCTTGCTGTGATTTATGTCAGCGTATTCTTCCTATGTACTCTTCCTCTAAGAGTTTTATAGTGTCTGGCCTTACATTTAGGTCTTGAATCCATTTGGAGTTTATTTTTGTGTATGGTGTAAGGGAGTGTTCTAATTTCATTCTTTTAAATGTAGCTGTCCAGTTTTCCTAGCACTACTTATTGAAGAGGTTGTCTTTTCTCCATTGTATATCCTTGCCTCTTTTGTCATAGATTAGTTGACCATAGGTGCATGAGTTTATCTCTGGGCTTTCTATCCTGTTCCATTTTTCTATATTTATTTTTTTGTGCCAGTATCATATTGTCTTGATTACTGTAGCTTTGTAGTATAGTCTGAAGTCAGGGAGCCTGATTCCTCCAACTCCGTTTTTCTTTCTCAAGATTGCTTTAGCTATTCAGGGTCTTTTGTGTCTCCATACACATTTAAAATTTTTTTGGTTCTAATTCTATAAAAAATGCCATTGGTAATTTGATAGGGATTTCATTGAATCTGTAGATTGCTTTGGGTAGTATGGTCATTTTCACAATATTGTTTCTTCCAATCCAAGAACATGGTATATCCCTCCATCTGTTTGTGTCATCTTTGATTTCTTTCATCAGTGTCTTATAGTTTTCTGAGTACAGGTCTTTTACCACCTTAGGTAGGTTTATTCCTAGGTATTTTATTCTTTGTGTTACATTGGTGAATGGGATTGTTTCCTTAATTTCTCTTTCTGATCTTTTGTTGTCGGTGTATAGGAATGCAAGAGATTTCTGTGCATTAATTTTGTATCCTGCAACTTAACCAGATTCATTGATTAACTCTAGTAGTTTTCTGGTGGCATCTTTAGGATTCTCTGTATAGTATCATGCTGTCTGCAAAGTGACAGTTTTACTTCTTCTTTTCCAATTTGTATTCCTCTTATTTCTTTTTCTTCTCTGTTGGCCATGGCTAGGACTTCCAAAACTGTGTTGAATAATAGTGGTAAGAATGGACATCCTTGACTTGTTCTTGATCTTAGAGGAGATGCTTTCAGTTTTTCTCCATTGAGAATGATGTTTGCTGTGGGTTTGTTGTATATGGCCTTTATTATGTTGAGGTAGGTTCCCTCTGTGCTCACTTTCTGGAGAGTTTTTATCATAAATGGGTGTTGAATTTTGTCAAAAGCTTTTCTGCATCTATTGAGATGATCATATGGTTTCTATTCTTCAATTTGTTAATATGGTGTATCACATTGATTGATTTGCGTATATTGAAGAATCCTTGCATCCGTGGGATAAATCCCACTTGATCATGGTGTATGATCCTTTTAATGTGTTGTTGGATTTTGTTTGCTAGTATTTTGTTGAGGATTATTGCATCTATATTCATCAGTGATATTGGTCTGTAATTTTCCTTTTTTGTAGTACGTTTGTCTGGTTTTGGTATCAGGGTGATGGTGGCCTCATAGAATGAGTTTGGGAGTGTTCTTTCCTCTGCAGTTTTTTGGAGGAGTTTGAGAAGGACAGATGTTAGCTCTTCTCTAAATGTTTGATAGAATTCACCTGTGAAGCCATCTGTCCTGGACTTTTGCTTGTTGGAAGATTTTTAATCAGAGTTTCAATTTCATTACTTGTGAGTGGTCTGTTCATATTTTCAATTTCTTCCCGGTACAGTCTTAGAAAGTTATACCTTTCTAAGAATTTGTCCATTTCTTCCAGGTTGTCCATTTTATTGGCACTTAGTTGCTTGTAGTAGTCTCTTAGGATGCTTTGTATTTCTGCAGTGTCTGTTGTAACTTCTCCTTTTTCTTTTCTAATTTTATTGATTTGAGTCCTTTCCCTCTTTTTCTTGATGAGTCTGGCTAAAGGTTTATCAATTTTGTTTATGTTCTCAAAGAGCCAGCTTTTAGTTTTATTGATCTTTGCTATTGTTTCCTTTGTTTCTATTTCATTTACTTCTGCTCTGATCTTTATTATTTCTTTCCTTCTACTAACTTTGGGTTTTGTTTGTTCTTCTTTCTCTAGTTCCTTTACATGTAAGGTTAGATTGATTATTTGAGATTTTTCTTGCTTCTTGAGGTAGGATTGAATTACTATAAACTTCCCTCTTAGAACTGCGTTTGCTGCATCTCATAGGTTTTCGATCGTCATGTTTTCGTTGTCTGTGCCATTATTTTTTATTTTATTTATTTAGTTATTTATTTTTTGCGGTACGCAGGCCTCTCACCCTTGTGGTCTCTCCCGTTGCAGAGCACAGGCTCTGGACGCGCAGGTTCAGCGGCCATGGCTCACGGGCCCAGCCGCTCCACGGCATGTGGGATCTTCCCGGACTGGGGCACGAACCCATGTCCCCTGCATCGGCAGGCGGACTCTCAACCACTGCGCCACCAGGGAAGCCCTGTGCCATTATTTTTGATTTGGAAGTCCTGATTTCTTTACCTCTTTATCTCTGTCTGACAAACCTTGGGCCATTCCTCAAAGTTCAGTTCCATTCTCTTTTGTGGAGCATGTCTTTGTTTCCGGAATATGCCATAAGTGTGCTTCATCATGGTCATAGATACTGAATCTTGACGTACAGTACTTTGAGTACTGGTCCTTTCTCCTTTGGTTCCTTAAGAGCAGGAGCCACATCTTGACTTAATTGCTGTGGCATAATGTATAATAGCCTGCGTGTAGTAACTGGTCAATTAACTATTTGAATTTAATTGACATATAATATTTTATTTTACCTGCTAAAATTGACCATGTACTTTGAAAGACCATCTTTTAATTACCTATTTGAGTGTATAGATCGAGTGGTATCTAGTTAATATTTGAGACTGATAAGCATTTATTCATTGTTATTGTTCCCTCATTCCATCATTGCATTGACATTAAGTACCGTTGCACTTCAGTATGTCATGTAGCAGAAAACGCATTATGTAGAAGGAAAGAATTCTTTAGTCTTTTAGGAAATGATTGTGAGTATGTATGTACTGCATGATCAGATTTCAGAACTTTAGAAATTGTTAATTGAGTGCCATAAACTTTCTTCATATCTGTGTCCATCTTTCAGTCTAGTTAGTGACATCTATACTTTATTCCCTAGGAAAGTATAGAACCATTTGCCATTTCTTCAAAAATTGTGTTTATAATTCTCAATGATAAAAGCTGAGCGAAGTGATAAAGAGATATATGACCATTCAGAACTATATTCTGAATTAATGTTTTTGTTATTTCTATTTCATACCCTGCATTTTAGTGTGAGAGTAATGGAACCTTTAAAATTATTATAGTTTTTCTCCTGCCAACTTCTCCTCACAAAGTAGAGATACCAGACTTTGCCCAAAATTTAACAGTATCATGCTTTTGCCAGGAAGCTATTGTTTAAAATGATTTCCTTAGGGGGAAAAAAATCACAAAGAAAGGTGTACTTATTGAGAATGTTTTCTTTTTCTTAGTAGAAGGATGGCTTACCGCCACGTTTTGTTGTTGTTTAATATTATAGAGGTTTTACTGCAGCTCTGTTGGTGATTACAAGAGTGCTACATTTTGGCTAACAAATAGAGTAAATGTGATGAAAATCCCCTATTTTGTACGTTTCTCCGAATAACATGTTTATATAACATGCTAAATACTTCTGTTGAAAAAATTGCTTTTCTAAAAGGAGGTTGCACATTCCTTTTTAGATTTTTAGTGTTACTGAAGTGTATCAGTGACTATTCTGAATTATATGGATATTTAAAAAGCATCCTTAAAATTTTTATTTGCACACACTATCCTTTTTGAAGTCAGGGCTCTGAAAAAATTGAGAATTGTATCTCTGGATAATAATGTTGATTTTCTTATTGTACCTACTGGCCACTGAATGGAGTTATTTAAAAGCTTTATAATTTTTTGGAGTAGATAGCACTGATGTGACCGTGCAGACAAATCACATGCACAAACTAGTACATTTGTGTTCCTGTTTATAAAATGACATTGTGGTGGCAGTCTGACTCTGAACCGAGGCCCTCCTAACCTCACCCTTCTGTGGACTTCATGCTGAGTCCTGCCTTCCCTTTGTGGTCTCTGGCCTGCCTCGTATCCTCCAAACCCTGCCGCATCTAGCTGTTTCATGTAGCTTCTGCTGTTCCATGTTGGTCCAATGACTCTACCCTGGACCATGGGCTGCTCAGTTTGAGGCTCTGATTTCTGATTGCCAGGTGGGCATCTCCACCTGGATGTATCCCTGGAAACTCCGTTCTGAGTATCCCATTGGCTTGTCTTTTCCTGAGTCCATTTGTCCCATAAAATCATGGTACAGCTCATTCATTTAAGTCATCCCTCTAGAAGTCATGCTTGGTATTCCTCCTTCACTACCCACATCCAGCTGATCACTAATTCCTGTAAATTACGTCAGACCTTTTCTGTTCTCTCTGTTCGTGGCCTTCTTCACAGTCATCTGTGAAGTTGAGTTCTTTGCCATCACTGGTGTGGGCAGTTGCTCTTGCCTGTCACCCAGTGTCTTTGCCAGTTGTCTCTCTCCTGCTTCTAGGTCATTCTCACTTTGAGGTCCTGGGACCCCTCAGTGTTCACAGATGGACTTCAGAAGGCTGTGGGTTCTTTGAAATTCAATATTAAGATTTCTGTGTATGTGTGTAGGTGCAATTTCTGGTCATTATATTCTCAAAGGATCTATGAATCCGGAATGGTTAAGAACAAGTTTTGTGTAGTTATTTCTTCATGTGGCATCTTCACAGTAATCTAGCTAAAATAAAATGTAAATCTGATAAGTGGCTCTCCTGCTTACAGTTCTTTAGTGAAATCCTGTTTTATGTAAAATCCAAACTTGTTAGCCTAATGGCATGGCCCTTCTGAACTTTCCCTCCTTATCTTCTACCAGCCCTCCCTCCTGTGTCTGTGCATCAGTCTACTGAAGTATTTGCAGTTTGAGTATATACCATGCTTTGTTTCCCACTGTTCCTTATGTCCAAGATTACCCATTCCACCTTCCCCCTTCCCTGTTTGCTTTAGGTGTCACTTTCTCTGTGAGTGAAGTCTTCCTTGCTCACTGGCCCCCAACTACATTTAGGCAACTTCTTTTTTTTTTTTTTTTAAGATGTTGGGGGTAGGAGTTTATTGATTAATTTATTTATTTTTGCTGTGTTGGGTCTTCGTTTCTGCGCGAGGGCTTTCTCTAGTTGTGGCAAGCGGGGGCCACTCTTCATCACGGTGCGCAGGCCTCTCACTGTCGCGGCCTCTCCTGTTGCGGAGCACAGGCTCCAGATGCACAGGCTCAGTAGTTGTGGCTCACGGGCTTAGTTGCTCCGTGGCATATGGGATCTTCCCAGACCAGGGCTCAAACCCGTGTCCCCTGCATTCGCAGGCAGATTCTCAACCACTGCGCCACCAGGGAAGCCCAACCATATTTATTTTTGACTTTTGATTAGTTAGCTAAGATCTTATGAAGGACTTGGTTCTTCTCTTGTTCTTGACTTAAGCGACTGTTCTTCATCATGTGTATCATGACAGCTGTGTACCATGTTGTGTCTTCTCTTTTTGCTCTGCTGTGCTACACATTTTGTAGTTCTCCTTTACCTTCTCTGCCTATCTTTTCTACCATTTCAGAACTTGCTTCTATCAGCCAGAATTCTTGGTTGTTAGCAGTGAAAACCAAGTTTGGCTTATCCATGCAGAAAAGGAAATATTGACAGGCTAGTGGGAAGCTGCAGAATTGCCAGGAAGGATGAATAACTGGGCCAGCGACAAGAGAAGGCACATGAGCCACCACACTGTGAGGACAGTGCCAAGGCCAGGTCACGAGGACAGAGAAGGCATCCACAGTCACCTAGTAGACGGCACCACAGCGTGTCCTCCACCGTCACCCTCACTGGTATCTTGGAAACATGCACCTGTGACACACACCTGAAATTGAGCGTTGCCATCCTTCTTCGTTTGTCACTAGCTATTGAGTCAAAGAGCAGAGCATGTGTATCTGATTGGCTGATCCTGGGTCACATGCCAGTACCCTAGTTGCCAGTGAGTTTGGTAAAGCAAGTGTCTGGCGTTTTCAGCCTCTATTAGGAGGCAGTCTATCTCTAAAATCCTGACTAATTAACAGCGTCTGTTTTTTTCCCACACCACTAAGCAATTCTCAGATACCAGTTGGGTGTCGTACAGTTTAACTCAATTCTGACACTGTCTACCTGGAAACAGCATTAGATCCCAGAGATTAAGGGCTCAGTCCTACAATACAGCCCCCAATCCCCACTTCAGATGGCAGTCACAAATCCAGGTTGTCATCTGTGCTTTAATTGACTGGCTGTAGATCCAGAAGTTCCACCAGCCCTTGCCTCGGGTTCCATTAATTGGCTAGCGCAGCTCACAGAACTCAGAAGCATTTCACGTACCAGATTACTGTTTGTTATAAAGAGATGTAACTCAGGAATAGCCAGATGGAAGAGCTGAGCAGGGCGAGGGCGGGGGCTTCCCTGCCCTCCCAGTGCTCCCCTCTCCCAGCACTTCCACGTGCTCAGCCCCCTGGAAGCTCTCTGCACCTGCCCTTTTGAGTGTTAGGGAGGCCTCATTACATAAGCACGATTGATTAAATCATTGCTCGCTGGCGATTGATTCGACCTCCAAACACTGTCCCCTCCCCAGAAGTCAAGGGCTAGGACTGAAAGGTTCAACCCTCTAATCACTTGGTTGGTCCTCCTGGCAACCAGCCCCCATCCTTAGGCGAGTTTTTAAAGTGTCATTAACATAACAAAAGACACCTTTTAGGCTCTCAACATTTAGGAAATTCCAAGGGTTTTTGGAGCTCAGTGCCAGAAATGGGGACAAAGACCAAATATGTATTTCTCACTCTAAATCACCGTATCACAGCCTCCTATCACACTCAGTGAGGAATTATCCAAATACCAGAAGTGTTCATAGCCTGGGCAGCCAAACGGACGGACAGATGTTTACCACACTGCTGTTTTCCCCTCGGACTAGATGTACTCAGGGAGTTTTTATTGGTGAGATATGTGTGATTATCTTGTGCCTGTTTACAAAGTGGTTGACCATTTAGGAAGTTTTCACGTCAGCATCTCCTTCAGTGAGGTGGGGGAGTATTGTAGGACTGTTACATAAGGACCTGGTGGGCAAAGAAGTAATGCAGTCTGACAAAGGACATGTAGCTGTTCAGGGCAGGACTGGAGCTTGACCTTGCGCTTCACAGTCCGCGCAGCCTGTTCCCACTGCACCAGCCTGCAGGACACAGTGCCCTGGTGCAGTGCCGAGCGGGGCTCAGGAAGGTGTGTTCACAGCATGCACGCTCACTGAGCCTCTTCCAAGGGCAGCGACGCGCACTAGCAAATCTGGTTCTGCGAGGGCCAATTTAGCATTTTGTATTCTCGTTCTGCCTACTTGTGTCGTTCAGTGTTGTAACATCCCTCTGGTTGACTGAAGCCATATGTCATTCAAATGGAACCTGGACTTTGGCATTGGCCTGGCAAACCCTTGGCTGTGGAGTACAGCAATAAAAATTATGAAAACTGTATCTGTTCATTAAGCCAGTGGAATTTACAGGCACTTCTGTGGCTGTGCCCCACACCTGTACACTCTGGCAAATGATAGTACAGCAGGTTAAGCCTTCACACTCTTTCCTCTCTGTGAATCGTGTATTTGCTTCCCTTTTGTGGATTGTTGTAGAAGCCAGGTAGATGAGCACTTTCAAGGATTATAACATTGGCAAATATATTTGGGGAATGACTACCTCAAAACAAGTAGTATGAGAAGTGTTCAAGTTGATTTTTTTTCATATCATATTAAATACTTCTGCTTATATCGTATTAAACACTTCTTAAATTCTTAAGAATTTGAAGAATATTAGGTAATTTTTCTGTTATAGGGACAGAGGGTTTGTATCTTACTGTTTCTTATAAAGTAGGACATCAATTCTTGCTGTGAGTTAAGATATTAACTTGATACATGCATGTACACGCATGCGAGGTGGAGGGTATATATGTTAAGCTTAACGTTCCTGTGTTTTAGACTAGGGAATCTCTCATATTTTGTAGGAAAAGCTGAGTCAACTCTTTCACAGTGATGGGAGGAAAACAAAGCAAAAACAGCAACAACAAAAATCTCAAACCCTCTCTGTATCACTAGATGGGAAAGTATCACCAGAGTGGAAGAACCCTTCCAACATTGGAAGGTCCCCCTTGGTGTATTTGAGGCGTGAGGTGGGGGCCAGGTGGTAAGAGAGTGCAGGTTATTGTCGCCAGGGGGAGAGGAGGCTGAGAGGGCAAGTCTGGGAATTAGAAGAAGTATATCTTCTGGGGAGGGGGACATCATAAAGTGAAGAATAACACTGTCATTAATCAGGAGAGTCAGAGGGAAAGAGGGATGTGATTGGAGAGAGAAGGGAGGGGGGAGAAACTGGACTGCTGGTGATGAAGGATAAAGGGAGAAAACCAGGGAGAATGTCATATGATTGTGTTAGAAGCTTACTCCAGAGCCTTTGCAGGGGAGTTGATAAGTTGGTGTAGTGTTTAAATTGTCAAACATAATGCTTTATATAGAATAAGAAAACTTTGTAATTATTTAATAAATATCTTGTGTAAAATTTGCATAAGAAAAAATACTGATGGCTTTTGGTGGATGGTGTTTACTAAGCTTTAATTATTTTAGAAAATACTTGTTAATTTTGTTTAGGAAACATATTTTACTTTGACAACAGTTTGTGTAGTTGTTTTCTCATGTTTCTAATGTAGAGGAAAAGGCCAAAGAGAAGAATTTGGAAGCTTGATAGATAGAGGAGGTCTTGTTGGCTGGTAGAGGTTAGAAGGGATTTAAAACGCAGGAGCCCATGTGTCTGTGCAGCTGCACTGTTGCAGTGTGTTGCCTGGGCCTGCCGGACTTTCCACAGCTCTACCAGGTGACTAACTTGTAACTGGGCCCAAGTGAGCCACCCCTAACCCCCAGCTGCTCCCCTCTCGCCTCCCTCCCAACCCTCACCTTGGCTGTGAGCTCTGGAACAGCCTCTCTGTGGGCCCTCCTGTGACCGCAGCAGGCTGGTTTCAGTTATTTAGTACCAGGGTAACCCTATAGTTGTTTACCTGGACCCAGATTGAGGTCTGATATATGGTATTTGAAAATTTGGATGTATTAGATTTGAAATTCATGATATGCCAAAATAAATTGGAAGAAATTAGATAATTTTAGTAGTTGTAATTTTCATATAAACAAATACATATGTATATAGGTAGTGTCACCTATACTGTATTCAGGTGCTTTCTCTTACTGTGTGCACATGTGATACATTGTCTTCAGCTCTGTATCACTCACTTTTCAGGGAGTCTGAGGATTGCATGGGTTTGTGGACCTCAGTATTTGACTACTTTCATCACCCATTATTGGAATTTTAGTCTAAGTAGTACCCATTGGGGCATGTTCAGTGTTTGTTCATGTTGATTAAAGGGGAACAATTACAGCAATAATTTCCAAATGGTAGGTATTCTTTAAAAATTATTGCATGGTTTTGGAATGCAATATTTGATTTCAGAGAGCAGAAAGTTTACCTCCTCACCAATGGCTTATTTGGGTTACCATGAAAAAGATGTGTTCTTGGCCAGTAATGTAAGGAGGCGTCCTGAAGGTGTGTGTGACAAGGGGGAAAGCCTTAATGGGCTTAAAATTTTTCCAAGGACAATTCGCAATTGATATTTAAGAGTTAACTGTAACTCATTATCTTGGGTGGTAACTCATAAGTTTATGTTTTGAAATGAAATGTAATAATTTATTACAAAGTCAACCATTCATAAGCCAGTGTTGGGTTTTTTGTTTGTTTGTTTGTTTTCTTTGTTTGTTTGTTTGTTTAAGCATCTGCTGTGTACATAATGTGGTCTGGGCATTAATCAAAATTCTTCTCTATCATTACCTCACACTGCACTGAACTGTTTATTCCTCATACCCTTAATGTGTTCCTGTCTTCCCCACCTGGGTTTCTGTTACTCAACAGGGATTCCTCTTTTTTCTTTTCTCTGCCAGTTGAGAGTCAAGTCTTCCCTCCAGGCCTAGGGCCAGTACTTCTGGTCTGAGCAGCATTTCCTAACGCTCTAGGACTCGTTTCCGCAACTCTTCAAATGGAATTTACCTGCTTCCTTCTCTCCTGTCCTTCTGTTACTGCTCAAAATCTTCCTGTTTATTCTGAACTGTAAACATGTATTATCTCTCTTTTCTGCTTGTAAGCTGCTGTGTGCAGGGATTTTGTCTTATTCGTATTTCTGTCTTCTATAGAGACTAGGATGATTCTTTTGGTACTTTATTACTTAATAAAATGTTGAATCAGTACATGTGATACAATGGAATGTATAGAGAAGTTCAAAATCCATTTGTGAAAACAAAGCACAGATACAGATACCGACTTTAAGGGAGCCTTGCCATATCTTTCTCTTTCAATACTGCAGTCTGTTTGAATCAGGAGACCAGCCATCTATCACTGATTCTGTCACCAATTGGCCACATGCTCTTAGAACCTTCACAGAGAAGGTTCTCTGTGAAAGGAGACTAACTCTACCCTTTTTCATAGAATTATCACAGAGTTAAATGAGATCACCTGTGTGAAAGAAGTTTAAAAGCGCTTTGTACATATGAAGTATTGATATTGTCATTAATTGGGGGGGTGGTTAGCTGATAACAATGAACAATTTTCTTTTTTTTTTTTTTTTGCGCTACGCGGGCCTCTCACTGCCGTGGCCTCTCCCGTTGCGGAGCACAGACTCCGGACACGCAGGCTCAGCGGCCATGGCTCACGGGCCCAGCCGCTCCGCGGCATGTGGGATCTTCCCGGACTGGGGCACGAACTCGTGTCCCCTGCATCGGCAGGCGGACTCTCAACCACTGCGCCACCAGGGAAGCCCAACAATGAACAATTTTTATGATGACATCTTTCTGGTAGTTACTGTAGTAAATTGTTTTGGAGAAAAGAATCAGAGCTGATTAGTCTTATACTCTAATTTGTGGTATAGGGGATTTCATATTGAGGTCTTGGGATAGAGAACAAAGTAGTTATGATAAAAGAGTACAAGGGAAAGGTGACAAGAGGAAGAGTTACATAGCTTAATTTCTGTATTTTCTAAAGGTGCAAACTCAATGGATACAACTGGCTTCAGTTTCTTTTGTTTTCCAGTGTTGGTTGTTCAGGGAACATTTGTGAAACACCTTCAGACTCCCTGTTCTTGTAGCGTCTTACCCAGTGCCTCTCTACCTATAATAGTCTTTCTTGTGAGCATTCACTTTTTCGATTATATGTTAACTTTCCTTATTCTTCTTAGGAGCATTACTGCAAATTTCAGGTAGTCATAGTCATAATTTTTTAAAATTTATTTTATTTTTAATTAATTTATTTTTGTCTGTGTTGGGTCTTCATTGCTGTGCGCAGGCTTTCTCTAGTTGCGGCGAGCAGGGGCTACTCTTCGTTGCAGTGCGCGGGCTTCTCATTGCGGTGGCTTCTCTTGTTGCGGAGCAGGGGCTCTAGGCGTGTGGGCTTCAGTAGTTGTGGCTCGTGGGCTCAGTAGTTGTGGCACTTGGGCTCTAGAGTGCAGGCTCAGTAGTTGTGGCTCGTGGACTGTAGAGCGCAGGCTCAGTAGTTGTGGCTGTCGGGCTTAGTTGCTCCATGGCATGTGGGATCTTCCCAGACCAGGACCTGTGTCCCCTGCGCTGGCAGGCGGATTCTTAACCACTGCGCCACCAGGGAAGTCCCATGGTTACAATTTTTTTCCAGGTATTTCTCCCAGAGAGATTATTTGCCTGAATATTCATATAAACCTGACAAAACACTTACTGCTAGGGAGCCTCAATTGCCCAGGGACGTAGTGGTCAGTGTTTCCACAGTTAAGGTCCTCCCTGCTCTCCCCACCCCTAGACAAATATATTGCCTTGTCCCTATGAGGTTTTACTTTTCTTCTTTTGGGATCTATGTGGAAAATCAAAAGAAGTCATAGCCCTTTCTCTTTACTCATTATATTTAAAAATTTACTCATTTCCCTTACTTCACCTCCTCTGGAATTCAATCCATTCCATGCTTTTAATCTCATTTCTTTCCTCCAGCGGTAATAGGTTTGATATGTACCACCTCTGACACTGGCCTGTTGTTCAGCATCGCGCGCCCTCATTCTCCCGATTCTCTGCTCAGCCTCCTGTCTCTCCTCCACCCGTTCTTGCTGTGACTCCTGATTCCTTCCAGGAGCTGCTTTCTCCTCCTGTCTGAGCAGTAGGTGCTCTTGGTGGCTTGTTACCCTGCTCTGTTGGAGTTTGCCTTCCCTCTCTTTGCTGGTCGTCTCCTGTTGAACTGCTCCAGCTGTTCAACCTACTCAACTCAAATCAGCAGTGGTTTTGTTCTCTGGCAGTGGCATTGAGTATCGATGGCAGCTGCAGGTCAGGGGAAAGGAACTTTAGGAACCCATATCCATGGACCCTGATTGATTCTGAGACAATATCACTTGGAACAGCTCTCCCTGAGATGCTCTGAAAGAAATCATCCTTGAATGCAGTGTTTTTTAAACTATTCATTGTAATCTGTTAGTGGGAGCATGAAAGCAGTGTATTAAGCTGCAACCAGAAATTTTTAAAAAGGGAATTTGAATATAAACAAAATATGCATGCATCACGTGTAGTAAGGATGTCATGTGTGTTCAAGGTTGTGATAGAAAACGTAATTCTTCTTTTGATTTGGAATCAAAACATTTGAAAGCCATTGCTCTGATTAACCTTCAGTATTTTTAGCTCCTTTGATTCCTCACCCCTTTTCTTTCCAATGGAAATTTAAGATTTTTTTTTTTGTAGTTGAGATAAAGTAGAATTAGAATATGGCCTATTTGCAGGACAACTCGATGGAAAATTGAAAGCACAGTTACTTGATTTACCAGTTGCAGGGCAGGTCACTTACCCTCCACGTCAGGGCGTGGCCAGCTAAGCAGCCTGTGTCCCAGCAGAAGCCCCCTGAAGAAGCCTGCAGTGAAGGCGCACCGCCTGGAGGCTCTCCTGCAGGTGGAGAGTTTCATTCAGGAGGATTAGAACCTGTTCAGGGTGGCACGCCCAGACCCTAACAATTGACCTGTCTGGGACGTATGGGGTAATCATAGTCTGCTAAGGGGGTGGCAGGGATTTCTAGGTTTATTAGGCTCCCACCAGTCTGGGGAGTGGAGGATATTGGAAAGAGATTTTAGGAAACACCAAATGGCTAGATACTAGTGTTGTTACTTCTTTTCTCTGGCAGTAAGAAATAGCTATAGGTTTTAAGTGATTGTGATGATTATTGAATGTAATGTCTCTGGTTAGAAAATGACCATTCTTCACTATTTGCTCATACCTGGTCTTGATTTGGGGAGACTTCCTGACCTCAGTGTTGCCTTGCTACTCTGATGGACTTCCACTGGTCTCGTAAGCAACGTTCTTGAAAGGAAACTAAACATGTCAAATGAATAGTTGGAAATCGTCCCCCTCCCCCAATAATATGTATAATGCATCTTTTAAGTTTAAAGGATTTATTAAAATGAAAATTATTTTGGTATACTGTTTGAAGTCTGGCTTTTTCCTTCTAAAGGTAATGAAGAAATTGGTTTTTTTGTAGTTAAAGTAGGATTAGAATATGGTCTAATGAGAAACATTTTGACCCAGTTATCTTTATTTACCATTGGATTGGAGGACTGTATCCTAGGACAATTAGTTTGTACCGCTTCATGTTTTAGCAAAATAGTTAAATGACTTTTGTATTATCCCCAAATCTACTGACTTCCCTGCAGAGGTGCTTAGAATGGACAGTCCGAGAACACATCTGTGTTCAAGTATAGTTTTGTGAGGGATAATTATAATTTTGATTATTTGTTGTGTTTCAAAATGAATGGGTTATAGAATGTCTAATTTTAACGATTTAAAATAAATTTTTAAATATAAATAGAAGAAACGGTAGAGAAAGAAGTGAAACATTTAATTTGTTGATAATTCTACATTAGGTAAAGCTTCCTCTGTCCACCCCCAAGTGTCTTTCTGTTAACGATTTTAAAATATCAACATCCTATATTTTTTCCTGACCAGTCTTTTGGGACTGTTTGGCACGTGTGTTCCATCTGATGAAATAAAAAAAAATTGCAGATCTCAAGGGAAATAATTAAATGATTTTCTCTTCTTATATAAACATTTGCTTTGAAATATATTTATATTTCAGGGGCTTTGATATTTTTATCTAAAGCATCATTTCCTCATACTGTCTCAACCTCAAAATGAAACTTCTCTGTAAACTATTACCCAGTGTCACAAGTTTATCCTATAGGTTAAATTTATGTGCCAAATGACTAAAAATGAAGGGCCTCCCCCGCTCCTCTCTTTTGCCTTGAGTATATGATATCTGTGTTGGTAGAAATTTTATATCCTAATCCTTTCTAATTTCAGTGTTTAAAACTTTAAAAATGTGTGTACATTTCTCATTCGTAGCCATTGTGTTTTTACTCACCTGACTCCCTTTTTTCAACCCCTTCCCACTCCAGCTGCTTCCCTTAGGCTCTTCGGGCTCCCCAGTACTCTTGTCTGTTCTTCAGCTGCTCTCTGCTAGGACAGAGCAGGGTGTCCAGAGTGTCCTTTGCTCTTCCTGTCCCAGCCTGAGCGTCTTCCATGCTTAGCTTACATGCTACTCCCCAGCCCTTCCCTTCAATGAGCACCCTGGGAGAGTGGAATGAGCCCTGGGTGGGGAGGGGGTGTGCGCAGAGAGTTGAATTCCGATTGAGACTCCAGCTGGGTGAAATTGTGCAGGTTTCCTAACCCTTGACGCTACCTTCTTGATCTTCATAAGGAGGACAGTGTTGAACCAGTGATCTCTGAAATCTCTACCAGTTCTAATAGCGCATGATAAAATAATTTACAATAAAGTGTAATTAGGCTTAGCCTTCTGAGGATGGGGGAATGAGTGTGTATTTTCAGTTTAAAACAGTAGCTTATTGATCCAAATATGTGATTGTGTGTGTTTGTTGCATGTATTTTTGAGCATTTCCACCCGGCTCCCCAACTCAGACTACGATCCAGGGAATAAAATGCAAGGAGTCAGTTTTTCAGCCACTAATGTGCATATATATTTCCTCTAGTCTTACCTTTGCAGGTGGGGTTCAGGAGAGATATCACTGATTTGTGAGAGAGGGTGGGTTAGTGGTAGGAACACCTCCCAGTGCAAAAGGGCTCCTTTATTTTCACTCCTCGTTATTTGTTATGAGTTCATTCTGAAAGGGCAAAACATAAAATGACCGGCTAATCGTGGTAACTTGAAGGCTGTTGCGTCCCTGGGTAGCACAGGACAAAGCCTGCATCTGTCTCCCCACCCTCCGAGCCAGTGTCAGTGCCTCTACTCAGGGGGGATGCCGGTAAAGGTCCCCATACGGGTTCGTCCCCTGGGACTGTCTATTCTTAGATTCTTCAGTCTACTGAATTCTCAAAGTCTCAGAGGAAGCCAGGTTTGGGTTTTGGCCGTGTTACATGGAGAAGTCTGACCCTTTTGCATTACCATCGCTATTATTTTTCTTCATTCCTACAGTTTTCACCATATACGTTACTTACGTTTAGGGGTGGATAGATAAATGCGTACAAGTTTCTCCTTTAAAAGGTGTCTTACAGAACACTTAGACTGTGTATTTTTAAAGGATCACCTTTTAACACAATATAGTTTTTGAAATATCCATTTTTGAGGGGCTTGGTGGTTTTTTTACTCACATTTTTATAAACTCAGTTACTAAAATCATTCCCTCCCTCCCTCTCTTCTTTTTGTGAGCAGGAGAGAGAGGGTATAGAAGCAACTAGCCCCCTTACCCTCAATGGATGAACTTTACACTCTTGGAAAAGTGTAATCACATAGTTCCCCGCTTTGACTCTTTAATTAAAAAAAGAAAAAAGAAACAACTTCAAAACTGCATTCACAAATCTCACACACACACCCGCGCGCGTGCGCACACACACAGAATTGAAATGCATGGTATAAAATCCCCAAGGTAGAAAGATCCTGTTGTGAATGGTCTCTCTCCTCATGTCCCCCCAGCATCAAGTTCCCCTCCATAGAAGATACCAGTTGCTTGTCTCTCCATTGGCTGTTTTAAGAGTCTAGTCTGATTCTGGTACATCCCTGTTTTCTCTGTTTTCCCCCACTCCATAGTTCTCTGCAGTAGAACAGTCTTTTCAGTCTAGCATTCACTGCACATGTTCCAGTCATGCGGTTACAAAGTGGACCCTGCAGCCTTAGCAAAGGTTATCTCTTTAAAAGTCCCTGAAATGCCCTTTTGGCACATCCATTCTGGCAGCTGGGTTTATGTGGGAGAGGGGCAAAGCTCTTGGCCCCTCTTTCTGTGCTTTATGAAATCCGGCCAGGAGGGCAGCTAGGCAAGAAGTTCCCATCAGTTGCTCTGCTGAGTATTTTCCATGTTTTATCTGCAGTAAACAACAGTGTTCTTACCGTGTGTGTGTGTAGACCAAGCGGGTGGTTTTAAAACCATGAACATACTGTAGCCTCACACGTATGTTAAAGTCCTATTAGAAAACTGCTGTTCTAATACGTGTGTGAGGTACTGTTGTACTGTTGTGACTTTGGAGTTTGTAGTCTTTTTATATATTTTTTAAAAAATGGAAACGACTCAAAGGTTATATTCACCAGTTAGAACTACCGGTTGCAGTTTGGCCAGTAATATAACATGAAAGATGGAAACTCCAAGTTGCTTTTCAGTGAGATGTATTCATTACATACAACATCACGTGCCTGTCTTCTTGGTAAAGTGCTTTCTTGAATGGAGACAACTGAGTCCCCGTGAGGCGGCTCAGGCCTTTTCTTCCTCCCTCCCTCTCCCTCCCTCTTTCCTTCCTTCCTTTAAAAAATTTTTTTTTATTTTTAACTCGCTTTTTCTAAGAAAATGTTGCTTCTGTTAGCAGAGTTGACCTATTTATTTCTATAGATGGCCTTCAGAGTCCTTCTTTTCTTTGTGTACATACCGTGAGCTCCACAGAAGTAGGGCTTCATGCAAACCACGTTGATGCATTTCCATGGTTATGATTCTCTAATTTAAAAATGACTGCGTGTGTTTAGTATGGAAAATACTTATTTTTCATTTTTGTTTTAAATGTAAATACTAGTAACCTGGATGTCAAAGCTTCTGCGTTAGAAATGAGCAAGGCTCCTTTTACTATTAAGTTTTTTTCCTGCTTGTATTATTATATTAGTAAGGCTTGCAGACTCATAGGTGAATTTTTCTCCCCATGATGATTCATGAAAGATTTTAGACCACTTGCTTTGGTATGCTGGTTCTGGTTGCTTCAAGAACAGGTAGTAAGAATTCATCTTTTACTCTTAGGTAGACCCCTCACCCATTCATATACATTGGAAATATGCTCTTTTTCTAGCTAAAATTTTTAGAATGAGATTTAGCATCATGTACATTGCATGCATACTTTCTTTATGAAGCTGCAGGGTTTTTTCTTGTTATGCTTCTGTTTTGTCAAAGAAGTGCACTGTAGACCTCATAGATCTGTGATATCAAATGCCTTCGATGGATCCTTGGGAAGAAAGTGTTTTAAAGTGCATAATTAGGGCACTTGAGCATAAAACTACAATTATACACTTGTGTGTTAATTTTGTGTACAGTAAGACTTTAGTTCAACACTGGTTGTAAATGAGAGGAAGCATTTTACTGCCAGTGAATGCCTGCATTTTATGAATACTTAAACAAAATCTTCTCTAATTGGCTGACCTGGAAAAAAAAAGGTGAAAACATCTGTAGTTAAGAGGTAGAGGAGAATACAAAATGTGTACTAGAGGTTTCTTTTTAAAAGTAAGTAGAAAAGTGACTTTACTTTTGTGTACAGCCATGGTTGCTGTGCCTTTGGAATCATTTATGCTATTTTAGCTGCTATTCCACAATAAAGACTAACAGTGAAAGCAGTTTAGATAAGGCAGTGAAAATAGTCAAGTGGCTGAGGGGGGCAGAAAGCAGTTGACAAGGAATCTCTGATCTGGTACAATAAAGGCTCTGGCTGGCATTGATTGACCACACATTTGTTAATCAAGTTCCATGTACTAGCATTAGAGGGCACTCCTTGAAGTTTGGAGTTAATTTTATGGAAACTAAAGGGTGTACCACTTTACAAAATGGATAGTAATGTTCCAGAACTTGTTACCCTCAAGAGACTAGAAATATAAATTAATTTAAGAAGGGTATAAATAAATTTGTGGGTAATAGAATGACAGTGATTATGAAGAGGAAATAAAGGCTGTTCAGGACATATCGCCGACTTTGTAAATTGAGGTCATGAAAGGCACTACCATTTAGTTCCCACAGCCATGTAGAGTATTCACTCTGCAGAACATTGGTCTGACGTAGTATCCGCTTAAGCTGTGATTTGCTAAATATAGAGCAGTTGGACTTAGAATAAGCAGTGAAATTTTGTAAGCAATTAATAATTATAAAGAAATCCAAGAGAGATTATATATATATTATTTTCACTGTTTATGATCTTATAAACGTAAAGTGTGTACCTGATAAGGAAGTTTTAGAAAGCAAAATTTGTCATGAGAAAAAATTTATTGCTGATGACAAATGAGAACTTTTCAGTTTAGTTTCACACATCAAAAAGTAAAGCTATTTTCTGATATGAATTAAAAAAATTTTTTTAAGCTAAGGGAGTGGGCTAAAGTAGCCCAGATATGTTGGTTATTTTTCAGTCTGTTGAACAACAGCAGTGTTTATGGCCCGGAAGTTATCTGTTAGGTACAAGGGCATAGACAAAAATGGAAGTGGGCTCCATAGCAACAAGAGCTGAGCAAACTAGCTTGTTTGTGTGGTTGGTCATCAAGCTTGTTCTGGAGTTTAGACACTGTCTTGACCCTTGACTTCTTTGCTGACTCCTCCAAGCCCACGTTGTCTTTTTTCTGTTACTCAAGGGAGGCTGGACAGAATTTGAAGGAACTTATGGCTTTACTCTACAGTGCATACAATAAGCACTCAGTATACATTCGTTGATTGTTTCTCAGTTTTCAAGCATGAAGGAGTAATTTCAGGAAGGTACGGAGTATTTTTCCCCCCTTAGACAAGCTTAAGGACAAGATTTATTTTTCTTTTTAAAATAAGAAAGTGAATTTAAAAAGCACCTAAATTGTTTAAAAGTCTCAGCTGGGAACTTAGCTTAAGGGACTATAGATTGTGGAGCATTTGTAGGATTTTGACCTTGTAAACTTTATTTATTACCTTCTAACACATTATTTTTGACTGGACATGTTGACATAATAAAATTTCCTCCTGCAATTGGTTCAGCCACACATCGACTTAGCATCTGAATTCCTTGCTGTGGGGAATTTTCAGTCTGTCTCTTACGCGTGAAAAATAGCATTTACTCTTTCTGTAAAATCAGAAGCCAGCAGAATATGCCACAGTAATGACTAAAATGTAGCTGTTGTGAACTCATTTTTCCTATGCTTTTTACCTTCCTTTTTTTGTAGAATTTATCTGGAAGGACTCAAATTTATGATGAAAAACAAACAAATAAAAATTAAGAAGCTTTCTGCTGTTAAATATAAATTGTTATAATATACTTTTTGATAATTCTTAGAAAGACAGCAATAATTAATCCAAAATAAATTGCATTTAATTTTAGATTCATGAAAAACTCAGAGTTCGTTTAAGAAATGATACATAACATTTGATGTATATTCTTCTGGGCTATTAATTCTTTACTCATCACACATACACAGATTTTCATATTAAAAAACGTATATATGGTTTTGTAACCTGCTACCCCTTAAGTCCCACCTCAAAAATCCAGGGACAGACTTTCTTGCTATTCAATACATATTATCTACAATTAGAATCATTCATTTTAATGACTCTGTGATATTTTATTGAATAAAATATCATTACCCTCCCCTTTTAAACCAGTCTTTATGGAGGCACATTTAACCATTTAGGCTGCTTCCCTGTTTTTGAGTGGGGGTGGCATCAGGGGCATGCAGTGACCTCCTTGCTACACATATCTTTGCACACTTGTTTTATAATTTACCTTAATGTAAATTCCCAAAAGCAGAATTCTGGGTTGAAGGGATATTGTTCCTATACATATTGTGACTTGCGTTAAATATTTGAATTTACATACTCATTATGATTGTTTCAGTATTAATTGCTGTGTAATATTCTGGAATTATGTAAATTGAAAGTATGAAAACTCCCTGTTAAGCTCCTAGAAACAGTTACTATTTTATTATCAAATAGGAAACTTACATCTAGGTTTAAATAAGGCCAGAATGGTTTGACATAAATACATTAGAAAAAAATGTGAGGTCAGAAGTTTAGATACCTTCTTCGTTATTAAGTGTATATACATCCTTTTAAAGTTATAATATACATAGAATGAAATGCTCAGACCTTAAGTGTACAGTTCGATGAGTTTTGACAAATAAGGTACACCTATGAACCAACCATCCTTCCCAGTTAAGACACAGAATATTTTCATCACCCCAGAAGTTTCCTCACCCCTCTTTCTCGCCAGCTCCCATATCCCACAAGCACTGTTTTGATTACTATCACTATAAATTAGTTTTGCCTGTTTTTGAACTTCATATAAACAGATTATACAGTGTGTTGAATGTGTGTTGTATTCATTTAATATAGTGCTAGAGGGAAGTGTAGATACCAAACCAAACTGTTCTTCTTAGAACAAAAGGATCTGAAGCTGATACGAAAATTATATACTAGAGTAAGAACAACAGGTCTTTCAAAAGAAGGAAGTTGGACCCTTACCTTACACTGTGTGCAAAAATTAACTAAAAATGGGTCAGACCTAAAAACCTAAGAGCTAAAGCTGTAAAGCTCTTAGAAGAAAACCTAGGGGAAAGCTTCATGACATTAAATTCGGCAGTGATTTATTGGACATGGAAACCAAATGTGCAGACAACAAAAGAAAAGATAGATAAATTGGAGTATATCAAAATTTAAAACTTTTGTGCATCAAAGGACACTATCATGAGAACAAAGGCCACCCACAAAAGAGGAGAAAATATTTGCAAATCATATATCATATAAGGGATTAATACACAGAATATATAAAGCATTCCTACAACTCAACAACAAAAACCTAACAACCCAATCAAAAAATGGGCAAAAGACTTTAATACATTTTTCCAAGTAAGATAAACAAATAAGCATGCAAAAGATGCTCAACATCACTAATCATTAGAAATGAAAATCAAACCCATAATGAGTGTGATACCGCTTCACACCCATTAGGATGGCTATTACAAAAACAAACAGAAAATAGCAGGTGTTGTCAAGGATGTGGAGAAATTGGAACCCTTGTGCACAGCTGGCAGGAATTAAAAAAAGGTATTGCTGCTGTGAAAAACAGTATGGCGGTTTCTCAAAAAATTAAACATAGAACTACCTTATGATCCAACAGTTCCACTTATGGGCTGGGTATATTTCCAAAAGAAGTGAAAGAAAAGGCTTGAACAGATATTTGTATGCCTATTTTCGTAGCAGTATTATTCACAATAACCAAAAGGTAGAAACAACCCACCCATTGCCCACGATGGGACAAAATATTGTATATACTTAAAATGGAAATATTTTTAGCCTTAGAAAGGAATGAAATTCTGATTCATGCTGTAACATGGATGAACCTTGAAGGCATTAGGCTAAGTGAAATAAGCCCGATACAAAAGGAATAACCAAATTCATGGAGACAGAAAGCAGAATAGTCGTTCCCAGGAGCTGTGGTGGGGGATAGGAAAAGGGAGTTACTGTTTAATGGAAATAGAATTTCATTTTGGGATGGTGAGGTTCTGAAGATGGATAGTTGTGATGGTCGCACAACAATGTGAGTCTACTTAATGCCACTAAACTGTACACTTTATGGTTAGAATTCCACGTATGACTATAGCAAAATCTATTTTTCCCATTTACTTACTGTGTTGGAATTAGATTGCTTCCTCTTGCTGGCTCTTGTAAATAGTGTTGGATGGAATATCCTTCCTGGGACACATGTGAGTGTTTCATGGGTATGTATTTACAAGGGGAATTGCTGGGTCATAGGGCAGTGCACCTTGAAACTTAGTGGAGAAACTGCTTTCTCAAACTTCTTTAGGTAGGAAAAGGATGAGAATATAAACCTGACCATTTCTTCAGTTTTGAAGTATGAGCAAAGAGTTCAAGGTAAAGTAAAATGAAAAATGGAGCCTGGAATTCTGCACATTTAACATGACACAGAGATTTGAAAGTTAATACTCATGTCCTTTATCAGAGTAGTTTCGTAAAATAAATACTTGAAGTAAATGAATCATTTTTAGCTATACTTTCCCTCTCCAATAATGTTTGAAAGCATTCACATTTCTTTGAAAATTGGAATAAAACATTTTGTTACTGTGTGTGCTCATGTTCCACTTGAAGATCCTCTTTATTTAGAAATGAGAGAAAATTTTGTTTTTCTTATTTTTAAATAACAAATAGAAAATCCCTGATCTTAGGCATTTTCTGGAGGTTTCCATTTGGTTTAGTTTAGTGATGAATGTCCAGCGCATTTGCTGGGCAGTAATGACCTCGAGGGTTAGCCGGTAATAGCCAAGGGTACTCTGCTGCTGTCAATGTGAGGTTTGGGGTTTTTGGCTATTGGATGAAGCTGAATCAAAGACTTGGATGGTATAAGTCATTTCAGTTTTATAATGTGTTCCATCATTAAAGTTTTATATAATAATAACGATTTAATAATCCATTGAACAACCTTCATTATTCATCCAACAGACATTTCAGTGGCAGGCCCTCTTCCAGGAGGCATGCCATGGGTGTAGGAGCATGTAGTCTAGTGATGAGGACAAACAGTAAACACGTGAACACATCATTAAAGGGTTAACTGACTAAATCTAAGAATCTCCCCTGTGGTAAAATCAAATCAGAAAGGGCATGAGAATGATGGTGGCTTAGGCCGGTTAGGGAAGGGGTGGTATCTGAGACAGAAGTGCTTTGTATCCTCAACTCTCAGCACTTGGTTCCTGAAACTCAGTAACTCTTGGTTAAATTTCATCAGTTTGGTAACTGTTGAACTGTTGAACAGTTGAATTCAACAGTTTGGTAATCTTATTTACCCTGAATATGGCTGAATATGGTTAAGAACTAAGAGATAAACAAAAAGACCCTTAGTAGCCAAAATTGATTTCACAAAACTTGAGACGATAAAAGCTCATATGCTTCCCTCATGGCTTAGTCCTTTGGGTCTTCATAACAGTGTAGTGGGTTTCTCAGTCCTCAGCAGATGCTGTTAAAGATGGAGGTCCGAGTGAGGAGTGGTGGCTGAAGGCCCTGATGGTGTGTGGGAAGCCGGCAGCGCGAGACCACAGTTTCTCTGGGGTTTGTGCAGACAACTTCCCGCGGTAGGCTCTGGGGCATTCCATGTATTATGGCTCCACCCTTCCATTTATGTTTCTTAGTAATGATTGTTTGGTTTAAGATGTCAGAAAATCATATAATAGAACTTTGAAAGCCCTACATCTAAATTGATGAAAGCAAAAACATTATTGACCATTAAAGAATTGACATTAGTTCCTGACAGCTGAGGTGTATTATATTTAGAAATTGCTTCTTAAAGATAACACTTAGTTAATAATTAATATTTTAGAAGTAGCACTACAACTTAGTTTAATAAGTAAGAATTATTGTGTAGGATTCCTGATAGGATTATAATATTGCTGGTTATAATATTAATAGGAATTAATAGAGGAGGTAGCCCCATTTTTCAGATGGAGATGTAAGGCATATCATTATGTGATTGATCATATTCACACAACGGAGGTAGAGGAGGGCTTGGATTTAGGTTTCATACATTTCTAGTACAGAGATTCTTTAGGTAGACTAGAACTTAGTAACCTCTGTTTTGTCATGGCGCCCACGTAAGGACAATAGACCAAATGCAGTGGATTGGCTCTGGGCCCTATCAGTTATCCCAGGGTCTCAGAAGGTTAGTTAGCCAGTTAGTTAGTACCAAATAATTAGACCATGTATTTAAAAGGGTAGCAAGTAGGTTTTTAATTGTGGAAGACAGTGATGAAATCTCCCAAGCAGATGTTTTTGATGGTTCCCCTTCTGACGTTTGCTCTGTTTGCAGATTGTTGCTATGGATCCATTGAAGATTTGCTTACACTCCCACCCATCCTACCTGCCTCCCCTGCATCCGGCTTGCTTCCCCACTTTTTGGAGTTGGAATAGATAGTAAAAGAATCTAGTAAGTTCATGGCTTCTCTAGTGTTAGGAGACTCCTGCAATATGTCCTCTTGTTGTCTTGCTTAGAAAATAGAACCCCCCCACACACACTTCCATATTGTGTGTAAGGGTTTCTGCAAACCAGAAAGTCAACATATTAAAGTGCAATTCACAGGGGAGTTGCTGGCTGTGTTGACTGAGCTTTACAGTCATTTTAACACTGGCAAAGTGTTATCCTAACTGCTTCAAATCAAACTGCAAAGATGCTTGTGTGAAATGCAGTATTAGATATCAAATCAAACATATGGGTGTTGAACGGAAGGGTATGTGTTGTGGTAGTATATGGTATTCTAGCATGTGGAGTTGTATTTTATGGAAATTCTTTGGCTTGGCTTATGTCAGGGACATACATTCATTATGAGATATCAAGCTGTAAAATAAATAAAAGCAAAGAATTCAACTGTGCTGTTGAATGGTTTTCAATACAAACTTGTCTGTTCTACTAACTTGGGGTCTGCGAAATGAGAGGCATTTGTAAGCCATTGTGGCCAAATGTTTTGTCAGCATTGCTAGCAGCTTGAAAATAATCTAGATCGGGTCAAAAGGAATATGAACTTTAGCTTTCTGCATTTTTTCCCTTTTACTTCATTGAATATGTTGCCAATTACTGTGCTAATTGGTCTTAGAGGCAGAGTGTTTAATATTTTCCTCCTCACTCTCTTCTTTTCCTCATTCAGTATTCTGTAGTCAATTTGTTTGTTAAGTGTATATCTGGGACTGATGACTGAATTCTTAAGTATGTGTGCTTATGGGGATCATGTTCTTGGAGTTCTCAAATGGACCATATTGTGGTATTAACAGTGACTTCACCATTCTCATTCCAGGAGTGCTTTTTGCCATCCTGATATCTTGTTTTTCTTTTCCTCTCCTGTTCTTTCTCTCAATTAGGGAAAAAAAAATGTCAATAGATTTCTTATTTGAAAGAACATCAGAAAATATCATCAGTGGTGTATTTACTGAATGAGGAAGGACTTCTGTTTGAACAATGATTTCAAAATTTTTTAGGCTCATGTAAATTAGAAATGGAGAAGACTGATTTTAGGTCATTTTGTCTGTAACTCGGGTATTTGCAGCACAGTACACTTTGCTTTATATCAGTAACCATTTTATCAACTAGGAAAATACTGTCCTTGTATAGCTATGAATATCTTTCCATCAAGAACTCATATTGATAGTTATATTGTTTGATATATATAGTATTGTTTTCTAAATGGGTTTCATTTTATTATAAAGCAGTGTTGTTTCTTTTTAGCCAAAATAGTATCAGGTAATGGAATTGCTGCTGTAACTGGTATCTGCTAAAATGTAATTGAGGCATTCTGACCTTAGTTGAAACAAACGTGTCCCCAAACCACAAGCATCCTACACAGTATTAGTGAGCTTGGACTGCAGTTCATTTTCATCTGAGTGCTGCATGAGAATGGATTAGCATAATGCTGCTTTGACTTTCTAGCAGAAACAATTTTTTGACGTCAGTATCAGGAACTCCCCCTGCCCCCACCACTGGATTTTTGTGAAATTATCCATTTTTGATGTCTGATGATTTAACTCTGCTTCAAAAAATACTTTGTGTTTGGTCTTCATTGATAGTATGTGAATAGAAGGCAGTATGCCCAGTTATCTAATGGAGGGAATATTAAAAATACCAAATTCAATGGCTTAGCAAAGAACCCACTTCCTGTTGCTGCATTGAAACCATATTTGATTTCGCTGAATGGCACGTCTTGACTCTCTCACTTGCCCTGCTTGACTTCGTGACAGGTGCCGCCCCAGTATGGCCAGCCAGGTGTGAGCGGTTACTGCCAGCAGCCTTACTACAGCCAGCAGCCGCAGGCGCAGTATCTGCCGTCCCAGCCCCAGCAGAGGTACCAGCCGCAGCAGGTGAGCACAGTCCTGGTCCCCAGGCCTCTGTCCTGAGATGTCTTCCTGGCCCATTGAAAACATTTCTGTTCTCAGCGGGAAAAACTGAAGTTTTGAGAAAATGCCGAACTATAACCTAAACTCTTTGTTTACGAATGGATGTTTGAGATTGAAGGGTGGGAAGAATGACTAGTTTAATAGCTTCTTCCATTACTGGTTAGTGACAGCAGGAAACGTCAGTCATTTCACGTTCTTTGTCATTTGTGTTCTGGATCTTTCCAGAAAGTACTCTGTCACTCCGTTGAGGCTTATTCAGGAAAATGGTTTTATCGATCATTTAATCTTTCTAGTTGGCACGTACATGGTGTTTTTATATTAAGCCTTCTTTTGATTTGTTTTTGTTTTAATGGTAAGTGCTGCTGGGTCAAAACATTGTTGCCTTTGGCAGTGTTATTCTTCCTAAACTAGCTCATAGACAGATAATCACTTCAATTACAATATATTAAAATACTAAAGGGAATCGTGTACTTTTTTAAGTATGTTAAACACTTTCTAGTTTAAATTAGCCTCATTAAATACTCTTTTAGGTTATTGGGCTATGTATTTCAGCTTACATGATTTGTAGAAAAATAGTACATATGCATTTGGTACAGTGATTCAGTTTCATCTTGTTTTAGAGATTGTCGCTGAGTGATATTAAAAGGTATCATGAGCTCAGGACCTGTACTCTGAATTCACATAGAGCTTTCATAGCACTTTCAGTCATAAGCATCAAAATGTAACTTTGCATTTTATATTTTCCTCTCTTCTTTCGTTTTTGTGGGTTGGGGGTGGTGAAGAGAGGGGAAGACAGTGACATTGACTATTCAGTTTTTAAAGTGCTACTTACACAGCTTGGAGAGATTGTTGATGCTAAGCAAAATATATAAATATATGAAGCTTAATTTTAATAAATTCAGCTGATTTCTTAAGTATTTTCTTGGGTTCTTTGGAGTCTTTTCCCATGTGACTTTTATTTGAGTTCCAAAAAGAGTTTATGACTTCAGAGAAAACATGTTAAAACAACAGCTGAGATTGAAGATCTGTAGAATCTCGATTTTTGCATATATGTTTTCAAAATTTTGGTATCATATAAAGCAATTTATAGAGGTAGGAATGTACATTATTTCAGTTATTTAGTCTGGTCTTTTATTAAAATGTGGGAAAATTAAATAACCTTTCAATACCGTTTCTTTTTAAGTGAGAGAGACTGGTATCTGGGTTTATGATATATAAAGTTACAGGCTTTTTCATGGGCTTTCAGAGCCTTATTGAACTTCTCTGTAGACAGAATGTTTTGTCATGTCATCAGAGTTTAAGAAGGACTCAGTAGAGAGATTATATTACTCATTTTCCTTCAGTGAGCTAAAATGAATCTCTGATTGTAAAACCAATTTGATTAAGGATTCTGAGTGCCTGTCATTTCCTTCAAGACCAAGTTCAAAATTTACTTCCTTTATGAAGCATTCACTGATGACTTCTTCCACATGGCAATTAGTTATTTAATATCCTTCATATTTAAATATTTAAAGCATACTACAGGTAAAATCTTATTTTAATGAATACTATTTTAATGTGCTTAGTTTAGGTCTATTTTATGCTTTGAACGATACTGCTATTATTTTATTGACTTGAATACAGTAAGTTATATGTCAGGAAATACTATATAAAAATGATTCCTTGATGTAAATACTGTCATTTTTTTTGTATATTCTGAGGGAAAACAAATATTTCTCAAAGTATATTGGAAATTTTTTCTTGTTTTCATACTCCCTAACTATAGAATGTTTAAATATTTTTTAAGTTTAAGTTTCAGTAAACTCTTCTGGGTCAAAGAAGTGGAAATCAGAGACATTTAGGTAGCCTAAGACATTTAGGTAGCCTAATCAAAGGGTCTGGTTTGACAGGAACAGTTTTACTTTTTAGGGAATTTGATGTTCAGATAGATTTGGAAAGTTTATCTAGGAAATGAGATCTAGCATTTTAGATATAGTTAGCACCTCCAAAACCAGAATAATCCCCCCAAAATCTGTCCCAAAACAAAGTAAAAATAACCACTAGAATATTTTCAAAATCAAACCAAATTTTAATAAGCATTTATAATACTGAATTCACATACATTTAAAAAACAAAGGAGCTCAACTGTATTTAATAGAAGAAGCCAGTGTTTCGTAACAGACAGAACATTCCTTCCTGTAGACTTTCCTTTCGTTCCCAGATATAGCATACACAGTCTGTTGATTTTTGTATTAGGAGATAATCAGCAAGTATGACTTTGTGTCTTTTGTTAATGTGGTTGATACAAAAGGTAATTTTAGGTTTCTATTAAAATACCTCACTTTGTGTCTTTAACATTTTTTAATGTGTAATGTTTTGGACAATCAATACATTCATATGGTTCAAAAATTAACAAGTACAAGGAAAGGATACGGATTCCAGTCTCCGCCATAGTTCCTCTTGCCTAGCTCACCACCCTCCTCACCCTTTGCTATATAACCACTTCATTAGTTTATTGTATGTTTCTTTATATAAAGAAGCAAAATACCATACTTTAATTGTTAACTCTATTTTTACACAAATGTTGGTACACTGTAAAATACTGTAAACAGTCTTGTGTTCTTTGTCATTCCCCCTTCCCTACCCACTTAAATATATTTTCTGTGGTTCTTTCCAAAGGAGTACATAAAGCAAGCCTCCATGCTTTTTTATAGCTTCATTCCATTTTATGGACATATCATAATGTATTTAACCAGTTCTCTTTTGATGGGCATTTAGATTATTTTTAGTTATTTGAAATTCAAACAATACTGCCATGATGCTCTGTATATATGTCATTTCATAAATGTCCAAGTGTATCTGTAGGGTAAATTCCTGGCTGTGTCAGTGGGCATGTGCAGTTGTAATTCTGGTAAATATCGCTGGATTGTTCCTCTTAGGGGTTGTGCCAGTTTATACTCCCACCATCGATGTGTGAGAGTACCTACCATGTGCCAGTAGCATGGTTTTAAGAAGCTTCTGGATTTTTACCAATCTGATAATGTAGTTTTAATTTACATTTTTCTTGTTATGAGTGATTTTGAACATCTTATATATTTAAAAATGTTTACATTTCCTTTTTTCCTGGACTGTCAGTTCATATCGTTTTATCTTGAATTTTTCTATTCAGTTTGTCTCTTAAAAATTGATTTATATAATAAAAACTAGGTATATTAGGGAGACTAAGCCTCTGTCCATGATATGAATTACTCACTTCCCCATCTTATCATTTGTCTTTTGACATTAATTGTGGTACCTTTTTTTTATCATGCAGAAGGGCTTTTTGAATTAAAAAAAAGTCTATGTAGTCAGAATTAGCAGTCTTTTCTTTTATGATATCTGGATTTTATTTTTAGTGAGTTTATGAACCTTCCATACTCTGAAGTTACAAAGGAACTGTCCCCTGTTACTTTGTAGTATTTTCATAGAGTAATTTCTACGTTTCACTTATCCTAATCTAAGGAGAGAGGTATGATCCAACATCATTTTTTTTTCTCTAGATGACCACTTGGTTAAGTAACTTTTCTTGTACTAGGTCTCGCCAGAGAACTAGCCTATTGGTTAGGATAAAGATATTTTATTTTAAGGAATTGACTCAGACAGTTATGGAAGCTGGAAAGTCCAAAATCTGGTGTGGACCAGCAGGCTGAGACCCAGGAGAGCTGATGGTGAAGATGAAGCCTGAAGGCAGTCTGCTGGAGAACTCCCTCTTGCTTAGGGGGCTGGTCTTTTTGTTCTATTTAGGCCTTCAACTGATTGGATGAGGCCCACCCACATTATGGAGGGTAATCTACTTTACTCAAGGTCACTGATTTAAATGTTAATTTCATCCCCAAATACTCTCCCACTTGACACATAAAATTAACCATTACTGTTACCTTTCCTTTTAAACTTTTAAAATTTTCCTTTAGGTACAGTGTTTGAGGTTATTCTGGGACTTTTATTCTTTTCCATTGGTCCTTCTTTTAGTGTGCCAGTACTGTACTGTTTTTATCATTTTTTAATATCTGGTAGGGTTAATACATCTTCATTACTCTTTTCAGAGCTCTCTTGGCAATTTGTGTTTGTTTATTTTTCATATAAACTTTTCATTTCTTACCATGCTTTTTCCTAAGAATTTTGTCTTTGTTGTTATTATAATAGGATTTTTTTCATTGTACCTTTTTTGTTTTATGTGAAATAGGTGATACTTATAAAATAATAAGAGTTTTAAAAAAAAAGTACCTCATTTGAACAATTAGCAACACACTTGTAATAAAGCGAGCTGGGTTTACTTGGCTTGGGTTACTACGGGCCAGGGAGAACACGCCCCTGCGGAGCCTCATGGAAGGTGTGGAGTTGGGAGGTTTATAGTGTTGGGGTGTGTGTTGGAAGGTTCTAAGAGGTATTAGGGGAGTGAGGGTCAGTCTGGACTGGCTGCTTCAAAAAAGCTGTGAGCATTTGATGATTAGGTGTCTTAATTTTGAGCCATGAGGCCGAACTTAAGTGTGTCCGGGCTTTGTCATTGGTAAAGAAGCAATAGTCACTTAGAGAAAGACAGTGTTAGTAAGAAGAGGCACATGTTCAGTCATTTTTGTTGTCAAAAAGTGGCCTTGTCCAAATCTGCTTTCAGCACTGCTTGTGTGCTATGGGTGGTGCTCTGGTCTGCTTGTTCTCAGGGCTGATTTTCCTTTTCTTCTCACATTCCTACTCCAGTGTCCCTCCTCTTCCTGAATGACTTCTCTCTCCATTTCTTCATTTGTTTAGATAGTTTTAAATTTCTTTTATAATATTCTTCAAAAAGAACTGCTGTACTTTTTGGTTAGAATTATTCCTATATACCTTATATTTTTGTTGGTATTGTAAACATAGATTTTATATTTTTATTATATTACATTTTCTCATTGTTTCAGGTATATACAAATATAATGAACTTGGTATATAAAATTTTATTGTACATTGACCCTTTTAAGTTCTCGTGAATTCTACTAACTCTAATCATTTATAGATTCTCTTAGGTTTTCCAAATTTTATTTTTTAATTGCTTAAAAAAACCCACTCCCATCTCCCCTTCTTTTGTCCTTCCTCAGACAGCTCCTTCAATGCATTATTTGAAAGGACTGTCTGCTTTTGTATTATCTCTGATTTAAAAGAAGGCTTTCAGCATTTCATCATTAGATATAATGTTTACTCTTTTTTTCTTTTCTTTTCTTTGTAGCTGCCCATTGTTGGATAAGGAAGTTCCCTTCTTTTTCTAGGTTGCTAAGAATTTATCATGAATGGATGCTGAATTTTATCTTATGTGTTTTTTTGTGTGTCTTTTGGGATGATCACTTTGTTTTTCCTCTTATAATCTGTTATTGGGGTATATTACATTTTTTTAAGTATTATGCCAAACACGCATTCTAGAATAAACCTAGCCTCGTGACATATTCTCTTTTTGCACATCACTGGATTCAGTCTGCTGACATTTATTTAGGTTTCTTGAATCACTGTTCATAAAGGGATTGGACTGTAATTATCCTCATGAGGTTTGATATCTGTATTATGAAGTTTTGCAGAATGCGTTAAGACACTAGTCCCACCCCCCAACCCACACTTTTTTTTATTTTTGGCCACACTGCTTTGTGACTTGCGGGATCTCAGTTCCCCTACCAGGGATTGAACCCAGGCCACGGCAGTGAAAGCCCAGAATCCTAACCACTAGGCCACCAGGGAACTCCCATAATAGTCCCTTTCTAAACTTACTGGAAGACTTTAAAGTCTGGAATTACCTGCTTTTGGAGTGTTTGGTAGAAGCATCTGTAAAGTCATAAAGGGTTGTGTAGCCCTTGATGTTATAGCTTTTGTCCCATTCCTGATTTTTGATCTTATTTCTTTTGTGAATACAGGCATATCAAGTTATCGAATTCTTCTTGAGTCAGCTTTTTACGTATATATATATTCCTATATACGTATCCATTTCATCAAGGTTTTCAAGTTTATTAACCTGAAGTTCATAATAGTCTTTATTTCTTTAATTTTTATAACATCCAGAGTCAAGCATTTTAATTAATAATGTTATTCCTTCTTTTATTAATCTTGATTAATCTTGCCAGTGGTTTGTCTTTCCGAAACAAGTTTGGTCACTGTCCTCGTTATTACATGTTCTTTTTTATAAGTTTAATTAAATTCTGTTCTTACTTTGATTATATCTTGCTTTTTGTCTGATAAAGCCAAATAAATATGACTAAAAAATTTCCTCCTAAGTACTACTTTGGCTAAATCTCTCAAATTTTGACGTGCATTATTTTTGTTCTCTTTTAGTTCTAAGTATTTTCTTACTTCCCTTCATTCATTTTTTTAAAGAGTTTTATTGAGGCTTGGGTTTGTGTCCTGTTCCCTCAGAAGGATTGGTGTATGCTTTTGCCAGTTGCTTGTGGGCACTAGTCATCAGGAATCATATTTCATATTTTAGTTTGTAAAGTTTTATTATTTAGAAAGTTCTTAATAGGCTGACAAACAGGATGATAGAATGAGCATTCACATGCCACCATAAGTTCTTTTCATTTACTAACCTAGACATTTTCGGATATCCCCAGTTGTCATCAGAATGCCTTATTTATAGTTCATTTGTTTCAAGCAGAATTCAAACAAGGTTACTACATTGATTTGGTCCTTAAGTCTTTTTTTTTTTTTTTTTTTTTGGTGGTACGCGGGCCTCTCACCATTGTGGCCTCTCCCGTTGCGGAGCACAGGCTCCGGACGCGCAGGCTCAGTGGCCATGGCTCATGGGCCCAGCCGCTCCGCGGCATGCGGGACCCTCCCGGACCGGGGCACGAACCCGCATCCCCTGCATCGGCAGGCGGACTCCCAACCATTGCGCCACCAGGGAAGCCCTGGTCCTTAAGTCTTTTTATCTGGAACAGTTCTCTTTTACCCCACCCCCATTCATGCCTTTGGCATGTTGAAAAAACTGAGTCAGTTGTCCTATGAAATGGCTTTGTCTGATTGTTTTCCCTTGATGTGGCTTAATTTGTTCATCTAGCCCCTCTATTTCCTGTAAATTGCAAGTTAGATCCAAAGGCTTGAAGTTAAACATTTTTGTTTGTGATTGTTTGTAAATCATGTCCCCAACATTTAGGTCACTGCTTCTGTTTAGTGGAGGGGTCTGTGACCCTCCCTTTGAGTGAAGAAGCCTCCAAATGGTTCCAGCCCCAGGCTGTCTGGTGACTATCAACTGTCTTCCAGCTGAGGCTGTAGAGATTGTGATGAAGATAGGCTTTCCCTTTTGTACTCTGTCCGAATTCCTCACCCACAGAATCTGTGAGCATAATACATGCTGGTGGCTTTAGGCCACTAAGTTTGGGGTGGCTTGTTACACATCATTACTGACTGACATGGTCTGTATACTTCATAGGTGATGAAGTGAGGGTGTTACCTCAGGATGTTAACATCCTAATATTTCGTTGTCCTACAACAAGTGGTATTAAGATTGATCAGTGGGTTCAGGTCATATGGCCTCTGGGACCATTTTAAATGGACTTCTCTTCTTGAGGTTTTACAGAGCACACCATTAAGTGTTAATTTTGACCAGAAACTCTGGTGATCGTTAGCCTGTGGTTGCTAATTCTCAAAGGAGTCATTTCTTAATTCCTCCTACCTCTCAGTATCAAGTTCAAGACAGGTATTTTTCCTTTCTCTTTAGTGAGTTTTCATGCTCTTAAATGATGGATATAGCCCTTCTTAGTCCCTAATTTATTTGAGAGGTATTGTCTCATATTTTACTCCCTTTTGGTAGGCCCTAGATTCCTCCTTTCCCCTGTTCCCTGTATAGTCATCAAATGGAAAGTTAAAATCCATAACAGAAGTCAGTTTCTATTGCTCTCTTACTTTCCATGTTCTTGGTTTGCTTTCTGTGTTCTTCGTTTCAGTCACATTCATGCCAAGTTTGTGATCCATTTAAAAAGGCATGTTTTCAAGTATTTTAGATATTTCAATTATAGGCACTTAGAGTATCCAATCTGCCATACTCCTGGAACTGGTACCGTCTTCTATTTTCTAGTTGTTTATTTGATATCTTTTATACAGTTTAAAACTATATAAACATGTAATATAATAGATAATTTAGAACATACAGACAGTACATTCCTATTTTATAATGAAACTTTTTTTAAATAAATTCATTTGTTTATATTTTTGGCTGTGTTGGGTCTTCATTGCTGCGTGCGGGCTTTCTCTAATTGCAGCGAGAGGGGGCTACTCTTGGTTGCAGTGTGGGCTTCTCACTGCAGTGGCTTCTCTTTATTGTGGAGCACGGGCTCTAGGCACGCAGGCTTCAGTAGCTGTGGCACGCGGGCTCAGTAGTTGTGGCTCATGGTCTCTATAACACAGGCTCAGTAGTTGTGGCGCATGGGCTTAGTTGCTCCACGGCATGTGGGCTCTTCCCGGACCAGGACTCGAACCTGTGTCTCCTGCACTGGCAGGTGGATTCTTAACCACTGCACCACCAGGGAAGTCCCTATAATGAAACTTTTCTACTGCCTCCTTTATTCTTTTGAAATAAATTCATAGATAATATGTTACCGACACAAAATTTATAGATACTGTATGTTACTACACAAAATTTTAAACAATTCTTAAAAATGTACTAACTGTACATGGAAAAGTGAAAAGAAAGTGGTATATAATAAAATATTGTGTATTTAACTAAATAGATGCTCGAGCATGACTACATTGAAGGTTTTTGAAATGAATGCTCACGTGTATATGTGGGATCCGCGTGGGCCTGACAGCTACACAATGAGGCTGATGCAGGAGTGTGGTATCAGCCTCTCAGATGTCTTAGGCAGGGTTGTCAGTGGAGATGTCATCTTTTAAGATGATGAGCAGCTCTTGGTCAGAGTCCGACCAAAACAAAATATAATCTTCCCTCAGTATACATGGTAGTTTTATTCCTAGAAAATTCAGTATATTAATAAAGTTGTTTTAACAATACTTTGTTCTTATATGCAGAATGGAGTTGGGTTCTAGGCTTAGACAAATAGTTAGCTTTTTGTTTGTTTTTAAATCTAAATGAGTGCTGGGACTTGTGAAATGAATGTGTGATGTGGTATGATGATCTGTTGGATCAATCTCTTATACATCATAGGACAATCTAGCATTCCTACCTTACACCCTTAAATTTCATTGCATTTCCTTATCCTTGTGACAACTAACCCCCCCCCGCCTTGAAATCTTATCAATATGAATAACTTAGGCTTCCTTATTTTTTTCTGAAATAAAATTCATACATAATGAGTTACCTATATACAAAGTTTCAAACATCAGTATAATGCCATAAATGTAATGGAAAGGACAAAGTTTATAATAAAATATTGCTCAGATGTGTCTACATTAGAAGACTTGTGAAATAGTCAGAGGCTTGCATCTCTGTGTGTAATAACAATGAACTCCACTGGTACAAATGAGAGTGATGGAGTTATATTGTATGAACAGCTCAAAATTGTGAACAGGGTTTGAATCCATGCGATTTATTACCGTATAATAGCAATTATATGCAATGAAAATATTGAACATTTTAAATAACATGCTCACAGAATTGTTTAACAGAAAAAGTAAGGTACCCCAAAGTGTGGAGATATTCTAAGTTTGCAAATAAAGTGTACGCACACGCACACACACACAAACACACAGTAAAAATCAGTAAGTAACAGTAGGCCTGGTTTATTCTTCCTGTTGTAGACCAAGAGATTAACTAATACAACAGGGAAATGAACTGTCCGGTCACCAAACATTTTATTTACTCAACATGCTGACATTTCCTTCTTTTAAAAGGTGTTAATTTTAAAATTCTTTTAAAATTAATTCTTGAAAAAAAAAGCTATTTGAAGAGGTTGCTTCCATTTGGAAGCATTTTTGTATCCTAGCTTACTTGCTCAAACTCCTTCACCTGAGATTTAATAATTCGGTACAGTAGAGAAAACCTCCCTTAAAGCCATAAGTTTTCATTGTTTTATTTTTTGGTTTAAAGTTTCCATTTTGTCATTCTTGGGTCATAAAGGATTATCACATGTAGGTTTGTTTCCTGGTTCACTGTAATGAGACCAAACTCTCATTACCTGCCTCTCTCCTCCTTGCACCTAATAGACTCGTTGTCTTTTTCCTTTTGCCTCTCAACTCCTGTCCTACTTCAGTTCCACTCTCGTGAGATGCTGGAGGAGAGATCGTGTTTCTCTTGTGGCACACGTTTCTCCCAGACCTTCTACCCACTGTTCCTAACGGAAGCAGCTGCTAGGTGTCAAGGGCAGTGTTCCAAGAATCGAGTAACCTGAAGGGAGTTGCCTGGTATGGAAACCAGACTGTCAATACCCTTTCCTTTGACATTGGTCTTGTGCTGATTCAGCTTCCTTTCCAGGACTGCGACAGTTGGCAGCCTTGCACAACACTGTTTTCATGGCTTTAAACTACACTGTTGTTTCCACAGCTAGAAAAAAATCTTCCTTTCCTTAGAGAAAATTTGTAGGAGGTAACTCCATTCAAGTAAGTCTCAGTTTAAAGAGGATATATCAGGATCTTAAAACAGCAACAGCAACAACAAAACTCTAGTTTAAAGCAGTGAGAGAATTTCAAACTTTTGCCTTTTTAGGTATAGTTTTTTCCCAGCCAATAGAATTATCTCAGATTCTAGAGAGGAATATTGGGTATTATGAATGTATACTTCTCAAGGTACAACTTTTATCTTTTTAATATATTTTTTTAACCTCAGGCTTATTGGAAAATTCGCAGAAAACAGGAAAAGCAAAACATAAACTGTTTATTGAATCCCTTTGTGCTTGGGAATGTTCTATATGCTGGGAATCCAGTGATTAATAAGACATTGTGTCTGAAGTGAAGGAATTTCCAGTTGAATAGAAGGGTCAACATGGGCAGATGACAGACAGTACAGTAGGAGGGGTGTGTTTTCGAGCTATGAGTAGATACTAGTAAAAGTGTCCCGGAGGAGGTCTTGAAGAGTGAGTAAGAGTTTGCTGGTGAGAGAAAACATGATCTTGGGGTAGGACTAACTCTGTTAGTGAGCACAGAGGTAATGCCCAACCCTGAATGATACTGAACTAGACTCTAAGTTTGGTTCAGCAGTCAAGGTCATTTAGAAGGAACATATTAATTATGCTTGGAACTGGTGAATTTCATTGCTTTTCCTCAATGATTAAGAATGAAGTAAAAGGTTATTTTTCAATAATTTTTTAAAGCAGAAAATAGTTGTAGCTCAGCAGTTCACTTGTAACAGCAGATCGCTCAATAGTCAAGCCAACTGGAAGTCTAAGTCTGTTTACATGTGCGTCGGTAGAAACAAGTGTTTAAATTATATTTTCTAAAATACCAGTTTATTTGGACATCTTTGTGGACAGAATTTTTCAGAAGGAGATGCAGTAAACAAAGTATTTGGAAAATGGGCATCATTTTGAAAAGAAGGTGATAGATAGCATTGGAAATGAGGGTAAAATACTTCAGAATTAATAACTTGCCATTGAAGTCTCTGAAGGAGTTCAGGTGTTACATTACGTGTATTGACGGTGATGCATTGTGGCACAGACATTTCTTTATTGTTATTGTTAATTATTTATTCTAATTCTTTGTTTCTTATTATTTATATAACAGAATGTTAATTTATAAGCCACTCGTATTCTGCAGCTTTTGGAGGAAATTAGGCGTAGAAGGCCTGTGTTACATTACTGAAGTGCTCATATCATTTGCTTTATAAGATTTTGTTGTCAGAGCAAACACAAGGACATTTATAGTTTGCTGCCATTAATTGCCCAGCATTTAGATATTAACACAGGAGTCTGTTAATTAACTTGATAATAAAAACTTTGGGAATGTCAGTTGATAACGGTATTATTTGTTTTAAAGGAGATTGCTAGTGAAGCCTGGGGTTTCCTTTGCATTTGACTCTCTTTCCTTCTTGCTGACCAGGCTTGCAGTTGTCTTAGGCTTTGAACCAGGGCTGGGGATTTCCTTTTATGTTTAAAGAGCTTGTGAGCATCTGACGAGAAAACTTTTGAGTTGCTTTCAGGTCGGAGCAAGGCCCACTCCTAGACTGATTTCTGCTTGTTCGCTTGGGTAACCAACCACATAACTGCTTCTACACTTGGGTTGGAGACGCTCCTGGAGCTCACGTGGTGCCCAGGGCCTGCTTGGCAAGGCTCTTGGCTGCGGGGGAGGGTAGGGGTCAGAGGTTAGGAGGACAGGAATGAGAAAGTGGCAACTTTTCCTCTCCTACTTTTTTGTCCCTTGGGAGACAGAGTAGTATACTAAAAATGTAGCACTAATTTTTTTTTTTTTTTTTTTTTGCGGTACGCGGGCCTCTCACTGTCGTGGCCTCTCCCGTTGCGGAGCACAGGCTCTGGACGCGCAGGCTCAGCGGCCATGGCTCACGGGCCCAGCCGCTCCGCGGCACGTGGGATCTTCCCGGACTGGGGCACAAACCCGTGTCCCCTGCATCGGCAGGCGGACTCTCGACCACTGCGCCACCAGGGAAGCCCTAGCACTAATTTTGAATATACTATAGATGTAACTTGCTGCCGTAAAAGTTTCAGTTTATGTAGAATGGTCAGTTCTGTGTGTATATTCGTGTGTGTGTTTTGTTTTGGTTCTTGTTATTCCTGAAAGCTTCTTAAATAAGCAAATAGAAAAAACTACTGGAGAATGAAGAAAAACTTTTTGATAATGTTAAAATTTTATATGAATTTTTTTTTAATTGCTATAAAAACCAGGGTGGTCCTATACAACTATGCCTGCCTGGGTCTTTGCTTTTATTTTATTAAAAGTGGAGAAAAGGAAGAGAAAATTCTCACATCTTGCACAGATTGTTTCCAGTAATAAAGCATTTTTGGCTCTCTGATGGAAAACTTTCAATAGTTATTCTTTTTATGTTTTGGATTGTAACTGGGACTCTAACTGCCTTGGATTATAATTTGATAATGCTATTCACATTCATGTTTAGAATATTTTAAAAATAATTTTCTTCCTTTCAAGTCCCAGAATTAAAGGAAAACAAAGCCAGGAAGTGAGGAATTATATAGCAATAACAATATTTTAAGTACTTAATTTACTTTTGGAAAGGTGATGGAAGCTTCCTCCTGAGAAGAGGAAAGCCCCAGACAGGCCTGGGGTGTGTGTGCAGCCTGGCCCCAGGTTAGGCTGTGCTCCGACCTGTCCTCGTCAGAGCATCAGGCTTTCTTAGAAATGTGCAGAAGATCACATCAGCTGGCTGTGACTGTCTGCTGTGGTGATAGAAGAGGAAAACCTTACATTGTTTAAGATACGTTTTATGAAAAGCTGAAGAAAAATCTCAAACACGAGAGCAGGATTTGGTCTAAAAATCATTTAAGCTCCACACCATTCCCTGTTTCTAACGTAGCTGTAGTACTGGGTGAGCTTTTTTTAAGTTCTTTTCCTCACTTTTTTCTTTCCCCTCTCCCCCATCTCCATCTCCGTCTCCAATAGACATGGAGCCATGGGATTGAACTGGATGCCCGGACACTTGGGTACACTCGGGACTTGTTCTCTAGCTCTTTATCCTAGTTGCCCAGACTCGGGGAGCAGGTGGAGGAGGAAGCCCCTCCTCTGTAGCTGGGGATATCGTGAGGAACTGGCACTCACACCTGATGTGGTTCTCTTCATACCCCTTCAACTTGCTCTCTTCTCTGACGGCCCATTGGGATTGAGGGATGAAGTTGAGGATAGAATAGGTTATGCAGTTAGAAGCATCATCGAGGCTTATTATATTTATTCATACAATTCTCTTTCTTTGATATTTAAATTCTGACAATAGGGAGATTGAGGAATTTTTATTTTTCCTGGATTGTTTTTTCCTACTCTGAGCTGTCTTCATTTGTCTTTAAATGCTCATTTCAATTTGTTGAAGTATAGAAAATAAAGTAAAACATAACTTACATATATACCATTAAAATTCTTCCTTCATCAATTTCTTTGATTTTTAAAAATTCTTAGAGTAACAAGCTCTATGTATACGTATTCCAGAAGATGATTATCTGCAGATGTTTGAAACATAGGGTTACTTTTAGAATTGCATTGCTAGTGTGGGCAGTGACCACCTTTTTTCCTGGAAGGATAGCAGAACCAGCTCCAGTTCACTGACTGATTTTCCTTAGAGTGCTAGACTTTGGGGAGAGGAGTGGATGCATGCCTCTTTGCATTAGCCTTGGGAGGTGAAGGAAAGGTAGAGATCAAAGTAGGGTAGGGCGAAGCCACTGGATAAGTGTACAGCTGTGGTTTCCTAAAAGAAAAAAAAGGGATTGTCTGCATCAGAATCACCTGGAGTGTTTGCTCAAGTAAGTTCTCTTACTCCAAAACTGTTTGGGGGGGTGGGGAGTACCTGGGGATCTGCATTTAACTCCAGCAGGCAATTCTGATGCCTTCCAAAGTTTGAGAGCCATGGAGAGCAGAAATACTAACCAGAGCTTTCCAATCTTGTACTCTAGCATGGCGGATGGATGTCACCTCATATATTATGTTAATAGTGACCCTCAGAGGTCATACAGCAAGTTATGCCTGAATGTGGTGGGGCTTGGTTTTGATCCCAACTCTGTTTTATTCCATTTTATTTATTTTTTATTGAAGTATAGTTGAATTACAGTGTGTTAATTACTGCTGTACAGCAAAGTGACTCAGTTATACAAATATATACATTTTTTTTCATATTCTTTTCCATTATGGCTTATCACAGGATGTTGAATATAGTTCCCTAGGGTTTACTGTCTTCTTTATTGTTGTTTACAGTAGAGATGCATTTTGTTTCAGAGATAGGCTGATATTCAGGCCTTAAGGCCACTGATACGGGCCTTTGCAATTGTTAACCCAGGGTTTTTCCAATTTCAGTGAGCACTAGAATCTCCTGGAAGGCCTGTTAAAACACACATTGTTGAACTGTACACCCAGAGTTTCTGACTCTGTAGTTTGGACTTTGGGCGAGTTTCTCAACCTCTGTGCCTCAGTTTCTTCATCTGAAAATAGTACTTATTTCGTGGAGTTGATGTCGAGACCATAAGTGTTTATTCAGTGAGTAAAGTACTCTCAGGAGTGCCTGGTGAAGAGTAAATGTTACATAATTGTTAGCTGCTGCCGTCGGCAGCATCGTGGTTACAGGATGAAGTCCCAGTGGTTCAGTGAAAATTTTGATTCTTATTCTTAAATGTGGTTTTAGATAATGTAAATCACAATAGCTGACACTTATTGAACATTTAAATGTGTCAAGCACAGTGCTCGTTGCTTAGTCCCTCCTTTAATCATTAATATAACTTTTGGAGATAAGTTCCTGTTATCTTGCTTTTATGGATGAGGAAATTCTTTAAGTGATAAGTTACAGAGCTGGGTTTTCTTTTTGCTCTGTGTATTATTATTATTATTATTAATTACATAACACTATTTTTCCCTATAAAAAGTACAGCTGAACATTTACTGTGGCTCATTTGCTTTGTGAGTTTAATAAAATTAATCTATTAAAAATCTTAATTACTTTAGTCCTTAGCTCTTGAGTATCTTCATATTTCTCTTTAGTATTTTAGGAGAAGTGAAATTTAGGTAACCATGTAGCTTCCCTTATCACTCTGGACCCCTTGTTAGTTTAGGAAGAAGTTCTTGCAAAAACCAAAATAAAATAAAGGATTTTCTTAAGTCTTCAATGCCAGAGTAGTGGTCTCCAGGGTCCTAACTTGATTAACGTAGGAGAGGCAGCTGCTCTTGCTGGTGGTCCTCTCTCTAATCTCCAGTCCTCTCGTGGTTTCTCTTTCCTGCAGGCATAGGGGCAGCTGCAGCCTCAGGTATACTGGTAAGTCCTGTGTCATGGTGACATTCTTGTTGATGGCAGGCTACAGTGATAACGAGGGATCTATTATCAATACTAATGAGACTCTGGGCTTCCCTGGTGGCGCAGTGGTTGAGAGTCCGCCTGCCGATGCAGGGGACACGGGTTCGTGCCCCGGTCCGGGAGGATCCCACATGCCGCGGAGCGGCTGGGCCCGTGAGCCGTGGCCGCTGAGCCTGCGCGTCCGGAGCCTGTGCTCCGCAACGGGAGAGGCCACAGCAGTGAGAGGCCCGCGTACCGCAAAAAAAAAAAAAAAAAAAAAAAATATTAATGAGACTCATCAGAAAGAAAATAACAGAGTAGTTTGGATAAGCCTGTTCTTTTTCTAGAATGGTTTTTTTTTTTAATGGAAATAATTATTCCTTTCAGTTAATAGAAAATTAACAGTATTCTGAATCTAGCCTTTGGACTCATCAGTATATCTAGTGTATTACAGATAATAAGGCTTTAATAGAAGCATAGAGTCTGCCTATGGAATCAGTAGCAGTAAAAAAAAACCATATGAGATTTGGTCCTGTGATTTTTTTAATCTAATATAAAAGATTTTTGGAGCAAGGGTGAAGGAAGATGCAGGGGAAAGTATTGATATGGACTTAGAATTAAAGTGACTTACCATTATCCTAAAAGATAGCAGTCGTGATATATAAGAAGCCCCATTCAGCAGCCCCTGCTCTTGAAGTACCATGTGCCTAAGCTGCAGAGGCACTGGGAGGGAAGGAGGCACTGTACCCTGAGCCTTCTCAGCGCCGCTCAATCTGATATAGTTTCCAGAGCAGGAAACAACTCAGGAAAATTTGTTCAGGGTTGCACAGCTAGTGAATAGTCCAGAAGTTGGAATTTGAGCTTGGGTTGGTTTGACTCAAGTGTTTGTGGTCTCTGGCGAGATCTGTGGCTGGAAAAGGCATCTTGGAGTCAGTGAAATTGGACACTGGGCCTTTAAGAGGCTGAGCCAAAGTAAGTGTAAGAGTGTCAGATTTAGGCAAGGAGGGCATCTTGATCAGGAGATGAGGTCCCGAAAGGGTCAGAGTCAATATAAGGAGGTTTTACCTGGGGATCTAGGGGAAAATGAAACTGGGAAGGTTAACTTGGTTAAGATTATGGAGGGATTTTTTTTAATGCTCTTAAGGATTTATTTTTATTTATTTATTAATTTAAAAATTTTTGTTTTATTTATTTTTGACTGCGTTGGGTCTTTGTTGCTGCACACGGGCTTTCTCTAGTTGTGGCGAGCAGGGGCTCCTCTTCATTGCGGTGGATGGTCTTCTCATTGTGGTGGCTTCTCTTGTTGCGGAGCACGGGCTCTAGGCACGCGGGCTTCCGGAGTTGTGGTACACGGGCTCAATAGTTGTGGCTCGTGGGCTCCAGAGCACAGGCTCGGTAGTTGTGGAGCACGAGCTTAGTTGCTGCGCAGCATGTGGGATCTTCCCAGACCAGGGCTCGAACCCGTGTCCCCTGCATTGGTGCCACCAGTGAAGTCCGATTTTTTTTTTTTCAAAGACAGTTAAGTGTTAGGATTAAATAGTACAGCAAACATGTTAAAGATAAAATGGGGCGAGGTTAAGAAGCTGTGAAAGAGTAAATGGTCAATGCATAGTGGGCTTTCTTGGGAGATTGAGGATTGAAGGCAAGGGACCAATTCAGAAATTTTGTGGTCTTGCAGGTGTAAGCCGGAGTCAGTACCACAGCCTCAGTCCCAGTTCTGGATTCCTGAATTCGTCTCTCATACCATTAACTCCATTTTACTTTAAATGGACATTTTCAAACAATGAACAGAAGTAGACAAACATATAGCGAGCCCCACACACCCATCACTCAGCCTTCAACGATTATATGGCCAGTGTTGTTGTGTGTACACTTGCTCTTCCTTCACCCCCCCAATCCCCGCCCTCAATATTATTTTGAAGTAAATCCCAGCTATTGTATCATTTAATCTGTCAGTATTTCAGTATATAGCTCTAAAATATAAAGGGCTTAAAAAACGAAACACAAACATTATACAGTTATCACATTTAAAGAATATTTTTTCATACCAATTATCCAGTGTTGAAATTTCCAGTAGTTTCATAAATGGATTAAATGTTTCTGTTTAATTTACATTGTGGGGTAGTTTGAGTCAAGGTCCAAACAAAATCCACTCTCATAATTGGATGATACCTTTTCATCTCTATGGTTTTCCTCTTCCTTCATCTCTTCATCTCTCCCTCTTTTCCTCTCTTCCTCTCTCCTTTCCTTTTTGCTGTTACAACTTATTTGTTGAAACTAGGTCATTTTTCTAGTAGAGGTTCCCACAGTTTGAGATTTGCTGATTGATTTGCTATGGTTTAATGTATTCCTCAGCCCTTTTAAATTTCCTATAAATTGGTAGTTAGATATACAGGCTCATTATCAGATTTTTTTTTCCTGAAGGAATATCTCATTGCTGTTCTGATCATTAGGAGGTAAAGGATGTCTTGATTTTTCTCATTTTTGATGACACCACCAATGCTCACTATAGTCTTCCCTCCCTCTTAATTTCCAGTTTTTTTTGTTTGTTTTTTTTACTACATTCTTTTATAGTCATCTTTTTGCCGTAAGACTGCCAGTAACAAACAGCAAAATGTGTTTTGTAGCATATTGCTACCAGGCAGTGTAGCTGTTAACATGATAAATATTCTTGGACATGAGCCCAAGTTTTGTTCAGTTTTATGTTTGTCCTCATACATTTATTTTGTATTGCTGTGTCTAATTCTAACTGTAAGCTCTTGGAAGGCATTCAGTCAGTAATTCACCAGGCTTTTGAGTACCTGTCGGTGCTCAGCGCTGGGAACCCAAGAGGAAGTAAGAGTCCAGTTCAGGAGATACACAAACAAATAGTTTAAGAATTTATAATGCTGTATTTTAAGAATACATCTGAAGTTGATGTGAGGTAGTTGTTTGGGGGAATGGAGGAGTTAATTTCTAGCAGGATCTTGAAGACAGCGATGCTTCAGAGACACAGAAGGAAGGGCACCCACCTGGACTGAGAGAGTTGCACATGCAGACAGGTGGCCCTGTGGAAGCCTGTGAGCAGTCAAGTGCGTGAAGCTGAGGACTTGCGGTGGGCCCGGGGGAAGGCCAAGATGAAGCTGGGGTGGCAGCTGGAGGTTGTTTGATGAGCTTTTCTGTGCCAGAGCAAGGACTGTGGACCTCATTCTGTAGGCACCACGGAGGAGGCCTTTCCAGGCAGTAGCGCAGCATGGCCATTTGTATTTTAGCAAGTCTGCTCTGGTGGCGTGGCGGGCAAGAGGCTGTGGTGTAAAGGAGCTGACAGCTGGAGGGAAGATGAAGGGGATGGACTTGACAGTGATTTTAGGTCTGGTCATGTGTCAGATCTATATGGATGGTGAGAGAGGTAAGGGGTGTGGAATGGCTCTGAGAAGTCCATGTGGATGGTGATGCCCTTGACCAGGTGGCCCTTGAAGGAAGGGGATCAGATTTGAGGAGGACAGTTAAGAGAGTCATTTCTTGACATACAAGGGACTCCTTGAGTACAAGGGACTCCTTCATAATGCAGTTAAAATATATGGGACTTGAAGTAGAGAGATTCGGGAATCATCACCATCCAGGAGTCTGCATGGAGTCTTTGGAGGGAAAGAGAGGAACCAGCAGAGGATCCTTCAGCGAACGTAATCTGAGGAGGCAAGATGGGTCTCTTTATCTTGTTTTCCATCAGCCTGTGGACCTTAAACGACTATTTGATGATAATGAGTAGTAGGTAGAGTGGCCTTGTATTCAGATTTGTGGGAGTTTGAAGTTTTGATACTTTTTAATTCATAATATTATAATTGAATGTTTTGGAAGTATCCCACACACAAAATACTTAAGATTCATAATTTTTGAAAAGGGAATTTAGGAGAATAGGTGGAAGCTAGGATAATACCTTAAAAAGTTAAAATTACATCAAATCCTTACGATAATGCTTGAAGCTTACAGGTGTCTGTAGAGTACAGCTAGGGTGGAAATGAAGATTTGTCCATCCCGTTGAGTTGCTAGCAATGTGCTCAGACACTAGCTGTGCACATTGCTTAAGGTTTTGTTTCCTCCTGGTAAAAAACAAGCTGATAGATAATAGGGACCATCTCCTGGGGTTGTTGTAAAGGTGGAGCGTGCACGGCACCTGTCGCGGAGCCCTGCCTGCAGTGTCCGCTGTCCTAGTCAGTGCTCTTCCCATTAGGGCGTTCCTGAGGACGCGGTGGGGTGATGGGTCCATTCTCGAAGTGGATACTTTATAGGTTTATATTGTTTTCCTTTTGGAAAGGATATCTTAAATTTATGTATCTGCAAACTAAATTAGGTCAGTAGCACGGGAAGTTTCTTGGGCAGAGTGATGAGTCCATGTGACTGGCAGCCCCGTGTGGCCAGCAGGCATCTTCTCTGTGGAGTTGATTGCACTCTCCTCTCCACTACAGTGCCTCACGTGCCAGGACCCGATCTGTTTCCCGTTAGTATTCGGGATTGATGATAGGAGTTTCCAAAGCGGGAAGAGAAAAGGAGCGAGAAATCATTCTGACCTAGATACTGTGAGATGTTACGAGGCCACTCAAATCCTCATCACCTCACTTTAGATGACTGCAGTAGTACTAAGTACCATCATCCTTCTCTTTCTAGTACATCTGTACTTCATGTGATTGTTGGAAAAACCTTTCTTAAATAACTTGAGAATCATCACATTCTAGATCTAGAAGCCATAGTGGCTCCCTGTTGCCTTTGTTTCAGATCTGAAGCTCTCTCTGCAGGACTCCAAAGACAGCCAGTGTTTGCTAGCTTCTTGGCTTATCCTCCCCAACCTCTTAGCACCACAGCTGTTTGTTTGTCTAAATTGTTTTCTTCTGTTACTGTCTACCAGTCCTCCCACCTCTCCCCTGGTCTGAGTTTGCTGCCTTTTGTACTGTGGTTGGGCATACCCTGATGCTAAGGTCAACATCTTTAGCCGGGTGATGGACTGTGAGTGTTCACTGACACTTCTTTTGCTGAGAGCACTTTGCCAGCCTCCATCAAAATTTTAAACGTACCAACCCTTTGGCAGAAGTTCCCCTTGTGGAGAGTAATGCTACAGAAATATTTCAGCTGAAGATGTATGCACAAGGATGTTTATTATAGTGCTGTATGAAGTAGGGAAAGACTGGGAACAACCTAAATGTCCATCAATAGGGGACTGGTTAAATAAGTCACAGAACTGACTAATACAATACTGCATAGCAAAAAAAAGAGAATAAGGTAGATGTTTAGATGCAGATATAGAAAGAGATATATAATGTATTGTTAAGGGACCACAAAATAGACTGTGTACAGCAAATACGCTCCAGTTGTTTTTAAAGGAAAAAGGATTTAAATTCACATTTATTCTTGGTTGTGCATTGAATGATTGTGGAAAGATACCCTATTAGCAGTAAGCTTTGTGGAGGGGATCCTGGGAAGTAGGAGACAGTCTTTCTTTTCATTGTTTATCTCTCTGTATCTTTTGAACTCATACCATGGGAATATTTTTCCTTTTCAAATTTTTTTTTTTTTTTTTTTTTTTTTTTTTTTGCGGTACGCAGGCCTCTCACTGTTGTGGCCTCTCCCGTTGCGGAGCACAGGCTCCAGATGCGCAGGCTCAGCGGCCATGGCTCACGGGCCCAGCCGCTCCGCAGCATGTGGTATCTTCCCGGACTGGGGCACGATCCCGTGTCCCCTGCATCGGCAGGCGGACTCTCAACCACTGTGCCACCAGGGAAGCCCCTCAAATTTTTTATAAGTGTCCTTGACGTTACTTACTTACTTACTTACTTACTTATTTTGGCTGCGTTGGGTCTTTGTTGCTGCATGTGAACTTTCTCTAGTTGAGGTGAGCGGGGGCTACTCTTTGTTGCAGTGCGCGGGCTTCTCACTGCGGTGGCTTCTCTTGTTGCGGAGCACAGGCTCTAGAGCGCAGGCTCAGTAGTTGTGGCGCACGGACTTAGTTGTTCCACCACATGTGGCATCTTCCCGGACCAGGGTTCCAACCCGTGTCCCCTGCATTGGCAGGCGGAGTCTTAACCACTGTGCCACCAGGGAAGCCCTGTCCTTGACATTTTATTCTACATTTTCTTCATAGTCCCATGTTGCCATTACTACTTAATTCATTTCATTATAAAAGAAAACAGAAGTACTCCTGCTCTTGGCCTTTACACTAGAGCCAGGACATAGTTTTGACCTTATCCTTCCTCACAATAGCACAGTATAACTAGTGTTTCCTTCCTGCTCATCCTTCACACTGTAAGATGTTAAGCACCCAGTGAAGGGACTGTTCCATACAAGGTATTCAATAAATGTTTAGACATTTTTAAAAATAATTTTATTTATTTATATTTATTTTTGGCTGCGTTGGGTCTTCGTTGCTGCGTGCGGGCTTTCTCTAGTTGCCGCGAGCGGGGGCTACTCTTTGTTGTGGTGCGTGGGCTTCTCATTGCGGTGGCTTCTCTTGTTGCGGAGCACGGGCTCTAGGCACGCGGGCTTCAGTAGTTGTGGCACATGGGCTCAGTAGTTGTGGCTCGTGGGCTCAGTAGTTGTGACTTGCAGGCTCTAGAGCACAGGCTCAGTAGATGTGGCTCACGGACTCAGTAGTTGTGGCGCGCGGGCTTAGTTGCTCCGCAGTATGTGCGATCTTCCCGGGCCAGGGATCAAACCCGCGTGGCCTGCATTGGCAGGCGGATTCTTAACCACTCTGCCACGAGGGTAGTCCCTAGACATTTGTTAAAAGTAACATCTAAGTGAAAACTTCTGAAACAAATGTGTACATGCCCCTATCTCAAGCTCTTTTCACACTTTTTTTGTTTTGTGAGTCAGTCTCTGTTTTACCTTTGATCTATAACATAAAGATGGTTAAAACCAGAATCAGTCAGTGGTGAAAAGCTTGTGAGTGAGATGAAGAAAAATAATACTGATAAAGGACTCTGAAAGGATAAACCACACTTCCCTTGTGTGGCTCCTTTGCGTTGTAGCATTATCACAGTGTGACACTCTCTTAAACAGTCACAGCTGTGTATTTGTCACAGTGACAATGTGTGTGTGTGTGAACTAGTGTGCAAGCTGGTGTGCACTGGTTTAAACTTTTGAATATCAGAGTCTGCAGTGATGTGTTGAACATGAAGGCTGCGCTTAGTTGTTGTTTATAAAATATGGTGCTGAATGTATTTCTTATTTTCTAATACAGACATTGGCCTCTTGTTGTCTGTTAAATTACTTATTCCTACTTACTTTTCCTGAGATGAAAATAAGTACCTACCAGAAAATAAATATAGCTCTGAAGGGGAAAAAGCTCAGGTTTGTTGTGATATATAACTTTTATATCTTTATTAAAGCTGCCAAATGTAGACTTTATAGTCCCAGTGTAAGTTATATATAGATGATGGTTGTTTTAGGTTAAAACTTGGTACCTTTTCTGGATGTTCTCTCAGTTAAATTAATCCTTATGTTCAAACGTAAATTGAAGCAGAACAAGTTCCATTTTCAGTGATTCTCACTAAATTTTGTTTTGGTTTTATTTCCAGCTGTATTTAATAACTGAAAGCCTCTTGTGGTTAAGAATAGTGTTTGAGATTTTGGTGGAATCTAATTATTTAAAAATTTTAAGCCTTAAAAGATGAAATGTAGAATCATAGTAAAATTTCCTGATGGCTTTCATAGTCTGTTAGTTCAGTGTTGCTTATTTTAGAGGGGACCGTATCCACATTAAAATGTGTATTTACTGTACTTGTAACGGTCTTTTTCAGCTCGTTTAAAAAATCAGTTCATTTAGCCACAAAGAGAAAACAAAAGGAAATGTAAAAGGCTTATATGCATAGGGCATGTGAGCCTGTTCCTGTTTCTTAACAGTTTACTAAAACAAGTGTCTAAGCACTGCCCGTAAACCTTGTGTGCACATGTGTGTGTTTGAGGCACAGGTGGGGATCTGCTAGTTTGTTTGCCCATTGCGAGGCTGTTCTGCTCCTTCGTGGGGGGTTTTTTGTAACAGGGTGAAGGTCCCTGAATGGAGGCCTTGTTCCCGGCTTGATTTTGAAGTCCTCGCTGTTAATCTAAAGGAACCTGCAGGACATGCAGCTGGAAGTCCATGTGACAAGTGAAAGTCTGGGATCCAGAGCAAGTAGTGTGTGTGTGTGTGTGTGTGTGTGTGTGTGTGTGTGTGTGAGAGAGAGAGAGAGAGAGAGGGGTTTTGCCCCCCCCCCCCAGTCTAATTGTTACCCTCTGCCAGCAGCCAGACTGAAGAGCTACCCTTTTAAATATCCTTGGGCTGCCTGTGCTCGGAGACCTCCCCTAAATGTTATCAGATAAAAACCTGGACAACTGAGTGTAATTCTCTTACTAAAGTATAGTACTGACTGGGCATTCTGCACTGCTGTTAGAGGTTAGATATCTTGATTGGTTGTTTGGGGGGTTTATGTAAAAGGAAGAAGAGTTGCTTGGGAAATGCTGGATTGTTGGCATGCTCTTTGCTTCAGAGCCTGTTTAAAGGCAGGTTGCACCAACACTTGGCTAGTTAAGTCTAGTTTGTACAGCTTGTGTACTTTCAGTACCAGCTATTGGTCCAAAGTTTCTTGGCTTAAGAAGCTGTGTCATTTTAAGTGTATACTCTATGAGAAAGGGGTGGGGCAGCAGAAGCTTTTTATAGGGTTTCAACTCATTAACATTAATTTTTAAAGTAATATTTTGAGACTGTAACAGGGGAAGTAGAACTTGTATATTATGTTTCTTTCATTCTAACACATATTTAAACTGACAGGGAAGAAGGAGAGAATTTTATTTTTAAGTGATATTTTCCATTCTTTTTTTTTCTTCCCAATCAGAAACTGGTTCTTCAACTTTCAGTGCCAATTAAGACATGCTATAATCAGCATTTTACACTCTGTGCTGCTGTTTGACTTCGGGTGTAAATGGGGGTAGACTGTTTAGTAACTGAGCATGCATAGTTAAATGCTAGAGATCGGACATACAGTAAGTTTGGTGTGGTATTTGGTTTATATTTCAGCATAATACTGAAACCATGCAGAATTCCTCCTGGAAAAGTGTTCAACAGGATGCCAGAAAGGCCGTGTCACTGATAAGTTTCTCTACTTCAGTAGGTTTTTTTAGTGTGTTTTGTTCCCCACTGCTGTTTTATCCTTTATTGTGGTCCTTTGGTAACTGTGCCACGTGAACATGAAATTCTATACGTGAGTGTTTATTGGTTTTGTAGAAACCCCAGGGTACTGTCAGCTTAATAACTGTGTTGTTTTGTGGGTTGCTGAGAGGGCATATTAAAAGTGAGTTGATAATAAAGTTTTCATTAATTATTTTAACATTTTCAAGGTAATATTAAAGACAGTTCAACCAAAATCAGAATTAAACAATAACATGAGCTTTTGGTTTGCTCTGGTTTAAGAGAGTTTGGTTCCAGCTGGCTTTCTTTCCCTTCTACGACTGACTGTCACCTTCCTGCAGAACTCAAATATGGTCTTTAGGTTGTATGGTTGCATAATAAATTTAATTGTTAATTATATGTATTTTTGCTCTTGATGATTCACTACCTTTTTGTATTTTATTTTTGCTTTTGAGAAAGTGTTACAGAAATGAAAATTATAACATAGATGTTTGCTTAAATGTAAGATGAGTTGATACTTTGTGATAAGCCTTTGCTTCATCTTGATTACCAAAGAAGCTTATAACTCATTGAGATATTTCTTTATATTTGTGTTTGTTTAGGATATGTCTCAGGAAGGCTATGGAACTAGGTCTCAACCTTCTCTGGCTCCTGGAAAACCCAACCATGAAGACTTGAACTTAATACAACAAGAAAGACCATCAAGTTTACCAGTAAGACTTAATGTACTGATTTGGAAATTCAATGAGTTACAGATTTCTAAAAAGAGCATTTGTTTTTGTTTATTCTACTTTATATTGAGACTTGGGGGAGAAGCTTATGGATTTCAGGTATATTTGTGATTTATTAATTTTTATTTTACAGTTTCCTTCTCAAAGGAGCTGTGTAGTCCTGAATAAGTCTATTTCATTTGTAGGTGTCTCCGAGTCCAGTGTTGTAGGTATCTCTAAGTCCAATTGGAAGCTTTTATTTGGCTGATAGGTTTTGTGGCAGAAAGGTGTTTCTGTTGTACAGTTGTGCTTTGCATAGCCTGTTGCTTTCTGGTAGTGATTCAGAGCAGAGGTATCTATATAGGAGTTACATGTAAAGGAAATTCCCATTTGGCAAAGAATGAGATAAAGCATCCAGTGGTAGTTTGAGTTCCTTCTGGGACTTCATGTAACGAGAAGTCACCCAATCTCTTTTCACCCAAAAGAAAGTATTTTAGTTTAAAATTGGAAAATACAACTTATAAGTATTTCTATTAGCAAATTATTGGGTATATATTGACTAGAGTAGTAGCTAAATTATAGGTTACATGTTAATGCCCTTAGATAGTTCACCTGTGCTTAATTTTCTTTTTTTTAATCCCCCCATGGGCAACCTCATTTAAATGAGATATTCCTTATAACTTCAAAGAATATATTTGTGCAAACAAATTTTTATATATATTTTCTTGTTAAAATATTTTGATGTGAAGACATTGTTATTGCTCAATCTCTATTAAGAAGTCGTATTTAAGACAGGAACTCAGACTAGCCATGATTTTAATTTGAATCTTAAACATGTTTACATTAAGTAAGATTTATTATGTTACTTCTAAACATTTGAGAACCAGCATTTGTAAAGAACGTTATACATGACATTTGGCACATACCGTACCCATTTTTAAGTTATATGTAGCCGTAGAGTAGAAGGTAAGTGATGGCTACAGGATGTGTAATATCTTTGAATCTGATGCACATGTATTTGAAACCCTAATTTTTACAGCTTTTATTTCTATGGTGGGAAGTGGGTAAAATTTACTGTGGTCATTTTTTAGTCACATTGGAATATTTATTATCTAGTTATTTGGTTTTTGAAGGAATGAAAAAGGTAATGGACTCTGTGTTCTAAGCTGTAAGCTTTTTTCTTCAGCAGATAATTCACAGCTTGGTGAGCATGGTGTGTGTGTGTGCGCGCGCATGTTCGTGCGTGCGTGCACGTGCACCTGCATCCGCAAATGCACGTGAATGCTGTTGATAAATGCAACATTTGCTGAACATTTGGAAATTGGCTTGTGGTTTTAGGAAATTTAAATTGACTCATGGGAAGGTGGGCAGTGGTTGACAGTGAATTCTACTTTTTTACCACAGGATTTTTAGTGTTTTAGATAAGCCTAACTTTTTAGGTTTGTCATTGGCTGTTGATGTGTACTGTTTTACGGGTTGGAGAATTTGTTAAAGATTGATACCGATTTTCTACATAGCTATAAGAATACTTTGCAGCATACTGCTTTCTTCATATCCATTTGAACTTCTGTGTCACCTACTAGGCTATGCTTCTTTTCACTGCTCTGCTTTGGAATCAATGGTTGACTTTCAGCTAACTGTACAGCATAACTGGGGGAGAATGAAGTGTGGTAGTCCCAGAAAACTGAAGAGTTCTGCTTTGGGATGGTGCAAAGTTGATTACTGGAAAAGGAGCTCAGAGTATGTTAAGAAGTGAACCAATATATTCTTCAACAGTTTAAGTCTTTTGGATTGTTCTTTTTGTATACATATAATGGCTAACTTTATTCTTTAATGTTTATCTTACTTCCTTCCCTAGGGGATTTAAGGTTGCTCATAATATAAATTTTCTTACGAAGCTATTAAAAAATGAAACGCCCTAATTGGTGGTTTCTTTTTGTTTTTGTAACTCACAGATAAATAGCATGCTGATTTTAATTTTGATTTTAATTTGAATTTCAAACATGCTTACATTAACTAAGATTTATTATGTTACTTCTAAACATTTGAGAACCGGCATTTGTAAAGAATGTTATACATGACATTTGGCGCATACCATACCCATATACTCAATAACATTTCAATAATCTTTTTTTAGAGAGGAAAGTTTCCAGGTTTTATGCTGAGTGCATAGAAGCATCAGTTACTGAATAAAGGACAAATTGTAGATTGGTTGGTTGTACCTACCTAAACCTCCTGCCCCCAATCTGTTAAGATGAAAATTGGCTTTATTTAAATGAATTTTAGTGCTCCACTTTTCTTTCAACAGGTTTTGTTTGTGTAGAAAGTTTTTCTATATAGAGTTTACAAATATATTTTTATTGATATAGACACTGCATCAATATGTTATATAAAACAAAGGTAATTACAGTTTTGGGGAGAGATTTGTTGGTATTCTGTATGGCTGTAATATGTATTTTTACTCTAACTTGGATAAATTGATTCTATAAGTACCATGAAACTGTATTTATCACATCTGAATTTATTAGGTGTTTTGTAGATTTCTGCTGTGTTTTTTCCTTTTCAAGTGTTAGTGATACAAATTTTGTCTTTTTACTTAAGGTTAAAGGCCATCCATCATATTTGTAATCTCTCGTTTTGTAATTTTGAACCAAGGAAATTGTGGGTCTTATCTGTATGTTTAAAAATATGTGGTAAAAATGATTCTAATGTATAATCAAGTCTTTATCCATTACGTATGTGACTGTAAGAAGGAAGCTTCTTAAGTAGTTGTTTCTTAATTTTTTCCTTAAGTTGAGTTAGATTGATAGAGTTTGTAATGTTTTTCTGCATGTGGGGTATTTTCTGTAGTGTATTTTTGTTATACAGTTAACTTTCCATTACAAGAAATCAAGGCATTTTCTTATGCTAGATCTAGAATTTGATTCTCTCAGCAAGTTGTCCTCTCACCATTGTTTAAATTGGTATTTGTCTATATTTGCATTTCATTAAGTTCTTGGTGATCCTCAGTTGTTAATGCAGTTGTGTTTTCCATCTGACCGAGTTCTTCAGGTCATCCACATAAAGCCAATGACTGATAACTTAATATTTGTCATCTTGTTGTCTTGGTGCCATGACCAGTAATATTTACTTTTCACTTAATGCACTCAGACCTAAGCTCAGAACAAATCTTCCTTAATAATGTCTACTGCTGTCTATACCTCTTAATCATATAGCCTTCTCCCTGTTGAGGTTCATTAGCTTACATATCCTTGGTGTTACCATTACTAACAAATTTTAACATATAGCATGTGATATAAAAATTAGCTTGAAGAACTGACTCTATCTCCTTGGAATATTATCACTTAAAATTTGAGCACATTCTATAGTTTTTTTCTACCTCTAATATTGATATGAAGTGAAGCCATCATTAAGTAAAATATACAGTGGAAGGTCTAAACAAATGCTGTAGCTTATCAACTCCTTTATTTTATAAACGTTGAGTATATCTCAATTTACACTCTGACCCCCCAAATATGATTTAGTACATTTTTTGTTGAGTCTTTTTTAACTTTTTCATCCCTTATGGCATTTACTAGTCATCCTTTTATTGCAGTTACTTTTTTTTTTTTTTTTTTTTTGCGGTACACAGGCCTCTCACTGTTGTGGCCTCTCCCGTTGCGGAGCACAGGCTCCGGACACGCAGGCTCAGCGGCCATGGCTCACAGGCCCAGCCGCTCCGCGACATGTGGGATCTTCCCGGACCGGGGCACGAACCCGTGTCCGCTGCATCAGCAGGCAGACTCTCAACTACTACGCCACCAGGGAAGCCCTATTGCAGTTACTTTTATAGTTGTCTTGCCTCTCCCTCTCACCCTCAACAGACTAGGATCTTTTCACAGTATTTATTATGTTTTATTCAGTAAGTATTTTCCTAATAGAATTTATATAAGAATTTTTAAATACATTCTTCCCCTAGTTGCAGAATTTTCTTTTAATTGCTTACAGGATCTTTTCCAAGGTATTGAATTGACATCAGAAGAGCCTATGTTCTCCATATGCTACTGATACTAAAGGATTATATGAATGTGGTATCTGTATTGGCAGGGTGGTTTTATTCTTAAAACTATTTTCTTTTATTATAAAATGACATTTGAGTTTTACTTTGGTAAACTTAACCTTCAAGAGAAGAAAAAGTGGGCACTTTTGTATAATTAATCTAAAAGTAGTGTGAAACATTCTTTTCTTAGTAATGTATATTTTTTAAGAAAAATATTTATTTATTTATTTATTTAGGCTGCGCTGGGTCTTAGTTGTGGCACGCAGGATCTTCACCGTGGCATGCGGGATCTTTTAGTTGCGGCATGCGTGCTCATAGTTGTGGCATGCGTGCGGGATCTAGTTTCACAACCAGGGGTCGAACCTGGGCCCCCTGTATTGGGAGCACAGAGTCTTATGCACTGGACCACCATAATATGTATTTTTAATTGTAAAAGTGAATAAATTGACAAACAGTAATCATGATTTCAGTGAATACAGTAAATACATGTTTATACATATTATAAACATGTATAAAAAAGTCAACCAAAAAAAGGTTTTGAGTTTTTATATTCCTTGCTCTAAGCAAATAGTGCTTTCTCCTCCAGGAATCTGAAGAGTCGCTGATACTCCTCAGTTTAGAAATAACTTATTTGTTTTTTTCTTCAGAGAGACCTACCACCGGTTTGTATTTCAGATAGCAGGTCCATTATTCTGTTTACCTAAGATACAGAGTATGATCAGTCATATTCTAAAGGCCTTTGCGAAGGCCCATCAGGTCATTAAAAATCTCTTTCTGACCCTTTCTTTCTTAAATAGGAAACATGAGGTTGACATGAAAAGGGTTTGATCTGTCCAAGTTTAGTAAAAACCCTAAATGTCCCGTGGAATAGTGCTTATGGCACTTTTGTTGAGCTTGCGATTAGAAGGAAATGTTGAGGTTTAGATAAAACATATTCTTTTTCCCCTTTGTGAAAGGAAGGAGGTAGTATATGCTGGTTGTTCTTTGAAATAGAGGGTGTTAAACAGGATATTGGAAGCCTGAAAGAGAATGGTTGAAAAACTGTTATTACCAAGAATATTCTTTGGGGGTTAGGTATTAGCAACAGAGCATGCAGTGATTTCCCTTTACTGAAAAAGAATACTTCTGTGTGTGTGTTTGTTTTATTAATCTTTAATGACACATGTTGGGTTAGGGGTAAATGGTCATGTACTTTGGAAGCATGTATGAAAAATTATATGTTAATAGGGACATTTTAAGTGTGTGGATTTGATAATATAGTTCCTATGAACAATTAGAAACTATTGGAAAAGCTAGGTGGAGCAGTTTTTAACTGGGTTTTGCATTTACCAAGTTCTCAATCCATCTAAGAATACAAATTGTTAAGATGATCTTAACCTGTTAGTTGTCGGGTTTTTGCAAAAGTTAAAATCTACCAGGTAAGAATTAGATGTTTAGCTGCTGAATGAACTTTTTCCAAACTTTTTTTTATTTGTATCTTGAGCTTGAATTAAGTGGTTGTCATTAAAAGGTTAAGAGTGTAACTGTCTTCTGTTGATGGATCGTTCTCAAATCATCCTGAACATTTAAAAAATTCTAAGTTAATAAAAGAGAAATTGAATCTGTTGTCCCCTTCTCTCAGTGTTCAAGCAGTGATAATCCCTGTGTGCAGCTGAAGACACCAGCTGTCTGTTATCAGTGTTTCCTAAATGTTATTAGGGTATGTTGGGTCTTGAAGTCATGGAAGTCTTAAAAAGTGGGCACCTGGTGAATGGAGCAGGAGGTTCTCTGAAGGGAGTGTCTTGTCAGCGAGAGCATCTGCAGACACAGGTAACCATTTGCATAACTTTGAAACTGAAGGCACAGACACACTTTGATATCTTGGAGAAGTGTTAAATGGAGCGTACAACATTCAGTTTCTTACCTAGGACTTACCGTAATTTGCAAATGTAATTTTAGTCTCTGGTCTACTCTATATGGAGACGACAGTTCTTTTTGGATTCAGTTTGAGAGAAATATGAAAAGACCTTACTTGAAAGTCCGAATTTAGGAAAAGTGATAGTGACTCTGACAGATGTTTATTTTCCAACATGGATTATTTCTTTAAGATGTGATATTCTGTAATTTTATCCCCCAGAGTATTTTTGTGATATTTTGAAAATAGGGGAAATACTTGAACCTTGAGCAAGGTAAGAAGTCATAGGAAGTGGGAAGGTATGTTTCTCTCTCTTTCAAAACAATCTTCCACTTAAATATTTGTTCTGTAAATGAATGTTCAATAAAACCTTACCAATTTGGATTTCTTCCAGGTTACAGCAGGCTAAATATATGGAAAGCTTGAATAAATTAATATTTAAAAAGAACTATAGTTTGTTTTTAAATAACTCGAATGTTTGTGTGCAAAGTGTTTCTAATTTGAGATCTTTCAGTCCTTTTGAAATAAATGGATAATTCTAAATTCATTATAGCTGAGATATTTGCTTAGTGGTGATGCATTATTTTCAGAAATTCATTTAATTTTTAAAAACACATTTTAACTAAGCATACCTCCTGTAGACCTTTTTACATAATATTCTGAAGCTTTCCATTTAAAATATGGGGGAAATGAATTTTAACCCATTTTATGGGACTGTCAATTCCAAAAAAAAATAATGAAGGAGTACTGCAAAAAATAGACACTAGACAAAATTGGAGATGAAGAGAGGCTGAAACATAACTGATTTTCAGGATATTGGTTTTGATAATAGAAGGATAACTATGATCTATAGTTGATAAATGAGGCTCATTAAGTAAGCGATGATAAATGCAGATATTCCTGGCTAATAGGAAAGTCAGCATACAAATTTTGCTGAAACAAATGGGAGACTGGAAGGTTTTGACCAGCCTTTCGGCTCTTCAGATGACCTGTGTGAGGCCATGGAGCCTCCTCTGTGGCCTCGCAGGCTGGGGTGCACGTAACTCTCAGGTCTGAATGCAAATAGCCGCAGAACCATACCTGGACATAAGCCTCTTTTCCCAGAGGGGCCGTCTCTGAGCACAAGGGGGTGAGCAGCAGTGTTGGGCTTTAGTACAAACCACAAAGATCCGTGTGTGTGAGGGATTCTCACATGTGGGCACGGGGGCTCCAGTAGGACAGTTAGCAGCAGCATAGCTCCTTCGAATTTTAATTTTAATTTTTTATGCTAGAACGAAAAAACGAGTGATGTCCAAGAGGTACCTTTTCATATTTTAACCTGCCGTTTCTGTTTCCACAAGGCAGTTCTTGGCATGCTGAGCCAGAAAGCCGCTTCCTTTTCTTCCTGGTGCTTCTCCCATTCACTGGTATCGAGAAGGGGGAGCGGGCTTCCTCCAGATTATACAGGCGTGGCCATTGTAAGACGTTGAGCTGAATGAAGTTTACTTTACATTATCCAAGTTAGCTGGGAAGTAAATTTTAGTTTGCAGATTTCCACTTTGTATGTAACTGAAGGCACACATCTGTAGTATGTAGCAAGAGATACATAACCAGCAGGAGCTCAGAGTAGCATTTATGGACTGGTTAATTGCTTTTATTTTTCTTTTGAACTGGAAGGAACTATTTTGAATATTAGCTGTCAGTTTAGGAGAGGAAATAAATATATGTAGAGAAGGTTCTTACCTGAGAGCGAAAATTTCTATTTCTCCTTCACAATGTAAAGGTTTAGAGGTGTCTCTCTCTTTCTCATCTTTTTTCTTTGCCTTTGCTAAATTGTAAAATAACTGAATGGTCTTGTTTTCCTTTGTTTGGGTCAAGAAATTTTAGCTGAAAATTGTTACTGTGTGAAAGAAGATTATTGACTCAACAAGCCTTCAATTTTCCGTGAATAACACTCCCACCCCCTAGCTTCAGGAACATGCCGTGCATGCATTCTATTTTAAAATACAGACTGTAATTTAAAACAGGCAGTTTGATGCCCCACTGAACTTTGTTTAAGCCTGGAATAAAAGAGGGGAAAAAAGCTTTAAGCCACAAAAAAGTGACTAAGCTTTCTCAACCACTTTTCTTCACAATGCATTCTATAAAAAAAAAAAAGTCTCCAGGTACCACTGTTGTCCCTTCCCATACGACCTGCATTTTATCCAGTGTTAGATGGTGGTGTGTGCGTTCTTTCCCTTTATTTCATTACCGGGCTGGCATTGACTTTTTAACATGTTCAGAGTAGTTTGCAGTGGGATCTGCGTGCCGTGTGCCTCTGTGCATGTTGTCCACATTCAGCGTGTGTGAGAACATTAATTCTAAAATGAAACCCATAGTTTTTAGTATTCATTCATTCATTCATTCATTTTTTAATTTATTTTTTATTTATTATTTTTTTGCGGTACGCGGGCCTCTCACTGCGGTGGCCTCTCCCGTGGCGGAGCACAGGCTCCGGACACGCAGGCTCAGCGGCCATGGCTCACGGGCCCAGCCGCTCCGCGGCATGTGGGATCTTCCCGGACCAGGGTACGAACCCGTGTCCCCTGTATCAGCAGGCGGACTCTCGACCACTGCGCCACCAGGGAAGCCCTAGCCTTATTCTTTAGGTCATGCGGGAGCCGTGGGCCTTCTTGTGGACTCCGTCTCCAACATCTCAGGGATTGCAGAGGTTCCCCTCTCTCCCCATGGGATCAGTTTGGGAGTCTGATGTATATGAGTCAGGGAAGCCTGGGGAGAAGAAAAGTCCCGGTGAGAAGTTGAAAAGTACATATTCCAGGTAACTTTATGGCCTCCTGCTAAAGTGGGGGGTAGAAAAGACAAATAAGGAAGCTGCAGGACAATGAAATCTTGTCTTTGTAATGCACAGTCTAATGCCTTTTCCTACTGGACCAGTGGGAACCCAGCAGGGACAGTTTTCTGAACCAAGATGATCAGGTGTGAGTGGATTTTAATTTCATGCTGGTGGAAGGAAGGTCCTGATGGTCTGTACCTGAAGTCTCTATTTACTTCTGACACTCCAGGTTTACATTTGTATATTGTAAAGTAATTTAAACTGAAATTTACCACCAGTGGAAATATTAGCAACCCAGGGACATAAAAACCACCATTTCTTTTTAATGAACCCAAACCAGTTGTAATGCCCCCTGCATTTCTATAGTTTGTTTCTGTGTGCCTTTTGTTTTAAGTCTTTGGAGCTCGCTGTCTTGATTTGGGTAGAATGCTATGTGACAAGTTTTACTTTTACTTGTTATTTTACTTCTCTTTCTTTTCTTTTTTTTTTTTTTTTTGATATTTATTTGGCTGCACTGGATCTTAGTTTCGGCACTCGGGATCTTCATTGTGGTGTGCGGGATCCTTAGTTGCGGCATGCGCTATCCAGCTCCCTGACCAGGGCTCGAACCCAGGCCCCCTGCGTTGGGAGTGGGGAGTCTCAACCACTGGACCGCCAGGGAAGTCCCTACTTCTCTTTCTATCAAAGCACAAAATGGTGTTCATTGAGGTAGTGGCATAGACTATACCTGACCCACAGGTAAATGTCTTCTCTCAAAGTAAGCCAGAATGAGTGAACTTGGAGGCCACTGAGTGACAGGACAGTACAGCATTCTCCTGTCCCCATCTGAAACCTGCCCTGATACCGATACTCTTTCTTCTTTTTCAAAATTTTCTAATGTAAGTAGGGATCTTCATTAGTCTTTATTTTTCCTCTGGGTTTGGGTGGTTGAGTGCAGTGAGCCACTTAGTACCTTCTGACACTAAAAATATGTGGTTGGTCTTTTGTAAGTATCTGTATCTGGAGAAAATTTGGCTTCCAAATAATAATATATTTATTAAATATATAATAATTTATTTGGTACCATTATAACATGTCATGTTTTATATAAATAAAATTTTCAGTTGATACTAGAAACTGCTAGTAAAAGAAGAATAAATATGCCCAGAGTACGATTTTTAGTGAATATCCTAGGTAAAGCACATGAACTTTAAAGACAGGACTTCCTGACATCTGTTTTGCCTGCTCAAAGCCACATCCCACCCCATTCTTCTATTTTTGAACGTCTGGGACTTTTAGGTTACCAAGACAAGTGAATTGTGCCATGCCTTTTAGTTATGAAAAGCGTTCATTTTTCAAAATGCCTTTATTACTGCTAGAGACAGGGAGACAAGTGTAGAGCTATTGTATTATCTCAATAAGGAGGTTGAGTCAGATTATTAAAAAGTGATATAAAGTGAGAACGCAGAGGGAGAAAGCTGTGGAAATAAAGGGAGGGATGAATGGTAGATGCCTTTAAGTTTTTAAACTAAATGACCAGGAGGTATGGTGGTGTTGGTGACAAACACAGGGAAATGGTGGTGGGGAGTTGGTTTGCGGAGGAAAGAATACCCAGAGATTTTATGAGATTAAAAGGCAAGTCCTGAATAACTGTGCTGGAATTCTAAAACTCCTAAAAGGAAGCAATTCATCTTTGCTACCAAAGCCTTATTTTTTGTATAGTTCTTTACATGGGTTAAAATATTGTCATAAATAGGAATTGATGTTAAAAGAATGATTGCATTGGCTATAACTTTACATTTCATTTAAATTCTTGGAGATGATTTGAAGAATATCATAGCAGAGTTTGTATAAACAACTCAGCAGATCATTCCAGAGAGTTCTAACTCTAATTGGAATAAGACAAGAATACAGTCTCAAGAAATAGAAGAAACTTTACTATTTTTTTTTTCAATGGGCATTTGTGGCTGGTCTCATCATCTTTGCTTTTAAGGTAGTGCAGTAAGTTTATATCCTAAAATGTTCCTTTCCTTGGGTAGGGACAGGTTACTTTATATTGTGTTGTTTGGTTTACTTTTGAATGATTTAGACTTTGTTCTTGTTGTACCAATGCGTTTTGGAGGAACATTCCTTAGTTATCTCATAATTTCTTCTTTTCTGAAACTTATTTTGAGTATATGGGTTTGTGAGCCTAGTATACAAATTTATGTCTTGTGTGTGTGTGTGGGGGGGTTTCCTTCTTTTAGGGTGACTGTGGGAGGGGGCAGGGAACCTAGTTTTAACATGCTGTTTTTGAAAGATGTTCTATTTTAGAAATGGTTTACCCCTTTAAGCACCTTGAATTTCTGTGATACATTTGAATCCCAGCAGAGGAAATGGGACCTCAGGGAGATTACCGTACACTCTGAAGGGATACTCTCTTGTTTGTTTGTTTGTTTGTTTGTAAATCAAGCCCCTCCCCACTTTTTTCTTCCATTTTTAAAGCATAGTCATTTCACTTCCTACGTGCAGAGCAAAAGTGTAATATAAATGAGTTCTTAAAATGTGTGTATTTTTGCATATTTAATTTGATTCAGATTTTTAAAAATTCTGTTTCCCAGATGTGAAAATAGAGACTCAAAAATGGCAGGAAACTTGCCTCAAAGTTCAACAGCAGTGGAGTTACAGTGAGTCTGTAGCTCATTCCATTATAGCAGCTGCTTGCTTATACCTGTTCCTGCATACACCTCAGTGTCCTTGTAAAACTTTGGTTGTTAAACCTAAAGTCCTTCTTTTTTTTAAAAATAAAACCGTTCTACCAAGTTTGATTAAAATCATGAGTGTCCTTGAATAAATGTGAATGTGTTCAGATTTCCCCAAGTGTTCTTACTTTTCATAGTTACTACATTTAGGCTTTTCTGTGCTAGCATGCCTAAATGTTGGTATCCTCTATAAAGGCACAAGATTTCACTTTATACAGAAAATTTCAATTACATTTAACAATCATTTATTGATTACCTCCTTTGTTTAAAATTTTATATTAGCTGTAATAAAATAAAAATAAAATTTTAATTATTTCACTAGCTTATTAGTGTTTGTTCTTTCCTATAACAATTCAGCAATAAGAGATCAACAAGAAAACACGTCTGTGTTCAGGATGCCTGTTATTTAAAATACTTTAACGTATTATCTCATTTTACCTTCAGAGAACCATCTGTAGAATCTGCAGAATTCATACTTTCAGCATGTGTTATTTCAAGGAAATGATTTGTCATTTTCTGGAAGTCTTAAATATTTGAAAGTATAAGAGCAGGGATGGCTATATCAAAATTATATTCACCTTTTATACGAGACATTCAGGTGGCTTTTAATCACATATTATCAGTGCTAGTGGTTTTAGAAAAAGGAGAACACTGTTTGCCAGCACTTCTGTGATCACTTGGCTTGATAGAGTAACGATCACGCTGGCTTTCTTGAGTGGCTTCATGAGGAATTTTATTATTTTTACTACTTTTTTCCTGACTTGATTTGCACTTTCTATTTTTATAGGGATGAAGACAAAATAATAAAGTTCTAGTCATTTTTGACTAGACTTTGGCCCTGTTTTGAGATACCAGATTTTGAAAAGTGTACCTAATTATGCATGTTATGGTTGACACAGCACGTTCACACTTGCTATCAATTCAGTGTGACCGCCTGGTACTTCCTTTGACCCCTTTGAATCACCAGAGATATCACACATATAAAACCTCTTGTGTAGTACTTGTGACCTATGTAGGTGCTCAATAAATGTCAATTTCTTAGCCTTTATTTGCCCTCCTTCTGCTTTGAAATTGCATTTAGCACATCTTTAGTGCGTGACTGCAGGTAATTTTTGGTTTAAGTACTGCAGACTGAATTATTGGGGGAGGGCTAGGATGGGGTTGAAGAGGCAAAATCCTCTAGGGTTCATCTCATGGCCAATTACTAAGGAAAAATTACAGATGAATAGTTTAGACAATTGAAATGTATTGATAATTCAAAAATGGAATGGTGGTCACTGGTTTTATATGGGGTTTTTTAGTTAACTATAACAATATAGTTAACTAAACAGCTGCAGTGATTGGAGTTTACTTTTTCCTTGCTCCTTCCAGCTTGTGGTACTATCAGTGAGAAATAAAATGACCTAAAAGAAGAGAGAGAAAAGAAAAAGAAGGCATAAGCAAAGGCATGGGTAGAAATCTACTTTGCTAGCAGTGAAGTCTGCTTTTTAGAACTCCTTAGATTTCACAAAGGATTTTCAGATTTCTGAGAGATAACTGTATGAACCCTAGTAGTCATCCAGGAAAAACCAGGTGTGACTGATGACACATCTTTAGTGCATGACTGCAGGTAAAATAACAAGATATCCTTTTACGTCAAATACATACACACACCCTATCTATCTATCTATCTATCTATCTTAGACATGCCTAAATAATTATATTGATGTAGGAAATAATACCTTTTTGAATTCTGCCTTTTTTCATCTCAACTGATTTCAGCGATGTTAAATAAATATATGTTGTTGTGAGTAAGGTGGTATTTTGTAGGGGAGAAACACCTGGTTTTTTTTTTTTTTTTTTTTTGCGGTATGCGGGCCTCTCACTGTTGTGGCCTCCCCCGTTGCGGAGCACAGGCTCCGGACGCGCAGGCTCAGCGGCCATGGCTCACGGGCCCAGCCGCTCCGCGGCATATGGGATCCTCCCAGACCGGGGCACGAACCCGTATCCCCTGCATCGGCAGGCGGACTCTCAACCACTTGTGCCACCAGGGAGGCCCCACCTGGTTTTTTAGTGTTGGTCTTTTAGACAGTTGTATTAATTGATGTTTAAATAGGGCACTTCTGCAAATGGTTAATTCATAAGTCAACTATATTTAGCCAGCAATGGAAGCTAGTGAAAAGGTACCTGGACAAATCATAGAGGGAATGAATATGACTTTACAGTTGTAAATAGATTAGATATTTTCTTTTTTCCAACATTTTATTTACTATCTTGTCATATCCTTTGTGTATTATACTAATGACCATCACCTGTTTTACTTCTGCATTTACCTATAAACATTACAAACATAGTTTCTTATTAAAATATATAAAGTTTAATGTAATTAATATATTTTTTGGCCTTGGACTGAATTTTTTTATACTGTGGCATTCCAATATAAAATATGACCCAGATACTGTATAACTTAATGGCCAAATTTAAGAATATGGATTTTTTTCTTCTACAAAAGTGTTTAAAAAAAGAACTTGGATGTCTTTCAACATGTGTCCCTATGAATTATAAATAAATTTGTTTACTTTTAAATATACCAATGGCCACTTTTAACTCAAAGAGTCCTGTTGTGACAGAAGGTTTTCATTTCCTATGATATTTTTATATAGAATTTATAACCTGGCTGCTTCTAAAAAGGGCTTGAGCTGACCTACCGTAAAACATTTGTATAAACTGAGACTATTCAAAGCAGAATACAAATTTTTAAAAACTGTTTTTGAAAGGTAAACACAAGCAAACCATGATAATGCAGTACCAGAAATAACGATTAAATTTAAGGCTGCATTCCTTACTATCAAGATAGGAGGGAGAAATGAGGTTATGTAATTATTAAATAATGCAAAAAACATTTATTAAAAAAGGAATATCCCTTTTCCCCTATTATTTTGTAAAAGGAAATATTCTATAAAGGAACATATACTCCTGAGAAAATAATGAATAATGATGCCAAAATATGGGTTTTCTAGGTTTTTATAATGTTAAAGAAGATTTTTCATGTTACTTGGGATGATTATCCAGGGCCTAAATTAGGCATCCTGTTACACAAATGAATGATTGGCTATTTTTTTCTATAACTTGCTCAAATGTCACAATTATAAATTAAGCAATTTTGTCCAAATGAGTAGCTTATTGAACCATTTTCATTTCACAGCAATTTTTAAAAATAATTATTTTGTAAGCATATTACATATTGTAGGATGAAAGTCATTTAGTAAACAAGTAGTTCAGTTGTAAAGAGAGTATATTTTATCAATTTTTTTGTTTTGTTTTGTTTTGAGGAATAAATGACATTTTGTTTTGTAATTTGGCATTTTCCTGTTGTTTGTTTTTATGGGAGAAGATTGCTAATCTTTGGGTTATAAGATTTGGACTTAAGGTTAATTGGTGAGATTGATGGTGGCCTAAATTTTACAATGCAAACATTACACTAAATGACTTAATAATTATAGCCACTCCAATTTATCTCTTGTGGCAAAACTTACACGATTTGTTTTTCTTGTACCTCTTGGCTTGAGTACATTATAAAATTGGAGATGTGTTTTTCAGGAGAAAAAGGATAAATCCATAATCTGTCTAGTTCCTTCAGAGTGTTAGTGGGGAAGAACGCTAAAGCTGGCGTGATGTATCTATATATCCCACCCCGAGCTCTCAGGACTAGCCATGGAAAAAACTTAGACTTAAGCTATATTTTGGTGGTTGTACCTTATGCTTTAGAGAGAGTGGGTGTGGGCCAGTGACCCAATAGGGGGTAAGGATCTTGACACCAGCCCTGACTTGAGTTCACAGTTATCTTTCCCTTTTGGCCATTCATCAACCTTTTCAGGGAAGGGGGACAGGGTGTGTCCTTCAGATCTGTTGAAAAGGGGCAGCTGTGTTGTGCTCCTGTTGTTGTTAGGGAATGGGACTTTTCTGAGCCCTAAACCATACAACAGAATTTAACAGAAAGAAAATTTAACATATATTTATTCTTATAAAACAACAATAGCATTATAATATAACTACCCCTGTTCATCTGTTGGCCAGTCTAGTCATTTACAACTTCCTTCAAGTAAAAGCAAGTCCTAGTAGTTTGGTAGTTCCTCCTTGTAGAGAATCTTCAAAAAGACTTTTAACTCCAGCGTTTGGTATTTCATTACCTGTAGGAAAATTACTCGCTCAGGATTTTGTGGCTCTCTCAACTATAAGGACTTGTGCTTTTAAAAACTGTTTGGCTGCAAAATCATGAAACAACACTGTATGTCAGCTTTATTTATGGTATTTTTCTTTTTACGACACAAAAACCTGTAAATTGGCAAATTGCTTTTCAGGATTTTCCCTTCAGAGGGCTTAAAAAAATATCTTGAGTATGCTGGGATTAGATTGGGTGGCTGGAAAAAAGCTCCAAGAGTTAGGGTAGCTGTTCTCCAGTAGCTGAAGTGCACAAATCAGTTTTGCTCCCTTAGCTGGCTGCTTGTGCTTAAAACAATTTTTGACAAATGCTGGGGTTTCACAAACGTAGGAGTAGCAGTTATGGAGGTGGTTTTGCAAGTCCCTTGGAACAGCCATGCACATCTTCAGTCACTCTTAATTTGAATGAGAAAGGGGATGGTAGAAGCTATTTTAATTTTCTCATGGGAGCAAGAGAAAAGGAAGGCAGAAGTCTGTACCATGTAATTTTAAAAAAGAAAAAACCCAAATTCCATTGAGATTCTTTCTTGTTTACTTTTTGTTTTACTCTTGCTATCTCCCAGTGTGTTTGACTAATGTAAGTCTTCCCCCGGGAATATGAGAATATATGGTACAGTCTGCCTCATAACCTTCCTGGATATTTTTATAATTTATCATCAGCTGACACCGCCTGGGTAGAATATTCTTACCACTCCCTCTGGCTGCTGCAAGTCTGAAATTACATCTTTGTCTTTGAAGTCAGGCATACTGTTAGCGTTGCTATGGCGACAGGGTGGGTAATGGCGTCCACAGACAGGAGATTGGTATTTAGCGTTTAAATGCTGCTGTACACAAGGCCTTGATTTTTAGAGTGGTTACTGAACTATCCCCTTTTAGTAAATGTTTAAAAATTACATTTTTACATGGTCTTACTAGATTAATAGTCATGGTTTATTTCATTTTAACTGCAAGGATAAAAGCATTATTCCATTAAATGGGTAGCTTTTTTTCTCTTTTGGTTTATGCATTATTAACACAGGCTTTCCTGTTTTGCTTGTAACATTTTATAGGCTTTTTCAAACATGCAGTCAGATTTGCTCTGTTGCTTCTTTATTTTTTGGACTTAACCCATTGTGGGACTGACCTTGCAAAATTTCAGAGGAGACAAAGTTCTAAGAAGGAACTAAGCTTTTAAAATATTAAAAATGAATGACATGTTTTTTTAAACTCTGAATGTGACAGTGATAATTGGTCAGTCTTTTCCTGTGAATTGCAGCAGTAACTTTATTTTTAAATGTTTCTTTTGTTTCAGGTTTCTGTTTAGTCCCTCTCTTATACTATACCCTCACATATTAAAGGAGAGACTCTTCACAGTTGTGGGGAACTGTAGGACATTTTGTAAAGGTTTTAGTGAATGTAACTTTTGAAGTTTTAATAAGTAATATTCTCTCACTTATTAAATGTGTTTGGTCTGAAACCAGCTACTTATAGTTACATATGATTTGTTGATTCTTGATTATTTTGTCTTTAGAGTAATGGTGAATCTTAAAAGTTCACTATATATATATATATATATATATATATATATATGTCCCTCCCTATCTGATATATGAATTGCTTCTAAAATATAATTTTGAATGCCTTTTGCAGTGGAACTTACCACTTCATAAAGTATTTTATTTCTGGTAATTTAAATTGTTAGGAAATTCTTCCTTATATTAACTTGAAATGTTTTCTTGGATTTGTATTCTACTTCTGCGTTCTTAAATCTAAATCTGTCTTCTATATCATGGCTATTCAAATATTTGAAGATAGTTTTTACTTTACCTGAGTTTTCACGAGACTAACTAGTTGCTTTAAGTATTTCACCAATTATGTGGTTTCAAGTCCCTCTACTACCATGTTCTTAACTCTTTGATAAACTTCATTTTTGTGTAAGCACCTTCAAATACAAATCCACAACTAAACTGAATACTCCAAAGTTACGGCCAGTGTAGACCCAGCCTGCCACCCGCTTTATTCTGGACTGTCATGATCCTAGGGGGCCAGGTTTTATAACAGCTGCCTCCCATTCTGGCACTCTGATATGAACGACCTCTAAGGCATATGTCTCATCTATCCTGTACCTGAACCCAAGTACAGTTTTCACATTTACCCTTTCTGCATGTGGTCTTGTTTGAGTCCATTGTTCAAGCCTGCTAATGTGTGTTTGGATCCTGTTATCATCCATTGTATTTAGTGTAATTCCTACTTTTTTTTGTCACCTGTAAATTTTATCTCATGACAGCTCTTAATATAAAAAGTTAAATAGACCAAATGCAGAACTTGCTGACATTCTGGTTTTGCCATTCATCCAAGTATAATAAATCTGGAGCTGCTATATGTTCTAGGTCATACCCTACATGTTAACCACAATACCATCCTAAGAGACTTGGTCAGTGGCTAGGTGGGTATCCAGAACCGTTAGGATTCTACTCCTATTATGTATGCTCTAGTACTATTTTTCAAAATTATTGTGGATTATACATGACTTTTACAATGAAATAATACATATAAAAGCTTTATAATATTGAAAGTTATACATAATTTGCTATTGAGATAATTTTATTTGCATCAAACCTAAGTTTTCTGTATGAGAGAAGAAAATCTATCAATACTTTGTAAACCAGTTAATATTGCTGCATCCGATTATATGCATTGGCTTCTTCTCTATATCCAGGAGGAATATTCAAGATAAGCATGAAGAAAAGGTAGAACAACCTGTGTTCATCCCCAGAAGGGCCTAGAAACAGAGCCCTGAATGTCATGTGTCCAAGGCAGAAGATAGTCCCCCCGGTCTTGGGATCTTAGAAATGAAGCCGTCCCATTTGAGGGGCCTAAGATTTCAGGTGATGAGACACAGAAGCCATGGCCTATCCTGTCAGGATGGTTACTGGAGAGAGCAGGTAGCGGATGCAAGGGCCTCCTCTCCTTCTTCCATATTTCTTCATATTCAACTGTGTATCTGACACATGCCTCGTGCTTTACTTTTCACCAACACCTGTCCAGGACCGAGGAGGTTCTGGGCACTAGGGAAGTTAAAACTGGTGTAGTCTTTTCCAAGCATCCAAACCTTGGGGAAGACATGCACTGAGAGCCTGGTATTGGGGAAGAGACCAGGGCACCCAGTTCTGTAGTACAGGGGGCTTTGCCTCCTTGCTCACCACTGCCCGGGGAGAGGGAAGGGTGAGCCTAGTGGGTGATTAACAGAAAAGACGTTCTTTTTTGCATGTGTCCCAGGCCCTTTCATGTATTCGTGCAGGCTAGGTACACAGTTTCTGCGTAGACTTGTAATAAGCCATCTGCTCACACCCACACCTTCTGTCTCTGCCAAAGCCAGTGCTCAAATTCTAGAGATAGGCACCTGGGAGGCAGAACGCTTCCAAATGAAAAGTCTGACAATAAGTTTCAGAGGCTGGAAAACAGAAGTTGCTCCAGACCACTGCTGGTTCACTGGTGGGAAGTGATCCTCTAGAGGTGGTCTCTAGGGACAGCATTCTCCCCTTCATCGTTCAGTAAGCACTGTATGACTGGTGACCATTTAAGCTTCTCTAGTTGACCGGCAGTTTGGGCTTGAATTTGGGGTGAGGGTTGGGCAGATTCTCACTCCACTGAACCTCTCGATGAGATTTTCATTAAATGAATCTCCCCCAAAAGGAAAAGTATGAGTGAGTTTTGGGTCTGAACATTGCCCTCTTTACAGCATTTGTAGCAGAAAGTTATAAGAACTTTTAGGTATTCTAGATCAGCACTGTCCAGGAGAACTTTCTGCAGTGTTGGAAATATTCCGTATCTGTCCTGTCCAGTAGGTTAGCCCCTAGACATATGTTGCTATGCAGCACTTGAAATACGGCTAGTGTGAGTAATTGAATTTTAAATTTTAATTAAATTTAAATAACCACACGTGGCTAATAGCTACCATATTAGGCAGGGCAGTTTTAGATTATGGATGCTGTATAGTCATGTTTTTACTACACAGTGGATTTTGATGAAAATAACAATGTGCTTATTTACATTAAGCCTTTCAGGTTCTTGGCATATAAATCATTGATGTGTGCGGTGCATTCCGAACTAGCATGTAAACTGAACTCATTCGTACATGTGTATAGATCCCAGGTACAAATATATTTTAGATGTAGGGTTTATCTGTTGCATGGTTTGGGCATATAGGTTGAAAATCAAGATTTCAGGAGTAAGGACAGTCGTACATTAGTGAATGAATGCTGTGCACTTGAGTACTGTTTTAGAAATTAGAAAGCTGAAGTGCCTACATGTCTTTCGACTTGCCTGTTTCTCTGAGTTTTCAATGATCTATATTTACTGGAAATAGTTATTACAGAGGTGGTTATATTAAGGATGTTTTCTGGGTACTCCCTCCTCCCTCCCAGATACACACCAGTATGAAGGTTAGCTTCGGCTGGGAGGAGTCCGGGCCCCTGGACACAGACTGTAGGTCGAGCAGTGGTGTGCCCCACGCGGAACAGAGCCTATCACGTGGGGTTCCAGGGTTCTGGTTGCCCGCGTGCACCGTTGTGCAGGTCTGAGCTGGGGTGTGGGGTGTAAAATATCTTAAGGCCTATCCACTTGGCATCTTTCTCATAACTTGGATGTCATGTGTGACAAATAGGTTAGGGTTGAGCCTGCGGTGTTGTAAATAATTTCCCTTGAATGTGTACAGATAGTGTCTACTGATACTTAGGATTGTTTACCTTCTGTTTAATTGTAAAGGGCAATGAGGTGTTTTCTTCCATGAGTCTTGGATAATTTTATATTGAGAGCATGAGAGTAGGTGACAACTTCAGGGCAGGATAGGAAATTTTCAGACTCTTGACTTTTTACATCTGATTTCCTCATTTGCCAGGTGATGATGGAGATGATGATGCCAGTGAAACCTGGATGTTGAGCCCATAACACAGCCACTTCCAAGTCCCCCAAACAACTGGATTTTTGTATTCTGTTAGAGAATCTGTATGTAACGGTGCCCTCGCCTTAGATTTAAAAGCAGCTACTTCCTTCACTTTTTAAGTGTTCTGCATGTTTAGAACTTTCATAAGAACTATATTTCACATTCAAAATAATGTAGTTGAGTACTTTGAATAATATGTTCCAGGATTTCCAATTCACTTGTCACCGCCTTCAGAATTCAACTTTTGCTTGTTGTCTACATTCATTTCACTAAACACTGCATTTTAACAGTCGTGGCACTGTCAGTGTGGTGTGTCTTTTTCCTGATATCAAAGGGTTAAATATCGACTTTTTTTCTTTCATCGTTGTTATCTGACACCTGGGAGCATCTTTTTATTTTTAAACTGTTTACCTCCCCCCACCCTCCACCAAGAGGAGGAAAACACTAGGAATGAATAATAATAATTTCTCAATATTTGCTTGATTCTGTGGCGTACTGTACACTCCAGCATTGAAAGTCGATGGATGGATTATTATGGCTAGTTGTTCTTCCTCATTCAGTCTATAAACCTAATTTGTTTTATTTATGATGGGAGAAGGGGAATTTATGAATTCATTTTACTAAGCAATTCTTGAGTCTTTGTAGTATGCCATTATGATGGATACATTCCTGTTTTGAAGAAAAATGAAGAAATACACAGTCCCTGAGATTATGAAGCACCTTTCGGCAAGCATGTTTTGTTGTGATATACGTGCGTTTACCCATCTTGTTGTGGGGTATTTAAATGTTCTCCAGATGTCTTCAGTATTTCTTTTGAATAATCAGTATTTTTTATTACAGTTTGGATTTCTCTTTCCTGTTTTGACAAATAATAGTTCTCTCTCCCCCCGCCCCCTGCCTTTTGGAAAAGTCAGTAATCTGGGTAATTTCTATTAAGGAAGCTCTATTAAAACCAAGGAGTGATTGCAGTCCAGTTAATGAAGCAAAGCACGAAAGAAGATGAGGACAGGAGCGATAGGGAGTTAGTTCACTAATGAAGCAAAGTACTTTGAAGGGTAAGGAAATATAAAGACGCCCCCTTGCCTTTCTTCCAGCCTGGTTGTTATCTGGAATTTTTACTTCGATAAAATCATAAACTACTTATATGTGCCTCAAACTAAACACAAAACCCCAAACACAGTTTAATTATCAAATTTTTGTTAATAAGATTATGGGAAGGTTATTAAACAAGTCTGTGAGACTTGCATAGGAAAGATGCTCTGCAAAAATGGAATTCTTTCTTCTATTAATAAGAATTCTTGGCTTGTGTTCTTTTTTTTTTTTTTTTTTTTGCGGTACGCGGGCCTCTCACTGTTGTGGCCTCTCTCGTTGCGGAGCGCAGGCTCAGCGGCCATGGCTCACGGGCCTAGCCTCTCCGCGGCATGTGGGACCCTCCTGGACCGGGGCACGAACCTGTGTCCCCTGCATCGGCAGGCGGACTCAACCACTGCGCCACCAGGGAAGCCCGGCTTGTGTTCTTTTTTTAATGGTTGAGTGTAATATTCTGCTTTTTTAGTCTAGTCTGTGAAGGGTGAAAGCAAGAAAATGACCATTACTTCACTCTGCTGGAAAGGTCTTACCTAATTTGAGTTGTTTGTTGTTACAGTGTGTAGGGTTTCATTCTTAAAACCTCTTCGAAGGGTGGATGTATATTGTCTTATTATCAAGACATTTTTAATAAAATTTTAGCAATTTACTGAAATTTTACAAGAAGTCTTTCAAAAGAAACTGTAACAGTTGTAGAGTTGTTGACTACGTTGTCTGAGTCACTCCTTTTAAATATATCATCGGTTTTAAAAATATGGATCCTTCCTCACATTCCCCCAGTAAATAAATAATATTTAAAGCTTTAGATTTCTCCTGCTGTAGTTTTCTTTGTATATAGTTTAGTTGGGTGAAATCTGTAAGAGCACTGCTCAAAGTGAGAAGTGATTCAACGGATATATATGAGGCATTTGGCTATTAAGGTTTTGTTTCTCCTGAGAAAGCACCAAGGTATGAGTTTAGAATGGGAGTGGGGAGAGTGTGAATAATGCTTGCTGCTTGTGATAGCTCTTTGTTGAACTAAAGGGCATTTAAAGAGAGCTAGGTCACTCTAGCTGTTAGAAGAGAATTTTGTTTTCTCATATCAGGATGGAAACAGTCTACCTTTTGAATGAGTTGGAATTGCATTGACTTCTTTGCCTCCACCCGGGCCCTTCTTTAATCTGTTACTGGCACACCATGCACACCATGCCTCTTTCTCTGGTTTGCTCTGTGGCTGCCCATGTTTCCCGGTTAAATTTTCATTCAGAATTGTCTTTGAAGATCATCCACTTCTTGATTTAACCGAGAACATTATGTTCGTCTTAAACTACTGTTGAGATTTTTTTAAAAGCAGTGTTTCATTTAACTTTACAATTCCTAAATTTCTTTGCTTAAAAATAAAACAGTAATTTTTGTTTTCTGATGAGGAGTTGGGCCTTCTACATGTGTGATGTGGCATCTGTTTGTATGACAGAGGTCCGTTATAGACTCGCTGTAAGTTCTCTTGTGCATTGATACAATGGAATTATTGTTCTTAAAATAATTTATCCTAATTTATAGTAAACAGACATTTTCATTTGGTAATTATATTCAGTCAGCAAGAAATAATATGCATAAACCTTGTTTTATTGATAAAATGTTGCCCTTAAAAGTACTGTTTTCGTTTAGTTTGTGTGGGTTTGGTGTACATTCCTTTGAGTCGGTGTCCATAGGACAGCTATTGACTAAAGGCTTAAAAATTAGAGCAACAATTTCACTTCTAGTCTTTGCATTTATTTTTATGTACTTCCAGGGCAGAGAACCCCAAATTACTCTTGGAGGGGAAAAAAAAGCCTGGTAAACTAGGATAGCATTTGGATTTAGCAAAGTTACAGAGTTTTAGAATTATAGGCACACAACACTTTCCTGTATTTTTTAAGGCTGGAATTTAGAGAGGTGATTCTGTTCAGTGAAAAAGCGGAATTATTCCCTGAGCATTTTATGAAAAAGAGCACCAGGAAGTCTAGAGAGCAGACCTCACTGTGTTTTCTTGTATATAGTATGGGGTGCCACTCTGAAAAACCATTGCAAAATGGGCCACCTTTTTACTTTGTTAAAGAAGAACAAAGAGTCGTAAAATGGAACATTGATTTCTAAATTTGAAGTTTTCTGTGTTCTCACAGGAAAGGTAAGAAATCACCCTCCTAGAAGTCACAGAAAGAAGCCCCAAGCCCCTCAGCTCTTGCAGAGATGTCTTGGTCTCTAAGAGAGAACAGAGCCCAGTGCAGGAGGCGTGTGGGCCTGTGCACGCTCCGTGGCTGGGCACCCCCTGCCTTGGGGCAGCTTCATCGAAACCAAGAACTTTTTACGTTCAGTCAACTTTCTTTCACTGTCAGATTTCAAGCCAAACCACATTTTGAAAATGTGATGCTATTCCATACAACTGAGGTGTGTATTTTGGAGAGTGAATTGAAAGAAGTGACCAGTAAGGACCTTTGGGAGGTGGTGAACGCTGACTTAGAAAATTGTGACTTTGGCTCTTCTGTGTGGAGCTGAGGTGACTTCTTTGCACAGCATCAGGCCCAGCCCTTCAGCTGCTTGCTGGCTGTTGCCAGGTGGCAAGTACTGCACCTCCGAGTCTGTGTCCTCATCTCGGGTAACGGGCTTGGAGCCGTTCCAGGAGCACATGTGCCGGGCCCTTCGCCTGCTGCTGCTCCCTGTCTCAGGGTCACCATTTGAGCGGCCTCTTGAGAGAAGCCTGGTGATCAGCAGTGTTACTGGGAATACTTGAAATTAGGCTTGAAGGGCAAGGTCACTGTATGCATAGCTCTTATCTCCTGTTGAGTGTGAAATCCATACACAGGTAATGTTCACTGGCTGTCTGTCTAACTAGAAAGAAATGGGCACACGAGGCTGAAGAACAGCTCCCTGTCTGATCTTATATGGCTGAGGTTTTGTTTACTGAGGAATACATTTTTGAAAAGAAAATTTATTTTATTTCTATATATTCCAAAATAAAGTAAGAAACAGCATGTGGGGGGAGCAGCCTGCCAGGCTTTTTCCTTATAAAAAATAAGTCACTGTTTTTACTAAAAGGAATGGATATACTGATTTATTTCCTGGAGTAATTTTATACACACACACACACACTCTTTTCAAAATACTACAAAAGGGTAAATGACAATTCAGCAGTAAATCCAAATTTCCTTTCCCCCACTTAATTAAACAGTTCTTTCTAAAATTTCAGAATAAAAGCAGGGTAAAATGCACCTCAGTGTTTCTTAATTTTGTTTTTATTTTTTAGCTTTAGAAGGTAGTGTTTCAGAAATCTGTGCCTGTGTCAGTTTCTTTATAGTTGGCATAACTTATTTTGATAGGTTCTGTTTGTCTTAGTGTGTTTAAAAATCACTCTTTGTTTTACTTACAGTTTTAACTGTGTTGAATTCTTGCATGAAAAAAGGAATGTAGAGTTAGATTAGAAAATAAGATAGAAGCCTACAGCTCAGTGATGAAAGTTTTCTTTGTTGAAAAATAGCTTTACTGGTTATTTTAATGATGTAGGTAATATATATATTCATTATAAAGTTGAGATTACTATTTTCTATATCTTAGATTTTTCTTCTCTGTGTACATTTGTGGTAATTTCTTTTAGAAAAACAGGGTCCTATCATCTATGTACTGTTTTATAACCTGCTTAGAAAACTTAACATAATTTCATGTCAAATATAGTTGTGTACCATCATTTTAAATGATTGCATAGCATCCATATGGAATGATGAATGAGCACATTTAAGAAAATATGAAGCCTAATTCCTATACACTAATGATGAAAAATCTGAAAGTGAAATTAAGAAAACACTCCCATTTACCATTGCAACAAAAATAATAAAATATCTAGGAATAAACCTACCTAAGGAGACAAAAGACATGTATGCAGAAAATTATAAGATACTGATGAAAGAAATTAAAGATGATACAAATAGATGGAGAGATATGCCATGTTCTTGGATTGGAAAAATCAACATTGTGAAAATGACTCTACTACCCAAAGCAATCTACAGATTCAGTGCAATCCCTAACAAACTACCACTGGACTTTTTCACAGAAAATTTCACAATTTGCATGGAAACACAAAAGACCCCAAATAGCCAAAGCAACCTTGAGAAAGAAAAACGGAGCTGGAGGAATCAGGATCCTGGATTTCAGACTATACCACAAAGCTACAGTCATCAAGACAGTATGGTACTGGCACAGAAACAGAAATATAGATCAGTGGAACAGGATAGAAAGCCCAAAGATAAACCCATGCACATATGGTCACCTTATCTTTGATAAAGGAGGCAAGAATATACAGTGGAGAAAAGACAGCCTCTTCAATAAGTGGTGCTGGGAAAACTGGACAGCTATATGTAAAAGAATGAAATTAGAACACTCCCAAACACCATACACAAAAATAAATTCAAAATGGATTAAAGACCTAAATGTAAGGCCAGACACTATCAAACTCTTAGAGGAAAACATAGGCAGAACACTCTATGACATAAATCACAGCAAGATCCTTTTTGACCCACCTCCTAGAGAATTGGAAATAAAAACAAAAATAAACAAATGGAACCTAATGAAACTCAAAAGCTTTTGCACAGCAAAGGAAACCATAAACAAGACCAAAAGACAACCCTCAGAATGGGAGAAAATATTTGCAAATGAAGCAACTGACAAAGGATTAATCTCCAAAATATACAAGCAGCTCATGCAGCTCAATATCAAAAAAACAAACAACCCAACCCAATCCAAAAATGAGCAGAAGACCTAAATAGACATTCCTCCAAAGAAGATATACAGATTGCCAACAAACACATGAAAGAATGCTCAACATCATTAATCATTAGAGAAATGCAAATCAAAACTACAATGAGATATCATCTCACACCAGTCAGAATGGCCATCATCAAAAAATCTACAAACAAGAAATACTGGAGAGGGTGTGGAGAAAAGGGAACCCTCTTGCACTGTTGGTGGGAATGTAAATTGATACAGCCACTATGGAGAACAGTATGGAAGTTCCTTAAAAAACTACAAATAGAACTACCATATGACCCAGCAATCCCACTACTGGGCATATACCCTGAGAAAACCATAATTCAAAAAGAGTCATGTACCAAAATGTTCATTGCGATCTATTTACAATAGCCAGGACATGGAAGCAACCTAAATGCCCATCGACAGATGAATGGGTAAAGAGGATGTGGCACATATATACAATGGAATATTACTCAGCCATAGAAAGAAATGAAATTGAGTTATTTGTAGTGAGGTGGATGGACCTGGAGTCTGTCATACAGAGTGAAGTAAGTCAGAAAGAGAAAAACAAATACCATATGCTAACACATATATATGGAATCAAAAAAAAAAAAAAACCATGAAGAACCTAGGAGCAAGATGGGAATAAAGACACAGACCTACTAGAGAATGGACTTGAGGATATGGGGATGGGGAAGGGTAAGCTGGGACAAAGCGAGAGAGTGGCATGGACATATATACACTACCAAACATAAAATAGATAGCTAGTGGGAAGCAGCCGCACAGCACGGGGAGATCAGCTCAGTGCTTTGTGACCACCTAGAGGGGTGGGATAGGGAGGGTGGGATGGAGAGAGATGCAAGAGGGAAGAGACATGGGGACATATGTATATGTATAACTGATCCACTTTGTTATAAAGCAGAAACTAATACACTATTCTAAAGCAATTATACTCCAATAAAGATGTTTCAAAAAAAACAAAATATAAAGCCTAAATATACTGTATAATTAAGCATTGCATATTTGAGTTGTCTTCCTTGTTATATTGATCTTTAGTGTTTAAAATGATACTTAGAATTTTTTAAAAATTCTGAGCGGTATTTACTAAGAATGATCAGATGCTACTTTAAATTAAATCAAAACCATGGAAAAGTTTGTTGTATAAACAAACAGAATTCCTCGAAACAGACTTTTCCTTTCGATATATTTATTTGAGATTCTCCTTGTTTATATGTTTATTTTGAAAAGAGAGAAATTTAATGTGCTTATGAGGGTAGCAGTCTGAGAGGAATGACAGATAATCTATAGCATGAACTACGCATGACGTAAGTCTGGGTTCTGAGACAGTTTTCTGTTCCCTCTGTCTTCAGAATAAACCCGTGCTTGCCAAGTGGGGAAAGAATCTCTCACTGATAACACTTGAATGAGAACTTCTTGCGCACCATGCTTTTGTTGCCATTTCAGAATCTCTTCTGTCTTGGGGAGAAGTCATAGCGATTCTGCATTCTGGCTTACTGTTGTGGGAGCCCTGTGTCCCATTGTCTCCCTCCACGCCTGGCCTTGCCTTGGGCCCAGCTGTGTGCCTTGTTACCGCATCTTGTACCCTTTGGCCCCTCAGGGCTAGGAGCTGTCAAGGCTCCCTGTGACATCAGTAGTATGCGACTTGCACGGATGTACTGCATATGCTGAATCGGCTGTTTGTTTGTTTTTTTTTTTTGGTCCCTTCCCAATGAGAAAAGCAGGCGCTAAGTCTCATTTTGAGAATTTATTGCTATCTGTTGGGGACACTTTAAAGACCACTCTGCTTATTTGACTAATAGCCAAATGGAAGCTAATAGTCTGTTTTGACCATTGAAGCTTAAAATCCTACTAATTTCTTCCCCTGACGAAAAAAATCTCTTCATGCTTTTATGCTGAGACTGTAGACTGGCTCATTTGATACTTTGTGTAGGGAAAATTAGGATAGGATTATTTGTATGATTTATGGTTTTAAATTCTTTTTGATAGCGTAATCATATGTGTATACTCAGGTCATAGAAGGTTGTGTGTATGTGTTTGTGTGTTTCTGTGCTTGTAAAAACTGTAAATTCGGAGTTAATGATTTTGTAAGAAAGAAGATATGTTTTTAAACAGCTTAACCTGAATTGAAGTATGATTCTCTTATTTGAAAATGTTTATTTTTCATATTTTAGGAAAACTTACTAAGGTTTATGTGGTCTGTAAATGTTTTGTTTCAGATATTTGGAGAGAATCATTCTTTAGTTCTTTTTTATTTTAGCTTGTAGGAATTGAAAAATATACAAACAATCAAAATATTAACATGGATGAGGTGCTAAATAGTAATAAGCACCAGAGGACATAAGAATGTATTAATCTCAAAGCTGCGTGATGATTTTTGTGTTGTGAAAGGTTAGCTTTTAAATTGCAATACTTAATTACTTTTCAAATGAATATTTCATTACAGTTATTTTTTCATTGAATATACATCTACATACGTATTCTATTCCCCATGTGGTAGACATTGGTTAGCAGGAGTTTGAAATTCAGTTATCCACCACCTCCGCCTTTTTTTTTTGCATGGAGCAGCTGTGATTGAGTTTCTTATTTAAAAAAAAAGAATTATGGTTCAAAGTAATAAAATTCAGCAGTGCTTTCACATGTTGAATGTGACTGCATGGTTTATTTTCTAAATTTTATCTAAGCTTGTCCCTGTTAAGAATATGACACCCACCGGTGTTTTCCACCTTCACACAGGCACTCCTGTTCATCTCAGTGGGGCCATCTTTCTTGCTCAGTCTCCCTTCTACTTTATCTTAGCCGTGTGGAAAGTGTTTGTCATTTAAGAAAAATTACTGTTGATTATCCCCTGTCTGTTTTTCTAGGAATAAACTAAATTTGCACTTCTATTCATGAATATATATTAATAGTTGTAGAAAGCTTAGAATACTTACATTAAGTTTAAAAACTTAGTGGTTTCAATGTAGGCAAAAAGCTTTGTTATATACATATGGATAACTTTATAGCTTGCTAATTATCTTTGGGGGGAATTTGTGAACAGTAAAAAATTTTTTTGTTGTTAGCTTGATTATCCAGAAGTCATATTTAAATGTACATTTGGGGTTTATTGCAGATTATGCAAAAATTCAGTAATCTTTACTAAGGTATGAGAATTTTCAGATTAGACTTATTTAATTTCGTCTTTAAGATGTAGGTGGTCTATAGCTTTTGTGTTTTAATGACTGAGATGTATTCTTGGTATATTTACATGCTTTGCTTTTATTGTATTTACTGCTTGCTGATGCAGTACTAGCAGAACCAAATGGTACCTCTGATTGGCCTCAGCAGAGAGACCACAGCTTCTCGTAGTATCTGAGATATTTAGGGTACGCTGCCCATTTTCTGTCCAGTAAATGGAATGAGTCTCCATTTGTATACACTGTTAATATTCAACAAGGCAGACCTACAGCCAAACGAACTGTAGTTAACCATTTCTTGCTTAACTGGAAATTCATGTTAAGACTTTAGAGTGGGCAAATAATACTTTGTTACTTATTGGTATGTTGCTGTCCACAGTACACCAAGACTTTAAAATCTTGTTAGTCTTCTTTTGATAGTGTAAATGCTTAGAAGGAGTAGTTTCAACTTGTGGAAAAAGTTATTAGAGCACAAACATAGGTAACTTTTAATAGCCTCTTTTTCTAGCTCTTTTAATAACTTGGTCCATTTCCTTTTTCTCTGTATTTGCCCTTTGTTAATGGTGATGATGTTGTCCTACTTTTAAATTGCCTGGATTAGAGATTTTACCTCAACCATCATTAGAGATATATAAACCTATTTTTTTGCGGGACTTTGAAAGGGTCATAGTATTCTTTTTTTTTTTGATTCATTTATTTATTTTTGGCTGCATTAGGTCTTCGTTGCTGTGTGCGGTCTTTCTCTAGTTGCGGCGAGCGGGGGCTGCTCTTCGTTGAGGTGCACGGGCTCTAGGCACGCAGGCTTCAGTAATTGTGACACGTGGGCTTAGTAGTTGTGGCTCGCAGGCTCTAGAGCCACAGGCTCAGTAGTTGTGGCGCATGGACTTTGTTGCTCTGTGGCATGTGGGGTCTTCCCGGACCAGGGCTCGAACCCGTGTCCCCTGCATTGGCAGGTGGATTCTTAACCACTGCGCCACCAGGGAAGCCCAGAGTCATAGTATTCTTGCTGTTTTTCAAAATATACCTTACATTTGAACATTTGAAGATAAGCATTACTGAATACAAATTAGTTTCGTACATACATATGTACATGTATATACACATACACTTTTTAGATAACAATAGTCACAGTATTAAGACAAGAATCACCATAGGAAATATCATTAAATAGGTATGAAAAAGTCATGAAGATAAATCAGCTGTCATCAGTGGTTAATGATTAATTTGGAAATGGGATTTTTTTTTTTCTTCCTCTTGATGCTTCCCTCTTTTGATTGGTTTTCACTGCTCTCTGAGTGATGAATAAGAAAAAGAAAGAGGAGGAGGGAAAGAATGTGTATATTTGTGCAATTGGTGCATAAAATTTATTTTAATGCTTTAAAATATAGTAATATTAATTTACCTTATGTATTTCATTTGAAATAACAATTTCTAATCTGCCATTATGGGTTAAAGCATATGTTGTATTTGTTATTATCATACTGAAAATCTAAATTTTAGACTTTTCTGAATGTATTTAATATTTGAATTGATCAGTGAGTTGAAATGATCTTTTCTTATAACATCAACTTACAATTGTATCTGAAACGTAAATATTGTATGAACCTTGTTTTTGGGGACTTGCAGTTATTTTGAGAATGATGGAGGTAAGATTCACAAAGAACTTTGATTCATTCAATAGGGAGCTCAGTTACAAAATTTATTTGTCAGTTAAGTAAATCTTTGCAGTAGATATATGCAGAATTCAGATGCGTGTAGATTTTTGCACACTGAATTTGTTTCCTCTTCATTATGTCCTAGGAAAGGATTGTCCTTTCTTTCACCTTAGGTCACCGGTGACCTTTCCCAGTCCCTGTCTGTTCACGCTCTTTGCCCGCTGGGTCAGAGTGCAGGGCTGCCCGTGTGCCACAGAGCCCGTCTTTCCCGTGTTGTTAGCTAGATGCCCTTAAACACCGTATCTGGATGTTGTCCATAACCTGGAAATGATTCTGTTAAACTGTTGTTATTGGTAATGCTGCTTGGTAGCCAGTATTTTAATTTTAGTTACTGAGTATTATAAGTTGAAACAAATATTTGAATATTTTGCTCATTTTGCCCTTACGGTACAAACATTTTACAAAAATGAGGGTAAAATGGGAAATTGAGAATGATAATGTTAGTGGTGAGAAATGTGTCTCAAAAATATAATACAAAGATGTGAAACATTTGCAGAGGATAAATGTAGAGAATATTTTGTCCTAACTGATTATTCGTTGCCCCTTAGCAAAAAAGTAAATCCTCCTTGGAGATTATGGTTTAGAAGGAAAAGTATAAATTAATCATTTCTTCTCTTCTCCCACGTCGTTTTCATGCTCATCCTCATCTTCATCACCATAACTCTGTCTGGTGTGGAAGCCCCACTGGGATTACCTTTGCTCTTGGGTTTTGTACATGTTTTTAGAAATCTCCTGTGTGAGTGTAGGATTACCTCTAATCTCAGAATTCTTGTCACCTCCAGTGGTTATAAGAATAGAGTCTGCTGCGGTTAGTTGGATCTGCATTTGAATCTCACTACCACCGCTTCTGGCCCTGTGATCTGAGCAATTTCTTTGACTTTTCACCTGTTTGTTTTGCTGAAAATGGGAATAAAAGTTCTTTTTCACAAGGTTATTGTCAGGATTACTTAAGATCATGTAAGTACAGCACCTCAGTAAGTGGTAGCTCATTTTTGTTGTTAATGGTTAATTCTGGCTTGAGGTTCTTTGCTGCCTGCTTGGAGTGAAGGAATGGGAACAGATCTCTTACAACTTGTGAGTAGAACCCGGACACATAGAGCAGGGCTCTCAGCCTGCAGCCAGCTGACTTTTGCTCCAGAGGGAAGCACTGTTGTAAAGAATGGTTAGCTTCTGGTAACACTGGTTCTGTTTGTGAGTTGAAATTTTTCTTGGGCTGAAAAACTTAACTTCAGTTTAGTGTGCTTCTGGAATGCATTCCAGGTTCCAAACAACTTGACTTAGAGATGAACTTTAGTGTAACTTATTTGTAAATTATTTCAATAACGGTCACCAAGTAAAAACATACCCTGCTATTAATATCTCAGTTGATTTTATTTGTGTTTGTGTGTGTGTGTGTCAACAAAATTATCCAGAAAATATTCAATATGAATGTAAATCTCTATTCAAAATAAGTTTGTTGGTCTAGGCTAAAACTGTATCCCGTTCCAGCCCAAGGGTGGGTGGTGGTTAGATTTGTACTGTTTATGTCGTGCTCAAGCTGCCTGCCTGTCATATGTTGGACCTGGTTCTCTCTCAGCCTTGTGTTGACCATCCTACCTATCCCTGGATCTCTAGCGGAGAAAGATAATTTTGCCCCACTGTGTGTCTTGTGTGGAAGTGTAGATGGCTGATTTTCTCTGGGTGCTGACTTTTCTCTCTGCTGCTGGGGAAGCTATGATGCTAGTCATACATATAAACGACAGACTGCTGTGTCCTCATTCATCCTCATGTATCCTCAGATTCACTGTGGATGACATTTGTAGAAATGTATTTCTAATTAAAAATTATTATCACAGAGTAAAAACAGAAATTTTGGGGGGGGATTTTTGGGCTTAGGATTCAAATAGTTTGAATTCAGACATTCCTGTTTTTGCTTCTACTTGCCTGTGATCTTGAAATTGCAATGTCTTCGGTAAAATGAGCCTCCTATCCTTATTGATGGTAGATTACATGAGCTACCTGATGTAAAGAGCTAACAAATTCCTTCCTACATACAGTCGGACTTAGTTTATTCCCATGTCATTTAGCCTCAAGCTCCTTATCTTTATTTTTTTTAATTTTTTAATTAAAAAAAATTTTAACATCTTTATTGGAGTATAATTGCTTTACAATGGTGTGTTAGTTTCTGCTTTATAACAAAGTGAATCCTTTATACATATACATCTGTTCCCATATCTCTTCCCTCTTGCATCTCCCTCCCTCCCACCCTCCCTATCCCACCCCTCTAGGTGGTCAAAAAGCACCGTGCTGATCTCCCTGTGCTATGCAACTGCTTCCCACTAGCTATCTGTTTTACGTTTGGTAGTGTATATATGTCCATGCCAGTCTCTCACTTTGTCACAGCTTACCCTTCCCCCTCCCCATATCCTCAAGTCCACTCTCTAGTAGGTCTGTGTCTTTATTCCCGTCTTACCCCTAGGTTCTTCATGACCTTTTTTTTTTCCTCTTAGATGCCATATATATGTGTGTTAGCATACGGTATTTGTTTTTCTCTTTCTGACTTACTTCACTCTGTATGACAGACTCTAGGACCATCCACCTCACTACAAATAATTCAATTTCGTTTCTTTTTATGGCTGAGTAATATTCCATTGTATATATGTGCCACACCTTCTTTATCCATTCATCTGTTGATGGACACTTAGGTTGCTTCCATGTCCTGGCTGTTGTAAATAGTGCTGCAGTGAACATTTTGGTACATGTCTCTTTTTGAATTGTGGTTTTCTCAGGGTATATGCCCAGTAGTGGGATTGCTGGGTCGTATGGTAGTTCTATTTTTAGTTTTTTAAGGAACCTCCATACTGTTCTCCATAGTGGCTGTATCAATTTACATTCCCACCAGCAGTGCAAGAGTGTTCCCTTTTCGCCACACCCTCTCCAGCATTTATTGTTTGTAGATTTTTTGATGATGGCCATTCTGACCAGTGTGAGATGGTATCTCATTGTAGTTTTGATTTGCATTTCTCTAATGATTAATGATGTTGAGCATTCTTTCATGTGTTTGTTGGAAGCTCCTTATCTTTAAAACGGGGATAATAACATGTAGCATAATTTAACACAGAGTTAATTGAGAAAAGGGGGTGTGTATTCAGAGAAAATTTCTGGATGAGATATATCAATCAGTAAATAGTGGAAGAGCTTGGGAATGTGTTAGTTTCCTATTACCATGTAATAAATTACCACTAATTTAGAGGCTTAAAACAATGCCTTTTATTATGTCATGGTCTCCGTGGGTCAGCAATCTGGGCACGGTGTAGCCAAGTCCTCTGCTCAGGGTGTCAGTTGGGGCCAGGGTATCATCTGAGGTGTGGGGTTCTCTTCCAAGCTCATGTGGTTGTTGGCAGAATTTATTTCCTGCAGCTGTAGAACTTAGGGCAGCTTGCTTCTTCAAGGCCAGCTGGAGGGAGTTGCTAACTCTATTAAAAGGGCTCTCCTGATTAGGTCAGGCCCACCCAAGATAATCTCCCTTTTGATTAACTCAAAGTCAATCAATTAGTGACCTTAATTTCATCTGCAAAGTCTCTGACCTTTGTCATATAATGTAACTTAATCATGGGTTTAACATCCCAACATATTCCCAGGCCCTTGCAGTGCTCATGGGGAGAGGATTATACAGGGTATGTATATCAGGGGCCAGGCATGTTGGGAGCCATCTGAGAATTCTGCCTACCACAGAGTGGGAATGGATTGGGAAAGATTTACATTCCTTAGTTTGTAGAGCTCTGAACTTTAAAAATTTTTTAAATAGTAACATTTCAAAAGCCCAAGATAATTTTTTAAAATTCACTTGACAGGAGAGTGCCTCCAGAACTTCTAAGCAAAAATTACAAAATTGAAACTCTAGAAGGAGTTTTAGCTCATATCTATGAAGTCAACAATAGCAGGTCTCAAATTTTATTGAGCACGTAACAGTCTCTGAGGGACTGACCACCAAAAATAAGAAGTTAATGGTCCAGGGGAGCCCAGTGGTTTGCTCAGTGTCACAGCACCAGTGAGTGAGGGCTGGCAGTGAGCTGCCCATTTCACCTGGTGTCTCACCTTTGTCTCTCTGAGTATAAAATTATACAAATCTACATTATTAAGAATTTTTCCTTAGTAACCAGTGGAAGATGAACATTTAGTAAGCAGGTAAACCTAAGCTTGAGTACTGTAGTTTGAAATCAGTCCCCTAAGCTGAGAGGCTTACCCACTGTTTGTTAAAATAGGAGGCTGTCTCTGCCACATCTTTTCAGGTAGACCCTTGCTCTCTCCATAGTAATCCTTTAGGATTCAGGTGAGCAATTGAATTATAGCAGTCTCTTCATGTGCAACTGGATCTAGCCAGAGGAACCTGAAGACATCAGACATGGAACTGGCTGTGGTTCAGAGATACTTCTCTTTAAAACAATCTTCTAGGGCTTCCCTGGTGGCGCAGTGGTTGAGAGTCCACCTGTCGATGCAGGGGACATGGGTTCGTGCCCCGGTCCAGGAAGATCCCACATGCCACGAAGCGGCTGGGCCCGTGAGCCATGGCCGCTGAGCCTGTGCGTCCGGAGCCTGTGCTCCACGGCAGGAGAGGCCACAGCAGTGAGAGGCCCGCGTACCGCAAAAAAAAAAAAAAAAAGACACTTCAAACTTACAGGAGTTTTTTGGTATTTTGAGTCTTTTGAAGGAAATAAATAGAAAAATCATGGAAATAAGTCACCGTTTATGTGATTGGCATCTCTTCATATTGCATTGTTGTTTTCTCACATTATATTATACAAGTGAGAAGTGCCAGTCTAAGGTGTGCTGTGCAGCACAGTAGCCTTTGGATACATGTGGCTGTTGAGCACTTGAAGTGCGGCTAGTACAACTGAGGAGCTGAATTTGAAATTTTATTTAATTTTAATGAATTTAAAGTTAAATAGATGCATGTGGTTAGTGGTTGTTACAGAATATAGAACGTTTCTCTTGTCATAGCAAGTTCATTTGAGCAGTGCTGGTGTAAGTGAATGTAGTTTATAAGTTCATGTAATAAAGAGCCAACTAAATGAGTTTTAATATCCATTCTGGTTCTCAAATTCTGTGCTTTATTGTTTCCTATAAATTGCCTTAAAATGCATTTTATTAGGATATATAGGTTTATTTTATTAGTGAGTGTCTAAGTTGCTCATCTTCCTGCATATATATTTTTACTTGTATGCAGTGAAACCAACTTTTATGTTGTTTTAAAAGGAACTTAGTTTTTTTAAGCATCACAGAATTCCCACTATTAAATAAAGAAGCTAGAGGCACATGAAATTCATAAAGAACATTCCATTTAGTTTATATTTTTAACTCTCCAAAACCATTCATTGAATGAGCCTGCCCCCTGCCCCCATGAACACATTTATTTTTGGTTCAGTTTGATTTATTAACTTATCTCAATAGCTATAACATCAGATTTATTTTAAAATTCCTTCATAACCATTTAGTGACAATTCTTTACTCTGATTATGAATAGAAAACAGGAAAATATTGAGATGTGTATTTGTGGTTATAACGAAAACATGTGTTGTGGTCTGTGTCTTTTTGTTTTATTTCCAACTCCCAAACTTCTTGGCTATTCTGGTTAGTTTTTACATGGCTTAAACAGAGGTTTTCTGTGTATCTCAAAAGTTTTCCTTATGGAACATTTTTCTACAACATTTTGCTCGATTAATTTAGATGTGATTTCCCAAAGGGCACCTAACTTGAAAAAATTATTTTATTCATTCAGGGATTGACAATGCCCAGATTTTAGGAGAACAAAAAAACCCCCAGAGAGTGTGGGGAGGAGTGAAGTAAAAACTGTAGTTTTGAATTTTGAGTTTTCACTGTAGGTATATTTCAAAGCTATCTATGTACATTTTACTTTTAATACTCTGGATAAAGATGTGCAATCTAAACAAGTTCAGATTGACTACAGTTCAGGGTTTTAAAGCATGTAAACTCTTTGGGGAGCTTTAGTTTTATAAACCTTGTAATAACAAAGTCATATGAGTCCTGCAATCATTATTCATACTTCTTAGTTTCCCACAAGGGAAGCATTATTGACTCTTCTTTCTGCAGAGCATACCTCATTTTTAAACACATTGAATTATGGTTATCAAATAGTGTTATAGTAAATACTCTTGTTTGGTTAACGTACATGAAAGCCTAATTGTGTGGAGATAGAGAGCAAAGTGTTGCAATTTTGCCTAAGATTGGAGAGGGTAAAGGTTAAATTGTTCCTTGAAAACGTAAAAACACAGAACAGAAAACAACCCTCAGTACTGTTCTCTGCCATCTTCTTCACACAAGACATATTATGTCAATGAAATTCAGATAACTAAAAAGCCAAGTGAAAGCAGGTATAAAAATCTCCTATCTTTTAGTTTACCTTTTGTTAGATATTGGCAGGTTTGTTACAACTCAGTGGGTAGCATCACCTGGAACGTAGAATGTATTGGCTGTGTTTTGTTGTGTTGTTTTAGCTGTAGCGTCAGGGTTTCAAATATACACTTTTACTTATCACAGCCTATCTTCAACGTTTATTATACCACTTCACAGGTAGTGTAAGAACCTTACAGCAATGTACTGTTTTCTCCCCTTGGGCCTTTTTGCTATTATTATCGCAGGTTTATAACCACTTATACATTTTATTTACCCACCTTTTTTTTTTTTTTTTTTTTGCGGTACGCGGGCCTCTCAGTGTTGTGGCCTCTCCCGTTGCGGAGCACAGGCTCCAGACGCGCAGCCTCAGTGGCCATGGCTCACGGGCCTAGCCGCTCCGCAGCATGTGGGATCCTCCCGGACCGGGACTCGAACCCGTGTCCCCTGCATCGGCAGGCGGACTCCCAACCACTGCGCCACCAGGGAAGCTCTATTTACCCACCATTTGATGGATATTTGGGTTGTTTCACTTTTTGGTTATTATGAATACTTCTTTCTGCCAGGAACAGTCATGTGTGAGTCTTTCTGTAGACATAATGTTTTCATTTCTCTTGAGTAGTTACCTACTAGTGGAATTTTGCTAGGACATGTGGTAAATTTCTGTTTAACAATTTAAGAAAGTGCTAAGCTGCTTTCCAAAGTGGATGTACCATTTTACATTCCTGCCAGCAATGTTCCTCTCCACATCCTCACCAATATTTATCTTCTTTCTCTTCTTTGTTAGCCATTCTTGTGGATGTGACTGGGTTTTTGTTTTTTTGTTTTTTTGCTCTTCGCGGGCCTCTCACTGCTGCGGCCTCTCCCGTTGCGGAGCACAGTCTCCGGACGCGCAGGCTCAACGGTCATGGCTCACGGGCCCAGCCGCTCCGCGGCATGTGGGATCCTCCCGGACCGGGGCAAGAACCCATGTCCCCTGCATCGGCAGGCGGACTCTCAACCACTGCGCCACCAGGGAAGCCTGTGACTGGGGTTTTAATTTTCATTTCCCTAATAGCTAATGATATTGAACATCTCTTCATGTGGCATTCACCATTTGTATACCTTCTTTAGGGGAAATGTCTATTTAAATCTTTTGTCCATTTTTAAATTGAATTATTTTCTCTTCTTCTTATTGAGTTTTTACGGGTTCTTTATATATCCTGGCTACAAGTTCTTTATCAGATATAATTGGCAGATATTTTCTCACAGTCTGTGGCTTATCTTTTCACTTTCTTAAAGGTATCTTTTGAAGCCTCGCTCCCCCAAAGGCTTTAATTTTACTGAAGTTCAGTTTAGCATTTCTAAAACCACATCTGATTTTTGTGTGAAGTGTATGATTGCTTCATTTTTGAAAGATATTTTCACTGAATATAGAATTTTAGTTTGACAGTATTTTTCTTTCAGTACTTTAAAGATATTGCTCCGTTGTCTTCTGGTTTTCTGTTTCTGACAAGAAGTCTGTCTTGTTGTTCTTTGCGTAATGTGTTATGTGCACCCACCCCCTTTAAAATTATCTCTGGTTTTAGGCAATTTGATCATTATATGCCTGTAGTCATATGTATAGTTGTGTGGCTGTAGTTTTCTTTGTCTTTTCCTTGGAGTTCATTGACTGCTTTGGATCTGTGTATTTACAGATCATCAAATTTGGAAATTTTTCAGCCATTTTTTTCTTCAAAACTGATATTGAGAGAATATTATTTCTTCCATAAATTTTGTTATTGCCTTTGAGTTTTACTGTGTAAACATGTGCTAGACATCATTTTAGTGTTGTTTTGAAAGAAACATGGAAGTCCCAGTATATGGTACAGAATCCATTTCTTCACCATGAAAAATCTTCGTTCTTCTGCAATACAAATTATTAAAGACTGTCGTGTGTCATTATGTAAGTTATTTTCACTGTGCTACTTTATTAGATGGATCTTTACTTAAAAACCTATTTAGTTCCATGGTAGGAGTATCTTCATTAATATAATCCAAAAAAGAATTTAATTTGAGAGTTTTGTTAGTTTAAAAAAGAACTATTTCCTTTGGAGAATCATAAGTTCTACCTTGCAGTAGGATATATTTAAATGTGGTATATTACTTTTTCCAGCTACATATTTTTTTCCAGGCTTCCTTATTATAGCAGAATCAAACTGTTATTCTGTTTGTTCCAAATCTCTTTCCATTTTTTATCCAGATGGCAGCTGACTCAAGTGTACATGATAGTACATTTACATTTCTGAGTTAAAAGTAATAAACCTGGTTTTTTGTTTGTTTTGTTTTGGGGTTTTTTTTGGTGTTTTTTGGTTTTGTTTTGTTTTTTGCTGTTGAATTGCTTAATGAATGAAAGAAGATTTAAATGTCTTTGGTGCTTATGTCTCAGTTTGTAAAATGAATAATCCTGAAAGTACTAGTGGTGTTGATAATGCTACCTGATTGTGATTTAAGAATTTTACTTTCTGTCGTTAGTTTGCATATTTTTCTGCTTACGGTATCATTGAAAATTCTCAATTTACAGAGATCCCACCTTTGCAAATATAAGTATATAGTATATCATGTTATAATAAAATACCTATCTAAAGTAACTGCTGAAATGCCTAGTTGGAAACTTTTATCCTTTCTGGGTCAAGTTCCCGTGTTTCCCTTATACAGAATAAGGCAAACTGACTCAGCTGTAAACTCTCCATATCCTGCCATGGGGAGAAATTACCCACCCCAGTGACAGGTATGGGAGGCTGGGAGGACAGGACGCTCTGCTCATTTTCTTTGCTGCTGAGGGTATTAGAAATTACTACTTGCTCTACCTGAATTTGCACTTGGTAATGGTCCAGGAACATTAGAGATTTGCATGAAATACACACATGAATTATTTTTAGTCAGTTCGTTCTTCCTTTTAAATGCTGAATGCAATGTGACTTTTCTTTCTTTCTTTTTTTTTTAAATCACCCAATTTAAAAGACTCTAAAGAAAGTATCTTTAAAAGTTTATTATTTCTCATTAAACATTCATCAAAATTTCTAATAAGGCTTAGATCCATAATTATAGTGTTATAATTTGATTAGTATGTCTGGAAAAGAATTGAGCTCCTTTCTATGTGCCAGACAGTGTGCTGACTATTGGGGATACGGAGTTGAAATTCATGGTGCCTTCCCCTGAGGGGGGTGTCTGGTCGAGTGGCAGAGGCACTCCATGAAGCGGTGCCATGGAATGAACTCTGTGTTGTCAGCTGAGGCCCTGTAGGAGACCCAGTGAGGGTTACTCTGCAGCTGAGGGAAGACCTTTCAGACTGTGGAGAGGGTCTGTCCTGTGCAGCAGTGTGGAGACTGTACATTGCAGAGGGGGCAGTCGTTTTCCATGTGCCAGGAGCTGAGATTTTAGCTTGAAGCATCGAAGAGCCTTCGACATACAAAGTAGTGCATAGATCTTGGTGGATGTTTTTGGAGATAACCCCTTTCAATCATTTCCATTCACTGCAAGAAACAATTTCATGGTAAATCTACTCAGTATTTATTTTGATACTTACATTTTGGTATAGATCTCTGTCATCCTGGCAGTTGTGTGAAACCACTGTTCTTTTTTTTTTTTTTAATACATTTATTTATTTATTTGTTTTTATTTTTGGCTGCACTGGGTCTTCGTCGCTGCGTGTGGGCTTTCTCTAGTTGCAGTGCGCGGGCTACTGTTCGTTGCAGTGCGCGGGCTTCTCATTGCGATGGCTTCTCTTGTTGCGGAGCACAGGCTCTAGGCGCGCGGGCTTCAGTAGTTGTGGCTCATGGGCTCTAGGTGCGCGAGCTTCAGTAGTTGTGGCGCACAGGCTTAGTTGCTCCGCGGCATGCGGGATCTTCCCAGACCAGGGCTCGAACCCGTGAACCCTGCATTGGCAGGCGGATTCTTAACCACTGCGCCACCAGGGAAGCCCCACTGTTCTTGTTTAATTCATGACTTGGCGAGAAAAACAAAAGGTGTCTAATTTCTTGAGACTTCTAGCAAGCGTCCTCCCTTGTCTCCTTCTGTGTGTGATGCTGGAGCTGTCCCGACTGTCAGAAGGCACCGCGGGTCTCTTTCTCTAAGACTGCCCACACGCTCACATTAGCCGTGGATGCACAGGGCAGATGAGGTTCGGTTTGGTTTTATTGAGGGGTGGTTGTAAAGCAGGAAATGGGAGGTAATTAATGGCCCACTTAACTGACATTGGGAAATGGAGAGTGCCTGCCTTTCTTCATGTCTAGTGTATAGAATCAAACGTGGGAAAACAAAAATGGGTTAAAGGCACATATGTCCCTTTTTCAGTTTTCAAAACTAGATAAAATTTAGAAAAGTGTAATTCATCGGTGATAACTAAAAAATGAAACGAAACTGTTTTTATATAAAATATTGATATGTCTATATATCCTTAAATGCACATTCATACAATCATTAATATGTTATTTTTTAAATTCTTCAATTTGGTATTTTTTGATGACCTTTGAGTAGATGAGGATTATAGCTTGCTTTCCACCCTCTCTTTCCCACTCTTCAGCATCCTCCCAATGTAATTACATCTCAACTTTTGGTTAAGCCTATATTACTATTTTCGTTATTGTATCATTTAAAGTATCGTTCATATTAATGTAAGTAGTACACAGTACTATAATTACACTTCCTTTCTTGGGTAACTTTTACTTTTGCCTGGAGTTAAAATTTGCCTCATTTTTTTCTCATGGTTGGTTTCCTTTGAACATCCAACTAGCTCTTCCCACACCCTTCACCAGCTCAGCAATAAGACAGTTTTTCATACCGTTGTACCTATCAGATACTTGTTTTCAACGCTATTTTTTTCCTCTTAAGAGACATACTTTCTGAATTTCCAGAGTCTCCTGTCCCAATGTGGAGTGGTTGTTCTTTTCAGATGTATACAGCTGTATCCTGGGGTGTCCCTTCATTATTTTTCTGACTCTTAGCCTCTTATTTATGGATCTTCTGTTTCCTAAATCACTTATTTGATTGTGCACAATCTTCAGTAGCTTCATGAGAAAGTGTGCTTGGGAGGTAAATTTTTTGACCTTGTATTTTTAAGATACCTTCAGTATACCCTCACATTTAAATACCTTGGCTAGGCTAGACAGAATAATCTATGATGGAAATAATTTTCTCTAAGAATTAAAAAAATAAAACGTTCTAACTTCTGACATTCTTGCCTTCAGACATCTCGTGTCACTATTGAGAAATTAGATGCCATTTTGCTGAGTGGTCCTTTCTTAGTATGTGACCTACTCCCCCATCCCTTCTAGGAGCTATTAGGATTTTTCACCCATGTTCTAAAATAATGAAGTGGGTTTCTTTGGATTTTTGTTGCTGTTGTTGTTCTTCAGCAACACAGTTGTTGAATTGTGTGCTGGGCACTAAGTTTATACTAGTCTTCATTTCTGGGCAATTACGAGATTTATTTGATAATTTCTTTCTCTCCCTTTATCTACTCTAATTCTGAAACTCCTGTTGGTTGGATTTGGAAACTGGATTGACCTTTTCTCTACTCTACTAATTTTTCCATTCCTTTATTATTTTCTAAGTGATAATGTTGACTTTATCTTACAACCTGATTATTATTTTATTTTTCTTTTTATATTTTTTATCTCCCAAGTGTTTATACTCTGTTGCTTTTTATAGCATCCTTTATTTGCTTCATGTCATAAATGCAATATCTTTTTTTCCTCTTTGAAACAGAATGTTATTTTTAAAAAAATGTTTCTTCTATTCCTTGCATCGTCTCTGTTTCTTCTGAGTTATTCTTTTTACTTTTTATAATCTCTCTCATGCCAGAGGCTTTGCTCAAGCGTGTTCTTATACGAGTGTGAAGCACTGAACTACTGTCGGGAAGCTCTCCATGTGAGCTGGACTTGTGGACTGGCAGGCGTTTCTTTAGGGCCATCATGTTATCAGCCAGCTTTCTCACTGGGGACTTCGTCAGGTTGATGTCTGAAAATCTTTTTCTCTGGAGTTCATCGTTTATTTTTTTCCAGAGGAGGTACCTGTAGTCTTCTGCTTGGAGAGGTGGTGAGTGATGTTTACGCTTGGTTGCTGACATTCTGGAGCTGGATTAGGGAAGGGGGTTTCAGGTCTCAGTGCTTCGTACTTACCTCATTACAGCCTGTTGCCATCTCCTGGGCTGTTTCCTCCCTGGGAGCCCTGAACATTTCTGGTTCCATGTCTACAGAGAATCCCCCTTATCTAATAGGGATGGTAGTGGTCTGATGCTTTGGATTTACAGACTTTCATTTAATTCCCTTGATTTTAGTCTGGAGATCGCCAGCTCTTGAGCTTTCCAGGTTATGCAGGCTATCTTGGTTTGTTCCTTATTGATATCCTATGTCTTGTGCCCCTCAGACATTCAGGATTGGCCTTCCTTCTCTCTGAGTTGTTTCTCATCCTTCCATTTCCTTTTACATCTGCATATATTGTTAGTAATATTGTTTCGGTAAACAGATAACCTCAAAACCTCATTTTATTAAAGCAATCATTTTAGTATCTCTCCCTGTTTCTTTGGGTCAGGAATTCAGGAAAGGTGAGGTTTTGGCCAGCCATCTCTCACATGGTTGCCGACAAGACATTGGCTGGAGTTGGGAGGAGGGCACAGAGCAGCTGGCAATTGGCTGGTCATCTCTTCATGATGTATCAGAGCAAAAGCTTAGAGGCAGAAAACAGTGTAGCACGGTTGTGCTGCAGCGGTAGTGCGGCCTAGCTCCAGAAATAGGAGTAAGCCATGGGAGATGGACCCATTAGCTTAATAATCACTGGAACTAATTCTCTTTTCAGCTTTCCCTTGGGTCTTTTCAAATTTCTACTTAAATCTTTTCTCAAAATACAATTTTCAGATCCTTATTTTTGTCCCACGGGGCTCTTATTCTGCTGTTTTAAAGGAACCTGAACATGACTGTGGAAGAAAAGGACATTCTGGATACATGAGAAATGTGCCAAAGCAGTTATTTTCCAAATTGGAATCTGGATCTCCTTGGACCTGTTTGGTGTCTGCTGGCATTTTAGGAATTTCCGAGGGGTGTGTCATAATGATGTGATGTTACTGGAAAGTAAAGTGAGGAAAAGCAGCTCTCTCTGAATGCTTTGGAGAAGGTTCCAGGGAGGGAGGCCGTGGGTGGTGCAGGTGCGAGGTGGAAGCGGCTGTGGCTGAATCTCCAGCACAGATCTGGAAAGAAATCAGAAGATTTCGCTCAGCTAAACAGAGTGTTCAGAAACTGTTTTTGCGAGTAAAGACTTTCATTTCCAGATAAACACGGTAGATTATTATTAAACACTGCTTTATTTTTTAAAAAGTTCTTATGGAAAGAAAGCTTCAGTGTATTTTAAACATTTTGAGATGCTGTCAGGCTGTGGCTCTTAAGAGCAGCCCATGACATATTTTATTGATAGCAGACTTTGAAAGAAAAAAGAGTAAAGAGTAGTGAGAATATTATGTTCTGTAAAAATTACTAAAATGATTTTAAATCGATAGTAGTTTTTGGATTGTCCCTTTCTAAAATCAATGTAATAATATCCCCAGCTTTGAGAAACTTAGCTGGCAAAGTCTTATTTAGTGTTTGTGTATGGTTTTAATTCAGAGTAAATGTTCATGTTCAAAAGACAGTACCTGAATCTGGAAGAAGGAAATCTTTAAATTTGAATTGTAAGTCTGTCTGCTCATATTTAATTGGCCCATGTTTAAACATGGTTTGCAATGGATCATTTGCTATTTAACGGGCATTAACGACCTCAGGTAACTCCTGTTTTTATATTACATTGGCTGTTTATTTTTTGTTAATTTACCTTAGTATTCAGCTTCCTATAGACAAAGTTTTTCTTTTTATAAGTATAAAAAACTACTTACTGTGTCTTGAATCTTTCTCTTTTTATTAAAACTTTTATACAGATATTGGGTTTAATTGCATACGCTTTTTATATAGTCCGAGAACCATATTGATAATAAAGCTTAAACATCTGCACATTGTTGCAAAACTTAATTCTGCAAGAAAACGCACACCGAAGTGTCATGATACTGTCCAGATCATCTTTAGAAAGTTGATTGTGCCCTGCCTTTCACCTTGGATCAGCCTGCAGGAATTGATATGCTCACTGAAGCAAAGCCAAAATAGAAACTTTACAACTTTCATTTTGAGAGGAGATGTTCCATTGTACAAGGTAATTTTCACTAATATTCTTACCTCCTGCTATTTTTCTGTCAATTTTTATCAATTTCTACCAAATTTCCTTTGCTTGGAAGGCTTTTGTTTTTTAAAAAATTAATTAATTAACGTATTTTTGGCTTCATTAGGTCTTCATTGCTGCACGCGGGCTTTCTCTAGTTGAAGCGAGCGGGGGCAACTCTTCGTTGTGATGCACGGGCTTCTCATGGCGGTGGCTTCTCTTGTTGCGGAACACGGGCTCCAGTAGTTGTGGCTCGCAGGCTCTAGAGCGCAGGCTCAGTAGTTGTGGCACACGGCCTTAGCTGCTCCATGTTGTATGGGATCTTCCCGGACCAGGGCTTGAACCTGTGTCCCCTGCATTGGCAGGTGGACTCCCAACCACTGTGCCACCAGGGAAGCCCGGAAGGCTTTTGTCTTTGATCTGTCAAGATTCACACTAGTGAGGGAGGGGAGCAGGGAGGCTCTCAGCCCTTCATTTCAGAGTTACTTAATTTCCGTTTGAATTACTCATCTACCCTCAGGTGTCATGATTTCAGGGTGCATTTTTTTGTTGTTGTTGTTAGCCACCCTCACCTTCCTCTCACCCCCTTAACTAGTTAAGTGAGCAGCACCTCTCAAACAAGTTCATGACTAATGTTTATTAAAGAGAGAATTTTGTTTCAATTCTAATTTCTGTTTAATAAAAAGATTTTAAGTTTCCGACTTCGGTTGACTAACGATTTCTAAGCATTATTCAAAGTATGAACCTTCTGCCGACTAAACGTTACAGACAAGTTAGCCAGGGCTGACGGTTAGACCCTTAGGTGTGAATTTGGCTCTGCCACTCACTTGTGCAAATTGTCTGATGTCTTTATGCTTTAGTTTCCTTGCCTGTCAAATGGGACAATAATACGTTCATCTTAGCCTAAGATTAACATGTAATGCAATTAGAACATTGCCTGGCACATAGCAATTACTCAGTAATTAACTAGCTGTTGCTATTACTATTATTATTAAAGACCCATAGATCCTTTTACACAGACTACAGTCAACTTTTTTTTTTTTTAAAAGCTAGTGCTACCATTTTTTAAGGAAACAACTCTTAGCAAAACAATAGTAAAAGTGATTAACCAAGATTAAAACACAAGACTCCTCCCTTTCACCGCTGAGGGCCCGGGTTCGATCCCTGGTCAGGGTACAAAGATCCCACAAGCAGCATGGTACAGCCAAAAAAACCCCCCCAAAAACAAAATATAAAGCAAAACAAAATAAAACCCCACAAACTGTCTACTCATTATAAGTAATTTATAAAACACTAGAAAATATAAAAGGGGTAGTGGATACTTGGCTTTCTTCCATTCCAGAGAGAGAGTTAATTACAGCTAACGTTTTTATCTATTTCCTGAATGTTAATCTTCAGTGACTACAAGTTGTTGGAAGCTATCATAGCTGTACTACACAAAGCCAGTGCATAAATTGAAGAAATTCTAAATTTTTGCTGCGAGTGGATTGTCATTTCGTAAGGACTCTTGGGTCACACACATTTGGGTTTTAATCCCAGTTGGCCCACTTGATGGCTGTGTGACTATGGCCAATTTACTTAACATCTATCTCTAAACATCTCTAAACCTACGTTTCCTTGTCTGTAAACTGGAGATGGTGACCCATTCACAGGGCTGCTCTGAGGAGTCGGTGAGATCATGTTTGCCGTTCACTTATTAGTGTGCCCACAGATAAGACGCTCAGTCAGGGAGGTGGTGGTCATAGCTGCAGACGTAATAGTATTTCTTGTTATTTCGCATACGTTGAGAACCTTCTCTGCTGCTGCCATGTGGGGTGGTGGTAAGAAATAGTGATCTAATATTTAATCAGAGACACCTAAGCTTGTAGTTTATCCCTTTAGTGTAGTTCTTGCCAATTAATTTGGTTTTTAACTTTACAGTGAGTAATGTAAAATTTCTTACACAAATAGCATTTACTTGACTTTGATTCAGTGAGCACTTAAGGAACAGGTGCTGTCTTGCCAGGCACTGGGCTTACCGTCCTGGGAGTGCAAACGTGAACAGGATGTGGCTTTGGTCCTTCAGGAAGTCTGGTGAATCATACAGTCAGTGAACTGGATAGAGAGCCAAGGAGGATTTCCATAACTTTTTGTTTTATTTTATGTTTTTGCTCTATTGCGCTTAACTAACCATAATTAGGTGTCATAAATGGCTTTTCATGGCTAATAATATTTCATAGTCAAGAGGATTAATAATTACAACTGTAGTGGTAACAATAAGTAACATTGATTGAGGGTTAACTTGTGAGCCAGGCACTTTTGCAAGCCTTTTACAAGTATTAACTAATTTAATTTTCACAACACTCCTACGAGGACTCTTACTAGTTCTATTTTATCTTCATGCTCTGAGGAGCAGTAACTTGGCCATGATTGCACAGCTGACATAAATGGAGGGTTAGAATTGGAACCCTGGCGGTGAGGCCCCACAGACCCTACTGTGCTGGCCTGTAGTGATATTCATTAGAAAATGGGGGTCCATCTATATATTAATCGAGGATTGCTGACAATATTGCACCAATTTAGAATTAGAAATCTATATTTCTTGTATCCATCTTGAATTTCAGAAATTTAAAGGACATTTTCATGAATATAGTGTCAGGATATTGAGTTTCAATTTACTTTAATTAAGAATAATTGGAACTTAATGTGTTCCTAAACATAAAAAGTAATTACTCTAAATGTCCTGATTCCCACTCCCATAAACATTTTTGGTACTTCAAAACCTCTTTTGAAATTGGATGCAGTAATTGAATTTTTTTGGTAAAAAGTTCAATTGGATGCAAACTAATTTGCATCCAATTTCAATTGGATGCAAAAACTTGTAAAAATTGCTCTTTATTTTTACCTTAATTTGCTCCTCATGTATATGTTTGTTCAAGTATAGGTTTTTAAATTCTTTAATATTGAAAATTGTCCAAACACGTGTAACAAAATTGTAATCCTAACAATACAATATCTTAAGAAGAGTCAACAAAGTTACAGAGATACATCTCTTGTTCTGAACAATAACCAAAACATAGTTGCTTAATTTTAATTTTTTTCACAACAGAAATATTTCATTTGTGGTGTTTAGTATGGTATGTAATATTTTAACATATAATAATAACTCTACAAGATAACATATAAATGTTAATTGCACTAAACTTACATTTTAGCTTTGGGTTTATGATTTTCAGAGGTAAATAGTTACAGATATAGACACAAGTGTGCTTGTGTGTGTTTGTGCAGGACTTCATTTGGGACCATTTGGTACAGTGGCAGTTCCTGTTGCCCCTTTCTAAGTTTGCAGGTTCAAGGGAAAAAAATCTGACTAAACAAAAATGTTATTATATATTAACATCTCATCATGTTTTAAATGCTCCTTCCAACTTGTTCAAAATCATTCAAAGATCATAATCATAATTATGAAAAATGAAAATCCAATTACTTTTGTTTCATTTTCACAGCCATAGACTATAGAATACGGTTAGTTTGTTTGCAGCGATTCTCCAGCTTTGTTCTAAATATGTTTTCCATTTCGGTGTGCCTCTTTGTGCTTCCTCTGTTTGTTTTCCGTATCAGAAAACGAGCCCAGTGAACAGAAGGACAGAACGCCAGCACCAGGGCCTTGCCTTCTGGAGCGGGAGGTTTTCAGCGTGGGCTCCCATCTGTTGGGCCTGTTCACTGATAAAGCTTGCAGGAGCTGTCCTGGCTCCCCAGACGCGTCCTGTTCTGTTCACAGGCCACTGGACCTTGGAGAGTCGGCTCAGCTGTAGAGAAGTCCCATTAGGCTTCTAGGCACCACAGTGATGCAGTGGCACGATGGTTGGCAAGCTGGTATGGGACTTGAGTGAGCCACCAGCTACAGAAAGGATTGTGGGAGCAGCAACGCAGTGTCTTTCTTCTGGGGGCCAAGTTTATGTTTTGGATTTAAAAAGAAAACTAACCATGATTAAGAAAACAGTATTCAGTGAACTAAAAGACACACCTTATTAATAGGTCTAAAATTCAAATACCTCCTGTAGAGGATTGAGATTTACTCAGTGGTGGGTATTCTAACTGTTACAAGGGATAAGGGAAATTTCTTTTTATCAGATTTTTAGCAGAAGTATTCTGTTAGACACACAGTGTAGTGACTCTAGCACACAAACATTTCCTATTTTGTGAGATGTTTGTGTTACTCCATTTTATATTAGTTTGTAGATAGGCATGTTGCTTGGGTATAAAATACTTTAGACCTTTAAGGTCTTAATATTATATTTTTTAAAATTCTCTAAAATATTTTTTCTGCCAAGTGGCCATCATGAAGTTGTATATCTAATGACAATACCAAGGCTGCTTTTGTACAACTGTCTTAACTTTCAAAATTTTCTGAGTGCGGTAGAAATAATACTTGTTCTGTTGACAAGCACTGATTGGAACCATTGCTGTTTCATAAAGGGTAGAAACAAAAAGTGTTATTTTTTTTTTTGAAACAGTCTAGTGACTTGTGATGATTAACTTTTGAATTTCTGTTGATAAACATATGGACAATACATTCTAAAATTTATAAAAATCAAATGCAAATTTTGAAAGTTATCTCTTTGTTAAATATTTCCTGTACCAAATCGTTACTGAATAGCTAATGTTATTATTGAATGACACTAATTCAAATTATAAAATCAATATTTATTGAATGTCCCAGGCTGACAAAAGGCCACTGTACCATGATAACAAAGATAACGAAGGAACGTGAAGTTTCTTGTGTAGAAAAAGAGATATACATTTCAACTTTGGGGAAATTTTTGTTCATGGATTTCTGTGTTTGCTTTTTCCAGAAGTATTATTTGATAATATTTGACACAGTGACAGTGGAAGTAGTGACTTATTTTAATTATTTTTTTCCTTTATGAGTCATTCGACTTAAGGGATTGAACGGCTCGTGTGTTTAAAGTAACGTCAATACCGGCACTCCGCTCATCATGTATGTTGGTCCATGTTCTCTTTTATAGCTAGCTAGTTATTTATGTATGTATGTATGTATGTATGTATATATGTATGTATTTATTTTTTGGCCGTGCTGGGTCTTCGTTGCTGCGCGCGGGCTTTCTCTAGTTGCGGCGAGCTGGCTTCTCATTGCAGTGGCTTCTCTTGTTGCAGAGCATGAGCTCTAGGTGCGCGGGCTTCAGTAGTTGTGGCACACGGGCTCAGTAGTTGTGGCTCGTGGGCTCTAGAGCGCAGGCTCAGTAGTTGTGGCACACGATTTTAGTTGCTCTGCGGCATGTGGGATCTTCCTGGACCAGGGCTCAAACCCGTGTACCCTGCATTGGCAGGTGGATTCTTAACTACGTTCCCTTTTAATAACAGATCTGACTTACACATAGGTGATAGGTGGGCTTAATGCAGAGTGCTCCAATGGCTTTTAAACATGTGATAATAGCAGTTTGACTCCAAAGAATGCCATTTAATTGTGAGATACGTTTATTGATTTACTCCCTCCAAAGGAGGAAATGATATTTAAACAAACACACAAGCAAACAAAAATATATTGATAAAATGCTTTTCCCAAGTAAAAACTCACACTCATACTTGGATAATCAGAAACAGCTTTTGTTGTTGTTGTTTTCCTTTAAAATTTTTTAAAGTCATTAAGTAAAGATAGCTACATGCCTGTTATTTCTCACAACTACTGTCATTGTTAGCTGTTTGGGGTCACCTTACGTGCTCTATCTCTAATCCTCAGACCAGTCCCTCACACTTCAGTGAAGTTTAGTGACCTGACCAAGACCATACAGCTGTTGAGAGACAGAAAATTGCTTCCAGGATTTGTCCTCCACCGTTTCCTCTTGTTACAAGACATTGCTACCCTCTCCTCTCTGTGCCCTGGATTTCTCTCTCCCTGTCTCTGTCTCTGTGTCTCCTTGGAGGGGTTCTTTACCCTGAGCACCCAGCCCCCACCTGGCCAGCCATGTGTGGGTGAGCCAAGCGGCAGAGAAGTCAGGGCACACGGACTTTTCAGTGAGTGCTCCCTGAGGCACCCCTCTGCTGTGCAGGATTGTGAACAGGAGGTCACTGAACTTCTCAGTTGAGTCGCTCTCCAGAGAGAGCCCAGGAAGTACCAGAGGAGGTGGCTGTACCCTGTTCTCCTGGGCTTGGGGCTTCTAAGTGCACCCGTTGTCTCCTGAGGTAGTAGGGAGCCAGTGCCTCCCAGGATGGGCTGAGATGTTTTACAAACAAGTTCCTGAAAAATTAATTTCATTTTCCTTTCTCCTTTAATTTTTTCTTAACCACAAAGAACTCTGGGTGCACCTAAGGTACAAAAAGGGCCAAGAAAAAGGAAGAGATTGTAAATAGCTAACCTAAACCCTATTCTACGGATGGATTTAGGAACCAGCTGATGAGGTGCTTTACGGAAAGAGATTGTCTTAAATTAAGTAGCAGAGTTTTGGTAACTGTTCACACAGGCTGCATTACAAGGGTTAAGTATTTGTTGCTAAGTAATATATGGTCCTGTAGTGTGGTGCGTCTGCCTTGTGCTGAGCCTAGGGCACTGTACAGGAACTGAACAAGTTGGGAGTCCCCTTTATAACCTTTCTGAGCCTCAGTTCTCACTTTTGTGGCTAGTGCATAGTTCTTGTGAAAATGTGCTCGGTGACAGAGTGCTGGAGGATGAAATTATAGTTAATGCTGCACTGGCTACTATTAAGCTGTCACCAGATTAGCTGGACAACCTACTTGCAATCTAGTAATGTGTTACCGTGTCATGGATGTGTAAGTAGAATTGCCAGATAAAACACAGGACAAATTTGAATTTCAGATAAGCAATGAATAATTTTTTAGCGTAAGTAGGTACTATATATTGCGTGGGACACATTACACAGAACATACTATTAAGTCTGGCAATCCCGTATGGAAGAAGGATTCACTCTGGCAAGGAGAAGAGGCCTCTCCATGAGTTCAGCTGCTGAAAACCTCTGGACCACACATCAGTTGGAATTCTTCATTTTTAGCTCCCCTGAATCTTTAAGCTTTTCAAAAGTCAGGACTAAATCCTTTAACCCTGCATTAAACTCAAGTACTGTGTGAATAATAGGAATACCTTCTATACACAAAAATCTTAATTTCCATTAATTTTGTCCAGACGCTTGGTTGATGATGAGTAGTCTAACCAGAATCTGGATGCCATTACTGTTCTCTGCTAGTGGTACAAAACCCATGAGGAGCATCTCCACGGCCGAGCCGTAACCCAGGTACACATTTCCTTTTCCTGCCGTGAGAAGTGTCCTGATGAGATTCTGGGACAAACAGAAGGGGCTGAGTGTTCTAAAAATTCCCCAGAGCCTCAGAAAGGTGATCTTACAAACCCATCACCAACAACCCACCGCCTTCATGGTACCTGGTTAGAGACAGGATGATAAAATGAAAGAGTGCTGAGCTTTAGGAGCCAACGCCCAAGCCTTCACTGTCAGAGCTGGACTTAATTTTTTATTTCTCTGGCCCTCAGTTTGTTCACTATAAAACGGGGTAGTATCTGCCCTCCAAGGATTGTTTGGGGAGTCAAAGTAAATGCTAAATCAAAATAAGGTATTGAAAGTGTTTTATAAATTGTAGTGTATTTTACAGATAGAGGGTATTAAGGCTATGAATTTTTTAGCAACTGTGAATTTTAAGCCTTAGCAGTGCTTCATATTGAATTAGTTTTTTTCCTGCATAATTGTTAATAAATTTTGTGAATTGGAATTGTGGTTTCACAATGGCTTCCTGATGTGTGTGTGTGTGTGTGTGTGTTTTAATCCACACTTTTACTTGAAGTGGCCATGTTAGTATATAACCCTGATAATTTATTATAATGACTTAAAAATCACAGGGAAAATATGATGGCATGTGATGCTGGGGGCAGAAAGCAACGTGTCATTAATAGAGAGCGTGCAACATGGTAACGTTGGCCCAGCAGACGTGGTCGTTATCATTACTTAAGGGAGATAAATCTTCAATAATCTCAGTCTCCAGGGAATTTTTTTTTAATTAATTAATTAATTTATGGCTGAGTTGGGTCTTCATTGCTGCACACAAGCTTTCTCTAGTTGCGGTGAGCGGGGGCTACTCTTTGTTGTGGTGCGCGGGCTTCTCATTGCGGTGGCTTCTTTTGTTGTGGAGCACGGGCTCTAGGCGTGCAGGCTTCAGTAGTTGTGGTATGCGGGCTCAGTAGTTGTGGCTTGCGGGCTCTAGAGCGCAGGCTCAGTAGTTGTGGTGCACAGGCTTAGTTGCTCCGTGACATGTGGGATCTTCCCGGACCAGGGCTTGAACCCCTGTCCCCTCCATTGGCAGGAGGACTCTAAACCACTGTGCCACCAGGGAAGCCCCCAGGGAATTATTTTTGAATCTGTTGTTTTCACAAGCACATGTGAATTGTTGTGTGCTGTGGGAAACACGAAAATAGGTGTAAAATTGATGTTCTTAAGAGCTGTGATTTACTATGTATATTACACCAGTCATTTATATAAACATGATTTTTTTTCCCTTTTTGACAAAATTTAGGGGTTGAATTTGACATACACCTCAAAATCGTAGAGGTTTATGTTTGCATTACAGCTTCCTCTAATGTTCTGTGTTAAGAATCCTACAATCTGTCTTACAGCACTTTAATCTATTTCCTGTTCTGTATACGTCTGGGGATTGTAATGACACATTTGGCGTGCCCTTTACTTCATTATGAAGATACAGTTCTTTATGGTTGTCATTGTCACTACATCTGTATAGCATTTAGAAGTTTTGCCTTGTTATCTGATCAAATATTCACAATTACCAAGAGGTAAATATGGCAAGCATTTTTATCCTTATTCTATGTAAGAGGTAACAGATGTAGAAAATATTTTATTACAAAGTTCAGGTGGTAATTGGAAGAGCTGAGATTTAAACACATATATTTTAACTTCTTTTTTTACTGTTCTTTTCAATGTACCAACTACTCCCACAAGAACCTCTCCCCCATCATTTCTAGAAATTTGCATTTAAGTTTACATTAGCGTAAAGCAATGCGTTTTAATATCTAAAGATTCTCTTACTGAAAATTGATATGAAGTTATTTGATTCTCAATGTATTATTTCTGAAAGATTTAGAAGACTGAAATTATACAAAATAAACTGTAAGCCTAAAAACATCATTATCCCAGGAAATCATTTATCTGAAAATGAATACTAGTAAAGTCACCACAATTTTAGTATAATGGGTGTGAATAAATTCATATATGGGAAAACATTTGGGGGTATATTCCTACTTTTTTAGTCTAATGCTTCAAGCAGCCATGTCATCTTGGAATGGTTACTTTGGTAATCCTGTTGGTCTCAAAACAGAGAGAGTGTGGATTATAGGTCCATTGTAGTGTAATTGTTACAACTCTGCTTCTCGCTGTGGACAGAAAGCAGCTCTGAATGTGCTTGTGATGTGAGCATGTAGTTCACTGGACGTAGCTTTTCTCTTTTGACTCCCTCTCCCTATTTTTTTCTCTTTTGAAAGAAGGTAGGAACAGTTCAGAGAGGTTGAGGGAGTTTGGAATGATAGGGGTGCAGAGCTGTCCAACCCCGGAGTCAGTACTTATACCCAGTTTCCCCTCGTCCTGAGCATAGTGGGTTGCTTTCCCGTTCTCGGTTGTTGAGTCGGGAAACATGGTAGAAGCAGCACTGCATGTGAAAATTGGGTCTGTGTAACAGTGAGGTAAAAAAGTAACCCCTGCGTTTTCTCCGGTTCTGTGATAAAATGGTTAACTCCAAGCCATATTTAGTCTGCTTGGAAAAGAGAAAAAAGACATTCTTTTCCTTCAACTATGATTGTCTGTGGCTCTTCAAAGATTTCTGTGCGCTTTCAGCAGGCTTGAGTGTTGTGAGAATATGTTCTAAGTTATTCAGCAGAGCTGTTGGAAGAAATCTGGGGTGGGAGAAGGAAAAATGTTTATATGTCCGGTGTTTGGTGATGCCCTCAACCTCGTGTGGCACATCCACAATGTTCCTGGACCAGTAACCTCCAACCCAGGAGGCCCCAGAGGCAGCACAGAGGCCCCAAAGTATGCAGTTGTGTGGAGACCAAATGCATAGTGAACTCTGTTTACATGTACCGTGTGCTGTTTGAACATAGGAAGCTGCTGTCTTCATCAGTGCATTAGGGTTGCCATCAGGAGCTTCATTTTATCCATTTACCCTTGGGACATGTAATCAGGGAAAGCCCAACCATGCAACCAACTAGTTGTGTGACATTGGAGAGGACTCTTGATTTCTCTAAGTTATCATTTCCTCATCTATAAAGTAAATGTAACCATACCTGTCTAATAGTGCTTTTGTATCAGAGGAGCCCATGTCGGAGCCTGGCCACCAAGAGCCCAGTTATTTTTGTTGCACTGTGATTTTCATCACTGTCATCACCATCCCTCTTGGCTCAGTCACAGACACTACAGAGAGTTGCTCCCTTGTGGAGGTTCAGAACGCTGTTACTCTGTCTTTTGTTTCTGCCACTGGTTTCACATGCTGATGCTGGAAAGCAAAGCGCCGGAGGAGCACACAGGCACCAGGACATCTGGTGGTGATGTCTGTGTGTTGGGTGCTGTGTTGTCTGAGGTTGTGAGCGTACAGGTGCCCCTGAGCCACATCAGAGGCCTGTCTTTTCAGTAAACGTTTAAGACCTGCTTTTCAGTGTGGTGCTAGGAACAGAGCCATGCAAAGACCAGCACCGTTGCTGCTCTCAGGGAGCCTGTTTTAGTGGAAGGTGGTGATCAGTAAACAAATAGATGTACAGAAAATGGCAGAGAGTGATGACTGCTGTGCATAGAATTAGATGTGACCATGTGAAAGTGAGTGAGCAGGTGGCTAATTTATGTTGTGTAGTCAGGGAAGACCTCTCAGAGGAAATAAGCCTTTAAGCTAAAAATCCGAAGGACAGGGAGCTAGCCGTGCAAAGATCTGAAGTGACAGCGTTCCAGGAAGAGGGAGTAAGTAGCTAAGGAAAAGGCTGTGACACTGGAATGGGTGGGACATAACTGGAGACAGGTCAGGGGGGAATGGAGGCAGAGGCAGGGTCAGAATCATGTGCTTTAACTAGTTCTTACAGAGTCGGAGTTTGAGATTTTCTGTAGTATGTTGCTGAATAGGACTCCAGAAAAATCACTGTGATCCAGAATGTTCGGCTGCTTTGCCCCTGAAAACTTTTCTTAGTTATCAAATGGAGATATGTTTTGTGTCTATTTGTGGTGGGGATATGAGTATATTAAAGTGCATGAAAAATGTCCTATGTACTGTGAACCAAATACACATTGAAAGTATAAGTGCAACGTCATACTTTAGAGTAGTAAAATAATTTTAGAATTTTTGTCCTAATTTTGCTTTTGTGTATGATTATTTTCTTGGTATTTAGCACTCTATATAGATATGGAATGATGGTCTTAAGTTTCCCCACCATTGTGAACATACTGGGGAGAAGGGTGATTTCTCCAGTAATTATGTTGGATTTGCACTCTTTCCAAACACCTATTTTTAATAAGGCATGCCCAGGCTAGGGATGAGTGTTATGGCACCATTCCATGGCATTTTAAATTAGCAAGAACACGTTTTTATAGCTCTGTTTATAGTCCTTCAGAACTTAGTACACATTTAATTTCTAAGGGTATTTTCTTAATGCCATAGAATAAGGAAACAGAGTGTAGGGGTTAAAAACTTGGCTGAGCACCTACTATATTCTAGGTTATTTTAAAAAGATCTCATTGCAGCAGCCTAGCAAAGCAGGTTGAAATTGTCTTCTTTTTCAGGTGAAGAAACTGCTGCTCAGAGGCTTAGGGCCCTGTTCATACATCTCAGAGTAGCAGAGCCAGGATTTGAAATCAGAGTTCAGGGTCCCTCCCAGTCTACATGGATAAATGATAGGTGCTCCAGCTTTCATGTGAACCATGTTTTAACCAGCTGCAGATGGCTGTGAGGTTCTGGATTATTTTGCACAATAAAAAAAAATTTTTTTTTGTAAAGCACTTATACTCCAATAAAGATGGTAAAAAAAAATTTTTTTTATTTTGCACATTTTATCTGAGGTTGCTTATGCTTCTCTAGAAAGAACAGGTCTTCTTTCTGGTGTCGAGTAGCCTAAGAGACTGACCATGAGAATCAGCTACCTTATGATCCCTGTTTTAAGTTTTTGAAGGTTATTGAAATTTGTATTCTTGAGTATTTAACAATTTAATAATCTTGAGTTTTAAACAAAGCCAGGAAGCCTTGTTTGATATTTTATGCAGTACTACATCTAAAGTATATTTGGATTTTTAATTAGATTGACAAACAAACAGGGAAGGTGGAAGTATTTGTATTTCTGGGTTTATGAGCACCTAAATGCTAGCTGTGAACAGGACACTGCTACTGTCCTTGGCCGGTTGACTCATCATTACGTTAGCACCTCTATTCTAAGAAGGTGGATCCTGCAAAAGGTAGTGACAATTGGGTGAGATGACACTGGCTCCAGGGGTCCCTCTTGAATTCCTCCTGAAGGGAGAGGGGCTTTGGCGCCAGGTAGCAGTACACCTTACCAACAGAGACCTGTCTCCTGGAGTGTCTGAGGATGGGAAGGGTGTCTCTAAGTATTTACGGGGTGTTCACATGAATGAAACTGTGTCCATAGAATTCCTGCTCTGCTGTATATCAGCTGTGATGGTACAGCAGAAATGTTAGCTTTTATTTACAGCTAGAAGTTAGAAAAGCTCCATTTTAGTTTCTTGACTGCCAAGTCGAAATGAGAAATAGATTTCATAATTGTGATACACTTAATACCTTGGGGCAAATGTTTAACTTTGAAAAGTTAGGTGTGTAACTTTTTGAAATTTTAGTATTTTATGTTCCTTTTGAAGATCTCTGTACTTCTATTTTTTGAAGGAAACTTCAGCCAAAGGCATCTTTACATTCTTTATTCCTTCTACTTAAAAAAAAATTGTTCAGCGGCTTCTCCTTTAACTTTAGATTCTGAAACCTCCTAATCTCTAGGAGGGCTAAAAAATTCCATACGTTAAGTTTATTATACAACGTTGGCACTTGTAATGAACAAATCTTTGCATTTATAAGAAGGATACAGATGTACTCTATTAATCCACCATATTGCTGTCTAACCAGAAGCATTTGCCAGCTCCTGAGGTCTCCTCATTCTTGATACTTTTTTTTTTTTTTTTTTTTTGCGGTATGTGGACCTCTCACTGTTGTGGCCTCTCCCGTTGTGGAGCACAGGCTCCGGACGCACAGGCTCAGTGGCCATGGCTCACGGGCCCAGCCGCTCCACGGCATGTGGGATCCTCCCGGACCGGGGCACGAACCCGTGTCCCCTGCATTGGCAGGCGGACTGTCAACCACTGCGCCACCAGGGAAGTCCTTGATACTTTTTATGGTTGTGTTAAATTTGTCTTTTGGATTAAACTCATTTGTTAGAACTGTGAAATAGTTGTTGGAGTATTTTAATTTGGTCTGCGTGAAAATGTTCATTTGATCATTCATCTAGTCCACCTGCTACAAGTAGAGAAAACAGTAATGAACAGGAAACAAGTCTGTTACTGTGTAATTTAGTGGGGCAGAACAATTTGCAGGTAAAATGCAAATTGATAAAACGTTGCATTAGGAAGAAACATGGGATTACCTAGAAACAGGGTGTTCATCTTTTATTAAATCAGGGAAGGCATGTATGTAAACAAAGAACTGAAGGACGAGTAGCCAAGCACCAGAATGAGAAGGGGACTCTAGCAAGAGGGCAGCTGAGACCAGGTACGTGGGAGTCTGGGATGATCTGGGAATCCCAAGTTGTACAGTGTCCACTGGGGAAAGAAGCTAGGAAGTGGAAGGCTGGTACTAAATGTCAAGGCTGGGCAGATAAACTAGGACAACCCCACGGGGGCTTTTAAATGCACGTTAGTTTAGCCTTGATCCAGAGAGCAATGGGAAACTATTGACAAGGGATTTTATCTTAATCTGGGACATAACCTGAGTACACTAGAATTTCTGACTGCAGTGTAGAGCATGGATTAGAGGGACTGTCTGTGTATGGCCACCATGGCCTTGCAGGTTACGCAGCATTGAATTTTAGGGAGCGTAATGTTGCAGTCCCATCCTCTGTTTTTAGTGCACAACCCAGGTGATGTTACGCAACAGCTCTGGAGAAGTTGTAGACGTTCGGAATTGAGACTATGGTGGTCTGGGTTTAGGCAGTGACCTTGGAGTTGAAGAAAAACAGAATTAGGGGCTCTTGAGGAAGAAGAGCCACAGGTCTTAGAATGGATTGGCTGTAAAGGCGAAGGAGGGGGACAAGTTAGGAAGATACCTAGTTTTCAGACTTGGCTTATCTGAGTGGATAAGGGAAGGAGCACATCCATTTATTGTTTCTACCCCTTTTCACAAAGGAATCGACTATCCTGCAGTAAAGGGGTAAGGGCAGCTTCGTTAAGTAACCTTGCAGCTTCTTTGGCTCTGCCTTTTATAGTCCAAATTCATCTAAGGGCTGTTGATCAGCATTAGGGCACATCCCATGATGGTTTTCATTGAAATGTCTCACGCTTGGAAAATTAAATATATACCACCCCTCCAAAAAGAGCTTAAAGTGCTATATTGTTCTGTAAACTATATGTTTGCTAAGTTTATTAGGTGTGATCATTTTACAGTTCCTAGAATGTTAAGTGAAGCCATTTTGTTTCTCTTGTGAGCAAATATTAGAAACAGAGATCTAAGTGATAAAGTACCGTAATTTTGCTTGACTTTATGAAGTGTAATTTCTTGACATAAAGGCTCAAAGGAACACTGAGACCAAGTAAGGATTTTGTAATTTTAAAACATAAGTTGTAATTTAAAAGTTAAAAATTGTTTCTTTTATAAACCCACAGATGATAGTTACCTTAAATTTAGAAATGTATTCAGAATAGTTGTAAAGATGAATTTGGCTTTGTGCACTAAGCACCTTTGTATTAATGCTAGAATAATTCTGTGTGGTTGAGTTAGGAGCAGTCTTTGAGAAGGCACACGCTTTTGTACTATATTGTGTACTAATTTTGTTAATCTTCATCAGTGGATACTAAAAAGAATCTAATTGTTTCTCAGAATAGGAGAGAAATATCTTTAGAACAGTAACATTTCTCCTTACCTATTTTTCTGGTATATTTTTAAAATTCAGGGTCATTTTTGACACAAGATTCATTTTCACCAAAAATGGCATTTGAAAAGTCTTGATTCTCAAGGAAGTCCACTTTACCAGCTTCCAAGAAGAATCAATAATTAGTTAATTTAGCCATAAAGATGAAATCCCAACACCCTACGTTTTATGAGCAGATGACTTTAACATAATGTATTTTGAGTTCATAGACTAACAAAATAATTTCACACCTTTTAAATTGCTTTTTAAAAGTGTGGCCAGCATTTCAACCTTCTCCCAAATTCTCTCTCCTCTGCTACTTCCTAACTCCCAGAATTGAGCTCTGGGCTTGTTTTGGCATCATTAGCTTTAACTTTGTTTCTTATGCCATGGATCTAAGTGTTATAGCTACACTGCTACTTTAAGAGGCTTATTACTTACTGAGGTTTTCCCCTCTCTGGTCCTCCTGTCTCCCCTTCCTTTTCCTTCTATTCTCCCTTCCCCCTTGTGCCCTCCCCCACCACCCCTGCCCCACCCCAAAAGATCCAAACAAAAGAGAGTCCTTTGCCCTTGGTATTCTATAGAAAGATCACAGATACATTGTGTTACTATTATAGAAATTCATAGCACATATTAGCTCAAAAAAGGTTCTTACCTCAGAGACCTGATTTGAAGACCATTTGGAACCATCTCTGCGCTCTACCATTGATATGCAGTTTTATACCATCACTTCATTAATGTTATGTCAGAAACTCAGTGTATTGCAAGCCATTTTATTAAAACAAATGCTGGTGGGGAGAGTAGCTCCATGTAATGTGGCTGATGGGGAATATTGTCTAATAGTCTCTTCTCCACCCACACCCCACCTCCACCCCCTGGCATTAAAGTTGTCATTTTGAACAGAAAAAAATATATTTAAGGAATTGTAGCATAAGGTCAAATTTATGTTATTTTATAAAAATACTACTGTAGTATAGAGGTAGTATGTCATTGGAAAGGAGTATCAGTTTCAGTTCTGATTAAGCAGTCCTTTGGATATGACTAGGAGAGCATTCTTAGAAACTAAGCTCGTTACCAACAGATACACAGTTTTTATTTATTTCAGTTATTAATCGTTAAGAAATGTCTTCACGTTTTTGGGGGGGATTTTTTGCGGTACACGGGCCTCTCACCATCGTGGCCTCTCCCGTTGCGGAGCACAGGCTCCGGACGCGCAGGCCCAGAGGCCATGGCCCACGGGCCCAGCCGCTCCGGGGCATGTGGGATCTTCCTGGACCGGGGCACGAACCCGCATCCCCTGCATCGGCAGGCGGACTCTCAACCACTGCGCCACCAGGGAAGCCCCCAAGTGTTTTTTTTTTTTTTTTTTTTTTTTTTTTTAACTTTGGAAAGATATCAACAAGAAGTGTGTAATCAGGGCTTCCCTGGTGGCGCAGTGGTTGAGAGTCCACCTGCCGATGCAGGGGACATGGGTTCGTACCCCGGTCTGGGAGGATTTCACATGCCGCGGAGCGGCTGGGCCCGTGAGCCATGGCCGCTGAGCCTGCGCGTCCGGAGCCTGTGCTCCACAACGGGAGAGGCCACAACAGTGAGAGGCCCACGTACCGCAAAAAAAAAAAAAAAAGATCATTAGCCTTATTCCTGATTATGAAAATCTATAAACAATGCAGTCATTTTTTAATCTTGAATAGCTTAAATTTGTTTACAGTATTGATCAGTTTAGGAAACCCATCCAAGCTCATTCCAGATTAAGAGACTGAAGTTACTGAGGCTTTACTATTCTATATGAGATGTAATTATGAGTCCTAAAGGGATTGCTGACATTCATGGGACTGCTAGGTGCTTAGCTTATGAAATGAGTATTTTAGATGAAAATAGGAATGCAGGTAGCTTATACATTATGTCAGTGTTCAGTAGTTGTGACTGCAGACGCCACTTATGTTTTTCTGTTTATTCTCTGTCTCCTACTTTGAAAATCTAATAATTGCTCTCATTTATTGAGCACCATTTTGGTCTGGGCACTTTGCTACTTGTTTTACTTATTTATCATTTGTAGTCCTTATGGTAGCTCTGCAGACACAGGTATTATTTTACCATTTCAGACATTAGAGACTAGATGTTGCAAGCAGTTACCCTGACCAGGGCTCCACAGCTGACCAGCGGCAGAGGCAGAATCCAAACCCAAGTGGGCTTCACTTTAAAGTCTTGATACTCTTTATACAACAGGTCCCCCTAACTCTTCATGTGTTTTTAAATAAATGAATAGCAGTAATGCTTTCTGATTGATGTTTTTGTTAACCTGTGGATTGTCTCTCTTTCTGAGAGGCAGTTGCTTTGTTAAAAAGAACAATAGGGGAAGACCGTACAGAGAGATGTTTTGAGTGCCTTCATGTATGCCGTGGTAGAGCCAGATTCCTAGATCTTGCATTTTATGGCAGAACAACCAAAGAGCTTTGCTCCAGAGACTTAGAAGCCCTGGCTAGCAGAACTGGTAGCAGTTATATTTCCCTGCCATGGAGAAATGTGACCCGGGTGTCTTTCAGTCACCATCACTTGTGTTCAGACCTGAAGCATTCGTGAGATGCACTTTTACTTCTGATCCTTTAAGCTGTACCATCAATGCCCACATGAGATGCCACTGATTGGTTTCCCATCTAGGAGACAAAAATATTGGGTCTGTATAGCCACTGTGTTGCTTTGTTTGAAGGAGGGTACTGTTCATCAGGATACTGATTCTCAAAAGAGCTAGAATTTGGAGTGAAGGGAAGGTAGTGGCACCTGAAACACCAAAAATGCCGGTAATCCGAACCTACGAAGTCTGAGGTCACTGTAGTGTAAGATCCCCTCAGCCTTATTAGACCTGTGGTTGCCCTGGGACCCACAGCCTCACGCTCAGAAGGAACTGCTTTCTGTGCCCACTTGTTCCTCTTCACTGCTTTGCGTACAAGCGCAAAGGTTTAATTTTGTAAAAGCTCCCAGTAATCATAGGTCTGGTGATACCACATTGGTATGAAAACAAGAATACAAGATATCTCATAAATACATGGGCTTCCCTGGTGGCGCAGTGGTCGAGAGTCCGCCTGCCGATGCAGGGGACACGGGTTCGTGCCCAGGTCCGGGAAGATCCCACATGCCGCGGAGCGGCTGGGCCCGTGAGCCATGACCGCTGAGCCTGCGCGTCCGGAGCCTGTGCTCCGCAACGGGAGAGGCCACAACAGTGAGAGGCCCGCGTACCGCAAAAAAAAAAAACCCAAAACATATTGTTGATATGGATTACAACTTTTAAAAAAACGTATTATGGCTATTAGAAAATATAAAATTATCTATGTGGATCATATTTGTGACTATTCATATTTCTTTTGGATAGTGCAGGTCTGCAACATTGTCCATCTAAATATCTTTATCTTTGGCAGTGATTCTCAAACCTTAGTTGAAAATTAAAATGACCTGGAAGCTTTAAAAACTCATCAAACCCAGGTCACCCTCCAGTCAGTTAACAGTGGAATCTCTGGAAATGAGATCCAGACATCAGTAAAGTATATCGTATAACTTTTAAAGGCTCCTATAAATCCATGGCTCCTAAAAATCCAATTTTTAACACTTTTAGTTAAATTCATTGATTGAACAACCCTTGCTGTTTTTCTCATATTTAACTTATGCTCATTGTGTTACAATTTATCTTTATTTCTTCTTGTTTGTGTATTCTGTGGTGTAAGAAACGATACATTGATATATTTGAAAGAGACAAAGTATTTAATTCTAAGAAGTGAAAGCTGTGAGAGATGCAGGGTTTCAAGTTATTCTGTAGAAAGCAGGTTCTAGGGGAAAGGGTCGTAAGCTGAGCTGGGCCGGAAAGAGGCTAGTTAATTTAGTTTAGAGTTGGCCTCCAAAAAAATGCGTCCAGAAGTAAACTTTTCAAGAAGTAGGCTTTCAAGAATGTGGGGCATTCCATGTTGGGTAGTGGTGTGTACCAGCACCACCTGACAGAGGTTTTCCTTGTCAGCAGCTCACGGTCATTTCTTGATTCCCAGAGGGAGTTGGTCCAGGTTGAAAAACTCTAGACAGGCAGTTATGGGAATACTGGAGTGGCATAGTAAAGCAGGTTAGGAGGGCTCCACTTTCAGCAGACAAGTGGAATAGAAACCGGGAACAAAGTCACTTACGTAGAGAATACATGATAGGCATGCCACCTACATTTTGGTAGATAGAAAGGTATTTGGGAGGCTAAGGGCAACCTGTATGGACAAGCTGCTGACACACAACTGGCCTTGGTGGGTCATTGGTTGACTCTAACCTAAAGATTCTTCAGTTTGTAGCCGGCTCTCACCAAATATTGAGGCATTATTGGAATGGCATAGTATAGTATAGTACAAAGAGCACTGACAGGGTCAAGAGACCTGGGTTTTAGTCTGATTTTCTCAAACGACTATGTTTGTGGCCTTAGACAAGTCATTTAACCTGTCAGGCTTCTACTTTGCCTCATCTGTCAAATAAGAAATACTCGCTTAGTATCTAGTATTTCTTTCAGATCTGTGAATATTCCTGCAAAATAACATCGAACGCAATGAATGTGCTCAGGTAATATGTACGGTAGAAAGATTGTGTTTTCAAATAGGGTATGAAGTTTTGGAGCTAGTCATCTCATGGGTCTGACATTGCCTACAGCATACTATACCTTGTAGAGGTAGTCAGTGCCTCCAAAGCTTGATCTCAGCTTAAGTTACTTGTCTTCTGAGATGATCCCAGGAACTAGCAACTCTAGTCCCTGATGTTTAGATTCCATACTTTCTGCAGTATATTGACTCAGCATTATCCGTTTCGTAGGAATGATGGCAGAAAAAGAATTCATATCAGAACTGCTGCACCCTGAGTTGAGGTCTCAGTTGAGCCCGATGATAGAAAATAAATGCTAGGAGTACTATTACTGCTTTATATCTGCTTCATTTGGTTGGACAGAAGGTATTTACCGGATTATGTAACTAACACTGAAGACAGGATCCGTCATGAGCTAAGAATTGCAGTGTGTTTTTTTGCTCAAAGTGAGTCTGGTGTCCAACACTCACATTAAATACCATGTGAAGTTTTTGGGTGAGACTGAATCGAAGGTTGAGGGGCACTTGCATACAATCTCATGAACTTATTTTCTTCTGTGCTTACTGGGAACTGATTGCACCGTAGCAAAATTAGATGTCAGCACAAAGGCAACTCAGAGGCATACCTGAACAGAGTAGAAGTGACAAGCGAAAATCAGTTAAAGGAGCCAGCCACATGGGTATATATGGCCAGCACTGTAGGAATCTCATACTCAACACCTTGCTTGAGATCAGTGCTTTGACTTCGTGCATTGCTAATACACGTACAAAAAACCTATGGGCGCCATGATATTTTTGATGATATTGAATATTTGAATATTTGCTGGATGTTTTGGTTTGTTTTTGAAGGCTACTTTCTTTTGGGGTCATTCCCCCAAGGGTGAGACTTGGTAAAAAAACAACTTTGTTTTTTTCACTACTGAATCCAAAGGAGACCAGATCTTACAAGCTGTTGAGAGAACGTGTGACTAAGCCTTGGCCAGTCGTAAGCGCTTGCTTGATTAAACCACACAGAAGTTGAGAGTCCAGCAATATTGGAAGCATTGTGTGTCCGTTATTGTAAATGCTGGTGGTGACGTTCTGGGAAAGTAATTTCTGTTGACCTATCTCCCTCGTTTCTTACCTCTTTTCCAATCCTGGTCCTCCACAATCAATTCTGTTAACTATCCTAACATTATTTCGTGAAATTTCCTCCTGGGATAAATTAGATAAACTCAGTTTCATTTCTTTTTAAGAACTTTGATTAGTATAGTTAGTAAACTAGCTACCATATAAGTTTTAAACTAAGGGGAGGTATGCTATGAATCACTGGTAACTTGGGTCCTGCTAGATTAAGTGATAAGAGGTGGTCTTTCTATACTTACATGGATTAAAATTTACTTGTAACGGCATTGTTACGGAATATAAGCTTTTTTTTTTTGTCTTACCAGTTACAGCTACTGGGCTTCATAGATGTAAAACTTCATATGAGAGCTTCTAGATTTCTAACAATACAGTGTGGGATGATGTTATCAACTCCATTGAATTAAACAGCTTTTTGATAGAAGGGTGATCATCTAGCTTTTAGTTAAATATGAACCTTTAGGTGGTATCACAAGTGCAACAATTAAGTCTCCTTTGTAAACTAAAGGGTGATAAACCAAATGTTTATTTCATTTATTTTTATTCATTAGAATTTATCAGTTACCTTCTGTATACTAAATACTGTGCTTTCTCTGTATTGTTCCAGGAATAAAAAGATGAATAGCAAAGTATGTTATTCTGTATCTTCTAGGGACTTTCACAGGCTTTAGCCTGCGTAGAAAACAAATAATCAGATACAAACAAATAATTTGTAGAAAACAAATAATCAGATCATTGTAATTCAGTATTTTGAGAAGGAGTTGGCTAACCTGACTGAGATATAGATAGGACTGGGAAAGAAGAGGTGACATTTGATATCAAGTACCTCTTATATATCCAGCATATTTCACACAGTGCTTGCTACATACATGGGAGGCACTTAGAAAATGTTTGTTGAATTAAGTTTGAACTGTGCCCTGAAGAATAAAGAGCTGGTGAGAGCCTGAATTAAAGAGAAAGATGACAGTATGATTTCCGATTGGAACAGTCTCAGGAGACACGGATAAATTCCAAAGTTTTGAGCTCAGGCAAACTGGTAGTTTGTCATTAACTGAACAAAGAAAATACAGAAGTTGGTTTGAGATCAGTGGTATGATAAGAGAAAATTAGTTTAGCTTTTGACTGGCTAAATTCAAGGTTTTTGAGTGACATCCTCACGAGACTGTTCAGTGTGCAGTTGGAGAGGTCTGGTCAGTCCTGGAGCTCAAGTAGAAAAAATGAAGATAAAAATTTAGGATTCATCAAAATGTTTGATATTGGAAGCCATGGGAGTGAGTGAGATTGCTCAGGGAAAGTGATAAGAATGTGATGGATGTATGAGGAAGAGAGTATTTTCAGATTGACATTTCTGGAGCTGATTAGATTTATTTTAAAAGGGACCCACCCTTGATAGAACCAAGCGCCTCAACAGCCTCTTTCTAATGGAAGCATTTGGTTCTCTGGATTTAGAATTTAGCAGGTGCTGACTATCTAACATTGCATTTGCTGTCATTCTGTCTTCCTTTCCCTACTTTCATCCCTGGCATGATAGTAAAATTGTAGGAAATGCTCTACTGTCCTTACTGTGCCAGTCACAGCATTACCCCCGTCCTACCACTACATACATCCCACCCCTCAGAAAGAAAGGCAGATTACGACAGGATTCCTGCATCTTCATTGCCCTTAACACAGCAGAAATGATCTCAGATTAATCCAAGCCTCTTGATAGGGCTGTAAGAGACATTCACTGGAGACTTCTCACAGATGGAACCATTTTTCCAGTTTGGTATAGGGAAGGGTCACTAGAAATGGTTTCTTCATTTCTGTCTCTCAGAAGACATTTGACTAATTTATATACTTGAGCACTTGGCTGCTGTTTTTACATTATTAGAAACATTTCAGTGTTAATCTTTATAGATCCTCTTTTTTTTTTTTTTTTTTTTTTTTTGCGGTATGCAGGCCTCTCACTGTTGCGGCCTCCCCCATTGCGGAGCACAGGCTCCGGATGCGCAGGCTCAGCGGCCATGGCTCACGGGCCCAGCCGCTCCGCGGCATATGGGATCCTCCCAGACCGGGGCACGAACCCGTATCCCCTGCATCGGCAGGCGGACTCTCAACCACTTGCGCCACCAGGGAGGCCCTATAGATCCTCTTTTAATGTTTTGTACTGTATTTCCACATCAGTAAAGGAATCACTGATATGCTTTATGCAGTGATGTCTTTAGTTTAAAAAAAAATCCACCTCAGTATAAATTTAAACTACCTCATCTAATCCCAAATAGTTCTGTTGTTGTTATTTTTCCAAGATAACTAGACCTATCCAGTATGGCTGTTGAGCACTTGAACTGTGGCTAGTGCAAAATGATATGTGCTGCAACTGTAAATTATGCATCAAATTTTGAAGACAACATAAAAAAGGTAAAATATCTCACTTATTTTTATATTGAGTACATGTTGAAATGATAATATTTTGGATTTTTTGAGTCAGACAAAATATATTATTAAATTACTTTCACCATTTTTCTCTTCTTAATGTGGCTCCTCAAAAATTTTAAATTACATATGTGGTTGCATTATATTTCTACTGGACAGTGTGACTCTAGACTAATCTACACCAAATACAACCTCCACCCCACCCCACCCCCGCGCATGCCCCAAAGGAGTTGCTCCAGTTTGTGGATTTGTTAGTGATTGATTGCTCTTGTTTCTAATGTCACTGCCCAGTGTGGAAGCCTATGGTAATCTAGCAACAATTCTGGTGATTTTTAAAACCACGTTTGTTGATTACAGAGAATTTTGCAAAGGGCAAATTGGGGAAATAATGTACATTTATTGAGCTACTGAAAAATAATACTTGCAACCAGAAAAGTCGTCTATTGGGGACCACAGGAAGTTGTTTTTTGTTTGTTTGGGCTGTAATTTCTATAACTATTGGATTTTATAAAGTATGTTTTTACTTTCTTTTTTGTTCCAAAATTGACTAAAATTGATTTAGTCAACTTTATAAAGTAAGTAATTGGTTAGCACCATTTTAGGAATCCATCAGTAGAAAGATGGTATTTATTTTAGGAATTTCTCATGCTAGCCGAAACTCCAGTAAAATAAAAATTTCCTCTAGGTGATTGCTTCTTACTCCTTTTTTGGTCTCTCTCCTGAAACCAGACCTCATTCATCTGGAAACAAAGCTCTATCAATCTGACAGAGGACAATCCGTAGGTAAAGAGCACCTCACATTTAGGAATGCCTCACCTTCTCAGATTATGCTTTGGAACCGAAGTAAACTGAAAGTAAACATAGCCCCAGCTCCTTCTGTGTGGTGCAAATGTCTATAGCCTAAACTTGTAAAATGGAAACTTACTTTTTTTAGTAGGGGAAAAAATGTTCAAAATAAGCTGTAAATTTTTAAAATGACCCCTTTTTATCATGGTAAAGAAAACTGTCTACTTCCTGGACATACTTGCCCCAATACAGTTATTTAATCATTGCCTGTCTGCATATGAGGAAGAGAACCTTCAGGTCTCAACCTTACTCCTGTTTACTAATCTGAGGATTTGTATAGCTAGAGTATGAGAATGTCTGATTTCTAGCTTTTATCTCTCTTTTTAAATTTTTGCTTAATTTAGTTACGTAAATGTGTGTAGCACACTTCCTAGGAGTTTTATGGGTAGCACACTTTCTAGGGGTTTTATGGGTAGCACACTTTCTAGGGGTTTTATGGGTAGTAGAACATACATAGGTGCACAGTGGATGGACCTTGCCTTCAGAGATCTAGAGGAAAACAGACTTGTATGATTACATATAAAATTATATCACTCCAATCCAGTACTGTACAAAGTGCAGTAATTCTCATGAAGGGGATCAATAAGGTCTTATTGGAAGAAAGCATGGCGATTTCAAAAGGGCAAAATTATAGGGAAGGTAAAGGGCTCAGTATGAATACAGGCCTGGAAAAAAAAAATATGGTAGGTTCAGCACGCAAGTTACCAAAGGTAATTAAAGGAACCAGTACAGGGAGATGAAACTGAATGGCAGATAAGAAACAGATTACCCAGGGCCCTTATCCCAAGGTAAGGAGTCTAGACCCAATTCTCTTGATATTCTGAAGGGTTTTGAGCAGAGTGACATAATTCAAATCTATGTTTGCTGAAGACACCACTGGGGCACTGTGAAAGACGATGGGTGGGAAAGAGCCTGGTGTCAAGGAAACCAGTTTCACAGTATTCTAGGTTTTAAAGGGAGAGACGAGGCACTCAACTAAGGCAGTGGTAACAGGAATAGAGGCTAGGATGGATTTGAAAATCCGGATGCGGGGAGTGATTGGATGGTGATCAAAGCGAACTTTTAGTCAGGTGCTACTTAATTCTCATAACAACTATCTGCTGTCATTATTATACTCACTTTACACAGGAGGAAGCTGAGGCACAGAGACGCTGAGAAACATGCCTAAGGATACAAAGCCAGTGCTTAGAGGAATTAAAATCAGTTCCGGGTAGCCTTGCCTGAGCCCAAACTCTTTCATTTCTATTTCTCCCTGGTTGTGGAGGAAAAAGCAACTCTGAAGTCCTAACATTTCTAGCCTGTGGCTGTTATACTTCCATCAGCGGAGGGAGGAACTTGTCTTTTACATGTCGATGCCCGTGAAGGTTCTGGTTAGGCTGCTCTGTTCTCATCCTATTCTGCTTTTGCTTCTCTGTATATAATAAGCTCAGTCATCTGCTCCGTGAACTCAGCTGTCATCTGATTGCCCATGACTTCAAGTTCTTTCGTCTTCAGTGCAGGTACCCTGACCTGTACTTCCTGCTGCTGGCTGGCTGGCTGTCTCCTCCCGGGGTGTACCACAAGCATGTGAAAATAAACAGCGCCAAACCAGACTCATTAGTTGCTAGTTAATGACATAGCCTTGCTATCATTCAGCCCAGCAAGTTGAAAACTGGGGTGTCATCTTGACTACCGTCACACATAACCATCATATCTCATTAGAACGCTCTGAAAATCTCATTATGTCCCTTTAAGCATTTTTTTTCCTGCTTTTTTCTTCTGATGTGCGTGCAGGCAAGCAGAAATACGTATATACATAAATACCTTCCTACCTACCAACCAACTGACATAACCTGGAAAACTGAAAAGCAGCCAAAGACCAAAAAGTACCTGTGAAAGGGGGACAGGAGGAGAGAGACAGTAATTTCAGGAAGAAGGGAATAGTGCATGTATAACTAAGGAAATGTCAACTATATATGGTTTTAAAAAACTTTGAAATAAAATTGAAAACCATTTAGCAAAGTATGTTTTAGGAAAATGAATAATATTCAGAAAATAAATGGAATGAATATAAATGTTTTGAACATTCCCTCTCTGATGAGAAATTTACCTAAAATGGGTTTGAATAGTTCTCAGTATTCTTGTCTTTTATCCTTGTAGATAGCAGTGTTTTATATGTTACTCTTTTGCACCCTGCTAAAAGTTCAGCACTTCATAAGGGATATAATTTAAAGTTAAAAAATAAAACATTCATGGGCACATCTTTTATTGGTAAAATGTTGTTATAACCATGTAATTGTAAATCGAGACCTAAAAAATTTGGAATCCAAAATAAATTTAATGAGCATCATCTATTTTTATTACCCCAAAATTTAAAATTTGAATAAGGGCTTAAAAGTGCTTTAAGTCTTAGCTATGTGCCACCATGCATGTTTTTCTGTTACTGTTTCTAGGTAGAAATGAGAAATGGTTTCATATAAACAACAATGAAATCTAATTTTAGCCATTTCTCTTACTCAAATTGAAATTCATAATCCTACACAGTAGGGAATTAAAACTCTATTTAAACAGTTTCCTCAAAATTAATCTTGTTCCTCTAATTTTGTTTTCTTTTTTCCTCAAACCATTGTTACCTCCCGCCACATAACTCGTTTATAGCTCAAGAATTTTCTTCCCACTAATGGTATATGAGTTTATGCTGTATAATTTTCCTTTAATGATCTACGTGATTCCTTTATTTTCTTACAAAAAGAAATAATATGGCATTTGTGGCTATAAATTATACATAACCTTAATGAGTGACAGAATGCTGCGTACTTGCAGAATTTGATAATTAAATCACATATACATTCGGAAAACTAAAACTTTAAACATTGGTCCTCAAAGGCATGGGTGTTACGGCTGATGTTTCAGACGCGGCGACCACTGGCAACCGCTGAGCCGGAGCCGCTTCCTGCGGGAGCCGCTTCCTGCGCGGCCCTTCCCCGAGCCCGCTCCCACCGCGGCGCTCCCGGCTCAGGCCCTAGTGTGCCTCCGCCTGCTGCTCCTCCTGCCTTGCCTGTCGGCTTCAGAGTTCATCATTCACCACTCTAATAATCTACCTCTTTTTATTCATGGCCAGAGACTGGCTTTGGAGAGTATCAGATACTTGAAGCAGCGAGAACCCCTTTCTAGCCACTAGCCCCAGTATTACTGTTTGCATTTTTCTATGCATTAAAATTTAACAACTCTGCGTTTGTTTCTTTCGCTTTCATAACCAAGATACGTTGAACAGTTGACACATCCAGAGGTTTGCTTCGGCCCTCAATTAGGGGGAAAAAAAAAAAAAGAAAACGTTTAGGAAGAAAGTAAAAAGGAACCCGAAACGGTGGCGAGGAGGGGGCGGGGGAGATGAGTGATTTAAGCCAGTTCAGAAATTCCCTTGGTGCCTGGAGCCCCAGGAACCCCGAGTCTCCGCTCCGAGGCGCTGCGGCGAGGCTCTGCGGAGGAGCTGCTGAGGGAGCGGGCAGGGCGGCTGGGGCGAGGTTGTGCAACAAAGCTCTCGGAGGCGAGCTCCCAGCAGGCACCGCGCCCCGCCCACCACTCCAGGTTTCCCGGCAGGCAGCCTTCGCCCCGCCCTCCCCGCCACCCCTCCCCCGCACGTAGCCCGTGAGCCTGTGTGTTGGGAGGGGGAGGGGTGGGGGTGTCTTCCAGCTTGACTAGCCAGGGCCCCTGCCTTTGTGGCCATGTTGCCCGGGACTGCACGGCCCCGGGTCCTTTCTTGGGGGGCGCTGGGAGGGGGAGCCCGTGGCGCCTCCTGTGGAGCTTTCTGCAAGCCGGAAAATTGGCACCTAGGCAGGAGGTGCCTAGTGCCCTGTCCAACGTAGTTCTGTAAAGTTTCTGCTGACACAGCTTAACATTTAAACGAAACGCACCGGCCGGACTGATGCAGGCAGAAGAGCGTTTTTTCTGTTCCAGTTCTAGCCACAGTTCCACACGAAATTGCTTCCTTTGCTCCCTAACCTCCTCTTCCTCCTCCAGTTCGGCTTGCCCAAATCGGTGTGCTTTAATTTTTCCCCTACTTTTGCGCGTCTCTCTTTTCACTCTTTTCCCTCCCCCGCCCCAAAAGGAACACCACTACCCAACTTCTAGGACTGGATGAGTTGCAGCTCGTTCTGCATGATTAAAACGCGTGCTTGATGGTGGAAAAGCACTGAAGGCTTTGAGGAGGAAGGCCCGAGCACTGCCCAGGCCTCTAATCGCAGGGTGGGGCCGGTGCTCAAAACCCACTTGACAAAAACAGGGCGGGGCTGGCAGGCGAGGGGCGGGGTCAGAGCTCGGAGCCCAGTCTGCCGAACGTTGGGCGGGGCCCGTGCCAGAGGACAGCCGCGGGGTGGAGCCTGAAGCCCAGGCCTATGAGAACTCAGCTGGGCCGGCGGGTGAGGGGCGGGGCGGCCGCCGCCGTTGGCTGCTCAGCTGCTGCCCGGAGTCGGGCTGACCCAGGCTGGGGCTGCTTATTCTGCACTTGGTTTCCATTTGTGTAATAACGGCTATTTGGGGCCAAGTACATGCTCGTCCACCTTCTTTGGCGGGAAAACCAACTCAGCATTTATTTAAAAGCTGGGAGGGGGTAGGGGAGGGGTGGACTGGGAGTTTGGGGTTAGTGGATGCAGACTTATGTATAGAATGGATAAGCAACAAGGTCCTGCTGTAGAGCACAGGGAACTATATTCAATATCCTGAGATAAACCATAATGGAAAAGAATATAAAAATGAATGTATATATGTGTGTAACTGAGTCACTTTGCTGTATAGCAGAAATTAACACAACTTTGTAAATCAAATATACGTCAATAAAATAAATTTTTTTAAAAGCTGAGGAAACTCTTGACATATATATATACTAACATGTATAAAATAGATAATAAAAACCTGCTGTATAAAAAAATAAATAAAATCAAATTCAAAACAGAAAAGAAAAAGCTGAGAAGACTCTAAGCTTGTAAAGTTTTATCTCCTGCCTGTGTTTTCCTGCTCATAGGCTTTTTGGAATATTCCCTTTCTGCTGTTTAGCCTTTCTCTGTTGTGAAGACTTAGGGATCATTGAGTGTTCTCATTGGTCACCTTCTCTAGGAGTCTTAAGTAGAATGTTGCAATTTAGACATCTTTGACGTTTTCAAGTAAGCTAAACGACACATAAAACTATAGTACAGTAGATTAATTAAGATATGCATTTAATCCAACTAGTAGTAATCAACTGTGGCCAATTGGTTTTTAAATTTTTTATTCTACTCCATGGACTATGTAATTTCTAAAGTTTATTTACGTTGATACTGTTTACATAAATAGCTTACTATGTGGTATGTTTCTTCTATCATATTCAAGTCAACTTAATCTTGGAATTCTGGAAATTTGATGATCTATTATGGGAATGTCATTTTGAGTTAGTTTATCAATACTGATGTAGGCAGAATCTAGGAAATGTGTCGTGAAGAATATAAGAGAAATGGCCTTGAATAGGAGTTCTGAATATTAACATCCTTCTATTTGCTTTTATGGGTTATAATGTTATTATGTTTATTGTGGCAGATGAATATGCACAATATTTTCACTTGTGACGTGTATACAAACAAGAGATTTTGTAGAAAATAATAGATTCTAGCAGGGACGTTGCTAACCTTGATCATAGTTGCTTGCGTAAGACACTTGCCAGTTCCCTTTTAAATTAAATCAAATCAAATATTATTTGAGTGTTTTGTTAAAAGGGGAGGGTCATGTACCAGTTTATGGTATTGTACACCTCCTCACATTTTAGTGAGTATGAAGAGCAAATGCAGTGTTAGGATAAGCCTTCATTGGTGATCATCAGTGGGCCAGGATAGCAGCTCTTTTTAGATTTTGAGCTACCGTCTTGTGTAATAGTGGTTAAGTTGGTTCTGGTAAGTGAGTTTTGGGTTGACAAGCCTTTTAACTCTCTAGCTTTGTGAGTACTGAATTAATGGAAAGGCTTAATTTTCTGTGTATCTCAGAAATGATATATAATTGCAAAAGAAAACAGAACAAACTTTTCACAGAAGTTGATGGAATTTGAAAAAAGTATAAATTGAATAAAAAAGAATTTCACTTCTTTCACATCCTCCCAGCAGCATATTCCATGGTTACACGAATACCCCCTAATCCCATTGGTGAAAAGACATCTGAAATTATAGGTAGGGTACATCAAACTTTATTTAGGAGTCACTATTCTCTTGTTAATCATAAAATCTTGGATTCAGAAACCCTAACCCAAATAGGTGTCAGCACAAAAGACTTACCTATTGGAATAGTCATTTAAGCCATTATGCCCACTGTCTCCAAGAGCCGTTTCTGTTTTGCTCCAAGCATTTGCCTGGTTTACAGCAAATTGTGAAATTATACTTTGCCTACCTAATAGTCCTAGTGAGTATGAGATGCCTACACTCCCCCAGATTTTTCAGAGGGAGTCTTGAAGTAAATAATAGATGTAAGTGAGATTTCAATCAAATGTCTGATTTGACTGATCTTGCAATTAGGTAATAGATAAGGCTAAGATATACACATATGAACATGCATACACCTGCATCTATATATGTTAATAGGCTTTAGCTATCTCAGAGGTTATGTTTACTTTTGGCTTTTACCCATTCTCCCATTTTGTAAAATAAGTGAATTTGTATTCATTACAATTGGTAACAACTCTCCCTTTTAAAAAATAAAATAAAATATGGCATTGAGCTCACATTTTGTATGAGTAGGTTTATCTCCCTGTGCAGAGTTGTCACTGAACTTGAGAGCTGCTTTCTGGAAGAAAAATTTGTCTTACAGCATTTTACTTCAGCAGTACTAAACCACTGCTTTGTGGAACCTTGGTTCTGTAGCTTTCCACGATGAACATGATGATAATGCAGTGTAGCTGTTTCAGCACCTGAGGCAGCTTTCATTCCAAACACTGTTTTTCTTCCTGTTAATAAAATTAAGATTTGAATCAAGGCTTTTCTTCCTGTGCTTATGCTTTTGAATATCAGTAGCTGGGATTTCCCATGTCTAGACCAGAGTTTCTATCCTTGGTACCATTGACAATTTGGGGCCTGATAAGTCATTGTTGTAAAAAGGCTACTCTGTGCTTTGTAGTACCCACAAGATACCAGGAGCAAACCCCAGCCTAACCCCCAACTGTGATGACTAAAAATGTCACTAGACATTGTCAAATATCCCCTAACTTATTGCGGGGGGGAGGGGCACAAAATTTCTCCTGGTTGAGAATCACTGGTCTAGACAAAAATTAAATCCATTGGAGATCCTTGGCCAAAATTATTTATAAACTCTTGGTGAAACATGACATGAATGTTACTGCCAAGTAGCTAGTTTTTTTAAATTTTAAGTTTGGTTGTACATTTTTAATTTCGGAAAACTCATTTTTGCTTAAAAAGCTGTAAAGAGGGACTTCCCTGGTGGCACAATGGTTAAGAATCCACCTGCCAATGCAGGGGACGCGGGTTCGATTTCTGGTCTGGGGAGATCCCACATGCCGCAGAGCAGCTAAGCCCGTGTGCCACAACTACTGAGCCTGCGCTCTAGAGCCCACGAGCCACAGCTACTGAGGCCACACGCCTAGAGCCCATGCTCCGCAACAAGGGAAGCCACTGCAATGAGAAGCCCGCTCACCTCAACAAAGAGTAGCCCCCGCTTGCTGCAACTAGAGAAAGCCCACGGGCAGCAACGAAGACCCAATGTGGCCAAAAAAAAAGCCGTAAAGACTTTGTATGAACAAAACTGAGTCTGCTTAATATAACAGTGTTGAAAGGGCCTACTGAGAGTAAATATTTCATACATTAAAAACCAAGTTTTTCAACCTTGAGACTGTATTTCAAGCTTTTTGCTACTTTATATGTAGAAAATAGTTTCACGGTATAAGTTTAGTAACTGAATTTTCTCATACATCTCTTAGAGTTATTACGGCTGGATTACCAAATAAATGTAAATATGTGGTCCTTTAACAGGTTTTTTTTTAAGATTTGAATTTTAAAAACTGAACTTCAAAATTTCTGAGCTATAGCTTATGAAGAGGTTAGTGTCATACTTCATATCTGAAGGTTGTATTGTATTTTCTTGTCTGAACTTGTACATACTACTTTAACTTTAGTGTTGGCTGTAGTTTTGATTTTTAAGTTGATTTTGCTGGTTTTCATGTTGAAATTCAATTTTATGCGCAATTGTATTAAATATCAAAGATTTTCATTAGACACGATCCCTTTTTAGTTTCAAAAAAGACCCTAAAGTTGTTTTCTACGTTACCAAAAAATTTCAGAAACCTCAACTCCCCCCTACCAGGAGAAAAATCTAGCAATTCCCAAATCATTCAGAAATCTCTAGAAATTATCATCTGAAAATTTCAGTCCTATGATCTAGAACACTTCATCAAAAAAGAAAAAAGGCACACTCTACAATGAAAATCAAAGGCGTTTTGAGGATGACAAACTGGAATATTATTTTACTTTAGTTCTTGTCTGTATATTTGGAAATGGTAATATTTGCTGAGTACCATGGATTACTGTTTTGTGAAATGCAAAACCCAATGATATGCAAAGAATAGTGCTCCAGTAGAACCTTAGAACCTTTTTAATAGCACTTTCCCATCACCCCAGAAGTTTCCTTTGCCCCTTGGTAGTCATCTCCTCCCTCCACACCCAGCTCCTAGCAACCACTGATCTGTTGTCTTTCCTGACAGTTTTGCCTTTTCTGGAATGTCTTAGAAATGGAATCATACAGTCGGTAGCCTTTTGAGTCTGGCTTTAGCTTCTTTTAGTTAGCACAATGCATTTGAGATGCATTTGTGTTGTTGCTTGTATCAGTAATCAGTTCCTTTTTTATTGGTGAGTGGTTTTCCGTTGTATGGATGTAGTCCATTGTTTTGTGTATCCGTTCACCAATTGATAGACATTTGGATTGTTTGCAGTTTTTGACAATTTTGAGTAAAGCCTCTATAAACATTCTCATACAGGTTTTCAGGTGAACATGTTTTCATTTCTCTTGAGTAAATACATAGAACTGAGATTTCTGGATCATGTGGTAAGGCTACTTTTATTTTATTATCTTGCCACAGTAGATTACTTTAAAAAATCAGTTCTCGTGTTTGAATCCCATGTTTTTAAACAAATTACTCATGTTTTCTTTTGCCATATGGTACTGCTGTCTGTGGTGGAACCAGAGGGTTCCTCCTTGATAATTTACTCTTCAGGGGAGCACTGTAATCATCCATCAGCACTATTCCAGAAAGTGACACTATTATTTCCTGTCAAGGTGTGCCCCTTGACATGAAGTAGCGACGTGAGTGTCACTAACATGTGTGGTGCCTTCCTTCTCCTTTGGGTCAGTCTTTGTTCCGAAGAGGTGCCTTTTCAGGTTTCTGTTAGTTGTTTCCAGTCTGAGCTGAGTGAGCCTCATGTGTCCCCAGGCATCCAGCTCTTCAGTGAGCAGATGAAGGTTTGTAATTATCTCCCTGACATTTTTCTGTACCGAAATGCCCATGTCCTGAATTACCAGTATTTTTCGATTGTTCACAACTAGAGATTCTTTAGAGACAAGGCCTGTATGGCCCTTTATTACAGAAGATTAATATTGAACAATTTTGAACTCAAAAAGGCATTAAAATAAACTCAGTTGCAAAGCTTTTTCACACAACTAATACCCATTTCTGAAGGCTTCCTCTTTTTCTTGTACAGTATTTTTTAGACAACGTGCTTATTTTGGAGAGAGGAAGACTGGGCAGACTGGAGTAGTGGTGTGCTGTCAGTTGCCTTGAAAACTTGAAGACTAATGTATTTACATTAGGTGGAGCATGTTTTAAAATCTCGTTAGGTCTACAGCTGTGACATGGAGCTGTGTCAGATTGTGGTTTATAAACATGTATTCATATTTTCATTGTGCTACAGTCCTCAACACATTCATTCCTACCTATTTATTTATTTGTTCAACAATTATTTATTGGGCTTCTACTCCATGTCAGGCGTTTTTCTAGGTAAGAAACATACAACAGTGAATGACACTTGCAAGGTCCCTACTCTTGTGAAGTTTACATTTTAGTAAAGGGATAAATAAGCAAATTTCAGGTGGTAATACCAGCAAGGCAGAGGGGCTCTTTGAGGAGGGGACCTTTAAACTGAGGTGTGAGTGATTTGAAGGGACCAGTAAATAGAAAGACCTGGTAGCAGAGTGTTCCAGGAGGACGGGACAGCAAGTGCAAAGGCTGTGAGGTAAGGGAGGGCCATTTTCAACAACAGAAAGGAAGCCAGTGTAGCTGAAACATCATGCATGGAGGGAGAGTGGTGGGACTGGGGATCAGTGAGGCAGGCAGGAGCCACTCAGTTTAGCTTCTTGTGGACCACCATGAGGAATTGAGATAGCATGTTATGGTCTTGGGAAGCTCCAAACAAGGAGTGGAAATGGAGGAGGGACTTGCCTGTGTAGATACTATAAGTGCTTTCAGAACTGCCTTTACTAGCGTAGTGTTCTTGCCTGGAACTCTGCCAGTAGATGTATGGCACCTAGAGTTCTTTTATTTAGAGCCTTAGTTAGCTTTTGCTATGCAACAGACCAGCCCATAGCTTAGTGCTCAGAGCAACCAACACTTAACATAGCTCATGATCCTTCAGTTTGACAGTCTGGCCCGGGTATTTTTCCTGGTTTCTGCCGGGCTCATTCTCCCATCTTCAGTTAGCTGTACTGATCTGCTAAATGGCTCCGCTTCTTGAAGTTGTCTGGCTCTTGGCTGGGATGATGTGGTAACAGAACCATACGTCTCTTATCCTCCAACAAACTAGTATGGGCTTGTTCACATGGTGGCTGGTTGACTTTCAAGACTATGGTTAAAAGGGTGCATTGCCTCTTGAGTCTTAGACTTGGAAGTGGTACACTATGCTTTCTCTTGCTGCATTCTGTTCATCCAAGCAAATCGTATGTCCAGCCCAGATTAAAGGATTAGAGAAACAGACTCCACCTGCATAGTGGTGGCTATTTTTGCATACTGCTCTATACTCGAGGTCTGTTTTCTCTGAGCCATATCATGAGTTTGGGATTGCTTTGTGAATCTTAAGTGAAGGTATCCTCACCCAGTTAGAGAACATAATTAGAAAGAGGAGTGTGACCACAATGCTCACAACCTTTGTTTTAAATTTAACAGCCTAGGATATGAAGATACAGCTAACATTCTAGTATAGAAGATAATGTGAGCACAACACTTGCAGTGAAAAGTGTAATTATAACATATCCATTGTTTGTCTTGAAATTGTATTACACTATATTAAGTATAACAGAAATGGTGTTTGGTGTATAGATAATAATTAATACTTATTAATATTTATCCATTCCCTATATAGGTACAAGTTTTTAGTTAATTTTAAATACATTCAGAGAATGGATGTTCTACTCAGAGCACTTAACAGTAGAAGGCATCACTGTGTGTTCTATTACCAGCTAACCAAACACCTAGCAGTTTCTGCAAGCTGTGTCCTTGAGCTGTCATGTGGCCCGTACATGCTAAGAAGAAGAATGAGGAGAATAATAAGTAAGAGAAGAATGCTGTCAGGGTTTTACATGGTTTTTTTAAGTGTTCGTTTTTTAAATCGATTACAAAAAAGTAAATAATAATGATAGTAGTGGTAATAATAAACAATAATAATATTAAAAAGACGAAACAAGTTCCTTGCTTGCTAAAATTAAAACTTTGCAACCCAAGGTGAGCTGTCAGTGTGCTTACGGGAGAGGGAGAGGGAGAGGAAGAGAGGTGGGGGACGGAGAGCTTTTCTTCCTACAGTCTCCATTTCCTAAACCTTGTGACACGGTTTTGGAGAACAATTTATTTGTTAATGTCTGCTTCTCCTTAATGTATAATAGGTAAAAGTATGCATAATCATTCTAGTTGGTGTATTGGTCTTTTCGGACCAGCCAAAAAAGAGACACAGCAATCTTTGTAAGTAGAATAGTGTCTTTATCCCTTGAACATCAATCTAGGCAAAAATTATTTTTTCTAAAAGCATTGAATTCTTAGTAATTTACTTGTGGACAAATATTGTGATTGCAGATTCCATCAGATTCTTCTCCTCCTCTCACTCCCATCTGCCTTTGGGTTGAATACCTCACAGATAATTTTGCTTTTCCCATCCCTACCTGGAATTGGAGGCAAACATGATATCATTTTAATGTTTTATTATGGTGAAGATATGGTATGTATGATCACTGGAGAAAATAAGGGATCATTTTGCATCACAGTTATTCAAATGGAAAATTAAAACTGCGTGTCCTCCTCCCGTTGTTATTTCAAAATACATTATAGATGGATCAGATATTTAAATGTAAAAAATAAAAAGTGAAATGTATTAAAAGAAAACATGAATGAATGTTATAAAATCCAGGAGTGGACAAGACAATTTCCAGCGTGGCACATATTCTGGAAGGCATGGAGGGAACAAATGGATAGATTTGATTATTTATAATGTCAACTTTCTGTTTTTAATCCTACTTTAAAATTTTAACATGTTAAAAGCATTTCCCTAATTTATACAATATTTCTTTTTTTTTTTTTTTTTTTTTGATGTTGGGGGTAGGAGTTTATTGATTTATTTATTTATTTTTGCTGTGTTGGGTCTTCGTTTCTGTGCGAGGGCTTTCTCTAGTTGTGGCAAGCGGGGGCCACTCTTCATCGCGGTGCGCAGGCCTCTCACTATCGCGGCCTCTCCTGTTGCGGAGCACAGGCTCCAGACGCGCAGGCTCAGTAGTTGTGGCTCACGGGCCTAGTCGCTCTGCGGCATGTGGGATCCTCCCAGACCAGGGCTCGAACCCGTGTCCCCTGCATTAGCAGGCAGACTCTCAACCACTGCGCCACCAGGGAAGCCCTATACAATATTTCTTGAAAGCTGAGTTTTTCATGATTATGCAATGGTCAATCATATATCATACTTTGTTTAACCATTCCCTATTTTTATACTTTTTTCTAATTTGTCATCATTTCAAATAATGATGTAGTATTCATACTTAATATATAAACATTTGATCACAAATCAGATCACAAAGATTTCTCTAACAAATAGGTTGCTGGGTAAATGGGTATGAATATGTTTGAGGCTATTGATGTATAATGGAAAACTGTTTTCTGGGAGGGCTGTTCTTATTTACATACCCATCACAAGTGTTGAGGGGTCTGGTTGTACACACAAGCGCTGACTACTATACTTTTAAGCTTTGCCAACTTGAAAGATAAGACTTTTACTTACATTTCTATGATTATTATTGACATTGAACAATTTATAATGTTATCATTGGCTTATTTTATTAACTAATTACTTTTAATTGAACAAGAAAAACACATGCGTTGGTGAAAAAATTCTTACATTGTGAGACAAAATACAATGAAAGATCAGCCTCTCCGTTGAGGCAATCACTGATGTATTTCTTGCATATCTTTACAAAATAGTCTAAGTGTATCAATCATATTAACCGACTCCCACTTTTATTTTTAACACAGATGTTAGCTTACTATGTACACTATTCTGATTCTTTTCACTTCATGTGATATCATAGAAATTTTCCCTTATCTACACAGATAGACACACCTCCTTTTTAACAGTATTATAATATTCTACTGCTTAGCTGTATGAGAACTTATTAAACACCCCCTTGTTGATGGACATTTGGTTGGTGGTTGTTTTCAGCTTTTTAGTGTTGCAAACAACTCTGGTAAACAACTTTGTAAATCTTTATTTTTGCACTTGAATATCAGTGGAATTGTTGGGTTAACACCTAATCACATGATATACATTTTGGTGGATACTGCCATATTGCATTTTATTCCAATATATGTTCTTATCAGTGCAAGACCATGGTTTGAGTGATTTCCCACATCTTTGTCGATATTATAATTATCTAAGTTTTTAATCTTTGGTAATCCATGGTGAGAAAAATAGAATAATATTGGTAGTTTTGACTTGCATTCTTTTAATTATGAGTAAGAATCTTTGCATGTAATTATAAATCATCATTATTTGTTACTTTATTTCTTTTTGTGACAGTGTGATCCCGATTTTAGAATCTTTATTAAAATGTGACATAGTTTTGTCAATTTTTTTTTACATATATGTTTTTATTCCTTTTCAAATTCTTTTCCCATTTAGGTTATTACAGAATACTGAGCAGAGTTCCCTGTGCTATATAGTAGGTCCTTGTTGGTTATCTGTTTTAAAAGTAGCCATGTGGGGCCTCCCTGGTGGCGCAGTGGTTAAGAGTCCGCCTGCCGATGCAGGGGATACGGGTTCGTGCCCCGGTCTGGGAGGATCCCATATGCCGCGGAGCGGCTGGGCCCGTGAGCCATGGCCGCTGGGCCTGCACATCCGGAGCCTGTGCTCCGCAACGGGAGAGGCCACAACAGTGAGAGGCCCGCATACCGCAAAAAAAAAAAAAAAAAAAAAAAAAAAAGTAGCCATGTGTACATGAAAATGCTGCTGAATATTTGTGTTTTCTGCTTTAGAGATGAAAGTAAAAAGGGCTTTGAAAGTGATTCAAGAAAGGGGAAGGTACAACCACTGTTACTTCCAAATTCATGAATTCACATTTTCCCAATTTTCTTAATAGAATGATTGGAAATTAAAGTGTTTTATTTTAATTTTGGCAGAGGGAGGGCTTGTTAGGGTAATTGGGAGAGAGAGAGAAGCCAATTGAAGGTTTTTTGCTTGATTAGAATGAAAGAACTGTGAATGGTGTAGCTGCTTCTGAACTTGGCAGATTGAATTTCCACAGTGGTTTTAGAAATTCTCTACAAATGGAATCCTTTTAGGCATGTGAAGTGTTGATTGTAGCATCATTTGAAAGAAGCATGGTTTAATGGTAAGGGCTGGACTTATCCTGGACTTAGGAAGCCTCTGCTTAGGAAGTCTCTGCTTTGTTAGCCCACACAAATCCCTTCACACCTTATACCTCAGGACCCCTTGACAGGTTCTCTCTCCCAGTGATGTCAGGTATGCTTCTCATCAGTATATTCAGAGTCATCTTTGCATTTGTTACAGCATCTGTGTGGAGAAGGAGAACACTGGGTATTATGTCCTAATTTTAATTTAGATAAACCTGTGACCTTTTTTCTGGATGATTTTATAATATTGCCAGTTTTAAATCTCCCTAAACTGAAGATTAAAAAGAAAAATGACACCATGAGTAATCTCGTCTATTCATTTCTGGATTTAATTTATTTTTTAAATGAATGTTTAAATACATTTTACCCAATTAATAATAATTTAGTGAAACTCACCACTTTTTATCTCCTACAGTACTGAGCACGTCTTACATGTAGTAAATATCCAGAAAGTCTTTGTTAATGAGTCAGGTAAATGCAGACTATCAGCACTTTATCCCCCCACTACATTATTAAATCTTTACACTTAGAATGTACTAATTTTTTCCAGTTGTAAATTCTTGTTTTAACTTAAAATTGAGACTACATCTTAGTAGCCTCAATTTGCTGATGGTTGTCTAATAACTAAAATCCCATCAGATAAGCACAAATCTACTTCTAGCTTATTTATAGGAATTATAGATGTTGGGCTTATGAAATAGAAAATACTTATCCTCCTGTTTTCAAAAGATTCAAATTTATGATAAAAGAACAAAAAAGCTTAGCTGATTTCTGTTGCTAGTTAAGTTTAATGACTACCACCTGAAAATCATGTGTGACAGTTGAACTACTCCCTTACTCCCACTAGAGGGGGATTCCTTCCAACTTAAGTAAAAATGCTATTAGATACAACATGAAGACCTCTGTGTGACGTTGATCTTTCTTTTTTATTAAATTGAAGTTAATCTCATGTTTTAAAAATCAGCTGTCCTTCTGTAGGTATTGCAATTAAAATCTTACAGAAATAGAAATTATAAAAGGATACTGAACTAGAGTGCACATGTATTTAAACCATAGTGCTTTTGAACAAACCGTAAATTTTTAAAAGTTGCTTTAATTAAACTGCTTAATACTTGGGAATTTCAAAACATCACTTTGAGCCCTCCTGGAGATAAAGTCTAGGGTAGAAGATGAGGCTGACCTTTTGAGATCCACCTCCTTACTCCAATCCCCAAGGTCTGTCTTCATCTCTGTCTGCTGACATACCACATGGAGAGTTCCTAAATTCCACTTGAAAGTTTTGGTTTGCTATCATCTCAAGTTGTCCAATATATTAAAGCCATATCTTTAAATAGATTTCTATTTGCCATTGAATTTTCTTACTACTTTGACTTTTCGTACTGTGTTAAGCAAATGCAGAACTCACTCTGGAGATGATCTTTGCAGATTTAAACATATAATATGTTCTAAAAACAATTCTATACATATTAAAATATCATATCAAGAGTGAATGTACCTAACACTGAGGTATGCAGATACGAGGTATGTGTATAATTCAAGAGTAAATGTCATATTGTGTTTATAGTAGCTAAGATTTGGTGAATTTGTTGCTTGTGCTTTTCCTTAACTAAAGTTTCCAATGTTGATTAGAAGTTTTAATGTAAAAATATTTGAGGTTAGTAACCTAGTGTTGTGAAAGGCAGGACTTAGGAAATTCAAACATATGTAAATTGCAAATAACTGAGTTTTTGGTTTTTTTTCTTAAAGACTATAAGAAGATCTTGTTTCTAAATCTAACAATTAGCTTTGGAAATTTAAGTGTAAACAGAAATGCTGTCAGTGAATCTTACAATGATCTTGTGCTGTAGTTATCCAACATTTCAGTCTTTAGCCTAAAATCACATTTGGTATCAGCAACATATGGTTTTCATCAAAACTAGGCTGCTCGTCTTCTCAATATCGATCATGCGTTTCTCTTGCTTTGTGCACCAACCTCTGTCAGGTACCAGGTGGTGGGTGAGCGTCACTTTCAGTAGAGCGGTTGGAGAGTACGATTTGTTTCCTCATTTCCTCTGTGACCCCTTTACTTTCAGACTGGATGACAGTCTTATTGCAGTGATCTTCCTTTCTGTATTTTCTCCCCCGCAAGGGAAAAATCCAATGTTTTTTTTATAGCAAGATACATTGGATAGCCTGTATGTTTTCTACTTCAGTGTCTACCACAAATGCCTGATTTTAAGGTGTTTAAAACTAACAGTGAGGGACTTCCCTGGTGGTCCAGTGATTGGGACTTCGCCTTCCAATGCAGGGGGTGCAGGTTCGATCCCTGGTCAGGGAGCTGGGTTCCCACATGCCTAGAAGCCAAGAAGCCAAGATGTGGAGAAGAGGCAATATTGTAACAAATTCAATAGAGACTTAGAAAATGGTCCACGTTAAAAAAACAAAAAACAAAAAACCACTAGCAGTGAAGCCAGGTAGTCTGATATTACTGCCCCACCTCCACTGTCTTCCCCAGACACTTAAAAAATATTCTTGTTTGTTCTGTTGCTTTCTTTCCTTGCTCTTTTCCATCATATACTGGTACTTTTTAGTAGTCAAACTTAAACGCTTTATACACCAGACTGAATAATTAGGTTTAAAAAACAGTAATGATCAATACACGTCTTGTTCCACACAGCTTTTAAAATTCATGTTAATGAGCTCTGTCTTCTAATGCACGAGACTGACAGGCAATTTTGAAGTTTTGCCATCATTTCACAACTTGTTGCTTAGACTCTGCCTGCCTTTTCCTGAGTATTGCTTTCAGGAAGTCTTGCTCTGCAGCATTCCCGAGATTCAGGACTACCCACTCTGATGTGAACGAGACAAGAAATTACTAGCAGCTTTACAAGCATGATGAAATTGCTTTATGGAGCATAACTTTCCCCTCACTGACAGTAAAAGTTCAAAAAGTATACACAGCATCTTGTGATTTAAGTGAGAAGCATGATTCTCCTAACTTCCCAGATCATTTTGAGGAACTTATACCACCACTTCAACATGATAGCAAATATATTAATTTGATAGGTGCTCACCCTGTTATAAAACTGGAAGCCAGAGCAGCGACCTGGATTTATACCCACTCATGAAGAGACTCACAGATCTCTCTTTCTTGACACCTGACATAAATTGAATGCCAGCTTTCTCAAAATTCTTAGTTCTGGGCCATGCCTGTGCTCTGGTGTCTGCGGTTAGACTCAAAGAAGGTTTTTGATAGTGCCTAAATTATTTTTTTCCTTATGATTTCAGGTTGAAGTCTTGACCTCGGAGGATACTGCCTTTGGACTCAAGGTGTGTAGTCTGATGTAGCTTGTTGTATAGGTTTCATCAGCTCCCCTAAGTGGATTGGAAGGCTCAACAGAGAGGACTTGTGTTTTTTTAATCAAATGGAGAGGTCCTAAAGTCTTCCAGAGTTTCAGATTTCCCTGTTATTGGGATTAAGATTAGATTATGGTGGTATTTTCTTTTCCTTCTTTCTTTGTTGTGGAGAATATGAGAAATAGTATAGGAGACCAAGAGTTTTATTTAGTAGTAAATGACTTTTAAATTTGAATTAGCCATGGAATAGAATTTACTGAAATTCCCACGCCCCCAGGTTGGGGGCTGTGAAATTCAACCACTGAATGGTATCAGAATGCTGTGTTTAGTTCATAATTCTAACTTCATTCATTCATTTATTTCTTATCCCTGCTTCAAATATTTATTGGACCCTTATGTTCCAATCACAACTAGATTAAATCTCAGCTCCTGCCCTTGAGCTGCTCAGTCAGTTTGTAGGTACAGGCCTCTAAACAGATAAATTATCCTGTGGTGTGGTTGTCCCCATGCTGAGTTATGCCAAGGATGTGGAGTGTGGTGGAGCTGAGTGGGAAGGCATTCTCGGAGGTTGATCCCTGGGCAGAGCTTGAGGGCTTGGCTTGTATTTAGGCAAGAGAGGACAGGAGAAATGAGAGCTGTTTTCAGGTCAGAGGAGAACCATGAAAAAACTCAGAGGGAACTAAACGTAGTTACATTCTGCTTCTGTGGCAAGCTCTAGGGTTGAAAAGGTTAAAGATTTGAATTTTATCCTACAGAAAATGCGCAGCTATTACAAGATTTAAAGTCAAGTAGTGGTTAGATTTGCAACCTAGGTAGGTGATTTGGGCCACTTTGTGGAGGATGGGTTTGCCAGAGACCAGCGAAGGGGTTGACTAGGTCAGGTGAAAGGTGATGTGGGCCAGAGCTGGCATAGTGGAAGAGGAAAGAGATCCTTAAGAAGTAAGTCTGCAGGACCTGAAGATCACAGATACGCAGGGTAAGGAAGGCAGAGGAGCTGAGGGTGAGATCAAGGAATAGATTGGCTGCCCTGAAATATAGAGCACAGACGGAGGAGTCACAGATTTTTAGAATCATAGTCTTCCAGACCTGTAGTTCTTTTTATTAGATTTACTTGCCTTTTGTATGTATTTGCTAGTAATTCTTAAACCACGTAACTAAACTGGTGAGAAGTACTTACTAGGGGAGCCTGACTTTACTCTCATATAGCTGTATAGAAGGACAGCCTAGGTGCCATCAATTACTTTGAAAATCACAAGTTTTGGAGGGTAGTTGGTGAAAACCTGAGAGCGTAAGGTACGGGTGCTCTTACTTGACTCCTACTTGCCCTCCTAGATGCTTGGCATTTTGTTAGTACAGTCAAATTAGTTGTGCTGCAAGTACAGGTGGAATGACGTTGTAATACTACCAAAATCAAAACTGTTTAATGGTTATAAGCTTAGCAAGGTATTACATTATAAATAAATATAAATTAAAAGTAAAAAGACATTAACACTTTATAAATATTTAAATATTTGGTAAACTAACTCAAGTTTTATAGCCTTAATTTGTTTTTTTTTTTTTGCCTCTATGTCTACTAAAAATTACTAAAAGAAAACTAATTATAAATAGAGCTGATTTGGTATTTGCAGTATTTAACATATGGTCGTCTTCTGAATTTTTCATTGTTTATTAAATACCCAGCATGCATGCAGAATATTCACTGCATATTTAATAAACCTGTAGGGTCAGCTCTTGTGAACTCATCTCCACAATCCTTCATACTTATACTGAGTATGCAGCAGGATTGTGGAAGATTATTGTACCAGCAGCTCTCATGGCTTGCCCCACTGTGTAAAGGCTTTGCATTTGGTTTATGGCTAAACTAGCAGATTGCTTTTGTAGCCTTAAATTCAATTTGTAGGAACACAATTTGAAATTTTTTCCCCATGATTGAATGATTTTTAAAGAATTAGATGCTTTTCACTTTTGCATATCTACTCAAAAGTGTTCATACATGTAACTATTATCTGTAAGTCAGCAAATATATTTTTATCTTGTTTCTTAAAAGGTCTAGGTATTCAGTATTGGTCAGGTTTTTGAACACTTATTCGGAATTGATCTTTTTTCCTGTTTCTATATACACTGGGAAAAATAACTCAAATCTGACTCACTGGTAACACATTAATGGCATCGTCTTGGTGGATATGGAGTATGTGTCTATCCCATATACGTCTCTGATCCTTTTAGTGATCTTTAATGTGCCTTTGATCTTTCTTTACTTTTTCTTTTGGACACCATCTAATTACTCGTTTCTTGTATGCTTCGTTTTCTCCCAAGTCGAACTAAAATCTACAAACTTAATATTTACTTAATATCTACAAGCATGAATTTGTCAGTCTCAGTGGAAAATGACTTAACTGTGTTGGGGCCCAGAGGTGCAAACAACCTATTTCTGTTTATGAGTGTGGTGAAACTGTAACCCAGGAAAACAATTTTGCAGTCATTCAGAACTGTCATACCTATTGTGGCTGTTTTAACATTAATTTTTTAAAGCTAATCTAATAGGAAGGAAGTATCTACGCTCTTTCTTCTTCTCCACAAATCTTAATTTTGCACAAATCCTGATTCATTGTTTTATTAGGCTTATCTCAGTCAAAGGTAACTTAGAATTTGAACATTTCAACTGATTTCTAGTGGTTCTGAGTTTTGTAACTTTGGCGGTTGTTTCTATACAGGTCTAGTAAGATGCTAAATTAATTTAAAATTATACTTCTCACAAACAAGAATTTCAGTAAATATAAGAGGTGTTTGAAAATTTAAAAACGAGCAAAGATATTTGGAAAGGAAAGTTCTGCAAACTATAGACTGCTGATCTTGACTTCAGCTGTGATCAGGACTTGAATATATTAAAAAGTTTATAATTCTATAGAATAATAAATCAGGAATCTCCGAGGCAGCCAACATGGGTTGGTTCTTTTTACAAAAGAAGTACGCCTTCTATGTCATTAATATACTAGGTAAAGCTGGTAGTGATAATGAGACGATAAATCAGCTAAGCAAACATATATATAATTATATTGTTAAACGTCGAAAAAGACTAACAATCTGACTTTGTTGCTTATGACTTCTACAAAGAAATTTATAGTAGGGAAGTAAAAGAGAAATGAATGAAATATCTCTGGGTTGTTAAAAAAGAAAAACTATGTAAACATAACTTTTCCATAAATTTCTTAAGAGATCTTATCAAAATCTAAATAAATCACTTAAAAATTTCATGACCACAAATCTTTTGCCCTCTCATTTGTTGTATACAGCTAAGTCAACAGTTATAAAGAAGCAAGATTTATTTCACTATTAAATATCTTTGCTAATCTTAATTCTGCAGTTACACTCATTGAATTCATTGTCATTCTAATGCATTTCATTTAAACAAATACCTGTGGAATAAACATACATGATTATTTATGTGCTGGGAATGCAGTGGTAAGAATAATAAACCTTGCTTCTGTGGACCTTACATCCTTATTTTTTTTTTAATAAAAAAATTTTTTTTTTTGGCAGCGTTGGGTCTTCATTGCTGCTCACAGGCTTTCTCTAGTTGCGGCGAGTGGGGACTACTCTTCGTTGAGTTGTGTGGGCTTCTCATTGCAATGTCTTCTCTTGTTGCCTAGCACAGGCTCTAACGCGCTGTCAGGCTTCAGTAGTTGTGGCTCGCGGGCTCTAGAGCACAGGTTCAGTAGTTGTAGCACGTGGGCTCAGTAGTCGTGTCTTGCGGGCTCTAGAGCACAGGCTCAGTAGTTGTGGCGCACAGACTTAGTTGCTCCGCAGCATGTGGGATCTTCCCGGACCAGGGCTCGAACCCGTGTCCCCTGCATTGGCAGCAGGCGGATTCTTAACCACTGCGCCACCAGGGAAGTCCCAGACCTTATATTCTTGACACAACTTTTGGAATGATCTTATTCCAGGCAGAAGTTCTAGAAGAGATGCAAATTTATATTCTCCTTTTGTATGTAATTGTTTGCTACTCTATGGTATAATTGCTTTAATTGAATCTATTTGTTGTATTCTACAAAATGGAATAGAATTCCAGTTTGACTTATAAAACTTATAAATGACAAAGGGATTAGTCATCTGTAAACAGAATTTCAAAATATAAGTGAAATTTATTTTGTCTTTTTAAAAATAAGGTACTTTTAATTGTGGAAAATTGTCTAGGTGGCGGATCGTATTTGGTAGTGACTTCAGTTACCTTTGGAATTATTTCTTTATTTTGACACCTGACCATTATGAAAATCATCTGTATTTTCCTCCTTTCCTCCTTCATATAAAAGTAAAAGTTACGTGCAGTCTGTATCTAACTGCTTGTCATAAGGTCTAAGAGGGAAATAGAACACAAAATTGGTAGCGCATCTCTGAATGGTCTCCCTTTACTAAATAACCAAAAAAGTGACCTTGGGGAAAAGTGGGAGGAGGCTCACTGGCTGTTTTTCTTTTCTGATCAATTCTCACTGCATATTCTGGTCATCTAGAACTGTACTGTCTAATAATGGTAGTTACTACCATGTGTGGCTATTTAAATTTAAATTAATTAAATTTAAAATTTATTTCTTCAATTGCACTAGCTTGCTACATTTCAATAGCTACATGTTGTTAGCAGCTACCATATTGGCATAGTGCCTGTACTTGAAGTGCATTTCCAACTTGAAAGAAAGTTCTGTTGGCCAGAGATGGTCTAGAAAATAAAGGTTCCAAGTATTCATAAGACACAGACACTGTAACATAATACATTTCACAATTAGAATAGAAATTTTTTTAATTGATAAAAAATCCTGAGGGTTAGAGCAGATTAGTAGAGAACAGAAGGAATTTGCTGTTTTGGTAAAGTAGCATAAAGCAGAGGGGATGTTCTGTTCAGTAAAAAATATATATAAAAAATATAATAAAGTTGGCATTTCCCATTGGATTTTGAGAATAGAAAGGTTTTAAACTGGGTCATGAAGTTAGGCATCCTTCTGGTTCTGACTGATGTAATGCGTCATTAATTCATTGATTTACCTGGGGTTATGCCTGGGGGCTAGGAGCATAGTATTTCAGATTTAGAATGTTTAACTTCACGTAATAAGAGATTCTACCTGTTCGAATATCCTTTCTTTATTAATGTAACTGCATGAAAGCATACATTAATGTTTGTGGGTTTTTTTCCTTCTTGTGAAGCCGCGTTAACTTCGGTTCTTCTAAACTCTTTCCATCTTCTTACCAGGGTGTGTTTTCTAGTGAACTTACTTGGCTATAACTCTCTAAGAGGCGTGTGAATATAAGTTAGGTGTAAAAGTATATTTAGGGTAACAATGTCGTTGAAATGAAACCAGCAAACATTTTCTTTTTGAAGTTCATAATCATATCAACTCATATTACTTTTCATAATATAAAGGATTTATTTTTGCATTTACAATTTTTTATTTAATGAAAATCTACTAGAAATCCTTAGAGGAATAAAGGACCAAGCTTATTCTTTACTGTTTCAGCCATTGAATCTAAGTTAAAATGAGAATATATATATATATAGGTAAAACAAAAGAATTTTCTGTTTCTCCGTAGAAGAAAGACTGGAGGAGGAAAAACAAAATCCATAGCAATTCTCAAGTCTGGATTTGGGAACCCATGTTGAGTCGTCCCCTTCTTTTGTTAGAGAATTTCCCAGCCTCTCAGTCTGCCACCTGCTGGTGGTTCAAACACTTACATGTTTGATTTTTAAATAAATCTGCTTTTTTCTTCTTTAGGAAAGATTCGGGGGAAATGTTCTGTTTATACTCACCTGAAATATTTTGGTGCAGTTTTACTTGTCATGTTTAATTATATTTTTAAAAGCTATTTTAGCTTCTTTTTCAACTCTGTCTTTAGAGGATTATGTGAATATAAAATTTAGAAAAGACAGAACATTATGTAGGCCAAAGCATATACCACTAAGAGATAAAGACAGACTTATGAAGGTCTTGAGGTCTTGAGTGCCATGAAGGGGTTACTTGACAGTTGTTGGGGGGGGCAGGAGGGTCTTCCCTAATTTCTGAATTTGGATGAAATATGGAACAGCAGCCCTTCCCTGCTCTTTTGTAATTAAGACTACTTAAGTGGAAGTGAGCAGACCTAGAATTTACTTTAAGTCATAGTATAAGATTGGAAAATTGATTCCTTGCTCTCACTAAAGTTCTTTTCAGCCCTAACGTGCCACAGGTCTTCTGTGGTCAAACCTTCCATTCTGTGCTCATTTATTCTTCTTCTGATCTCTCCCTGCAAGTGCTTACTAGTTTAAGCTATTCTCATTGTGTTGGGGGAAATATAAATATTTTTTGTCCATCAACAAACATTCCCAATGAAATAAAGCCAGGCAAAGATTTTAAAAAGAGAAACAAAGTATAGGAATATTATTTTCTGCCATCTTTAATCTCCTGTCCTAACTTCCTTTGGAGTCTCCTTGACTAATTCTAGAGCCTTAGATTCATGGGTCAGTTATTTGTTCATCATTTTCTCAAAGAGGAAAAGTACTCCAAAGTATTAATCTCAATTTACTTTCACAGTGACTAAGGCTGAGGGAGGTAACATGACTGATTTTAAGCCCTATTTAGTGACAAAGTAGGAAAAAAATTCAAGTTTCTGCCTCCCAGGCCAGTGCCCTTTATACAGAATTACAGCAATGCTTATTTTTAGTCTTCCCAGTACTGGAACTGTAGATTAGATTGAATCTTACAGTATTGACATTTTTACAGCTTAAATTGTGTTGGCAATTTCATATGACTCAATCCAATGTATTAGGGCTCTCCTATATCATTTTAGATCTGCATTCAGTGGTGAAAACACTGTTTTTCTTTAAAAGCTGTTTATCCCAATTGCAGTGTGTATGTGCATACTAGTTGAAATATCAGGTGATCACAGATGTTTGTGGAATTTAATTGGCATGAAAGGACTCTAAGCCACATAGCCCTATGAAGAATGTGTGGTGTTTCCAGAATAGGCTCTGACAGTATATAAAAAATCAGAAATATTCATCATGACCACGTGGGGTCTTAGTGTGGTAGGAGCTCCATTTCTTCTAGACCAAATGCTCTGTCAGGTGATGGTAGAGGGCAGACTCTTTGGATGGACTTCCTGACTGTATGGCGTGGGTCGCTAGATCTACTAAGTATATTTGTACAAAAATGTTTGCCCTGATGGTGGTGAATAAAGGAATGTGAGTGGAGGCTAGCAGAATTCATGCCTGCTTTTGTCAGACTTACATTGGTATTTAAGTAAGGATGGTAGGAATTAAGCATGGCCTCAGGTGCTGTGGATCTCAAAAGTGATCTTTTTAAGGGAGGGAGGAGTTATGCTTGAATGAAAACTTATTTACTTGCATATTCTGGCATTTGATTGACTGTTTTTCTGCTGGGACATTATTTTGGCACTCTTTTTTGAGGACTTAATTTCTAGTAATAATAAAAATGTGCATATATTCTCCTTATCCCCACCCTGAAACACCTGTTCATTGGGATGTGTACAAATAATTAGAGACATGTCTCTGGGCTTGCCTAGAAAATTCCTTAGCATAGAGTTACTGTGACCATATTAATAATCATCAAGCTGCTTAAGATTTTGTTGGGAAGAAACAAAGAAATTGTTCTAGGGGAGATGGGGGATGATTTTGATTGCATGTTTTTTAAGTTCTCTCCTATGCCAAATTTTAAAGCCAGTTTTGTTTCTTCAGATGGTGAAAACCCTCCTCCTCCCTTAAATCTGGCTTTTACCCAAGCCATGTCAATTTTTGCAAGTCAGTTGAGAATGTCAAAGTGACTGGTGTTGAAAGAGCCAATATGTTGGAAGATGTTTAAAGCCAAGTAGAACATTTATATGAATTAAAGAATATATTAGAATATGATTTTTAAAAATCAGATTTGGAAAAAAAAACCTGTTGAATTAATACTTGCATACCAGATGTATCACTGATACATACTTGTAACAGATATTCCCCAATAAGCAATAAAATTACCATTTTACAACTGAAGTAATCTATCCTGTGGGTACATTTGCAAAGATATGCCAACGAAAATACATGCAGAGTTCTTGAAGTAATAATGCAAATAAAACATTTCGTATTATAATTTTAAAACAACAGGATTAGGAAACAAAAAGTCTGGGAGACTATTTGTTGTGTCTAAATTCTCCTTTTACTCTGGTCTTTTGACAGTTGGCTTTTTGATATCGTATAATTGCCTTAGTGTCTTTGTGTGTACTGAAGGACTGAATTATCTGACAGAGTTGTGGTTGAAAATCGTACAAATTCTAAATAATAAAAGTAATAAGTATATCTTGTTTGCTTCATTGCAATAATTGCCTATTTTCATACCTTCCTGAATTCTGCTGCTGTTGTGGCTACCATTGGATCACAAAGTAGAGGGCTTTGCCACGTATAATTTATTCATTTGTGCACAGCCAAAGCATCCGTGCAGTGTGCAGTGACTGTATGGCCCTGTGTGCCAGGTCACCGAGACTTGCTGCTGTGATTCGCTGCCCACTTTGCCCAGCGAGTGGGCACTGGCCTCCAGAGGAGCGGGGAAGCCTTCTCTCCAGGCCAGAGCATACCTCAGGTGTGGATTTCCTTTGGTCTTAGATGGAAATGTGAAAAGGAGTGAAGGTGAGGAAGGGAAAAGTACAAGGAATAGTAGGTCTCATGCTCTATGTGATCGAGATAGAGTAAATTAAATCCTACAGAAAATTTCATTTACTTCTAGCTACACATTGCAATTTAAGGCGCTCAATTGGCTGCTTCCTAAGAAGCTACATACATTTTTATAAGAAATTCCTCTTAACTTCCTTCCACTCTTCCCAAACTAAATTTTCATTTCAGGATGACTTTTTTGTGTCTCACTGAAGGTGGGGGGAGAGGAGGTGAAGAATGGAGTAGCAAATGAATACATATTATTTAAAATGAGAATTCAGGACTTCCCTGGTGACACAGTGGTTAAGAATCCGCCTGCCAATGCAGGGGACACAGGTTCGAGCCCTGGTCCGGGAAGATCCCACATGCCACGGAGCAACTAAGCCCGTGCGCCACGACTACTGAGCCTGTGCACCTAGAGCCTGTGCTCCGCAACAAGAGAAGCCACCGCAGTGAGAAGCCCATGCACCGCAATGAAGAGTAGCCCCCAATCGCCGCAACTAGAGAAAGCCCGCTCGTAGCAATGAAGACCCAACGCAGCCAATAAGTAAATAAATAAAATAAAATGAGAATAAAATGAGAATTGGGTATAGGCCTAGATTGGATATTACACATTAAATATCATGGTAAAATCAATAAGCTTATAGAAAGTATTCAAACAAATTTCCTGAATATTTGTCAGAATTTTTAAATATGTATGTTTATTTATTGTGTCTTAAATTTGTGATCATGTTCTTCTAAGTTTCTCACATTATATTCCTATTTTTGTCTCATTTAATTTTTAATCCCCTTATCAAGATGTAAGCATAGTTTCTTTATTCGTGGTAATGTGTTAACCTGTATTTAATATTGTCATAGTTTTAAAAAAGTCATTATATACAATTGCAGTATAAGAATAGCAACAGATATTCAATTAAAAAGTATTTCCTGTGACAAATGAGTATTTTGGAAAGAAGCTGGGAAATCCTGATTTTTAGGATGAAGAAGATATCTTCACCATGTAGACATTTGAAGGGCTTCAATTTTGATAGTAAAAAAAATTATTAAAAATTTAATATTTTGTTTTACCTTATATGAGTCATGAAGTAGAACTAATGACATCATTCATGAAATGACTTTGTTTTTTTGATTGACAGTGGAATTTTTCATTTTGTGCTATTTAATAGTATGTGCAAACATCTGGAATCACAAGTATTATAAAGACATGCAGGTGCATGTTGTAAATAGTTCCCGCTTGTGCACATGTATGTGTACATTCTTTTCTTTTACATAGAATGTATGGAGAAGTTGACCTCCCTAAAGGATAAGTTTGAAAAGGAAGGAAATGGAGGTCTGCCAGGCTTGTTGGCTAGAGTCATGGACAAGAGCAAGGCCTGTCTGAACTGCCACTCAGTTTTTATTCTGCGAGTTTGCAGGGTTGGTGATTAGAGTGGCTTTCGCCCAATTATGCTGTGATTATTCTGCTGCACTGTAATTGACTGGGGAGATATGCTAATACCTGTCATTTGGGATGATAAAAGATGAGCGGGGGACGCAATGCATTATTTAGCTGGCTGTGTGATAGATGAGGGATGCGCAGAGTGCTTTAATTGCTGAGAAGAGAGGTTAAGCTGAACGAACGGATGAATTAGAAATGAGTTTTTTTATGGCTTGTGGAAAAGTGAAAGAAAGGAAAATGTGCCTTAAACTAAAGCAGCAGATAGAAATAAGCACAACGAAACTAGGTCCAGGCAGCTTGCTTTATGAATTTAAATATTAACGAAAAATGCTTAGAGTTCAGTAAATAATAACTGGAAGGCGAATATACAATAGATTCTCATATTTAGCAAAAAAAAATTGTTAAAGGAATTGTTTTTATTTGAGATGACAGTATTTGTGATTTGTAACCTCTTAAATTCATACTGTATGTTAGATTATACTGAAATGTAATATGCAACTACTCTGAATTGCATGCTTTGTGTCTTTTGAATGTTAGCTTAGAGGTATCTAGATTTCTTGTGCCTGTATATCTTTCAGTAAATGCAGGCAGAGGAAGGCAAGAAAGAAAGAAAAAAATGAATGTTTATATATATATATCAGGAAAATGTAATGATATAATTGGTGAGAGAGTGTGTATAGTTAATTCTTAAGTGACAGGATTGAAGGCCGCCAGTGGTACAGTTTTTACATGCTGCACACTTAGGTATTGGTATTTTTATGGAAAATAAATTCATGAAAGGGTGGTATTTTCCCTTTCGTATTGTTTCCTTTTGTCACACCCATGTCTAATCTTGTATCTGTGTTTCACAAAAGTATTTTAAAGTACTCCATTGTAATCTGCATGGTTATTTATACGATTTCGTGTTTTGCGTTATTTTATTTTTGTGCCTTTAATAAGTAGGTAATTATTTTAAGAATGCAGTCAGACTAGCAGTTTGTGGAAACGGACTGTTAGAAGCTGAAGGCTGAGGCCTTGCCCACACTGTCAGCTTTCAGGCACATTCTACTGTACCAGATAATGATGTAGGAGAGTGTTGTTGTCCCCAGCTGTCCTATTTGTCTTGTAGATGAAGCAATGAGAATACAGGTTGAATCGCAGAAGTTGTGTTTTTTGTAAAATGAAGAAAATGACCCTTATATATTGTTGAATTATCTCCAGACCGTCCAGCTTCTCAGAGCCTGTGTGACTCGGCTAATAGAGCAGAATTTATCAGGGAATAGCTTTCAGCCAGGTTATTGAATGGTAATGGATCTGTCTAGAACAAAGCATGCCTATTGGAATGGATGTCATCTGTAGAGAGATGCTACACTCTGCTACTCCAATAAGTTTTGTTGGAGCTGATCGCTTTCCCCCAGTGTAATTGACACCTCTTTTGCGCATTCCTTCTGAAACTCAGTGAAGTTTCCTTATGGATGTTTTTAATCAGTGTGCTTCTTGGAATTCCCAAGTAGACTCTTGTAACTACCTAACTCTTTCAGACAGATATAATATTTAGGGCTGCTTCTATAGAACATCTTGTAAGGCTAAGTGGAAGTTATAAAGGAAAAGATGCAGTTAGCATCAAAGAACTTAAAATTAAATGGACAAAGGTAGGACAAACACAGCAACTTAGGAACAAACAACAGCAGGGAAGGACAGTTTTTACAAGCTTTAGTTACACTAATTTAAAATTTCATGTTTTACTTAATATCACCTTTAGCTGACTCCCTAGTGAAGGATGACAGCAATACTTTGGCGACGTGGTGTCTTGGTTTTTTTTCTTGTCAATAGTATAAAAAGTAGTATACAAACCTATTTAATTTTGTACATCTTTTAAACAAAATTACTAGCAGTTTAGTATTTTTCCTTCCTGGTAGGCAATTATTCAATCCTGAGACATTGTGCCTGAATCTTGACTATAATTATCATCACTTGAATGTGAAAATGATTCTTTCTTTAAGGTCCTCAGTTTGAAAGGTTTTGCTTTGTTTAATGTGGTCAGAAAAAAACAAATCATGTTTGTGGCTTTTGTTGTTGCTCTTTACTTCATGTAAAGTGTCTCACTGTAAATTTGATGATAGCACGATATTGTTCTTTTTTACACAATTGGATGTCTGGGAACTGTGATGTCACCATTCTTTACCTTAGATTTAAGTTCTTCCCCTTGGAAATGCTCTATCTTGAAACAGAATTGTAACATGAGACAACATAAAACTTTCTTAAATTTCCTTAGCATCCTTTAATACACTTACTGCCCAATAGAAGGTTTTTTTTTTAATGGTGATGAGTTATAATGTTTTTTTAAGTAATGTGGTTATATTATTTTATAAAATTTAAAATATGATTATAAAATTATTGCCACAGGGGACATTATTATATAGTTCATTTCTCTCATGTTATAAAGGTAGCAAGTGAAGCTCATGCGAGGACAACAGACCCACTAGACCTAGTATCTCCTTGCTCCTAATCTGGGGCTTTTTCTTTTATACCTGTGGAGTTGGTTCCTGCCTAATGAGCAAGGTATGTGGAAAATAGTTGTACACACTGAGCTGTGCAAGGGAAAAGAACCACCAAATAAGCCTACTTACTAGACGTTACCAGTTCAGTTATGGGTGCTCAAGTTGGTTAAAACAAATCATTGAAAAATGACACATACGTTATACATTTTATTTTAACACAAAATGTATTTATATGTACCTCCCTCTCCATCCATCTTACATCTTACAGTTGTCTCAGCCATACCTAATTCTACAGTGATTTTTTAGCAGTTTGTTCAGCTTTATTTAGTAGAGTAGGATTTTTCCACCTCCCTTCTTTTCACATTCATCCATTACTTCGTTCCATTTTTCATTAAGTTTTACAACTAGAGGAGCGTGTAGCATAAGTATGCTTATAGGAGGAAGCACAGGTAACTGCTGGGAAGCAGGCCCCTCAGCTGCCATGAGTAGGGAAGCAGGAGGGCCTTCTAGAGAGTAGCGTCCTCCTCTCTGACTTGGAGCAGATGCCAGGAGGCAGTGAAGGCTTTGTTAGTGCACCCAGCGAGTATGTCAAGTTTCCGCTGTGTGGACCTGCAGGCCATACACTGCTTCCCCTTTGCTGTCTTTTTTACAACTCCTAGTTCATTTCCTTAAGAAGTAACAAGTAATTACTTTTCCTTCTGCATCCAGCCAGGTCCTCGATAATGTGCCACTAGAAAAGATAGAGGTCATTAATCAATTTACTAGAGAATAATCGTGAGTTTACCTATCTTATTTTATGGTTTTGATTTTTTTCTTGCCAGTAAGGTAGTGTTTTTTTGTTTCTGTCTTTGTCGTGTAAATTCACCTGCAGAACTTGCGCAAAGTACCCTTGAGAATAAATGTTCAAAATTTTTGCTTTAAAAAGAAAATATAAATGTGAATAATTACCTTAAGTTTCAAGCCTTTAGTGCTCAATGTAATATCTCCTTGCAATTTTTTGTCTTCCTTAGATTTATTATACTACTCTTGATGAGGATAGAAAACTAAACTTTAAAAAAGGCAAAATTCAAAAATTCTTACATGTGCCCTCTGTTTAGATTGGAAAGGAAAGGAAAATTGCTAACGTATTCCTTTTCTACTGCTGAGTAACAAATTACCACAGATTTAGCAGTTTAAGACAACCACACCCATTAACTATCTCATAGTTTTCATGGGTCAGCAGTCCAGTTCTGGGGTCCTCCACTCGGGGTCTCACAAGGTGGAGGTTGAGGTGTAGTTGGGGCTGAGGTCTCATCTGAGGTACAGGTCCTCCTCCAGGCCCACTGGTTGTTGACAGAATTCACTTCCTTGTGGCTCTAGTTCTGAGGTCCCTGGTTTCTTGCTGGACATCAGTCATGAGCCATTTCCCCATCACATGGCCCTCTCCGCAACATTTTACTGGCAGAGGAGTTGCTTCAAATCTCTCCCACCTCTCTTAAGGGGCCACCTGATTAAGTCAGGCCCACCGAGGATAATCTTCTTTAGTAATTCAGAGTCAACTGCTTAGGGACCTTAGTTACATTTGCAAAATCCCTTCTGCCCTATAAAGTAACATAGTCACTGGAGTGTTATTTTTCACATTCACAGTCTCACTTGCACTCCAAGGGAGGAAATTATGCAGAGTACATACACTAGGAGCTAGGAATCTTGGGGGCCATCCTAGAATTCTGCCTGCCACAGGTACTGACTCACATACGCTGTCAGATTTTAGGGATGAAAAGGTTTTGTCTGTATATACTCAAAGTTTCCTTACCTTGAATTTCAAAAAATGCAGTTCTGAGGAAATGAAAGTGGGATATAATAGAACATATTTGACTGACAACATTGAAAATAAATGATAAGCACCTTTAACAGAGTGATCCATCATAACAGCAGTTTTATTTCTCGTATTGTTAGCTCCTGAGGCTTTGCTCTATAGCCAGAGAAGTAATTTCTTACTCTGGACTCTTACTGTGCAGTTGATGTACTTCTGGGGCAGGTGAAGAATGCTCTGCATTGCTGTTTCCAGTGCTTCTGTTGCAAGGTTTTGATTATTTCAATTTCTTCTTCCAGTGAATATGTTTGGTTATGATCTTCGGGATCTTCCCAGGTGTGCCAGTTACAGAAAACCAAGTCTGGTGATTGTGGTTAGTTTTATAGACTTGCAATGCTAAGAAAAAATTTCTCTTACTATTAAAAAAAAACAGTTTGGGGGCTTCCCTGGTGGCGCAGTGGTTGAGAGTCTGCCTGCCAATGCAGGGGACGCGGGTTGGTGACCCGGTCCGGGAAGATCCCACATGCCGCGGAGCGGCTGGGCCCTTGAGCCATGGCCGCTGAGCCTGCGCGTCCGGAGCCTGTGCTCCACAACGGGAGAGGCCACAACAGTGAGACGCCTGCGTACCGCAAAAAAAAAAAAAAAAACTAAAACTAACTAAAAAACACATTTTGACATTCAAATTTGACTAATCATTTTTGGAGTATATAAGGAGAAACTTGGCTTATGAAAATCAAGTTTTATTTTAAGTTTTAAAGAATTATTGTATTTTTTCCTACAAATTGTGGATCAGGCCCAGATATAATATATAAAAAATACAAACTACCTTTTTTCTTTTTAAAAAAATTCCATCTTACTTATCCTCTTAAAATTCTATACCCACATAAAGATATTTTGAATTTATCTTTGGCCATACGTGCCTCCTTTCAGAATTACTTTAGAGAAAAATAGTATATTTTAAATAGGAATTCTTTTCATTTGATTAGAGTCCTTTTTTTTTTTTTTTTTGCGGTACGCGGGCCTCTCACTGTTGTGGCCTCTCCCGTTGCGGAGCACAGGCTCCAGACGCCCAGGCTCAAGGGCCATGGCTCACGGGCCCAGCCGCTCCGTGGTATGGTGGTATGTGGGATCTTCCCGGACTGGGGCACGAACCCGTGTCCCCTGCATAGGCAGGCGGACTCCCAACCACTGTGCCACCAGGGAAGCCCTAGAGTCCTTTTGATAGAGGAATCTCCTTGAGCCAAAAATTTAAACTGGCAGATGTGAAGCAAATCTAATGATGTTTTAAAGTTACTTTGAAAATGTAACAGATACTTTAGTTTTTAAAAGTAACAAATATTTACTGCACTTAATTCTAGAATCAAATAAAAGTTTAGAAGGATTAATTTTAGATGGGGTTGATGATGCCAACAACATACTCCATACCTAGAATAGGATGATTTTCTAATATTACAGAGGAATTACTACTGTTGGCGTAAAAATTACTAATTTTGCTTCTTTTGCAGAACTTTTTGAGTTTTAGTGGAGTATTTTATGGATTCATACCTTTTTGGGAATATGCGTGGCCACAAGATGAGCTCTACAGCACTTAAGAAAAGCAATGGCGTAGCATGACAAGACAGGTACTATGTGAAGATAAGCTAAAGTGGCGAAACCATTGTTCCATCTATTCCCAGGGATCCCTGTACACCAGCCCCTTTACATCCCCTCCAGTAGGGCTAGGGAGTTAAGATACACTTGATGCCTCCCTGAATGACACCAAGCTTTTCTCTAAAGTTTTGACAACAACTGTTCCTTGAACTACTTTATGCTGATCCTGTGCTAGGCTGTTCATTTCCCACCACTCTGAAGGCCACCCATTTTGATGGCATGATATTTAATAGGAGCAGGCCTTGTGATCAGAGAGGAGAAGCTGTGGCGCATGGATTCTTGTCTCATTCCCTCTTTGGTGGGCATCCAGGATGTGAGAGTTGGTTCCAGCCTTCATTGACTCTCCCGAGCAGTTGGAGAAATGGGGCGGTAAAGCACATGACAAGTGCTAACTGGTTTTGACACAACAGGGCTCCGTGAGTGGGAAAGTACAGTGTGATTGAGGATGCTATGGCCTTGAAGGACATTTGACTTGGTGCCATTGGGGAAGCATCACAGACAGGCAGGAATGAATAGACAGATTTGGCTGGGGCTAATTAATGACTTTTGTAGGAGAGAAGTTGGAGGGCGTTGAGTATCTTGCCTAGATGTTTCATCATGTTTCAGCATGATGAGATAACCAAAGGTGCTACAGCTTGGAAATGGGGTTTGGGGGGTTTTTTACTTTTTTTTTTTTGCGGTACACGGGCCTCTCACTGTTGTGGCCTCTCCCGTTGCGGAGCACAGGCTCCGGATGCGCAGGCTCAGCGGCCATGGCTCACGGGCCCAGCCGCTCCGCTGCACGTGGGATTTTCCTGGACCGGGGCATGAACCCGTGTCCCCTGCATCGGCAGGCGGACTCTCAACCACTGCGCCACCAGGGAAGCCCTGGGGGGTTTTTTAAAAAAAAAGAGAGAGAGAGACAGAGAGACAGAGGTTCATTTGTCAACAGTATCTCTTGGCATAAGAAAGACTGGATTTGGAGACAATGTATTGATTAATTTTATATCTTTAGTTTAGAATCAAATAAGAAAATATGAAAGTGCTTGGAAAATAGTAAATTGCTGTATAAATGAAAGTTTTACATTATCATTTATAGCAGCTTGTTACATAATACATTTACGTGGTGTCAGGAATAAAAGAAACTGGTAAAATTACTCCATTAGCTAGAAAATGGTTTGGATAGAATAATCAGCCCAGCTAAGTCATTGCTTTCTAAAGAAATAGTTTGAGATACATATTTGTTCTTTGCTTTACTTCCTAAAACCGTCATTACATAGTGAATTTGTTTGCAAATGTTCATTCGTGTACTATAAAATGTGAGATTTGTTGAAGATAGAGTCTGATTAATGTAATGGAAATTAGTCAATTGGTAAGTGAAAGAAATCTTTATTCTTGAATTTTACAAAAAGTTTTACACGATTAGAGTGTTGGCAGGCTCTGAGGCTCATTTACTCAACTTTTATGAATTGCTTTCAGTGGACCGGGCCCTGTGGAAAGCCTGGCGTATACTGAAGAGCAAGATACAAGTGACCGTTGATTTCCTTCCACCCCAACTGCTGCCTGGCTGGAAGTGGTAGCCTTGAAATCTGCTTCCTATCTTGGAAAGATTTTATGAGAGAGAGCAACCTCTTTCGAGTATTAGTGATTCTGAATTTGACTACATATTTCCAAATTCACAAAATGCTTTGTAGGGGTTTAAATGAGATATAATGCATTTGGTTTTAGGGAGAACAGTGAGGGGAGAAATTTATTTCAGTGCTTGTTGCTTAATCAACATCTACACTGCCACTTCACATCAGCGTCTGTCCTTTCCAAGTGAATTAGGTCTTGTGGGCAGCACGTCAAGAGGATGTGTATTATTCCTGGCAGGGCACTTGAATTTCTAATTACCAGATTCCTGACTTAATTGCAATTACCTGGACACCCAGGCAGGGTGAACTTTTGGAAAAGAATGTAATTAGTGAAACAAGAACTTTGCTGCCAACTCCTTGTCTAGATACTAACACTAAACAGAACACTGATAAGTTCACATCTGTAAAGACAATCCATCAGTGATGAAAACAGTTCTTAAAGTAAATTATGTATAGTACATCTCAGCTTTGGATTCGGAAACAAATGTGAGGTTAAAGCAGAGAATATTCCATTTTTGCTTTATATTAGTGTAGAGTATGCATATGTATGTATATCTTTTAAGACTGGGTAAGTAAGCATCTGGAGGAAAAGAATTATTTACCAAATACTCTATTTCTATAAGAACACAGGCGTTACATACTTTGATTAATAAATGTCAAACCCCAAGGTCTGTGGTCATTGGAAGAAAAAAATCATTTTCCAATATTTAGTGGCTTCAATAGTAATTTTTCTTAATACTTTTCATTAAAAACAAATTTGCACACACAAAAGTTTCAACCTGGTTACAAACACAAATTTAAATTTATTGTAAAAGCCCTTTATTCTCTTTAAAGCAAAATCTGAAATATTTATTTCTTCCATTTCTCTCATTTTCTCATCACTTTCAGTAGCCCCAACATGCTGCCTTAGCACAGATTCACAATCTTGAGATGGTAATAAATATCTACTTACTGCTTATTGTACACATTTTTGGTTCAGTCCTTAACCCCCTGCTAATTTGCTCTTCTCGGCTTCTCTGAGCTATGTCCTTCCTTTCCATCTCAACAAATCCCTTGTCCACACCAAGGTTCATTCTGTCCATCTATGGTTAGTTAACTCATAAATAATCTTTCACAGCCTCTTCCCCATGGAGCTGCTGGTCTTTTTCATTCTTAACCTTCTTAAACAATGTTACAGGGGGGAGCACCCCTGCCCCTGTGCTGTGGTAGCCTCTGGACAGCAGAGGGGTGGGCTGCGTCTCTCCTCCCATGGCTCTTTACTCAGGCTATTCCCCAGCTGAGATCATCGTATTTATTTTTACCATAGTTTACTGCCTTCTAATTATTTAACAATATTAAGAACATCTCCTATTTTGTATCTTTCGGCATACATTTTATCATTTTTATTTTTGCAGCAGTAAATTAAGAGCATAGACTCCGGAGCCTGGCTGCATTTGAATTTACATTGTTAGCTCTTTGAATAATAAGAATATATAATAGTAAAATGTTAAATGGGAATTATAATAGTAAATACCTCAAAAGATTGAGTGAATTAGTCACAAAAGGCACTTGCAGTACTGCCTGGCACATATAAGCGCTGTGTGTTTGCTGCTGCTATTATTTGAGTCTCACATCAACCCTGCAAGGGAGCTGTGGCAGGTCTCCATTTCGTAGTGAATAACAGGACAGTGCTAAGGGGTTAAGTCACCTGCTTAACATCACACAGCTGGTGGTGGACCTGGGCACTGGGCTCATGTATTTTATCTCCTAGTTGTTATGACTTTTTCCATCCGTCTATTGAGGGTTTCCAGATTTAGAAAAAAAAAATGCAGATCACCCAGTTAAACGGATAAAATTTTAGTATAAGTATGTCCCAAATATTGCAGGGTACATACTTAATACAAATTATTTGTTGTTTATCTGAAATACAAATTTAACTTGGTTTCTGTATCTTATGTGGTGATCCTAATTCATCCATACAGAGTGTCAACTCTGTGCCAGTCCTTAAATGATAGTCTAGAAATTTAAAGGATAGTTGACTAAACCCTTTCTGTACTTTTTCATAACATATAAAATTTGTATTTGGTTTTCACACCGTCCAGTTAAGGACAATTAAATTGAAGTGTCTATGCTATAGTCTTCCCAAGCCAGCATCATGTTGTAGGTGGAAAAATATTTTCATGAGAGAGACACCATAGTAAATTTTTCCAGCAGCTAATAAACACTGAGTTTGCAATGGGGAGAGAAAGACAGTAAATATAAAAGGAGCTAAAGATAGTCCCTGTTTACTGTCATTTTCTGGAGATATCCAAAGGTTTGACAAAGCAGTCGTGATAAGCTGAATCTCCTTTTCCAAATACATCACTACAGCCTTAGATGGTTGCTTTTGCTTTCCGTTGCTATTGTGCTTACCTCCATTTCTGTTTTCCCTTCTGCTAATTGTTGTGAATTACTGTAGACATGCGTTTGGTTTTAAAGCTTTTAAAACTTCTCATAAAAAGTATGTGAAGTGAGGGTACCGTAGGAAATTGGTAACAGTGGTCTGGTCAGGACCCTCTCATCCTGTTCATTCTGTGATGTTTGTGGTTTTATACAAAGCATCTGTTAATCTGATAATGTTTTAAAATACATTTTAAAGAAATAAGTCTCATTTCAGAAGGAGAATGGATGGGACCAACCAGACCATTGTTGCTCTAGGGTTTGAAGGATATAGAGAATTTTCTGTATGGCAGCTCTTCCTTTTTTCAATATTAACAGATTACACTCAAATGCTCCAAGACAGAATATCTACCATTTACTGAGCAGCAAGCAAATACGAGATACTTTGAAAAGTACTTTACATGTACTTCTTCTTTTAATACAGTACCTTAAGAGGCAGGTGGTATAATGCCACTTTTACAAATGAAGAAATAGGCTCAGAGGTTAGGTAGCTGATACCAGCGGACATGTTATAGAAAGCCAGTACTTTTTCCATGCTACCAAGATGCTTATCTTCAGGGCCATTTTGTTCTCTGTTAGAGGTTTTTTAGGTGATTGGTCTATACAAACTGGATTTAATTCTGTATTACTACTGTGAGAGTTGAGTCTGTGAAAGAACAATATATTAACTTATCAGATGCTAGTGAGTTAAAATGTGTAAAAAATGGGGCCTCCCTGGTGGCGCAGTGGTTGAGAGTCCGCCTGCCAATGCAGGGGATACGGGTTCGTGCCCCGGTCTGGGAGGATCCCATATGCCGCGGAGCGGCTGGGCCTGTGAGCCATGGCCGCTGAGCCTGTGCATCCAGAGCCTGTGCTCCGCGACGGGAGAGGCCACAACAGTGAGAGGCCCACGTACCGAAAAAAAAAAAAAAAAAAAAAAAAAAATGTGTAAAAAATGTAAAACCTTCATTAAATGTACTTCTAATACGTCAAATTTCCTAACTTATAATGGTTGTTTATGTATGGAATTAATGCTAGTGGGTAGGCCTAACAATCTATTCCTTGTAGAACTTTCAAATGACCAGGGTGTTCACCAGAGGATTGTAGTTCTTCATGATTCATCACAGGGTGACATTAGTTTAGCAAATGTGCTTAAGTCCAGGTCTGATTCTCTATTCTGCAAGGCTCAGAAAGCAGTTTTATCAGGAGGATACCAAGAGATGGTTGAACTGTCTCTCTGGAGAAGACACTGACCACCCTAGTTGGCAAGGCAGTGGTCTACCTGGTGGCAGATCTACACAGAAAGATGTCACTTTGTGAGTATAGCATCAGAATGTGGGATGGTTAAATACTTTGAAGGTTTTGTAGTATCAGACTAGGATAGCCAGATACATCCATTCCCACAATAGGCATTCCATGCTGTTTTCCATGTTTCATTATTATATAATAATCTTCATTATCTGTTGGCCTGGATTCCTTCTCCCATTGTCAGCTTTTTCTTGTAGAACCTCTGTGATTTTTCTTTTTCTGGGCTTCTACTGCTTGTCAGCCTCTCATTTGATCAGGGAAGTGTTTTTTGAGTTAGATCCGTTTAACTTGTCTGATTAAAGGAAGGTATCTCTAAGCCTAGACATTTACCTGGCTCTTTAAGGTAACTTTATATATACTATGCTTGACAGTATTAACTGTTCTTCTTGTATTTATAACACTGAGAATCTAAAGCCCATTTCTTAAGAAAGCTTGTTTGCAGTGTCCATTTGTAATACTAAAGAGCAAAATAAAACATTTCGAGTCTGTATTGTTTTTCTAATGATGTAGAAATGTTCTTTGTAGCATTTCTTCTGTGTTTTGAATATGTTGTTGTTCACAGTGGAGCCTTTTGTTTTAATTTTTGCTCTTCCAGACATGTCATTCGTGAGTCCTTGTAACCCAATCCAAAGTTAGTCAAGTGGAAAATGTTCAATGCTGGCTGGAATCATAGCAGAGTCTTCCAGATGCTTCCTTAGCTACTGTTGGCCTGAAGAGTGTCATGCCCCACTGTCCCCACATCCTCACCTGACTAGTCCCAATGAAACGTACTTGAGAGATATGACCCTGGCATAATCCAGCCTCTGAGGTCAAGTCTCTGCCTTTTTTTTTTTTTTTTTGCAGTATGTGGGCCTGTCACTGTTGTGGCCTCTCCCGTTGCGGAGCACAGGCTCCGGACGCACAGGCTCAGCAGCCATGGCTCATGGGCCCAGCCGCTCCGCGGCACATGGGATCTTCCCGGACCGGGGCACGAACCCGTGTCCCCTGCATCGGCAGGCGGACTCTCAACCACTGCGCCACCAGGGAAGCCCAAGTCTCTGCCTTTTGAGTGCAATCCCTGATCTTTCTTTAGAACCTTGTCTTTCTCTTCTTCCCTCTCCTCTTCTTCCTCTTTTATCTTGAGGTCTCACTCTCCTTCTCTCTCCCACCAACCCCCCTTTTTTGGTGTTTTCTCCCTTTCCTTTCTGTTCTGTACAAATAAACATTAGAAGGAATTACATATCTTTTTTTTTTTTATTGAGAACTGAATTCAATCCTGAATAAGTACTCTGTCATCAAGTCCAACTACAGCTTTTGCACCAACTTTAACATATTTTCTACTGACTGAGGAGGTTTGTTTAAACTAACAAAGAAATTATTATTTGCAAGTAGTTCTGTTTACATATGTGAAAAGTATAAAGTAGTGTTTAAGCAGAAAGATTATTAAAGCAGGATTTTGTCATATTTGGGGAAATTTACGTCTCTGAGTCACTATGTAATCCATTGTAACCATGCTAGTTAAAGTCATGAGGAGTATAAGTTAAAAGAAATTCAAGGGCTTCCCTGGTGGCGCAGTGGTTGAGAGTCCGCCTGCCGATGCAGGGGACGCAGGTTCGTGCCCCGGTCCAGGAAGATCCCACATACCACCATACCACAGAGCGGCTGGGCCCATGAGCCGTGGCAGCTGAGCCTGCGCATCTGGAACCTGTGCTCCGTAACGGGAGAGGCCACAAAAGTGAGAGGCCCGTGTACCGCAAAAAAAAAAAAAAAAAAAAAAAAAAGAAAGAAAGAAATTCAAATTAATTAAAACTTAAAGGAAAATCTCAGACAAATGGAAAATGCTCTCAAATATACTACTACTAAAGGTAATAAAGATAAAACAGTTCTTTTAAGCCAGAACTGCTTTGGCTTTGGGTGTTACTGATTCTGTACCTTAATTGGGATGTATCCTTCCATACCTGTATACCTGTGAATTGGTTAATGTAAATTGTGGTGATTTTTGGTTTATACTTCCTTTCACTTAAACTCAAAAACCGTCTTTAATTGATGAAATGTGTCTTTATGGTGCGGTTATTTCCAAATACTTCGAGCGCTGCTTGTGTCAGTTCTTGACTTGTGGGCATGTTGGTCTTTGACCCAGAACTGGTAAATGAACCCTGCAGGGAAGTCATTAGAGAAGTGGAACAATTGTGGTGATGGGGTCAGGGGTCAAACCATTACCTACCCATTGGAACTTCCATTTAAATTGGACTCTTGCTTTCCTGATAGCAGATCATATATTCAGGGAGAGTACTGAAAAAAAAAAGCTTAGCACATGTCAGTGCTGACCTATCAGGATGAGACAGGACTCCAGAGATGGGTGGTTTTGGTTTGTTGCTTTTTTCTCCCGTGTCATGACAAATGACTGCGTGGTTGTTGTCTAGAAGTCAGTTTTTTCGATGTAAATGTCGTGGAAGTATAAGTACAAGGAAGTACAAAATTACAGGTGTGCAGCTTGATGTGTTTCCTAAGTGAACACACGTGTACAATCGATACCCCGTGCAAAAAAACCCGCCAGAACCCTGGAAATGCTCTTCCATCCCTCAGCCCCCACCAAGGCGGACCCCTGTCTGAAAGAAAGTCGGTGATATCTCAGAGTCCGTGGCGCTAATGGTAATCCATTCTTTACTTAGTTTTGCTACAGAAAATGATCTTATTTCTCCACTTTAAAATGTTAAAAGTTTTGTGTGAAGAAAACACAAACCTTATTCAAGGAGTTTATATCAACGTAAGTTTTTACTTTTTCATATGACTATTAAAGGAAATTTTAGAAGTGATGGGTGTCATGGAAGAGAGTATTCTTACCCTGTAAGAATGTCAGAGAAAAGGGAAATTATAGTTCAACTCGTTTCAGTTTTGTTTTTACTATTCTTCCTTATATATTTTCTTGTATATATACATTTTCTGAGGACTATAGATAATCTCAGAATTTTAAATTGTCTCCTGACAAATAATGCATATTAGTTTTAAAATAGCTTCTATTAAATATCGAAATGAAGAAAGTCTTAATTCTAATGACGTTTTTAGGCCAGAACACCATCCTGTTTGCATGATGTTATTATGGTCTTTAACAGGTAGCTTATGTCTGGATTCAGGGTCATCTTTTATTCCAAAAAATGAATCACATTTAGTCCACTTGTTAGAACACTGGTGGTGGTGTTTGCCACTCCCTTAGTCCAGTAGAGGGTCTGGGAGCTAATTTCAGCGGAGAAGATTTTCATTTTCCATCAAAGCAAAACTAAGAGTTTTTTGCTGGGAGAGGGAGAAGATGCACTTGGATTGTTAAAGGATTTTCATCCTAGAAACACTGATAAGAGTACGTTTTTTCTTCTACTCTGGCTTTTTTCTTTTCCTTTGTTTGACATCAGAATAGGAATAACCAGGAGGAGGAATGAGGAGAGAAACATGGAAACGTGGGCATAGCTTGGGCTTTGAAGTCAGAGAGCTGGACTGGACTCATGGCTCAGGCACCTCACCCTCGGAGCCTGTTTCCTCGTGTGTAAAATGCAGTTGGTTGTCCCCGCCTAATTTGACTGCTGTCAGGATTAAATGACAAAAGGGTTTGCATAAAAATATATAATAAAAATAGCTGTAGTTTATCATATTCTCACTGTATGCCAAGCACTATTCTGTGTGCTTTCTTTTGTATCATTATAACGATAAATTTAACACTTTTACCAGTTTATCAGTGAAGAAATTGAGGCCTCAATTTGAGAGTCTAAGTAATATGTTGAAGGCTGAATGACTAGTAATTAGAAATAAGAAGTGAACCAGGGTCAGACCACAAAGCCCAAGCTCCCTAACTGCTGGTTCTTCCCAGCTCCACTTTTACCAGATAAGTAGTGGCCGTCTGTGGTGCCAGCAAGGTCGCCATGGTAGTGCACCTAGCACTCACTTCTGGAGGGAAATAATTGGGTTGAAATCGGGTTGATGCACTTTGCTAAGAGAGAGTTTCCCTGCTCCCCCGAGCCCTGAGAAAGGGCTACAGTTTTCTTCCACTAAGGCACCATGGTTCCGTGGGGCTGCATCTGCCCAGAAGGCTACTTTTTTTTTTTTTTTTTTTGCTTCTCACAAAGGTGCTTCGTGTCCAAATGTATATGTAGAGTTTTCCCTGCTGTTTAGCCTACCAATTTAAGGTTAAAATCTTAAACAGTATTTATTATTAGCCGGGTCTGCCCAAAGCTTTCTCTGCTTTGTTTGCTTTATTTTGCACATGTAGTCATCATTCTATTCATTCACTCATCCAGGAACTACTTAAACACTTACTCTGCATATTATACTGTGCTTTATATTTTCCTGCCCTTTGTTACTTTCTCCCATTTTCTTCTGGTCTCTCCCTTTTCTTCCTGTCCTTCTGTTCTACTAGATGTAATTGTGTATCACATGTGGCCGGCTTTTCCAAAAGTTCAGTTAATTCCATTGTTCTCAGGAATTTAAATTCCATTTGCACTGTACCCCACACGTTTAAGACCTAAAACAATTATAGATACTTCAGAACTGAGAACTCTATAAAATATTTACCGTATCAGATTGCACTGGGGATCCATTGCAGGTTGAGAACTGTGCTAGATCACAGATGGTATACTTCATGGATTATGATTTCACAAAACAGTCTGTCTTCACAGTTTGCTCCTCTTCTGTTTCACTCTTGTGAATCCTGTGGGTGTAGTCGCCAGACAGAATGAAAAAATCGGATGCTTTATCAGTTTCAGTGATAAAATACATTGACCTTCTTACTGTTTGGATCCCCTCTGAATGTAGTCATGAGTTCCTCTGCTGTGTTGGAGGCGGGCCTTCTCCCAGGTCAGGTCACAAGGTAAGAGGATGCATATATTCTGTCTTTCTGTGGCCATGGGAGGCTCTTGCCCTCCGAGGTGCCACTTTATAGCCTCTTGGTTTATAGGCCTGTGCGTGTCAGCTGGTGTGATTCACCCACAAGGAGATGGAGTGAACAAGAAATTAGAGAATGAGAGAAAACATTCTGTGAGGCTCACCAAAGGGTACAAATTAGAAAATGAAAGATTTGTTTTGAATCACCCAAGGATCTATTAAACTGTCCTACTATTGTGCATCCTGGGACATCTCTGCTACATGGTTTTGCATGTTGTTCTTCCTTTTATCACTGACAAAGTCATATCCTTATCACTAAGTGAAACGAGATTTTGAGATAGAGGCAGGTACCTAGATACATAGTGTGAAATAATAACTTAGAAAATACGCTTAAGTAGGGGCTTCCCTGGTGGTGCAGTTGTTGAGAATCTGCCTGCCAATGCAGGGGACACGGGTTCGAGCCCTGGTCTGGGAAGATCCCACATGTCACGGAGCACCTGGGCCCGTGAGCCACAACCACTGAGCTTGTGCGTCTGGAGCCTGTGGTCCACAACGAGAGGCTGCGATAGTGAGAGGCCCGCGCACCGCGATAAAGAGTGGCCCCCGCTTGCCACAACTAGAGAAAGCCCTCGCACAGACACGGAGACCCAACACAGCCAAATATAAATTAAATAAATAAATTAATTTTTTTTAAAAAAGAAAATACGCTTAAGTAGATATATGCGCGCTCTCGTGAGCAGTGACGCATGCGCGCGCGCACACTCTGTCCTTTGAAATCTTGAGTGAGGTTAACAGCGTCAGCAGTAACGTTTTAACGAAGGTACCTAGAAACCTGCATTCTAACGTAGTCTGTGTCTATAGAGCCTGTGCGTAGTTTTGATAGAAATAATTTAGCCTCTCTGGACCTCAGTTTCACATTTTAAAAACGCAGGATAGGAGTAAATGTTTACCATGTTTACTATGGCTTTGTTTAGTTCTGAAAATTCTGTGCAGCTCATAACAATCCATCTTAAGTGTTTCTCTTCCAAGGGAGTCAAACTTTGCTCTCCCCACGTTTTATTATTTATCTTATAACACATTTGTACCTGAAATACTGGATATGAGCCCTAACAACTCTTAAGAATTGGTGAAGTCTCGTTTGGTTAATACTAGCATGAGTTAGCTGTTGAAGTCTAAAAATAGGTCCTTTTATTTTTTTATATACTATTCATGTCCTAAGTGTGTCAGATTTGGGACCCTTGTTTTTACTATTTATTACTGTTGACAGAATATTCAGTAGTAAGTTCCTGAGAACTCTTTATGGCCTAATATTGTCCACCATGGGCTACGTGGTTATAAAGCTACTAATCGAAAAATGTAATATGATGTTTGCAGTCCACTGCAGGTTTAACACCACAGATTTCTCATACAGGCTACAGTTAATGTAGTAACTTAGCTGCTTCAGAAATATTCTCTAGAAAAACCCACCTTTCCCCACCAATGTAAAGTAAGGCCTGTTTTGGTTTCTTACCACTGTTGGACATTTAAACTACTCTCTTTTCAGCATTTATTCATGTTCCTTGTACCAGTGATGTTATGCTAGTCAAGTGCAATCCGCTGTGAATGCTGAGAACATAGACCAATTGCTAGTATCTAAAGCAAACATGGAGAATTTTCTCTGTGAAGAATTCAACATCAGCTTGACACTAATAATCATGAGTGGTAGGTAATGAGAGGCTGCAAGCCAGTGAAAAGTAATTCTGCAAACATACCTTTCTTTATAACACACCTGCACTTAATAGCCGAGTTTCTATAACTGACTAAGTAACTGCACAAATTGGTATTCCAGCATCCTAGCCTCTGAGAACAACTTTCTACTCTTGGAAACTTTAATTATTCTCTTAAAGGGGGTGATGTGGGACACTGAGAATTTTTAAAATTTACAATTACATAAAAACTTCACAAATTATAAAACTGAAAATCAGCTGGGGAAAAAATGTTCATTTTTTTTGATAGAGGATGACAGGTCAGTTGGTGCCTTATTTATTTTTGTATACACATTGTGCTTAGAGATACGCTGTTTTGGGGCTTCCCTGGTGGCACAGTGGTTAAGAATCCGCCTGCCAATGCAGGGGACACAGGTTCGAGCCCTGGTCCGGGAAGATCCCACATGCTGCGGAGCAACTAAGCCCGTGCGCCACAACTACTGAGCCTGCTCTCTAGAACCTGCGAACCACAGCTACTGAGCCCAAGTGCTGCAACTACTGAAGCCCGCACACCTAGAGCCCGTGCTCCACAACAAGGGAAGCCACCGCAATGAGAAGCCCGCGCACTGCAACGAAGAGTAGCCCCCACTCGCCGCAACTAGAGAAAGCCTGTGGGCAGCAACGAAGACCCAATGCAGCCAAAAATAAATAAATAAATAAATTTTTTAAAAAGATATGCTGTTTTGCTCTTCTTAAGAAAAAAGACTAGAAAGAAATATGGCAAAAGGTTAGAATTTGGTTAGCTCTAAATAGTGGCACTACTGAGGATTTTTATTTTCTATTTTGTTTTCTGATATATTTCTCCTTTGTTAATATTACTTAAAGATACTTATTTTTCCTTTTAAAGAAAATAAATGACACCATGAAATATATTTTTGTTGTTGTTGCTGAAGAAAAATATGTCTTCATTTTGAGTTAGTAAATGGAATCAAGTTTATCAGATTTTTTCCTCTGTTGAATTAATATGTGTATTGGGATAATTGGAAGTTTGATGTTCTTAGCCCTTCTTAGAATACAAGGACTTAAAATTAAGAAAGAATTGAGGTTTACATCTCATTTTTTAAATATTACAAAACTAAATCTTCTGTTCTATTAAGAGGCATTGATAAGAGCTCTTAAGATGTAGATTTGCCTTACGCAAAAGGTAATGTCTATCTTTAGAGACCCAATAATACATTCCTATTTTTTAATTGCTAAAAACCAGCATCTCTGTCATTAGTGGATTTGTACCTCCTTCTTTTGTTACTAGTGAAAAATCCTCAGTAAAGTAAAGTTAACGCTAAATGTCACTTCATAATTGCAGTAATGATCACACAGCTGTGTTTCCCTCAGTTTATAACACATGTCAGCCTCAGTTTAGGAGCTCAGCTTCACTTCCTGCCCAGATAGAATTCTGCAGACTGTTATTGTGGTGAGAAAGCAGAGCATCCTGTTGGTCACTGCTGGGCTGCGAAGGCCAGGAGCGAAGGTGCTCCGGCTCTCGGAAATGCCAGGCTAAGCTCTGCCATTGGCCGTGTTTCTGTCCTTTCTATATTTATTTACTTGCTTACTAATTTTCGTACTTACTTTTCAAGTATTTTTCTTTGCTGGATTAAGAACCATTTTATTTATGAGTATCTGAATTTTCAAGGAGGAACTCTTACACTTAAATGAACCTGTAAGAAGCCCACAGAAAAGCAAGTGCCTGCAGCGCTAATAATGAGAACTGACAAGGCAATCCTGCTGGGTTTATTTATGACCTTCTGCCTTTGTTAGCTCTTGTGAGAAATTCCTTTCTAACCATAACAATATTGTTGGAGTTTGGCACTGTACAGAGAAATCCTACCAAGCCCCGAGGCCCACAAACTGGCACTCATTCAGCTCATAACAGATTGCTATGCTTGTTGTAGTTTTACATTTTTCCTTCACTCCTCTTTTATTTAATTCATAAGTAGTTTTCACCAATCTTTATATACATGCTTTAAAAATATATTGCTTTTATTCTCAGAGCCAAAATCCATCTTTTCCTTAATACGATGTCTTATCTACTTGGCAGTGTTGAAGAAAATTCAGAAGAGAATAGCATACAGAAAGGCAAGAAGAGACAGGTATATTCAACACTAGGACAAACCATAGAAAGTCATATCACATTCTACAAACAGGTGGACCATTGTGGCACTCCTAAACAGTCACATGTGGTTACTCAGTCTAGAAGTTAAAGTGAGCTCAGTAGAACAAATTTACCTCTGGTTATAATCTTATACTTGGCTTATTACTTAAACTCCATTTTGATACTTTAAGACTGTGTTTAGCTTGCTTGCTTTCTTTTACAATTTCCAAATGAAATAGATTTAAAAGCATCGATTCACAAAGAGAATTGTGTTTAAAATTGTAGTTTTCTTTGGAAGTAAAAGGAAATCAATAATTTTGAACATGCAGCTCTTACAACGAGACCCTTGATGGCACTGTTCTGTATGGAGTTATTTAGACCATAGAAGACAGAAGCCTGAAGCAGTGGTGTTCAGTGTTTCCTGTTAACTGGTTCTACTTCTTCAGTGTTGCCAACAATGACAGACTTACAATTGTATTAGATTCTGTCTAAAATATTGATAGACATGTGACTTCTGTTTCTTCTGAGACTCCTTGGGTTCAAGGTGCCAGCTTCTGTGGGGAACCAGCTCTGTGGAACCCATTTAACTAAGAGTGCCTGTGTCTGTGTATGTTGAGTGTTCATCACTTTTAGCAGTTGTGTTGTCAGGCTGGGGCCTGCTGTATCCTAAGACCATACTATTAAAATCAGTATTTGTATTTTTGCTTTGTTCCGTTTGCCTAAAATTTGATTTTTAAAGTTTTCCTCCGCCATCTCACTCAAGTATGTACAAACAGACTTGCTAATGAAGACCATGAGGAAAATTTTATTAAAATACCTTAGCCTGATAAAATGTGAAAAGTATGCATATGAGCATAATTTTTATTTGTCCAACTTTGTCTTGTTATTTCATTACCATATACTTTTGCATTAAGTTTTAACATCTATTCTGAAAATACTAATATGATTAAATGCTGCTACTAGTCAGCTATTTCCCGTCTTTTAAATGGACTTTTGTTAAAGACTGTTGAAATCTGTAGGTTTGCCTTTTGTTTTATTTCTTTCACGAGAAACTTCAGCATTTATTAAAATAACTGCTCAGGTACAAGGAAGAAAGAGAAAATCCTCCCAGATCCAATCACATAAAAATAACCACTGTTAAAATTTTATTGAGCATCAAGGGTTAAAAATATATATGCACACACACATATTTTACATGTATACATAAATGTATATGTTCGTGAAATATTTTCCACTGTTTTACATAAATTAGATACTGGTAGTTGTTTTTCTGCTGTTACTACTGATTTTCACTCAACAGTCTTTTAAATAAAAATTACATTATTTAAAATATATTTCTAATAAGTATAATGTATTTTTAGATAGCCCACTAGTAAATTTATATTTAGGTGGTTTCTAGTTTTTTGCCATTTTAACATCTAGTCTTCTAGATGTGAACAAGAAATATTGTTTTAAATTTATCTGAATACTATGTGACGTGATAAAAATCAAACTCATGACGGCTAATATTTATTAAATGGATTCTTGATTAAACTCATTTAGTTCTTTCGGCCTCTTTGAGTCAGATGCATTTTATAGGTGAAGAAACTGAGGCTTTGGGATATTAATTCACTTGCCTAATTCACACCACTAAGAACTAATGGCCCGGATTTGAACCAAGACTTCACAACCTGGGCTGATTACCTTTTCCAGTCAGTGCCCTCTTTCTTGTGCGGTGTTTATAATTTGTGACACTACATTTTATAGAAATGCCAAAGGCTGTTTTACTTAGTTATGTTAACAATTAATATTATACTATTTTCCTAACACACACATTATTATCTGTTAAGTATTTGTTAAAGAACAGAAGGATACCTTCATGCCACTGCTGTTTACTCATCCATCTTATAAGTGAGATATTTTTCCAGAAGTCATTTGTAAATTCTTTATTCTGTACTCAAAATGCATTTTACATTATAATCAGGGCTTTTTAAAAAACGTACATATTTGAAATGTGTGCATGGTTATATGTGTATATATGCATTTATATACATAGCAACTATTTATTGAACATTTACTATATGCTTAATACTTATTTTTCATAATTATATTTAATCCTCACCATGGCATTATTAATATTCCCCCCTATTTTATTTTATTTTATTTTTTATTTATTTTATTTTTTTTTGCGGTACCCGGGCCTTTCACTGCTGTGGCCTCTCCCGTTGCGGAGCACAGGCTCCGGACGCGCAGGCTCAGCGGCCATGGCTCACGGGCCCAGCCGCTCCGCGGCATGTGGGATCTTCCCGGACCGGGGCATGAACCCGCGTCCCCTGCATCGGCAGGCGGGCTCCCAACCACTGCGCCACCAGGGAAGCCCCCTTCCCCCCTATTTTAGATGGTGAATCTGAGGCTCAGTGAAGTTAAGTAACTTACCCAGGATTAGGTGAAGAAACGATGGAGCCGGGACTTGATTTCAAACTGCTCTTACTCCAGAATTTATGCTTTTAACTGCTACGCTATTACTGTATACCTACATTACAGTAAATATTTAATGAGCACTTATCTGGCGCCAGGCAGCATGCTTCGTGCTTTATGCAGAGCATTTACCTCATTTAACCCCACCCAGCACTGTGAGGTCATTACTTCTGTTGTCCCTGTACTGTGTGCGGGTGAGAGGTGGCGGCTGATGGGACTCCATCGCTTGCCTGAGTCCTCTGAGTCAGGGAGAGAGCAGCTAACATTGCGGGCAGCTGTGTGGTTCCAGAGCCTGATTCCCTGCAAGCTCCCACCCCCAATACAATACAAATATTCAAGAGAAAACTAACATCTAATAGATGCATTTTAAAAGCAAGTCATTAGAGGAGGGGAATAAGATGTAGAGATTCAGAAGGAGGCTTCATGGCACTTTCCAGGGATTTTTAGGTTGATGAAGAGTGAGTGTAAGTCCAATTTTATTTCAAAACTTATGATTTACTGGGATAAAGAGCAATGCAGCAATGTGATGGGCTTGCGAGTCAGGTTATTTGGGTGTCTCCCTTGTTCAAAGGTTTTATAGAAGGCTGAGGAAATGTGAATTTTACCCTTCTGCCTTTCAGAATCCTGTATCTTAATTTGTTTATGCCTGCTTTGAGACCACTTAAAGTGGTCATCAGAGAAACCTCTATTCTTCTTGTTGGCCTGGGAACATGCTCCAAGCAACAGGATAATTAACCTGTACGTGTGAGGTACAGTACCTCATACCCTTGCCTAGCATACAGATGGCTCTGTTGGGAGGTAGTGTGGTTGAGTGTGAAACATGCTGGACTTCAAGACCTGGCTCAGGCCCTTTTTCACTGCTACTGTCATCATCATCATCGTTATTATTATTGGTATTAGAAGTTTCTGTCTGAAACCCTGAATAGGTTTATAACCACCGCCTTTCAAGAAGTAGTTTTGAAGTAATATATTATAAAATGGTTATATGCTCTTAGGAAGATTTGTTATGTAAAACCGCCCGTTAGTGCTAGCGCTTGAGGTGTTGAGTGACCAGCTGCCCCTGTACAAAGTTGAAAACAGCCTCTCATCTGAGTGAGTCTGTAAATCATAACTGAAAATGAGAAAAATGCATGTTTTTAAGTGACTTTGGGGGGAGTGTTGCATGTATTGAATTTCACTTTAAAATATAAAAATAGCCTTTACACAGCATTTCCATCTGTAATCTAGTCAGGCTAATCATGTAAAGAAAAAATTCTGGATTCTCTACTTTTTTCTAAAAAATTCAGGCATCTTAAAAATGATTCCTATGGAAATATAAAAACACTTTCTGTTATTGAAGCTATTAGACTCTTTCTATGTTTAACAAGATAATTTAAAACTTCCTTCAGATTTTTAATACTGAAGAAATGAAACAACATTTTTTGGCATTAATACAAAGGGTGATATGAATTTAAGGAAGGAGATTGTGATTTGAATTGATATGGCCTTAGTATTTATTTCATTGTTATTATATTTCTGACTTATTCTTTAAAACGAGTGATTTGAATCTTGTATCTAATATATAAATTAGCCTCAGGAAATAATATCTTATGTTTTAAAAGTGATATTCTTCACAATTTCCATATCATTTGCTTTATTCATTATATTAACTCATTGAGATAATAAACATGATAATCCCCATTTTACAACTGAATAAAAGTTTAGATTGTCTTGTTCACAGCTGATCAGTGGTGGCCTCAAGCCTTAAACTCCTCTTACAGCCAGCACTCTTTCTTCTACAGCATAATGGTCTCTCTGTGGTAATACTTTTGCATTTGTGATTCTTAAATAGTGAGTCATGATGGGTGTTTTTCTTAACCACTTTCCAGTACTCAAATATTTGTTATAACTTCATTGATAGGATTATTGTTGAAAACCTGTGTTCATAAACAGTGCAGGCGGTCTTTGTCTTACTTATTAAAGAGCTTATGAATGATGGAGCGGACACCTGAAAAACAAAAACAAAACAAAAAAACCTACCTCTTCTACACATAATTTCCCTTCTCTTTGGTTGCTACTGTCTGGGTTTCCGTTTTTATAACCGGATTCCTAACTCTTGCTCGACTTGGTTCCCCTAGGGCCTGCAGAGCCTTCACCGGGACCCCCTGGGATCAGGAAGCATGGGGAGGGCACATTTCCCTTCCTCTTCACTCTTCAGCCACTTCCTTCCGGTAACACTGCTGTCTTGCACTGTATCCCCAGTGACACACGGTTCGGGCTCTCTAACCCCCTGCCTTTCCCTTATGGTTAATAATGATAATAGGGCTTCCCTGATGGCGCAGTGGTTGGGAGTCCGCCTGCCGATGCAGGAGAGGCAGGTTCGTGCCCCGGTCCGGGAGGATCCCACATGCCGCGGAGCGGCTGGGCCCGTGAGCCATGGCCGCTGAGCCTGCGCGTCCAGAGCCTGTGCTCCGCAACGGGAGGGGCCACAACAGTGAGAGGCTCGCGTACCGCAAACAAACAAACAAACAAACAAAATAATAATAATAATAATAATAATAGCTCGCACTTACGGAGATCCTACTGGGCTAATTCTTTTACGTATAACTTCTCATTTAATTCTCAAAACAACTCTTTTTCACAGATACTAGTATTTCCCCCATTTTATAGATGAGGAGAGTGAGGCACAGAAAGGTTTAAGTATGTTGCCCACGGTCAGGGTCAGTGTCAAAGCAGAAGTTTGAATGTAAGTGGTCCTACTCCAGAGTTTGCATTGTAGCAGATGCTAACAATTCATTCAAATTCAACACGGGAAGTTCTGTAGTTGATAAATACGATGTGGGATCATATAGGAAGGAGCTGTGTAGCTCATTCTGGTGCTGTAGATGTGGGGGGAGACTTCACCAGGATGGTAATGGACGGCTCTTGGAGGGAAGTGGGGCTTAAGTGAGTGGACAGTGCAGAGGTTCGTTTTGTTCTCCCCTCGAATCCGTAGAGAGTGCTGCTCCCACTCTTGTTACCTGTTCTGAGCTTAACTGCTGCTGCTCTAGACTTTGAATTTCCACTACCAGCTTAACAGTCCACTATTTTCTTTGGTTCCATCTCTTCTGTATTAATTCAGTATTGCTACGTTGAGATTTTTGGTCAGTTTTCTATCAGTATTGTTTGTGAGCTTCCTATTAACATTTTTAGTTCTAGCTCATTCAGTTTCATTGCTGTATGGTATCGCATTTTCTGAATATATCTCTTGATTTTATATTGCTAGAAAATCAGATTGTCTTCTTTTTTTTTTTTTTTTTTTTTTTTTTTTTTGCTATTACAATACTGAAACAATGCTACTATGCTTGTATGTATGTGCATGTGCCAGTGTATAAGGCAGGAAATAAACCTAGGAGTGGACATTCTGGGTCATAAGATAGGTGCATCTTCGGCTTTACAAGATGCTTACGAATTGTTGTCCGAAGTGGTTATACTAAGTTATATTCCACTAGCTGTGTCTGGAGAAGCAAAGAGTGCATACTTTTCTCTCTCCCGTATTTTATGATCATGAAATCTCGATTGGAAGTACTACTACCATTTAGTGTCGAGAAGAGTATCACCTAATCATCATAAAGGAACTGAAGTTGCACCAGAAAAATGTATAAGACAATTGTCTTGACCATGTAAAAATGAATGGAGACAGGACATCTCCTCCTACATAAGAATTCCAGGTAATAAATGTAAAAGGAACGAAGGAAGTAGAAAATCAACACTATTTGAACGCTAGAGTAATGCTGCAGGCAAGATCGACTGATAAATACTAAAATTAGCAGGCAAAACTTGAAGGTGAAACAGATACGTGCATAGTTGCAAATATATCCCCCCAAATATGTACTAATTACTGTGTGGTTTTAACACATATGCACTAATTCTTTGATAAGCCTCCTCCAAGAGGTGGAACTTAATTGGCCTCCCTTGGGTGTGGCTGGGTTCAGTGACTCCCTCCTCATGAACAGAGCGTGGAAAGGACAAAAGAGCTACTTGACAGTGGAGGAACCTGGCACACAGCACCTTAACCAGGTGATCCAAGTCAACATCACCTGTACTAAGTTGTGTTGATGTCATACCCCTATATGTTGCTTTGCGAAGGAGGTTTCACTTCTGTGGTATTCTTCCCCAAAATCTATAACCCAGCCTAACCATGAGAAAGCACTAAACAGACGCAAATTGAAGGACATTCTACAAAATACCTCAGGAATGCTCTTCCAATGTGTCATGGTTGTGAAAAACAAGGAAAGATTTGAGAAATTGTCACAGATTGGAGGAGACTAAGGAGACAAGGTGAATAAATGTGACATGTATCCTGGATTGGGTCCTGGAACAAAAGACAGACATTACTGGCAAGGCTGGTAAAATGCAAATTAAGTCTGTGTTTCATTAATAGTATTGTACCGATGTCAAGTTCATAGTTTTGATAAACATGCCATGGTTACTATGTAAAATGTTAACTTTAAGGGAAACTGAGTGAAAGAACAGTCAGTACTGTCTTTGTCACTTTTGGGTAAGTCTAAAGTCACTTCAAAACAAAAGGTTTTAAAACTCCAGTGAAGGGTGTAGAACAAGTATATGTGTTCATAGGGCTCAACGTGACTGCGGAAAATGTCAAAAAATGAAGTTTTAGTATTATTCTATGACAGAACTTCCCTTTATTCCATGTAGACGCGGTACAATTTGTGAGTTGTGTTTTTTTCTGTTTTTGTTTTTTTTAAGTTGCTAATTTATTTGCAGTTCCTATGCGCCTTACTATTTTAAAGTATTTCATTGCTATATACTGAAGAAATAGATGTCTCCTGAGGGTTCATGCCTTTTTAAGTTTTATTTTCAGAATTTCTATGTGCTAAGCATTGTACTTCTAGGTAAACAATAGTCGGTTTTTTTGTTTTGTTTTTTACCATGAGAGATGCAAAAAAGTTGGTGTTGATTGCTTTTCTGCCATAAAGATTTATGATGTACTTTTAGCAATAAGACCTCATATCAGTAGACAAACTCTAAATCTTACATATTTACGGATCTTGTTAGTTTGTCAATTTGTTTTCAAAGCACGTGGGTCATTCATACTTATAGTTTCATACCTGGCATTGATATTTGTAAAGCACCAACCCATAAACCCACGTCCCTGCCCCTGCATGTCATGAGCGGATTTTTCTCCTTTGTAACTAAATGTCTTCAGAGTCACCGGTTTGGAATAGAATATATAGTTAAAGAACATAATCTGTTAAATTATGTTACTCATAATTAGTTTTTAGACACTGTTTTAAGGGTAAAGGCTATTACCCTTCAATTCATTTTATCCGTTAATTCTTACATATAAATGAAAGGAATAGGATGACTGTAGAGTCGTGAAACTATTGCAGTTAGAAAGCACACTAATATTTAACCTGGACTATAGTTATTTAGGCACTTTTTGTTTTTGTTCATTTACTTGTTAAATTGTATATAGTGCTAGAAATATATCGATTTTTTTTTCTTTTTGCGGTACGCGGGCCTCTCACTGTTGTGGCCTCTCCCGTTGCGGAGCACAGGCTCCGGACGAACAGGCTCAGCGGCCATGGCTCACGGGCCCAGCCGCTCCGCGGCATGTGGGATCCTCCCAGACCGGGGCACGAACCCGTGTCCCCTGCATCGGCAGGCGGACTCTCAACCACTGCGCCATCAGGGAAGCCCTAAAAATATATAGATTTTTTTTAAAGTTTTACAAATTTATTTTTGAATGGTACCTGTCATTTTAATCACGTTTAAAGCATTCTTTGTTCATAAACATTGGAAAACAAGGGGGGTGGTTTGGCTTTAAAACGTTTAACAATTCTCATGTGGCACCCACTGTATTTTTTTGTCTGTTTGTTTGATAATATTAAAACTCGCCTTTTAGACCTCTGTTGGCCCCCTAGTTCCTAAAACTGTAAGCCCACATTCCTTGGCATGGGCATAGGAAGTATTCACAACTGCCTCTTCAGCCTCATCCTCTCTCGCTCTGCTTTTCCAGCTTCCCTCATCTCCTCACCATTCCCAAGGGGCGTGGCCTCCCTTCGTTCTTTTTGCTTTCACACATTGTTCTCTCTGCCCTCCACTTGTCCACAGGGCACACCTTCACTCCTAGTCTGGACCTGTGTCAGACAGCAGCCCCTGGGCAGATGTGTGCTGGCTGAAGACATACCATTCTTTATTCCACAACTTGTTAGTTCGCGTTTTCTTAGAATTTCTGTTTAGCTGTTTGTCTCTTTTCATTGAGACTCCATGAAAGGAGGACATTTAAGTGTACAAGATCACCTATACAGGCCAACTTAAACATAAAACGTCATCCACGTGTAAAAACTGTCTTCCACCTTTTTTCTCCTACTGCTTCCCACCTACCCACCCCACAGCTCCATCTGCTAACCTTAGAGAGGGCATGCCTGCCTAAGGGTAAGACTCAGTACAAATATCTCTCCCCAAAGTATTCAGTATTCTCACTTTATTATATAGTTTTATTTTCCCCCAGTAGTCTGTCATTTGTATTAATTAGTATATTCTTTAAGATGCTATTGCCCTTAGAATAACAAAGGGCCAGCAGTTATTCAGATGTGAGTCTTTTTTAGTGTTTGCAGCACGGATTTGGGCCTTGACTTGAGGTCGGCAAGGGTCCTGGCTCTTTTGGACAATGAAATCAGTTAAAAAACATTTTGCCTGGTAGGAACAATGGACTGGAGCTCACAAGGTGCTGTAGTCTCCTCGTGAAAGAAAATGTACATAATATCTCTGCTATGGAGAATGGTAGTCACAATTGTTAGGGCTAAATATCAAATCATCATGATCACGAGCGTCATCATTATCATCTGAAAGGGTAGCCTAGGATCGTAACCAAGAGGACAGTGTTGATCCCAAATTCCATACAACCAAAAGATAACTGTAAAATACATTTTCTTACCAAATTATTTTTAAGTTTAAGACTGCCCATACTGTGGTTACGGGTCTATGTGTTGTTATTCCTGGTCTACATAATGTCTGCTGTTAATAGTGGAAGAGCAGAGACTCTCCCTGGGCAGAGTTCAAAAACAGAATAATTTAGGATCCCCCTGAGGCCTGTGCAATGGAGAAAGATTCCCTTACATGATGCATATTTCATACTTACATTGTTCACCACTTCTAAATTTAGAATGGCAGCACATTTCATATCAGGGGTTCTAACCCAAGGACCTTTGAGGATAGCTTTTGTTTTAGGTGTGAATTTTTTAAAAATCAAAGGAAATATAACCATTATAAAAATGTTTGCTTATGATAGTATGCTTAACTCTGAGTCCTGCTTTTGTAAAGTATCAGTTTAGCTGATTATCCTTATATATGTCCCTTTAAAATGAGAGTTACCCATAATAGAATCTTTGCTTGAGAAAGAATGCAAATGAATCAGGTGAAAGTAATTTCCCCCCAAAATGGTTCTTGGCTACCTCCCTTAAAATGAATTCTGACTCATTAATTTTCCTTGTGTTATCCCTGGCTTTGGATATGAATTTGTCATTTGTTGAGCTTGTGACTTTTTTTTTTTTTTTTTTTTTTTTTTTTTTATGGCTGTGTTGGGTCTTAGTTTCTGTGCGAGGGCTTTCTCTAGTTGCGGCAAGTGGGGGCCACTCTTCATCGCGGTGCGCGGGCCTCTCATTATCGCGGCCTCTCTTGTTGCGGAGCACAGGCTCCAGACGCGCAGGCTCAGTAATTGTGGCTCACGGGGCTAGCTGCTCCGCGGCATGTGGGATCTTCCCAGACCAGGGCTCGAACCCGTGTCCCCTGCATTGGCAGGCAGATTCTCAACCACTGCACCACCAGGGAAGCCCGAGCTTGTGACTATTTTTAAATTAAGCTCAAATATTTTTTTTCCAGTTGACCGTATACATATGAAGGCTAAGAATTGTATAGATTGTCACATATAACGAAGAGATAAATATTTGTTATTTGGACATGTTTAAGAAGAAAGTGAGGTATATATAACTTTGTAAGAAGATGCTTTGCAGGCCCAAAAATTAGTGCTTGGAAGGATTTTCTTTGTGGATTCTGTCTTTCTGTGCCTTTGCATTTTTTAATTCATTTAGACAGGAAGTCTAAGCTTTTAACTCATTTGCTGTCTAGACAAATGAAAGCAGCAGGAACTTTGGTGGGCGTCTTTGAAATACACTGTTACATGGGTTTGTGCTGAAAAGAAGCCTACAAACATCATGGAAATTAAACAGTCACTGTGAGGTTTTTCCTTTTGTGTATATATGTCAGTCAAATTATTGGCTCAATTCTAATACCAACTTCAAGGTGTATTTGTATCCCATGTCTAAAGTGATAGTTCTAAAATAAGGTTGGAGGGTATGAAATGATTTTACAGTGTGTTTCCAGAGAGCTAAGCATCTCATGAGGCTGGATGCTTGGCCTCCAGGATGCTAATTGGAAACAGAGGGCCGAGAATTCATTGTTAAATGTTAATAACGATCTCATTCGTTTCCACTAGAGCATTTATGGTAAATATTCAGAAATGTTTGCACGTGCTGGCTTACTTTGTACAGTATTTGCAGCTGTATTTTACTGTAGAGCTTATAAATTCAGTGACATTCACCAGTGACCAGTCAAATCCTCCTCTCTAACACCAGACCTGGCACGAGGAGTCACTGCCCTTAAGAAAGTTAGGGTCTAGTTGGAGAGAGAAAAAGAAAAACTGCATGCCAGGATTTGATATTCAATATTCTAAAAAGGAGAAGAGACACTATTTCTGCTTTTGCAGACCACTGAGAGACTTTTTAAAAGACCATTAAGCTGGCATTTTAACCTGTGCTTCAAGCCCATGGGAAGTCACAATGAGAAATCATTAACTGTATCGTATTAAAATCCTTAAACAAGAGACCTGAACTCGTCTCATTGATTGAAATACCTTCTCTGTTTCTAATTCAGTGTTTATCCTCATCCTCTCTTGGGGCACTTCTGAGCAAGAGATGCCCAGTGTGTGTGATGCTTTGCAGTTTTCTACCAGTGACTGATCTAATACTGTCAACTAATTGTATTGAGAACCATAGCTGAGAGTATTTTGGAGTTGATTTGCTTTTTTAAAAAACCCACTTATTTAATCAAACAAGGGAGTAAAATTTTCTAACTTATTCCCAGTTCAAGACAGTAAGACATCACCAGCATTGACTGAATTTATTCTTTAGTAAACTAACTTATCAGATAAATTGATTACCATCAAAACCAAAGATGTCTCTAGATGTAGTAAGTCATAATATATGAACATAAAGTATTTTTAGGGAGGATCATATATAGTATGCAGACATATTTATACTTAATGTTGTATGTCTATTTTATATATTTGCAGATCTCTAACAATTTCTCCTATGCTCCTTCCTGGCATGTTCTTATATACATTCCTCTGTCACTGCCCTCCCCCACCCTATCCCATCATGTCAATCAGGAACATATTTGTGCTCTATGTTAATTCATAAGTGTTTCTCTTGTCGGAGTCTGATAGGATTGTCATTGCTCCCCGGTGGCATTTCGTTCTAAGCACAGTGAAATCTCTTGTACTTGTCACTTGGGTTAGAATGAAAATTTTACATGGGCGGAGGGTGGAAGGATGATGGTTACAGAGGGGAAAGTCTTTGCAGGGAACTTGCATTTAAATTAAATTTTAAAGTAAAACAAGCTTTTCCAAAAAACGGCATTGATTTTCTAAATATAAACTAACCACTGATAGTAGGGGTTGTATTATTTCGGGTGTGCTGGAAAGTATTCAGCATTCTGAGTGATGTCAGATATTGAAAACCCAACTTGATTGCAAGATTTTGCCAAATCAAATTGTCATGGCAAAATATTGAATTTACTATGCATGAGCCCGTGAAGTCATTGCCTTACCAGTCATTCCGTCAATAAAGAGGAAGGACGTAAGGAATGCAGTGGGGCAGGGGAACTCCAGCCCCTTAAAAGAGTCCTCCCTGCAATTACCTTACCTGCCAGCTTTCCAGCAAGATAAATGGAAGCACTGTAGCTTGAAGGTGGCTTGGTTAGAATGAGATGCAGTAAGGTCTCTCTGTTCTTCACAGGCATCATAGATCTGATAGTACTTATAAAAGAAGAATAGAGTTGGTGCCCTGCTGACTAAATTGTCCTCTAGAGGGGTATTCGTTACAGAGCTTCTTTGTTAACTAGGCTGAATGTTTAAACCACTGTTGAACTTCTTTTATTAACGTTTTAAGATAGCTATACATATGGATACCCTAAGTATCTGCAGGGCGGGAATATTTCTCTATAATTTACATATAAAAGTTACGTGTGTATATAACAGTAATATAGAAATTATATCTTTCTATTACTCTTCTGTTACACTGAGGCGTAGTCAGCACTGAAATTCTGATGACTTGTGAACACTAAGAAAGCCACCATTTTTATATTTTTCTCTTGATATTTCTTCAATCAGCTTGTTGAATAACAGAAATGTTTTTCATGCCTTCTTTGCAGCTTGAATGAAGCTCTCTTAACACCCATCCGTGTCACTTTTTCAACCATAACATGGAATTTTAAGGGAGGACAGGGAAGGAATTTATAGGTAGTGCAGAGAATTTTAAGATTTTCAAAGTGACAGTTTGTTTTTTTATGAAGAAAGATTTGCATAAAATTATTTAACTTCAAATAGTGATTTTTTTAAAAACTGAATCTATGTTGTCTTTTCTGTTGAATTCTGTATTGTAGTATAATAGAAGATAATGATTTTATATCTAGTTATCCACCAATTTTTTTTTCTTTAAAGAAATCATGAAAAGCATATTTCCTCCCAACTGATTCTTATGTGATAGACCCTTATTTATGCATGATACACATTTGTTAGGTATTAGAGAGCATATCTGTACATGGAGCCCACCACCCACTCTTAACCAGGGGCTGATACCATTAAAGAGAAAAATTCTATGTGGCTCCCACTCAGGTGTTCCAGGCGGGTGTAGATGTGGAGTCGGTCCCTGTTCTTGGTGAAGCTTGTATAATTCCTGACACACGGGTCACCATGCATTTCAGCTGAGACCTGTCCTTCTTTTGTTTCCCCCAAGGAAGAGGCAAAGGCATTAGAGGCTATACTAGATACCGCAGGTCGGCACACTTTTTCTGTAAGGACCAGATAGTAAATATTTTAGGCTTTGAGGGCTACTGTCTCTGTCAAGGTCTCCATTGTGGCCCCAAAGCAGCCATAGACAATACTTAAAAGGAATGGCTGTGACTGTGTTCCGGTAAGATGTTAGGTACACTGAAATTTGAATTTCAAATATTTTTCGTATATCACAAAATATTACTCTTGTTTTTTTTCAGTCATTTAAAAATGTTTGGCTTACAGGTGGAGCCGGAATAGGTAGGGTCTGACTTTAGTGCTCAGGCCATAGCTTGCCATGTCCTGGAGGCCACAGGTATGTCCCTTTGCACTTCTGTGAATTGGTTATATCAGGTTAGGAAGGGAATGCCTTAGGGGCAGGTACTTTAAGAATTACCCAGGACCCAGCCACTCTTCTAGACCCCCCGCCCTCCCTGGCTCTGAGACAGTGAGGTGGGGGGCAGACGTCAGGCAACTCAGCATTCAGCCTGGGGTGGGAGGAATGGGTGGAATCCTGTCCTGTTGTCCCTTTCAGCATTCAGCACCTCTGCATGTGTGCATGTGCACACATCTATTAGCTTAAGTTTTGTTTCCAGGAACTCAGATAATTGCCTGATTGCTGAAGTGTGAATACTTTCTACATTGTATGTAGCATATTACTTGCTTAATAATCTTCCTCTGTTTCTACCTGGCTTCACAAAAAATTCTGAAAGTCTGAATCAAACTATTGTTGAACCCAGTAATCAAGTTGAATACAATGTTTTACCAGCTGAACATGTGCAAAATCATGCATCTCATGTGCCCTAAGTAGAGATGTTTATATATTTTTTCTCTGAATTCTGAAAATGTGGTTCCGTTTGCCCCATTTTATTTTGGAGATGATACTTTTTCTAGGAGGTGATATTTTCAGTCACCTGCTACTATTAATGTTTCTTACTTATAAGCTCAGTTATATGACATTGAAGCTTACTCTATTTTACTTAAATGTTATTCTTCTTAGCATAAGAAATTTTTGTTTTTCTGTAACATTCATTTTTTGTGAGATTTTCATCAGCTCTTCTTTAGAACGTTTTTTAATCATTGGCAATTTTGCTGTTAATAAAAGAGAAGTTAATTATATAACAGATGGTTAACAGATAAACTTTCCAGGAGTCTAGGATCCTGATTCTGAGTTTGCTTTGTGACATTTTGGGGTACCTTGAAGAGCTCTAACCAGCTCTACTTTACCTGGCCCCCTTTGTACTTCCTGGTCTAGATTCATTCTTCAAATCCTAAGCATCTTCCTCCACCAGTTTCCAAAGCCCTAGTTTTAGCAGTCCCAGTAGTAAGCAGTGAGGTAAAATTAAACATTAATAAAATTGCATGAGTGGAAGATGTCAATTAGTGTTGAATATGCTTTGCAGGCAGTAGCATAACCTGGTATTTCTGATCCCATTCTGCAGTATTCAGTCCTAGATTATCAGGACAAATATCTTTTATCCTGCCTCTCAGTCTTTAGGGCTCATTCAGCACCTAGCTCCGGGTCTCACCTGGGTTTGCAGACTTAGTGATCTGGGAGCCCAGCCATTGCAGCAGGCCTGCCCTGACGTACTGACTCCTGCTGGTGGGGGCCATGGCACATGCCCTAGTGCTACAGCCATGAGGAAGGCAGAGTAAAGGCTCTGTCCTCTCACTCTGATGAGGGTGTGGAAGACAGTTTCCTCCTTCCTCTTCTCTCAACCTACCTTCATGATCTTTAGCAGATGTCGCCTGTCCTCAGTGGTGTAACTAGTAACAATAACCTTGACTCTCTGATCTTTGGTTTCTGTGTCTGTCAAATGGGGATTTTAATAACTGCCTAGAGGTTGTTATGATAAAATTACAGGACCTTAAAGATTGTTTGTTTAGCTTAAAACTGTATAAAAAGTAAGTTATAACATTAGGACTCATTTCTGCCAACAGAACTTCAAAGGGATTTATTGTCACAATATGAGATAAAAATACACATCACTCTTTTACTATAAGAGCACTTTTGCAATTACCTAAAATGTAAGAATTTCTCACCACAAGGTTTGGTTACAATTTTGACTATTACATTAGAAGATCGTAGTTTGAAATTCAGACAGTCCTCCAATGTTGATTTCTAAATAGGAGGATCCAAAGCCTATAGTTTTCAACTTACTGAAGTAATCATTTACGAATCAGGTGTTCCATTCAGATGGTAGGTACATCACCGCATAAAGTGCTTTTCCTGTGACTCTTTGACAGGTTTGTTGGACTAGATGCTGTCAGCTTAAAGGAAAGCTATAGGATAGTTTAATGAAAGGGAGGTACAACTTTACTCACTTTTTAGCGGTAGATCAGATCCTGCGGGTTCAACTTACAAGAGACCTCATTAAAGTCTTCTGATAACAAGTGGCCATGCTCTGAATTTTGGGCGTTATCTAGAAAAACTTTGAAGGGGGCATTGTTAGGATTTTCAAATAGTACTTTGAACAGGTATTGGTCCAAATACGTGTTATTCTATAAATGCATGCTATTTCTTTCTTTCTTAGGACCTGTCTGGCTCCATTGATGACCTCCCCACGGGAACGGAAGCAACTTTGAGCTCAGCAGTCAGTGCATCCGGGTCCACGAGCAGCCAAGGGGATCAGAGCAACCCAGCTCAGTCGCCTTTCTCTCCACACGCATCTCCCCATCTCTCCAGCATCCCTGGGGGCCCATCACCTTCTCCTGTCGGCTCTCCTGTAGGAAGCAACCAGTCACGATCTGGCCCAATTTCTCCTGCAAGTATTCCAGGTACTCATTTCTTAATGATTATTATTTTACTCTGTAGTAAATACAGACCTAGTGTTCATCAATAACAACATGCACACCACTATTTTTTTTACTATTTAAAAACCTAATGATGGGACCACGTATTAGGAGCATAGCTATGAATTATCACCAAAGTATACAAGCATCCCAGTTCCTAAATATACTTGACTAATGACTGTAAACACCTAATTAATAAAATCAGCAATTACTTTGATATTTTCAGTTTGCACATTTACCTTCGCTTATGCCAGAAAATTATTTATTCTCTTAGCATATGTTTTGTAATGATTCTGTTAAATAAGCTCCTCTGTTGATAAGTGCCACTAAAGTGAGATTATTGGTAGTACTAGCCTTAGTTTTTAGGGTTCTATTTAATTTATACCATGGCAGTTATTTTCTAAAATATTTTTAGTGTTTATACTTATTTTCTTAATTTGCCAGCACACGTTCAAGGCCTTCTTATTTATACAAATTCTTGCCTTCTGATTTTGATAGAAGAAGTGCATGTTCCAATTAACCTCTTGCATTCAGCTATTTCAGTAGTCATACTACTTCTGTATCTTTTGCTTCCGTTATTATGTGCTTGGGGTTATGTATTTGTTTATTTATTTGTCAGTTGCCTCATCCTTTCCCAGCTGTCTTTCTTATATCAAACATCATTCAAACCCACCAAGCAACGAGCTTTCCTTTATCTGCAAAGTAGATGTAATTTTTTTTCCGTGTAAATTTTGCTAGCATGATGCAGGTGGCTGCCAGAAAAGTACTTTTTACTAATCTATCAGAATTGATCTTTAATTGCTGATAAATTTCCTGATAGTTTGTTCTATTATCTTAAAAACATGGGTGGCAGTTTTACCCCTTTTTACTATTCTGCTCCTTTTATATTTTAAATACATGTTTTATGTGTATAAACATATGTACGGACATATGAAAAATGCTAGTTATGAAACGTAACTCAAACGAGTACTCAGGACTCACGATCCAGTTTAAGAATGGGAGTATTGCCAGTGTTGTTTCTACCTGTGTGTTCCTTCCTTTTCTTCAGCCCTATAACTCTCCCCAGCCTCAGATATTCTCTGAATGTATTTTAAATCATTCTTTTTGGATTATTTGGAGTTTTTAAAGAATTTTATTACAAACATTCATAGAGTACGTATTGTTAGTTTTATTTAGTTTTGAGCTTTATAGAAATGTATCATATTAAAGTGACTATATAATTTATCAACCAAGCTGAGACACTTTTGCGCATATAAGGGTTGCTATTAATAATTGAAGTAGAACAGGTATAAACCAGGAAGATTCTGGGCAAATCATGAAGTATGGTCACCCCGGTAATACAATATGTGGCCTTCTCCACTTAGCTTTTTTGACTAAACGTTATGTGCCTAGGATCCATATTTTAAATTACCTATAATTTTGATACATTTTATTGACGGCATCTTGATGTTACCTTTCTTTCAAAAATATTTGTCCTCATAATGATTGTAATAAAACCTGGATTTCCCTGCTTTTAATATTTTTAAAGCTATGACTACTATGTATTTCAGAATTCCTTAGGCAGTTTTTGGTATTGAGATGGTTTTTGAAGTATCACCTACCTAAACATTGGAAAGTTATATGTAAAATACTAAATTTGTCGAAGAACTCACTCCATTTTTCTGAATTGCATCAAAAGGACTTTTCTTAGTAACGTAAATGAAAACTTTTCTGAGGCATCAAGATATTTTAGTTTTTCATTTAAAATTCCTAGCATGGGTAGTTCACAGTCTGATGATTTTCATACATATACTTATCATTCCAGATGGGGATTATGAAACTTTGATTTCACTGTTTGGATTTTGGTGCTGTATAGAACAGACAAAACCCAACAAAAGAGCTCAATTTGGGTACGTGATAATCACATTAGAGGTAGATGTAATTGGTCTAAGAGACTGGTACTTAGTTGTGTTTTGCACAGGGTAAGGTTGGTCAGTGAATTACGATTCTGATGACCTCTATTAGCCCAGTCACAAATGAGGCCTGTCCTTCACAGTACCTTCAGGGGAGGACCTGAATGTGATTTTTCTCTGCTGACTTCTTGGGAAAGTGAGTTTTTAATAGAAAGCTTTCCGCTGTCTTGGAAATGATGTTTAAGGCTAAAAGTTTGTTTTTTAAACTTGTGTCAGAAATTCTAACTGCCCAGGGCCAGAGCCTACGTTTCATTTCATCATATTGCAGCCTATATTACTCTACACGATGCTTGATAAAACTATTCAATGAAATTTAGTACAGGGATAAAATTACATAGTACAAGTTCCACTTGTGTTCAGAGACACGCTACTCAGATAAATCCAGAATTATCTTTGCTGAGTGTAAAGCTGTAGAGTAATAGAATTATATAAAACGTGGCAAATAGAACATTTCTTTAATGTCAGTGTTATTCTAAGAGGAATAAACTCTTAGAAAATCTGGTGAGCAGTTTTGGCATTTATTCACCTTTCTCCCAGGTGTGGAATGACAAATAACATTTGAGTTGGATGGACTTTCGTAATCGTCTGATCCCACCTCCTCGTTTTATTGCCACTTTCCAGCTGTGTAGCCTTGAACAAGCCTCTAAGCCTCCTTATGCCTCAGTTTCTGCCTCTGTAAAGATAATAACCACATCTCATAGGGTTACTGTAAAGATTAAATGTGTTCATATATATGAAGCAGGCACATGGTAAGCATTCAGTGCATGTTAATGATTTTTGTGATTACGGTTATTGCTGTTATTCACACTGAAATGTAGAGACTTGTCCATGATCATTACTGTCCAGAACAGCACAGGTGGTTTTGGCTACAAGTCTTCTGATTCTTAATCCAGTAGCGTTCTTGTACCATTCAGAAGACACATATATAAAGTTTCCAGTGATGATTTGCTGTGTTTACTGAGGTTATTCGATAGGACCGCTAGAGCTAGCCATGGAAGCGCGATGTATTTTCACAAAGTTGAAACCATTTTTCTCCTGACTTGAAAGAACAGATAGGTCAGCGGTCGCTCTTCTGGGAGGCTGGGTCTGAGAAGGTTAAGGGGGGACAGAAGACAAGCGTGGAAATGCCTGCTTCGCTCAGATCGTAGGCAGGTAGACTTCTGCGTGAGGTGATAGGCAGGCAGCGTAGCATAAGATTTACCAATAGATGCAGTTCAGAATCCTGGGTTATTTCTCACACTTTCTGCACGTATTGAGACAACATGAGTCCCACCCGCTCCGTGTTCCCAGCCAGGGCTGCCACGTGCACTTGAGCAGATTGCTCACTGGACCAAGGACACAGGCCCGGGGGAGTAAATGGCAGTGAAATTGCTGGCTGCCCTCCTGGGGGAAGGGGCACCCTTTGTAATTCATACAGCGGAGCCACAGAGCTATCAGCACCCTTGACCTGGACCTCTTGGTAGTCATCCTCGTGGCTTGAGTACAGATACCACCTGTTTCTCTACTCTGTTCCCCAGCTAAGCTCAGGGACATTCAGACATACATTTTTGGTAGACGCTCATCAAACATTTTATGTGGTGTTATTTTACGGGGATTTGTTAAAAATCATGCAGGTTTTATTGAAAAAAATTTTGGTCTTCTCTTTCCCTCCGTTTAGCCTATATGCCCTTCTTTTAAAAAGTTCTTTTACATACATTTTTGTGAACTTTGTCATAAATAACAAAACCGCACTTTAGAGACGATCATAACGTTGATTATTTGGGGGGTTGTTATTTGACTAAATTCAGACACCCTTCCTTAGAGAATAAATGAGCCCTTAGGCTGATTGAGTAGTCTCACCTCCTCCTTTTCCCATCTCTAGCCCTTATGTTAAATTTCGGTGGTCTGTACATTAGAGTCTGAGATCATTTCCGATCTACCTACGTTTGCTTCTGAGTCTGAACCAGTGAAATACAAACGTCCAGTAAAGATTACATGGTTTCTCACCCAAGGGCATGATACTCAGACTGCTTTTTGGGGGGAACATCTGTTTGGAATTTCCCTTTATTTTTCTGTCTGTAGCCTTTTGCTTTCTTTTTTTTTTTAATTTATTTATTTATTTTTGGCTGTGTTGGGTCTTTGTTGCTGCACATGGTCTTTGTTGTGGCGAGCGGGGGGCTATTCTTTGTTGCGGTGTGCGGGCTTCTCATTGCAGTGGCTTCTCTTGTTGTGGAGCACGGGCTCTAGGCGTGCGGGCTTCAGTAGTTGCAGCACACGGGCTCAGTAGTTGTGGCTCGCAGGCTCTACAGCGCAGGCTCAGTAGTTGTGGCACACGGGCTTAGTTGCTCCGCGGCATGTGGGATCTTCCCAGACCAGGGCTCGAACCCGTGTCCCCTGCATTGGCAGGCAGATTCTAACCACTGCGCCACCAGGGAAGTCCAGCCTTTTGCTTTCTTTTCTCCCCCTTCCTTCCTCTCATTCCCAGCACTAACTTGTTTTTCCTGCCCTTACTTCTCTCCCATTAACTCCTGTTATATCTTGCTGGTGCCTCTCCATGCGTCACACAGATTGGCTCTCCACTCATTGTCTCTCCAGCAAGGCACTGCTAAAATGAGCAGCTGTTGTGTAGCCGACAGCTGGGGTGAGGCAAAGCCAAAATGTTGTGCGGCCTCTTCCTGGTGTCGCTTTCCCAGGGTTTTTTGAAAAAGTGCAACCGTCTTTCTCCATCTCTACTCTGGTAAATAAAATTGACAGCTAACGAGAAGTATCCCAGAGGTGGATGAACAGAAGCCCACTTAAAGCATCCCGAACGGCTGAATCTGCTTCTTGCCTGTGAAGCCTTTTCTCCACCCACTGCAAATTTGCCCTCCTGTCAACCCTGCCTCGCAAACACTGTGAGTGTCATGGGAGCAACTACTGTGATACACCGGCACAACATCAGCCCTGGCACATCCCTCCCTAACTCAGTGGGGCTCTTCCTTCCTGCGTTCTTTTGAAAAGCAGGATGGAGATTTTTTGTGGTAAGTAGCCACATGGATTCTCTCCCTTTGTTTGCACAGTACTGGGCTCCAGCATTGCAGCTGCCTGTGGTTAGAAGGGAAAGGATTCAGCCTGGTTGTTTAATCTAAACAAGCATTTGAGAACAGAAGTGTATACGTTGTACGTTCAGTGCCACTGTACATTTTCCGGGTTTTTACTTCATGTTTCATTTCTCTCTCCTCTTCACGTTGATATATTTATATTTAGAAACAGAAATGAAATATCCCCATCTTTCTGATTGTTAGTGTGCACGTATGTACACAATTAAATAAAGCAAATCTAATGTAGGGCGCAGTTGATTCCAAAATGTATGATATTAAACATTTTGTTTCCCTTCTAATAAGTGATCCCATTGCATTGCTTCCTGGGTTACAGCCTAGAGTCACTGACCTTGATTTAAGGAGAATAAACTATTGGGTCTTGAATGTATTGTGTAGGTCTTACACTGGGCCTGATTCGTCCTAACACGTAGTGGAGGCTGACACAGCACAACGGTAGAATGCATTGCTGTTGCCAAAAGATTTAGTGGATGTTAATTTCACTTGTCTTGCCTCCAGAACCAACCACCGCAGTTTACTAACAAAGCAAAAATGTAAATAAGCTGAACTGTTTTTATTTTTATTTTATTGGCCGAAGGCTTTTGTCAGCTTTTTCCTCCATGTGCTATAAGCAGCAACAGTGTTTAAATATTAAGAAGGGTGAACATCCAGTGGGGGATGCCGAGAGGCAGGCGGATATTAACTGTTCATAGCCTAATAAACAGTTTTGTTTATAAAAACTTTAAATGTTCAGACTGTTGAGGTTAGTTCATCGATCTTATTATCAAAGATCTGAGTAAGGATAGAACCTGTAAATTCCTGAATAGACTTTTCCCCACTCTTTTTTTTAGCATTTGGCATTTGTGCCAAATCCAGTTTTAGGTGGAGCTAAGTCACTTTCATCTGACAGCCGAAGGGCTATTGATTATTGTAGACTAGGACCAAAGATAGAAAACGAGGTATTCACATTAGCGTCATGATGAAGAGACATTTCTTTCCAACCACTCTTTTTCTGGCATAGTATTAGGTGTTTATTATGAGACGACCAATCAAAGTCAACATTTTCCTAGCTGTCGTAGACAGAAATACAATAAAGTTTCATCAAATATGAGAGTAAAACTCCCTCCTTTTAAGTTTTATGTGCTTTGCTGTTGGACGCGTCTCACCTCCCACCTTGCCCCTCCCGAGAGTGACTGCTGGCCAGAGGAGAGCACGAGGCCGTGGGTCAGGGTGTCCTAAGGGCTGCGAGATGTAAAGGAAGGAGAAGGGCAAGGGGAGGGTGGTCCTTCATCAGTCGTTTAAGAGCCGCCCTCCTTGCTCCAGTCTTTTTCCATTCATGCCTCCCGCCCCCAGAAGCTCTCCTTTCCCTCCCTCTCCAGCCAGCTGGAGCCTCCCCCATGAGCATCTCTGCCCATGTGCCTCCCCGGGTGGAGCTGCTCCGTCCCTCTTTACTTATCATACCTGGCAGATAAGTTGCTGTCCTTTGAAGAGGACCACAGGTTTTAAGAGCCTGCAGAAATGGCTTTGCCAGAGATAGCCCTTCCACTTTCATAAAGCACCAGTTACTTTATGGTTAAGCCTGATTCTCTGAAGCTTTATCATGTCCGTTCCCAGATGGTGAGCGATGCATCCAGCGTACCAACTAACCATAATGAATTTGTGCCCCTCAGGAAAAATCTTAAGACACTAAAAGAATGAATTCCAAAAAAGGTAGCACCTATTAGATTAAATATGGAAAATAACTCTTTGGACAGCGTTGTGGTATATTTAGAGTTCTTCTGTGTAAGTGCTCACCTGGTTTACCCTCTGCTTTGAAAGTGAGAGCTAAGTAGATTTCTGTAGGAGCTGATATAGCTGCAGATACAAACAAGAAGATATTCTGGTCAGAAAAGCTAATTTTCTTGCTTAATTTGACATTCAGACAAGCAAATTCTGGAAGGATGCTATAATGGGAAAGAGAAAAATGAATTGCAGTTAGGAGTTAGTCATAGGCTGGAGTGAACAGGAAGGATTTTAGTGAGAGGAAATGATAGTTCCTGGTCTAATTTGTCAAGATTAGTACCTAAAAAATGAACACCGGAGGGTGTAAATCAGTGTCTCTCTCTTTTTTAATCCATTCCCCTGGGATTTTTAGAACTCTTAGGGCTCAAGCCCAGCCCATCCTAAATAAGTAAATTTTTCACTTTTTAATTTATCCTTGCTTAATAAAACTCAGGGTCAAATTATGAGCTAATTTCTATATGTAAGGGGTTCTAAACCAGTTTCCTTTCATGATAACAGTAGAATCTCTAAAATTTTTTATTGAAAGTCTGCACAGTCACCCTACCTGGTAATCTTATTTTGAAACATCTATCAAGTGTTCTTTTTTGGCTTCTCTCGAAGTAGAAATCCTGCAACAGCTTGTTGCAAGGAAGATGCATGCTGCTTATTGGCAAGCTGTGCAGGAAAAAAAAAAATTCTTAAACACAAAATGCCATTGATATGTTCGTGTTTTTAATCTGTGGCAGCCCAGAAAACATCGATTCAGCAGTTCTACAAACCAAAGAGAACTTCAGCCAGTATTTTTTTTCCCTTACAAAGTAAAATATTTGTGTGTTATACAAAGCAGTAATTTCAGATCCTTTCCAAGTGATGCTTAGCAATACTTTAAAAAGCAACAATATATTTTGTCTTTCAGAGAGATGCCATTGCAGCTCTCTGTGGCTTGGTTACTGGTTATTAGAGCCTCCCCCTTTAAGATACTAATTTAAAATTCAGCCAGGATCCTGGCTGTACCTTGGTCTCCTGCTGTTTCTAAAGGGCAGGTTCCCCACTGCTGACCTGCAGCCAGATCCTTGCATTTGCAGCAGCTGCTCCAGGATTCTAAGCTACCCTGCCCTTTAGAGGTCCTCCTGACCCAAGTCAGGTATCCTGATAACTGGGGAATGAGTATGTCTCCTTCTTCTCCAAAAGTAGAAATCGTTCCAGTTCTTCCATCCCAACAAATTTCCAAGTAAGCCTTTTATCCTCCTCTCACCGTCAGAAATGAGAGCATGGGGATTTTCTCAAAATACACAGTCCTGGGCTTCCCTGGTGGTGCAGTGGTTGAGAGTCTGCCTGCCGATGCAGGGGACACGGGTTCGTGCCCCGGTCCGGGAAGATCCCACATGCCGCGGAGCGGCTGGGCCCGTGAGCCATGGCCGCTGAGCCTGCGCGTCCGGAGCCCGTGCTCCGCAACAGGAGAGGCCACAGCAGTGAGAGGCCCGTGAACCGCAAAAAAAAAAAAAAAAATACACAGTCCCACTTGGTTTTGCTCCACAGTCCCACTTGGTTTTGCTCCACGGTCCCACTTGGTTTTGCTCCCCGTCTTAGTTAAAATTAAGTCAGGCAGTTCAGTTTAAACTCTCCTCTCACTTTCCATTCCCTTTCTTCGATCTTCTGCATATGAAAATGTAGGAAAGCCTGTGTCACCAAGGTAATATTTTGTGCCTCATCCTGCTCTGTAAGATCAGCAGTAACGAATGTGCTGACGTGCTGGATCCAACAGTCCACTCCCACTTCTCCACGATTTATTTTTTTACATTATTCACTGAAGAAGCACTTCAAACACCTTCTTCACTGTTTGTTTTCATTTCTTGAGCTAAATGGACTGTCACTGTTCTTGACTTGTGCTTAACTTGAGTATGGTTGCTTCTTTTTTTTTTTTTTTTTTTTTTTTTGTGGTACACGGGCCTCTCACTGTTGTGGCCTCTCCCGTTGCGGAGCACAGGCTCCGGACGTGCAGGCTCAGCGGCCATGGCTCACGGGCCCAGACGCTCCGCGGCATGTGGGATCTTCCCAGACCGGGGCACGAACCCGTGTCCCCTGCATCGGCAGGCAGACTCTCAACCACTGCACCACCAGGGAAGCCCTATGGTTGCTTCTTGAACCAGCATTGTGCTGCCACTGTTGGGACGCTATTGGCATCGACCTGCTGCATTTTCTGTCTTCACTGGGAATGAGGAATCGAAAGGGAGGGGCACAAAAGCTTTTAGGGACTAATTTTAGCCTAGAAGTAAAAGTTTCAAAAGTCATTGAGCTACATTTTGGAAAACGGTGATAACGCAAATAGTTCTTACAGTCAGGAAGATGTTCCTAAAGTTGATTCCACAAACTTTTGATGTGTTACTCTATTTTCTAAAGGGAAGAAATAGTAGTTGTGAAAGGAACAAAACCATTTTACAAGGAGTGTCATGTTTATTTCCCTATTTTCTGATAATCCTGGAGCCAGGATTATTATGATGTGTTGATTGATTATAGCCGTTATGTCTTCTACTAATCAGTTTCATCACTTATTCTCAGTTCACACACTTGCACCTTTGATTTCTCTTCCATAACAGGGTGATATGGGTTGGCATTGACTAATGAAGAACAGAATTGGTTTCGGCAAGAGACAAACAGAATGCTGACACCAATCCTAAAGTGCATTAATCTTTAATAATCCACATCTGCATGTTTATAAGTGATATAACCAGGGATTGTTGATGTTGATACTCTCCCTTCCAAACAGAAAGTGACATAGGAGTTTGTACTTCCAAACTACATTAAATGTATATAGCTGAATGCCAAGAATGTGACCTTGCTGAGGATGCCAAATGGATTAATTCATTGAATTTTTTTTTTTTTTAAGTAGCATGTTGCACTTTCACTATTGGGTAATCAGGTGATATCCTGAGGAAAGCCCATTAGCCCAACTGCTCGTTTTCTTCTTTTATTCATTAATTCAGCAAAGTGCTGAATGCATCCTATGCTGTAGGCATGTTTCTAGAACTGGAGAAAATACACTGAATATAAATGACAAAGGGACCTGTCCTCATGAAACTTAAGTTCTAATGCGAAAGACAGGAAATACACAAATAGTATTGGGTTGGCCAAAAGGTTCCTTCGTTTTTTTCTGTAAGATGGCTCTAGTAGCACTCAGCTGTCTTTAACTTCATTCGAAACAGTTTTGTTACATTGTATGTGACAGCTGTCATATCAGCATGCATTTTTAAAAGACTTATCAAAATTGGTGAATTTTTGTGTAGCCATTTTAATATTGAAGATGGAAGAAAAAAACATTTTTGGCATATTATGCTTTATTATTTCAAGAAAGGTAAAAATGCAACTGAAATGCAAAAAAAGATTTGTGCAGTGTACGGAGAAGATGCTGTGACTGATCAAACATGTCAAAAGTGGTTTGCAAAGTTTCATGCTGGAGATTTCTTGCTGGACGATGCTCCACGGTCGGGTAGACCAGTTGAAGTTGATAGCAATCAAATTGAGACATTAATTGAGAACAGTCAACGCTATACCATGCAGGAGATAGCCGACATACTCAAAATATACAAATGAAGCATTGAAAACCATTTGCACTAGCTTGGTCATGTTCATTGCTTTGATGTTTGGGTTAAGTGTAAGTTAAGCAAAAAAACACCTCTTGACTGTATTTCCGCATGCGATTCTCTAAAACGTAATGAAATCGTTCCGTTTTATTTATTTATTTTTTTTGACTTGAAACATCACCCATTTATTATCTCACAGATCTGTAGGTTGTAAGTCTGGCACTGTGTGGTTGGATTCTCCGCTGAGGGTCTTACAACATCAGCGTTGACAGGGCTGTGTAGCTTTCCAGAAGCTCTGGGGAAGAATCTGCTTCTAAGTTCACTAAGGTTGTCAGAATTCAGTTTCTTGTGGTTGTAGGACTGAGGTCCCTGTTTCCTTGATACATGGCCCCCGCCATCTTCTGGCCAGCAACATTAAATCATTCTCGCTCTTCAAATTTCTCTGATTTTCCCTCAGCCTTGCTCTTCAGCTTTTAAGGGCTCATGTGACTACACTTTGTCTATGTAGAAATTCAGGATAATCTGCCTATTTTAAGATCTGTTGATTGTTAACCTAATTTAGGAACTGCAAAGTTCCCTTTGTCATGTAAGGTAGTGTATTCACAATCATCCTGGGGATTTAGGCATGGGATTTTTTGTTGGAGGTTGGGACATAATTCTCTCTGGCATAGTGTCTTACAAAGAGCAAAGGATATCATAACGAAAACGTTCCGTTTTTAAAACAAATTGTGACAGGCGATGAAAAGTGGATACTGTACAATAATGTGGAACAGAAGAGATCATGGGGCAGGTGACGTGAACCACCACCAACCATACCGAAGGCCAGTCTTCCATCCAAAGAAGTTGATGTTGTGTATATGGTGGGATTGGAAGGGAGTCCTCTATTATGAGCTCCTTCCGGAAAACCAAACGTTTAATTCCAACAAGTACTGCTCCCAGTTAAACCAACTGAAAGCAGCACGTGATGAAAAGCATCCAGAATTAGTCAACAGAAAACGCCTAATCTTCCATCAGGATATTGCAAGACCACATGTTTCTCTGATGACCAGACAAAAACTGTTACAGCTTGGCTGGGAAGTTCTGATTCCTCCGCCATATTCACCAGACATTATACCTACAAGATTTCCATTTATTTCAGTCTTTACAAAATTCTCTTAATAGAAAAAATTTCCATACCCTGGAAGACTGTAAAAGGCATCTGGAAGAGCTCTTTACTCAAAAAGATAAAAAGTTTGGGGAAGATGGAATTATGAAGTTGCCTGAAAAATGGCAGAAGGTAGTGGAATGAAACAGTGAATACTTTGTTCAATAAAGTTCTTGGTAAAAATGAAAAATGTGTCTTTTATTTTTACTTAAAAACCGAAGGCACTTTTTGGCCAATCCAATATATAGCTTATTGTTAGGGGGAAAAAATCAGATTGCTTCTTTAGATGACAATAATTAGGGAATGTATCTCTAAGAAATTAATATTCGAGGGCCTCCCTGGTGGCACAGTGGTTAAGAATCCACCTGCCAATGCAGGGGACATGGGTTCAAGCCCTGATCTGGGAAGATCCCACATGCCACGGAGCAACTAAGCCCGTGTGCCACAACTACTGAGCCTGCACTCTAGAGCCTGTGAGCCACAACTACTGAAGCCCTTGTGCCTAGAGCCTGTGCTCCACAACAAGAAAAGCCACCGCAATGAGAAGCCCGCGCACCGCAATGAAGAGTAGCCCCTGCTCCCGCAACTATAGAAAGCCTGTGGGCAGCGACCAAGATCCAACGCAGCCAAGAATAAATAAATTAAAAAAAATTAATATTCGAACAAGAGGCTCAGTGAATGAAGGTGAAAAGCAAGCCATGTGAATATCTGGGAGTGAGGTATCCAGGCAGAGCAAAGAGCAAGTACAAAGGCCCTGAGTCAGTAATGGGTTTGGTGTGCTGGGCAGGGGACACAGAAGGGTAGGCAGTTAGATTAGAGAGTGACCCAGGACCAGCTTAATATAGGGCTTTGTAGGTTATGATTGGAATTTAGGAATTTAAGTGTGATGGTAGAGAAGGCAGAGGATGGCGTGATCCATTGCAGGCTGTAAAAGGATCACTGTGGCTGCTGAGTGACCTGTAGAGGCGACGGGTAGAAGCAGCGAGACTGGTTAGGAGGCCACTGCAGTAGCCTAGGGAAGCTTGGTCATGGCTGGATGTGTGGGTCGCAGTAGCGGAGGCAGAAGGCTTTTGGCCCAAGAGATTGGTAAATGGTGGTTCTGTACGGTGGAAGACAAAGGAAGGAACAAGTGTTTGAAAGGGGGAATCTAGAGTTTGATTTTGAAGATGTTACATTTGACATGCCTGTTAGGCATCCAAAGGCAGATTTTGAATAGGCAGCTGGTTATACGAAGACTCTGGATTCAGAGTAGAGATCTAGGCTGGAGAAAACAGTTGGTGAGTCATTAGAATTCTAGATGAGATCACCTAGGAGACCTGGCCTACATCACAGTCACCTGGAGGGCTTGTGAAAGCACAGATTACCAGACTCCCCACCGAGTTTCTGAGTCAGTGGGTTTGGGGTAGAGCTGGAGAATTTGTGTTTCCAGCAAGTTCCTCACTGAAGCTGAAGTTGCGGTCTGGGAACTGCTGACCTGGGGAATGAGGAGAGGTCAGTGGTTCTCAACTCGAGCTATACAGGACATCCTGGGAGAGGCTGGTGGTAGGCCAGACCCCAGAGATGCCAACTTAATTGTTCTAACTGGAATACTCCATGTACTTTTTTTAAAGCTCTCCAGGTGATTATTACGTGTAGCCAAGGTTGAGAAATACTGAGAGAAGAATTCTGAGGACTGAATCCTAGGGCACTCCAAAATGTAGAGACCATGAAGAGGAAAAGGAACAGCCAGTGGTGGAACTGGAAAATAGGGAGAGTGTGGTGCTCTAGAAGCAATGCAAAGAAGGCGTTTCTGGATTATGGAAGAGACCAACTGTGTCCATTACAGCCTAACACTTCTCTTGAAGTGTTCCAAAGGTATGTTTTAAAAGGAAGCTAGTATTCCCAGTTATGATCATGTATGTATTGGTCATAGAAAAGCTTAGGGATAAATAGCTCATTTTTTGAGGGCTGCCTATTGCTTTTTTTTTTTCTTCTATAACTAGGGTCTGATTCAGTTGAAATTGTAATGTCATGGGAAAAAAATTATTGTGGTAAAATAATTGTTATATTCTCAGGCCTAATTCAGTTAGGAATAGAATCCCTTATTTTCACAGTTGTTCCTCTAATCCTGTTTCACACAAAATCCAAGAATCATGTCATTTAAATTCTACTTGAAAAAAAAGGCAAAACATCTATTTTTAGAGAGCTGAACCCTAGTGCATACCTTTTTTGATGTTGCATCATTGCTAGAAGTGGACAGAGGGAACTAGTTTAGTATTCCCTGTTTCAATTCTACTAAGAGTGATTTTGTGTCAGATCTTTGTTTCTAGAGTTGAATTCCTTTTGCCTGGAATATCCATCCTGCCTCTTACCAGCTGGCAAACTCCTCCTTATCCTTCAAGACCCAACTTCATTGTCTTTCCCTTTGCAAAGTCTTACCTATCCCTCCATGCCAAAGAGAGTCTTACTGTCCGTCCCACTGTCTAGGGTCCTCCAAATAGCCCCGGAGCCTCTTGAGGGCAGTGATCATTGCTTCCTTATTATCTTCCATGCCAAGAACAATGCCTGACAAGTAAGAAGCACTCCAAAAGTGTTGGCCAAATTAAAGAGCTCACAGTTGTCTTGGAATAAACAGGAATTCAAGAAAAGAAAGTACTAAAATTTATAACTTATATAACCTTTCCTCCTATGGGCTGGGAACCATCTTTCTGCATCTGTGTTTCACAGTTTATGGGGTCATTCTATTTCCCTCCCTCTGGAAAGAGATTCCACTATGATAAGATTATTCTACTTTCTTTCCCCTCAAAAACAGAATGTGAATTAGTGGTCCCAAGATTTGTCAGTTTAAACCAGACCTCTACATATGTAGACCCTGCCTGATTCTAATCCATCATACACAGAAATTGTGTCACATAAGTATTGTAGCAAAATTCTGGGATTGTCTGATATCCAGTTTTTTTCATTATCTCATTGTTTTTAATAAACATCTATTATTAATAACGAACCATATCTTCCAAGAAAATGGCCAATTAGAAACAGATTGGCTATGGGGAGAGTTTTGTCATTACCCAGATAATATTCCCATTTCCCAAGTAGCCATTATCAGCATTGGCTGGATAAACATGGAGTTCGAAATATTAGCTAGTGACTAGAATTTGGCCTTCAGCAACACATGAATAATAGGCTCCAGATATTTGAAAGTGACAAGCAGAAGATTAAAAAAAATGTCTATTCGTGAAAAAGATACATTTCTAAAGCATATCTGAACATTTACTTAGAATCTGAAATAAAAGAGAGATTAAAAAATACATGAGGAGGGCTCCCCTGGTGGCGCAGTGGTTAAGAACCCGCCTGCCAATGCAGGGGACACGGGTTTGAGCCCTGGTCCGGGAAGATCCCACATGCTGTGGAGCGGGGGGGCCCGTGAGCCATGGCCGCTGAGCCTGCGCGTCCGGAGCCTGTGCTCCGCAACGGGAGAGGCCACAGCAGTGAGAGGCCCACGTACCGCAAAAAAAAAAAAAAAAAAAAAAAAAAAATACATGAGGATATGATCCAGGATGTCTTCCTTTGTCTCTGTGTTGCCACAGTCGATCGACATCCTGCCCTCTCAGAATGGCCCCTGTATCAGGCTCTGCGTGACCTAGGCTTGCCCACAAGGCCCCTTTGCAGCCACCCCTCGAGCGTTGCTTTGCCGGCAGCCCTGGCCATCCTTTGGTCCTAAGAGGCGTAGCCCTGAGCACGTCACTGATGCCTCCCCCACTTGGCTACCCCTAGTGCCTTTAAACTAAAATAATAAAGTGGTGTAAAGCGTTGGCTGTGCCTCTTAGAACCGGTCCCAACCTTTTTGGTACCAGGGACCGGTTTCATGGAAGACAGTTCTTCCACAGACGGGGTTGGGGGGTGGTGGTTCAGGCGGTGATGCGAGCGGGGCCCTCTCCCTGCAGGGCATAAGGACACTCCTCTGTGGGTCTCTATGGTAGCTGCACAACAACTCCGCGCGGGTGAGCATCCGTGTGTGGTACTTTCTACAGTTACTTATGTTTACACTTGAGAGCCGTCCTGACTTGTTGAGACCCAGGATGAGAAATTTGTGACAGGAGGGGATGGAGATGAGTGAAACTGTTATTAAAGGAAGGAAAGTGCCTTGGCTTTAAAAAGGCCTGTCTCTATCAGGCAGTGTAGAGCAGCGATCAAGTGGAGAAAAGGGAGCAGGCAGGCGCCTCATCTCATCTTTCTCCTGGGGGCCCAGGTGGACAGATTGGCAACCCCATTCACAGCTTATTTTCCCTCTCCCCTTTGTACCATAAGAACTGCTAATCGGATCCATGCTGCTGCAACTGTGGTTAGTTATTAACGAAATAAAAGCAGATTTCTTCAAAAGAACGGGTGGGGGAAACGACTATACCAAATTGCCAGGTTGTTAGAATCTTAAATGCACAGCAGTCGATTTTTTCCCTTATTCTGAATTATACGATGAATACAAGTCTTTCATCTGTCACTATACCCATTTCTTCAGAAGGCAGCCAAGTATTAAGCTTCTCAAACAGAAAAGGAGTCTTAGAAAGAGGAAAAATATTGAGGAGGCATAAGAATGGGTAAGAGTAGGGGGAAATTAAGTTTTGTTTTTATTAATTTGTCCTCGTGAAATAGAAACTGCCTGCTCTATGGTTTCCCCTCCCCTGCCTCTTACCTTACGTCAAAGCAAGGATTAGAACAGATTTGGCTGGTAGCTATCCTGCATTTTATGTCTGGTGTTCTGTATGAGTGAAGTTCATAACCTACCTATTTCTTACAGATGACAGAGTGCTATGGGTCTAGACTTCCTGGTGGAGGACAGACCAGCTATGTTATATCCGAACACAAATCTGCCTCTCTTTCCTCAAAGATTTTTCTGTACCCAAAGACTTTTGGATTGTATACCTTAGCTTTAAAGCTGTTGAAGAGGATGTATATTTATGAGGATGTTGAACACAGACACTGAGCAGATTTTCAGTATGGGAGTTTATATATTTTCGTGCATTTCTGATGTTCATAAGGGATACCTCCTGAGATCCTCAAGTTTCCCAAAGATGGAAGTGGCTCCTGCTTTCAACCAAGTCACATCTTTGGTCATATTACCTATTTCCTATACATGTCTTCACACTGAAAGTTAACTAAAGTTGATAAACTTTCTCTAAGGTTTTGTCTTTTATTTAGTAGCTTTTTTTCTTTTCTCACAAAGGAACGGTTGTTTATTCGCTTCACCAGAGTTGGTAGGGGAGTAAAGAAAGTCTGAACTGAACAGCACTGGGAACTGGGGGGCAGCCAGATTAAGCCACATTGCTCGGGCCCTCGCCAGCTGTAGGACAGGAGAGTCACACCTCAGTAAAACCAGGCACCACACCTCTCCCACCCCTTCTAGGTCTCTTAGGAACAGTCCAAACTAAGAATGGTATATTTTAATGCTGCAATTCTCCTCTTGTAGGTAAGTGTTTTAGGGCTCTGGTTTATCTTGAATCAAAGGTTTTAGAGATCCAAAGAGTAAAGTTTAGAAGTCTGTTTTGCCTTGTATTCCCTGACTTGACTTGTCGTGCACCTTGTGAGAGAGTTGTTTCTTGCCTCAAGTTCTCTGTAGAAAAGTGTCTACCCAGGTAGACCGGTGTCAGGTAATGAGGCTATCTGACTGGCTTCCATGTGAAAGGCATTAGGTAACTTTAGTACTTAATAACAGAGGGCAAATGGAAAAATCCTGGTTTGAATCCAGTCGGCTAGGTGAGATAATAATTATAACAAGTTTACAAAATAAAAACAAACAAACGAACAAAAATCCCAAAGAGTTTGTAGTACAACCCTGTGAAGGCATAATTCTTACGTAGAATGCATCATATTTGCTTTGTTTTTCACTTGTCAAGTGATAGGCCTTTGCAGCTACTCTAAGTTGGACTTCAGCAGTAAGGTTAACAGGAAGACTCATAACCCTCAGACTACAGTGGGGGAAATAGTTGGAAACTTAATCCAGCTGGTGTTTGTTTGCTTAGAGTGAAGATACATGGCTCTTGTAAGGGTTCTGTCATGTTCGGGGCATCTTGGGAATTTCCTCATTACCTTAATGCCTTAGAAGTATACAAGTTGAGTATGCCTTTGCAGTACTAATTTATATTTTTAGGACCCAGTGACACATCAACAGTTTGCAGTATCTTGGGTAAGGACTGATGAAAATCTAACCCTATTTTGAATGAACTTTTGAGCCATAAGACATAGAAAGGTTTGTCATCCAGGGTTCATGCTAACTCTTTAAAGTTGGGGGACCAGGTTGCTGTGGTTCTGTGCTTCCATTTGGAGGGTACAGGTAGGTGAAAACGTTACTTTCTGGTTTATACTGCTCTAATTTGAGATTGAGTTGGTTCACAGTAAAGAATTGTGTTGACAGCCTGTTCACAGCTGCCTTCCCACCTTCCATACCCTGATACAACACCTCCTGATAAGAGCGAGATCCTTTTAAAACACACCAAACAATAGTAAGTGCTGTGAGTCCACAGTCAAGCCCCTCAGTAAACTCTTCACTCTAAGCACTAAGCTGCACCCTGAGCAGATTCCATATTTTTAATGTCTGCTTTGGAGCACTCTGGAGTTGATGGCAGTCAGCTGGCTTTGTGAATCTGAGTAAGAAAGATTTTTTTCCCTTTATTGAAGCAAATGAAATAGAAGACACTGACAGAGCGGTGCTATACTCAAAATAGTTTGTGGATTTTCTAACTTATCTAAATAAATGCCTAAGACTAAGACATTCGATGAATTTATGGATTATTGAAAACTCATTTTTCACTCACACCATTGCTCTTAGGCATTATGCAGGTATTTAAGTTTACTAAAGAAATGACCAGTGAAATCCTTGCTGCTTGCATTGCAGAGCTGCACTATCTAATCACACTCTGGTTTGGATACTATCATAGATAAGATGTTCAGTGATTTCCATAGATATGTAGCCCACTGTGCAAGCCACCATTGCCATGTCTTAACAAAATCATGTTTGTCTTTTACCATGGCAGAAGAAAAGATCCTGACCAGTACTTTGTGTTTTAGAAATGAAAGGAATAGCTTCTACTATGGAAAGAAGTTACAGTGTTCTTAACAGGGACTGGCAGAATATAAGAAATATATCATCCAGGGCTTCCCTGGTGGCGCAGTAGTTAAGAATCTGCCTGCCAACGCAGGGGACACGGGTTCAAGCCCTGGTCCAGGAAGATCCCACATGCCGCGGAGCAACTAAGCCCATGTGCCACAACGACTGAGCCCGTGCACCACAACTACTGAGCCCGCGTGCCACAACTACTGAAGCCCACATGCCTAGAGCCCATGCTCGGCAGCAGGAGAAGCCACCGCAATGAGAAGCCCACGCACCACAACAAAGAGTAGCCCCCGCGCGCCGCAACTAGAGAAAGTCCGTGCACAGCAACGAAGACCCAATGCAGCAGAAAATAAAAACAAATAAGAATTAGGAAAAAAAAAAGAAAAGAAATATATCATACAGAAAATCTGTAAAGTCAGACTGTGGGAGAGAGTCTCATCTTCTGCTTGAGAGAGAGCTGACTTCCATAACATGAAGTATGAGGATATATTAGAAAAAAGCAACCCAGTGTCTTAGTTTGGGATGCGCAGAACTGAGTAATAGAGGGAAGTGCAGAATGAAAGGTGGGCAGGGCTGTGATGTGTTGGTGATTTGGTAGCAGTAGTTTCGACAATGTGTTGTTTTTTATTTTTAAACTCCTCACTAAAGTTAGTGACACCACCAAGAATTCCTGAAGAGCAGAAGAATAATTCAGCTGCTAATTGCTAAAAACTATGTAATATATATTGATTTCTGTAGCAGCGTTCCAGGGGAAGAGCTTAGTCCCAGTAGAATTATTCGCAGAGTGACTGGAAACAGTCCTCATTTCTTCTCAATATTCAACAATGGCCACAGCTGCTCTACATGTTCTAACAAGCCTGTCTTACCCTTGTTAGTTTCAAGAAATTTATGAATAGGATCCAAGACTTTTCGTCACTGAACACCTCACGATCCCCGCATACCCTAAAGACCCTTACTGAGGAGGATTGGCCAACATAATCCTTCAGGTTTCTATGATTCAATGTGTCGTTTCACGTTAATTTTAAGAAGCCAATCCTCTTGAACTACTAATGGAGGAATATCATTTAGGACATTGCCTTGTATATGGGAAGTACAGAGTGGTTTTTTATGTCATTTTTTACATTCAAGTAAAACCATCCCCAATTTATACAAGAACTTGATAAGACAAATAAATATGCATTCCAGATGTTGCTCTATCTTTATCCACTTTTGCCCAATGTCAGCTAATGTAGTAAAATTGGAGGGGGAGAATGGATTCCTGGGGATAAATTTGAGATCAACTAGTGTCTGTCATTAAAACTCCAGATTTGCCATGTTGATTAGTTATATCACTATTCCATCTTGGATAACTAAATCCATCTTAGGTGGGTTGTTGTTTTTTTTTTTTTTTTTTTTTTTTTTTAGCTACAACAGTGTGAAGGGAAGAAATGCTTTTTCTCTGGCCAGTACAACTTTTGAAAAATGGGATTTCTGGGTATTTTTGTCTGTTCGTATTATTTAGAGATAGCACAGTGTTGCTTTTAAAAGAGTGAATGATTTGTTTGCTAGAGGCTGTTGTAGTTCAAAGTTAGTGTGTTTGTTCTTATTGAGTTTCTATAGTTGTATGCTGTAGTAATTTAGAAAGGAATTAACCTAGGGAAATTTTAGTCTAAGTAAATGATTAATGTAGAAATCCTACTCATCTCATGTTTATTCTCTGCTACCCCAACACAACAGTGGTGGAGTATAACTTAAACATGATTACATCTGATCAATAGTTCTGATTTGTTTATTTGTTTTGGTCTGGCCAAAAAAAGTTGGAAGAATAAAACTACAAGGAACCACTTCTCTAAAAATATATCTGCTAAATGCACTTGCCATTTAAGTCTTAGACCTGCATTTGCATTAAGTGCTGGGGAATCCAGTGCATCCTATACTAGATCTAATTTGAAGAGGACATAAATCAGATTCTGTTCCTGACATTTATTTATAGAGAGGCCTCTTTACTACGTATGGAGAGTGTACCAGCCTTTTAAGTCATTGCTGTTGTTACTAAATACCATTCGATATTTACTGACTTTTTGAGCAGGTGTTCCTGAATGTTTTTTTAATGATATTACTGTTTAGAATAGGGGTCAGCAACTACCACCTTTGGGCCAAATCCAGCTCGCCACCTGTTTTTGTATGTAAAGATTTATTTATGCTCCTCTGTTTATATGTTGTCTATGGCTGCTTTTGTACTACAACAGCTGAGTTGCATAGCTGAGACAGAGAACATACAGCCTGCAAAACCTAGAATTTATACTATCTGGCAGTCTACAGGAAAAAGTTTGCCTATTCCTGATCTAGAATAATAAGATAAAACTACATGATTACTGATAGCTTATAAAGATCTAATTAACTGTTAGTCTGCACTTGGTTTCTGGAGTAATCAACCACACATTTATTTATTCAACAGATATTTATTGAATGCTTACTATATGTCTGGTTCAGGGGATATAGTAGGGAAAGGATAGAATTCTCCATACTCGTGGAATTTACATTCTGGTGAGATGAGACAAACAATACAGAGAAGTAAAATAAGAACTATGGGGATTGTCAAGACTGTGTTGCCTGTAAGAAACAGGACTTAGCACTTGTGAGTACTGACTGCCCCATCATCTTGGTCTATGAAGTATATGAAGCTGTAATATATTCATGTCTCAGTCCATCCACTGTAACTTACACATTACTAGATGTGTGCTAATTTACCAAAAGTATACATATTAGCCTGTTTTCCCAATTTGTTACATACTAAAATTGTAATGTTTTGTTCATAAAATTGTTTAATTGATGATTATCTTGATTCAGTTCTTAAAAGCTATTTTTAATTAGAAAAATTTAATTAGAAAAATCAAAACCTATCCTAGTATTAAAATTCTAAGGAAAAAATATTAGCAAAGAAAATACAGTAGTACATTAGGAAAATAATGCCCAATGACTAAATGAGATTTATTCCAGGAATACAAGGTTGGTTCAATATTAACAACTCCATTAATATGATATGCCATATAAACAAATATAAAAAAAATATTATTTCCTTTAATAAAATTCAATACCCAATCATGATAAAAAACACTCAAGGAAATAGCAATTGAAGGACATTTTCTCAACATGGTAAAATGCACATGCCTTAGTTTTAAAGCCAATATCTTATGTAGTGAGGGGAATCATTAGAGACATTTCCACTAAGATAGAAACAAGGCAACGATGACCACTGTCTCCACAGCTTTTCAACAGTGTTCTAGAGACATTAGCCAGTGCAGTTAGACAAGAGAACTCAAAAGCATAAGAATGAGCATAGAAGAAGTAAAACTGTCCTCTATATAGATGATACAATAGTAAACCTAGAAAACCCCAGAGAATCAATGATAAATTAACTCAAACTATTAAAGAATTCAGTGCAGTAGCAGGATATAAAGTTAACATACAAAAAGCTGTAGCCTATACACAAGCAATAAACAGAAGACCTACTGGTAGGAAAAAAAAAATCCTATTTGTAATAGCAACAAAGAAGGTGAAATGCACAGGAATAAATTTAACATAAAATGTGCTGCAAAACTTCTGTGTACCTGAAAGAAACTAAAGAAGACTTGAACAAATGAAAGCCGTCTCCTGTTCTTGAATACAATGAGCCCAACAGTCATCAGTTTTCCTTATGTTAATTTATAATATTGGTGTAATCCCAGTAAACATATCAGCAAGTTATTTTATATAGTTAGATAGGTTGATACTAAACTTCAGATAGAAAAAACGAACATGCTAAAAAAACATTGAAAAAGGAAAAGCAGGGATGGGAGTTGGGGGAGGACCAGCCTCACTAGATATTAAAACATGCTGTAAGAGTAGACTTTAAAAGGTTCTCATCACAAAAGATAAAATTAGATCCATATCTCTTACCACACAAACAAAAAAATTCCCAGTAGATTAAGATGAAAACACATGTGTACGTGAAAAAAACTGAGTTCCTCTTTAACTTTGGTTCAGAGAAAAGCTTTCTCACTATGACTTAGAACCCAAAGACAATAAAAATAAAAATGGATGAGGCACTTCCCTGGTGGCGCAATGGTTAAGAATCCTCCTGCCAATGCAGGGGACACGGGTTCGAGCCCTGGTCCAGGAAGATCCCACATGCCACGGAGCAACTAAGCCCGTGAGCCACAACTGCTGAGCCCGCGTGCCTAGAGCCCGTGCTCCACAACAAGAGAGGCCGCCGCAGTGAGAAGCCCGCACCCCGCAACAAAGAGTAGTCCCTGCTCGCCGCAGCTAAAGAAAGCCCACATGTGGCAACGAAGACCCAGTGCAGCCAAAGATAAATAAATTAATTTTAAAAAAAAGAGGAAGGACATACATTATTTTTTAAAAAAAGGATGAGTTTGATTACCTTTTTAAAAATTCCTTTATAAAAGATACCATAAACAAAAGACAGCTGACAGACTCGGGGACAATATTCACAACTTATACCACAGACAAAGGGCTAACACTAACATCCCTGATATATAAAGAACTATTAAAAATTTCAGGACAAAGGACTAAAAACCCAGGTAGAAAAATGGGGGGAAGACAGGAACAACAGATTCACAAAATATAAAAATAGCGCCCAAACCTGAAAAAATGGTCAAACTCAGAATTAGAGAAATGCAGATTCAAAAATCTCAGATACCATTTCTCACATAAAGACTGGCAAATATTTTTTAAATGACAGCATATTCTGTTAGTGAAGTTATGGAGAGACAGGCCCTTCAGACATTGCTGGTGAGAATGTAAGTCTTTTTGTACATAGGTACATATGTCTTTTTATATAACTGACTCTTCGAACCATAGAAATATTTCACAGACCAACAAATAGCAAAACAATTAAAGCGTCATGGAGGGAAATTTGAAAATACATAACCTCTTGACCCAGCAATCCCTCTACAAGGAATTTGCTCTAAAGATAGGCCTCCAACAGTACAGAAATGCATATGCAAAAGACTGGAAACAACCTAAATGCCTATACATAGGAAAGTGGTTGAGTAAACTATGGAACACTCACAAAAAGGAGAGCTATATACCTATTTTTTAAATAAGGAAAATGCTATAAATTGATAGGAAGTATTCTCGGGACATGCTGTTAAGTGAAAAAGCAAAGCTTGAAAGATAACCTAGGATGTGCAACTTTTCACATAAGGAAGAAGATAATATAAGGGGATATACAGCTGTCTTCTCATTTATGCAAAAAAATATGTGAAAGATAAAGATAAACCAAAAACTAAAGGGATTGGTTATTTATAGAGGGCAGATGGGAAAAGGGGTAGGAAGAAGGAGGAATGGGAAGAAGGTAGCAGGGATGAGGAGGGAGTGACTCCTGGGCATATGTCTTTTTGTGTAGCTCTGACGCTTAGAACCGTAGAAGTATTTCACATACCCCCCAAATTTGAAAACAGTTAAAACCAATCAGTATGCAAAGGGAACTCAAAATGAAATACAAGCCCTAACAGATGACTCGGTGTTTTTCATAAGGATATAGTCTAGTAATTCTGAAATTACTTTGTGTAGATAACAGAATTGAACAATATATAAATTGATTTAGATAATGAGAACTGCTTTTCTTAATGTTGGAGAAAGAACTTATAAATAAGGACAGGGAGAAGGGTAAAATGTACCCTCTAGGGCTTCCCTGGTGGCGCAGTGGTTGAGAGTCCGCCTGCCGATGCAGGGGACACGGGTCCATGCCCCGGTCCGGGAAGATCCCACATGCCGCGGAGCGGCTGGGCCCGTGAGCCATGGCCGCTGAGCCTGCGCGTCCGGAGCCTGTGCTCCGCAACAGGAGAGGCCACAGCAGTGAGAGTCCCGCGTACCGCAAAAATAAAAAAAACAAAAAAATGTACCCTCTAGTTTTGGATTGGAGTTAGAGGTATTTGCATAAACTCATGATTACATACACACACAAATACTAAGATACAGAGTATATGTGTATGCATTAGTGTACATACATATTTCCTACCTCTGTTCACTGAGAGGGCCTAGAAGCAATAAGTCCCCGGGAATAATGCGCAGACCCAATGCCCAGATCTTAGTCTCTGAACACCATCCTCCAATAAAAAAGAGATGAGCCTGGAACATCTTGTGATTCCAAAAATAAGGATTTGAAAAAAATAAAATAAGAATTTGGAACAATCTGAGCAACAAAATAATGGCAAGGTTGGATTTTAATCCACAAGTGTGTGAGTTTTCTGTTCTGTATGACAACTTATCACAAATTTTGCAGCTTAAAACAGCACACATTTATTATCTCACATTTTTTCTCGCCAGGAGTCCAGTCACAGCCTCACTGGGTCCTCTTATCAGGGTCACAAGGCTGTAGTCAGAGTGTTGGATGGTCTCGTTTTCATCTGGAGACTCAACTAGGGAATAGTCTGCTTCCAGTCTCATTCAGATTGTTAGAAGAATTCATGTCCAGTGGTTGTAGAAGTGAGGCCCTCAGGTTCCAGAGGCTGCCTGTCCTGGCCATGTAGCTCAGTTCCCATCATAGAAGCTCACTTCTTCAAAGCCGTCAGGAGCGTCCTTCAGCTCAGAGAAGCCCTAAGTCCTCTTTTAACATGAGGCCTATGCAGGGTTATCTCCCTCTTGATTTTTGCAAAGTCAACTGCTTAGGGACTTTAATTACATCTGTAAAATCCCTTTAACTTTGCCATATAAAATAATTTTAGGAATGATAGCCCATCGCTTTTGTTATATTCTTTGGCTAGAAGCCAAGTCACAGGTTCTGCCCTCAGTGAAGAGGTGGAGATTACAGAAGAGTGTGACTCACTGGAAGTCATTCTGTCGTGTGTCTACCACATTGAGTCTGCATGGATACAAACAGTCTAATAAATACATAAACAAGTAGAGAAGAAGAGATAGTTCTTCCTTGTAATAGATTCCCATTAACAAATGTGGAAGGAAAGAAGGAAATAAAGAATCACCAGTTAGCAAACACCACTGTAATAAATGTTGCAGACAAGATTCTCTAATGGATGCTAAAATTAGTGGATGCAAGTTTGAGGAGACACAGGATTTGCATAGTCTCAAATACCTCCTAAGATACTTATCAATTACCAAGGGCAGAATAGTAACTTTTTATTGGAGCTTGGTGGACAACAGCTTTGCCTAGTAATCAAGGTAAAGGTTACCACAATGAAACATCAATGTCATGAACCCCTTGGGTAGAATGAACTGGGAAGGGCATGACACTTTTGTGGTACCGAAATGTGTTACCTCGTTTCAATCATGACACAATAACAGACTAAGCCAAATTGAAGAACATTCTACAAAATGACTGATCAGTACTCTTCAAAAGCATCAAGGTCATAAAATATAAGGAAAGACTGATTGACTAAAGGAGACTAAGGGGAAATAACAACTAAATGCGATATGAGACCCTAGAATGGAAAAAGAGATGTTAAGTGGAAAAGTTGGTGAAATTCAAACATCTTTAATTAATAATCTTGTACCATCTTGTTCCTCTTGATAATTATATACAGGTTCTATAAGATATGAACACTAGGGGAGGTGAATTAAGGAATATAAGACAGCTCCTTGTATAGCTTTATAACTTTTCTCTGAGTCTATAATTCATTAAACATAGAGCTCTTTTGTAAAAAAAATTATAGTATAGACTTGTGCTTACAGTTTTAAGTCAGCAAAAGTAGAAATTCAGGTGACTTATTGATGTTTCATTTCTTAGTTTGTTGCACCAAAATTTAGGACAATATTGTGTACATAGTCACTGAAGAATGAATACATCAGTGTGAAGTGGTGGAATTTATTCTATCTCACAGGATAGTTTTTTTCCAGTTCTTTTCCCCCCATTGTGCTTACATCATTATAGACACAGACTAAGGGGGAAATGGGGCTTTCTTTATTTTTTATTTTATTTATTTATTTTTTTTTTTTGCGGTACGCAGGCCTCTCACTGCTGTGGCCTCTCCCATTGCGGAGCACAGGCTCGGGACGCGCAGGCTCAGCGGCCATGGCTCACGGGCCCAGCCGCTCTGCAGCATGTGGGATCTTCCCGGACCGGGGCACGAACCCGTGTCCCCTGCATCAGCAGGCGGACTGTCAACCACTGTGCCACCAGGGAAGCCCGGGGCTTTCTTTAAAAACTCAGTTTTAACGTTAAAGCCTTCTTGTGAATTTGGTTTATTTACTATATATGGCAACATTCTCTTTTAAAATAATTACCAAAAGGTTTTACTTACATCAAACGTGTCGTATAAAAATCCATGGTTTTGGAGGTGTTCAGTCAATTCAGTTGGTTCAAAGCGCTCTAAATTTTCTTCTTTATATGGACAGTGGACAGAAATGAGTCTTCTGTGTTATGTTTCTCAGACATGTTTTCTGATTCATTATCTGCTGTGACAGTGCTTATACCTGTGCTAATGGTGGATGAAGTTATTTCTTAGTAACTATGCAACTACTGATGGAAAGATAGGGGTTGAAAGCAAATGGAGAATTTTAAACAGTTTGGGCAAGTCTGGCTTTACCATGAAAAGGCTCTTGTTTGTTTCTTTAAAGGGTGGATTTAGTAGATAGCTCATTGCCTTAGAGATATCTCTCTTAGAATTGCACCAGATAACCAGTAGTGCTGCTTGGATATGGAAGTATTTTATGAATTCATGAGAGTTCTTACAGCCTTTTTTATTTTTACTTGAAATATTGTATATAAGAGCAGTGCCTGGGGCCTGCATAGTGTAAGTAGTGGTGTCCAGTATTAACGTAGAATTACTGTTTGTTTTTACTGTCATGAGTCTATGAATCCAGTCTGTCATGCAGAAACAATCATTATAATGTAAGCGCTTACTGTCTTACTGCAGCTGATTCCCCAGTGACATTTTAGAAAGTCGGTATTTGGCTGCAGAGTGCTTTAAGTTTCTAAATGGACTGGAGCTTGGGGGCCTTAGGGTATTTCATAGGAACCACATGACCCTTGAGTGGACACACAGCAACTTTTGTGTATCTGTAGTCAAGCTGATGGCAGTGTTTACCCTTGAAGTTGTTTTCACCCAAAATGTAAGTGTTTTTTTGCTTTATATTTAATTATTTGGTACTAATACTAATTTATTACAGATGTCTAAGAGTAAATGATGAATGGTTACACAAATTCTTTTCCGTTTGTCTAGGTCTTTTATCATCTAGTTGTGGCTCTAACTCCTACTGGTTTCACAGCACATTTTTCAGCGTCTATAAATTCAGCTCTTGATTTTCACTTTATCTGACAATGAAAGTGGCAGTTGTACCCAGAAGCATTCAAATACATTCATAAGTTTTACATTCTTTTCTAAAAGTCCCAAAAACAGCTTGAGAATTTTTTATAGTTGTATTTTAATAACTCTTTATACCTATTATCTAGATAGAAAATCATCTTCCTGCCTCTCTGGCTGTCACAGATACAGCTGTTATTAGAGTTAGCAATGAGGGGTGGTCCTCAGAGACCATTCTCTTCCTGGTCTGTACTCAGGCTGCCTGGCCTAATAGAGACGCCATCAGGTAAAAACACAGGAAGGGGTTGTCTTTTGTGTAAAACACCAGGCTCTGCATCACGACCTCTGCTGAGGTGAATTGGTGGTAATCTTCAGTACATTAATTTCCCTCTCTACTCAATAACTGTGATTCCTCTTAGCAATATACAGAACTATGCAAGAAGTGGGTCCTATGGTGTCAGAGCAGTTCACCTGATCTAGCATGATCACAGACTACCATATCAGAGGGCTACGTAGGGATATATATATGCAGGTATATGTGGATATGTATGTATATGTGTGTGTGTGTGTGTGTGTGTGTGTGTGTGTATTTCTGTCTTCCCAATTTATTTTAGCAAAGGGGGAGGTTAGAAGATAAAAATAGCATGATCCTCATATACTTTGTGTATCTGTAGCCATGTTGATGGCAGTGTTTACCCTTCAAGTTGTCACCCAGAATGTAGGTGTTTTTTACTTTATATTTATTTATTTGGTACTAATACTAATTTACTACAGATGTCCAAGAGTAAATGAATGGTTAAACAGTGCTTTGAGGATTATGTTAAATTCAACCATCATTTTTATTCTATAATACTTTTAGTCTCAGAAATGTATCTAAACTTCTGAGGCAGAAAGTGAGTTGATATTGTCACGTGGCTCTGATGATTCTTAAATTTCAAAATCCTGTCTCTAGCCTTCACATGATTCACTGTCTCTCTTTAATTAATAAAATAGTAAATATCTTTTGCTTTAATTCATATTCTCAGATTAAGGACCCTTAAATAACAAAGATTTATTAAATATTTGTTATGCTATTGGAGGGATTAAAGGAGTAAAAGACATGATTCCTGGCTTGACAAGGAGCTTACGTTATAATTTGAAAAGACAAACAGCAAAAATTAAATAAATGGAAATCAAATAGATGGTAAATATTGCCGTATTAGCAATAAAGATCAAAAGAGATACAGAATAATATTTCTTCTTTAGTGATAATGTACACTATATTTTATAGTAGTGTGTTTTTTTATTGAGATTTTCCTCTAAGTTTTTGTTAAATCTCTGACTTATTATAAAGCTTTTTTAGAAGTCGCTTGATATTACTATATTGAATAAATATTACCAATGAAACATTGTTGGCCTCTATTCATGCCTTCCCACTTAGAGACTAGTCTAAACTCAGGAGGATGAGTTTAATTCATCAGTCTTGGATTTTGTTAAATGCATTGTCGAAGTGTGTGTCAGGAGATTTCAGCTACAGATTGACTTGTCTGTGAATTTAGGAACTCATACAGTAAGAAACTGAACTTTTCAGGAGGTAATTCGATAAATATGTTTATGCCTGTTTCCTCATTGTTTTACCAAAAAATGTCTAAAAATATCACTCTTTGAGCTATATATTTTTCTTTGTGAAGCCATACTTTCGTGAACATGAAGATTAAATTTAACCGTGTCTTGGTTTTGCACAATTGCAACGTTAATGCAGAGGGTTCCCTATCCCCACTTCCCCTCCTGTGTTTTACAGGCAGTCAGATGCCTCCTCAGCCACCTGGGAGCCAGTCAGAATCCAGTTCTCATCCTGCCTTGAGCCAGTCACCAATGCCACAGGAAAGAGGTTGGTCTTCAATTCATATCTTACATACCTTTCTGTTTTGAGTATATAAGGCTTATATGAATTTGCTTACCTATGCACCTCCTTATAAATAATTTTTAAAAGGATATTGTGTTTCCTTATCAGATGAAAGTAATAAATAAGAACCTACATGTAACAATAAATATTGAAAAGAAGGATGCTTTCTTGCAGATTGGGTGGTTTTACCAAAGTGCAGTTCAAGACCCAAAGAATATATATGTCCCCATAGAACCATGAAGTATACTTTATACATGACTATAGTCTGATATTTGATCTAGCTGTGTAAAAATGACTGTTAATGATTCAGTTTGGATATTGGTCCTATGAGGTAAAAAAGTATTGTTAAGTATGTGTGTCTGTTCAGCTGGTTTGATCAGTTACTTGTCCCATGATATTTAACAGTAAAATTTTAAACACATAGTAACACCTCGTACTGTAGGATTATAGGATCTTAGAACTGGAGCTGACCTGAAAGATTATAGAGTCTGTTCACCTCAATTTATGAATAAAGGATATGAGGACCGCAGAGGTTCTGTATGACCTTCCCATTCTCAGAAGCACGTTAGTGCCAGAGCCAGAGGAAGGAATGTGAGCTATTCCTGAAGCCCTTGAACAATCAGGTTGTCCCACATCTGCAAACTCTTTGACCTCTCACTCAGTTCTGCCTGTTATTGCCTTGATTGAAGCCTTAGACCTTCCTTTGTTTGCTGCTGAGTTCTCTCTCCCCTTCAGAAGGAGAGCTACTTTTGTTGATGGTGGAGGTGGTGATTTTAATCCAGATTAGTGTCGACTGGGCCTTACAAGCCTGCTGCACCATCTAGTGCTTTGCCAAGTGGCTTCCCACTGCCTGGGGGTCAAGGCCCATCTGCCCCACCCCGTGGAGACGTCACTTTCCTTCACTCCCACCCAGAAAACAGACATTGCTGGCTTGGTAGCTGATACTTAAAGGCTCCTGACCCGTAATGTTTATAATTATTACTGTATGGGTTGTAAAGATGATGATTTGTTTCTAATTAGAATTATAAGTATAAAGTTTCAGTTATTTTACATATTAAAAACTCAGCAACATGTTATTTAGAAAGTAATACCAGTGAAAAGATGAATTAGCCTTATCTGTATATCATTCGTGTTAAAATGAATGTTTAGTAAGAATAAAATGAAGTGTTAATTTCTAATACCTTTACATATTTAACTTTTTTATTATAATTTAATGTATAATTAATACTTTAATTCCCTTATCAAAATACTACAATATGTCTTAATAATGGAATAGTTCATGGTTTTTAAACTTCAGGGTGCACAAGAATCATCTGGAGAATTTGTCACGCTAGATTTTTAGGCCACACCCCCAGGTTTCTGATGCGGTAGGTTTGAGGTGTGGAGTGCTCACGATCTGCATTTCTGACAAGTTCCCAGGTATTGCTGATGCAGTCTGAGGACCGTACTTGGGCGACCCCTGCCTTATAACAATGCTATAATATGTTTTAATAGTTGTGTGATGTGTGTATTTGTTTCTCTAAACTTTCCACTGTGGCCTCCTATAAATCAGTCTTGCATCTCCCATCCTCTCTATCAATTGCTTGTTCTGTGTTAACTCCTCACATGGCTCTGGTTGTCTGGAAGACATTACAGACATTCATGGGGAGAGCACTGAAGCCAAGCCAGGGGGAATTCTCCCCAAACTCCCTTTCTTGGCCGTGGGTTGTACCTCCCTTGTGTGGCTCGGTCAAGGAAGTGAAGAAAAAAGGGTAAAAGAAATTATCCTACACTGCAAGCCCACTCAGGCCAGACCCAGAGCTAAAATGAAGATTTTTGTTATTTAATCTTCACCATATCCCTGAAACATCATTCCTACTGCGAGAATTCTGCTAATTTTGCAAGGATCAAAAGATAAGAGGCACCTTATTTGGAAGTCCTACAGTTCTAACCTTTACTGCTAAGAACTAAAAAGAGGGCCCCCTCCACATCCTCCAGTGTCTTCCCAACCCCTTCCTCCTGACAAATGTTTAAGGAATTTTAAAATGTAGAAAACCAAATATGAAGGACGAGATGACAGGAAATATAGTTAAATCAAACTTTTAACTTCATACATTTGCAAGGCAAAATTGAGGACGTTCCTCTGGTGTCACTGTATGGAAACCACTATGTTGATATGTTTGGGGTTTTTCCCCCCTCTTATGTATAGTGTGGTTTTGGTAACTAGTAGTGGATACGTAACAATCTGGCTAATATAATGACCATTTCCTTCAAGTAGCAAAAATGAGTTTTATGATTTGCTAAATCTGAACTGATTTTTATGAACGTATTCCTCAAACCTCCCCTGAGACTGTGCTGTATGCGCCATGTGCATTCCTTGTGTGCCTTTTGTTGGTTGGACAACCCCTGAGAAGGAAAACTTATTTTAAAATGACTGTTGGATGATGCTTTCCCATGCGTGAGTTAAATTTCCTCTAAAATTGGGTAGCAAGTACTCTTTTAAAAAATGGCTTTGTTATTTGTTAAAATCTAGGAAGGAACGTTAGCTCCTACCTAATAACACTTGATCAGATATTTTAATGGCAAGTGACATGAATATTTTAATGATTTGATACAATAATGAAAACCTGTTCCTTGTTTTACCATCATTTGGTATGTACCAACAGTATATATAGTGCAAAATAAATCTAAGAAAACCGTTGCTAGAAAATTCCCCAGGGCTGATTCCCATGTATTGAAAAGTAAATTAACTTCATTTATACCTTTACAGTTTGTATATCTGCCCCCCCTTACTTAAGGAAGTAATGAAAGAAGCAGAGAGGGAAAAAAAATACATTGGTGAGTTAGCATCTTATTTTAAAAAATGTATTCTTTCTCAGAAACCATGGACCTTGATAGACAAGATAAGAACATAGCTTCTGCACTGCTGAGTGCTAAAATAACCAAGTTAAACACTTCCTTTTACACTTACTTTGTTTTAACAAGTAAGATTATAAGAGAGTAAGATTCCACAATTATACACATTTTCTCTAATGTACCCACAGGAGATAGCTTTTCTTTAATGGTAGAGAATCTAGAAACACACTTGCCCGGAGACAACTGCACAAAATAGGAGATGCAGCCTACTTTCCTTGGAGGTGCAGTTTTCTGGGTTGTCTCCAAAGTCCTCGTGGGGGACAGCAGTGCTGACAAACGGCCCCGGAGCTAGGTTCCTGCAGGCTCAGGAAGCTGATCTCTTGCTCTGCTGTGGTTCCTTCGTGTTTGGTCTTTGTATCCCCATTCAGGAAGAACATTTATTAATAAACTACATACCCTGTTTAGGAGAATTTTGCAAATCTGAGGCTGTCCTGGGGTCTGAAGAGCACTGGCAACAGCAAGGCCATACCGTCTTCCCGAGGTTGAGCGCAGAGTCCGTGCCCTGTCCAGATCCCAGGCCCTGCAGTGCCCACCCCCCTCTTCAGTTCAGTACCCTCTTCACCTGGTGGTTCTGGTGTCGAGTGTGTCAAAGGACATCAGTCACAAATTCATTTCCCCACATTGTACGTAGGTGAAAATAACTGAGTTTCTGTAGTTTTCTGTTCTCCGTCTATGGAGGTATATGTGGATATGGCCATCATAAGTTACAAAAAGGAGGGAGACACTTGGGATGTTCATTGGCCGCTTTATTCTTCTGTAGTATTGTCACTACATTTCATGTACTTTCCCATACAAAACTTGATTTAGTACTCTCCTGTTTGCCTATTATGTGGTGCTTCTTACTAACTGAATAAGGAAAATTAGTTCAGATTATTTGGTTTTAACTTCTTCATTACTGATATAAGTTTGGGTTTGCTTTTTTTTAAAAGGTCAAAACTTCAGTTTAGTATTCTGTAACACATTTGCCATTGGTTTTTATTTTAAACCACATCTTTTCTCTGTAGACCTCATATAACAACATACAGAATTGCTATTAAAGCATCTCATGCAGAAAATCAAATACAGTACTGTGAATTATATGAACTAAGGCAATGGAGGAACGGTTAAGATAACCCTAAAATACTGAAATATATTTTACAAGAAAATTGTAGCTAACAAGTTTAGATTAGCTTTATCCTTCTTCTTCTTTAGCATATGTATCTTAAAATTTGAAAAGAGCAATAGGAAATGGCTTAATAGTGGGTTGTCCTGTTTTCCAGGAGGACTTGGAGGGAGTGTGGAATAGTCGTCTGAGTAGATAAATAAGCATAATTATTATTAACATCAAAATGATCACATTTTGTTTTGTTTTGTTTTGTTTTTTTGCGGTATGCGGGCCTCTCACTGTTGTGGCCTCTCCTGTTGCGGAGCACAGGCTCCGGACGCACAGGCTCAGCGGCCACGGCTCACGGGCCCAGCCGCTCCGCGGCATGCGGGATCTTCCCGGACCGGGGCACAAACCCGTGTCCCCTGCATCGGCAGGCGGACTCTCAACCACTGCGCCACCAGGGAAGCCCAATGATGACATTTTTAACCCCTGTAAGATGTTAAGCTTCATGAAACTAACAAATGCCCTTCTAGTTTATTGGATTAGCAATTAGGTGAAAATGTTTCCAGAAGGCTTATTTATGTGGACAGATGTAGAGAGGTTCAGAATTAATTTTTTGAAAAGCTTTTAATTGAATTCCCTTTTAATTTTCACAGTGGTGTCTAGTTAAATATTCATTTGAATGCTAGTGGTTTTCTGAAGGTCTGAACTAGATCTGGATTCTCAAAATCAACATAGGTTATTTAACCCTTTTCATCTAGTGTGCCAGCAGGGATTTCCTTAGTGTAATCCCATAGTATTTGAATAATTAGAAGGTAGTAATGAGGATTTAATTAGTCCTTGAGATACGCTGAAAGCAGAACCACTAAGAACTTTCCCTTTTAGACGTGGATTGCAAGCAGAACTGATGCTGCTACCGGACTGTGATGTGCTAGAAAATGTATTCTATCACTGGAGGCACTTCTTTGGCACCATTCCGTGACCGTCAGATCTGTACGGAGGGCATCCTGGGTGAAATCTTCCAGAATTACTGAGTTCCCCAACCCCCAACCTTTATTCTTGTCCAGCCACATGACAACCTTTTCTTCCTCTCAACTGTTTAAACAGAGTTGTAGTCAAAGTATACAGGCTTCCTGTAGCTAATTGAGAACCAACTGTTACTGTATCGGTGGTGCCCAAATTAGACAAGCTAGTCAAGTTGTGTATTTACTCTATAGCTGCAGGACAAGGAAAAAATAACAAAATTTTGCAGTTTCACATATCTCAAGTATTTAATCCAGCCAGGCTTAGTCCTTGACAGCTGTATGTCAAGTGAATCACAAAATTCTCATCTTTGGAATCTGATATCCACAGTGATCTTTATCAGTAGCTCCAGTTTTATAAATACAAACAGTGCCATTATCCAGAAAAAGTGTGTAGCAGATGGGGTGAGCTCAGGCATTTAGATGTTCTTTTTGTGTGCTACCATGAGAAGGTGAATCAGAATCTGTGTACTTCTAAAGTATAAGGTTTCAAACTTATTAGATTGATTGAATAGAATATGTCTTCATTATTCTTATATATTTTTATCCTGTTATTAATCCCAAATGTTAACTGCCTTGGCATAATTTTATTCCCTCTTTAATGAGGTATGTTAGCTTCTTTTCAGCATCTGAATAGAATTCCTTATTAAATTTCTAGGCACATTCTTTTTGCTGAGGGCAAATCTCTCTCTTACTTTTTAATGCCAAGGGCAAGAAAGAGATCTCTTAAAATAAATCCAGTGTCTTACTGTAGCTTAGACTGAACTCTTGAGGGCCAGAACTGAATCTTGTTTATGCTCTGCATCCCTGTGTCTACAACAGCGCCTCCCATATAATAGATGTTTAGCAAAGACTGAGCTGGACAGCAGAAAGTAATTCAGCCTTCACAGCCATTCAGAAGTGTCAGATCTTTTCAGAGCACAGAACAACCAAAGAACAAAAGACTTCTTGTTCTGAAATTAAGAAAGCTTACCATATTGACATGTCTTCATTCAGTTTTCCCATTATAGGTCATTTGCCGTAGCGTAGAGTGTTTCTCTCTCTTGCACCAGATTAAAGCTACCACTTCTGTCTTCCATTCTTCCCAGGCATATTTCTACAACCATACAGACCCGATGTCAGTCTGAGCTGGGGTGCTCGCACCTGGAGCTTTGCACTAAGTGAATTGTCCAGGGGCCAGCCATGCTCTTTATAACCGAGGAATATTTAGATGGAAATAAGTAAAACTTTGGAAAAAATGTTAATGCTACTAGCTTATTTCCTAGTGATAGCTACACCAAAAACCAGTTTTGAAATTTTAAAAATTATTTTTCATCATCTTAATTGACCTAACTCAATTGTTGAGAACAGATTAGCCAGTAAGTATAGAAATGAAGGAGGCCACCGAGATAATTGTTAAGGACTTGGAAGTAGGATTTTTTTTTTTTTCTGTTTCTGCAAACTACAGAAATTATTTTGTTGCTCTTTCTTTGAGATTCTCAGGTTTAAGTATGACAGTCAATCTGCAGATGCTGAGATGTTTCACAGGGTAGGTATACTGGTTGTCCGAAAATGATCTCCTAATCTACCTTTCTAATTGCTCATGCATGTAAAGGTGTTCTTATCGTTTATATTATGAGCACACTAAATACAAAAAGATGCTGCCTTTCAGGACAAGGGTATTGTCAAAGAGAAAATAGATGTCTTTCCTCGAGCGTCGTCGCGTAAACATAGGAGATCAATGTGTGAAGGCATTAATGATAGTCTGCCTCCACCCCCAGATGCAATTAATTTAGCCTCTGCTCTTAATTGAGGATCCTTTTTTATAATCAGTGACAGATGAAAATAAACTCAAATGGGAGGTACTATACAAGAGAGAATATCTACAAAGCTGTTTCTAATTTCTTCAGCCCCAGAACTCTACCTCTGGGCTGGATTGTGGACCAAGCCAAACTAGTCAGTAATGAAGGGAATAACAGTATAGGAATTGTATTAGGGTTAGTGTTGAATTCCTAGTAAGTCTACTATCCAGAGATCTGTTCACCAAAGTGCTCAGAAAACAAGTATCACGTACAATAAAAGTCGATTTATATTCATTGAAGAATCATCAGTCTCCATTTCAGAATATTTTAAAAGAAGCAAAGTTTTGTTACTTTTGTATGTGCAGTAATTTTTTTAATTGCCAGTTAAAGCTTGCTTTTAATAGTTAACACTCATTTGTAATTGGCTCATTATTCTTCAGTGAAAGTATTTGAGAACATCTGGATCTTAGGTAAATTCAGCATTGTGTATTGCGTGCACTTATTTCTAAGAACGTGTTTTCTCCTGTGCTTTTTGGGTCTTACCTCAGTGAAAGACTGCTGTCTGCCTCGTTTCTCAAGCCAGAAAGCTAGAAGGCATCCTTGATGTCTTTTTCCCTCCCATCTGCCCTACCCTAGTCATCCCATTCTGGGACCTCCACCCCTGGGTTGTTTGTCACAGGTCCCCCTTTCTTGACTTTCACTGTCACGACCCCTGCCCAGGCCACCGAGGCATCCTCAGCACCTCCCAACCACTCTTCCTGTCTCAGCTTTGCTCCCTTCCATTCACTTCCATACTGCATCCAGAATGGTCTTTCCAGAAGGCTGGTGAGATCATGTCATTCCCTTCATAAAAGCCTTGAAGAGCTTGCCTTTGCCTTCGGAGAACGGCTTTGCTGATGCACTTGGTTCCTAGGCCCCTTCTCATCCCTCTCAGCCTCCCTTTCTGGTCTCGCTCCCATCACACCACTGCCTCAGAGTCTCCGGCTACACGGAGTCCCTTCTGGGAGCTTCACGTAAGCGCCTCTCCGACCCACTCCTCAGCCCCCACCCCACCCCATCCCTTGCCCATCTTTACTAACCCCTCATGTCCCCCGAACAGCCTGGCACCTGTTAGGTCCCTGAGTCCAGTCCGTGTTTACTGAGAGAGCAAAGAAGGAAGCATGACTTGCTCTGGTGATGCCCCACAGGCCGGGCACCAGCCCACCCAGGCTGGCGGTCCTCGGGACCCCTTGCTGGGGTTGCCAGTGGAGTTCTCTCCCAGCGAGAGCTCTGTGAGGACCAGGACCATGTGGCCCTGTTCCGTGTCATAGGTCCAGTGCCTCTTACAGCACCTTCTTTTCCTCATCTTAATCTTCAGGCAGTTTGGAACCAAAACATTTGCGTTTAGGTGCAGACTTAGCACTAACTGGTTTTGTGACCTTGGACAGTTAATTAAATCTCTGCTTCCTCATTTGTAAAATGGGGATCAGAGCATCCTGTAGATAATGTTATATGGATCAAATGCAACCTTGTATCCAAAAGTTACATATTGCAAAGCACTGTGCAAATATTTGTGATAAGCATCAGGCACAGGTGACTCAGGTGAGACCTGGGTTGAAAGCCTTAAAAGGTGGTTTCTTTGCTTCTTCCAGCACATAGCGACACATACAATTGGCTTTGCCCTCAGCACTGAAGCGGACTTTTGCAGCTAAAACGCCAAAGAATTGTATAACAAGGAAAGGCCGGATATTTTGCCCCCATCTACCATCTGGGTAATTAGTCTGATCCGTCCCCTGACTCTCATTTTCCTGAGGATGGATGATGTCAGTAGCCGAGAGGGCTTTGTGGGCGTGGATGGGGAGAACTTAGATGCTGTCGTCTGTGCCTCCGAATATAGGGCGCTGTGGTGGCAGGGAAGGAAGAGGGAGCGATTCTGCCAGTTAACCTGAGAGCACAGCTGGGAGAGCACTGGGGGGCCCGGGTTACAGCCTTGAATGGGTCATTAGTTTCTGTCTTCCTCAGAGCGGTTCATGTTGTGAAGAGAAGCAGGCAGGCAAATAAACACTGAAGATATTAAAATGTAACAAGAATATTCTTTAAAATCTATTTTTCTCTCCAAATGGGAGTCTGACACCTATTTGCGATGAGAAATCACTCTGTGTTTATAGTCGGAGGCTCCCTGCTAAGGCGGTACAGCGTGTGGCCATTATTTCACACATGTGGAGAAACATCGTTTATTGAACTGCCTTGAAGAAACAAGGCAGTTATTCTGTGAATTTTTAACAGATGCCAACATGACAATACATCGTCCACGTGCCAAAGGAAAAAACGCGCCTTCCTTTGTGGTGGCTTATGGGACCCTGGGTGTTTTGTGGGTGTCCTGACGGCGCTGGAGCTCTGCCAGCCGAAGAGGCACCTCTGATGAAGGCATCACATTTGCGTGCAGTTGGTACTGCGCTCGCTTGCTGTCCTGCGGTAGCCTGAGCACTCTGGCTCTTTCTTTGCTGTGCTGTCTTTCGTGGGTGGCATGAACCATGGTGTGGGCCTTGTGCTTAACGTTGCTTTTTCTAACAGGATTTAAGGTCTCCAGTGATTACGTTGCAGAGTTGGTTGTCTTTCACGAAGAGGGAAAGGATATACAGTTGGAGGCTCAGGTCCATGTTAAAATGCCTTCCAGTTTAATTTTCTGAAATTCCCTGTGTTTGCTCCATTATTTATTTGACTTTCTTTCTAAATCAGTTTTGTAACACCCTTCAACTTAGGGAGGCATTTTCATTGGATGGTCCTTTAACCCATCAGTGACTCTTCTGGAGTTGTGATAACCTGTCATTGCTTATTTGGATTCATGGAGCTTTCCTCTGTATTTTTCCATGTAGCATCTCCTCCAGATATGCCTTAAGGCCTGAGTTATAATTTCATTCTATTTTTGAGCATTTTTAAAGTACTTCTAAAGATAAGCTGTATCTCTGTCTTTCCAGTGAAGAGTTTTTCTTCATTCATACTGCGTAAAAGCATTCTGTATTCATTTCATCCCTTACATGGAAAATGTGATTTGTTTATAATGACTACATAAATCAGTTGCTTGAAAAAATTTTTTTGATCTGCTAAGGTTTAGATAGTCACAGTGGATTTTTCTTTTCTCTAAGAATTTTCTTTTTTTCAAATAAGAGAGTCATATAGCCTTTTTTAAACTATTAAGTGGAAAAACACCCACTTAATAAACCACAAATAGTATGGTGTTGAAGAAAATATTTAAAAGGTCTTGAAAACTCACTTATCTGATAATAATATAGATAGACATTTTAGAAATGCCAATTCTCTGTTAGGCCAGTCTGCTAAGATTTCAAGATAGCAATGTGTTTTCTTAAAAACACATTAAGAAAAAGAAAAGCGTCTTTGGCTTAATTAGTCTTTAATACTGGCCTCTGTATAAAGATTGAAGTAGCATCTTCCCTAGACTTCACATGACTTATACCACCATGCAATATTTAGAATAGATTGTCTGTCTAGGACTTTTCCATTGATTAATAATATAAATATTTGTAGGGGAATGACCCTAATGAAAACCATTCTCAACCTGCAGACTGAATGACTCCAGATGAGGTCCTGCCTTCAGCTATTGGATACATGGAAAATGACATTCAGAAAATTATCAAACCGTGGGGACTTCCCTGGTGGTCCAGTGGTTAAGACTCCGTGCTTCCAGCGTAGGGAGCGCGGGTTTGATCCCTGGTCAGGGAACGAGGATCCCACATGCTGTGGCACAGCCAGAAAGTTAAAAAAAAAAATTATCAAGTTGTAATTAAATATCTTAAGTGAACCCATGTGCCTTTGGAATAAACTTTAGGACAAGTTGTAAGCCTCTTACTAGGTGGTGGAAACGAGCCTGGCCAAGATGGGGCCTTTATCACATGAGCTCCAGAGCTCCTTGACAAGCCCCCAGCAGAAGAGCAGTACGCCCTGATGCTTGGGCGAGGTCTCGGGGGTTTTCCTTTATAACCAGAAAGAGAATAGTCTTATTTCAGACTCTGGTCTCCCTTCAAACCCCACAAAAAACCCTAATGGATTGATTCATCCTTGCATAAATGTTTATCAAGCTAGTGATCGTCATACGTGCTCGTGATCCAGTAACAAACAAAAATCAAGATCCTTGCTCTTTATACTGAGTCTATTCAGGCACTTGATAGGACTCATATCTATTTCTGTGTATCTGTCTACCTTTCTTCTCTTCCTTCTCCCCGCTCCTTCTGCTCCCCAGTCCCACTCTCCCTCTCTTAATAGGCAAACTCCGGGGACTCTGCAGGATTGGGAAGGATGTGCACTGAGTCTTAGGCCGCTCAGAGCTAAGCAGTACTAGAGTTGTTGGTTAAGTGGCCTGAAACTGACAAGCTTCAGTTCTCTGAGCCAAGTAACATGGGCAGCCAGTTATTTCTGGAACTAGCTGTCAGGGAAAGGACCCTGGTTTCTGGATAGTCCGCTGAGTGAGGAAGGCTACCCATCAGCTATAACTGGCTCTGGTGGAGGAGGTGCAGAGCTGGCAGGCCAGCAAAGTGACACAGAGCTGTGTGCTACCTGGGGAAAGGCACCAAGCCCTTTGCCAGGAGGCCACAGGGTGTGGCATTTATCACTCGGTGAATTCAGCACGGTCCAGGGATGTGCGGCGCTTCCTGACTTTGCCGCAGTGAACGGTTTGAACGGGAGCCTGGCAAGCGAGGCTGGTTTGAAAGCTTGGAGTCATTCAGATGGGAAATAAATGGTGGGTTGTATTAAAAATAATACGAATAATAATACCTGTCCCTTACTGCGCCTCTGCTCTGTGTGCAGGCACTGAGCTGTACGCTTTACACAGCGTTTTCTCATTTACTCTTATGAGGTGGGCTCCGTTGTCATCCACCTTTCTCAGAGAAGGAAACGGAGGCCTCACTGTTAACTAACGTGCCTGAAGTCACCTAACCATAAGCGGTGAAGCTAAAATTTGAATTTGCAGTGACCGTGGAGACGGACAGAGCGAATGCACATGGCAGATATTTAGGTGATAGAAATAATGGTGCTTCTGGCCCACTAGGCCACTAGCTGTCAGTGGTTCTTGTTTTGAGGCAGGGGGGATCTCTCTCCTTCTTTTCTTTTCTTTTTAAATTAATTTATTTTATTTATTTACTTTTGTCTGCATTGGGTCTTCGTTGCTGCGCGCAGACTTTGTCTAGTTGCGGCGAGCGGGGGCTACTCTTCATTGTGGTGCGCAGGCTTCTCGTTGCGGTGGCTTCTCTTGTTGTGGAGCATGGGCTCTAGGCGCATGGGCTTCAGTAGTTGTGGCTCGCGGGCTCAGTAGTTGTGGATCATGGGCTCAGTAGCTGTGGCTCATGGGCTCTAGAGCGCAGGCTCAGTAGCTGTGGCTCACGGGCTCTAGAGCGCAGGCTCAGTAGCTGTGGCGCACGGGCTTAGTTGCTCCGCGGCATGTGGGATCTTCCCGAACCAGGGCTCAAACCCGTGTCCCCGGCATTGGCAGGCGGATTCTTAACCACTGCGCCACCAGGGAAGCCCTCAGTTGTTCTTTTTTTGAATAGCGGTCCTCCTTTCCCCAGAAATGATTACTTGAATATACTCACTCTGAAACAAGGAGCCAGACCATCACAGTTATTAAGCTGTTTTCCCAAAGTAACAGTAAATGGTTTCTGAATGAAGATGTTTTCTTATTCATTAAAAACCTGTACTATTTGGTTCCAGTTCTCTGCCAGTCACTTTGCATGGTCCTGAGGAGACAGATACGAAGAGAGTGTGTTTTTTAAAGCCTCAGTGCTCACAATCTGGGGGGAGATAGTCACCCCAGCAAATAACGATGGCAGTGTGACAACGGTTCTGTCTCAGCTAACGTACAGCATATGAAAGTATCTGCTTTTCTGGAAGGCCAGGGAACGCCGTGGAAGCAGCAGGAGACAGGGCCAGGAAGGGTAGGAGCACGTCAGTGTCGTGGAGGCAGACGCCCCTCTGGGCACACTGTGAACCAGTGTTCGGTAGAGGACGCAATCTAGCATGCTGTTTCCAAACTGCGCCGCTCAGTCGTGCGTTTGTTCACTGAAAAAAATATATAAAATATCAGAGAACATTGCACATAATCAGGGTAGAAATTGTTTTGTGAAGAGTACAGTGTGTGTGTGGATACTGAATGTGAATATATAAACACGTGCATACTCACATACACACATTGAATCATGGTATACAATATATTTCTTTACTATGGATTGTGGTTAAAAATGTTTCAAAGTGGTTTCAGCAAATTAACCTCTGTGAGCCTCAGTGTCTTCATAGTTGTTTTGAAGTTTAAAAGGACAAGTAATGAACAAAGCCATTAGCACATAATATCTGCTCATTAAATGTCAACTGTTGTTATTAGATCAGTGAATAGCCCATTAGCAGGGACATGAGAGGTAGTCAATAAATAATTGTTAAGTGAGTGAGTGTGTGAAGATTTACAGGTCGAAAGCAACCTGGTGCCTGCAGGGAGGTAAAAGTGGGAGTGATCGAATCAGAGTGGGGTCGCCATGATGACCATGTAGCCATGATGGGGCTGGAGAAATAGGTCAGGTCACATTTTGAAGAGACTTGATTGCTGGGCTGATAAGTTTGGCTTCATTCTGTTAAGCAATCAAGAGTCATTGCCTAGTTTTTTTGAACAAACACTGTTGAACATCCCTGGAGAGATGAGAAAGGTCAGAATTCAGAGCATAAATTGGAGGCCCTGCCTTGGATGCAAGCAAGAGATTTCCTTCTGAAAGTAGGAAAATCCATAAAGATGGGACATGGATGTCAGTGTCCGTAGGTGAGAGGGCAGGCCGTTGTAGAGGGGTGATGCTGCCTTTTCCTGTGGTTTCTTTACATTTAGCATTAGAATTAGGGGAAGGCTTCAAGAAAGGGATTGTAAATGCTAAACTAACCATTCACAAGACCTGACCAAACAAAAGGGTGCCCAGTGACCACTAGGATTCAGCTGAATGCAGGAACTTTGGCTTCCAAGACTATATGTTGTGACATCCACTTCACCAGTCAGACATAGTCTTAGTCTTATTCGGATCTAGTTTGATTTACCTGCATCCTACCTTCAGCTAAGGTCTCAGCTTAAATAGGACTTCTTTGGGGAAACTTCATTGTCCCTAGTCTAAATTGGGTCCTCCTCTTATACCCTCAGAGTTCCTGTACTTCTGTTTTTTTATACTCATACTTAACTTTTAGTTGTTTATTAGATGGCTGTCTCTGCCACTAGAATGTGAGGTCCACGAGGGCAGACACTGTTTTGCTCATGGTTTACATCCTCAGCACCTAGGATGCTGCCTGGAATCTCGTTCGGTTGCTCTGTGACTTTAGTTTATCATTTTTCCCTATTTGATAGGTTTTCTTTTCTTTCTTTTTTTTTTAAGATTTTTCTTTTTGATGAGGACCATTTTTTAAGTCTTTATTGAATTTGTTACAATATTGCTTCTGTTTTATATTTTGGTTTTTTTGGCCACAAGGCATGTGGGATCTTAGCTTCTCAACCAGGGATCGAACCTGCACCCCCTGCATTAGAAGGCGAAGTCTTAACCACTGGACTACCAGGGAAGTCCCCAGGTTTTATTTTCTATGCAACTAAACTGTAATTCTTCAAGGACAAGGATCACATCTTTTACTTTTTTTTTTTAATGCTCTCTTATTCTTACCACAGTTCCACGAATGCCAGAGTACAATTGGGCCATGCTGATAGAAGATTTGTGTATCATTATGTGGATTGAGTTACCAGTATGAGAGCTTAGATCAGAACTCACACAGTGAATGAAGAGCTTGTAGCGTCACTAAACAGGCAGTGGTCCTTTGTATAGCGTTTTCATGGTGTTCTTCAGTGTAGAGAAGCACAGTCACATACGTTTTTCGTATTTGACTCTCAGAATGATCTTGGAAGCCAGGACAGGAAGTGCATTCACTATTTCATACAAGAGAACCTGTGAGTCCACACAGTGGATGGTAGAGGCAGCCTCTAACCCACATGTGATTCCAAACAGATGCGGGGGGGGGGGTGTCCTATTACTACATTACCTTCTCTCTCATAATAGAGCTTGCGCCTCTTCATCTGGAGTTTGGTTGTACGAGTGTTCGTGATTGCATACACACGTAATGAAGGACTCAAAAATAGTAAATCCATTTATATAAGCCTTCTATGCATTGATTTTATGGATGAAGTGTACAAATCATTTTCATATAGTTTCTAAGATTTTTTTTCAGTAAGTTCTTCTATATAATGTAAATAATAATTATCTAAATTAGTACTTTTTTCCAAAGTTTGAATTTTCCATGTTAGATTATCTACCTAGGGCATATAATTCCATAATACATCTAGAAATTCAACATACTTTTATAATATATGGGAAGTTCACTTTATACCTTATAAATTTTCCTTACTAGATAGTTAGGTTTTCTAAACTCAGATGGTTTATAACTAGAAAAATTTCACAACTTTAAAAAAGAAAAACAGCTTCATTCTCTCAGCTGTTAGTTTTTCTGTTCATAAACTGTGTTAAAAGCCGCCATTTTATAATAACTTCCTAAAGGAAGCAAAATACAATCAAATATGTCACCATAAATAGAAAATTATTGTTTGAAATTTGATATTTGGAAACATTTTAGCATTTATTTCATTCAAAATTAAGGTTAAAATAAAACAAAATGAAGAATATCCCCCAAATAAATATACATGCGAATTTTAGACCTGAATTAGATTTTTCACACAAAAAAAGTTTAAGCCAGAATCATAGGGAACTAGAGCTAGAAGTGCCGCTACAAATATCGTATGTCTTCCCTCTCACCATTTAACAGGTGAGGAAACTGAGGGCCAAGAGCTAGGTTAATTGCCGCATTCTGCACAGCAAGTGTGGAAGGCCCACGACTGACATCCTAGTCAGTTCCCTTGCTGTCACAGCATGCTGCCTCTCCTGCTTTCCTTTTTTGAATATATAATGATAGTAATAGCTAGTGATTATTGAAAGTTCACTGTGTGCCAGGCACTACTATAAATGTTTTACATGTATCATCTCATTTAATCCCCGCAGCAACCCTATGAGGTAGATACAATTGTCCCTATTATATAGATGAGGAAACAAATAATGCACATGCGGGTCTCTATCTTTAGGATGAAAAGTAGAAATACTTCTTTTTTCATTAACTTCTGTCTTCTAATTTTTCATTAGTTTGTTTAGATTATGATGGTATTCAATAACCTCTTAAAAATATGGTTATATCCATAATGGAAACCTTTGTAGTAGGATTATTGCTGGCATTTCATTGTGATTATATACTATGTATCACTTTACCTACCTCCTAACTGGTCTCCTAACTTTTAGCCTTACTCTCCTTCTGTCCTTCCTTCTTGCTGCATATTATGGCAGAATTAGCTTTTGAGAATGCAAGTCAGATCATATTGCTTTCCTGCTAAGACTGTGTATGGCCTTTGCCAGTGTCAGTCACACTGAAGGACCAGATTTGCATAGGATTGCAGGTGCAAGAGTTTTGGTGAACTGTACATCTATTTGGTAATAACAGCTGAATCTGCAAGATGAAATGCTCCCTAGTCAAGACATAGAGGGGCCAACAGAAAAATGGGCAAATGATATAAATAGTTGTAGAAAAGGAGTCAAAACTGCTGTAAAACAAAATGTTCAGCCTTACTCATGATAAAAGGAATACACATGGGCTTCCCTGGTGGCGCAGTGGTTGAGAGTCTGCCTGCCGATGCAGGGGACGCCGGTTCGTGCCCCGGTCCGGGAGGATCCCATATGCCGCGGAGCAGCTGGGCCCTTGAGCCATGGCCACTGAGCCTGCGCGTCCAGAGCCTGTGCTCCGCAACGGGAGAGGCCACAACAGTGAGAGGCCCGTGTACAGCAAAAAAAAAAAAAAAAAAAGGAATACACAATCTAACACAAACCAATTATAAAATATCCCTGAAAGGATACATTAAAAAACCATTTGTCTTTGACCAGGGGAACTCCGTGGTAGGAGATGGGGTATATATTTTTTAAGCTTTTGGAATTTGTAGACAGTTACACAAGTACTGGAGTCCCGTGGATCCCACATATTTAAATAAAAACACAAATGTAGAAATAAAAACCAGCTTGTTCATGCTAGTTGGAAACTACACCTGAATACATGGGGTATTCGGGAGTTAAAAGATACTCGTGGCAGTTGATAAACCAGAAAGTTACCATCACACTGTCTTCCTTTTGTGTGTACATGTCAGATTACAGAACATTTTCAGGTGCTCAGTTGCTCTTGCAGCAACCTCATCTGCATTTTAAGGTGAGGAAACTGAGCCTCAGATAAATTACGATTCACCTAAGGTCACAGAGCCAGTTTTGATCAGTTCACACACTGCAGTATATTTATTTACGTATCTGTCTACTCTACCGGATTCTGAGCTAGCGACACAAACAAAGCTGTAATGTAGGCCTTCGATTCCCAGTTGACTGCCTTTCGATGCTGGTAGTTCAGAAAAAAGTCAGTGAAATTATGTCACCTCCTTTCATTGTCTTGGGGAATACATGAAAGGGATGAGTCTCACCAAAAATATAAAACAAGGTTTCAGAAACGTCTTGTAAGTGGTGCCATTGCAAAAGCATACAGAGAAAAAAAAATAGCTTTCCAATTTTAATTTCTATGGAAGGAGGTGGATTCCATACTCCACAGAACCTTGTTGTTGGAATTTGATGTTGCTACACATTCCATTTGGATTAGCTTTAACATTCTACCTCTTGTGAAGCCTTTTGACGAACTTGATTTTCTGCAAAATTCCAGTGATGAGTGAGACAGTTCAAGTGGATCATGGCATATATACACATATTTTTAAGGATTGAATAAAGAATCAGAAATAAATAACTTGCCCAGATAAGAATTCTTAGAAGTCATTTGAACAAACCTCAAGCTTATAGTAAGTGTCCAAGAGGCAGCAATAAGTTAAGGATGTGCTGTGTTACCAGCAGTTCTAAATCCTTCAGCATGGACACTTTCTTGGTTGAAGTGAAATTTAATGCTAAAAAACGGACATGTATTATTTTCCTTAACTAATGAAGGAGAAAGCAGCCATTCTCGAAAGAGAGAAAGGAAGAAAAACGTATACAATCTGTATGGGATTTAAACACTTTTTTATTAAACAGGACTCTATATGAAACTCTTGAGAATTTTATAGTCAGGCTTAGATAAATATTTCATGTTACATCTTAAGATGCAATCATTTATAGTAATTTTAGCACTCTGATTTCTGTTTGTTTTCAGATTTGAAAAAGCAAACATTTTCTATGATGATTTATATCTGGGAGCCGCCAATTGAGCCCAATTTCACATGACTTTATCTTTATAAATAAATGAAATAGGATAATAAGGAACAGCTCTACTTACTTGTATTTTATGTCTATCTTTTTAGACAGAAGCAGTGTTAGAAAATCTCTTTTTTTTTCTTACTGAAATGTAAACCATGGCCTTTGTAAAGGCCCTACTCTGTTTAACCCCCTAAATTTAAGCTGGCCTTGGATCCAGGCATCACCTTCCCCTCCGGCTGCCTCAGGAGACTCTCCTTCTCAAGCTACTGCTCTCAGTTCTCCTCTGGAGTAGGTGGAAACCTGCCCCCTCTCTGCACTCACCCTGTACGAAAGCCTTCAGCTGACACCCGTGAACTCTCACCAACTCTAACTCCTGGGTTCTGGGAGGTTTTTTTCAAACTGCCCTTTGTTAGTTTTCTGGCTTGATGATTTATCTTTTTCTTAGTTACATGTCTTGATTTGGGGTATTCTTTGTCTAAATGCGTATTCACAGTTCATTCTATGTACTTGCTTACATTTGGCTGAACTACTGATGATGGCAATGTACCTTGACTTTATAGTCCTGCACAATTGAAAGATGTATTTTCTTTATCCATTTGTCCAGCTACCTGCTAAGCACCTACTGCGCTGTGCTCAGCACTCTGAGTACAGGAGGAATTTAATACTCATTCTTTCAGCACGTAGTTTTTGATACCTACTACGCGCCAGACGCCCTGCTGGGCACTGAGAATGCAGCAGAGGGCACGTCCATGATCCTTGCCTTCTTGGGGCTTATGTTTTAGTGGGGAAGAGAGAGCTTAAGTGAGTCAGAAATAAAGTAAGATGATCACATGTTATGAAAAGCACGTGAGGAGAACGGGTGGCGCCACCAGGGCAGTCAGGGAAGGTGGACCTGGGGGACAGGAAGGAATCGGCAGTAGGACGCTCTCGGAAGAGGGAACGGGAGAGAGTAGGCTCTATCAAGGGAAGGAACTTGACGTTATCTTCTAGGAAGCATGAGAAGGCCAGTGGACTTCAGGGTAGTGAGAAGGAGAGAAAACTATAGGAAGTGGGGTTAAAGTGAGAAAGGCAACCCCAGACCACAAAAGAGCCCACAGACCATAGTCAGATGCTGGCATTTTGTTCCAGGTCTAATGAGAACCCTGGTGGCAGGATGGTTATACAGAGAAGATACGCTCTGATTTCCTTTTTTATTCCTGAACAATCATTCTGGCGGCTTTGTGAAAGTGAACCAAAAGGCACAAAAACGGGGCAGGGCTGAGAGGGGTGAGCCAGACCATGACCACGTCTGGTCATGGGAGAGAAGATGGTAGCTGGGCGGCTTGGCTTTTGTAGATGAGGAAATGGAGAAGAGGCGTGACCCCAAGATACATCTTGGAAGTAGAGGCAACAGACGTGCCAGTGGGTCCATCACACCATAGGACATCGGGGCGGGAGGAAGGAATCGTGGGTGGCACACGGGGGTGAGTGGTGGTGCTGTTTTGGCAATGGGGAGAACTTTACGGGAGGAAGTCAGGGTCTGTTTGGAATAGCAGGGTACACTTCAGACCCTCCACTTGTGTGCAGTTCCCCCCCGCCACCCCGAGGGGTAGTATGAATCAGGTGGTAAGTCTGCAGGACTATAGGAGTCACGGTGAACAATTGTGGCCCCAGGAGATCCGAGGGGAGAAAAATGGTTATGTGCCGGGGAGAGCTGGGTGCTGACCTGGGCTTGAGAGAGGGGTGGGATGTCTGAGTGAGCGGGGACACGTGGCCCAGAGATCGGGAAGTGAGCCGAGGCTCTGAGGGGCGCGCACACGTCCAGCCAGGCAAGAATGGAGGTTGGGAGAGGTTAAGGTTATTGGCCTGTTCACCCTCTTCTCCTTTTCCCTAGTTCATGTCCACAGTCCATCGGGTTCCCAGGAACTCTAGTGAGAGTTCAGAGTGAGGACTCGGGTAGCCCCTGGGCCCTCTCACATCCTCCACACTGGGTTTGAGATGTCTTTAGATGTTCTTTAGGGGAATCCCACAGCACCAGTCTTCTCCCATCTACCTTTGACACAATTCCGTGTTCACTTTTGTCACCTGCATTTATATATTTCCATTTATTTCTCACTTAGGTTTTATGGCAGGCGCACAAAGAAACCCTCAGATGTCTCAATATGGACCTCAACAGACAGGACCATCCATGTCGCCTCATCCTTCTCCTGGAGGCCAGATGCATCCTGGAATCAGTAGCTTCCAACAGAGTAACTCAAGTGGGACTTACGGTCCACAGATGAGCCAGTATGGACCACAAGGTAAAAACGTTTCTCCAAAATGCACTGCAGTAGGTTGTAGAAATGTTGTTTATATGTTAGTCCTTCAAGACCTTAACGTTATAAACATCTTTTAAGATCCAGTTATTTGTTACCTGACAGATTTGTGAGGTTAATGCAAACCCACAGTCCTTCAGTTGCCCGTAGTGATGAGAAGAATAATTATAGCAACTATTCATTAAGCATTCATGCATCAGACACTGTGGTAAGTGCCCTTCATACGTGTGCTGTTAATAATGAAGGAGTAAAGCCTGTTTCTGCAGTGTAGCTCTAAATGCTTGTCCTCAAAAAGTTTCTGATTTAAAACCTAGTTTCATTATGTTGTATTCTAACTTTGTCCCCTGCCTCTCTGTAATTCTGTTTGTAACAATATTCTCACTACTCAGAAGGATTTCATGTGTCTCCAGATGAAATCTCTCATCTCTCTTCATCTAATCTGTCTCCAAAGTGCTCCCTCAGGTAAATAATAGTTCTGATTTTCACAGTCATTACCAGTTTTACTCTTAGAAGGCAGGACAAAGCCTGAAATGGACATGTCTTTCAAAAAGGAAAGAGTAGAAAAATAAGTGAAACTTGGCCCCAAAGACACCATTTTCATTCTGCCTTCCTGAACATTGACATCTGTTTTGTCTTACACATGCAGAATCCTTTTATCAGGGTTTTTAACCTGATATATATTTTTTTTTCTAAGTCACTTTTGGCAGTAAGGCATCTGAAATTAGCACCTTCTTTATATTTTGTTTCTTTAAATTAGACATTAATGGATAATTTAGAGAGAATGAGCTAATCTGGCACAATTCCCAGAGCTTCCTCATTTCTGAAAATACCAGAATATTCTGAGTGAAGACAATGCCCAGTAGGAAACTGTAGTAAAATGTTCGCTGCCTCCACAACAAAGTCGGATCCCCTGACTTAATAAAGCCTTAATATATCTGAGAGCTTTTCTGTCTGTCTGGAAAACGTGCTGTGTTGAGGACCTTTGGGCTTCTCCGGCCATCAAATAAGTGCCTGCCAGGCCAGACGATTCTTTGAGGAGGCCAGGCACCTTCTCGGCTTTTTACCTGGTGTTTCTCAGAAAAGCTTTCCTTACTTCACGGTTTGAAAATTGTCTTGTTTTCTGAAGATCTCTTTCAGAAGGATTTTAAGCACCTTCAGTACTATCAATGTAGCACCATCGCCTTGCCTTACGTTGCTCTGTCATTTTACTTTCCAGCTATTTCTGTTGTTGGGGAAACTATATTAAAACACCCAAAACAACATTTTTCCATGGCCCCTTCCTGCCTCTGTCCATGTGCGTGTAGTCAGAGTGGATACAGACGTGGGTTTTGCTTGATTCCCTTCCCACCATGTCATAAATGGATTTCTGTGTTGTGAATTCCAGTAAGCTCTAGGAATTTAAGGTCCCAGTTGACAGTAAGCGTCTGCCCAGTTCCCCATCAGCCCCAGGTAGTTGTGACATGGGGCAGTTTGTCGCTGAGCTAAGGCAGGACGTGTCACTCAGCTGTGAAAGCGCCTACTTGCCCGCTGCACCTGCTCAGTGGGTAACTTCAAAACTGGGGGGCTTTGGCTATCAGGAAAGGAAGAAAACTTTAGTGAAAGTTGGAAAGGCAGTTTATAAGTTGTGATATGCACAGAAAATGTGGACTTTTGTTCAGAATATAACTGGAGAATCCTGGAGGTCAGGACCTTATTCTCGGAATTAGGGAGGCCTGGGATTTAACCACTACCACTCACTAGGGCTTCCTGTAATCTTCAGAACTGGTTTCTCTACTCTTAAATAATTCACTCTTGCATTCTCGTCCTCTGCTGCTCTCAAATAAGGGAAAGTGGAGCCTTGGACTATCTGATGAGTCTTTTGTGAACGGCTGTGAAAGCACTTATGCTTTAGGAGTTAGGTAATAACACAAAAGGTAATTTCTATAGAATGGATTTATTTTCTGAAAAAAACCCTCAGTTTTTTGGAATCATTGAATGTTAAGATTCTTTTTTTTTTTTTTAATTTATTTGGCTGCATTGGGTCTTAGTTGCAGCACATAGGATCTGCGTTGTGATACGCTCGGGCTCTTCGTCGCACCGCGCAGGCTTCTCTCTAGTTGTGGCGTGTGAGCTCTAGAGCACGGGCTCAGTAGTTGCAGCGTGCTGGCTTAGTTGCCCTGCGGCACATGGGATCTTAGTTCCCCAACCAGGGATCGAACCCACCGCCCCTGCTTTAGGGAGGTGGATTCTTAACCAGAGGACCACCAGGGAAGTCCCAAGATTCTTGATTTAGGAGCACTGCACCCGTGAGGGTTCTCACCCAAACTTGTGTGCCCTTGGAAAGTTGCTTACTCTCTGGGATTTACTTTTCCTATAGAAAATGGGGAAATTAGATTGTGTTACCTTGGAAGTTGCTTCTAATTCTAATATTCTGAGTCTAAATTTTGCTTCAACTCCAGGGCCTTTTATGTTAATGCGGCCTACTGGATCCACTGCATAACATGTTGGTTATGTAGACAAGAAGGTTTTTGTTGGGGTTTTTTTTTTAAGGCATAAATGCTGAGTTTAGGTTGACATTAGAGATAATTTAAAATAAGGCTGATAATTTCCATACACAGCACTTTCTAACTTTGAAAAAAAGTGCCTGCCCATTTGTGCTCTCGGCAATGTTCTCCTTCCAAGAGGCATCTCAAGCACATTCCACTTTGAGGCGTGTCCCCTCCTGGGTGCCTTGACTGGCTCCAGTGCTGGGCTGCCAGTCAGTGTCCCAGTGCTCTGTGTGCACATCAGAGCTGTTTGCTTTCCTCCTTGTATTCTCCTCTCCTCGGCAAACACTGAATGACAGGAAATTACGCTTGTAACCTGTATCACTCAATTCAGTAAATGTTCTTACCTTTACATTTCTCTTGGTTGATCCTTTTAAACAGAGACCCAAATGAAGTATTTTTTTTCTTTCTCTTAATTAACTACTCAAATTATTAGTAAAATATTCAGCTTACATCTTCGCGTTACACGTTTTGATGTCTGGAAGGAATCGCTTGTGCAGCGACCCACTGGGTCATCAGTCACATCTTCTATGTTACTAACTAGATGGCTTTCTTCTGGGCTGGTTTCGTTTTTAAGAGATCTCAGGGGAAAATATTTTACCGTCTCTTTTTGCTATAACCTTTTTGCTGTCAGGAGCAGCTTCTTCAAAATTACTAGTAACAACCAGCAACGTTTATTAAACACTCCTGGGTCCTGGTCTCGGTGTTTTTCATATATTAACTCATTGAATCCTCACAACATGCTGTGTTATAGGTACTGTTATTACTCCACTTGACAGAGCAGGAGACTGAGGCGTGCACCACATACACACCTCTGCCCCGGGCACACAGTGGGACGCCAGGATTCCAATGCAGACACACTTTCCCATTTTTATTAATTAACAGGAAGCCCGTGACGTGATCCCGTTTCGCAAAGGAGCAGGTTAGGTAATTTACGCACAGCCCCACAGCTGGTAAGAGCAGAGCCAGGGTTCACACCGAGGGAGACTCCAGAGGCCACTCGCAGAGCCACCGGGGCGTCGCTTCCCAGGCCTGAGATGTACTCCTTCCCTGCCGTTCCTTCAGTGGGCGAGAGAGAAGGAAGCAAAAGGCAAAAACCACTGGCCTTCAAGGAGCAAGGAACTTTTGGGGAATACAAAAATACTAGAGATTAAGGAAAAGCATAACTATTAAGAAGAAATTTTTAGAAGTGTATATGAATACTGTAGAATCTGAATTATTAAACGTATAACGGGGCTTCCCCCTTTGGCTCGCGTTTCTCTCTGCGCCCCTTTTTCTCCACGCTGCTATTTTGAGCTCCTCCGCCCGGCGGGGTGACAAAGGCGCCGCCGCCGGCGTTTTCTACGTTTTCTACCCGCGGCTCCGCCACCCGGCCGGCCCCCTCGGCACCCACAGAATCCCCGAGGCCCCAAAGCACCTCCCGAAAGGATGCGCCGAAGAGCGGCAGCTTTCCTCGCCCCGAAGTGCGCTGGCTCCTCGATGTTCTCCCAACAGCTGCTAGGTCATCATCGAGGCCACCATGCCCCCTCCCATACAAAAGGCGACCTTGAGCGCCGGTAACAGGAAACACCCAGTCAGTTTTGGACAAATATCAAAATACCCTAATGGGATGAAGCCAATCTAAATGTGTAAAAATGTTTAATCGCAGTATACTTGATGAAATAGTACTTTTCTACCTTCAAGCAAGCACGTGTAAAATAACTACCCTTACAAACTGTTTGCAGTAGAAAGGGCCATAGAGACTTGCTCTAATAAATAGAAAGCAGTTATGTAATTGACATGTTAATTATTAATAAGTGCATTTGTATGGGAAAAAGGGAGCGGAAATCAATTTCATCTTCACAGTCTTTCTATTTCCTAAGGACAGACACTGTCTTGTTTGTGTGTTCTCTAGAACAGTGTCTGTCACAGGCTGTCCACAAGTGTTTTGGGCATGTTTGTCACTAATTGCAAAAAGTGAGGGTCTAGCCTTAGTTTTGCAAGGAATTAGGAGTATTACCTTCGGCAACTAACAGGGATTCTGAGCCTAGATTCCCCTCCAGTTATCACTGCCTTGTATGTTAGTGTCTGGGCCACCACTTACAGCTACACACGTTGTACAATGACTCAGCCTTGGTTTTATGCCTTAATTTGTATAGTGTGTCTTAGGAAGCAGGGAATTTCTAAGTAGGTGAGTCTGAAGAACATTTTATTCCTAAATAACTTGGTCAAAGAGGCTTTTCGGAAGGGTTTAACGTGTTTTTCTCTAAAATAAATAAGATGCCATAGGAACTCTTCCTTCTTCATTCATTAAAATGTTTCTCACAGATTCAGCAAAGGCAAACTTCAATGATACCTAGTTGAAATGAATGCAGTTCCAAAATAGTGAATTGCACATTAATAATCTTACAGCTGTTTCAGTTCAGAGGAACAACATATAAATGTCACCAGTTGGCAGCCCACTGGCTACTTGAAGAGTGCCTTACAGGCCCATGACAACCTTGGTGTCACCATGACCCAAGATTTCAGTCTCTGCTCTTACTCTCAAATTAAACTAAATTCAGCCTCTCTTCTACAGAAGTGAGATGTGTCTGCCACATGGATTCATTTTTTCTCCCCGTGGACAGTGCTGCAAATTGGAGATCTTGTTCTTTGGCTTTCCAAAGGCTGATTTCTGTGCAGATCACTCCCCCTTCGGTTTCACTCATTTTTTTTTTTCTTAAAACAGTTTGTAATATACTTGATATGTTCACTGCTTCCTGTTACCTTTATTTTATGGTTAAATGGACATTGCTAGGCAAAAGTATTAATTCCATATTCTATACAGCTTTGTTAAAAAATTCTAAATCTTTATCTTGCTCACAGTAGCAAAAACAGATTGTAGTAGATCATTTTACAGCAAAAGGTGGTTAATGCCATGTTCTTTTGGTGCTCAAATTTAGCCTTCAAGTTAAAAGGTTTAAGCATGAATTTTTCTTAGCAGACTGATAATCATCGTGATTTTATCAAAACCTGGGAATTAGGGAAGAAGTAAGGAAAACAAAGTACAAATCAACTTTAAGAAAGAAAAAGAAAAAAACATAAAGCAACATTGATTTTGACTAGTGTGAAGCTAATTATTTTACGTTGCTTATTAAAATCAACAGCACACAGAGTGCCAGCATCCCCTCCCCTCACTGAATGACTAAGCACCTCGTGGGGCGTGGTCATCCGGTGGACTTGTACCGCAGACCTGGGTCATGACAATTGTGGATGGCAGTGCAGAAATGCAGGATGTGGACGTGCAGCTTTGCTTTACATCTTAGCAAGGTGCCTTTTCCTGAGGCTCACAGCTCTGCCATTTTTTTCAAATGTTTGTTTGAAAAGAAATGACCGGTTTTCAAATCTTTAAGAGTTGGTACCACGGGTCCTTTCAGAAGGCTTCCTGCACCTGCCGTCAGGTGAAGCAGATCAGAGCTCTCCCTCCAGGGGGCGCCGTTCCCATGCAGTCTGTGGGTGTGCACAGGGCACAGCAGCTCTGAGCCTAGGGAGGACGCAGGTGCAGTGACTGGGAATCCTTCGTTCCTTACCGTGGGGATTTTACTGTTTTATGCCAAATTTGGCTCTTGAATTAAGATAATACAATTTTACATTTTTTAGGTTAGTACTTACTTTTTCTTATACTTTGTTTGAGAAATAAATTTAATATCTGTGCATCTTGAAAGTAAAATTAGACATATGATGCAATATATAATAAAAAGAATTTCACTGATTGAAAAGTTATCTTTCATTAATATTGGAACAGATTCTGTCTATTCCTTGACAGATTCTAACCATTGTCAGTGTCCAGCAATAGTTACTGTTAATATTTTTTTCCTCACAGCAATCACACGAGATAGAGAATCTTGTATCACGCCCTTTTTGCAGATGAGGAAACTGAGCATTGTGTGTGAAATGTCTGCGTGTGTGTGGCCTTTCTGAAGGCCACACACACACAGACATTTATGCTCCTGCTCCTTGAGGGCCTGTGCTCTCAAGACTCACTGCTCTGAAGTTAGATACTAGCATCGGACTTACCCATATGTCCCCCAAGCCTGTGTGTGACGTCAGCCTTGGCGGTGGTGGTTTCTCCAAAGATCCTCTTCTACACGGAGGCAGCCTGCACGCACACAGCTCCCTTCCCCGCGTGGCTCTCCTCTGTCACTGGCTCAGGGACCTGCCCTCTCCACTCTGTGTAAGTTCTCCCTGCTTTGTTCTCCTTCAGAGCACTTGACACCACACGACATGCTCTAGATTTGTTTATTAGCCTGTCTCCTGCCACCAGAATGTAAGCTCTTTGCCTTTGCTCATTGCTGAATCCCCATCTGTTAGCACAGAGCTGGCATATTAGAGGCTCTTGAGAACTGTTTCCTAAACGGATGAAGACAGAGAGTGTTCCAGAGACACTGGTATGCCTTCTTGACCCTGCGTTGTTGCTTGATGGGTATTGGGTTGACTGCTCAATGCTTAAGAATTATCTTTGGGAGATAGCACTAAGGATCACGGTTGTCTGTTTTCTCTGTGCTTTGATATTTTCTGTATTGCGCTTGCATCCCTGTATAATTAAATTTTTAAAGGAGTTAAAATTTGTAATATATATGGGAAAAAACTACCAAAAGTAACATATGTGGGAAGAAAACTACCAAAACTACTGAAGTCATACTGTAAGGTAATGGGTCTTTTCTCCTCTTTTACAAGCTTTATGTAATATTATTATTATTATTACATTTTGAAGACTTTTTAAAATGCATGTTGACCTAGGAAAAATATGGTGTCATATATCAGTTCAAAAGATAAATTATCGCTATTCCCACAAATAGTAGGATTTAATGCAACTTGGGGTAAGTTCACTTTCATTTTGAATCTGCATTTGTGGTCTTCTTTACTCAGTCAGTTTCTCTCCTAAAGCAGTGGCTGAAAGTACAGCATTGTGAGATCAGTCTGAGAGAAAGGTAGCGTGGGAAGAAGGTTTTTTAAATGTAGCCTTTTTTTGCACAGCAAGGATCTTACATACATGAAAAATACTCTCAAAATCATTTGTCATTAGAGAAATGAAAATTAAAGCCACAACAGTATCCACTACACACCTACTGGAATGGCTAATATTTTTGAAAAATTGGCAATATCCAGGATGTACAGTAGAGCAATTAGAACTCTCATGTATTGTAGTGGAGTTTCTTACAAAGTTAAAAATACACTTATCATACAACCTAGCACTCTCATCCCTAGAGTTTACCAAGAGAGATGAAACATATATCCACTCAGACACCTGTGTGCAAATGTCAACAGCTTTGTTCGTGATTGCCAGAAACTGGAAACAGCCCAAATGTTCACAGAATAGAATACTACTCAGCAGCAAAAGGGAACAAACTGCTGATATGCACGACATTATGGGTGAATTTGGAAAGCATGGTGCTGAGTGAAAGGAGCCAGACACAGTACACTATGACTCTATTTGTATGACATCCTGGGGAAGGCAAAACTGTAGGAAGAGAAATCAGATCAGCGGTTGCCAGGAGTGGGGATGAGATTGACCACAAAATGGCAACTTTTTGTCATGATAGAAATACCCCCTGTCTTAACTGTGCTGGTGGTTATAGGGCATATATGGTTGCTAATGCATATAAATTCTACCTCAATAAACATGACTTAATATTATGTAGTACATGGCTATGTGAAGTGATGATTACTGGCCAAATTTAGCCCTAATTCACGAATATGTTTATCATAGTATATAGCTAATTATCCATTTGTTTTTTTCCCACTCAGGGTCAGCTGTCTATTCTATGATTCGTGCACCATTTTACCCTCCACAGCAAAGGGGAATAATATAGGACTTTGCATGTAATAGCTGTTCATGAGTAATTGTTGTATGGTTGAAACTGAGAAGTAAAATAAACGGAAGCATTTAATGATTCAATAAAAGCAGTAAGCTTGGAATATTAATTATAACTAGCAAATTTGAAAACTTAGAGTCAGGTACAGAATTATTTGTGATCCTCTAAAATAATGATGGTGACTTGAATAGAGTCTAGCTCCTGCTTCCTCTGTCTGGTGCTTGAATACAACTCCTGGTGGGTTGAAATCTGAATTCATTTGGTGACCAATTTTCCAAAGCTGGTGTGCCAAGATGAACCCACTTGAAAACTGTGGGCTCTCGTACTTGGCTGCAAGACCCGTCCAGCTGAGGTGGGCTGGCCCAGCATCTGCAGCCTTCATTGTGCTTAATGCTGGAACCATCTGTTTTCTGTCAGAGCTAGTGCCAACAAATTACTAATCTATTAGAGAAACATGGAAATAAGATTGCACTTCTCATTCCTGGCTTTTCCTCTCATATTTTGCTTGGCTTACATATTTGGTTTTTGTTTATTTTGGGGAGAAAGATATGTTATCGAGTAGGCAAAGTGGGGTGTGTGTGAATCATTTTTCACTCCTTCCACACATTTTCAAAAAATGATGGAGAAAAAATCATATTAATGCTTATTGATAATAATGGTATTATTGTTGATGGTCACGGTGATAGCTGTCATTTTTTAGGTAGTTCTATGCTTGGCCCTGAACTAGTCACTTTCTACCTATTCCCCGTTACGATTGTTACTTTACCTGGCAAAAGTGATGTTCCGAGAGGTTAAGTACCTTGTCCAAGGTCACGCCCTAGGCAGTGTCAGACCAGTATTCAAACCCAGTTTCTAGAGCAGCCTTTATCCGTTGCTGCCTCTTAAGCCATTTAAAGCCTTTAGAAACCATTTTTATCCAGGCATGTGAGTTTAATGAGGAAAGTCTTGAAAGTTTCAAGGAGAAGAAAAGGGGACTTTGTATTTCTTCTACCAAATAGAGGCCTCTATAATTAGAACATATTCCCTTGACATGTGCTGTTGAGTGCCAGTTCATGAAATCAGCCTAACTGATTGAGGAAAAATAAGATTGGGAGCCCAGCGCTCAATGGGCCTTTCTAAGGACAAGTGCACGCGTGCGTGTATGGGTGTGCATGGTGGCTGTGCTCTGACGCATACTCCCCCCGATTACAGAATGCTTCCTGCTGTGCAACGAAGACCAGCTGCTGAATTGAGCAAAGTGATTGAAACCCAGCTCTTGTCTTCTTAGTACATAAGATGAATGAAAAAGCTAGAAGTCAAGTAGAGGGTTACTGAACATCTCAGTTGTTTCTTTGTGTTCATTAAAATACAGCCCCTGACTGCCAGTTAAACCCAAGGTGCAGGAACCCAGAGTGACAGTATTTCTCTGTTCCAAGTATGAACGGCTTTCTACTTCAACTATAAGCAGAATTCCACAAAATCAGGGACCTTACTCTCATATAAAACTGCACTGTGGGCATAGTCTGCAACAACCAGGTAAATGCTTGTTTTGTAAAACAAGATTAAAGTGTCATTTCATTTCCTTCAAAAGCAAAGGGTACATATGTTTTCACTGAATACAGTTTCTTACCAGATGAGTCGCTTATCAGGTGTTGAGGGGGGTGGAAACTAGCTGCAGAGCAATAGCAAGGATATATGAATTGATTTCATTTGTGTTCCAAGTGTAAATGAGTTTGTTTCTTTTTAATAAAAGCAAGAGCCAGAAAGGCACCGCTGGATCTCACTGATGTGATCAGATAATCTGGAAGTGAAGGGCTGTGAGGTCAGTGGGGCGGGTCGGGGGGAGTCTTCAGCCTGATGCAGAGAAAAGTTCCGAGGACTGTGCCCTGAGAAGGCTTCCCACACAGCGTCCTGCCCATTGTTCTGCATCCCTCCCAACCAGGATGAGCATAAGGGGCCCTTTCCGCGGAGACGGTGTGATGGGAAAACAGACGGGGACCTTCTGTGTGGTCCCGTGGGACGGGAGATTCAGAGCAACCTCAGAACTTTTTATAAAGAACTTTGATAAACAGTGAATGTTTACCTTTTACTTAAAAACAGTATCAGTTTGATTACGTCTGCAAAGTATCTTCATGCAAAGGCAGTTTAAATTTGAGGTGCTGGCATAAAAGACTGACTCATAAAAGACTAAAAGTGACTTCCACCGATGCAGTTCCAAGGCACCTGAGGTGATTTATGTTGACCCTCTCCTGTCCTTCCCTTCCCTCCCCTTTTGTTTTCCTATCCATTCCACCTCCTCGAAGGCCAGTGCCTCCCTCTGTTGTTCCTCTCCAGCCTTTCTTTGGCTTCCAGGGATATTCAGGGGAAGGTAGCTGCTGGCTGTAACAAGTCACTTTTTCTGTGTTGAGGGAGCACTTTCTTAAGAAGCTTGTCCCAAGACCGGGCTGTGGTGGGGCCCAGCAGATGATGGCCACTCTGGCCAGCCATTGTGTTTGTAACGCAGGGGCTCCCGTTTGTGTGTGTGTTGCATTCCAGCCACGCCAGGGCTGCAATGGCAGTTTAGTTTTTGTTTGTTTGTTTGCGGTACGCGGGCCTCTCACTGTTGTGGCCTCTCCCGTTGCGGAGCACAGGCTCCGGCCGTGCAGGCTCAGCAGCCACGGCTCACGGGCCCAGCCACTCCGCGGCACGTGGGATCTTCGCAGACCGGGGCACGAACCCGTGTCCCCTGCATCAGCGGGCGGACTCCCAACCACTGCGCCACCAGGGAAGCCCCCAGCAGTTTAGTTTTGACAGACACCATCTAGCCCAGAAAGCCTAAAGTATTTAGTCTCCAGCCCTTTACAGAAAGTGTGCCCGGCCCGTGGTCTGTGTGAACAGTGACCTTCACACCGTCTCCGGTGAGTAATACACTTCCTAGACAGCCACGTAAGAGAGCTCACGTGAGGCACCTAACAGAGCAAATACCAGTCAGTGCTGAGGAGTCTGGGCTTCTTACAGCTTTGTAGGTGGTCTGCACTTGAGAAAACCTGCTTTCACGACTGTGATGATAATGTGATGTAAGTGTGGTTTTCCTGAAGTATTTGAGAGGCCAGTCGGGTGTGGCCAGTGGACAGCCTGGGTGCAGACTGTGGCTCCGAGGCATTTTAGCCACGTGACCTTGGGACAGGCCACTCAACATCCCTCACCTCAGGCTCCCTAAGGTGAGGATGATGATGACAGGGACCTCTTAGGCTTGATGTAAGCATTAAAGGAGGTAATGCAAAGAACTCGAAACTGAGCTTAGCACACAGTAAATATCAATGGCTGGCTTTTATTGTTGTTACTAATCCAATCCAATTTCTGCTGGAAAACCTGGAGAAGATCCTTCTCACCTTCGGAATAGGTCCCGGGCTTGGAAGCCTGGTATACGGGGGCCTCTTCCCTCTGTTCCCTTCTCACGGCCACACGAAGCTCAGCAGTGACTTGCTCTTGAGTTTGCCCTTTCGCGGTCTGTGCCGTTGTCCACGGCCTCTTCCATAGGTGCTCCCTGCCCTCTTCTGCCTTAATCACCATCCACCAGTAACCCCCTACCATTTTTGCACTCACGTTTGAGATACTTTACACGTTATGTCATTTAATCCTAACAGCTACTCTTCAAGTAGACAGTATTGAAGAGGCTTATCTCTGTTTTACAGAGAAGAGAATGAAACAAAGAAAGATTAAAACGACTTAGCTAAGGTCACATGGTCGGTCTATGTAGGGAGTCTTCCCTCAGCCCCAGTTCTCCCAGATCCCAAAGCCTGCCCCACACGGACGCCTGGGTTGCGACCCAAGGGGGTTTTTCAAAACCTTTCACTCAACGCCCGACCATGGACAACCCCCCGCATCCCCACCCGACACAGACTTATTCTTCTTTCTCTTACGCTTTTCACAGTGCGTTATCTTTTTGTCTTTGTGTTTGTATTTTTTCTCATCTTACCCCTGCTACTCCACCTTATACACACACACACACACACACACACACACACTCTCACACTTAGGTCGTGAGCTTCTTGAGTACAGGAATTGCATTGTATTTAACTTTA